>NC_089524.1:16751024-18174357 GCF_963924715.1 Thunnus thynnus | reverse complement strand
TTTGACTGTTATGCACAAGCTGCAACCTCCGGGGCTGAAAAATAATACAAGCGTGGAACTGCCAAAAACTTCAGTTCCTCAAATGGCCACTTGAGGCTGGCTCCAAAAGCAAGTCTATCCCCATCGATTTTATTAAGGCTTAAAGTTATGCATAATTAAGGGTGTGGCCACTTTGAGTGATAGGTGGGTGCTGTCACAGGCAAGTTGCTTCCATGGTGACAACATTGGTTAGGTAACGTAACCATGGCGTAACCCCGGCATAGGTGTAGCTGTTGCCGTAGCTGTTGCTATTTCAGTATGTTTTCAGTTCATGAAAGTTTATTGTAACATTTTGGTCGCCTAAATCAGTCTTGTTCAGTGTTTGGTTGTACTAAAAGATCCTCTAAGGAGTCAGATGTTCCGTTTTTTCTGTTAAGTACATTTTGTTTTAATGGTTTTAAGCCTGTTTTTTGCTAGCGAAAATTAACATTAGCATTATCACATGGACTGTAAATGCACCATGCTAACCAAGCTAGCAGCCAGTGTTAGGGTCAGCTCCAACCTCTCATCCAAAAACGGTCACTTTTGGCTCCAAAAATCCAAGATGGCAACAGTCAAAATGCAAACTTGAGGCTTTAAAACAGGAGTCCGCAAACCAATGGGTGACATCACGGTGGCTACATCCATTATTTTTTACAGTCTATGTTATGCACCACATCACCAAGGTAAATTCCTTGTATGTGTAAACCTATTTGGCAATAGACCTGTTTTTGATTCTGATTCTGCCACTTTTAATAATACAATTTATTCATATCAGTATTGATATCGGTATTGGAATTTTTGGACCATATGTTGTGGTATCGCCCACCATTTCATTCACCTCCATCATAGCTTGACCTAAACTTTGTATCCTGTTCAGGGTCGGAAGGGGCTAGATTCTAACCCAGCATGCATTGCACCAGACCACAGTTGCTAAATGTCTAACACACATGCAGACAGACAGACATGTTCATGTTCACATTCACCTAACCTGCATGGCTTTGGACTGTAGGGAACCAGAACACCTGGAGAAAACTGATGTAGACACAGCAGAGCATAACCTTATCAATAGGCAACTGTGTTTTTCAATCACAGTACGAAGCACTTTGTAAGATCTCATTATATTGCCTTGTAGTCAAAACTGTCTACAGCGCTGCATGGTCTGCTGATTGTGTTTTCTGCCATGGAAGAATGGAGCTCACCTTTGGCATTAGCTAAAGAGGATCCTTAATAAAATAGAAATAATCTCTATTGGTGCAGTAATTGACCTTGCCACAAATAGTAAAGTGCAGAGATAAAAGGGGAGGCACTGAAGGGTCAACACTGTTTGAAGGCGCTCGCTGCTCAGCGGGCCTGTGAATGCAACCTGCTTTTATCGGCCACCAAATAACTAAATGCAGTGAAACCGGGCAGCTGTATTTGCATTCTAAACACTCTAATAATCAGCGGGTAGTGATATCAAAGCGCTGCAGACCCCCTTGATCTACTTTTGTATTCATCATGAAAATCCTGCATTTACTGATAAATATAAATACTTCTGCATATGAATATTCCTAGTTTGGTTAATCTGGAGCAGTTCAGCTGACATGCATGTGTGTTTGCATTGGAGATGAATGGGATTTCTGTGTACGCCTCTACTCATCTGAGGGAATATTTGAGAAACATCAATTATGAATCCCATGCCATGCACAGATAACCGTGGTAATGAAGCCGGCAGAACAACTGGATAGGCTACATATTTAAAGAGGCTACTTCCTTTGTGGACATGTCATCTGGGCATTAAAGATTCAGGCGTTGTGATAGCCCAACATTAGAGAGGACTGAGGGGTGAGAGGGTCAGGGATGAGAGTATTATCTGGCCAGTATTATGGGGATGATGCTCACAGGAAACCAGAGCTGCGAGGGTAAGGCTGACGTAACAAGACGACATATGTAAGCTTTACTGTGAAATGTCCATAATACCTTCACAAACACTTCAAAATATGCTAAATTGTTACTGTTGCACATTTGGGATGCTAATGAAATTCACATGCTACAGTAAATACTGTATATTCAGCATCACAAATTCTACAGAAGCACATATGTGTGTAGAGGGATTATTCATTGCCTTCAACTTCACATCATTATACCAATCACCGTCTTTAATCACACTAGAAACAGGACTGAAACATCCTCTTACTGAACATAAAACTATGGCTCAGGTAGAATTAAAGCCACAAAAGTAGACTTCTTCTGATGCACATGCTCTTTTTTCGGTGTAAAATGTTTCTTTTCTCTAATTCTCCAAATTTGTTTCTGCGTAATTAGACATTCCTTCTGCAATGAGATGCATCTCTGCTGTTTCTCTGCAACATTAGCCTTTTTGATCCTTATCGTGTGTATGATACTCTGGCTGCAGACATGAATCAGGCTATTACTTACCACAGGAGAGAACACGGCCAACGCGTGCCGTTTAATCCGCCAGTACATCACGGTTAACCGAGACTATTTGTTTAATCAAACTCCAGCTGGAGTCAGTTCACTGCAGACACTGATCAAGAAACATTATACTACTGAAAGGTCCTGACTGTCATTAAAGCGTTAAAAGAATATGTCAGTGTTTGGCCGGGTGAGCTCTTAGATCCACTTACTGCTGGTGTCAAGATGACTGGTAATCTCACCTCTGTGTGTTCAGTTGTACTGTACATTACACATGATGAGGTCATGTAACATGCATTCTAGTCAGTGGCGTAGCGCCGCCGCTTTAGAGATTGTTAAATTCTATTTTTACAATAAATGTTTTTATTTGGTTTAATAATATAGTATATAAACAAAAGTCACTTTTCTGGTAGAATCACTCAGTCATGTAGAATTATTGCAAATTGTGGTTGTGTTAACCGCAATGTGAGGTATGAATATCCAATCTCAACATAAAACACTAGAACATGAATCAATCTTCATTTCCCTATTTAAAATGACTTTAGCATCAGTGGTTTTTTTACTATATTGCTATGCTATTATTAGTAGCTAAATTATTGTTTTTGTCAAAACAAATTTGCAGCACTGCACCTACAAAAGGGGGATGGACATAGGAATATTTTTTTTTTACAAAATAAAGAGATAAATAGTGTAGTGTGGAAACTTTCTTTAGCTTGATGTTAAAACAGTGCTGCTGGCTAAATGCAATATACAGCTATGACATACACAGTGCCGTGTGTGTGTTTGTGTGTTTTGTATTTTCTTCATTTGTTTGTTTGTTTGTTCTTTGTTTTTTCTCTCTCTCTCTCCTTCCCCTGTTTTTTCTCCAGGTGTCATCAGCTAATTGGTTTCCACCTGTGTGCATCAGTCATCCAACTCATTGGTTCCTTCAAATTTTGAATCAGCCAATCATCATCCAGAGCCCTCTACAAAAGAGCAGAACTCAAGAATAAAGCCTCTCATTTCTCTGCCCTTGGTATGTCTGTATGAGCTGTTGGCACACTGTCAGATAAACCTGTTAAAGAAAATGGTATGTGGTGGTGATGTTAAGGATGGTAGGTAAGTTGGGGTACCTTTTTACATTTTCTCTTATGTAGGTAAACTTTGTTAGGCACACTAGCTTTATTGGCTGGTGCCCCTACTGTAATGGTTTTTCTTGGTGAAGTCATTTTTGTAAATATGTAAATGACGTATTTTGTTCTGTTTTTGTTTTCAGGTATTGTTATGAGTTAGGTCTAGTTTTGTTTGACTAACTTTGTTTGAGATAAAGTTAGTAGCCGTCCCTCAATCCAGTTTTTTAGCCTTCTGGCTCACTAGTGTCATGACTTGTGATATAAGAGACTGCAGACCTCGATGTTGCAAGAAAGGAAGACTGATGTGACAGTCATTGCAGTCAAAGCAGAGAGGAGCCAGGAAGTGAACTTGGAGAGAATTAGAGCTTCCTTTTTGGAGTCTTGCAGACAGACATCAAGGTAAGCATGAAAATCCTACACTTGACTTCTGTTGCTTCCCCCCTATCTCTCTCCGTAATTATATCAGTGTGTGTAGGTGTGGTTACAGGTTATATGTACTTAGGCTAGTGGTGATAATGGATCTTTCAAGGAGGCTGAGCAGTTTGGAAAATAGGTTACTACTGCTCAGTCTGAGATAATGCTGCTTCCTATGCACTGTGTTTGAAAATACAGCTATTACCATGTTGGAGGGTTCCTTTCATCTTTATTATCTACTGTATGTTCTTATGTGAATTTAAGCCCTTAAAATGTGTGGATGAAGCAGACAAGATGTACCTCTTTTTCAAGAAAATATGAACAAAACATTAACGCATACATTGTGAAACTGTGCCCCCTCAAGAAATTTGACTTCATGATTCCCCTGATTCAAGTAAATTACAGTACACGTGAAATTGAGACCAGTCCAATAAGTTGCTGTCTCTCGTAACCCAAGGCACAGCAGAGGCTTAAAGGGAGTCATGTTTGCTGGAGTGTAAAGTGGTACAAAGTGTCTGCCACTGCAGATCATTTGACATCATTTGTTTGCTCTATTAACTTTTTGTCATTCTCATCCTCAGCTCTGTGTTTTGTTGGTTCATTGCTAATGACTTGGCCTCCAAACAGCAGATTAGGTGTTAGTGTGGTAGTTATACTGTGTGCAAAGTCAAAATAAATCACTTTTTTTTCCTGAGATGAGCTGATGGAGCATGCAGTTTTCAGGTGTTGCAGAGAAAAAAAGGAAAGATGTCACATAACCGCAGATAAAAGCACAAGAATCACAGATCATTTCTTTTTTGTTGACCACCTAGAAACACAGATTGTTCCTTTGAATATTCCTATGAATAGCAACATTACAGAGGTCTCTCCAGCTACACTCCATGAGTACAGAACAAACAAAAAACACTCATCTCCCCTAATAGGTTTGTTTGTGAGACCACAGATTTTCAGATTGCTGGGTGACACTGACTGAAGGCCAGATCTGTCTCAAGGCAAACAAAGCTTGATGATGACGTCATTGCGCTCTTCTGCACCACAATAGCAAACATACAATGCCCAGACTGACAAATAGCCAGGGACATAAGACAGCCATTTCCATTCAATCAGGAATTGAGGTACAGAATTGTGTTGACTGACACAGTCCGTGACCCGTCGCTGAGGGTTTTGCAACAACTGGCTGTGTGGAAATGACTTGTGGAGAAAAAAAGACAGTAACAGAGTGAGCAGTTTGCTTCACTGAAAGAAATGTGTGACTGAGTTTATAGAAGACATCACTTTGAAAGTACAATTTTTATGTAGACAGTGCACTACATGTTATGTTCGGTGGTAATTGTGTGTTTTATGACATGAACAGTGTAGTAGCCACCTGGCAGCTAAGTCTTAGCTCAACTTGATATTTGATGTACCTTTCTGCCAAGAGATGCTACATGAGGTAAAATGGAGATTTCAATTTTTAATCAAACAATTTGTCAGGTGAATATTTGGCCTACGTCTGCTAATAATGGGCTTGCTAAATGTGCCAACTACATCTATTTTTGTCCTCTTAATAATTTTGGAATTCATTCATAATATTCAGGCAACTACTTCATTTGAAACACTGTAGGGGTCAATGTATTCTGGCATGTCTCTGAGATTTATTATATTTTTAGAATTAAATATCTGTCCTGACAGGCTATTTCAGTAATGGGCATTGCCACCTGTGATCTAGATTTGACTGCTGACAAGTAATGATTGAATCATGGTGTGGGGTGAGTGCATGTGTCATGAATACAAAAAAAGCTTGTTGTGCTTCACACAATATGTTTTTATTTTGCACAAGTAAAAGCATTGCTGGTGATGATAATCAAAACAATTGTTTCATTTTATCATAAACTTATCATAATTATCATAAACACTCATCTGAAGTGGCAGTACTTGTGCCTCTTCAGTTGTGATTCTCTTGTCAAAGTAATTAAATGAAGCCTGAGTGTATTTATGCAAAACCAGTTCACACATACTGTAGTATTTATGCTTTCAGGATCGCTGTTGGATGAAAACCTCCACAGGTTTATTGATTTTTAACATTGTCAGACAAGTTGACAGATAGCAAGCTCCTCTGTAATGAACTGTGAAAAAGCTTAAAAATAAGCAGGATAAGTAGGATAACCATGTACTGATACATTAGTTTCTCTGGTTTAACCCCATCTACAGTCTTTTTTTTTTTTTAATTACTTTTATATGGGTAAATAATTCATTAGTCTGTGTGGCTTGTGAATAATGTCAAAAATTACCTTCAAGTGTGAAATTAGGTATAGAACAACAATTTCCTCACAAGGTTTTAATATAGTAACACTGTGTGCCGTAGACAAATTAGTTTTAACTATTTACATCAGTTTTTATTTCTTAGAAACACAGCAGCTGCTAAAAGTTTCCAAGCCACAGAAGGAGAAATGTTAGGTTTTCAAGCCCAGAAAAATAGACATACTGTACTGTACCAATGTTGACATGCAACCAAGTGGCTGAAAATTGCAAAAGATGGTTGTGGTGAAAGTAAATGCAGTTTTGTTGATGATGGTTTGGTGCATGTTCTCATCCATTACATGAATTTCTGACTCACTATATCAGAATTTATATGCACATATATGTTCAGCTAATTCCAACTTGCTCTTTCACATCTTTAAATCTTTACTTTAAACAACTTGAGTTGTTGGGTCCATGTGGCATAATATTCACATGCACGCCAGCTATGACCAGTGACTTCAATTTTGATTCTTTTCACTCAATTACCTGCTCAGCATTTATAAAACTCAGTGGCTTACTCTGTTAGCTGGTACATTTCAGAAGCAGATAAAACATTTCAATTTGACAAAAATAATTTGACTGTCAGAGAACACAGGCCGTCTGGTCCCTTGTATGGAAAAGTAATTCCCCTCATCTTAACATTAATTATGTTCTCCTCGTGTCTGTCAACACAAGGACATTTGTGGCTGGGAAAGAGAGGAAAAAAACAGAACCACAGTCCCATGAAATCTAAAAATAGTCTCAGAGGCCAGCACATACACGTCCGTCATCTCACATCCAGTGAGCATGAATGTGTAATCATTATTCATTGATAAAACATGTGAGAGGGGAATGTGAAAAAATATGAGAATCTATTGATAGACAGTGTGGCAAATTTATGCCTATGTATTTCTGATGAAAAATCTATGCTGAAACATGGGGCCTAATAATGATGCTGATTTTCATGCCTGAGGGCTGGATTTGTTTTCATCTGGTGTGGCATGAAGGATAACACAACACTGTGGATGGAGACGATTGCTGTGTTTCTCAGATGTTGTGTTTGGATTGTTTCTGCATAAGAAAAGAGTTGCAGTGTGTTAATTATCACTGCGTGGCCATTTTTTTCCAGATCTACTGAGGTTTAAACACCAGTCAGATTGGAAAAAGGAAGAAAAGTTAAAGCTGCATTAAAGTACAGGTTCACAGTTTTTCAAGTCAGTCATCTTAAAACAATCGTCAGGTGCCCAACTGAGCATTGAAATAGGTTTTTCTTGCTGTAATTGTTCCTTTTGTTCATACTGACCATCTAAAAGCGCTTTTACAGTGATGGGAGACAAAATCCACAATCCCTCATTTTGACCAAAAATGTATTCAGAAGTTTATTTTAAGATAATATGAAGCTTCAGTCATCTGAGTTAGTCAAATAAAGTGAAAATCTTGCACAATTACAGTTTTTATTCCATCTTTGTGTCTCAATGGACAGTGTTTTCCTGTTCAGCTGCTGTGGAACGATCATAACAAAAAGATGGAATTTGGCACTAAAAAAGACCAAATTGAAAGATGATTTGACTAATTTGGACAGCGGAAGCTTCATATTAGCTTCAAATACACTTTTAAATACATTTTTGCACAGAAGGACTGTGGATTTTGTCTCCCATCACTTACATTGAAAGTGCATTATGATGGGATCTTCTAATGGTTAATATGAACAGCAGGAATGATTACAGCAAGAAAAACATGTATCAATGCTTATTTGGGAACCTGATGTTGTTTTAGGACAGACTTGAAAAATTGTGAACCTGTCCTTTTTGTAACAATTTCCTGCCCTCCTCCTCTAGGACTCCCTTATTAGTTCCTTCGCCTCTTGAAATGCAGCAGACATGAGAGTTTGCAGTTCACTGATGTCACATACTGTAACATGATTTCTGAGCAGTGACATTCATTGAATTTTTGAATAGTTACCCCTCGCAGCCATCTGGAGCCGCAAGTGTGAGAAGTTACCCGATGCAGCTTTAACTCACACACTTTGTCTCGTGGCACAACATCTGACTTCACTGAGTACAGTCGATACTGGTAGCCATCCAGATGGTGGTGCACTCTACGTCAGTACCTATGAGTTCCTAACACCTCGTGATCTTTTTGCTGCTCGGATACATCTAACATGAGCAGCTGGAGTTATTTACATGAAAAGAGTTTGTGTGTGAAACGGTGAAATCGTGAATTTTCTTTACTTAGAAGGGGCAAAAGAAGTGTGAATGGATGTCGGCACATTGTTATTTATAATACAGATGCAGCCCTGGATATAACATGTACTGTATAGTCTGAACAGCACATTATAACGTAATATGTGTCCCAAAGAGGAAATCTGCTGAGTATATTAACATATAATTGTTACTGTATGTCACATCGATAACAGCTTTTGTTGATTAAAATGGGTCCATCTATCCATCTTTGGGGGGGCTGTGGTTTATCCCAGCATGCAATTCATCTGGTCTGCATGTGTTTGGACTGTGGGAGGAAAATGGAGAACTAAAAGAAATCCACACAGACATGATGAGAACATACAAACATCAAGTGATTATTGGGGTTCAAACCCAGGATTTTCTTACAGTGAGAGACAAAATTATCATTTGGTCACATCAACATGTAATCAGTTGATTCTGGTGAGCAAAATTCATGCACAAAAAGTGTAAATCAAAAGTAGCCATCGTCTCATTTATCTTTTCTTTTCTAGACAAATATCCTTCTTACTGACTGGATTAACTGATATAACAGCACACCATGGAGTTGCACCATAAAACATCACCTTTACATGTCTCTCATCAAGACATTTCAAATGTTGTGTAAAACATTTACTTTTTATTATGTAATGAGTTTTCATCCAGGCTTACCGTCAGGCAGTGCAGGCAATATTGTATAAATATAGGATAATTTGTGGAAAAGAGGAAAGCCCTGATGAAGACCTACAGTGCTCGAAACATGTTGTTTGTTTTAATGATTTAGCCACTACGATAAAGGCTTTTTAATACTTCCTTCCTCGTCTGGACTGCCTTCTTGTTCAAAGCAGAGAGTAATTTGTGTTCTATGTCTCATACATAATTACATGGAAACTATATGACTTGGAGAGTTTTTGTTATATAATTGTTTCCTCCACTAATTGGACAACTGGGAACAACAGCTAATTTGTTAATCACATGCAGATATCACGCTCTTTCAGACATAATATGTGCTGTACACGGTTTGCTTTTAGCACTTAATTAGAAAATTTCACTGTAAATTGCATAATAATATGTAAGAAAGAAGTGAGAGATATTGTAAAAGTTAATTTGAATGGAAAACAAATATTTCAACTAGAAAATCTACAGAGATTGGCCAAAAATGTAAGTAAAAGTAAAATGTATATAAAAAGAAGTTATATATTTAAGTGTATGTGTGTGTGATAAATCCAAAATAAATTTTGAATAAAAGCACATTTTGGACATTTTCTGTGTTTTTTCTGAAAAAAATTGTGTGAGTGTGAGTGAAATGTTCTTGTGTGCCTCCTTGTGGAGTACGGCAGCACTGGAGGAGGCACCAGAGGGCTGGGTCAGAGGGAGTAGTTGGCAAACAGGGAAGAGGAGCGCACTATAAGAAGAGAATGAACCCGGAGGAGCGTCAAAACATTTCAACCACAGCCGAGAGAGAGGAGGCGAGAGGGAGACAGAGGCGATGTGAGATGCAGGCAGAGAGGAAAACGGCAAAGCGATCAGGATGAAGACTTAAAAACGCGGAGATTTTTCTTCTTTTTTTTTTTACTACAAGGGCTGCAAGTCTGCTTTACATTACCCGAAGACGGTACTTGTGCAAAACCAGCATCAGCACACTGTGAGGAATCTGCGAGATAAAAAAAAAAAAAAAAAAAGTGCGGTCCGACGTCGCACTCCTCTTGCGCCCGGCGCGCCTCGGTGTCTCAGCGCATCCTGGATGAGCGCAAAGTATCGGCTTCAGCACCTGAGGAGAGGACAGCTCCTCCGGACCTCCTGTCCAAAACCCCCCCACCCCCTCCCCCACCAAAACAAACTCTTGCTGCAGCTTTTAATGTCAACACTTCCACTTCGACTCTCAGCCTGACAAGTCTGGAAGAAGTCTGAAGATCCGCTGACGGAGAGATCCGCGACTGACTGTGTGCTCAATATGTACCAGGGGCATTTACAGGTAAGAAGGCTCGTTTATTCTCTATGATTTAGTTGATGCTGTGATCAAGGCGCACTTCTAAATGCAGCGTGTCAAGGGCATTTTCATACACAATGGATATTATCACGTTTAGACCGAGGCAGGTAGAGATTGTCAGCTGACAACACAGACATGGTGTTAGGATGAAATATGTTCATTTTTAACCGCTTACTTAACTGCTCTGATCAGTTACAGCTGAATTGACAGACAGCAAAGCATTTTCCCTTCTGGCAAAACGGCTTAAATTGATGGAAAGGGGAGAACAATTAATTATCTATGCATGCACTCTACTTGGTCAGCTAAAATTATCTCTAATACTCACTGAGGAAACAGAGAGAGGGCTGGCGCACCTATTTTCACGTGCAGGTGCATGTCAGAGGTAAACAGGAGGCGAGCCTGTGATGTTTAAGCAGGGCAGCCTCGACACCGCGAACAACAACTCATTAGTTTCTTAACATGCGTGCTTATGCTCACGTGACGTCATGCAATTTGACGTCGATTTCCATATAGCAAATTGATACTGGCGACTAGACGCTTTTATGTTACATCACGGGTAAAGGCTGAACAACTCAGACACCAAGAAAAATGGGACAAAAGGCACAAAAATGTTCAAAACATGACAAAATGAGCAAACATAGTGATCATGCCTCAGCTGGTTTTCCTTTTATAGATATCAGAGGACTGTGTAACTGCTACCTAAAGCTTCCAGCAGCATGTTTGATGTACAATATAATCATTGTCATTTGAATACAATAATCTCACAGTGCAAACAATAATCCCTCCAAAGTGGTTAATGATAGCGTCTTCTTGATTTTAGATGCGTGATTGAAATTAGTGCGGTTGGCTGACAGAGATACTTCAGCTCCCAGACAGTTGATTATGTAACAAAAGACGACTCCTGAGTCAGTACTCTGGAGCATTAAAGACCAAAATTTAATATTTCATGATGTATTACTCAGGCAGCAGTATTCATTGAAAATGCATGACAAGGCAGTCGGCAGTTCTTGTCTGGATTACCTCAGTTGAGTTTGTTAAGAGTCTGTGAAAAAGCCCAGGATAGTGAGTGATGGGACATATAATCAAAGATTAAACACATTCCCCTTTAATCACAGTTTTCCATGTTTCACTCCATGATGCTTCAATTATCTGAAATTTCTTTGTTTCTCATCATGTGCATGCAAGTCATTACACTGTGCTTTGTTTAGATCATGCCTGAAACCTGATACTGCTCTTTCTCAATCATCGCACTATATGGGGCTACTCCAGCAGCAAATGTCCAGTGAATACAGATCAGATGCTCTATCTGTCGGTAATGGATCTTCTGCCATGACGCTTGCATAACTGATGCATTTATTTTGATGTTGACAACACTTTCTCCTAGAAGTCAAGTGTGTGTGTGTGCATATGAAATTAGAGCCACCTGAATTTGTGAGTGATACAGCCAGACTTTGGTCATGATGTATTGCTTGTGTGGGGAATGGGTGGGGTTTGCTTTATCATCATAGTGTAGTGGACAGTAAATTGTCTTGTAACGTGTCAACTACAGACAAATATGCAAAATGTGTAAAACTTCTGAGTGGTTTTTGTTCAACGTGGAAGTCTTTCAGGCTAAAATCAATCCTCAATTACACGTCCAAACTCTATTTCGTGATAATTTATAAAGGGCCGGTGTGAAAGATTTAGCGGTATCTAGTGGTGAGGTTGTAGATTGCAAGCAAATTAATACACTTCCCCTCACCTTCCCCTTCCAAGCAAGCAGGAGAACTTACAGTAAAACGCAAAAGACCCTCTTTAGAGCCAATATTTGGTTTGTCCATTCTGGGCTACTGTAGAAACATGATGATGCAACATGGTGGCCTCCGTGGAAGGGGACCCGCTCCCTTTGTAGATATAAAAGGCTCATTCTAAGGTTATGAATATTATATTTCATTTCTTCCAAGTCCGTTCTGCTAGATGCCACTAAATTCTACACACTGCACCTTTAAATTTCATCTTGATGTTTTTGCAAAGGTGGGACTTTAAATGAGGGTGCATGCTGTAAGAAAGATTCCTGAAATTTTCCATATCTTGCATTAATATCATTTAAGATACAGTATGTTGCTTTAAAATAGTGTAAAACATTACATGGATGTTGAGTGACCTCTGAACTGAGGCGTGAGGCTTAAATCAGTAGTCCTTTTCACCAGCCTGTTCAAGGCAGGAATGTTCATCGCCGTTCTGTATAAAAAGTATGTTTGGTTCAATGTAAAACAGCAAAGCCAGCATAATAACGGGTCTTTTTTACAGCAGTATTGCAGGATCTCTGGGCTACTGAGAGTTGCAAGAGTTGTGTCTGTGCTCTGTAACAGGGAATTTTAAATGAAGCTCATACTGTGCACATTTCTTGATGTAACAGTGGTGCAGCATCAGTCAGAGCTATCAGATTTCCTTCCTCAAAGTAGATACACTTCTAAGTCCTTATTTATTACACGATTGTCAGTCAGCGAGAATTGTTAGCTTATGGTGTTGCAGCTCAGGAAGCAGTTGGCTGAGGGAACAAGATAAGGATGTCCTATCTTTCTGCCTTTTTTTTCTGGTATTTTTCTTTTTTTTCACCTTCTAATTCCTCCAGGATCTAGTACATCTATGTATAAGTGTGGGTTAATATGGCAGTATAATCCATGGAGCGTAAGGTGTTTCAGTAAACACAGTAGCATGTTTGCATAATTGCCGTGGGCCTGCACATGAAGATACAATATTGGGTGGATCAAATGTCTTGGCATGAGCTGGGTTTCATGAATGGAGGCCAAATATTGTCCTCATGGTTGGCTGGTGTAGATTCTGCTCTGCATGGGTAATATCAGAACTTGGCACGACCAGAGCTGCTTGGCAGAAATACAAGGCTGGACTTGTGTCTTCAGTTTCTCCGATCATGCTTTTGGTCTTAAAAGTATCACAAACACATGTGAATAAAGGTACTGTAGTGCAGTAGTTACTAATTTGTGTTGTGTATGTTAACGACAGTGTGTGTGTCAGTGTGTTTTGTGAGCAATGGATCACTGTACTGTATCAAATGTTGGAAAAGATTGATGCAGAAGAAGAAAAGCAATTTGGAGGTGTGGATGTCAGCCTCATTGCTCTTTCTGCGAAGGTGCAATCGAAGATGCTGTGAGGTGAGCTGATTCAGCACAGCTGCTCATCTTTATCAAACGAAAAGCTACAGTAGAAGAGCTTTTGTTTCAACCAATGTACTGTATATTCTTCCTTTGATGTATATAATAAGGAACACCTTGACCTTGACTTCATTTTTTTCAGATGGCACTTTCTCATAACATCTTGACATCTTAGATTTCAGTGTAATTGTGTGGTGGTTTTCCTACTTCAGTATTCATGTTTACAGTGAATCTAATTACAGGAGTGCTTGTACTGTGTGTATAAAAGACATCATGGCTTAATGGAAGAGATGCTCCAAGGCCTTTGGATATTTGCTCTGTTAAGCACAACATGATTACATAATTTGATTACCATATTCTAAGTCCCCGGGGGAAAATCTTGGATGGATGCTATCGTTCATCAGAAGTAGATCAAGTCTCTTAAGATCTCAGCCATTCACACCATCTCTTCATTAAGTGGTTTGGTTTATCAGGTGAAAAATTATTTGTTTACGTATTATCGTCCAGCGCTCTGCAAGAGCATGTAGGCTACTGATACAATATAAAAATCACTGAGTTGTTCAGAATCATCTTTCTCTATTTGTATTTCCTGTTTTCTGTTTCGGTGATATGGATATTTGTAGCATCACTTCGGTTTTTGGTTTCTTATCATTGCAGCTAAGACATGTCAAAAACTTTCTCAACTGGCACAAAAGCCCAGATAAATTCCTGTTACTGATGTTTTGCCTGTTAAAATGCAGTTAATTAACATAATCAGGTGTGTTGAATGAAATGCAAAACAACATGTTACAAGTTCTAATGCTAATGATGTTAAATCTTCCAATCAATGCTAAAAGCAAAATTAAGTGATGTTGTATAGAGGAAACCCTCTTGACCAACGCCCACAGTAAAAACAGAGTGGAGAAATCAATCAAAACAGTCAGTTGGCACACAGGGCGACAGGGTGTCACAACACCAGCAGGAGTCTATGCAAGTACGCGCCTCACACTCCAGTACAAGAATTCATCAGTCATAGTTGCACAGTTTATCAGGCCGTCATTCACGGATGTTGACCTCTGCTTAAAGACGACTAAAGCTCCTCCTTTATTCAAGAGGCTTTCATTGAGGCTTCTCCCACGCCCATGGTGGTCAGGTTCAGGCATGACAAAGGGGTCCTGGAAGAGTTTTCCACAGAGAGCGTTTTAAAGTCTCCTTGATTTAATGAACCACGGTCTTGATTAAAAGCGATTTAATAGGCCTGCCTATTTCAGGAGCCTGGATAATGAGTGAAATCAGGTGGTATCCGGCTGGAACAAAAGGCTCCACAGACAGTACTGCTCTCCTTGTTGGAGATGGTGGCAGGGCAGGAAACTAAATGTCTTCACCTACAGGAGGGAATATAGTGGGATTTAAAGCTTATGAATCACTGTATTTAGTAGTATTTAAGGAAACTGTGTGAAATAAGCACGTAGTACATTACAACACAAACAAGGGAGAGAAATACATTTCCACACCAAAAGATAATTACAAGGAGGGGACATGATTAGAAACAGGCCTTAGCTTAACAGTGAAGGGATTAGGGTTGGTAGATAAATATTTTTGTCCTCAGCTGTGACAAATTGGGTTTATTTCCAAAGATATGTCAAAAAGTAATAAACTGAAGAGGAATTCTCTTTTGCTGCCTTCTTACTCAGCCAGGAAGAAAACCTTACTTTAAAGCTGCTCTATCAATATTTTTTATATCAACCATGGATCAAATTACTTAGTGTGACAGGAGTCGCATGTAGTCATGAACCCACAGAGAATTATCACCTGCCTCTGCAGGTTCCCTCAGCATTTTAGCCTCTTTTTAGCTCATTGTTTCAGTTTTCTGGCTTGCAACTTTATTGTTTTGATTCAGTCTTGTTAGCATCATTTGCAGCTGTTTTCAACAGCACCGAAGGGCAGAAAGACAAAGTTAGCAACTAGCTGGTGAACAGTCAAGCAGTTGAAAATGCTGAAAGAGCCAAATATTTCCCTTGGAGTTGGTGGAGGCCAAAAACAGAACAAAAAGGAGAATGATATGTTTGCCAGGTGGCCTGAAACTCAACTGCAAATTAATGCTTACGTCACTCCATATCTGCTGGATGTGTAAACAGGAAACTGTTACACTGCTACTGCTAACAAGGTGATAATACACTGCATGTCAGCTTGTTTCTGCTGCCATCTTTTTACTGACTTTTGTTTGGTTAATTGCACAGCTACTTCCAGCTCAGATGACTTTCAGAGTCTCATCTTCTATGTATTTCTGTCCCTCCTCACAAACGAAGAAACAAATGTTAAAAGACAGTTTTTTGAAGAGACCAGATAAACAACCTAAAGGATTTGCTTTGTGTGAACGTGCTTAGCAAGGTGGCTAGCATCCAGTTCTCAGTCACTGGTGACAGTAGGGGGGCATTATGGGAATCTCTCCTTCTCCCTGGTTGGGTAGTTAAGGCTCTATAGAGGCTCTGAGCAGCTTGTGGAGCTCGTAAAGCGGACTAGAGGGATTCAGGCATACATCAGCAGCAGTTGTCCTATAAGCTGATTGAGGAGGAAAGGGTTCTTCTTGCCCACAGAGCATATGAATTCAGTTATTTGCATGCTGTACAAAAAAAAATGTGAACATCAGGGACAGATGTGGGTGTGAATGATGTAAGGAGATATGAGAGATCAGATGAAGGGAGTGAAAAGAGGAGAGAAAGGCATACGATGCTATCATTAGGTTTCTAATCTGTCACCCAACATCATTATTTCCCAGCACTACATGGGTCTTCATGGGTTTCTGTCAGTGCTACAGACCAGTCATCTGTCAAAGTTTGTCAGTAGGAGTGTACAAGTGTACAGGTTTGTGTGTGATACTTGGTGTCATTAACTCTTCCCTGTTTGAGGATATGATCTGTAGTTAATATCTTGATTTAACTCCTGAGCTGTGATGGGATTGGAATGATGAGATTAAGTTTCCTGAGTATTCATAAACCCAAAATCTGACCATTTTTTACCCAAAGTGAAGCATTTAATTGTTTTTCAGCTAAATCTGAGTTCTGTCTATCTAATCCTAACAATTTAAGGAAATGTGCTGTAATTTTGCCTTTATTATATATCACCCTAAAATGTAAATGCAAATTTATAACCTTTCACTAGTTATTGTCTGATCACTCAGTCATGCTAAAGGTTACCACAACTCGATTGAATCATTTTACATACTTGATAGAGCAGCTCCATCCTGTTATTGATGAATATGGTTCGAGTCAGATTATAGATTTTCTCTGCTGCCATTCATCAATTCGACTGACAAACAGAACAGAACACCACATTTGCTATTGTAAACAATAGGAAAGAGATTGTAGGTTTATTAGTGTTTGATAAATGACTGTTGTACACTCATAATTTAAATATGCTCATGATTGCATATTCTTCAGTTAGAGACAGACTTAATGAAATATCCATGGGATAGCCTTTAATGGCGAGATGTTAAATGCTGGGAACTTAATGTCGAGAGGGAGTTGTGTGAATATTTAAATATTATTGAGGCATCAAAAGAATAGAATAAAAACAGACCACTAATACTACAACCACAGCAACTAACAACCAAGTTCACACCTCTGGCACAACACTGCTGGTGATCGTGTTAATTGGCTTAAGCATGAGGCAGCGGAGAAAAGGATAAGACTTTGATATAAACAAACACAAAAGTATATTTAACAATATATGACTTACACCAAACAGAACACCTACACAAGGCCACAACATAATGCATTTTTCATTTCATGCAAGCTTTATTTTTCAGTAGAAACTTTTACATCCAATTATTGTCAGAGAAGGCCCCACGTTTTCAAATACTACATATCTCATTAATTTTCAACCTGCAACATGATAAATCACCATTCTATCAAAAAATGTCACACAGAGAGCTCCTTTTAATTTTCTATTTACAGCAGGGTTTGTAGGATTTTATATATTTAATCATTTAAATGAGAAACTGGCTTTTATGTATGATGTGAAAATGTGACCACTGGTCTTATGAAACCCTATAGATCAGAATTTGTTAACATTTTACAAAGTGACTTTTCTCTGTTTTCATTAATATCTAATAAGGTGACATTTTAGAGGTGCAGAACCTTTACCAGGTACCAGAGATGGATTGTGGTGCACATGCGCAGCTCCTTGCTACTAGACAGATGCCTGCTTGAAAGATAAATAATGCCATCAGACTTGTTTTGCACAATTTATGCTCAAAAAGACAAATGACGTCAACTTTGGTCGAAGAATCAGCAGCATTTGTGAATATGTGTTGTCTACAGCATGGCAGAATAGCGGTTCACGAGGCTTGCACAACATTATGAGTCTCAGACTGAATGTCATGGGACTACCTTGGCCTGAACTGCAGACTCACACACACACGCACACACCAAATGTCAACACAGTGTAGCGAGCTCTCTCAAACAAGGAGCCTGTATCTGAGAAGGGATGTAATCAACGTGAAGAATCCAAATTTGGAGCTTCACAGCTCTACATCATTCTCTCTGTTGGTAGATTTCCTCTGGGTTTCTTTTTGCTCAAAGTCTGTTAACACAGCAGCCCTCGCAGCCGCACATGGAGAGTCCCCTGAGCTACTGTACAAAGCCACATATTTCCTCCCACAAAAGTAGGACAAGCCCCAACATCTTTGTTACTGGGAGCAGAGGGTTGTGCAGGAGAATGGGCAGCCCATCCATCTCCCTCGCCCAACCATTCATAACAGTCATTCTCCAACTGGGAATTAATTTGCTCCAGAAACCAGGCGTCTCACTGCTTGAGTGGAGACAGCATGTGGTCCTCCGGGGAGATATGAGTTATCATGGATGAAAGCTGTTGATAAACAAATGTGCACTTCATCATGGTAGATGTGAACAGGGTTTTCACCTACATACTTAAAGAGACAACCTGCTGCTTGAAACAATATGTGCCAAATCACAATTTCCTAGACCCCAAGGTGTTGAATTGCTTGTTTTGTCCAACCAGCAATCCAAAACTAACTCCAAAACAAAAAGATATTGAATTTACAATTATACAATGATGACCAAAACTCACATTTAAAGGTCCAGTGTGTAAGATTTAGTGGCATCTAGCAGTGAGGTTGCAGATTGCAACCAACTGAACACCCACCCAACTGCACCTTCCAATTCCAAGTGTGTAGGAGAACCTGCGGCGGCCGTGAAACTCATAAAAAAAAACATGACAGGCCCTCTCTAGAGCCAGTGTTTGGTTTGTCCGTTCTGGGCTACTGTAGAAACATGGCTGTGCAACATGGCGGCCTCCGTGGAAGGGGACCCACACAATTCTTATTTTCAGGTGATTATACACTAATCAAAACATACTTATGAATATTATATTCCATTTCTGACAAGTCTGTTCCGATAGATGCCACTAAATTCTACACACTGCAGCTTTAAGGAGGCACATCCAGTACATTTTTAGTTTTTTCAGCCATGTTAGCAGCTCTAGGGATGGCAATCTGTCAGTCCAATACTTCAGTCAAGTCTGAAATATCTCAACAAGTTTCAGATTGTCATGGTCCCCAGAGGATGAATCCTAGTGACTTTTCATCTAGCTTCATATTTTCAGTCTGTTCAATACTTCATCCCATCAACCTCAGCGGTACTACTGTAGCTAATTAGAAAATGTTAGCAGACTAACACACATAACTAAGATGGTGAAAACTGTGAACATTATACTGTACTTGCTAGACATCAGCATGTTAGCATTGTCATTTTCTCACACAGCCAATAGCATGACTGTAGAGTTGCTTAGTAAATAACTCAAACAATTAATCAATTATCAGAATTGTTAGTGGTTAGTTTACTAATCAATTTATTGACTAATTAAGTTCTTAAAAGAAATACTATTAGAAGAAGTAGGATTAGAAGCTCATCAAATCACATTCAGAAAACTGTCTAGTTCATGTTTTGTTCTGCTGCCTCAACTCTCCCATTTCTGGGACATTAACATTAATTTTTCAAAGCTCACACACTTGATACAGTTTAAACACACTTTTACTCTCAGGCACATTATATTTGTCCCTCCCTTAGTGCTTCTTTGGATACAGAAGCTACAGTAAACTAAGAATGGATAGTGAGGACAGATTCACACATTGAAAGTGAGGTACAGTATAGAGCTCTTGCTACATTTGGAACACGTGAAACGCTGCTCTCGTCTTCATCATGGCTCATTCTCATCGCTGTTTTGCTGAGAGAATCCTTTTTTATGCCTCAAGCAAGAGATACTCATCTTTTGATTTGCCAACTCCTGACATCCTGCCTCTAGATTTGAGCCTAGCAACTTCATCTTCACCCTCAGCCCCGCAAAATAGCTCTTCCTCTACAAGCTGGTGATCTTGTCAGATAATTGCAGGAGAACGCACAGCAAAAACCAAGGTCTCCATATTAACACAGCAATTAGTATGTACCACAAATACCAATTACATCCCTCTCATGATCACCGTTAATGACAATTTCAAGACTCTGCATCACAACCCGGCACTTTACAGCAGGGAGAAGCAAGCTGTTTGCAGAGAGGTCAAAATTATGAAATGTAAACTGAAGCTGCTCTAATTTCTCTTAAATTCATTTCATGAGCTTTTTGCCTCATGAACCAATAATTTGTCTCTCTAAAGCTCTCTTGTGTGACGCTGGAGTGGGAATAGGAATCTTTGATGTCATTTGTAAACAGTGAACGAAGGATGAAGTGCGCAGGATAATGGCGCTGTAGCTGAAAGATGTGGCAATTTCACATTTTTTTGCAAAGACAGACAAAAAATGTGTGAATATGCAGTTTGTTTAGTGTTTTGTGGTGAATGGATTTACAGCTATTGTTCCTCTTAGTCGAGGGTTTTCATACTGCAAGGTGCACCTTCCCAGGGGGGTGTAGAGGGGTGAGCAGTTTCAGCTCACAGAGGCAATTAAGGTATTTTAAAACCCTTAGCACCTGATTGACGCAATTCGTGTAAAAAATCACACTCCTCAGAGTCAAATCTGAAAATAAAGACATAGTATGCATATTTTTAAATTCATGTGACTTACACTTTCTGAGGTATCATTATCTCAGATGTCCAGTAAATGTCCATAAATCAACATAGAAGAAAAGATGCTCCTTAACCTCAGAACTTGCCTGAGAAATGTTTTTTTAGTTTTCTTCAGTATCAAAGTAATCCAGTTGTCTGAGCATCCCTTGGTATATTGCATACAGGACATGCAAATAGCTAATTCAACACAATTTTATTGGTGGTAAATTTGCCAAAATTTTACATTACAAACATTATTTTTCTGTGCACATCCCCCAAAGCATCATGGGAACCGTAGCTCTATAATTGAGAGCATCATTATCCCTCAAATAGAAATAAGACAAAGAATGAGAGTGAAAAAGCCTTAATATTAAAGGCGCCCTCCAGTCATGCATTCAGACATTTAAAATGACTCTGCTTTGAATAATAAATCATGTCTCATATGGTTTTTCCACATTTAAATTGTGAAAAAATCTTAAAAGCACAACTTTTGCTCTTCTGATTGAAAAAATCAGGATCTATGAACATGTAAATATTGTTCATTTTGAAAGTTTAAGTGCTTAAAACAAGATCTGCCCTACTTCACCATAAAGTGCCTTCTCATTGTATGTGTACTGGAAGTTATAAACATGCACACTTCATTAAGTTGCTTATTGGACTGAGACTGGCTTCAAAATTATTTGTAATGTCACAAATTGCGCTTGTATGTGCACGTCTTGAATGTAAAAACAGCCTTCAAACTCTGCGCATACATCATTCTGACAAGAAAACAGAGAACAACACAGTGAAGTAAACTTTGTTGACATTACAAAGGCTCAGAGTGTCCAATCAACATGGTTGTAGTTGTTGTTGGGTGCAGTTGTCTTGATTTTGTCTGAGAGGTGCTCTAAGTGCTCCTGTAAATGAAGATAGGGGAAGTAAAGAAAGCAAGAAAGGTCAAACTTTAACTTTTCTTTCAGTTGTTCACCAAGTGTATCTCAGACTGTGCTTCATGACTTTTGTATGCGTTTGTGTGTCTGCAGGTGAGAGTGAAACGCCTTGCATTTCTATAAATACCTATGAGACATGCAGTTAATGAATTCCCTGGCAGAAGTTGAGGTCTGGGCTGCAGAGCGGAGCACAGGGAGGATCTGGGTGTACAGATGGGATGTATGCAGAGTTCAAGGGTACACCAGCTGAGAGGTCTAAAGACACGAAGGTTTCTTAAGCAGAGCGGGACCCGCTCCTTACCTGGAGCAGCCCCACAGGCAGCAATCTCTCTGACTGTGTGCATCTCGGCTTGTGCCTTTATGTGTGCAAGTACAAGCTCACAGTCTGTGTTTGGTCTTTCCAAAGGCACATACAATACCTGCATGCCATTGTGTGCATGTGTGCATCTGTATGCCCTTGAGCATGCAGGCATGTTCACACAAGTGAAGATAATGAGACGAGGCATGGATGTGTGATTCATATTTCTCCACAAGACAGAGAATGTAGTGGTGTGCCAGTGAAGAGGTTGAAGGCCCTGCTCCCCTGGCTTCCCTCCAAACATCCAGAGAATGAACAATGCTGCTTGGCAGCCGAGTGAATGATGTTACATTCGTGTTCATATGATGATGCAAGCATCACATCTTGCATGGGTCATCTCCTGAAGTCAATTACCACCTAAAACATTCTATTCAGCCAGAATAAGATTGACATATGGTTTCCTGTATGGCTTTGACATAGTTGTGTGGTTTTCTTAGTGATGATTAATAGTTTTACCAATATGCAGAACCTGGTTTTGCACATATGAAAGCTCGAAACTAATCCGACCTCTCAAATACGGTGCATTAGCTGAATATAATATAAAACAGAATCTGTCAACAGGAACACAGAGATTGAACCACCGGACATCTGTGTGGGTTTTTAAAGATCACTGTGTCCATCACCTCTTTTTGAAACTGACATCAGTCGTAAAAAGCAGAATATTAAACCAGCCTCGCCTGGTCTTTGGTGCCAGCTAATATGATCAGCAGGAGCCTGTTATACTCAATAAAGAGTGACGTCACCTGAGACTAGGGGTGGTGGATATAGATAAAATCCTTTATCACAGAATATGCAATTTTATATCACAAGACTGATATACAGTATATCATGGTATATTATATTATATATGTATATGTATCGTATATTACATTCATTTTCTGAAAACAATCAGTTGAGAAACTGTACATGGATACAATAACCAAACCACATTACATTGATAAAAATCTCATATTTGCCTAATACACCAAGAGATAAGTAGCTAGCTATGGCAAAATGTCAAATTTATTAATTTTTCAAATTTATTTTATTTTCACATTTATATTGTTTGGCAGTATATCGTCAATTCATATATCATCTGATTACTCAACCCTACCAAAACAAGCCATCAGGAAAGAGCTATTTCAATATTTCAACATCACATTTGAGATTTAATGGGGTTTTTTTTGGGGGGGGGGGGGATTTCAAGTGTCAGGTCAGATATGTCAAACATATTCCACATCATACCTCTTTTACTCTTCTGTCTAAACGGGTCAAACATTAGCAAGCTAATGTTAGGTTTGTCAGTTGGTTCATTCAGCTAGCTTACGCTGGATATTTAGTAACAACTAAACTCTACATAAGAACTGTTTGTGTGGTGTAACCAGTTTTAATTTAGTGATGTGTAAATCTCTCCTTTGTAAACACTTTCGTCATAACTAGACTAAGTTTCAACTTATGAACTTGGTGCAACCAGTTCCTGTATTTGCCCATATCTATGTCTTTAACAAGCCTTTAGTTATTGATTTTTCCAAGAGAAAAAAATACTGTACACCTGCTTTAGACAGAACTAATTTCTAATAAATAAATAAAAAAATAGGCAGCTTTACTTGCTAACTGCCTTTTATCACAATTTTAAAGATCTTGCCAAAATATGCAATTAGCTGCTGGTCTATGAGGGCGAGAACTGCATATTCATGTGGAGAGTAAGCGTGGGATATGAAGACAAGGAGAAAAGGAGAGAACAATGGGACTGTAATTTCAGTGGGAACAAATCCGTTAGAAAGAGATAAACAAATATTTCAATATGATGTGACTTATTTGGGAACAAAGCAGCGGATGTTGAGGCTGCCCAAGACAGGAAGACAGCAATGTAGACATAAAAGCAAAACAAAGAGACGCCTCACTATGCCCCTGTTTAAAAAAGGTACCTATTCATTTCTAAAGCCCTCATCTCTTGTGGCAGGATGAACATTGTTCTATCGCATCTTCCAATTCATTCCTCTCTCAGTGTAATCCATCACTGACAGAGGCAGTGAGAGTGTAGGTGTTTCTGTGTGTCTGTGACACAGTCTGTATCCGAGGAAAGAGGCCTGTGTGTCATTTAGGGGCTTGCTGGCTGTGTGAATGTCTAGTTCAAGCAATATAGATACCAGAGTTTGTTGCTATTCTGGGCTGTTCAAGCTTTCTATCTCTGTGTCTATGATACTGTATGTTTGTGTCGGATCATCACACACTCTTAGAGAAAGTTACTGAACCGCTTAAGCAGAACAGTGTCCCATACCTCTACAGTGTGTAACAATATGTAGAACTTGTTTTTGCAGTTTCTAGAAATACCACATACAGTAAATAATGTCATATCTGGGTACCTAAGTTTCTCAGGCTGCCATTACAACTGACCTTATTCCCTCAGGGACCATTTTGTCTAGACCGGTCTTAAATTTTGAGAAGTGAGCAGGTCGTCTTAAAAAGCAAGTAGGTAATGTTCTACAGTATGAGCATAAAAATAAAGAGGAATATGTTTTCCCACTGTAAACGTGTTTTGTAGTAAGTAGTTTCCACAGTAAGGATTATTTTCTTGATTAATCATCTATAAAATGTCCTAAAAGGGGGGAAATTATCAATGTTTCCTAAAGCCGAAGGTGATGTCCTCAAATGTCTTCTTTTGTCCAGACCAACAGTCCATAACCCAAAGATATTTAGTGCGCCACACACATTCCCATCTGGGAGGTTCGCGTCTGTCCTCTACTGTTGGTCGGTGCAGTTATACTGGACTAACTGGGAGCACCTCATTCAGGTTCACCTTGATGGGAGTGTTTGGAGGTGAGAACAAATGTATGTACTGTAGGTCAAACTCATTACTTTTCCCAACCAGTCCAGGATTAGAACCAGTGAGTCTCTAATCATAAATCTGCTTGTATCATCATCATTCTCCAGTTTATTGTGGCATTAAAAGCCTGAGTATATTCCAGTCAATTCCAAAGTATTATTGACACACATCCTGTTTTTGTTACAACCAATCCCCACATTTTGGAATAATTTTTAAGTTAACTTTCATTAATAAATCAACCTTTAACAAATCTGCCTTTGTGATTTATTTAGCTAACACAACCTTGATGAATTCTGAATATGTTGCTAACTAACAATTTCTGTACTACACATGCATTTTCAACCCTTTAATTAAAAGTACACAAGCTATTGACAAAAGAGTAACTTTTACTAATGACTCATCATTAATAGCATCGCCATACTCTTTTTCTAAACAGAAAGCATTTGAGGTCACTGTACTATATGTTCTCAACCTGTAGATGAATTTCCATGATTTTTAGTTAATCATTTGCAGAGTTACAGAGCAAGGTGTTAATACTTTATTTCATCTAATTAGTTTTCACACTGTACAACTACAACTCAATACACTTCACTGTGAGAGAAAAACTGTCTTCAAATGAATCATTGGTAACACAAATTGTGCTGCGTAATGAAAATTAATCTTCATGGCCAAATACACTTACATACAAGTATGTAAGAATTTATTCAATTAGGTTTTCTACTGTACTAAAAGTAACATATGGGAAAGCCATACCCAGCCATGCGTGTGATTGAATATTAGCTCTCCCTTAAAAAACACATGATAAACACTAATTGGGCATTAATTACAAATATAGCATTAAGGCTGTGAATTAGCCCACCTAGTGTAATCTTTCTTTTCTTAAAGTTTACAGACCTTAAAGTCACAGTGAAATGGAATTAAACCGGGGTTGGCAGGGTATAATTACAAGAGGGATTTGGTCAAATGCTTAAGATTTGACAGGATCATTCAAAAGTGAGCATGGCTTAGCAAATGCAGAGCAGTACAATGTGTAATATCAGAGGCGTCACTCGTAGTCATGAACCTACAGAGAATTATGACCTGACTCTGCAGCTCCCCTCTGTTTTACGGAGCTTTATAGCAAGTTGTAGCTCATTGTTTAGCCGTCCAGCAGCAACTTTACTGTTTTGGTTCACTCTCACCATAGCAGGCAGCTGTTTTCAGAGAGAAAGCTCCAAAAACCCACTGTACACTACCTGCTCAGCACCAAACAGCAAACAAACACAGCAATTAGCTGGTTAACATAGTGGAGCATTTAGCAGCTAAAGAGCCAGATTTTTCACTCAGGAGTTGGTGGGGACCAAAAACAGAGCAAAAAGAGAGTGAATATTGGACTAACATTCACCAGGTGGACAGAAACACAATTCCAAATGAATGATAATGTTGCTCTGTAACTGCTGAATATGTAAATAAGCAACTGTTTGCTAGCAAGTGGCCAAAAAAATTGTTAATGCAGATTTAACCATTAGTTAACTGACCCTTAATGTTATGCTAACATCGCTAACCTATATGTTTGCATTAGTGCAGGAAAATGACGAGGCTCATGCATGTAAGCCAAGCAGGGCCGAAAAAAAGTGCACTTATGTGGAAGTCTATGGATGGAAATAAACTTGCGGTAAAGATAATAAATCATGATTCTCTTCAGTTTACACACTTCTATTTTTGGTCGGCTGAAAACTCTGCTGTGATTCATCTCAGGGGAGGATTACCTTTGACAATCATCCAATAATATATAGACATTAACATACTGTATCACAGGGTTATTTGTGAATACATGTTAAATGTATTTTTTAAATGAATGTAAGAAAAATTCAGGCAATAAAGTTCATTCAGAGTTTAGACCTTATTAAAAAGGACTTATCTTGTTCCAGCGTACAAAAGATAAGCGAGCTGTTGAGATAAGAGTTGCATGTCTGTGGTACTTAAAGCATACCAGCAGCCAGGCTTGGTGCTATTGTTATGTTCCCAGCTCCACTTGAAAGAAATCTATACAGTCCAATGAAAAGGTCATAGAAAAGACTTGGGCTCAATTGGGTGCAGTCAGGCAGAGAAAGATGGTTCAACTCAAGAAATTCAAAATTACTTCCCCAAACTGACCTGACTGTACATCTACTCCAAGTGGTCTTTAAGCTCCACTTCTTCTCACAGGGGAATACTTTAAAATATTTCAGTTGCAACCTTATTTTAAAGTTAAAACAATGACCACATCATGCTGTACGGGTGCTCCTATCACATCATTGTCATCTTAACTCATGAAGAAGCATTTTCAACCTTGAGCAAAACCTCTCAAGAGCGTAACCTTTCTACTTTCAACATTTCTCTACCTACTTGTCTCCCTCACCTCGCCCAACCTCAAGAATGCTATCGCGTCAATTAAAGCTTATCCTCCAGCTATCATATACCCGAGGGTAGTTAGACTGCCTGCCACAGCAAAGGTCAGTCACAGCCTTAACAACGGGGCAGAGAGAAATAAAGACAGATAGAAAAGACAGAGTGTTGTTGTTGGGAATGACAGGCAGATCTGACACAAAACAGCAGGTCAGACTATTACTAGTTACCGTTGTACAACGGTTTGTGAAAAGACGACTGAGACTTGGTTTTGTCTATTTTTAAAAGATTATAGCACATATTGTACCAACTGTTTTGAAACAGCTTTAACAACTTGTCTTCTTGTGGATCTGAGTAAAGTTAAATATGGACAACAAAATACATTGTTAGTCTATGCACTCGGTTTAGATACAAACACAACATGATTAGGGTTTGTGTTAAGGTTAGGGAATGATGTGCGGTCATGGTTAAAATATACTAACATTGAAAGTCAGTTGGAAACAGGAAATGATCAGTGATCTCCTTTGTTAAAGTCAGATGTTTTGTTGAACCATCTATCCACCCTAACCTCTCTCTGAAGACTTTATTGTTCCGTAACGTCACACCTCTCCCTCCTCTGCTCCTGACGGACAAGAGTCATACTTACTACTTCCACTCGAGAGCTTTAAGTGAACGTAAACATATGTTGTTTTGGGGAATTAGTTGAGATGATGGATGCTCTTGTTTTTCATGAGAAGACAGTCTGAGTTCAGTTAAGGTTTGGGTGAGAGTTTTGGCTAAATAAGAAAAGCAGCAGTGTAAAATTAATCGGCTCAGAAAACAACTTTGCTTTATAATTCTCATTATCAATGAATCTGCCAACAGTGGTGAAAGAAATATTCAGATTTCATATTCAGATAAAAGTAGCAATACCTCACGGTAACATAACTACACGTCAAGCATTCAAAATCTTACTGAAGTAGAAGCACAGTGGTATTTGTAGTAAAATATAGTTCCAGTATTAAAAGTTAACATATGACCCCTGTCAGTGTGGTATTTTATGTTGTGGCTGATAAAAGTAAAGCTAATTTTAACTTCTTTAGTTTTATTTAAAGCAATGCATCATATCTCATAAGCTGATCATATATTTTATATGTAAAACACTGATCTTAAAAGTAACCAGCAACCATAGCTCTCAAATAAATTACAGAGCAAAAAATACAGTATTCCCCTCTGAAATATAGTGAAGTAGAAGTGTGAAGTATAAAATGCATACTCAAGTACAAATAGCTCAAAATTGTACAGAAGTACAGCACTTGTGTAAACGTAGATAGTTACTTTCCACCACTGCCTTTTTTCAATTAATTGATTAATTGTGATCTATAGAATCCTGAGAAAAAGTCCCAAAGATATTTTCTGCACAGATCCTACAACATGTAAGAAGGCAAACCATCCCTATAATAACAAATTCCATGCAAAGATGTTGCTCATCATCTGCATGATAGACTGTTGTGAATGCTCAGTATATTGTAAAGTCTCATTAGCAACTCAGAGGTATCCAGAAAGATATGCATAATATAAAAAGACCAGCAGGTTCCAGCACCATCAACCCTGTTACAGCAGTATTATTATATAGCATCATCTCTTTCTTTTTTTTTGCAAATGTAAATCAGTCTATTGTGCACAACAGAGGAAGTGTTCATGCTTTGAAGAGCAAGATAATGCGTGGTATTTCCACCACGCTGTTGGCAGCCTGTTTTATGGCCAGAAGCTTTAACTCCAATAACAGGGAGTATAAGAGAAAAATCATATATTGGAACTATCAGAGACGAGATGGTTGCCTCTTCACAGCATGTTCATTATTACAGTTGGTTCCTCTCTGCATTCATTTGCTACACAAAGTTTTCAAAAGGCAGCCAGAGACAGCGGACATGGAAACTCTCCAGTCTGGCAGAGGGTATGAGATGGTAATAACAAACTAAGCTGTATGACGTGATTACGTGTGCCTCACAGCCCCTTGTGTAATCAGCACCGCTGCCCACATCTAATCTTGCATGAAGAGCACCCACACTGCCCCACCCCACCCCAACACACATACACACACACACACACACACACCGCACCATCAGCCCTTTCTAGATGACCAGTAAAGAAATTGTCCTTTGATGATGAACTCCTCAGCCTGGTGATTTGCACTGGAAGTCTGACATTTACATGACCAAAGCTACAACAGCAGCAACTGTCCCTCATCAGGAAAAACAGCTCAAGTCTACTTGAGTAAGTCGACATGACAAAATCATCATGCTTAATTTCATCCATATTGATGAGGGCAGCTCTTTAGACTGATTGGTTGGTCATATGATGTTTGCAAAGGCAGATCAAGCAGGTCTCAGGACTGGGGCTGATGATGTAATGGCAGGCACCAACGACTCGATGACAAATAAAAAAACTGAAAAGAGCTGCTTCAGTCGTCAGTTTTAAAAACTAGGAGGCTAAATTGGCCACACACCCAGAAACTATTGTGAAATCTGAAATCCCGATCGATGTCGGGCATGAAGCCAAACTCTGCTCCAAACTTGTGGATGTTATGCTGAGGAATCCCTGCCCTCTGCAGATATCAGTTTCAGATGCAGAAAACACACTCCTCACTGCGATATCATTCACCCAAGCACCTAATGATTAAAGATTACCAAGTGTTTGGTTAAAGGACATCCATTGAAATTAACATTAATGCTTCTGTCATGTTCCTCCTTTGCTCTACTCTGTGGATTTTACTGCACAAGCACATCCTGGCATAATCTGGCATGAAAGGGCATCTGTTGATGTGGGACTGTATGTGTGTTTGCCAGAGGGTGAGATTACAATAGATTAGCCTAATTACATGTGATGCTAATGGGCTGCCTTGCGCTTATTCATTGTTTGATGATGAATGAAACTATAGCGCTATCTTGGCTTGCTGGTGTGACTGGCTGCTGCTTGTTTTTAAAAGGCGTTAGTGTCAAAGAGAAAGGTCTCGAGGGGAAAAAACAAAAAGGCACACTGTGTCTAAATCTGCTTGAAGAGCTGTCAGGACAACAGCAAATGAAACCTAGCGAGCCAGTGTGCAGAGAATTAGAAATAACGGGCAATAAAGCTGCCGTCAGTATCTCACCTTGCACAGCTGCTCTGCATGAATAGCCAGGGTCTCCTGAAAAAAATCTGTTTTTGTGATGTTCAGCTTAGTGCTAGCAGTCATATCAGGACATCAGTCTTCTTCCGATAAAGGGCTCAGGGGGAAAATCCAGCCTGGTCTGAGTTTTGCCAAAGATAGAAGACGTAACACTGGCACTGCTTTTTGATGCCTCCTTTACTTCGAATAAATGGCATTGGGCCACGCTGACCCTTGCTTTGAGTTTGATTTACTGTCACATTTCAAGAGGGATTATTGCTGAATTTAATCTAAAAAAAAGTCAAACACCAAGACTCAACCGTGACACATCACCTCCATGTTTTGGTGAAATTTCCTGAAAAGACTAATATTCGTGGCCGTGCGTTGCCCCGCATGTTAGTCAGTGATGTCTTGCCATGTTGAGTTAGATGGCATCCTGGCTCCATTGAGATCAATGGTAGCGAAGAAAGCATTTATCTTCTGACGGATTCCTTGTGATTGTGGTGGAAGGGTAATGAGCTGCCTGTGGGCGTCTCTCTCTCTTTCTGTCTTTGTCACAGTTTCTCTTTATCACACACACACACACACACACACACACACATACACACACACACACACACAGGTGCACCAGCACTAATCTGCACACACCTCCCCACCCTCAAACACACACACACACACACACACACAGAGACATATTGAAAGAGAAGAAAATCTTGTCCATTGTAAAGCATTTCCACAATAGAGAACCATCTATAACAGCTGGCAGTTCCCATTTAAGGCACGCTCCTCTCTATGGGTCATACTTGGTGTGATAAATTTGTACTGTTACAATGTGATGATCACAATGGAGCCATTAGATGGTTGACTGCACCCTTTCTCAAAATGAAATGACTTTGTATGCCTTGCAGGTACAGTGTCATTCCAAGAAAAGTCCTCAAATTCACTCACTTCATTGTTCCCAGAGAAACAAACTATAAAGTGACAAAAGTCCTGAAATCTTCCACTTGGAGAGGATGTGAGGTCATCTGCTTCACTCAGCTGAATAACTCGCATCGTCTGGACTCACTGAACTTGTCCAGTGAATGCTTTTAAAACATCAGCAACCACAAATGATTTGCTAAGTGCATGATTGCTGCTTAATGGTCCCCCTGGATGTGCCTTTACATTAAAGGGAAACTTCGGTATTTTTCAACCTGGACCCTATTTTCCCATCTGTTGTGTCTAAGAGACTAATGGGGACAACAATTTTTGAAACTGGTCCAGTACCGAGCAAGAGCGCTTCAGCCAACAGCCATGAAACAGACTGCAAAGTAATTTGACGGGGCATAAGTATCTGACAACATTATGGAAAGGACCATACAGTTATGCAAACTTAAAGTTTCCCTTTAGGTTTACGTAATGTTTTAGGCTTTGGCTTCTTCTAGTCCTCCCATCAAAACTCATATTCAGAGGAACTGAGCATAGTGCTGTGAGCGAAATGGCCTTGCTTCCTTTGTTTCACAGTCACTGCCAGCCCACATAACTAATTCTGATGCCCAAAAATATATAACACAGCTAAAATACAAAACCCTGTCTGACAGGAGCATTCAAAAACATGTAATTCATGACTTTATTGAAGTAGAATGGGGTTTTTCCCCAGTGGAAATTATCTCTCTATATATCAAGTGTGTAATGTGTGTTTGTGTGTTGCAGAGTGATAAAGAAAAATGTGAGGAAGACAGAAAATATAAAAAAGAAGATAGAGAAGCCGAGGTTGGCAGTCTGAGGTGTAATTCTGCCTTGTGTTCTGTGGTTTACCTAATAGCTTTTTGAAATGTTTGCTTAATCACTTGGATCTGTATTCGTACTGGACATCCAAAAAGCTTCCTGGCTTAGTTTTACTGATAACAGTATCAGCCCAAATAGGCGCTAGTCCAGATAGTGTTCTTTAGACAAAATGCCTGAGTGGAACAAACTGTCCGTTCATTTTAGAAAGTACAGCTTCTTAGAATTCATGGAAATGTCACCACATGATATTAAGAAGGGATTTTTGAAGTCACTAAATTTTCTTTTGCAGAAATTTGGAAAAGAAAAACTCATGGAAATCATCAGAATTGTACCATATTAGTCCAATAAAAGCACATCATGATGGAGCCAATCCTCCAACAGCCAATTGCTCTAACACGGCTGTCTTATCCTCAAGTCGTCACATCTTTTATATGATATGTAAATGGATGCATCTAGATGCATCTACAGAGCATTCATTTCCTCTCACAGCATGGGTGAGCATCCTCAAACAATAAGCCATTACTGGCAGCCTATCTTGTTTGCGCAGCAGGACCTCGATATATTCCAGTGAAGGACCGGTGAACAAGAGGCAGGCTGGGTGACAGCAGGGAGGTGGGGCTGGGTGTCAAGGCCTTTTATAGGGGCAGTGTGACAGGTAATCAGGGTGGGGATGGGCATGTGTAACATCGTTTCAGGAGACCTACACTTGACCTAGGATTGTACAAGGATACGATTAGTTAAAAAATAAATATTTAACGTTTTTTCTTCTATAGTATTTATCAACCATTTGTAGAAGTACACAAAATGCATCTTATTTGTCACATTCTGCAGCTCTAATGGAGAGCTTTGGAGATTGATTTTTGGATGTCTGTCAGCCTGTTAGGACACATATCCCATCAAACGAGAGTTACCCAGCCTATGTGATGGAAATAAATCAATGAGATTTTAACTGGTATGTTAGAAAATGTCTAGGATGGATTGGGTTAGAAATTGGTCATGATCAGCAGGCTGGGAGTTTGTTGTGGTGCTGATGCTTGCACATAATGACCCATCCCTTCCTCCTCCTCCTCCTCCTCCTACTCCCAACAATTCTCTATTCCTGTGGCTGCTGTTTTCAAAGGCTTTAATTGGCCAAAGTCACTCAAGGTAACAAGAGCCTCATGGGCCTGTGTCTGGGCAACCTGATTACTCTGTGTATGTGTGTGTGCATGTGAGTGCACCAGTTGGGTAGAGGTATCACCACAGGGGCACTGAAGTCACCAAGGATGACATGAAATTGCTTACGGTGGTAAAATGACTTAAATAAGCCAGTGTTTTGCCTTGATTAAAATTTTGTGTCACTACAGGAGTTCTGGTAAAGAAAACTGATGTTGGGTAAAATCCTGATTGAAATACACAGAATGAGAACCCAATTTGTGGTAACAGATGTCCATCAAGGAAAAAAATTACCCTTGGATGGCCAACAGCGACGTCTTTTGACTACTGAATGTTTATGAGGCTCCGTCATTTCTTCTGTCTCCTTCTCTCCATAAATAGCTCACAGTCTATTTCAGTACCATAGATACATGAGACACAACAGACAAATGAGTAGGCCTGGATTGAATTGCAGGTATCCAAATGATAAATGGCAATTTTCTGGTTTAGGTCAACTTATTAAAAGGTTGCCTTGTAAATAGCTCTCTGCTTTGAAGTTGCATATATGGTCAGTTTTTGGGGTTTTTTTTCTGCTGTCCATTTGTCAGATGTAATTCCCAGTGGTGTACTGTACTTAACAACGTCTCCGTTATGTAATTGAAAGGCAGCTGGACCTGCATCCCTTGGTGTAGACGGATAATTAAATCAAAACACATCTTGATGGACTTTGATAGTAATGCACGAGGAGACAGAAAGCCATGTTTTGCAATCAAAGCACCCAGATGCAGACAACAGCTCAGTATGTGCAATGGCTCCTTACAAGGCACAACGTTAAACTCATCTTCAGAGAAAAAGACAGCACAGCCGCCCGGATCTAGGACAGTAGGAGGCTCGAAGTGAGACACGGGTCTGCAGCGAGAATGTAATGCCATTTTCCAGGCAGCTGCTAGTAATCAGGTTACTGTACGCTCCTGCTCAATGCACAGAGGGGATCCTCCTCCTTTTACTGCCATCCCTCATCATTAGCAGCTGCAGGCCAAGCTGCAAGTAGTGACACAGCTATAGTGTAAGTAATGACTTGTGCTGGCTTTGCAAGAGGGGGCTCAGTGTCCTCTTTCTCCATAGTTTTTTTCTTAATGGGCAGGTAATGGGGAAAGAGGAAATTGGCCACTGGGGCCTGGTGAGGGCTTTTGTTCTGCCAGGATATGAGGAGTTATCAAAGGGAAAGGCAGAGGGAGAGTTAAGCCTGAGGGTGAGTGTTACCGCCCAGCCGCCATTACCTGCCTTTCGTCCTTCAATCCTGCTCTCTCTCTCCCTCTTGCCATCATGGCCACCCCTATTAGTTCTAAAAGTCACTCTCAGATGTGTATGAGTGATATCTGGAAGAAAAGGAGATAAGCCATATTTTGTGTTGGACTGTTTTGAGCTATTGCACAATGTCTAATGTGCTGTGAATGAGCATTATATTCATGTAGGCCTATGATGAATTTGCAACAGTGAATAGGGTGTATCATGCACATTTCCAGATCTTTATTTCTATTCTGGGCCTCTACTAGAAGATCTTTGCATGATTTACAGTTCAAGAAACTCTTTATTTATCTTATAGTGATCTTTTACGCAGGCCCTCGGTCCAGCCTCTGTGTGAAACAAAGTTCTTGTCTCTTTAAGGGCCCCCTCCTGATGAGCCCACATAATTAAAGTGTTTTAAATGAACGTATCTTTCATGCTGCAAAATGTTCATTCTGAATGTATTTGCTAAACATTTACTGAAATCGTATTTGTTTTCCCTGCAACATTCACTCATAGTAATACAATATTCACTTGTAGAAACCAAAATGTGATTAACAGTTTTATGGTTATGTTTTGGTTTTTAAAGCAGTTAAGATTTGTTTTCTAAATCTAACCACATGCAGGATTTAGGATGCAAACTCTGGTCTCCGGTGTCACAGTCCCTTGTATACTCACCATCCACCACAAGCCACTAAACAAATCCAGGCAGCAATTACTTTTTCCAAAAACACATCTGGGAGAACAAATTAGTAGAAACATACCGCAATTTCTAGTAGACAGGCTCACAAATAATTCTAAATTTAAAATAGAAATAATCATTGCTATGTCTAAGATAAAAAAATATTTAAATGAACACATGGGAAAGTCTAGAAAGTCAGTTGAAATTTGTACCCCGTGTTGTAGTTCAGTGATCTGAAATTGACAATAAGTCAGCAGTGCTCTGTTCTCCCCTCACTCCTCTTCCTCATAGGTTAATTATAGCCAGAGATGTGCAGCAGCATTTCAGCAGCAGAGAAGACAAGGCACTCTTACAAGACTAAAATGTCAGCTTCTTTTATTGGCTTCCAGCTGGTGGTTCTGCTGCCGTTGGAGAAATTACAACCCCGCGTTCAGTGCTCATAGAAACCCTGCAGATACTACTGGGCACCGATAATGGGAAATGGGCGAGTTTGGGTCAGGTAATGGGAGATGGGGTCAAGCTGCTGTATTTAAAATATGCCTCACTATCAAATCACATGGATTCATATTTTTCTTTTGGTTTCTAGTTTCCTGGCAGAAACCAGGGTGAAGAGTAGTTTAATGTCAACCTGAATTCATTTCCTTATTTGTCAGCTTTGAATATCAATGTCCTTTGTCTCAAATCAGACAGATAAGTTTCTTTCTGTTATAACTGAGGGAATCCAATCTCTACTCAAGACAGAAAAAGAGAAATCTCACAACCCTAGGTTTAGGAAAATGGGCCTGCAAAGTTTGCTGATCGAAGTTTACAGTTCAGCTGGGAAAAACTGCGGTGAGGTGCATGAAGATTGTGGTTGACCCAGATTTACATGTACACTATGTAACTAAGTGCAGTTTTAACGGCATATTACTGAGAAATCAATACTCGACAAATCTTTCCTTGATAAACACATTATACTGTAGGTCAAAAATACAACAGACCCTTGAAATAATCAATACTTGTCTAAACTATTGCTTAATGCCACATTAAAAAACATGAAAACAACACACCTGCAAGGTGTTCGGAGCAGTTGTGTAGTTTAAAATAAAACTAGCCGACACTGCATATCATTAGTCTTAGCCGACAGAGTGCACCGAGGAGCAAATTCACATGAGGAATTGCTGAATTGTTGGTATTTCACGGGTTCGCCACCTCCTTCAGTAGCTCACAGATGGCTTATGTGTTCGGAGTGCTGGTAGCTACTGTACAAAGAATGATTAAGGAGAGAACTGACTCACTGTTATTTGTTTCACAATGGAAATAGAGACAGCGCTTCATTTACTGTTATGTCAAGCCTTGCTGCCAGGTCGTTTGGGCTTCTGGGGCATGAACAATAAACTCAATGTAATAACACTGAGCTTATGTGCCCTACAATATAGAAAGCTTTCATTTAGCATTGATGTTATGCAGGGGAAGTAATACACTTTTTATAAAATGTAATTTTTGTTTCCCCCATGATCTGGTTTGTAGGGGTACTTTTGCCATTTCCCGATGAAAATTTACTTAAGATACTATATATTGAAATTCCTTTGCATTTCAAGGTAGCAAATACTGTAAGTACGCAGTTTGTGGCACTAAACTTGTTCTTCTTTCCTACTGCTTAATACTGGCAAGAGGTCTTTCAGGAGAACATTTAGAGTGGATTTTCTCTCTCTGTTCCCAATTAACACATCTATCTCCAGTTGATTATTAACCTTTTTCCTATTTTGGAGTTGTAGGTCAATGGTTAGTGAGGGCTAAACCTCTTCTGCCAAGATTTTGTTTTCCATTTGGTAACCTTCAATTACAATTTTACAGGTACTTCATTGACTTTAAATGGCATTTTCCCCATCATCCTCCTTCAATATCTGACCCTTTTCGCGGGTGTTACAAATGAGGCAGTCAGGGTATCTTTGGCCTTGACCACAAGCATGAACATACTGATGACCGAATGTGCACTGCATGAGGCTGCAGCACTAGTGGCAAAGTAAGGTCAGGATGAAAAACATTAGAGTGAAGGGTCCAGATGCCAGCAGGCAGCAAAGCAGAGGATAAATTAGCTTTGTTTCATAAAGAACAAACAGTAAACCTGTACAGCTAGATGTCTCATGTTGCACAGCTGTTTGAGTTATGCCAGCAAGAAGGGAGGACTCCTCAAGGACCGATCTGAGGTGAATGAAAAGGCTCCATTTCTCATTTGACTATAGGAAATGTGATCTTTTGTTGTTGCAAGAGGCTTGGAATTTGTTTCCTGAATAACACACGTTTTGTCTGGCATCTAGAGGAGCAAAATATTCCTCTCATTACATGCTCGACATTGCAGCTCTAATGACAAGTTGCCATTCTCTCAAGTCTAAATTAATGAACTTGTCAATCAAAAGAGGCAGCAGTCCATATTTGTAAACTGTCTCTAATGTGTCATATGATGCTTTTAAAATCTCAAAAATAAGTCAATAGTTTTGTATTGTTAGAATGAAGAAAAAAGGTTTTTGGGGAAAAATCAAAAATGCTACTTTTTGTCTCAGCCGGCTGGAAGGCTTGTTTGATTGACATTAGCTGGCAGGCTACTGGTGTTACACTACTGAACTGAGGAAAAGTAAACAAACTGCTGTAGCTACAAGTCATGGACAGACAGTGTGTCGCTAGCAGGGACTTTGAAGAACAATGACCAAAACAGCATCTGACCGGACTGAAGTGACATTTGCAGCTATGTTTACATGCTGTTTAATGTGCCGCTAAGCAGCTAATAAGCTACCTAGCATCCTAACTGACATTAGTGGGGAACTTCTCCCTGGAAAATGTTTGCTGGGTGACTCTTTCAACAAGCTAACGTGCAGGACAAGAGGTATGTTCATGTTTGTAACTCAAATGAGAGGGAGATTTTAGCAGGAAAGCTAATGTGGGTTGTTGCTCAGAATCTGTGGCTCTTGTGTTATGTAGCAAGATGCTATCAGGCTCAGTGTGACCATCTGCTCTGTTGCTTTTTGCAAGATTTGATTTGCTGTATTAAAATAAGGACTCATATAAGCAGATGATGGCACATTAGGACAAGTGATTTTACAGAGCTGATATTCTGTAGTAGACGCAAAAAAAGGCAGTTTAATTTCAGTTAGGAAAATAACAACAGGGACGCTGAGGAGTTGTGAATTTCTGAAGCCAATGTCAAGGTGACACCTAATTGAAATTCAAGATTTTAAAGGGGACCTATTATGCTTTTCCTTATTTTCAGTTATATATATAATTTTACAATGTCACAATGTCGGATGTTCATATTAAACATGGCCAAAGTGTCAAATAATGAGGTAAACGTATGTAGAATCATCCCCTGTAAGCAAAAAGTACCAGCTTCAGAATGTTCTGAATGTTCAGTTTCCAATGGAGCTTGTGATGGATTTCTTTATATGGTCATCTGCTCCACGCACATCATCGTCACTGTGGCTGTTTCTGCTTGTACTGTTCCTCCCTGCATTTTTTCTAACTGATCCACTGAACAAAGAGTTCCAAATATCTCCATATGTCATTGTTTCAACCAGTTTTTAATGCCGCTAAGGAGGCTCTGCTAATTCTGTGAGGAGCACATTTAATTTCCTGTAAATTCTTCACAATAAAAGTTTCCTGTTATTCAGTCATTTAAAAGCTTTTAATTTGAAGCAGTAAAGCAGGAAATGTTGAGTTTGCATCATCGGTACCTTAACACAACTCTGACACGGCTGCCCCTCAGCAGCTTCCAAAAAGCTGACAGGAGCTAAGATTGCCTGTTAGAGACAGAGGCTAAACTGGGGGGCTGCATAAAGGGCCAGTATAAGATAAATAAAAGTTAAATAAAAGAGTTTTTTGAACTGTACAAATAATACAAAGCTACTCTAATGGAGTCCAAAAATAAAAATATAGAGCTGGAAATTAGCATAATAGGTTCCCTTTAAGTGTACTGTATCTCTAATGATTAACTGGGTATGCACGGTTGATTTGCTTGTTTGTTGACTATATGGTCAAGGCCATTCACATGAAAGCCTGTTTCCTGTCCTTAATGCTGTCATGACCATAACGAACCATCATTTCTGTGGGTTCTCACAAAATGGGATGATCAGCGCTGAGAGATGGACTTCACTTTAAAGCTTTCCAATTCAATCTCACTCCTCCGTCAGCAGTCATGAGGAGACAGAATCAATCTGTTCCTGCTAAGACAAGTGGAAGCCAAAACAAAGCTTATTATTTGGTGCTGTGGTACCTTATGGTGGAGCTGTCTCCAGAGGGTACATTATAGCTTTAGGGGAAGAGAGGAAAGAAGAGCATGTTGAGAGAATGGTAAACACAGCATAGTTCAACTTACAGTCCTCTGAGAGGGTGCAAGAGCACATTAACACAGGCTTGTAAATGTGAATAGCATGACACTTATGCAAGTGTTCAATTAGTAAGATAAGAGCAAACAGAAATGCAACTCGAGCATGGCGCCAAAGCCATATGGACTCTAGAAATGTGTCTAAAGATGTTGCTATTATTAAATACTAAAAGGAAGGATGATAATTTATACCAGACATTGATTGTTTGCTCTTGAAAAGCGACATCAAAAGTGACAAAATGCACATTTATTTGACAGTTTAATTAGTTTTAAATCCCATTATCTTTTCTATACATGCCCCATATGTACTGCACCTCCAACCAGACTGTTAAATCAGTCTATGTGCTCTATATTAGTAGCCCGAGTTACACAATATAAAAAAATTGGAATGTTAATATGCAGCTATAATGAGAAATGGGAATGCATTATCCACTACTCTGAGTGCTCAACCAAGCACACTACAAACCTCAGCAAAATCTGCAAAATCCATGTGTATTTCTTGCCAAATCTCATTAATGAAATGTTCATCTGCCAAAAAACATCTCATGTGAGTAATCCAACTGGGATGGGCCCAAAGCTGTCTGTAATGAACACCATAGGCCACTTTTTACACGGATGTTGACACTTCCTGAGACGTTTCTCTCACCAGTTCACAAGCATATTCAGCCGAGGGATATGGTGTCCAGCGTGCATCCATATTAATGAGTAAAATATACATCCTCTGGTGTAGGATGCCGGTTGCCCCAAAAGTCGGGTCTTTGTGCAGCCTAAGTTGAAATTGACATGCTTTTTACATGCTCTTTGATCCAGCATTAATGTTTTATGAGGGGCAGCCTGTGTTTCATGTTCATGTTTCAGCACAAGCCTACAGTGTCCACAGGGATTACATACACATCGCTCCCATCCAGGTTGTAAGGTTTAGTATGAGTATCATGTTGAGGTCCAACAGGCAGCTAGTTTTTCAATGATGTGCATCCCTCCCTCACAGAGAGGGAGTTTGTCTTGCCTTGGATAAGTGATCCTCTTGCAAAGTCCTCCTGACCTTCTGACCTTTGACCTAACATCTCCACCAAAGACCAAAGGTGATTGTGCCTTTGAAACTGTAACCCCAAAAGGCTTCAGTACACTTAAAGGTTGGCTATAAAATATATTGTTTTGACAAATTATTTCTCATCCATGTTGGCCTAAAAGTCAAGTAAACTTGAGCTAAGCTAAAATAATGTTTGAAGTCCATGCATCAATGGACTGCAAAGTAATATCTGAAAATTATGAGTGCTGGCATGTTGATTAGTGTTACATGGGCAGTTTTTTTTATGAACAACCTTATTCATCGGTACAGTCAAAACATGAGTGCAGCACCGTCTACTAATGGTGGGGGGAGAATCATTGTTGATATGATTGTGGATATATTATTGTTCCTTTCTATTGTCCAAATTTAAACTGTAATTAAAAACTAACAGAAATATCATTGCATTAAACAACAGCTTCATATGTCATATGTGAATTTGGATGCATCTTGTTTTGTATTATATATTATTATCAAAAACAGAATGGAAAATTCTCATTAATATAGTGATATTGATTTCAACCATATCACCCAGCCCTACATGTGTTTACTTATTGAACATCATTATGACTTTATTTTGGCTTCCCAGAACTGGTTATTTAATGGTTAAATAACCTTGTTTATCTCTAGAAAAGAACAGGGCTGTGCTGTGTTTAGTCCCACTATCTGAAACTGGACTTCAAAGTCACAGAAACCTGGTAGAGCATTCAGAGAAGCATCAAACCGTGTGTGTGTGTGTGTGTGTGTGTGTCTGTCACTTGTGACTCTGGCTGACACCCCTTTTATACAGCCACTGGATGCTAAGACACGATCCAGTTACATAGTGAATATATGAATTACATTTGCCTGTTTGGTCTCCATACAGAGCATATAGTGTAAAACTGATCTAAAAATCTGCAAAACTGGATTAAAATGTTGAATGCTGTAATTGTTGATGTGGATAATCACTGCCGGGTGATTAATAATGAAAAGTGGAAAAGTGATTGATGGAGAGGCTATTGTAGACAAACAGTGGTGGCATTTGAAGTCTTTATTTTGTACTTAGGACTAATGGAAGCGGGTCTTAGGATCAGAGAGTGATCCTTCAAGCATTGCGTTCATTTGTCATTTTTAGTGCAGCGGCTCAGCAATCACTCGGACAGTTTTCAGGGTCAGAATATGTCTGGAATCATCAATTTCGATTACAGCGCATGCTGTTGAATATCTTGGCAAACTTAGCATGAAATTCTATTTGAAGTGAAAAAGAAAAGATGAAGTGGAAAAAAAAACTGATGGTTGACTTGTGTTATTTATGAAAGTGCTTCATTGTTAATTCACATAATTCATTTTTAATTACCCTAATCAAGTCAAGTTCAAGTCTGCTATGCTTTGTCAAAATATTCAGAAGTAAAACAGAAAAACAGCATGAAACAAAGAGAGTCCGTTTATTATTGGTTGATGTGATGATATTTAAATATTTATGGATATGAGAAACGCAGGACAACAGCTTTTAATAAATTGGGTCTTATTTTACACCAGACAACCAATGAACAAGTACAGTTCTATCATTTCCTTTCATGTTGATCCTGTTATTGTTCTCAAACCAATAAAGTTATATTTGTCTATACACAAAAGATTGACCAACAGTTCTCAGATATACTATTTGGACCCTGGTAACTATCTCCAAAACAACCATTTTACTTTGATAACAATGTATGTTTTAATTGAAGACCATTATATTTTTATACAGCAGGTCTCATAATCTCATTTCCTTTTTTAAAATAAATCCATGACAATTATTTCATACTTGGTTCTAATAACAGCATGAATAATTAGGAGTTAAGAGTGTGTGATCAGATGTGATGGCAGAGGTCCAGCTGTTTCTGTGCACCTGAGTCATAATGAACTGCACATCACACCGAACTGCTCCGTGTGATGTCAGTCCCACTTTGAAAGACTCACATTTATATGAACAAAATCTGCTTTTTAAAAAGGTCAAAATTGCACTTAGCTGCTGAACAAGTGACACATTGCTACTTAGCTATGCAGATCAGCTGACAGTGTTTTTTTAGTTGTGCTCCTTAAGTATCATTTTTTAAACTGTGAAGAAAAGAATTGCCTCTCTTTTGTAAAAGAAAAAAAGTGAAGAATCAATTAAGTAGTTTGAAAACTTCTTAATCATAGAGTCAGTACATGAGAATGTGTCCACCTCCAAATTGTGTCTGATGTCCAAAGATTCAAACTGACAACCTTGTAGAGAAATATCAGCGTGTCTGAGTTCAAGTCCGCTGCCACCTCCATGTGCTACAGCCTTACATCTTTACATATCATCTCCTGTAACTCATTTGTCCCTCATGTAGCATCTTTGTCACACGGTCATGTGATGCTGAAAAAAACTAAGTGTATTTGGAGACTAACATGTCAAAACTAATGATGTGTAAAATATATATTGTCATATTCATGCTATGTTGATGTAAAGGGATGAAGTGCATTGGGAAAATGTGACAAACCTCAAATTTCTCATTTGAAATTCAAACTTTTTTAACATCTCTGGAGGACAATGTGGAAGTAAACATGTTGCAAGAAGTCCATTTAATTCATCTTTATTTAATATGTGCATCCTTGGACTTGCAGGTTAGTGAACTGGAAACTCTACCCTGCCTGTGAATGGGTTAGGGTTAGGGTTAGGGGCTCAATCTTAGGTTAACCTGCTTCCCTCCAAATGCATGCTGGGCTCCAGTGTCCCACATCATCCCTGCAGATAAGCGGATATGGAACATAGATGGATGGACATTTATTTATTAGCAAGACTGTTATTGTAAATCTTTTAATAAGGAAGGTCAGTTTATTACCATGGCCCTTTTCTAGCTTTGTGAGTATGGAAACAGTCCAGCAGCCACTGGTTATGTGCAAGCGTTGCTACATGTCCTGCCAATCACTGCACTGGCACCTCCACTAGCGACTCATAGCTCAGGGAGGTGATCCTTGATGGTGTGAACTCAGAAGTAGCTTCGTGGGTGTTTTGGCCATAGTCTGGCACACACTAGGCAGCCTGATGCCTTTGCACTGATTTCTATTTAAGCCCTATTTGCTCAGCTGTCCCAGGGAGCGGCAGCCTGTGAACCCTCAGGGACAGTTTTTTGCCATCTATCCCCATTATAAGGCATTACGCTCCTCCGTCTTTTGCAGAGTGTCACTTGATTTTTGTGAAAGCTCTGCCATGGCACATCCTATCCATAATGAAATATATTTGGTTGTGCTGAGCTGAAATTAGGTTTCCAGGAAATCAGTGGAGTGATCATTTCCCTGTATGTAAATCTAATAGTGGACAGTTCGAGCTTGTGTGTTTGATGAAACAAATTATTTAATTAGAGCTTGGTTATTAAATTGGGGGCTGCGTATGAAGATAAACAATGTTGCATCAGCCATGAGTTATAAAAGTTGTCTGGTCTAGATAACATTTTAACATCTATTCAGCACAGTGTACATCTTTCCATCATTCACATTACTGTCATTAAAATAATCTCTACTGTTTGTTTTAAAGGATGGGTTCACAATTTTTCTATCTATCTATCTATCTATCTATCTATCTATCTATCTATCTATCTATCTATCACAACAGTCAGGTGCCCAAATTAACATTAACACAAGTTTTGTAGTCTTTAATCATTCCTCCTGTTCATACTGGACATTAAAAGATCCCTTTCAATGTAAGTGATGGGGGCCAAAGTCCACAGTGTGTCCACACAGTCATTTTGTGCAAAAATGCATTTATAAAAGTTTATCTGAAGCTTATATAAGGCTTCAGCAGTCTGAGTTAGTCATATCAAGTGGATATCTGCCACACTTACAGTCTTTGTGTTTCCTTGGACAGTGTTTACCTGTAGAGCTGCGGTGGAAGTATAGTAACAAAAAGAGGGAATTCTGCACTAAAAAGACTAACATTGAAAGATAACTACTTGATTTGACTAATTTGGACAGCTGAAGCTTCAGATTAGCTTCAGATAAAATTTTAAACACTTTTTTCCACAGAAGGAGGCTTGTGGATTTTGGCCCCCATCACTCACATTGTAAGTGCTTATGAATGGATCTTCTAATGGCCAGTATGAAGAAGAGGAATGATTATGGCGAGAAAAACCTATTTTAATGTTCATTTCAGCACCTGACTGTTGTTTTAGGACAGACTTAAAAAACAGTGAACCCGTCCCTTAAGCTGCTGCCTCGGATAGCATACAGTAAACAAAATATACATTAAACAGCTTGAACTCAACATGCATCCATTCAATCCAGTTAATCAATACTGAATGTACAGTACTGATATGAAACACAGATCGTTTAACGATCTGGAAAAGTTCAGATATATGTTGGTTCTATATCAATGAGAGTGCTGTGAAGGTGCTGAAATTATTCAAACTCTGCCACTTTATTAAAAAAAAAAACAATTTTATAGTTTTATGGGAAACTTCTTCCACAATTATCACCCTAAGGAAGTTATTCAGGATAGAAATGTATTCATAACTAGTCTGAGTTAATGGTACAGAATCAACAAAATCTAAACAAGGTGATAAATATATTTTTTAAATCCAATAATTAATGTTGCTATTTCTCTCACAGATGTCAAATGCAGCGAGTATAAGATCAGTGAGCAGCTTGTGACACCAAGGACATTGAGGCCTATCAAAACAAGCCCATTACCTCCTCATAATTGTCTCACCAATTCTGGTTGTCTCGTGGAACTACAAAGCTAATCTCACCTTTGTGACACCTGACTATGCTAAAGCAAACTCCAAGAAATATTAGCCTTGGTTCTGATTCATAGCAGAAGCCTGACATGCCCTCTCCAGTAGTTAAATGCTGCAGGTGCAGAAATACAGCCACGGGGTGGCTTTCAGCAAATCGCCTGAAACCTCTTTTGTTGACTTGAGGGATTTAAAGCGTCACCAAAGCTTAAATCCATATAGACTTGTCTGTCACAGTGGTATGAGAGACATTCCTGACAGGCAAACACTTCTGCACAGATCACCAGTTAAGCACTGCAGTCCGAGCAATCTGCGGGTGAAAATCTGTGCAAATGGAATGAGCTGATTCACTTTAAAGTGACAAAATAAGTAGTAATTAGGGAGCTTTTGGTCAAATACATTATTTATTTGAACAAAATTAGCATCCTAATCTGTAGTCTAACTGTTGAGTCCATCTGCCACTTAATGTATTTTTAATCATACAGTGTCACAGGTTTAATTATTTGATGATTCTCTGGTTATTTTTGCTGAAAATTGGCTACCTAATGTTAACCTAAATATTTACAATACATAACATTTACAAAACTGAGGAATTGAGGCAAATGATTAAAGATTTTGGCTCTGACCTGTGTAAATCCACATGCTTCACTTGCTTGATTGTTTGTAGAAAACAATCCTGATGAAAATGACCCCTTAACTTTGACTGCCTTTGGCACTGTAAACATTAGATGACAGTGTATGCACACAAGAGACAATTAAAAACGGATGACTTTTCTGCAGCCGCCAAAGCCTCTGATAAGTTCAGTGGCCTGAATTGCACTTTTGTTATGGAGGCAATAAGGTAACCAGGGAATCAAAGTAACTGATTAGAGATGCCAAGCTGTGTTTCAGGGTTATAATCATGTTCACATTAGAATAATTGCAATTAAATAAGATAGCCATGAGCACAAAAGGACATTGCTTCACAAAGCGAAGGCATGCATGATCGTGAATATGCCTTTAAACCCTCTAAGACTTGGAGAGTTAGATCACGTCTAGGGCTTAGACATTTTTATTAGGCTGGCGATGACTTGATGTCACATTTTTCAAGTCTTTATAAACCACTCTGGGAACATGAGTGGGTAGTAAATATATCCTCAGGAGACAAGACTTGCTGTAGAGGGCAGTTATTTGTACTGGAACATAAATTTTTCTCAGCAGCAGGCTGTAACTATGGACATGATTGGTGTTAGCCATCATCAAGAAAAAAAAAAAAAACTCTTGTCTTTGTCACGACCCTGCCACCATCATAAACAAACAAACACCATCGCAGTACAAGCCAACAGTTTGGGACAGTGATGTATGAGCAGCTGCGTGCACAGTAAATTCTTCAAATTATTCTTTAACACCACATCGGGGTGCAGTTTTCAGTGACATATTATGTGAGCTGCCGTTCATTATAAGAAGCAATCCCTGTAAACCTTATGAAAACCAATAAACAGTGGCAGGAAATGTCACGCTGATAGAAAAACCTCCTCACAAGCAGCTTCAGTTGATATGGCAGCAATAAAATTGAAGACCCACCGTAGCATTTATAGGTATTAGCCCTAGCTTATCCTGAGTATTAGCACTATTGGAAGTCAGTTATTGGCTTTAATATCTGGAGTGTTTGGGATCCTATAAGGCACTGAGTCTCAGCACCAGAGTGAAAAGTTCACAGTGTGTGTGCAAGATCCTGCAGTTTGTCCATAAATATGTCTGAATAATTCACTCTTCCTTTGAAAGTTTCAGTGTGAATCTGAGACCAGATCATTTTCACATCAAAACAATTATTCGATTATCAAAATAGATAGCAATTAATTTTCAGTTGATTGACTAATCGATTATTCGACTAATTTTTGCAGCTCTACATCTTTCTGTCTTTAAGTTTAATAAGTGCTTCACAAGGGTTGAGCTGCCCTTTAAAATCTGACCGTTGTTGGTCCTCTTCTCTCGTGCAGTAGTCAGGGAAAAAGTTTCAGTACAGCAAAGGAGGACTCGCACACACACAGAGAATAAAAACAAAAAAGAAGGAATTCAGACTGACTGTAGGTCTGGATTTCAAATATTTCTATTATTTACACTGCAGGGTTGTAAAGACAACCTGCAGACCTACACTTGTCCTCTGAGTCCTTCTTTGCTAAACAGAACTAAAACAGAACTCCATCTAAGCACTTAAATCACTGCAAAGCAATGAGTAAATGTCAAAAACTGATTATAGCAACGACCAGAAAGGTGTAAATGAATTTATGAATAAGCTACATAATCCAGACAATAAATAAAAGGTAGTTGTGTATATGTGTTGTCCAGGTGCTGAGTCCAAAGATGAAAACTTTGAAAGTCTCTTTAAAAAGACAAAAAAAAGGCTTTGTTATTATTTCATATTTATATTTTGTCATAATAAAGAAGTATGTTATGAAGTGACTCTTTATCAGGTAGAGGAGGAACACTGTATGTCCTCCATGTAATGAATGTAACTAAGACATCATTTTTGGAGCATCTGACTGTGTTGTGATCAGTAAGAAAGAGATTCATTATCTTCCAATTCTTGCACTTGCACCTCCAGCCACCAAAATTTAAAAATTAGATGCACCCTGAATTTGCCCTGGCTCCCACTTTTAGTTATTTACAGGCTAGTGTGTAATCTTCGAGCAGCAGTGACAGCTGATCGCTGACTTAGAGGCTAGTATTAATCTCTGCTTAGAAGCCTGAACTTTAGCCCCTGTTGAGGATCTCCTTTATCATGATTTATTCACACAAACTCTCTGAATCCCAGTCAGGAAGCTGTAGCTTTCCACTCATTACTTGTCACTGCTCACTGTTGCCAGAAGTGTGCCGGATATTTTCCTCTCAAGTGTTCACGGAGTGTTTGTGCTCTTCACTGACTGTGATCAATTTTCCATCTGCAGAGAGGGATCCCAGCAATTGTTTGTTGCCTCTCTCTGAAGCCAAGAGTGAATCGTGCGAGAGGTGTGAGGCTAGAGGTCTGCCAGGAGCACCGGGAAACGCATCAAAACCCACACTGCATTATCACAGCCAGCTGATACTGTAGCATATGGCAAACATGGCGGAAGCATTTTTATTCCACTTTTTTTTTTAACCTGTCTACACCTGTGTTTTATGTAGCTGGGTATTTCTTACCTTCTGGCTCTGTAACAGATCTTGTAGGGAAGTCTCCTCTTCTGTTATATAATGCAGGACTTAAATGTCACCAGTTTAACACTACGAAATGGATCAACAGAGAGGTGCCCTGATTTTGAGCAGTAGGTATTCCCTCATGAAATCCATCTTTTACTCTGAACTCTGAAGAATGGGGCTAGAGTACAGTCCTCTTATCAAAAAAAGTGCTTTATATTCACACAAAAAAGACAAAAAATGGTGGTCAAGATCATCTTTTAATATTGAGGCCTGCTAAGAGAGGAAAACATGTTTTTTTTGTTGTTTTTTTTTAAAAATCACATCTGCAATGCATCCTGCAACCATTTATAGTATTTAATCTCTTAAGAGGTTTAGTAACAAACTCCATTCCCATGTGAGGAAGCAATGACACATGAAACTCAGTATAGATTATTTCATTACTGTCCTGTGAACACTGCAGGAGATGGTACAATATAGCAGATTTGCATTAAAAATGTAATTTTACTCATCATTAGTCAGAGCCACTGTGCCTCCATTTTTTGAGAAGTAATTTTTTCCAACACAAATAAATATGCTGGTTAGAGTTTGTTAATACTGTCTCAGTCTGTTTTTTAGTTTTAAGAGGGAGAGACAGATACTGAAATTAAAAATATGCCAAGGATAGAGGTGATTAACAGTGCAAGTGTCATCCTGGTGTTATAGATAACCTTAAAGGGGACACCTCATGCTTTTTTTGGATTTTCTGTCATTTATATTCTGTTATGATGTTGAATGTCCATGTTAAACATGGTCAAAGATCCAAAACTTGAGGTGAACGTATGTAAAAATGCTCCCTGAAAGTCAAAAGCCAGGGCTTTGGCCTGCTATAAATGCTTTGTTTGCAAAGTTACTTCTACTTCATCATCAAACTGATGTCAGCTTGTTTGCACATCCCCACAAATGGCCGTCCATTCCATAGTATGTTGTTACTTAAGTTGTTTCACAGGTTGTTTGTGTTCGTCACTCGCATTTTTCGGATCAGATTTGGGCTTCAACATGTACAGATGTATTTGAGAAGTTGACATTTTGAGTAAAGAACAAGAAAAGGAAATGAAATCCAACTACTACTGTTACTGAAACTAACCAATAAGAACAGAGTAGGCTCATCAGGGGGGGCATCTTATAAAGTCAGGAGCTAAAACGGCCTGTTTCAGATAGAGGCTGAACAGAGGGGCTGCATAAAAGACCAGTATAAGATCAATAAGGAGCTTTTTAAACTTTAAATCATGCAAAGATATTCCAATACAGCCCTTTAACCTATTTATGTAACGCGCTGGATGTCCTGCATCCTATGTAACTGCTTGATGGGGTATCGCCAGTCATCAGGTTTTGTCTCAAACGATCCCACATGATTAACAGGTTGAAAGCAGGGTCTTTAATGGTGAGTGGATACCAGAGCCTTATCAAAACCACGTCAAGAGCAGAGCTGTGACCTTGTCCAGATCGTGTTAGACTCTATAGTACATTTTTGCTGAGACTGTGCAGAACCCACTAGCTTATGTAGAGTGTACAAAAGCTGGAAAAATGTTCTCGGTCATCTATTGGGAGTCATCAATGACAGGCCTGAACTGTGCTAAATTAACCAGTACATGTGACAAAAGTGGGAAAATACAGTACTATTAACTAACCGGTTGTCAATTATAAGAAAATTCCCTCTCAGACAGCATATTTTCCAAACATCCTTTTAACATTTTTTGAAAACCCCTCAGACAATCCAGGATTTTCCAGCTTTAGTTTAGTAGCTGAAGGACTTATCATTGTTATTTCTTACTGTGTATAGACAGAGGCAAGGAAAACAGCTCCTCAGACACAAAGCAGAATGCAGCAGCTGGTCAATGAGACAATTTGTTGAGTCAGATGAAACCTGTGCTGACTCTTTCAAGCAACCACACTTTTTACTCTTATTTTGTTTTTACAGAAATTGAAAAAACATTTTGAAGTAATGATGCTTTTTCTGAAATAGATAGAACTTACTACTTATTGCATCTGTCTCCAGACCTAGAGAACAACAGACTATTGCCAAAGCTAATGAATCATCTACATTTAATTTTCCTCTGAAATTCATAAAGCTTTTCCACTCCTCCCATAAGGATACTTATGTAAAAAACAGACTTCCCAGTAAATGTATTAGTTTAGAGAAGGACTGTCAAAGTTAATGTGATAATAACAAGTTAACGCCACTAATTATTTTGACGGCATTAACACAGGTTCTGTTATGATGACCCCTTTCCTCGCCTGAAGTTTAGCCTTCTAGCATTAAGTCGGATGGCAACTAGCAAGGAACAATGGATAGAGAAAATGGTATTTTGAATGGCAAGTTCAGCTTCAAAGCCCTGTAAGATGGGTCTATTGACAAGAACAAATTTATTGGTAGTTACTGTCTATGTTAACTGAGTTACCTCCGGAGTACTTTCATTCATTCATACGTCCATTTGCTAGCGAAGCACACAGCTAATGCTAATGCAGAAAGCCTCATTAGCCCCGAACCATCCTGCTTGCAGCAAAACATGCTTGATAGGGAAATAGATAAGGAAATAGATGGACAATTCTACAAGCAGCAAGTTTTCAACAGCAATAGATAAATGGGTGGCTACAGCTTGCAGGCCAGTTAATAGTGTGGAGGACGAGGGTCTGTGTGAAATAATTCAGATCACATCCAATGACTGCACTTATGAAATGCCATGGAGAGCCACCACCAAAGTAATTTTCTTTCTTAAACTCCCTTTCCACTGTTTATTCTGTGTTATCCTGTTTTTATCCCATAGCACGAGCAGATGTTTTTGTGAGCCTCTATTTTTCCCCATGTGAGGTTGGACACAGTTACATTGTGTGATTTGCTTTAGAAGTGAGGGATCCAGGGAGTGATCTTTAGTACTAAAGTAATGGAACATTTAGCTGTGCCCATCTGTTGCCTGTTGGGCTTGAGTTTGCCATAAGTTATGATTTGAGAATATTTTTAAAAAGCTAAATGCTGTACCTGTGAGGGTTTCTGACAATCTTTATCTTTGGACAATCTTTTTCAATGTTTCGTGTTGTTAATTATTTCCAACAATAAATGCATACATTAGCATAAAGCAAGCATATCTTGTCCACTCCCATGTTGATAAGAGTATTAACACTTGAAAAATATCCCTTTATGGTAAATTTTGAACAGATAAAAAATGTGCAATTAATTTGTGATTAACTATAAACAGTCATACAATTAATCTTGATTAAATATTTTAATCGATTGACAGCCATAGTTTAAAGTGATAAACACACAGTGGAGGCTGGGATTGTGAATGGATTTTCTGAGCCTTGAGCTAAACAGCAACATTTATGTCCTCTAACACTAACCAGCACCTATTGATTGGATTAAACTGTTTGCATAATGCTGCAGTCAATCTCATCTACTGTGGATAATTTGCTTTTTTGATTTTATCTTCCAGAACAACCCCACAGTGACCGAATCTTTAGTCAGATGCTGCTGTAACAGGGAAGTTAACAGTTTAATCAAAATATGTTACACTGCTTTTATTGAGCTCATACACTGAAATTGGATGTTTTGACTACAGAAGTGAAGACAGTGCAAAAACAAATGAATTAATAATTCTTATTCATATCTTGTATATTGTTGAGTATTTTCCCAGCATAAAAGCCTCCATTCTCCTTATTTTCAGCATTTGTAAAGCTAAGTTCATGCACATAATTTTCATATTGTCCAGGCTCAGTTGCATTTGTGTTACAACAGGGTAGTGAAAAAAACAGTTACTCAATAGCTGTCCAGTGTACAGTGTGTTGCCAGTCATATCTATAATAACTCCTGGAAAAAATAAGCACCAGTTTAGCAAAAATTGACACAAAACAACACAGCAGGTCGGCCAAGACTGTAAGCCAATACAAACTGACTGCGTGCCTGGTGGAAGAGATCCTCGACACTGTTGGCTCTCACAATACCTGCACATACGGCACATTCAGCGCTCATCTGCCATTCAGGAAAAAAACAAAAACAAAAAACAAATGTTCAGAGCTTGTTTAGAGGTTTTCTGAATCATCTTTAGTCATGTGAGTATGACTTTGCTACTAGCAGGGTCTTAGCGAGGGATGTTGTTCATTTATACTGAGTGAGACTAAGCTAGCGAGTGGGTGCAGGTGGCTTTTGGGACTTTATTAGAAGCATTAGGCTTTCAAGGGAACTCTCCCTGAAGGCCAGGCGCATGCATTTTGTGACATGATCAGTTGAGGAAATCAGTGGAAGAAATGCTTAATTTCTGGCAAATGTGAAAACCCCTAATGAGATCCAGCTGAGAGGCTTCCAGTTCGTTTCATGTTCTGTCTGTACAGGCAGCTTCACCGAGTCTACAAAATGTAGAAACTGAGTATGATGAACAGCAGTTTTGTCTCTCTCTGTCTGGTCAGCAAATTTAATTGCATGGGGATGAGGCTCTTTTCTGAGATGAAATGTGCTGTCTCCTGTGACAAGGGTAATTTCACGACATCTGTGTGTCTTAAAATGATTAATAGCGTATGATACAGTCTATTTTCTGGCTGTGGGCAAACATGTGAAGTGAATGAATGTCTGAGGGATGTCTGGTTTCTGTAGTCCAGCCTCTGCCACAAAGTCGAGGTGAAGAGGATGACAATAAGCAGGCAAAATCAATTTGACCCCTTATGTAATCAATTTTGACTGTTATATAATGTGGCCTTGGCAATTATCAGACAAGCTCCACACAGCTTTTCCTCCTTTAAGAGGCTGTGGGTGGTGGATAAAGGGGCAGGACCGTGTGTGTGTGTGTGTGTGTGTGTGTGTGTGGTCAGAGGGCAAGTTTTGGTATAGTGGAGGTCACAATAGATAGACTGAATACAAGCTTATACTGTGACCATATTACTACAGCTTGTCTCCATAATACAATCAACTGTTTAAGAAAATAACAATGTACCCCGACCACCAGTATTAGGTTCACTGACTCAAGAAGTGAAGCTTATTATTATTTTATTTTCATTTGTTTATCAATCCTGGGGAGCAGCAGTTGGTAAATGGGTGATAATTTGGATAAAACAGCTTCCTTTATGACTGTTTGTCACAAGGAGATGCACATCAACTATAATGTTGATGTCTAATATTTACCAAAAATTTTTTTTACAAGGAGCTGTGTGTATATCAAAGATAGAACTTTTGTCTGTATTATTACTTACAGTTATGCATTGATATATTTGTACATGTATATACATGTTGGAACAGCTGTTACTATTTCTATGACATATTACAAAGCATTAATACTCAAAGCATGACAACCAAATATTAGAATTTCAATCCACAGATTATATCAGATTTTGTTCATAAGTGTGTAACAGTACGCTTCAAGAAAATTCACAGAACGTAAAGTTAAAGCTCCTCATGGCAAGATTTTTTGGTACAAAAATACTTGGCCTAAAGCCCAAAGTGTAGCTGTGCCAGAAAAAAAGAGTTCTTTTGTCACTACCCTATCAAAAAAGAAACCTAAGTGTCAGGTACAGTATATTTACTGCTGAGTGATGTCCTATGCATACAGGAAGTGATGATTAGAAACGTAAGACCAAAATACAAATTACATCGTGAGCGCCACTAAGAGAAAGATGGACTTTACACAAATTAGCTCTTTTTCCTCTCATCACTCTGGCATAAAGAGTGGTATAAAGCATCCCAGATCAGCCAGGTTTGTTGGTCCTGAACTTTTCAATTACATCTTGGAGTTGCCAAAATTCATTATTGCCTAATGTGGATTTACATTCACCACAAACAGACTTGTGTTTCTCAGCTGCCCAGCAGATATGCACCTTCACCTGCTACATACATAATTCTTATTAAATTGTAGGGTATGATGATCTCTGTGTGATATTCTGTCATCATAGTGTGGATAAGTACTACTGTGGATGACCATGCTCATCACTGTCTCCAGTCAACCCTCTACATTGTGCAGTGACCCTCTTTTCATTGCCATAGTCTTGTGGATGTCGATGTTTTGTTACCGTAGACAGCCCCCACATAGTATTTCCATCATCATAAAGGTAAAGTCTTTTCTGTAAGATGCCCTGGACAGGGGCGAAAGCACTGAGTTGTCCAACTGTCCTGACACAAGTCATTGTTGATTTCACTGTTGTAGGGGAAAGACTCTAGGGCTGCAGATAAGACTGTTGCCATGGTCCTGAAGGAGATACCAAGTAAGGCGTCATCAGAAGGGAAGCCCCTCCTCACGGTGACTACCAAGGTGGGCAGAACCATTTCAGAAACCCCCCCTCCCCCTTTCGCCCTCCCTCCCCTGCCTCTAAGTGGTACATCCTCCTGTGTTGGTCATACTGAAATAAGAGCAAAGCTTTGAGTGTCCTGTAACTGACCTCCACTGTCTACTAACTCTTTACTTTAAGACTGTTGTATCTAACAAAGAGGCAACACTGATATCATTTCCAGCTGCTCTATGGGGTATAAAACCCTTCAACTGCATTTACACAAACAGTGAAAAATGATCTATAGAAGCATTACGCACGTCAGGCAGCATCTCGTCTCTTGCCGAGTAAATTATGGGACTGAAACTGCTGCAGTTATTCATGTTAGGTTTTATCTTTTCAAATTAGCCTCTGAGAGATATATAGTGCTCTTCCAGTTAACATTTATTGTGCATTTAGCATGTACCAGGGGGGAGGGATTAACCAGCAGGACAACACAAATTTACTCACCCATTCCTAATCAAGTCAGAAAACTTTCCTCATGAACTTTTTACACCTCATAAGCAGCTAATCCCACAAACTGAGTCTGAATGCATTTTCCAAGATGCTATGCCACGCAGCATGGCATTGGGCTATTGATTGAGCTCTCTGTGTACAAAATACTGCAGCAAATTACTGTACCCGCTGCTGAGCTTTTCATTTCTTTTTTGCCTTTTTAAGTGTTTGCTGGATGGAAACGGCACTCCAGATGCCAATATGAGTTTTCTTGCTCTGTGCTTGATTGCTTTTGTACAGTACGTGTGTGTGTGCGCGCGCTGCCGTGTGTCCTCTTGTATATCTGTTCGTGTTTTAATAACCTGTAGCATGCTTTATACTTGTTTGATTTCCTAATGCAATGTGTCGTTTGATAAGCTGTCACACAACCGAGATAATGCTTCAGCTCAAGTGGATTTAATTTCAGTATGGTTCAGCATTTTGCTGACAGTCGGGAGCCACAGTTCACGCTAACAAGATATGATTTGTGCATCTTAAAATATAGTTCTTTTTGTTCTAGCGTGTAAATCATGATTACTCATAATTTAAATGACTGTTTAAAAGGGTGAGGGAAAGTTCTTCAGCTATTTCAGTGAAGAACAATTTCCTTCCTACAGTCACTTTAGTCATTTATTCCCCATTTCTCATGTGTCAGGGGAGCTGCTTTTTGCACTTAAACATGAAGGTCTGTTCTTCTGTGTGTTGCATCTACACCATTAAGGAGAAGTCAGGTCAATAATAACCTGTTTATAACATTTTACCTGCAAAAACTAATATCTTCACCCTTTAAACATAAATACATACATGTAGAAATGTGTCCAGTTTACTACTCACATCATTTGTGACAGTAAGATAGTAATTGAAAGATTATCCAGTTTATTAAGGTTTTGCATGAACGGCTCTTACTGTCAACGAGGCATTTTCCTGTAATATTTTTCTGTATGTTTCCAGTAACAAACAGTTGTTTGTTTGAGATAAACACACAAAGACCTGAGCACCAGCAGTGATTATTGCTGAACAAACAAAGAAAAAAACTGACACTTCATTTGAAAAAGAGATGAACTGCTGAAAAACAGTGGAGACATTGTCTTATTAGCCACATGAGTAACAGACATTATGCAGAAATAGTTCCACCAAAAGCTGGTTTTATAACACACGTTTGACATTTATTATTTTGGAGATTAATATGAATTGAATTCCTGACATTATGAATATCTTACATAGCTGCATTTACTTATATCACAATTTTCAATAAGTCTATGAACAGCTAACAAAGAATAAAACCAACAAGTCAGCCAACAGCCCGGTATCTTTAACTGGTTATGAAGTAAAATAAATAAAAAATAATGGTTACAGTTATCAAGATCTGATCTGATTTATCTTGATGTAGATTTTAGGTCACATCAGCCAGCCCTTACCATGAAAATCAGGTGTTTTCCTTGCACATACTCAGCACAGCCAATTTAAAAACTTTGTATTATATGTTAACATGTTAGGTTATGTTCCAGAAACAAAGAGAAACTTGTTTTATAACTGATGCATTTTCACTATATGAAATAAGTTTCCTAAGGGTTTTATTAGACTGTGAAGTGACCAATCAGAACTGCTGTACAAAACAACACAGCAGTTAACTGAGCATGCCACCAAAAACTAACATTTTTAAAATGATCTGTGTTCAGTATGCGCACACACACACACACACACACACTCATACATCTGCTGATCCTCTGATATGCAGGCACACACAACTGTTGCAAGTCAGCATTGTTTTGTTAAGAGCAGTTGGTGAATATTTTTTACTTGAACCAAGTACATGAAGAAAAAGATCAGATGAGGTTGATAGTATTTCTTCTTACTGAAGGTTTGTTATGTAAATATTTTTTTTATTTGATCCCTCTAGATTTGCAGGTCCACATCTCACCTCTCACTTTGTATCAGTTTGTTTAGGAAAATTCAGACAAAATCGAAATAACTGTGGTGCCAAACTGGCCACTTGATGTTACTTCCATGTGGCCAGACACTTATGATTGCTGTGTTCTCCAGTGGCTGAGGCTGCAGTTTCAGAGGCATCGTGTCCCAGCTTGATGTCACTTAGCAAGTGGCAGAGGCTAAGTGACAGGCTGTGGCTCCTCACGCCACATGTCAAGTCAAGTCAAGTCAAGTCTATTTTGTGTAGCCCAATATCACATAGAACATCTCACTGGGTTTTCACTGAGTCAGGGGTCTCAGCCCAACTTCTCTGACAAGACAGGAAAAACCTCCATGAAAGCCTTAGCATGTACAAGGAAGAAGCAGCAAGAAACAAGACATCATCTACAGCAACAAGGTCAAACCAACATTTACTATTTTAGCAAATCTCCCAGGTACTTAGTGCCACTGAGGAAGACTTCTAGTGGTTAAGATAAAATAGTTTGCGAATATAACCCTTAATTTACAGCTCAAATATTCCAAATTCAAAAAAGATTAAATATGTTGCAAACTGCAAAACACAACACTTAACTTACTTACACTTAAATTACTGTAGGTGAAATTGATTTGCTGCTAAAAGGACAGGTCTGATGATATTCTATATTTTCCACAAATCCCAATAAAAAACCAAAACCAACAATGACTTGATTCAACCAGCCATAAACCTCAATTGTTGTCCTAAAGATATTAAAATCAATGAGTCACACCTAAAAAAGTGCCAATATGTGTATTAATCTGTTTAATCCTTTTTGAGTAACATTAGCTAAAACTACAGTGCCATCAGAAAGTCCCACAAGGTACCCAAAGTTGGCACCGAGTGATCTGAATGAGTGATGTGAATCGGTTTTCAGTTGTACCAACGTAATATAGTCGGTACCCTTAAAAGTACCAATTTTGGTATTCAATCCTATTTTAAATGAAAATAAGGTTTTGTTAAGTGAAGGAAAACATACACATGTATGTGAATGACATGCACAAATAACTAAATGCACATTTGTACATTTCTGTGCACAAATTCACACTCTCAATCTCAAAGTTTTGTTATTTTCTTGAAATTTGTTGACAACAAGAAAAATATAAAACAATGTGAGCTTCCTTTTACAAAGTGAAAAACACAATATTAGACCATATCTTGGCTACTTTCCACTATTTTCTTTCCAAATGTGCAGCCGAAGGACAAATTATACAAAGCCATCATGATGAGTCATAAAATACTCAACTAACCGAACTCCAGTATTCAGGCCTGCGGGAGTAGATGGAACAGTTCACTGCCACCCACAATAACAGCTTTGGAGCAGCTATAATGAGTAAACAACCTGCTGACAGACAGAGATTTATAAAAATCACAGAAAATCAACAAAATTTACCATTAAAAAATGCAAATTCTGAGGAGTGAAATGTGATATAACTCCTGATCACGACATACTACACGTGAACTTCACATATATTGTAAGATCTCGGCTGTAATTCTTTTTTCGAGACAACCATCCCTCACATAGCCTCCAGGTTTTATCTAACAACTGTTGAAAGTTCTCTGCTTTGATATTTTTTTTACCCACGTTTCCCTCTATGTAGTGTTTTCAACCCTCTCCACCTCCTCCTCCCTCCTGTCCTCACCTCAACCTCCCCGCCTTCAAGGCTCTGACAAGTTTAACTGGTACGCAGCTCCCTTGACAGCAACATCTGAGAGTTCTCTTGGAGTCAAGCCCAAGAGGCACAATTAGCTGAAGTTTTCCATTACATAATTTTCTAGATTACTCCTTAAAGCCCTTGTAAACAAAATGCCAAAGTGCTTTGCATAGGAGAGGAGCAAAAAGGTATAACAGGAGGGGAGCGAAGGAGGTAAAAAAGGCACCAAGGGAAAATGGTAACCTCCTTGTAGTGAGAATAATGGGCAAACAGCTCAGATAGCTGCTCTCCCAGGTTAAGAGTGCACCTATAATTGGCATTCGCGTGCTATCTGCTACCAAAGTGCCTGACACCGTCTCCCCAGATGAATGCGGTAGATCTTCTGTCCCCATTTGCTGGATGATTAGAAGAGGAAAATGCAGAGGTCTCATCGTTTCACAATCATTATTTAAAATTGGCCCCCATGGCAATCATGGAAGTGCTTTGAAGAACATCTACAATGATCATTTAGTGTTCGGTGCAGTGTCCTCCATCAGGAGACCACCAGCAGTGATGTAGAGTCACAACCTTGATTGCCACACTTGTGACTCAACTCTCAGGCGCATCTGCTCAAAAGTGACGGTGAAATGTCAGCTTTAAAGAAGCTCAAAATACACTGACAGTGTTGTCATTATGAAATATGACCAACAGTGATTGCAAATCTCTCTGTCAGTCAGTTTTTCAGAAAAAGTTTTAAAATACTGCTGCAGCCAGGAGATAGGATTTTGGAGTAGCTCAACTAATTAAAACAAATATATAAGTTATGATTTAGTTAGAAAAACACATGTTCACGTGTTTGTGTTTAAGAGGAAAATAAACACACAAATAGGAATATTAATTGGCATGAGGATGATCTTTAGTATATCTATAGTCACAATTACTGATTGGTCTATTACATAAGACACATCTCCCACCAACCTGAACATAAGCATTGGCACATGAGCAGAGAAAACGATAGCTAAAAGTATTGGATAAATGGTTGAAACATCCTGCTTCTGCCACTCCAGTGATGAGAACGCAAACTCGAACAAACCCACTGAAAAAAATGTAAAAAAAAGAGACCAAACCTAAACATCCACATTTCAACCAAATCAAGCCGATATCTTCCAACAGAACAGTCTTTTAAGTCCCTCTTTGTGTTTCCCTGTTGAGCTGCTGTGGAAGGATAATAACAAAAAGAGGGACTTTGGTACTAACAAGACTGTAATGTTGGAAGATATGGTCATGATTTGACTAATTTGGACAGTATTAGCTTCAGATAAATTTAAATTCATTTTTGCACAGAAGGAGGACTAGATTTTGTCCCCCATCACTTACACTGGCAGCGCACTTGGATGAGACCTTTTAATGACCAGTATGAACAAGAATGATTACATACTTGAAAAATTGTGGCCCTATCCTTAAAGTATAATTTAGTGAGTTAAACATCCAGTTTAAAATCGATTTAAATTACTACATTTGGAGGATGATGGTGGTTTGAAGTAAGGGGTACTTGAGCTCATCTGATAGGGCTGTGGGGGTACATTTTTAAAAAAGGCTGGGAATCACTGCTTTACAGCATATGTGCCACTACAAGACATGAGGATTTATAATCCTAAGAGAAGCATAATTTTGACTGTAAATCGTTTGGTAAAGCTGGTTGCAGTTTATCACAAAATTGTTCTTGTTTCACAACTAAACACCATTTTCTGAGAATATGCAAACGCTGCCAACTTTCAGCAGAATATGACTCAGCAGGGCTCTGACTGTAGTGATGATCCTGTCAACATCTCTCATTATTCTCTAAAAATCCTCAAGACTATTTAATGAATTAAAGGTATTACTTGAAGATTATGGTATGCTATAAATGTCCGGCATGCAGCTCTTTTGACAGCACTGACCTTCAGTCAATCAGTCACAGCATCGAAAAGCATGACTCTGCAGGGAGGGCTTCAGCCAGCCAGAAAAAAATATTTTTATTGCCCAATACAAAAAAAAAGAGAGAGAGAGAGAGGGAATCCAAGGTCATTTATAGCTGGGGGGATTTTCACACAGAATGCAGGGGATGTACTGTAACAGTGCACCTCTGTTTAATGCAGACAGTCAGTCTCAGACGTCCCCGCATCACAAAAATTGTTATTCACCGACAGATGTTTCTCTGGTTATCATCCACTCAGCCACTGCCAGCATGTGCATTTATGAATATCATTTACATTGTAAAGAGATTTTCCTCTCCAGTCCCCAGGTCCTATGTCTCAACTGAGTTTTTTTAAGTGTACACTATATTTATACAGTTTGGCTGGCATTTGTGTTGAATGGATAAAGCTGGTTTAATACAGGAAAAAAACAGGAAAATGTCTTGCACACAGAAACCTAAAACACAACAAAGAAGAAGTAAATCTTATGCTTTTATAATTATCTATGATATACAATAACAATAATTGTCATATAAATGTGACCTCTCTGTAGAGTAAAATTCACATTAACAGCAATGCACATACTTCAGCCAGTGCCTGAGGCAGAGCCCAAAGCGTCAAGAGCTGATTTAATGTAAGTGACCATTAAAAAGTGAAACAGAGATAAAAATTGATGTAAAACTTTAAGAATCCCGCTAAGATAGATTGCTTTACCAGCAATTACTGATCTCTAATGGATGCTTGTAAGGACACTTGATACAAGCGGATGATACATAAGTAGATACATTACTGATACATCCACAGGCATTAATAAACCTCAACAACCTAATCACTTATAAGTCCTTCTAAGACCATATCGGATACAAGGAGCTATTTAGTGTAATTTGTCTAAATGGTGGCAATTAACTTTTATTTTTAAACCATCATTAATCTACTGAATGTTTTTTCGATTAACTGATTAATTATTTAGCATATAAAGTGTCAGAAAATGCATTTTGCAAGAGCCTAATGTGACCTCTTTAATTAGCTCATTCTGTCTGACAAACAGACCAAAACCTAAATGAAAGAGAAAAAACAGCAAATCGTCACATTTGAGAAACTGGAACCAGATAATGTTTGACATTTTTGTTTGTTAACTGACAAATAATTAATAATCAAACTTGTTGCCAATTCATTTTCTCTCAATCAGCCTATAGATCAATCTAATTGTTTCAACTCTATTTGTCTAAAAGCACAAATATCAGAAGCCCAGCAACACCTACTAAGTTCAAACCAAAACTAGATGCTTTTTTTTTTGTAAACAGAAGCAAATCATCTGAAAAATATACATGGTACCCTTTACATAACACAGTGAGCCATACCACTGCACCACATCCTACAATCACACACAGGCAAAAAAGGGAAAAGTGTTTTGATGTGGTAAATAATGACAGCAGGGTGGGTGAATGCTGCTGTTTTTCTTTTTCTTTGGATGGCAGAGCTTCTCCTCTCTCACTGCCAGGACTATCAGTTTAATAATTTACACTTGCAGTATGCTCCATGTGTTATATGAATCATGGAGTCTGGCTTGAGTGTGGGTAAAAGTAATCTAATTAAAGCAGAAGCTATATGAAAGGATTATTTTCTTCCATTAAAAGGTCAATGGGTTGAGAGGTTATTATTCAGGTTTTATGAAGTTTTAAATCCTTTCACAACATTAACAACTGTAACTGAGTCAACAGTGGCTCCACCAGTCAGACTCTATTACACTTTTTTCCCAACAAGCAAAAACTATAAACCATCCAATAAATCCCACCTTTAAAAACACAAACCTACCCCTACAGTATGTATTCTGATCCTATAATTTGTTGTTGTAGTCATGAATCATCAGTCATCGAGGGGAAATGCATGAACTGGCAACAGCAGAGGGTGAAATCAGATTACCTCACACTGTGAGACTTCCCATGAACCACAAGCTTTATTCTGACACCAGAACAGCACAAATTCTAATTACCTGTGCTGGGTCAGCGTTCTCGCTGCGCAGCACGAACTCTCGCTCAACAAACTAATGACCCTTCCTCGGATATTCTTTACATACTTTTTCAAAGGTTCTCTGTCTGCTGCAAAAGTGAAGTTTGTGGTTCTTTCTTTGGTGCAGCACGGATTAAATCTTCCAAACTAGCTGTCATCATCTTTCACAGCTCATTTCACTTGTCCTTTTGTTTGACTATATTATTAACTACTGAGTGAAGAAACCTTTTTGTTGTTCAGATACACACAAAGCAAAGATGCAACTCATAATATCCACCTCAACATGAATTACAATTAGTTTTTTCTTTTATTGTTTTGTTTGGGGCAAAAGGAACGGTTACTATTTCAATACTAATATATATTGAGTTTTCTGTCCAAGAACTGTCTTTTCTCTTCAAAAATTTGGACAGATTTTTGCAATTATTAGTATTATGTTTAGACATACAGCATTGGGGTGTGTGGGACAGCAAACAATACAGGAAAAAAGCCAATACCAACAACACACAAGGGTTAGAAGGCTACTATAATGTCACAGTATAATTCAGGATAGATATAATATACTATACTTATACTATACGTTGTAATTGTACAGGCACAAACAGTGCAGACAAGCTATGAAAACCCCATTCAGCAGCTTTCATACCAAGCATATGGCAGGTAGTGTGCAGTCCCTTCCATGCTTGCTAATTAAACTTTTAGCATCTTCATTAAAATTCTGCTTGCAAATGCAGCCTGGAGAGCAACAATAGCAAATGTCATGTTTCCTTGCTGCCAGCATTATATGCACACAACTTAAGCTGACAACAGTGGTGGCTTACCCTTTCTATGGGACAAAACCGGTTTTCACCTCCAAATTATGAAGCATTGGTTGGCAAACCGGGGGCCAGCTGCACCTGGACTATCATGGCTTCAGGGTACCGATAATGAACTGGATGTAACCTATTCTGCAGCTGCACTGGCAAGCCTACAAATTGGTGCATCACAAGCAAGGTGATTAGCATTTTCATGGTTTGGAAGGTGAGATAAGCAATAATGGTTAAGCAATTATTGTTTGGAACACATCCATCAGGTTTCTCTCAGCCAAGCTCATCTGGATCTCAGTGGTGACTGGTGACAGTACTGTTGTAACCCAGTCGTCTTTCTGTAGAAGTCCGATTTCTTAAACATGAAAGACCCAGTTTCCTTAATTGTATACACTAGATTTCTAACAGAGGGTTTTATATGAGTACAAGACAATGACTACAGACAGTGAAAGTATTGCTGTAATAGAAATGCAGATGGATGAAAGGTAGCCATGTTTCCTTGTAGTGTTGAAATACTTAAAGGCCCTACATGTCTGTGGTCCACCCACACAGGTGTTTTCACTTATTATGCCTGATTAGACCACTTCTGAAGGAGCCATCACACAGGATTTCACTCCTCATTCATTTCTATGAGGAAAAGGACGAGATATATTTGTTCAATCTGACTGAGGGTTGACACACAAAATCGCAATATTACAATATCCAACCAGTTTAACCAGTTTAGTATTTTCAAGAAATACTGACTGTTATATCCATGAGAGGGAAGCTCACTGCTTGGCTGTAGTGAGCTCACGTAATGGACCCTTTTCACAGTAAACATTTCAACTTGTCAAAGCAGGAAAAGCGAAGGTGTAATTAATAACATTAACAATGGCCCCATTCCAATAATAGTCTCAGTTAGCCATGTCAGTGAGTGAGAGCCCTGGCTCACCTAAATGCAATGTAGCCATTGTTAATGTTATTAATTACACTTGTACTTTTCCTGCTTTGACAAGTCAAATTGTCTGCCATGAAAATGGTCTATTCCAGCAGTCTGATCAGGGGTCTAGTCAGCCACAATAGTAGAAAACACCTGTGCGGATGTGCAAGGTCTTCACATTCAGTGCCCGACTAAAACTAATGCTGTGTTCATGTCATGTGGCTTTTGTGGTAAAGATGGAAAAGATTCCCATGTTTACGTCTTGCAAGTGTTAATGTCATCAGACAATTCAAGATGGTTGTATGATTATAGGGTTGGCAGAGTGATGGTTAAAAATGCTTCACACTGACAACATAACATTATATCCATTAAGTTTGTGTTCAGTCACCATGAACAATGGACTTTTGGCTGATGTGAGGTGTCCCTATTTGCTACATTTTCAAGTACTTACTTATTACTAAGCACTAAGTCGGATACGTCTAAGTTGGAAGTCTCCAGTATGACATGAATGCAGCATAAAACTAAAGCTGTGTCTGAAATCATTCCCTCACTCACTCAGTCACTACCCCCTATGTAATGGATACTCAATAGTTTACTCACTAGTGAGCAGTAAAGTGAGATTTTGGACACATGTGAAACATTGTCATTCTGCATCACCACTGACAGATAGTAGAGTCACACAACTGTACTGTAATTTTCACATCCACTGAATGTGACCCATTGCATTGTGGGATTGTTAGCAGAAAGTAGTGTATGTGCCATGAGCACTATGTTTTTCATTCAGTTGTGGAGTTTTTGAGGGTGCTATATATGTAATAAATAGAGAGTGACTTCTGACACAAAATAAAATTAATGAGTCTTTATAAGTTGGTTACCATTAACCACAGTGAAATTCAAACATGTAGGAAAAACTGTGTACTCTCACCATAGAGCTTGTCCTCTCAGTGCACCATCAGTTCAAATGCTTTGATAAAACAGAAAAAAAATACTCTTCAGGCTGCAGCATCATCCACACTACATCTTAGATCTGCCAGTTTTGGTTCAAAAGTATGGTAGGTAGGTGGTTGGGGAGTCACATCTAATTGCAGACCAACTGCATGTAAAAGCATGTTTTATGGTGACCAGATCATTACTGTGCATGTACATTCTCCAATTTCTTGCCTCAAATTATTTTTTTAATTTCAATAATAGTGTGTGCATGTAAACATAGCAATGTTACAGCATGGTGTGATGAGGATGATTCTCCATCAACCAATGTCCGAACATCAGCTGTGTTTTGGTGTCTGACAGAAATCAAACATACTAATGCACCAATACACCCATATAGGAATCTGATAGTAAACAATAATTCAAGACATATAATACATGATTTAATGTGGCTAAGAGTCTGTGAGATATTTTGGTAAAATAATGTTCAAACTGTAAGTTTCTGTATGCTCTTCCAGTACAAACTCTTACAACAGCTGTATCATTTCTAACATCTATGTAAATCAACACACATTTGAATCACTTCAGTATCTGTGTCAAGCTGTAGCCTACTACTGTGAGTAAATAATGTGCTGCAAAGGATCACAAGTGTGTTTTTTAACCCAAAAAGACACAAAGAAAGTGTTGAAAGTGACACACTCTTTTATGACAGGGGGATTTGTCAGTATCAGGACATTGGTGTCATCTCAATTATGACCAAAGGTCTGAACTTTATTTAATACAGTATCAGGGATTCTTGTAGACATTATGATGATAGTGTCATGGAGATGATATGCTGGGTGAGAGCCTGAATGCCTTGTCTGCTTGTCCTTGCAGCTGGTGAGTGAGCAACAAGAGAGCCGCCCGCTTCTAAGCCCTTCCATTGACGATTTCCTCTGCGAGACCAAGTGTGATGGGGTTTCCCGCCCAGTGACTTCCAACACAGCTGGTACAGTACTGATTTTTTTCAGTCTGCAAATAAAAGTTCGCCTCTGACTGTTGATTACATCAATAGTTGATAAATTCATTTTTCATTTGCCTTTTAAGATGCATTTTAACCTTTAACAGCAGTGCTCTGTGTCAAGAGAATAATATGAATTATATATGCACAATTACACTCCAGTACATACAGGAAAAGCTCTTTGATACCATGCTGAGGCTATTGACACGAGAGAGACTTGAAAGCCATACTGGAAGCTGCCTCCTGTTAACAACATGTTTTTATCAACCAGAGCAACAATGCCAGAGAGGTTGTTTTTTACTCTGCTGTGTCATATTCATGATCACAGTTACTAACATGTAGAATACAGTATATGGTCTTGTTTTGTTCAGATTTCTATTTTTTGTCAATTTTTTCACCACACAGCCACCGACTTTTCAACTGAAAATGCCAAAAATACCAATTCTAATGGAGGATCTTTCCTGATTCCTCATTCATAGATCTCATAGATTTTAAGTGAATATTGATTTCAGTCAGTTTGTTATAGCTGTAGGACAACATATAGTCCTATGACAAGGATTAAGAGGAGAGCAGGAGAGATTAATGTATCAGGATTTGGTCCCATTTGAATCTGTCTGTGGACCAATTTATTATGTCGAGCTCAACAATGATTAGGACGCACACCTTTTTATTTCTTTGACTGCATGCAAATCTGTTTTCATATCACAGATGATAATCATGTTAGATGCCAGCAAAGGCACTAAAAAGTGTTACAGATAAAACATTTGACTTTACATGTGGGTCAGGGGCAGCAATCACAGTAGTTTAACTGGGCAGAGGCCATAAGGAATACAGTATTTCTCATAATTTCTGAATAGTAGTATTGATAAAGATACATCAGGGATAATAGCCTATTGAGTATTTATAAAAATGTATGCCAAAAAACAGCATGTGTATTATAAATATTCATTATAATCCTTTTAATTCTGCAAATAAATACGCTAAAATCAACAAAGTAGATGCTTAGAAATTGAATGTTCTGACTTTAACAGATGCCAAGTGCCATCTTGATCTCCACATGGATGTGACTTTGATCACTGAGCTGTACCATCTTTTGAATGATGAGCTGCAGAACCAGATTGTACAGCTGACATGTGTCATCTCCAAACTGGCCACTAACTGTGCTGATTCAGCCGGGCAAAGTATGTGGGAATATTGTGGGGAAACTCTCAACCTTCTGTCTCCCAAATGCAGCTCCTGCTGTCAATGACGTACTATAGGCCTAATGTTAATACAATGTAAAGAATGTGGGTTAGTTATAAATATTAATTCATTCACCAAGTGGTCTAAGAAGCAACCACAGAAAAAAAGAGGTAAATCTATCTTCTACTGTCAAGTGTACGTTTCTCCACATGTGCACTTGTGTTTCCTCCAGCTGCTCTGACTTCCTCCTACAGTCTAAAACCATGCAGGTGAAAGATTTGAGGTGTGATTGTTTGTCAATCTGTTCACACCCTGATGGACTGGCAAATGAAAAACACTGAGCAGGGATTAGTTGGCAAAGAAAATCAATGATGAATGATAATTACCAGCTCATATATGCAGATCCACATGAGACCTGCATCATGTCGTGTTCTCTTGTATTCAGTTTTACTTTCGTCTTATTTTAAGGTTGATTACTATTTTTGCCAGCTGCCTGATGGGATTTTCAAAATAATTTGTAAACTGGTTTCATGGGTGTCTGGGGTTTAGAAAAACACTCATCAAATAAATGTCCATTTGAATTTTCAACTCAAGTTAGAAAATGAAAATGAAAAGTCTAAAGCTATAAAGTAACCCAATCATCGGCTGGTTGGCCTTGTTGAGAAGCAATATCACAGAGACAACACTCCTCAACAGTGCAGCGTCCTTCCCACTCTGGTGAGAATATCCATCACTACTCATTTCCCCATGTAGGCTGAAATTCATTTATTCAAGAGGAGCCTCTCATCACCACCCCCTCGCTGCATAAGATCCCCTCTTCTCGATGCTCATGCTCAAAAATCTTTTCTTCCTCCTTTTGTCAGCACTTTGCTCTAACACGCTGATTCAATAGTCACATGAATACTGTAAGGACAACATGACTCTGACCTTTAAACTCTTCACAACTGACTGCTTGTGATTTCAGTGATCAATCATACAATTCAACTCATTTGGTATGCTAAATGTAAAATTGTAAATCTAAATGTTCTTATTAGGAAACATTTTCATTTGGCTCATTGCACCCTGAACAGCAATTGTTCAATAATAGCTTAGCAACCACACAGTAATTTGGCACGAAGATTGATATTCATTATACGAAGAGTTTGGAAGGTTGTGTTCTTTTTATCGCCTTCCCAAAATCAAAAAAACTAAAGCAAACATTAGCATGTTCGGCTAACATACCGTTACATCTACAGTAGTAACATATAGTTACTCCCAACACAAAGGAACTTCTCATTAGCTCATTACATTATTTTGTGGGATTTATGTTAATCTTAGAAAAAGCCCTGTTCAGTATTAGTGTCCAGTGTCTTGGCAAGCTTGCTAACGTTAGCGACTCTGTCCTGCTCTTTATTGGATTTGAGGAAGTTTGTATCGTGTTATCCAAGAAGATAGTGTTAAATTTGCTAAACTGATCAGTTAGTCCTCCTTTTCTCTCTTCATTGCTTGTGTCTGTATGTTTTTGTACAGTAAGCATCCAAACAGGGTTATGTCCGAGAGATTTTTCATTTTCCTTATAATAGCGTAGTTTAATAGAGCAATTACCCCTGAGATCACAATAGGGGCTAATATGTTATGTAGCCATCAAGTGCATATTTAAGACCCGATCAGAGGGTTCTCACATTAAAACAAGTCAACCAGAGACAATCAACTGACTCAATGAACATTAATTAGAGATGATAAAATCTGCTAGCCACAGTTGACATTTCACAAAGCAAAATCGGCAGCCGACGACTACAAATGAGAAGCTTTTATCTACTTCCTGTCAGTCATCAGAGACCTATTGTTTCAGTAAAGGCACTGTTATAAGTGTAAACTGCATATGTGCCGTTCTAAACTGGGAAGCGGGGCTAAGTGAACAGGCAATGTCCAGGCACAATTAAATTCCTTTGGGGGTGACTCAGTAATACTTGTAACCCAAGGGGGTTGACTCTCAAAGGTTTGTATGTGGCATGTCATTCCCTCTTTCACTGCCCCATATGTTCCATCAGTCTTCATTAGGTTATACAGCTGAAAAACCTATGACTATTTAAATGTACAGTGGCTACATGTATTTGCTCACTACAGTATCAGTCCAGGGGCCACCAAAGAGTGACTCATTAACCATTAGATAAATATACACTTCACAAGAATCCAGTTAAAATATCCAGTTGATGAAGAAAACTTATTCCTCTGAGCAATTGTCTTCCCAGTCCCATCACTTCAAGCAGACTCAAGGGTGCCAAAACAGTTTTGACATCATTGCTCTTTCATGAACAGCTTGTGTTTCTTTTCAATGCTAAAAACTCTCCAGGCAACCTTCCCCACAAGTGTGTCTCCCTTGATTTGTAATTGTTCTTGTCATCTAAAGAGCGCAAGGCATGGAAGACAAGCATAATCTCTAATTATGCAGAGATTTCCGTCAACAAATGCTCTCAGTTGGTTGTCATGAAACAGCAGCACGTCAATTATGTAGTCATGCGTCTTTACTTTTGAGCTGACATTTAACAAAAGAAACAGTCAGGGTCCCAGGAAATGAGTGAGAAAATTTCATGCAAGAAAATTTTATGCACTGGTTATGCGGGTTCCCCACACAACCAGCACATAAAAAACTCTGTTTTAACTGAGATTATGTACCTCTCTGACCTGAACTTTTAGGCCACATTTGCCACCCTGTGTGTTTGGGCTTTAGACATTTGTTCATAAAAATCAGGTGGCAGTGACAAACATCATCAGAAACTACCATTATTGCATGTTAACAAAGAAAGCAACTCCAGCAGTATCTGTATAATATGTGCATTATACTATAATGTAAAACAGTGTGGATTTCAGACATGAAACAAGATTTAGGAGACAAAAATGTATGACAGCCAGAGGCACAAATGACACAAATTTACACAAAATTGCCATTACAATCACACAAAATTGCCCCCAAAATTAGGAACATTCATGTGAATTTCATCTCATTTGGTCTTGCTTCATTATTTCATTTAATTTCTTTCTTTCTAACAAACATTCACAAGTATGGGTACTGTACTCATGCACTACTGTATTTTTTTCCAGAAAATAACTGCACCTGAAAACGCTGGCAACACACACACTCAGCAACAGGAAAAAATGCTGACTTGACTCAAACCACAGTAAATCAAACAACTAACACAGAAAATAGTCAATAAACATGATGTGAAAGAAAAGAGGCTGCTGACAGTGTGGGTATGATTTACAATAAAGTAAATCTGGTAGATATACAGTAAAAATACCGTGGAAAAGAAAATGCCAATTTTATATCCTGCTAGGACCTAAAATTCCCATAACAATAACTCAAATTAAACATTCTTGTCTTACTTTTAATAAACCTGATTATCCCAAATACTTCATACTAAAATTTTAACAGTCTGTAGCCATGAATCTGGACTGCAGTGCACAGACAAAAGTTGAGCCCCTTGACAGAAGGCTCTGTCCTTTTTTGCCGCTCTACCAACTTGAGATTGAATTACTTAATTGACCAAGCTGGAGCTCCTCAAGGGGCTGCCTTACCCTCATCAGACTGTGCAGTGGCCTGCCTGACGTATATTTAGATTCTCTGAAAAGAGCAGCAGCAAATTTTTTAGATGTCTACCCAGGGGGCAATAGCGTGACAGCTTAAGTACCCTTGACAGCTTAACTCGCCGTGTCAGAAAATGTGTAGATCAAAATCCAAGTTTTATATAGTGCATTAAGTGAAACCTGTCATTTCATCTTGTTATAAAGGAAAAAAGTGAACTTTTCCAAAATATGATGCACGCTTGAAGAAATCTGAAAGACCAGTTAGTTGAGTACACAATCTTGTCATAACCACAGAATGAGAGCTTAACTATTGAGATTGAAGAATACTAATTACTCAGATGAAAGAATTGCGAAGAAGAGAGTGAAACAGTGTTTTTTCTAGCATTAAACGGCACTTCAGGGATCCATTTATACCCAAATACTATACTACTATACTGGACATTTAATCAATCATAAACATTGGAAAATAGCACAACTAAAAAGTCAAATTATATATAAATAATTGAAGATTTTAGAAAGAGATTCTTCACATGCAATTCAACAATTCACATATACTGTACTTTTCCTGCTTCAGACTGACCAACAATAAAGACTGAAATCATATTACTAGTGCAATCTACAGAACATATATGCGAAAGATGTGAGCCTGTTGGGTGCTCTCTCCCGGATTAGCATTGCCCCCCAAAAATCCCAGGTTAGAAATCATAAACAATGTGAAAAAGCTAAACTATTGTCATCTCCACCACAGTTCTGTCTTCAACGCTGGACCTGCTGGATCTCAGTGAACCTGGTGAGAGGAGGAACAGCAAGGACAGGAAGAGTCCCCTGTCATCCCGGGGCAACGGCCAGAAGAACAACTCTCACAAGAAGAAGACGGATGAGACGGAGCTTATCCAGGTGGAAGTTGAACAGACAGGACCAAACATGCGGACACCAGAGAGGGCGTCACTAGACTCAGGTACTTTTAATTATTCACAATCTTTTACCAGAGCCAAAGACGCTGAACTCCCAGAGTGCAATAAAATTCAACTCGATGACACTGGTCCAGACCATCCCACACTCACTTGGTGGGTATCAACTGAAAATGTTGATACAAAGAAATGGTCAATCTAACACCTCCCAAAAACAAAAAGTTTCCAATATATTTTAATTATTTTGAGTTTTCATAGCTGTTCAATTCCTTTTTCCCAAGTTATATTTTAATGGAGGAAAGTTTTAGGATTTTTTTTAGGAAAGGATGTATCCATAAAATACACTGCTACTGTTTTATTTCTGAACATGAAAGTCTAAGGCTACCAAGAATAGATCTAAGGTGGAAAAATTCTGAATCCTGGTGGGGTCTAAAAATACTCAAATCAGCCGAAAATATCTAAGTTTTCAACAGTAGAATGTCAACTCCCCCTGAGGTTGCTAAAATCCCCCAAAATCCCAGAAAAAAAGTAAAGAAGACATAACCTCAGTGTCCTCTGTGGTAGATGCAGACAGCTAGAACTTACCGAATGATGCAACGACTCAGAACAACTCAGTGGTAACTTTTCATACAGAATCCTTAATAGTATAACATACAGTCTGAGTTGTTTCCAGAACAGAACTAGTGTTTTATCAATGTGTAGTAATTCATCTTATCTGTTCTGTAACATCATTTACATATGCATCTATAAGATCTGAATTCTTGCTATTAACCACATCACCCAGTCCTCTCAAAAGCCATAAATCTCCTATACACCCCCAAATACCCCCCCCGATGCCTCCAACTCCCATCATGCCCCTGTGGAACTGACCTCACACATGTTCAAGATAGGCTAAAGAGGGATCAAGCAATTTACTGTAATGAAAGAGATCCTCTTAAAAGACATTAAGAGGAAACGGACAATTACTTTCTTATTTGCTAGGTGAAAAGGTTAAAGTCTTCAATGAGAAGTAATTATGCAGAGTCAAACTACAGCGTGGTGAATAATTCATTGCAGTAAGATTGATTATAACCCTGGTGTCATTTATTTTAAGCAAAACGTGCCCTATTAGAATTGTGGCCAGATGTTTGTTTGTTTGGTTGGTTTGTTTGTGCAGTACTAATTGTCTGCCTGTTTTTGGCTCATTGTTTGTCCTAACAAAAATATTCCATTAGTGGTTGCAAACCAGTGTTAAACTAATTGAAAAAGATAACTACCTCCTTTTTAGATTAATATGATGCATGATGACATTGCAATTTTTCTTTTTCACAAAGCTAAAAACACATCATGTCCTCAAGGTAGCTGATACAGTATTTCACATATGAATTGTAGATGTCATAGATGTCATTTGATGAGTGTTTTGATGTGCAACAAATTAACTTTATTTGCCTTAGACTTAGTCTATTTTGTGATTTGACTGATGGTTATCACTGTCACCAGTTACCATTGGTTCACCGTTGGATAAATGGGAAGAGCTGAACCCTGAGCGAAATGGCAACAGAAAATGGAAGATGGAGAGACGGCGTTCATCTAAAAATTCATCTAATGAATTTCTGTGGTAAGCATCTGCCTCAGAACCACCCTGTCTCCTAAAAATTAAGTTTATGTACACAAGTAATTTGCAACAGCAAATACATTTTGGAAGAAACTTTTTACATCTTTTCAATAAACATAATGGGAAAAAGTTTTTAATTAATATATCTGAAAAAGTTACAAAGTATTCATACTGAATGTCTCAGCAAAATGTTCACTGACAACTTATTGTGTTTGTTTTTTCTTTACAATATCCACTTTTGCAATGCAATATGTTTGTAGCAACTAAAGCATGATTCTTTAGCATTTAAACTGATAAGAGTTAGTGAAGATTGTGGTAAGGTTAAATTTTTCATGTCCTTGACAAGACTCAAACTCCAGTCTTTCATATAAAAGTCAGATGCATGACTCACTGCTCCTTTAACTCACTGTCTGCCTTGATACATGAAGGGCACACCACTCCCTGCATCGGCACTGAATGAACATAATTCCTAGTTGGCATGCACAGGCAGCACATATTGTAAAAATTCTAAAACGTTGGCATTAAACATTTAAAAACTTTTTCATTAAAAGTAATCTGTCATTTAGCAGAATTTACAATATCAACATTCTTGCCTGGCAATGTGGTTGTTCTGTATTTATGTTGAAGCTGATGGACTTTGGGTCAGAAATGGCTCCAAAAGTTTGTGAACTGCTAATGAAAGATTTTGTTCTGCTGCACTAAAATGTCAAATTAGGTGGCAGTGCTTTTAAATGAAAGATATGTTAGTTATTGTACAGTTGTGATACTGTATCTTTTATATTGATGATGCATCAAGTTGAGAGCAATATGTTTATATCATTTAACCCACCCTTCTCTCTTCTACTTTAGGTCCATAGACTGTAAAACTCAATTAGAGACACTGAATAAGAACTCCGTGGAAGCAAATACCAAAGTTGAGCCAGAGTCTGCCCTTGCATCTCAAGTAAGTGCTCAGTATGACAGGAGCAGGCAGTAATCATCATTATTGTATGTGCTCTCTGCACTTGAAATCAACATCCTTTTGAACTGAGAAAGCCTCAAACATCTCAAACATTGTTCTGAGTGGTGCTTAAGCCTTCATAAGAACTTAATAAAGTGACGACTTTAACGTTTATTTGACAACTGCATGTTAATGTAGCCTTGATACTGAAGTTTGAATCTAATAAGACACCCTGTTGTGCGATTGTTTACCCATCATTTTGTCCTAACACCTACAATTCTTCCATTTCAGCTCAACAGGCAGTATATTAGTGGAAGACATGTAAGCCTCCCTATGCATCCTTTCATATAATGTTGAAAGAGTTATACATTTGCACCGGGAAAACAGCATCACAGCATGTCATAAAATTTGACTTCCAAAAAGAGGGACTTGTATTGAAGCCAAAAGGCGCCTTTGAGGAAACCCAGATATTCTGTTGGCCTTGAGATTGTTTCTTTGTGGTGCTACGAGGTCCAAATGTCAAGCACTTTCCTCCTGAGTTGATGTCTGTGTAGGTCTGCATAAGGGGTCTTGTTTCCAGACGCCATTATTAGATTAATAGCCTATGAATTATTCAGCAGCCTTACTCTGAGCCCATTAGTGTTGATCTCACCAAGCTAGCTAAGCATACATCACCTTTTCAGCGCTCTGATAAATAATAGATTTGGTATAAAAGATAGCTGTCCGAGACGGAGGGAAGTTATTGGCAAACAAACACACCAAATTTGTTTTGCTCAAAGGTTACATAGTGGCTCACTGACAGAGATACTGTAAAGAGTGGTTTTAGTTTTCTACTTGGCAGGTACCAAACACACGTGCACACAAAACAGAAACAGAAAATGCATGCAAAGGAGGGACATGTGTGTTGCATGAGATTTATATACACTGAACACACACGAGTAAATGGCTCAATAAGTCCAAGCTTTAAGGAAAAATCCACCCTCAGATAATCATGCAGCGTGTCATATCATTAACTTGAAGTGTGTAATACTTTCCAGGAGTGATGAAGTGTTGCATTCTTGATCCTTGGGAACAGAATACAGTATAATGTAATTTTTTTATCTCTCAAAAGCATCTCAACTGAAGGAAATTGATCTGTTAATTACTTTTTTACAGCAAGATTTGTACTTGACGCAAGTGGTTACCAGCTGTCCCGCCGCAGCTGTACTACGCCATAGGTTTTGATTTATAGTTCAGCGTTGGATTTCAGCCATTAATAGCATCGACACAACATCAGACAGATATATTGTATGTGACCAGGCTGTATCGTGCTTTCATTATAGTCCCCACTGTTAACTGTATTGACATTCTTTCAGTTACTTTGTGATATAGAGCTATGGTGGGCCATACATACATAACAAGGAGTTACATCCTGGTAACTTCAGCAAAATATGATATCTGTATTTTGACTTGTTTCATTACAGTATAGGACATGATATGAGTGACGGTTTGCAGTGAGCAGGTTTGCTGTAGAGATGTCTTTGTTAGATGTGTGAGGGAGACAATTACTGAGTCTTTCTTTAACTTCCTCAATATTGTTTACACTATCAGCTGTCTCCATCGGCATCAGGGAAAACGTAGGAGGTGCATATCAGCTATGCTGTAACTCATTGATGCACATCAAGGAACATTAGAGCAATCCAAATTTCTCTCATTCTGCCTTGTCTACTGAAGTTTGTGATTTCCTTCATTTCCATTCCACAAACCTAAAAGAACAAAAATGAACTGTACATCGTAGTGGGCATACAAACACTGTGTATGAACACAAGTTACCAACTGATGGTGAAGGCCATACCTCTTATTCAAAATTCAAAACTCAAGCCATTCTGGTCTATGGTGTTGTGTGTTGGCAGAGAATTCATGTTATTACCTTGGTGTTGCTTTACAGAATTAGTTCCTGTATTTAAGTGAAAATGAAAAAATATGAGTCTGGAAAGAAGATCTCTTTGTTTGAAACACTGGAACCAGAATTTGGAGTAAATGCTGATATTTTTCTCAAGATAATTACAAAAATGTTATGGTATTAAACTACTACTTGACCAGAAATCTCTTGTCATGTTTTCTACATTTGGCCATGTCAGTGGGAATAAAAAAAGATGATAAAACCAGCAAGCAACAACATGGTCAATACCATTTTTGTAAATTGTGTTTTAGAGTTTTGGGTGGACTTTTCCTTTAAGCATCTGACTACAGCATACTGCAGCTTCTTCACATAACAGAGAATTGTAAACAAAAAACAGTGGCGAGATGTTTTTTAACACTGCATGCATTTTGTTCTTGTTAATAAAAAATCTACAATAAATGAATGACGCTATTTCTTCTGAGTCCATTAATACTGAGATTAAGAAACCTCAATTAATTTTGCATAACAGTCTGCAGAGATGGGAATTGTTACAGGTTAATGGCTGGTCTACTGAGCAGCCCTTTCTGGGGGGAAACCACTGACTCCACACAAGAAGCTGTCGATTTCTCATTCTCAGCAATGGATTAGCTAGCCCTGAGATAAATACATTTATTGCTATTTACAGTAAATCTAGTGCCATATCACGTCTGAGCCTGAAAGGGTATCTCAAAATCACATACCCCTCGTGGTTAAATGTGTCGATTGAGTGTGGAATCATGTAAACCACACCGCACTCTCATAATGCAAAACCCACATGTGTATGTAATTGGTCGATTTTCATTTCAGCAGCAGAGCAAAGCTTTACTGTATATCCAAGCTTGTAACTGAGAGGCTATCAGCATATTTCAGGTATTGATAATGCATGTGCAGGTGCACGGGAGTGGGAGGGGGTCGAAACTGAGAGAGGCTGGACGCATGGTGTTCAGATGAGGGGTGGGACGAGATGCTGACACTAGTGATTCTGCTGGCCTTCCTAAGCATGTCAGAGGCTTTGTTGAGGCAGGGATATTTACTCGTCCCTGAGAAAGCAGAGACGGCTGACCCTGCACACTCTCCCTGCCTGTCTCCCTCTGGCTGATCGTGTGTGTGTGTGTGCGCGCGCGTGTGTGTGCGTGTGTGTGAGATGTGATGTGGTATGTGAATGTGTGTGTGTGTGTGTACGAGTGAATGCTTGTGATGTGTTGTGTGAGTGTGTGTATGTTTAATGGATTATGTTCGTGCATATATGTATATATTATGAAATGTGTGTGTGTGTGTGTGTGTGTGTGTGTGTGTGTGTGTGTGTGTGTGTGACAGGCTCGTCTCAGTAAGGAGCAGCGGTGGGGCAGCGCCCTCCTGTCCAGACATCAGTCCCTGGAGGAGGAGTTTGAGCGAGCCAAGGCTGCTGTTGAGGTAAGCAGAGTGCTGCTTGGTACACCTCACATCTGTCACCTGTCAACAAAGAGCCATCTCAGCAGCTGACTTTTAATAAGACCTCATGGAAAAGTTAGTTTCAAGTTGGTTTTAATATTTAATATATCAGCAGAACTTTGTTTTCTCACTGTCCTTGTCGGGGTTATGTGGGATTTTTGGGCTTATTAGGTGAACAAGTCATTAGAGCACCTGCTTAAAACAGACAAATGGGACCAAAGCCTCTTCTTTATAGGTTTATTATAACTGGTCATCAGTTCTATCACTTATTATAACATTGTACACACCAAAGTTATTGTTGCTAGGAACCCAGCAATACAGATAAAAATAGGTCCAATGGGGCAACAAACATGAGTTTGCACTTTATTTGGATGGCAGGTCAAGTTGAGCCAGAAATTCAGTCTGTAAGCTGTGTTGGATGTTTACAACAGACAATTTATATAATAATTCCACAATTTGCCTTTTTGTTCTCTTCCAAATACATCTGACTAACCTAAGGGTTGTTTCCAGCATGTATTGTCTAACAGCTTGTGTTTGTCAGACCTATTTTTAGCAATGTCACTGCAATTTTAGCACTTCATTTGGTGAGTAAAACATTATCAGATATGACAGAACTAATGGCCATACAAACATACAAAAAAGAGCATCCCTGCTGAAGTGTCTTTGAGCAAGACACTAAATTTCAAGTAGCTCAAAAGATGACCTTTGCCACCAGGTTAAGCAAAATGAGATCATCATTAAAATTTCACTGTACAGAACTGGTGACTGAATTTATTTTGCAATTTATTAAGTAAAGAACATCTATTTGGGAATAAAAACTGGAATAAATTCGATCCTGCCATTTGCCCCCCAATTTAATGTGAAAGAGATGAAAAAAATCCCTTGCGTGCTTGTAGAAATATTAAATATAGATGTATTCTGTGAATTTTAAAACATCACATTTCCAACATCATTGCCACTGTAGCCTTATGATCACTCTTGCAATTTGAATATCTACCTTGAGCCCTGTGGAGCTGATATCCATGTGACTCCTTCAGCCCCTTTTTATCTCTTTGTCAGATGATCACTACTGTGCTACCTGCAATGTATTCACCCCTGTGGTGCTAGCTGCCAGTTTAATAATCTGTGCCAAATCCGCACACTCAAGTTCACGGGGTGTTTGACCTAGAAAAATGTTCACGACTTTCAGCTAGCTAACAATAGGAGGGTATATAGGTCAGTCATTTTACGGCCAAACATATCAGATATCACAGGGGACGGCAAAGTTACAGTAATTAGATATGGCTTAAATTGTCTTACAGTAGGACTGTGTATCTACACACTGCATGTGTTCTCGTGCTATGAGGCTCACAACAGCGTTTACCATGATGACAACATGGAAGACTTGAAAACATCTCTCATCCAGTCCATGTTTTTCCTTCTTATGCAATAGGCTTGGACGCTTTTATTGGCTTTCACCTGAAGTTATCTTTTGTGAAAGGTTGTCTAGATCTCATTGGATACCTGAGTGATAAAAAAAGCAGATAGCAGACATAGCCAAGAAAGTTCTGTTTTTCACGTGCAACAAAAACCACTCTACCACTCAGTGGAAATCTCCCTTCCCCGAAAATGGGAGTGAACCCTGCAGTATTGAGTTACTTAGGGCTACAGTAGACTTTTGCACACTGAGCTATGTGTAATGGTCAATAAATAATAGAGCAGGAACAGGAAGACCGTGAGAAAGTGAGAGGAGCAGCAGCAGAGGAGTGGACCAGCCCATTTGGGGATCCCTTCCTAAAGTTACCATTGATGTCACATCTTGTATAAGCAGTAAGCTCTGTCCTCCCAAGTAATTCCACAGTTTGAGTAAACCCGTCAGTCGGAGGGGCAGGTAAGTGATGAGATTCTGAGATGCTCCTGGACAGTCGTCTGAGCATGGAGCATCGATTGGTAACAGTATCTCACAGCTTCGATCGAGTGCTGGCCTCCACTCTAGAGGAGCTCTGATGCGAGTGGTCAGCCATTTTGGTTTCAACTGCCAATGTCAAAGCCCACAATCAGATAATTTCCATTCAAGTAGCTGTGCATACGCATGCTCTTTCATACTTAAAAAGATGTGGAGGTAGACACAGCTCAGACAGCAGAAAGAACATTAAATCAGCACACAGTCTTTCTGGCAATTCAATTAGACGAAGCAGCCGACGTAAGAAAATTAGGACCCACAGAGGGAACAGACACAGAATTAGGCTCCCAAATACCATCAATTTCACAAAGCTGATGTAAATGTAGGTTTTATGCTTTTACACATAAAAACCCTTGGAAAGGAAGAATAAAATGGCTGCAGCCCAAGTGAGGGAGCTCTGCTTTGAATACATTTACAAAGAGGCTGATGAAGATATATTTTCTGAATAGGTAAGTGACCGTTCATGTCACATGAGGACACTGTCAATTAGTCTGAGCTGATGACAATGTAATACTTTTATTAAATAATGAACCATTGGAACAGCTGCAGGATAAATTGTGTCTTTGGGGAGCAGTGTTTTGGCTGTGGGGCATGAGGAAGTGCTCCCACAGTGGTGATAAAGATGAGATGAAGGTGACTGTGTGGACTCTTGTTTGATTAAAACAGCAGCAGGGCAGTTTCAATTTTATTTTGCAGAACATTGGTGTGAGACAGTCTTTTTTTTGTGTGAGCTTGCAGAGGCAGAGCGCAGTTGCCTAGAAGTTAGAGATGCAGGGCTTGTGGTTTTAATCCACACACCTGCTGGGAAAATGCGAATGGGGAAAGTAAATGAAAGATTTCACCTCCCTCAACAACTTCCATCTATTTGCCCTCCAGCAGACCAAACTTTTCCAGTAGATCTGCAGAGTTTCCAACATGAGAATGAAGGTGCAAAGGGCATCTTGGGCCACAGCAATTGTACTTGGGTGCAGATAAAAACAACTGTACTTAAACCCTTTAGAGGAAGTGGTCTCAGCCCAGGCCTGAGTGAATTCTGGAGCAGTTAATTTGTGATGGGAATGGGATCCGACTACAATCTGACCCAACTACAAGGCGTACTCTGCAAGTTTTGGCTTAATGGCTCGCAAAGTCAACAGTTGCTAGCAGCTAGCCGGAGAATTAATTGAGGTCCAACCTGGACTATGAAGTAAGTTAGATAGATAAAACCATATTCCTGTGTTTATATTCCACCCGGACACATTTAACCAATGAGTGGAGTAAACGTTCTCACATAGATTTTAGTAACTCGCCGTGTGGCAGAGAATCACCAGGATACCATACCAGCACAGTCAAGGCAATCACTTCAGAACACCTCAGGAAAATATCAGTTTGCCACCGACACCATAATATAGCCCTTAATCTTGTTTTCCTTGGTCTGAACCAAATTAATCAAACTGCAGGTGTAAAATTCACCCTTTATTTATCCCAACACATCAGGACACTGTGCATGTGTCATAAATTCACAATCAATTGCAACTTTTGTGGTAATCATCTGCACAAGACTACACATAATACGGCCACACTTGCTGTATGTATTGTTATCACAGACATCCATATAGTGGGTCTGCCAAAATGCATCCTTTGCAGTTTGCCCAATTAATGTTTTTCATTCTTCTCTGAGTGACATTATCGGGACTCCAGCTTCCTATTTTTGTCTCACTGACCAAGGACTTAGCCTATGCAGCAGAGCAGTGGGTGGCTCATTAACATTAAAAGGCCAGGCCAGCCCTGCTCTGGAGATGAGGCGAGCTCTGTTTTTTTTTTGTTTTTTTTGGAGGCTGCTCTGTGTCACTGGTAAATAATGAAAATTTTTGTAATGTATGCCCCCTGGGCAAAGTGGATAAGTAAGCCCTATTCATGTGTTTGGTTTCCTCCAAGGGCTGCGTCTCAAGTTAACACACACACTCTGACTAAAGTAAACAGATAGGACTCCATTTGAGAAGAACACACAGAGATTCAGGATCACATTTTGTTTTTTAACTGATATTCAACCTGATATTCAGTGTGATGCTCCGTCTAGACACACTCTCACCAACTGGACATTATTAAACTCTTTATCATCAGTTTATCATCAATCAACCATCCTAACATACAGTATCAACAAAATATTAAAAATCCAACATACTGTATCTGCAAACATTTCTTTTCTTCCAACACCATCTGATTCTTTCAGCTAAAGATTGACTATAGACATTTGAAATTGTGCTTAAGCAATCAAAACAAAATTCAAACATCCATCAATTCACCAAGCTGCAGTAATTTACGAGGTATTAACAATGTTCATTTCAGCAGTTAAGCACAGAGACAGTGGATCAAGGAAAATTAGCCACATTACTGAAATAACATGTTTGATGGTTGCCAAAAGCTTCATAGCCTACAGGCCTACGTTTCTTACTTTCTATACTTTCATTCATGTGCAAATACCCTGTACAGATTTTCATAACAGGACGTCATTTGACTGATAGTTTTGTATAAATCCAGAGATAATTGTGATGTATCATCTATATTTGTGCAGCAATTAAATTCAACAACACACAGAAGAGAAGCTTCATGTTGCTGTTTAATTTCTATTTGCATGGAAACAACTGAATATACCAAGCGCTAAACAGGTCCTCTGTTAATTATTATGATTAATTCTTTAATAAGACAACAATATATGCCTATTCTGAGCATGATATTATAATTATGGTTAAAAAAAAAAAAAAAGGCAATGGATACAACTGTTTTTTTTACAAGTTGATCATGTTGTTCCAAATGTATTTTACTTTCTTTTACAACACCTATAAAACAAAGTCTGAGACAAATTGTATTGCACCGCTGTTTTTTAGAAGCACTTGTTTCCTTGTTTTAGCTGACTAAGTATGAATTATCAACTACCACAAATTACCTTTCTGGCAGTGAACATTTATTTCCACTGTATATATTACCAAATTTCAGCTGACTAAGAAACACTAATTAGATTCTGGAGGTAAAATATAAATCTACCTTTTCTAGAAGTGGATGACACCAACAGCCGAGGGTGTGTGTGTGTGTGTGTGTGTGTGTGTGTGTGTGTAAGCTCTGTAGGTGTTGCCATGATTATCCATGTTGTGAATAATGCATTCATGAAATAACTAATGAATCTCACCCCACCTCCAACCCCTAGTTCATTTCCAAACAGTGGTGACATGTTTGGCAGCAGGAAGCACTCTGAATTCAATCCATTTCACGTAACACTTCATCAGAGATGCTGAAATTAGAGTCACAGCTATGGGTTCGCCTCTAGTGATACACAGGATATAAATTACCTTGCTGTATCTTTGCCTTGTTTCACATAATTTAACTGCCAATGCCAGTGTGAAAAACACCCTTCACAGCGTTATATAGAAATATGACTATATTTATTGTCATTTAAAAACAACGTCCATATATTTACTCCATTTTAATTCTGCAAGCAATTTGTTGTCATCCATGGTGCGATTAGGGGGCGGACAAGTTACACACCAGATGGGTTTCACAACGTAAACAACTGACTGCGAAACACAATTAACGAAATGATGGACTAGGTCACAGTGCAAATACAAACCCACCACACAATGGGAAATAATGAGAATAAAATGTAAGCTGTATTATGTAAATAAGTACAGTTGCTCTAGCGTGAGAACCAATCACATGAGCATGAAGCTGAAGAGTGCTAGAGGGTAGGAACAGCGCTGGGCTGTGCAGCGATTTTGCCGTAGGGCCCATTTGGAACTGCTGGTCACATGACTTTTTGTAGGGATAAAAACCTCTTGAGCATCATATACAGTACATTGCAAGGTTACTCTTTGAATTATCACAGTTTAACTGTAAGGTCCAATATACTGTCTTGGCACGATTGTCTGTTGTACCAAAATATGTTTGTGACATCAATGTCTGTGGGTTAATGGAGACTGCCAGTAAAGAAAAAAATCTTTATTTTAATCCACTTTGATATTATATGTGTGAAGGGGTGGAATAAGTATTCATTTAAAGTAGCAATATTAAAATGTAAAAACACGTCATTAAAAGTCCTACATCCAAAATTTGACTTAAGTAAAAATACAGAATTGCAAAATGTTCTTTAACAATCAAGAATAAATGTAGCTACATATTTTGCAGAGTGGACCCTTTTAAAGTGTCTTATTATAATATAATTGGTATTACTGAAGCATCAACATGTACTTTATAAAGCATTTTATGTTAGCTGGCTGAGATTATTACTATTTTATATACTGTTGAGTAATTTATAATGGTGTATCATTTTATATGCTCATTATAGGTTTTTAAAATCTAATATGCAAAGTAAAAAGTAACTACAGCTGTCAAATAACTGTAATTGTGTAAAAATGAAAATATTTGACCCTGAAATGTAGTGGAGCGGAAGTATAAAGCAGCATTGAATGGAAAAACTAAACTACAAGTATCTGAGAATTGTACTTAAGTACATTTCTTGATTACTTTCTACCACTGTTAGTGTGTTAATAAATCCATACAATGAGAACCTCTAATAGGTTCCCAGTAGAGTGCTGACACTGTTTCTACATGTGAACAGTTACACTAAATCAAAGCTCCTGCTGTCACATGTTCTGATGCAGTCACATGACATCAATGACTTTTCCAGCCCCACCACCATCTCAGGAACTCTGAGATTGCACTTCCTGACAGAGGCGACCGTGGAGACTCACCTTCAGGCAATTTGTCTGAGAGTCGGCAGCCTGCAATTACCCGCCATCTCTCACCATCAGGGGCCACACTATGGCCTCCATGTCAGTCACGAGCCACTGAGTTGTGGAGATGAGAAGACCTTTGACACAGACACACGCTCTCTTACAGTAGATCTTTCTGACCCCGCTCCCCTCCAACAGTGTCTCTACACACACACTTACTGTACACAGTCTTGTCATCTACTGATGAGTTTCTGACTGTAGAGGACTTGATAAGTCAGTCACAAGAGGCTGTTCTGCTCTGTTTGGCATTATTCTTCCCGGTTTGCTCTGCCTATGACGAGAGGACAAACATGAATCATGGACTCAGCCAACTAGAAAAAAAGACACTGTGACGATTGGATGGAGACAACTTTTACATTAAAAACAGGCATGACGTTAACTGTATCTGTAGTGACAGTGCTGTATGATACTAAAGAACTGTGCCTACATTTTTACCACTATGTAGATATGATGAGGACAGAAAAACAAGCAGTGTTCTCAACATGTCATCTGGCTGTATATTTCTGTATAGCATATTCTCCACTCTAATCTGTTAGCAGTAATATTTGTGAAAAAGATAATTTGTCACTGCAGTGCTCCCTGGAGGTCACTATTTGCAACTGCAGTCTGTTTTTTGATGATGTTAGACAATAAATAGGAGTCTGCTATCTTATGTTTGCAGAACAGTAACAACATTGTGTGCTTGAAAGGTCTTAATAAATGTTTCATTACATAGGAGTTCACTATAGCATTTCTAAGAATTAAAAGTTAATTTTTTTTTTAAAGTCCACACAGACCTCTAAATCACCTCTAAAATAAATAGTTCAGATACGCTAAAACAGGAAAGATACTGTGTGGTCCTGTTTCATAATTTTAGTTAAATCCCTTGATGCAGCTTTCCGAACACAGTGAAGCTGTTTCAACTCTTCTTGGCAAAGGCAGCTGAACGGAGTGTTGCACTAGTCAAAGTGAGAAGAGATAAAAGGCACGTATAATCCTCACTAAAATTCATGATGGATCTAATTTTAGCATTTTGTTTCTGAAATGGAAAAACCTGTTCAGCCATGGTTTTTTCATAATGAAGGCTTAGATGTAATCAGACTCCTCAGTTCTTGGAGGCAGACTGGATGATGTGTTTACTGAACAAGAACAGATTGGACTCAAAAGTTTTATCTTAATCAAAAAATGGAACATTTATTAAATTTTGTTTTTGATGTTAACCAATTATGCAGGACACACACAAAAATAATTAATTTGCCTTGAATGTGAGGTTAAACTGGGTGTCATCAGCAAAATAACGAAAGGAGACGCCATGTTGCCTGATTAAAAGAACTGAAAAGGGCACAAATAAAAAAGAAAAACACTTTTGATATGGTGGCACTTTGTGCTGTACAAGAGCCAATCCATGGGAATTCATTAATATATTCAAAATGGCAGTTAAGAAAATTATGTTTGATGTTTATATATTTTCAGAATTATACAGCGAGTTTCATAGTATGAGTGCAATTCAAATACAAGTTACATGCTGTAACTACATAGAAACAACTTAATCTTTCATGTTAAGACACAACTATTATCCTGTGCCATCACAATAAACAATCACACTGAAGAGGAAAATTATATGTCTGACTCATATTCTGACAGCAACTCATGATTATATTTCTTCGAGCTGCTCTTCACTTTGCTTTGCCTTTTGACTGCATCTTTTCCAAATTACTCATCTGGTCTGATCTGGCCTTCGTATTTGTCTGGCTAACCTGATTCAAACCCTGCGTTTGAGGCAAAGCACAAATGAACAATTTCTCCAGTGTTCTTAAGTTATGAAATGAGGCAACATTACTATGATTAGAACAGATAGTTGCACAGCGGAGGCTCTTCCAGACACTCGGTACTGTTGATTGCTGAAGTGCACAACAATTTGGAATTTGGAAATGTGCCCTGTTTTCTTTTTAGCAAGTATCTCCTTCTCTTCTCTTGACCTCTTCTTTTTACTGACCCACTGAGCAACAATAAGGTGACACTAACAGTTTCTCCATGTTGTTGATCATAGAGGAGCATCAGCAGAATATTTCAAACTGGCAATGTTTTTGTGCAAATTTGCTGTTTTTACAAGTAAAACCCATTTGTTTCAGCTGTTTGCTATTTACTGGAAGGATGCCATCAAATCACATTACATTAAGACACCATATTATCTGTGTATACATTGCGGGCAAAGAAAATAGAAGTTGCGTACCAAACGATTTCAAGATTCATTTGAAACGATGCAGGTTGTTTGAAGAAATGAAATGACTAACATAAGCTTGTATCTAATAGGTTCACTCTACAGGCTTTGGTTTCTTGTCAGACTGAAAATGAAAAGCTATTCCAGGATGTGGATTGGCATATTCAACTGAGGTTATTCATCCATGATAACCTTCAAGGCTTCTGTCAGCTAATTGAAATGCCAGCAAATGACAGTTCATATGTCAAGCTAATAGTGACTTTAAAGCCCTGATGCGACATTTTCGACCACATAAATGTGAAGTCTGTTCACAGGCCTGATTAAAAAGTTTATGCTACAGATGAAACATTAGTATTTTATGCATTTCTTAACAGACCATCATCTGAAAATACAGACCTGGTTACCAGCTGTACTTAAACATGACGTAAAATCAACTTTAACCGCATCAGAAAAAAATAATGCTCAAGACTTAGTTGCAGTCTTGTATTAATTAGCATTTTAAAAAGACCTGTCAATTTGCAAGAGACAGCGGGTTCTAATCATGTTTATTTTGTTTTGTTTGATTTGTTTGCATTTGAAGTGCGGATTGTGCCTTTAATTTCTGCCTCGACTTGCAAATGTAATGATTCATCAGAAGTGAGGAGTCCATATGTTATGGCTAGCCAGTGAGCCGGACAGATGTGACATTTCCAGCTGTAGGACGATGGGAAATTGCAACAGCTTTTGGTCTCATGTGCACTAATCACTCATTCCCTCCTCTCTCTCTCTCTCTCTCCCTTCCTTCACCCCCCCCCCCCCCCACACACACACACACACACACACACACACACACATCTATCCACCCCCCTTCTTCTGATTGCGTCCCTCACACTCTCTCTGTTGTCTGTAGTCGGATACCGAGTTCTGGGATAAGATGCAGGCAGAGTGGGAAGAGCTTGCTCGACGGAACTGGCTTACGGAGAACGAACAAGCACAGATTCCCTCCTCTGTCTCTCCACATGAGAAGGTCACTATTATATACAGTTAATGTAACAATCAGCTATACAAGAATATATTAAGTACTGTCATTCTCTGTACAGTTGAATGCCTGTTCAAGTTATACAATGTTAGAAAAAAGTGACACAAAGTATTTTTACTGTACTTTTGATTTAATATTTTATTTAAAAATACACCTGCATGTACTGTAACTCTATTAAATAGGGTTTCTTTTTTAAAACAATAAGCTTCTTGATTCATAAATTTGCCAATTTAGATGAGTTAGACGAGAGGATTGATACTGCTCTCATGTCTGTTTGTTAGGACGGAAGCTAAAGCCAGCAGGTAATTAGCTTAGCTTAGCTTAGCATAAAGACTGTAAGCAAGAGAAAACAGCTAGCCTAGCTTTGTCCACTTCATTTAAAAGCACCTCTAAAGCTCACTAATTAACATGTTATATCTCATTTGTTTCCCTACACTAACAGAAATGTAAAAAACATTATTTTAATGTTACCTTTAGCTAATCTTGTCATCAGTCAACCAGTGGAGACTCACTCTAGAAGGTCACACAACTCCCTGTAAAACCACCTTTTTCTGTTTGTGTACATGTTAAACAAATAATGTTTTGATCAGTGAACTGTAGAGGTGTTTATAGGCAGATTTTCTTTTTAACTTTGGAGATAGCTAGCTCAGGTAGCTAACCATTTCCCCCTGTTTCCAGTCTTTATGCTAAGCTAAGCTAACTGTCTCCTGGCACTAGCTTCATACTTAATGCACAGACACGAGAGAGGTTTTGATCCTCTCACCAATCTTTCGGCAAGAGTTTGGTGAGAGGATCAAAACCTGTTGTTGGCTGTGGACTTTTCTCCATCCACAAGAAATTAAAAATTGAAACCTGAGAGTAAAATACAAGTTAACAGCAGTAAGCTACAGTACATCCAGAGAAAACAGAAGCTGCTTGTGGTATCCTTTGAGTTAAAGCAATCATAATGCAGTGGAGCTGAGCTCTAGTTGTCATTCAGAGCTCTGAAGTGTACCGTGGAATTCAAGTCCTTGGGTAACAAAATCATTGAAAACATGTTATATTCTTCAACATTTTGGAATAGCCTACAGTCTATCGAATCTGTGTAGCATCTCCATAAATATAGATGAAAATAAATATTTTATAATAAATGGATATGTTTCAAAGGACTGAGACCATATGGCTGAGCTATACTACACCAATCAGCTGACCTGATCTAGAAGATCAGACTTCTGGGCTCTCTGATTGATCCCAGTGCAGAGCTAGTTCTTAAAGAAAAAACTGTTTCAAAGTCGTCTTGCTCAAAGCGGCATCAACACACCAGGGTAATCACAGTTTGAAAATGCAAAGTTTAACATTTAAAGAGAACAGGCAAACCCTGGGGAGCTCAGTCCAGGTTTGATGTGAAGCAGAAAAGATCGATTCCTGCTGCTGGAGCTTTGCTTAAACATACAGCACATGACAGTAGCCCTGGTTTGCATTTGAATATGGGAGAGAGAAACTGACATTGCCACTGTCCCTATTTTTTTGTTATCTTTTTTTTTTTTTTTTGCTGACAGGGTTACTACTTCCACACAGATAATCCTTATAAGGACTTGCCTAACGCATTTGAAGAGGGACTAAAGAAGTCTCGAGAGGGAGACTTGCCAAACGCTGTGCTTTTGCTGGAAGCAGCTGTCTTGCAGGACCCTCATGATTCAGAGGTGAATTCACTTAGTACACACACACATGTTAACACATACATATTATATTTTTTCCTTATTTAATCAGGAAAATTGACCATGGAGACATTCATATTTACAGCTGGGTGTGTATTTTCAAAAGGAAAAGAGAGTTACAAACATTAAATGTACAGTCAAGCACCGGTCGACTTGACTGACGTAGTTAGGTTTTCAGTGCAAACTAAAGGCTTAATCCAACTCCACCTCATGTTGAGAGAAGAGGAAGAATGCCTCACTGACCACAGGCTGTGTGAAGCAGATTTAGTAGGCAGTACCCACAGGCTAGACACTGATTGCCTATAGAGGGCACAGGATATTTTTTCTTCTTGTTAAGAGTTGTTTACTGTAGCAAAAATACACAACTTATTCGCATACTCTTGATGAGAATTTCCATTTGGCCAGTGAGCTGAATAATAACTCATTCCGCAGGTTTTTTCTCCTATTTGTATTCTCCCCATTTCAAAAGAAGTGACCTCTTTGCAGGCTGAAAGAGCAAAGCCTTCACACAAAGTACATTCGGATTCCCCTGGAATATACAGAAATGTGCCAGTTATTCCAAGGAGAGGATTATCCCGCAGTGTATGGAACTAATACGATTCCAAAATTCCTCCAAGGGTGCTTAGTGGCTTATTGCCCCACTGTGAAGACCTCTGAATCATTCAGAAATAATTTCGCCCCTCATTTCAAAGAGTGGAAAAGCATCTGCAGAGATTAGCTTTAGAACAGGTTATTAAGTGTGCCCTTACAGAGACAAAATACAGAGGGGTAATCTCATAATCTCACATTTTAGATTCTAGGTTAGTTATATCATTGTATATCATTGCCCTCTTCTGATCAAGAGTACTTTTTTCTTTGTGCTCCCCTTCTGTGCGCACAGAATTAAACCACCATGCCACACAATCACATTCACGGAACAAAAACTCAACATTATTCATCAGAGCTGAGAGCAATTAGTCAATTATTCCTTTAGCCGAACAACAGAAATTAATCTGCAACTATTTTGATAAGCGATTAATTATGTGAGTCATGTTTTATTTCATTGCTAATTTAATATTTTCTGACATAAACAGCAAATCTGTTATAAACAAAACAACTAATAAATTAATTGAGAAAGAGATTAGATGCAGATTAATCAGTAATTTCAAAAAATGTTAGTTGTGGCTCTAATTTTTATTATCAGGTGAAATATATATATATTACATACTCAATTCCTTTTGATAAATATTAGGCGGCAACCAATAATCTTTTCATTATAGATTAATCTCCTGCATAAACGGTCAATCATTTTATGACGTGTGTCAGAAAATAATGACAAATGCCCAGCACAGGTTACTAGAGGCCAAAGTGACGTCTTTGAATGTCTTGCCCAAAGAAATTCAGTTTGCTGTCATACAAGACAAAGAAAAGCAGCAAATCCTCACATTTGAGAAGCTGGATGTTTGGTGTTGATCAAACAATTAATCAATTATCAAAATAGTTAATGGTCAACTAATTAACTTCAAGCTCAAAATACAAAGTTCTCACCTCATTATCTCATTGAGATACCTCAATTATCATTTCAATTCTAAAAAGAAAAACAGCAGTGAATCCTCTCAGACAGTTGAATTCATTAATGAATTGCTTTCTGTTGCCTGAATGATTCAAACATCTTAAAGAGTATCTAGCATAAGTGTGTTTGGGTTAGTGTGTTAAGAGTATTTGAGGACAAACCTCCCAGCTAAACGCCACCAATTTTTAATCATAATTGCATGCGGCCTAGTTTGACCTCATAAAAGTTTCACATTCGTTGGAGTTCTGAATGTTTAAATGCACTGCAGCTCCTCTGTGGCATTCTGCCAGAAACACCGTCGCCAGTTCCCTCGCATTGTGCCTGACAGACGATGCTAAACCACTGTAGCTGAGTTTCAGCCCCTTGAGAAAACCGGCTGTGGAGTCCAGGTTTCCACCCTGCTGTTTACTGTTACCTGTATTTTGTTTCCCTGCAGGCTTGGCAAGTGTTGGGAACCACCCAGGCTGAAAATGAGAATGAGCAGTCAGCAATTGTCTCCCTCCAGAGGTAAGAACAAACAACTGCATCAGATTCCCACTCGAAATTCGTCTCAAGCGTGGTGGAGTTGTCAGCTGTTACAGCTCGTGGACACCATTTTCACAAGTGGAAATGTTGTGTTAAAAGGTGAAGCCCAGCAAATAAAATGAGAGGTTTCAATGAACCTTCTGATGGCAGTATATTCAGCAACAGCAGCAACAACAAAAAAAAAACCCCTCAAAAGTCTGATGTAAAGACTTCCCTTCCCAAAACAACCACCATCACCATTTTATGTAACTGTTATTTAAGTTCTTAAACCAACAATTGGAAGGAAATATTCTGCGATTGTTATTCTTAAAATAGAGACACCCCACCTGGATGGTGATTGCACAGTCAGGGTATGAACAGTCCACAATGGGAGGTGGCCCACTTTCATTCATAACACTGCTGAAGCCAGAAATTGCACCAATCTGTAAGTGTGAACACTGACAAGTCAAATGAAAACATAAAATACAGCCATTCAGGAAAAAGCATCCTTCCTTTTCTCAGTGCCTCACATAAGGCCCATTCTGTGGAAATAAAAAAAATACTAAAAAAAACATTCAATTGCTGTTCCATGTAAATGGGATTACAAAGAAGTCAAATAAATTACTTTTCAGTTTTTGCTAGACTCTCACTTAATCCAACAGACTACTGCATAGTCTGAAATACCATGCAGATCTCAGGTAGTTTGCATGGTGTACATTTAGTCTGTTTATTATGTAATAGCTCCATCTGTGTGGGGGGTGCTTTGGTATGAAGTGAGATTTGATGTTTACCTGGCATTAGTCCTGTCGTTGCTACACTGGCAACACTTCAGATGGCACTCATCATGTTATCCTGCTCTATTTCATGCAACTTAATATGATATTATAAATAGACATTTGTTAGGCTCATATTTTCTAATAGAACCTTTGCTTAGATTTGTCGTCTTTTGTCATGGTTATTTTATGCTTTAATTTCAGAAACATGTTTCCTTTTTTCTGATTTGCTGTGAGTAACAGAGAAGATAAAAATGTGACAGATTTCTAATTATTTTATGTGGTTTTTAATGGCAGTTCAATTCTGTATACAACAAATCTTCCAAATCTGAGTTTGTCCCTGGAAAACGTGGTTGTCCAGTGAATCTTACTAAAGAAAAACAATAAAAATCTGGATTATTTTAATTTCTATTTGCATTTTTGACTTTTGCATGCACGGTAAGCTAAATGTTTTGCACAAAGAATGTAAGTGTACAGTGGATGTGAGATGCTTGAACCAAACTTTATATAACTCTCACCTTCAGGACTGAAATAATTTAGTTTGACTGAGATTATCAGGGTTTTAAGGAAGTTGGCACATCAGCTGTAGCAAATCTGGCTTGAAAATGATCTTGATGAAAGCTAAATCTTGTGGCCTCTGCCCTAACTAATCCAAGTTCTTCATCCAGCACAGTGCTGCCTTTCTCCCCTTTTCAATTACAAAGGCCAGCGTAGATCTTAGTGGCAGTCGTCCACGTGATATAATCAGTGACATAACCTTAGCACTCACTACAAACACACTTTCCATGTGTAGCTCCTGGACAATCACCAAGGGCATTTTTTGCTAAATGCAAACCGAATGCAAATCGTCTGACCCTGCTGCTGAGGGCAGCATGCAAACCTGGCCTTCCGATGCAGAGGCAGAGCAGGAGAGGTGCAGTTCACCCATCCTGACCCAGAAATCATTAGCCTCCACCTGATGTTCCTTTGCTTTGACCTGCCCCAATTAATGTCTGTCAAATCTAGATTTCTCTTTGAAGTGCACACCTTACACCACCTCTGTCCGCATCCTGTCTCCATCCAGGTGTTTGGAGCTCCACCCCAACAACCTTCAGGCCCTCATGGCTTTGGCAGTCAGTCTGACCAACACCGGTATGCGCTACGACGCCTGCGAGGCCCTGCTACGCTGGCTGCGACACAATCCAAAGTACAAGCACCTGCTGAAGGGCAAGACCCACCTGGTGGAATCCCCTAACTCCCAACGTAGGATGTCTCATGCTCCCAACATGGGAAGACACGAAAGGTAGAGTATTTAGACGGAGTAGGCAGAAAGTTGAAGACTTGTGTGGTCCTTTTAACTAAAGACCACTATGTTTAAGCAACAGACAGGACTTCATATATCAAACTGAATTTGTCTGGGGCACATTTTGCTGAGAATGTCCAGTGTTTTCTTGGATCTCCAGTGTCCATGCATCTGTAACAAACCTGGAAGTCTTCTTTTGTTGGCAAGCAGGCAAAGCCATTGCAACAAACTTATGAGCCTCACTAAAAGAATCCTTGTTGAAGCAGAAGACAGCAAGGACCATTTATTTTAACTCTGGATTTTTGTGGAGTTTTGGTCTTCTTGCAGGTTTAGGTATAAGAGTGGGTTGTACGGCAATATACTGTGCGATACCAATCATCACTTTAATATCTCTGGTAGTATCAGATTGTAGTGGGCAATGTTGCAAATCAATGACCAGGGAGGATTTATGGCAATATTTGATTTTGATATGATATTTCATGCATTACCAGTTTTGATTAAAAATGAAATATACCATGATTGAGTATTTTATCTGTGCTGTCCACTATTTACTGCCAGAAAAGGTGATGATGTAGTTCTCAAATGTATCATGGAGAAAATCATCAATAATCTGCAGCAGCTACATTGACATGCTGGACCAGAATTTCAGCCTTTTCTAACAGCTTAGTGTCATTAAGTGATTGACAAACATGTCATATATCATGAGCTTCAGGTTGTACACTAAACAAGATTTTTACCAGCAGTTTCAGACTCTCATTTGTTTTACTTAAACTGCAATTACTTTGTCAGAGCGAGCAAAAAACTTATTTCAGGGTCTCTCAACCACAGCTGGTATTGGTGTAATTTCACTGGCGAGACAGCGTACATGGAGCTACACGTATCTGTCTTGTCAAAACACTCTTTACTGGTGTAGGAAGCAGACCATCTGTGTTATCTTAAGCCAGAAAAATGAGGCTGTTAGGTATATCAGATTGAAAAGGCCTAATTCTGCTCCCAAGCTAAAACAGCCCTTTATCAAATCATTAATCGTCTAGTCAATGTGAAGAGATACAGGTACATCCCAATTACTGTTGTATTCCCTCTAATCCATGCAGTATCTACCTTTATATTTCTGCTACTCATTCTCTATCCCTCTCTCTTTACCCTCCTTGTTCACTCTTCTCTGCAATCATCCTCCCTACTTCTTCTACTTCTCTACCTTTCCCTTACCCCCTTTGTTATGCCTGGCCTAGTGGAAAATGAAAACATAACCCAAATGGCAACGCTTATCTTTAGCCAGCTGCAAAAATGACCAGTGAGGCAAGAGCAGCTGATTAGCTGTCTTTTTTTTGACATTTTATAAGCAAAATGATTCTTCAGTAATGACAATAATTGTTAGCTGCAGTGCTAAATCATAAGTGTTTGCAATAACTCAAGATACTAAATGAACATTTCTGTCAAGATACTTGATTTAAATAAACTGAACAAAAACCCACAGGCTCAGTATTACTAGTCCTTTTACACAACCCCCTCTGCCTAGTGTCCTTGCTCCTACTTTTCCTCTTCCCTCCTTTTATCTCTCTTTTACCCTCATGCCAATCTCTCTCTCTCCCTCTCTCTTATACTGAATAAAAGTTGACATGCAGTACAGTGCACATCATAACTGTGCAATCTTAAGAGCGCTCACTCAGCAGCCTTAAGTCACACTAATCCTTATCTGAATGTGTGTATGTGTGTGTCCACAGCTCTCTGCTGCCTGAGGCCAAGGAGCTCTTTCTGGAAGCAGTTCAGCACAACTCTGACAGCATCGACCCGGATTTGCAGACAGGCCTCGGGGTGCTCTACAACCTCAGCAGCGAGTTCAACAAAGCTGTGGAGGCCTTCAATACGGCCCTGTCAGTACGGCCTGAGGTACGCACTCCCACACACACACAGACACACAGACACACACACAAACATGCAGATTGGACAGAAGAGATATATAAGAGAGAGTGTTGTGTAATGTGTTATTGGCACTCAGTCAGTTCACCTCAAATATTTCTTCTTTCTTACATACTTAGATGTTTATCATTTTATTAGGTTTTGAGCAGTCCATATTTTGAGAATCTGCTGCCACTGACCCTGTACTGGGGACAAAGGTCTCAGTGGCACAGATCTCAAAGCCTGACTGGCTGATGTAAGTTGTGGTTGATGAACACATGGGCTGCACTGGTTTCCATGCAGAGACAACATGTTTGACAGCTGGTTGACTCCAGCTGGCGCTGCATTATGCCAATGATGTAAACTCTGTGCCTTTCATGAAACATTATTTATGGCTGATCAGAGATTCATTCAGATATTCACAGATGATACATTTTGCTAAATTGTTACTGCTCATTTCTGCCCAGTAGGAATCCAAGGATGCGAGTTTTCAGCCAGCTGGTGGCTTCTCATAGGCTGCTACATTACAGAGAGACATGTACCAACACAATGATTTCATAAATACACGAGAAGCTCTTCTCATGTTAATTGTTAAATATTGCAATAATGATGGTGAAACTATGTTGTAACAGTTGCTCTCCTACTGAGTGTTTCTCCAAGGATATGTAGTTATATTATCATCATTGTAACTGGCACATAAATAGGCAAAAATAAATAATTTATAGGAGGTATTAGTGCTATACAGTAGTGTGAGATTTTGGCATTTATTAGGGTGCCTGTCAACCAACCTATCTGACCATAATACACATGAGAACAGAAAACATGTTTTTATCAATATTTTTTTTAACATTCTCTATAGTATATTGTATTTTAATTATCCATTGACTTGTTGATTATTTCTCAATTCACTTATTAGTTGCTTGGTTGAAGTCAGAAAATTATTAAAACCGACAATCACTGTTTCCCAGAGCCCAAAATGTATCCTAAAATGTCTTACTTTGTCCTGAACAACAGTCCACAACCCAAAGATATTCAGATTACCATCACAGAGGACTAAGGAAATCAGAAAATATTCAAACTTAAGAAGCTGGAACCAGAGAATTTTAGCATTTTTTTCTAAAAAAAAAAGAGAGAGAGAGAGAGACTCATAATGATGAATCGATTATCAAAATAGTTGATTAAGTTTCTGTTGATCGACTAATCAATTAATCGACAAAGTGTCGCCATTGTAGTACATTGTGAATATAAAAGCAAATGAATGTTAATATATTAGACCTCAATATATGGAATATACTGTATCTTTCCATTGAAAATAGAAAATGATAGTCATTTACATTTATTTATAATAATCTCACTATGCCAACTAATATTAACTTACCGAGATATTATGGCTGTCACACTTTGTTTCATATTTTATTTTACTTTGTAGTAAGAGCACAATATCATCTGTATAATATATGCTGCATCCCAAGGTTAGTCCGTTGGTAAACTAACTGTTTTTGCCTCTGAGAAACAAAAACGATGCCTATGATCTGCTAAGACATGCACACATGCAGAGACACACAACACCACTCTGTACAGTGCATACTTGAAAACCTTGATGTGTCACATCTTCCCAAACACATACAGCAGACATGAAGTCCTCAAGCATGTACACATCCTTAGAGAGATGGAGTCAAAAATATCAAGGGACAGCTCATGCAACAGATGCAATGAGGCACATCAAAATATCACAGCAAAATGCGAGGATCCACTACATACTACCATACTGTTTAGTGTGCCAGAAAAACATTTAGTATGTTCTAACATATAGAATGTCAAATGCAGTATGCCAAATACCAGCATGCTTTTCTGGCTATTCTGACCCACAATCCTCTGCACAGCGGGAGATACGTCACATCGACTGAGCCGCTGAGAGAGCACAGACCAATGACAGCCCATTGACAGTGCAAGGAACCAGTGCAACGACAGCATGGATGTATTGTAAGAGCTGAATAAGGCGCCACCTTTCAGCCTTTCAGCCAATTTTTCCCAGTGGTCATGCGCGGTATTGCAGCGAAAAATCCCCCTGCAGCCCAGAAAGCATTTTCCCCATAGACCATTGTAAAAATGACGTCAACTAAAAAACTGTTGACAGGACACCTCAAACTGCAAACAAGGTCATTTATTATTAATAATTATTTCTATTATCTATTTTTGATCTATGGACGTTTTATATATATAAAACTTTCCTTGAGCAGAGAAAAGCGATTTAAAAATCCATGACGTCATCACTATGTAAAGTCTATGGGCTGAGCAGGAACTCGTGGGCAGGGCCAGCGGGGGAGACACCACCGTGCATATTCATTGGGCTGCACAACAGGGAAGCAAACCTGGAGGCTAGAAACTTTTTTTGGTATATGCACCAGCCAAGTAATTCTTATTGAACTGAATGGGCACCATTTTTGGTCCGGTATCCAGCTTTTATAATACATCCATGAATGACAGAAGCTGCAATGACAGATGAAGTAGTATGTCCCAGTTGTATGAATACCGCATGCAACAGTACGTACTTTGTAAGGGCAGCTGCAGTACGTACTAAAAGTAAAAAGCAGAAGAATGCGATTCGGAATATAGCACATATCTGGACGAGATGGGTGGCACTGACCCTAATGCTAGAGTTAGCTGCTAGCTTGATTAGCAAGGTGCATTTACAGTCTATAGTTAACTGTGATAATGATAATGCTAATGTTAATTTTCGCTAGTGATAAACACTGAACAAGACTTTTTAGGCGACCAAAATGTTACAGTTAACTTTCTTAAACTGAAAACACACTAAAATAGTGACAGCTAAGCCTATACCGTATTCTAATGTGGGGTTACATTACATAACATACATAACCAACGTTGTTGCTGTGGTAGCAACTTGTCAATCACAAGGTAGCCACGCCCTAAAGCACCCTGCTTTGTTGTCTATTTCACTCTAAATGGAACCATAATTTACAAAATGAGCATCATGCTGTATTGAATAAGACTTGAACTAGTGATTGAGACCATAAACGCATTAGGAAAGTGTTTACCGAGGTAATAAATCAAGTTAGTAGTAAATCAAGGAAGTAGTTAGAAGTGTCATTTTCACATAAACTTCCATACAATTGGACTTCTTTTTGCAACCAGTGGAGTCACCCCCTGTTGGCCATTAGAGAGAATGCAGGTTAAGGTCACTTCTGCATTGTCCTTATTTTTCAGACCTGGAGCTTCCTGCTTGGCTCTCACTCATGATCTAGCAAAAGAGTAGAGCAAAATCTAGAGCACCCACATTTACACAGACACCTAAACAGATACAAAACAACAAAATTAACACAGAGAAATACAATAACAAACTTTTCCTCCATCTCTGCATCTCCTTCATGCAAATCAGTCTGTCCTCCCAGCACTGTCCCACGAATATTACTCACTGTTAAATCCAACCTCCCACATTTGACTTGGTAATATCTACTCCCCTGCTGGAAAAATAGCTCCGAACACAAAGGGAGATAATTATATCCCGCTGGTAGGCTTAGCCAAAGATGAAGGGCCCCTATACTGTAGCAGACCATGACCTCTGTATGTACCTGTCTACCTGCAGGTGGGAAACAACGGCAAGGACACCGTGTGTGATGTAACTCAGCTCTCCTTAATTTACCCTTGTTAGGTTATTTTATAGCAGGGAGCTGTGTAATTCTCCAAAGACTTCTTTGTTGTTTGTGCATTTAAAAAAACGCAAATTATAGCTTGCTGCTCTAACTCTGCTTTGTCATGCTGTCCCCGCATATACAAGGCAGGTCGTTGTGTAACAACCCAGATTATTCAGCTCTATTTCACTTGCACCTTTCTGTTAAAGACACAGTTCACTACTTGTCAGGTCTTTGAAACATGGAAAGCATTTAAGACTGGAAAAGTCCTGAGGAGTTTTTAATTCAGGCTAAATGACAGTGAGAATCTCTCCAGTAAGCCACATTATCAAGGTGACAGCATCTGACAACACATATCACACTCAACTAAAAAACTGTTTATCTCTTTAACCGAATGACATCACTTATCCATCAACCAACCCCATCCAGGACTACTTGTTATGGAACCGCCTGGGGGCCACGCTGGCGAACGGGGACCGGAGCGAGGAGGCTGTGGAGGCTTATACGCGAGCCCTAGAGCTGCAGCCGGGATTCATCAGGTCTCGGTACAACCTGGGCATCAGCTGCATTAACCTCGGGGCACACAGGTGAGTGACCTGGGGCTACAGGAGAGGGGGACAAAGTTCTTGTTTGACACTGGACTTGTTCAGAGTAGCATCCATGACACAGAGTCAAAAAGGTGAAAGTGGTACACTTGCATGACAGGAGATAAAAAAGTTAAAGATAGAATAACAACCATGAAGATGAAGTTGAAGCCTAAAAGTATCCACAATCATTTCAGTCAGCCAGCTCATGTGGAACAAATTAAATGACACCATATGCACAGTTGATATTTGGCATCTCACCCCAACTCACAAGCACACACTGATCTCAGCACAGCAGAGATTGGGGAATGATGGTAATGAGGTTCCCACCCAACAGCTCATCAGCTATTTAAAATCTTCTATGTGCAGGGCCATGGCATCAGCTGGCATGTAGCCATTTCCCAGTAAAGTACCTCCAGCAATTGAAAGGAATATACAATCTTGTGAAGTGATAGAAATCTTATCTCAGATATCCACTTGTTACACAGAAGCTGGCTTAGACATGTCAAGTATGCAGCAAAACCTTTAAAAACACAAAAAAAATGTGACTTGGAGCAATCGCTTCTTATGAATTATTGTGTGGTATGATAAGCAGATGACAATTGGCTTAAGGGTGGTACAGCTGAGAGACACAGCCACTGCTTTTGAGTGAAATATTTCTCAAATGATTAGCTGATAATAAAAAGTGTGGAGAAAATGTGACTCTATATGTGACAAAAGTCAGTTGAGCTCCCAATGAAGCCAATATTACAAGGAAATAAGTGCCGTGGTGGAAGAACTACTCAGATTTAGTACTAAAAATACCAATACAGCAATGTAAAAATACTCCATTACAAGTAAAAGACATGAAAAATCCTACTTAAGTAGAAGTATTAGCAGCAAAATGTACTTGAAGTATTAAAGTAAAAGTACTTGTTTTGCCCCTCTGACTGATATATTATTATATATGACATCATTAGATTATTAATACTGTAGCTGCTGGAGGTGTAGCTAGTTTGAACTACTTCTTATACAGTTACCTAGTTTAGTCCAGTGGTTCCCAGCCTAGGGGTCGGGCCCCTCCAAAGGGTCACCACATAAAAAACAAAGTTCTGATACACAAATCCGTTTTCAGTTTTTGGAATTTTTCCCTAATTTTTGATATTTGGTGAAATATTGGATCATTTGAACATTTATTGAAATGAAACCATGTGAGAAGTTTAGAGGAAAATATCACTATTTGGTGGAGCTGTTAACAACTCATAGACATCTGAAATGTGACCCGACTACACACTGCTTTTTGTAAGATGTCAAAAGCCAAAAAGGTTGGAAACCACTGGTTTCATCTTTAACAATGTGTTGTATTTTAAAAGCCTGTTATATTATGTGTCAAATCTTCACCTGAGATGTAACTAGTAACTAAAGCTGCCAAATAAATGTGGCCCCTCTGAAATGTAGTGGATTGGAAGTATAAAGTAGCTGGAAATACTCGAGTAAACTACAAGTAAATACTTGAGTAAATGTACTTAGTTACTTTCCACCACTGAATAGTTTGTGAATTGGCAAAAACCTACAGGAAGATATACATCAAAAACCAATTCAGCCCATAGCATTCATCATAACACCCAGTTACTAACTAAAACTACCTAAAACAGCCGCATGAAAGAATCATAATTCACCCACCAAACATCAAAAACTTAACAAGCTCAGCCACTACAAGAAATGTATTCACATGTAGGTCAATACCAATGCAAATACTGCACATACAGTACAGTAGCTAACTTACACAGCAGCATAATGAAAGAAACTGGCAGCCAGGAGAAGCCATGACACAGCCGGGTACGAGCAGCAAGCAGCTAAACACCAACTTAACAGAGCAAAGATATCCATAGTGGTTAACATATTGGCAAAACAAACAGTAAGTTACTTACTCGGCTTGGTGAAGAGAAGCAGTGATTCTCAGCATCTCAGAGGAGAGAAATTAACCCCCAGGGAAGGTTGGTGTAGTGCCAGGCTGGTTGGTGGTGACAGCAAGGACGGGAAAATTACCTTCAGGGTTGAAGTGGCGTTTGAGGCTAACTTAACGGACGATATGACCGTTAACTGATGACCGCTAACCATCACAAACCGTCCAGAAGAGACATGAAAGGACCGTTGAGCTAACTGTAACTGTAACGTTAACTTTAATGATATACCATTAGCAGCAACAACATTAGCAAGTATTAACAGAGCTATTTAATTAGCAAATGAGTGGGGTAAGGTGGCAGCAGCCCTTTAATAAAACGCTTTTTTATGAAGGGTGTTAGTCCATGAGTAACTGTTATGCTAATGCTAATTGCTAACTGTCAGTTAAACTACGCAATTTATCTGAACTAACTTTACTGCTAGTTTACATTCATCATGTAATATCAAACTATACACAGTCAAAATATAATAAGGCTTGACTCCCTGTTAAAGTATCAATTCACCCAAATGACAAAGATGTATATAAATATGTATTCTTTCACTCACTTATTTTTATTTGCCTCTCTCAGGGTTTTCTGCCTCTGCCCCATAACAATGGAAGTGAATGATGTGGTTTGTGGTGCTCATAAAAATTACATTTTTTCAAGGAATTCAACAGCAATGTGTCTTTCAAAAACAATATCCTGGTTACTCTGAATAATCCACAGAATTCACTAGTGTTTACAATCTTCATTTCTACTTCCTACCAAAGAAATAGTCTCAGCAGCAAGGCATGCCTGACCTGTCTGCAGTCCACCCCGAATGATCAAATATGTTCAAATGCTGTCTGATCTCCTCTGCCCTGGAGTGCCTGGTTAGCTAAGGCAGCAGGCATAACAACCATTCAGCAAGGAAGACAATTAACTGAATATGTCTTTACTATGTTATTGTAAAACTGTAGATAAATTTAATTACAATGCATGATTTCCCCCAAGCAACCATTTTATCTTTCCGTGCAGACTGCAGACCTATGTGAGATCACATTTAAAGGCATTAAAAAAACCCACAGGTGTTTTTACTACTGATTACACCTTCTCGGGGATATAGAGAGGTCATCAGACTCCAAGCACTAAGATGGGGAAGGAGTAGTTTGTTCCACTGTAAATGAATGCAAAAACCTAAAGGACAGGTTCACAATTTTCAAGTCTGACTTTGAACAATAGTCAGGTGCCTAAATGAACGTTGAAATACGTTATTCTTGCCATAATCATTCCTCCTGCTCACACTGTACATTAGAGGCTCCCTTCATAATGCATTTACAATGTGAGTGATGGGGGACAAAATCCGCAAGCCTCCTTCTGTGCAAAAATATATTTAAAAGTTAATCTGAAGCTAATATGAAGCTTCAGCTGTCCAAAGTAGTCAAATCAAATAGATATCTTTCAATGTCACAGTCTACTTCCACCGCAGCTCAACAGGGAAACACTGTCCAAGGAAACACAAAGAGGAAATTTGGGGGGGGATATTGCAGAGTAATGTGCATGCGTGCTGAGGTCAGGTGGTGTGAGGTCTTATCCAGATGGGGCTAGATCAACCCTCAAAGTTTGCTCAAATTTACTATTATCCACTAAATTGATTGCATTTATCGTTGCTTCCCCAGAGAGGCGGCCAGCAACTTTCTGACCGCCCTAAGCCTTCAGAGGAAAAGCCGGAGTCGCCAGCAGTCCCATGAGGTGATGTCTGGAAACATCTGGGCTGCTCTGAGGATAGCTTTATCCATGATGGACCAGCCTGAACTCTTCCAGGCTGCAAATATTGGTGACCTGGATCTTCTCATGCGAGCCTTCAACCTAGACATATGAGGAATGGGAGGTAGTGATGATCTAGCATCTCCCCCTTCAGTTTCTACCCAACAGCCAAAAGCCCAAAGTGCACACATCGGAAAGCTTTGGATCTGATGTAAGAGACAAGAGTGTGGTTTTTATGCACGTTAAAATTAACTATGGTTGTCAAAGTTGTTATATTTTTCGCCCCAAGTACCTCGGAGCAGTTCTGAGGACAGGTTTTTCCAAGTGCTTGAAGTGACTGCTTTGTGATGGATTTGCACTGCAATTTGTGATTTCCCTGAAGAGCACAAGGACAGGCAAAGATTGTATGAGCAATGCCTTAGAGAACACATCAATTAAAAACTGACTCATCCAGTGGAACAGAGCTGAACCGGGAGAGACGGGCAGACAGACAGTTTGAGAATCTCACAGAGGAGCCCTCACATGCCGTTTGCAGAGAAGAGAGGAGGTTTTGAGGGGGGGAAAAAAGGTTCCTTATCCAATTACTTTCAAAGACTCAAGACTGTCTCACCATCCTGAAGGATGTATTCAGTGAGCAAAATGATAAAGACTGCACCATATGACCTGGAACTCCAAATTCTGTTCCTGGCTTGTTTTCATCCTCTTTCAGTGGAGAATAATGATACTGCATGAATAAGCATTTTCATAAAAGGATTCTTGTTTAAAGTTAACATACTTTTAGAAGTTTTCCCTTTGCACTTCAGACAAACAGATAACTTCCTCAGTCCAAGTGGAATGTGCAAGCCAGGTTGTAAAGCCTTACTCAAATGCATGCGAACAACAATATTCATTTATACTATTTTTATGGCAACACAAAAACACTAAGCCATTTCCAGACTGGTTTCAATTTCTATAAATAACTATTGTCTTCTGAACTTGAAAGCTTTCTGAGCCATTCATTTGTTTCTTTTTTTTTTCTTTGGTCTTGGCTCTTTTGCTTCTCGTCTTTGTTCCCTTCATGCCGACTGATTGGAGACGTACAGACAAAAGCCGGGCAACATTAGTCTGAAAAACCTTCATTAGAGTTGAAACTTTCAAAAGTTCTTATATGAAAAAAGTCTTATTTATACAGGTATAAAAATATCTGCTTCATCTTTAACATCCACAATGAGTTTTTGTAGCTCAGACGTTTAATTTAAGCATCATCCTCTCATTTCCCAGACTGTATTAATTCCAATACAGTATAATAGCATTAGAGGTAATGTGTAGCCGCAAGCCAAGACCCAAGAAAACAGCTCGAGATATTTCCTAATGCAGTCATTTGTATCTTTGCTGCACCTCCACAGGCAGAGAGGCTCATACATTTAATTAAATCAGTTTGCCTCAGCCATCATGCATGATTTAAATATTTATGTAAGGTTAGGCTGAATGCCAAACATGTTTGATGCTTAAACCTTTTTATTGTACCATCTGCAAATTTCAGTTCACATCGAGATAATACAAAACATGAAGTTATTCACAAAACACATGATTGTAAGAAGCCGATTATTCCGGATAATTCTTCTGCACCACCTCAGAAGCGACGCTTTTTTTTTCTTGAAACACGCTTCTTGGCTAACAGCTTCTTTTGCGTCACTGTCGCTAGTTTGAAAGTCACTCTGCGAAGTGAGCATGATGTTCTTTGCCGTGCAACAGAATAAATGATAGATAATCTGCTGTACTGTATAGCTCAGCACCTTGGTATTTAACAGGCGTGTCCACAGTCCGGGTGTGCTGTAGAGAGTAGGTTTTATTCTCAGATCCTATGCAAAAGGTCATGTTTTATGTTGTCATCCTGAATTGTCAGTTTGTTCCAGTCTGCCTCAGTGGATCAAAAGAAAGTGGTGTTTCTGTGCTTTGAAAGAACGCTATCGGGGGGAGCCAGAGACCAGTACTAGAGCCATTCATCTTCCAAACTGTACAGCTTTGTTGCCATGGTCTGTATAAGAAGAAGTGTTTCATTAGGAAACTGGTGGAGAACAAAAAGATGTGTTCTTTTTCAAGAGAGAAACGTGATCACTGATTCTAAAAAAAAACAAAACAACCCAGATACACAAACACAATCCACAAAGTGTAGCCTTCATGTTTTATAGCCTTCTGGTGTAGCGATATGTCTTTGACCTCAGTTGGACCCACCAAATTCACTGCCGTACATCAAGCTTTGTTATCAGATATATGTTTTATTTTACTGGCCCACTATATGCTCCCTTTGAAACTCACCTTAGATGTGCTTGTTCCACCCTTTGAGAGGAAAACTCCTTTTCAAAGCGTACAGCTAGAAAACTAACGGTTGCCGAACTAATTACATTTTTTTCAGTTTTCAAATTACACAGTTATTCATTGACCTTCACTGGTAATAACATAACCAGGAAGACTTCAGGCTGAGACAGACGAATAGCTTCTGCCGTCAGATACTTTAAACATGTGTTGGCAGAGTCGCTGTGGCCAACCATGATGTTTAATAGATCAAGGAAGCAGAGAAGCCCAGTGAGACACTGCACATATGTGCGTGCCACTAACAATCTGCATCAGAGGGAGGGGGGCTGACAGTGAACTGCACAATGGCAAAGGCAACAAGGCCAAAGCAGAGGTGGATACACAAATATATTCACTTTCTGAGAGATTTTATTATAATTAAAAACATTTGGCAGGGTTTTTTTTACAGAAATAATATGGGTGATATCCAGTAGTCTGTTAGTTCTGAACTGCTGAATATTTCATTGGATTACCAAAAAAATTACTTTCGGCCATGCTTGTGGCATGGCTCTATAGATGGTTATGTCAGTCAGTCTGTCTACCACTTCATAGACTGATATAGCACCTGTTGGATGGATTTCCATCACATTTGGTACAGACACCCAGTGCCACCATGAGGTTGACCTTTTTGTTTTTTAGTGAAATATCCCAACAACTGTGGGATGGAAAAGTCAGAGGATCACCAAAATCAGTAGCATTCATCATCTGGAAACCCTAATGTCAACAATGAATGCAACAAATTTCATGGAAATCCATCCACCAGTTGCTATATCAGTCTGGACCAAATTGGCAGACTGACTGACCGTCAGACTGCTTTAGTCCAGACTGATATAGCAACTGCTGAATGGATTGCCATGAAATTTGGTACACAAATTCATGTCCCCCACGGGATGAATTATAATATCTTTGATGATCTTTTTAACTTTTTAATTTCTTTTTATGACCAAATACATACAAAACAAATGGTATTCCCATCGGCCTCAGCTGTATTATTTGTTAAATACTAATTAGCAAATGACTCAGCTGATGACAATGATAAACATTATACCTGCTGAACATCAGCTTGTTAGCATTGTCACTGGGAGAAATGTTTGTTTCCACTCACACCCACCAGTCACGTATGGTGTATGTGCTAACACTGCCAGTTTTAGGCACACTGGGCCAGCATGTTGAGCAGTGTCCTGTGAGTATTTCATTATCAGATTAATCTCAGCATGTCCAAGATGAGCTTCCATCCACGGTTTTCTCCCATCCACTTGTAAGGGAGATTCATAAAAGACATGGGAGTTATTCTTCAGGCCAGTATTCATCAATTTTCAAACATATATCTGCTGTGTCAACATTCAACTTTAGATCAAATTCGAAACATGATGTCTGGAAAATTGTGATTTACAAAATCAACTGTAGTTTTCTTATGAGGTTGTAGGCCTTCGCTTTTTTGCATTTCAAGATACTGTAGTTGTGTTGAAAATGAAGAACTTATTTTTTTAAAGAAACGTTAAATTTCTGGCTAAGACTAAACGACTACTGTGTGCATCGTACTGCAGTGCATTGAGATAGGATGCCGGGTGACTATTTTCTTTTTGTAGAACCTACTACTTTACCTTCTCAGGTGAACTGACCTAGCTTAACGCATGCTCCTGAGGAACAGATTGAGGTTGATCGCATGCAACAGTAGATCCTCTACATTTATATTTTTTTGAACGCTATTCTAATTTGTATGCATGAAATACATGGAATTGCTTTCTTTCTCTCCCACTAATGTATAAACATGAAGTATATCATGACGTTTCCCTGCAATATTTCTACAATGCACTTTTAAAATCTGCAACCTTGACAAAAAGTGATGTATATATATTGAGTATATATTCTACACAAGATGCTTTTTCTTGCATAGAACAAGCAAGTGTGCAAGGCTCGAGCAAAGAGTGTGATGTGTCAAACACTCTTCCAAACATACTCAAGCTTGAATACTGGTACATTGCTATAACTAGCTAATCATAGCTATATTCAGTAGAAATGTTTGTAATTATGACTTCTACAAAGGTACTGGTAACACTTTACAATAACCCCAACCTATAAAGCTTCATCTATCTATTGTCATCAAATGCTTTTTAGTTTTAAAACTTGGCCCTGTTTAATATCATATCAATAAATTGTTATGCACACATTCATTAAGCTACTGTAAACTATTAGTAGTTGTTAAAGTTTTACTGTTTGCAGGCATTACAGCTTTATTAGTTCTGGTTACATGTATAGAAGGATGAAAATGTTTTACATTTTAACAAGTGTTCCAATTTTACACATAATGCTTTACATATGGAGACCCAAAGTAAAACAAAATCACATAAATAGATGAGACATAACGAAATAATTTTATGAATACAGACAATATTTATAACAATGAAATAATTAAAAACTCATGGTTAATAAACCATTAATTATTATCTGGCTTAATTTCATAATAACAGAGTTTATTGCAGGTTATCTATTTGTCATTCCAGCTTTCCAGCCAATCACATAGCTGCTCTGCCTTGATTGACAGACAAAGACTTTGTGATGAAAAGTGCCATTTTTAAGAAAAACAGTGATCAGGAAAAATATTTAGATAAAAAGACTTGGAATTGAATATAAATGAATTGAATAAACCTGCAATCAACTGTGTTATTGTAAAAACAAGCAGGATTAAATGATTATTTCATAGCTTCATGGTTATATTATGTATTTTGTCTGTAATTATCTAAATGATTATTTATTTCATGTCCTATTTATTTATTTATTTATTCATTCAGTTTTGATCACTTTTTATTTTATTGCTTTGTGGATGTGGCATCAACAATTTATAGCCAGTCCTCTTGTGTTAAAGTTCATGTTATTACATTCATTTAAAAGCATTCATACAATGTTTAGAGCTGCTTCATTGGTTGGGGATCATGAAGGTTATCAGCACAAAGTGTACATTTCTTTCTTCAATCCTTTAATTCAACACGTGTACAAAGGCTGTTTGTTTTGGTTTGTTTATCGATGCATCATACATGTATGAATAAAATGATATTTTGATGAATGAACTTAGAAATTATATACTTTATATACAGTTATTCATTTACTGAAACACCTACTATAATGCATATTACTCTCCCTGTATAATCACAAGGAAAGCATTAGCACCTTTAAAACGTACAATATGAAAGTAATCTTTTAAAATAAACTGTTGTTATATATTCTAAGCTCTTGTGTCTTATTTTTCTACAAGAAAATGTCACACTTGAACTACAGTTTCTTATTCATTATCAACGAAGCAGAGTCTCAACAAAGGTGTAGTTTATTAAATTATCCAAACAACGTAAGTAAACAGTGCCATTGGGTATACTGACATGACTCTATTCACATACACCTAAGCCACATTTGGATAATCGCATACATTACAAAAGTCAACGTAAAATAATCCCTTCAGGAAAACTATGTAATGAAAACTACAGAATTGGCACAAACTTGTTTGCAAAAAGGCAACAGAGTAAAAATAGGTGAAGAATCTTTTTTTTTGACATTCAGTTAAATGAAAAAGAGACTAAAACTCACCAAAGTACGTTTGTACAATCCAAATTACTAAATGTCAACGTTTAGTGCACATGCTGACAGTGAAAAGCCTTTTTGTGACAAATTGAACCGTTTCGTTTTAACGACGTAGAGAAAAAGAATGGAAGAGACCAAGCTGGAGGGAAAGCTGACACAAAAAGACGAAAATACAAAGACGATAACGTAATCAGGTGCTGAGAAATAAAATTAATTGCACAGAATATTAGAAGACATTCATCACTAAACACTGTAAAGCATCACGACGACTTTATCACCCATCAGCTGACGATGAACAGTAGAAACTTCAATGTACAATGATGTTTAAAGAGGACAGTTTACATTTGGTTTCCGACAAAAAAAATAACTTATTATAGGAAGAACAGCAGAAACACAAGACTTGCATAGAGAGACCTTTTAGAATTCCCCACTGCATAGGCAATGAACTGTGCAGCAGTCCATCAGTAGTATCTGATGAGGATGAGAGTTCGAGATATACTGTAATAAAACTGAAGCTTTGCTCGGGGAAGTCTAGGCACGGTGTTGTTGAAGGGGAGCACTGCTGATGTATGGATTTATTCTGTAAAATGACATATTGATATGAAAGCTTCCATAAAGATGTTGGCCCTCAAGGAAAGACACTTCTGTGACATCTTCAAAAAGCATTACCTGAGATTGTTGAAAGAGGTTTTTGAGGACAACTATCAGAGTAACTTCCATAGTTTTTTCATGTTTTATGGATACATAATAAATAAATTATGTCTCCATTTTTTTTCTTTCAACCCTCTTAAGAAATGTGAATTTATTGTCAAAGGACTGTCTTCTCCTTGAATATGAGAGCTACTCACTCAAAATCCTGCAAAAAACTGAAATTTTAAGAGGGCCATCCGCTTTTGCCAAATGACATTTGGCAAAAGTCTCTTTTCAGCAGAACTCCCCTTTAAAATGTGCACCCAAAAGTGCACTTTCTGAGTGAAAGACGGTTTCACCACATGCCACGATCATCAAACTGGAATTAAGTGTCTGTACCACTAATAAAAATGCCAACATGATGCAATATTTCACTGCCTTTTTGAGATGTAACGAACAAAATCAGATCCAGTTTTCAGTTGAGAAGTTGTTGATAGTCTGTGACTGTGAGTTCACAAATATCTGACACACAAGTACATATGTAGTCCTTCACATTTTGCACATATTGATGAGAGATAGAGTACAGAGTCAGTGGATAATCCAGCATGAGGCTTCTGTGACTAAACAGCAAAGGGCCGGGTCTACTTTCACTGTGGTTTCTGAGTGTTAAAGCTGAAGAGGAGGTTGTGGCTGCAGTGAGCACCATGAAGTTATACATTCAACACTGCACCATGTCTGTAAGTACAAGAATGCACATTTTAGAGGAGATGCAGTCGGTTGAAGAGTAGATTGGTTGTAGTGCATATTGCTTTAGACGTGAAAAAAGTTCAGGTGCATACATGAACTAAATGACCTGTAAAGAGTGGCAACAGATCGAGGAAAACATTCATTTTAAATGTTGGATCATAGTCTGAATCTGTTAGAGTGAGAAAAGAACCAAACTGGACCAGCTGCAGCTGAGAGTAATATTTGTGCCTACTATGCAAATATTTGCAATTTAGGTGATGAAAGATGTTCACTACATTACCGAGGACTTCTATATCACTTACATGATTATTTGATAGCCATCTTAATATAAGCACAGCTTTGCTTATGTCGGGCAATGATTTTATGCAAAACTGTAATCTCTTTATAGACTGATGGCCACTTCAAGGGGTAACAGGTTCAGCAGTAAGTTGAAAATTTTAAATATCACATTCAATTGCTTGTATCTAGTGGATAGAAGTCCACTTCTACTGCGACAGGTGCAAAATATAATAATTAATTTTCGTCAAAAAGTGCTTTCAGGGAAGGAAAAATACTTCTATCTTGATAAGTCAGCCAGTGCAGAAAGTTTCTCATTAAAAGTGACAAACTTGCATGTCATCTCCAGGTAAAACTGAGTCAGGATTGAGCCATTACTGCCTGTACTGTACATTTACAATTATGGTCTAGTTAACACCTCTTCATGGCCTTCTTGGTGCTTTCCTTTAGTCTGAAACTTGCATATATTATCATATTATTTCAATTTCCTGGGGATGAAGAAAACATTCTTTCATATTTCAAAGAAAATGCAAAGCCACCAGCAGCACAGTAGTTTCTCGTTTGGCAGTGAAGCACTGGCAGAGCTTCACGGACATTTCAATACACATTTATAAAATGTACCACTTTGAAAATCCTGGCACAGTAACTGAAGGCATAGAGAGGGAACAATGAGATTTGATATGTGACATTATTTTGTGGACAGAGCACTCCAGAAGTGGAAATTGCACACATCCCTCTGTACCTACACTGTAGAGAAAATGTCTTTTTTTTTTTAAACATAAACACTGAAATATACATTTAAAGCAAAACATAACACAAATGCACAAAAAAAGCACATTGCTTTCCCTTTCTGACCAGTGTTCCTGGTTGCTCCTGAATGACATCACGGTAAGGCAAGCAGCTGGTCTGAGAGCTTATTTCCATCGTTTCCACTGTGGCTGTTACTACAGTTGTCTGCCAGTCTTCTGGGTGAAAGACTGCGGTTCTTTAAAAGGTTGCATGGCGAGGAGGGGGGGGGGGGGCAGTAACTTTAACTGCTTGACAGTCGATGGTAAAAGTAGATGTAGCCCAAGTCTTTTGGAGGCCTTTCTGACAAACACACTTTGTGGTCATTGTAGATCACCCACCTGCAGGCAGGAGGAACATTTGATGAGATACTCTAACATATTCTTTCAATTTCAAAGTGTCACTTCTTTCAAAACTGACTGCTATGAGATTTCCTGAGATGAGTGATATGAAAGAAAAACATACCCATTAAGACCAGACATTTATGTGAAGAGTGGGGGAGTGTTTCATTTTGACATGCTGTCATATTTTTGTACCACAATGAGTGAATTTGAATGAATATGATGTAGTGAAACTGTGTTCAACTCACCTGCCCTCCTTTTTGATGTGACAGACATAATGTCCAGACATTGTGGATGCTCCCATGTGACTGATTAGGGCAAAGAGCTCATAACCTGAAGAGAAAAGTTAAGACACATATGAAATATATGATAAAGTAACACAAGAATATTACACAGTTCAAAATAATTAAGGTGGTTTCTTTCACAGCTACTAAATGTCAGACTTAATGGCATTAAATCTGCATAAAATTGACATCACTGGAACACAATCTGTTTAAATGAACATCTTCAGTAGACAAACATTTCAACTACAGGCATTCATCAATGCACATTAGAGCCTTATACAATATTACGTACAATATTAAAGCCCCCACACAATATTTAATGGCACTTGCTGATAGCAACAATGAACCTATGTTGCAGATCAAGCACCATACATAAAACTAAACAGATAAATATACAAACCAATATTTAAAACTGATATTTTTTTATAAATTAGAAGATAGGTTTAACAGATTTTCAACTGGAATTAATTTCTGTTTATGTTACCACACATCAGAAACATCAAAATTAGCCACGATTTTGCATGGTTGATTTTTAAAATACATTAGTATTTAATAATGCAGAGGCTCTTTATATTGTACGTATTCTTTTTTGAGGAATGTTAAGAATTAAAAAAGCTCCTGAACCATGTTTTGATCCCTCTGTAGCTAAGTTGGTCTGGCATAGCAGGACAGTGCCCAGCAGCACCACAGTGCACTGTGTATCATAGTCAGACATTAATTAGGGCTGAAGGTAAATTGGCCCGTGGAAGTTCATAACATGCAAGTGAAATTAAAAAACAAAGGCAAAAAAATGCCCCCGACACTTTTTTTGGATTCTGACCCAATGTTAATTTCTCAGCCCAGTGTGTGTGTGTGTGTGTGTGTGTGTGTGTGTGTGTGTGTGTGTGTGTGTGTGTGTGTGTGTAACATACATAATCTTAACTTCACATCTCTGCTGGATTTCTGTTCTGATCAGTAAAGATTTGACTATAGTTTGTGTTCTTATTCTACTGTTCACCAATAAAGGCTGATAGAAATTAAAAAAAATACAAATTCTACCTAAAATGTAGACAGACAGCAGCTACAATCATTAAAATCAGTCAATGTGGAGTCACTCACGTCCTGGTCCGTCTTTGACCCGCGGCCCCGACGTGTCTCTTTCTGGGGACAGTGTGGAGTCGCTGTGTGAGTTGGCGTTGGAGAAAGCATTGTCGTTGGGCTCTGTGTCCGCCATGTCTGAAAGAGCGTCAGTCTCCTCCTCCTCTGGGTGGGTGAAGATCCAGTCGAGTGCTCGTTCAAGGTTATTGTTCTGCAAGATTTGGAAACATTTTTAGTTTACAACTAAAAAAATTACAGACATTAAAAAAACAAAATGCCTTTAATATATCATGAAGTGCCATTTTTGCATTTTCCACAGATATGTCACTGATGAAGTCTTAAATTTATAATCCACAACTTTTTTTTTTTACTGTCAATCAATAAGTCAGAAAGAAAAATGAAGGATTAGTAGCATGTATAAAAGTATACTGTACGGCCTACAGTTAGGATGCCTGTGAGGTTTGAGGATTAGAAATTTAGATATTCCATCTTATTTTCACTGTCGTATATTTGGGTAGCTCTTCACAAAATAGGCTATGAATATCTAAAAAGTGCAATCATTTATTGAGGAGGTGGCAGGCATCCATCTGGGCTAAATTCCCCCTGAGGATGTTTGCTTTTAATCCAAAATAGAGGTGTGATTCCTGGAGAATGTCTGCCAGTCTGAGGAGCACATGAGGAGGAGGTTTAGGTGGCGAGTTGAAGCTGCGTGCTTTTTCTGTCGCTCCCAGTCAGGTCACTGAGGTCGAAAAAGTTCCTCCTCCTAATTTTGTGCTAATAATAAACCAGTCGTGAGACCCCTGTCTGCTTCACACCTCCATCTCCCCTCATGAGTAATATGTGTTCTTTTTCTTTCTACAAATCAGGGAAGGCAGAAGGAGTTTGGTGGCATTAGGGATGATAAACAAGGAAGCCCGATGTCTATTTCTGTGTCTTAATAACAGTCTGCTGGGCTTTTTTTTTGTGCTAAGGGGCCGGTTTGAAATATGAAACATGAAATGTGAGTAGCAGGGGCCATTTCAAAAAAAAAGGGGAGCTAATGAATTTGTTGCAGTTTCACATTCTATACTTTTGTACTGTACAAATCTATGTTTTTCATACATTTGCATGATTTGTTGATTGATTCAATGAAATGGCTGGACGTGTCAGGCAGATCCTGCTCCTAAACCTGAAAGGCTGCATCAGCGGAGGCGTCCGTATGCTGCTGTGACTATTTGTAAACACCATGTGGAGCAGACATCTTTAATCACTCTGACATGTAGGACCTATTAAGTTTGCAGTTTGGAAAGCAAACAAGTGGGCCAGCCAAGTCCATTTATGACTGACAGATTACTTTTCATCCTCTCACCCTCTCTTTGCCGTCTTTTCCAAACACCACGCCAACCTCCTGCTTTGCCATGACCTGCTGACACGTATTTCTGTTGTCCAGCACAGTCATGTCTTCATTTGTTGTTTCTTTATTCCTTATTTTTTTCTTTTGTGCCAGGAGGTCATTGCTGTGTTTTTGCCCTGCAGCTTCTAGAGACACGAATCACCAATAACTGTGTGTGGGTGGTTCTTCGTCCTCAGATTTTATTTTCCTGGAACCTGTCCCCCCCCCGCCCCCCCCTATATAACTCTTTAATCTCTTTGTGGAAACAGACTGAAAGATGAGTAAGTTTCTGTAGGTGGTGCAACATAAGCTATGTAATTTGTCTTCTGTTCATTCAAAACATATCACCGTTATCACTGCCACAAACACATCACCCCCCTTTGTGTGCAGCAGAGGATTTTAGTTCCAGGAAAATACATATTAGACGCTGGGTGTTTAAAACAGTAAATGTAGAGACTGGGCAGAGGCTGATGAACAATAAAAAGACAGACAGTTTCATAAGCCTCACTGTGAGCTGATGGAATAAAACTCATTTCTCAGTAGACAGAGTGCAAGCATGATCAGAGTGGGCAGAAGACTGACCGTGGCTTTGAGGGCCTGGATACTGTGAGTGCGGGGGAAGCCCATTGAAGTGAGGATGGCAATGCTCTCCTCGGGGGGCGAGTTGCTCAGCGGGGTTGCACCCATGGGGCTGTCACTGGTGGAGGGACCAGGATCTATCATGGATGGCAGAGTGAGAGGTTCTGCAAAGTCTGAGAAGAGAGAGAGAGAGAATAATAATGAGATACATTTATTTTTAACCCAATCAATGAACATATTTGTCTTGGTGGAGGTCAATGTTAGCAGATCCTGAGACATTCATTTGCTGTTTTGCTGTGGATCCTGATAAAATAAAGGTGGTAGAGACAGAGATATATTGTGGTTTCCTGTTAAGATGTATGCTTCCACAAACACACATAACTAACTAACTGGCTAATACCAATCTAAACACATGTTTATTTTCTTCTCTGTGTTAGGTTTTCTGTCATCTAGAGTTTCAAATCAAAAACATTTTACATTACTATTTCCGGAAGTTCATGAATCATTATCTCTGGCTGTGGATGATCTACTGAGTATCTTAAAAGGGGACCTATTCAGGTCATTCTCAGCTCTATATTTTTATTCTAGGATTCCACTAAAGTAGCTTTGCATGATTCACAGTTCAAAAAACTCCTTATTTATCTTATACTGGCTCTTTATGCAGCCCCTCAGTTCAGCCTCTATTTCTAACAGGCAGTCTTAGCTCCTGTCTCTTTAAGGCCCCCCTCCCAATGAGCCCACTCTGTTCTGATTGGCCAGCTTTCCAGAAGCCTGCTGAGGGGCAGCCACGTCAGAGTCGTGTGAAGTTAGTAAAAATGCCATAATGTTAGTGGAGCAGAGCAGTGCACTCTCGCGTTATGCATGGAGCAGATGACCATATAAAGAAATCGATCACGAGCCAACCTGGGTTTGGGCTGAAAGTCGGAGAAACTGTTGGAAACTGAGTGTTCAGAGCAGTCTGAAGCCTGGCTTTTTTCTCACAGGGATTACTTCTACATATGTTTACCTCATTATTTGACACGTTGGCCATGTTTAATATGAACATCTGACATTCTAACATATATATATATATATATATATATATATATATATATACACACACACATGTATATGACTGAAAATAAGGAAAAACATAATAGGTCCCCTTTAAAGAAACAGAAAAACAGGAACTTAGATCCCTGACATTGCTTGTGTTGAGAATAATTGACTTTACATCACTCCAGGAAGCATCCTCTACATTTAAAACTCTGAAAAGCTACAGCTATTACGTAAAACATTACCGAGAATAAAGTTTCAAGTGAACTGCAGTTGTTTGTCCACTTTCAACAGATTCAAATGAAAGTAAATTGACCCTCAGCCTGAGAACAAGGACACCCCTACTGTAATTACTCTACTGTTGGCCATAAACAGCCTTCATTACTGTCCTATCCGTAAATGAAAATGCATACTACTCATCTCTCACTACCATCTCTATCTCAGCCTCCTTGTCTCGTGTCCTTTTGATTACCCAACAGGATGACGGCTGTCTTGCAGGCAGAGGAATAAAATCCCATAACTAAAAAGTACATGTTTCCAAGTTAAGTTAAACCTGCATTAACTGATTTTTGGTCACTTGGAGGCAGCGGGAACAAGACAGTAAACGCAACATGGCATATCTTCCTTTTAAGTTGATATGGTGAACATGTTAGCAAACAGTTACTTGTTTACACATCTAGTAGTTACAGAGCAACATTATCATTCATTTGAAGTCCTGTTTCCATCTACCTGATGAATGTAAGTCCAATATTCACTCTCTTTTAGCTCTGTTTTTGGTCTCCACCAACTGCTGAGGGAAAAATCTGGCTCTTTAGCTGCTAAATGCTCCACTATGATCACCAGCTAGTCGCTAACTGTGTCTGTTTGTTGTTTGGTGCTGAGCAGGTAGTGTAGTGGATTTTTAGAGCTTTTTCTCTGAAAACAGCTGCGGGCTACAGCCAAAAAATGACACTATAAGAGCAGTGAGACTGAACCAAAACAGTAAAGTTGCAGCTGGACAGTTAATGAGCTGAAACTCGCTATAAAGCTCTGTAACTGATAATGAAAAAGTTGAAAATTGAAAAAGTGATAATTCTTTGTAGATTCATGCCTATGAGCAAAGCCTTAGACATCACAGTTATTATGATTAATACTAATTATAGCCGCTTCAAATTAATGTTAAATTAGTTTTTATCATATCATCTATATATCTATATCTATATATCCTCTATATGTGTTTAGATCTCATCACAGCCTTTATTTAATGATATTCATATGAACTCAAGCCCTGTTCAGACTAAGGATCAGAAAAGATCATTCTGAGTTTTTACTAAATTAATGGAAAAATAATTATGATATTGCCTGCACAGAGCTTTGGAAATGGACCTCTTATTGGAAGGTGTCATTAGTTTATCTTTATAAAAGAGGTAGAGGTTCACTTCAGTCGAGAATGAAGTTACTGCATCTATGTAGTTATACTGAAGTGATGCTAATGTGAAAGTAATGACACCAAAGAGAAACGTGAGGGTGGCAGAAGAAGAAAAAGTAACCTTTGTGCAACAGTCAGGGACAGACCGTTTTACTGATGTTATTGAGTCTGAATGCAGCCCATTTTGCAGATGCATTAGGCTCATTTAAAAACTAACAAGCAGGAGGCTGCTCTAATTTCCCTCCACTGTAGAGGCCCTTTACAGCTACCCAGGGAAATAAAAGTGACACGCGTTAATGCCTCAGGGGAACGTCTTCACTGTTAAGAGGCTCTACAAGAGACAAAGTCAGCTCCAGCAAAGTTTGTGGTGATGGTCTCACAGACAGAAACACACAGATAAATACCTACAGTACACAAAGGGATGCAAAGTCTGACTCACAAGACAGCTCGGATTCTCTCTGCACAATGGAAGAACTGTTGATGTGACTTGTCTCTCACTTTGAATTACCTTTGTGTTTAAATGTCCCATACAATTAACCTTGACTTGCCTGTATGTGTAATGTAAGCTGTCAGCATCTGAGAGTAAAGGGGTTGCAGAAATGTTTTTGGCTGGCCTGCCGAACTGAGCAGCCCACACTTTGTTTCGGTGAGTGACTTCTAGTGTTCAACTGAATTCAGTACAACTTTATTTATCCCTGTAAGGACAATTGTATGCAGCAGCTTACCACCCAGATCAACAGATACACGCACAATAGATAGGAGAATAGAGAAATAACAGTGTTTGTCACAAAACTACAAACAATCAAAGGATTTACTCTTAAAAACTATATGCAGAGTTGGTCAATTTATAAATATCTTAAAAAATACTAACAAATATACAAAGTATGCCTTTTGAAGTAGCTTCTCCATCTCTTTTCATCATTCATTGCCTACTGTGTTTTTTTGTTGCAGCTGTTGTGAATATTTGTCACCAGTATTTTTGGTTATATTGGGTTGCAGTTACCTCTTTAACACTTAAACACTCACCCCCCAATGGGGATGACTATTTTTAATCATTAGACCCTTGCAATGAATTTGAACATAATATTTTCAAGGATTTATTACATGTTGGACTGCTTTAAAGGTTGGGAGGCACCATATTTTTAAGGTTTCAGTTGTATAGTTTTCTGTCATTGTGCATGGATTATTTTAAAGACAGGAAATACCTTTTGACAATGACCTAAAAGAAGAGAGTCTAACGTATTGATATAGATCACATGTTGATATTTATATACGTTTTCACAGTACTAGCACTCTGTGAATGTTTGACAAAGCACTAGCATCCTGCAGGCGGAACAGCAGGTAAATAAACTAAGTATTCAAACATTTGAGTGTCTTTTTTCTTCCAGTCTAATTATGACTGGTCTCCCGTGTGCTCTCTCACTCCATGCTAATCAAATATCCTCTAGATGCATCAATGTAATGTCCCCATGCATGCAGTGATGTTCTCTTACCAGGCTCTTCCATGTGGGCTATGATCCAGTTGAAGGCCATCTCGGGGCCCATGTTGCCTGTGTAGTAGACCGCCTTTCTACAGGCCTCCAGCGGGAAGCCCATCTCTGCCAGCTGCATTACTGCCGTCTCATCTATTTCCGGAGCTGGGGACATGACAAAACCAGCATCAATAACTAAAATCTACAGTTGCTGATTCAGCACTAACAGTAACCCTTCAGTTTACACAACCAAAACAGATTTGTGGTGGCTCTCTCTTTGGGCCTCATTAAAAAAAGAAGCCAGAGGAGAATCAGCCCTGGGGAGATTTCTTTATTGAGCGATGATATATCAAGAAGAGAAATGAGTCTGGCTAAAACAAGCAAAGCCACAAAAGAAAGTAAAGTTTGTTTAGGAAGTAGGCATCTAAGCGCTGTGAGAGCAGCTGTAGCACCTGCTCAAGCATGTTTAGCTCAATCGCACTCATCACTACTGCTTCTTTCACCTAAAATACATTTTCCATACCTATAATTTATATAAATGTTACATATTCATGCACATCGTACAGAGTTATTGAGAGGAGAGTGAAATACTCACAGTCTATGGAGCTCATGGAGTTATCTAGAAGAGAAGAAGAAACATATTTCAGCAGATCACACATTATCACTGGTTTTGTGTATTTGCTTTTGTATATTAACATAGCCAGAATCCTCCAAAATGTTATAGTACCACCATGGTCGGGTTAACTTGCTCGCGGGGCCCTGGGGCATAAATAAACTGCTGGGCCCTCAATAAAAAACCCCATTCCTCCCATTCTCTCCTTGTAGTCTGTTCACCATTCCTATGCTGGAATATTACAATCCCCAGGTTTGCGGTGTGGTAATCTGATTAAACACAATTGAATTTAGGAATATGCACCATGTAAATACAATATCAAATGAAATGGTGAAGGTAAAACTTTTAGGGCCCCTCTTTGAGGCAGAGCCTAAAGAGCAAGTGATAAAACACTTATGTCAGTTTATATTGTCCTTTGGTAGATTTGGTACATTTCAATATTCCCCAAAAAAGTAACTACTAATGAAATTGCCACAAACTTGACTTTTTTTTTTTTTTGCTTTTGGGGCCCACTTTGCCCAGTAACACCAAGTATCAGTTGTACACTGATTGTACACTTTTTGCAGGGCTTCACCACCTGCAGTGAGGAGATTACCCCACACTGTTTCCACACGCCACAATCACAACTTGAGTAAGTTTTACTGTGTTACTCTGGACAGTGAAATCTTCAGGAGGCACACACACATACATTATTTGCAGCTAAAGGGTAACAATTATCTGCACATGGACATGACAATACTGTAACCACAAAGACCTGAGGAAGGCAAAACATTGTTATGTTATGTATATTATTTTTCTTTTGTCACCAATACTTGACCTGACTGTTGCTGAAAGTTTTATCTGAAGCCATTTTTATCATATTAAGTATAAAGTCAGTTGCAGTCTGTTTAGTTTCACTCTCTTCCTCACTTTCTCCCTCTTGTTCATATTTAATTTTTTACAGGAAGAAGAAGCAAAACCAGAAATCAATATCTATATGGTTTGTGAAGTTTATAATTGTTCGTTTTGTGCATTAAACTAACAAAAAAACAGATAAGGGTTTTCATTACTCTATTTTTCTGTCTTCCATTTTCTAAATGGTCTGGAATAATTGAGCGAATGGATGATACACAGACCAATGAAAAATAATGTGGTTCAAGCAGCATATGGGAAAACATATTTGTGCGGTGCCGTGTAATCAATGAGAGGCAGTGAAGCCTTTTGGAGACAGAAGGGTGACCACTGATTAATCGCTGCTGATGCCAGCCCGGGGATAATGGGCCGGTGGTTAATTTGAAACCAACAAAACCCCTCACATAAATGTGAAATAAATAAGTCAGCAAATTTATTGAAAACAGAATGTTATTTCCTCTGACCTCTTTTCATTCCACAGTGTGAACCGCATGATTTACACACTGGAACCTGCTTTAACCTCTCTGTCTGAGGAGAGAGAGGCTCTGGGGGAAATCAGGGGACACTTTAAATCTCCGGAAGCACCAAATAGAGATTCTACCACACCAAAACCACAAAATACAAAAATATTTATATGCATCAATTTTACAGTGGCCCTCTAAGATTGCTTGCTGCTGTCAGAGGTAGATAAGCAACGCTGCCTAAGCAAGGAAGTCTCTGCTCAAAGAAGGGACCCTTTAATGTACTAGACTGAGGAGTTTTAAGCAGATACTGCATTTGTCCAAGAAGCAAATTCAGTGTATTTGGAGGTCTGAGATAGCAAGTAGAGCACAGAGCGTTCAGTACTGAAATATTAAGGCATATTCAGACAAACATGTTCAAACTTCCGTTTTGTCCTCTGAGTTTCCTGTCCTAAGAAGCATCCGGCAAAATGAATTTGTACAGCTCTCAGAGAGAACCTCTTGAGTCTGTCAACATGTGAAGCAAAGCAAGGGCTGCATGCAGATGTTACTGTGCCTTTCGCTGCTGCTTGGACCCCTTTTTGTGTTTGGAGCGTGAGATGGCACAGAACACTTTGTGCTTCACGCCTGTTAAAATATTAAGGAGGACACTGATAACTTGATGTAGCTGAACTTTGCAAACAACAGAAAGGAGGAACAGAGAAATAGGAATTACCATCGCAGGGGAGACGGAGACGAACAAAGAGGGAGAGAAAAGGCGTCAGAAAGAGGAGCAGACAATTAGGTTCGAGAACAATGTCAACAGTTTGATGCAACAAAGAGTCTCGAAATGCTCTAAAACCCACTCACTAGCTTCCACTAGCTTATTCCCAGTGCCCTGGGAACTGCATTGCAAGAAAATCATTATAACTTATTAAGCTTAGCCACACTGTGAACACAACAACTTTCCAGTAATTGATTGAGTGTGCCTTTCCTGTGGGATGCCATTCAATATGCCCTTAAGAGAAAACTTGGGTGGCTTTGAGCAGAATATCATGTTAGGGACAATTTCATGGATCATTTGACTCTGTCACAAAAATACTCCATACCTCCTGGAAAGCATGTTCGATAGCTGCTGAGTTTCTTCTCAAAGCAACACAGAGTTGCCTGTTTATACAGCTGCACAGTTTTATATATACACACAGTCTCCTTTCTATTATTCAGCAATTTCATATTGATATATAGGGTGGACAAAATATGTTTGGCTATCTGGATAAAAACAACAAAAACAGGTGCTCAGGGAAAACAATGCCCTTTAGAATTCATAAAAGGACTGTGAAATTGAAAATGAAGAGACAAAAACGCCCCCAGTAGTTAAGAGTGCCATTTTACTGTTGTTGTTTTTTTAGCATTCATGCATGAATGCAAACAGCCTTGTGGGCCGCTGTACTGTAGGTGATTCATGGCAGCATGTGACCAGGGGGTCCTTCTCAGTAAATTCTGGGCAAGAAAAGTGGGGCGTTGTCTAATCTGAAAACAGCACATATATCTGAAGCAAAACAAAACGTTGGCACCGTTGTTTATTAGATGCAAATATTCAGTGGAAGTGGATAAAATGTCTTTTTCTGTACCTCTGGTGTCTTCAGGTAGCACTATGGGAGGCATGAGGTCAGGCAGCTCCTCTTCACCCGCCTGCAGTCCTGTTGCCCGAAGCCGGTTCAGATCTAGGAACTCTGGAACATCTATGGCCAAATCTACACAGAAACACACATATGAAACTCAACTCAGTAGCATATATAGTATGTAGACATTAATATTGAGGTGCTGAAGCTCTGGAATGTCACATTGAAATCTTTTGTCATGATGCACAGTTATGAATTTGCTTCTACCGATTGATTTCTGCTTTTAAATTTTGGTGTTTTTCAGCTAATTAGTGGCTTTTATTGTGTTTCTTGCTGCATGATTTTGAGTCATGACTCTTATATCAAACTTTCAAATCTTAGATTGTGTCATGCACTTAGTTTTAAATATCCTCCGCATTGGCCTGTGAATTTGCTACAACTATAATCTCATTCTGGCACCCTGTACACAAGAAAATATACTGTTAAGAGGAGTTAAATGCAGTGCCTGTGGACTGTATAAATCTCTCAGATAATATAAGAAACCATCGTTTATTTATCATCAGCTTTCACATATTCTCTATGATGTGAGAATTGGTGGTATCTTACTGGTGAAAGCTGTGTTGGGTTAAATGTCTGAACACTCTTGATGTGACTTGTGAATCACAGTTCGATGGTGCCCTCTGCTGGACATTTAAAGTACTTTGGATCCTAATAATAACTGAGTCACTATATCAGTGGGGGCCAATGAATTCAGTGACACCTTAATCTCCCTTATTGTAAAGTGTGGGTTTAGTTAACTAAGCACTTCAGACAGTTACCTAGTTTCTTCGGCACCCAGTCAACCCCAAATGTGAATTTCTTGATCTGAACAACCAGATACTCTGGGAAGGAAGCGAAACGGGAAGTTCTGCAGAGGAAAAAGACAATTTAGAGAAAGAGAATTTAACAAAGGAGTGTAAAGTTAATAAACACCATTTGTTGTAATTTAAAGAAAGTATCCAGGTTCAGAGTAGTCCTGGGAGGCCTGAGCAGGTGGACCGTGCTTACTTGACTCCGGCTGATTTGGCCTGCAGCGCTGAGCTCCAGAAGTCGGGGACGTTCTCCGGCTCTGTAAAGGCCTGCAGGCAGGCGGTGAAGGGGATCCTCGCTCTCACCGGTTCTGGAGGAGCTCTCATGTTCTCTTCAGCGTCCTTCCGTTTGGCCTCGTAAGCCAGCAGCTCCTCTGGTGAAATGAAAACAAGGACAAAAAAAGTGTTAACATCAACAACACGTCTTACAAGTACTGCATTTACGTATAAAAAACTATTGAATGTATTGATATAATTATTGGGTCAACAAATAAGTTCTTCATCTAAATACACAAACATATCCTCGGTCTATACTACACATCTCTCAGTCTGGCACCTCAAGACCTTCTGTGCCCTTACAGAGCAAAACCTGCTAATTCTCCTGCCGGCTGGTGCCACCTGATCCCGGCATCATCATGCCAGCTGTACCATCCAGACACAGCTGTGGCTCCATGCTTCAAGCATACTGTGCCACACGGCAGTATGTGTGTGTGTGTGCTTGCGTACGGAAACTCCTTTACCTCGATTGGTGGCAGCCTCGATGGGGGCTGGCAACTGGATGCAGTAGTCCACCCGCTGAGTGTAACGAACCCGACGTGTCTGGCAGCACTGAATTCGCTCCTCCACCAGGAAGCGGAAGGCATCACTTGGATTCTCTGAGCCTGCGCTATTCCTCTGTAGAAACAACAAAAGAGAAGAAGAAAAAGAAAAAAGAGAGGTTTAAACATGAACAATAAGGTTGGGCAGATATTTAGTTTGATAATATATCAGGCTGATATTCAAGTTTTGTTAAAGGACCAGTGTGTAGGATTTAGTGGCATCTACTGGTGGGGTTGCAGATTGCAACCAACTGAATATCCCTCCCCTCACCCCCCCTCTTCCAAGCATGTAGGAGAACCAACATTGTGGTGCAACATGGCGGGCTCCGTGGAAGAGAAGGGCTCATTCTAAGATAACGAAAACACGACAATTCTTATTTTCAGGTGATTATACACTAATGAAAACATACTTATGAATATTATATTCCATTCCTGCAAACAGATCCCTCTAAATCTTACACACTGGTCCTTTAAATACAGTAAATACAGTATTCAGGTTACAGAATATAAACAGTCTACACCTGCAATCAACAATCACTTTTCTCCACATTTTAAAGTTTGCTAATCATGTTGACACTTAATTGTTTGTCAGTGATTTTTTTTAACAATTGAAAGTTTTCTAAAAAAAATTTCATCAATAAATATTATTTGAAAGAAAGCTATTTTGAATACTGCATGTCTACTTAAGAGCTATGCTGCCACCAACATGACAGCACAAGGTTTGAAATGCAACTCTATCTATAAGCTATTCTTTGCTGTGGTCTATTAAAGTTTCCTGACGTGGCTCCAACGCAATCTGTTTGACCCAGATATCTTAGTACACTCATTCATAATGTAAATGCAGCTCTTTTAATTTAGGAACCGCCTCAGTTAACCATACCCTCCATAGCTGAGAGTGTTAACATCTTTTCAGAACTGTGGGCAGATTATTCATTATCGCCGAGCGGCTCTGTGTCCTCTCACTACATCTGAACAGCAGGGGTCATTGAAGTTTACAGTGCATTTATTTGAAGACTGTGATGAAGGATGGCGTTGGGACTTCACACACCAGTTTGCACGACGGGCTCTCTGCAAGCCAGTCCTTCTATTCTAAGAAGCTACAGATATACACAAGTTATAATTTTACTCTGGGCAAATATGCAGGCTGACATCGACAGAGGAAAATGTTGCTGATGCTAGCTTTAGTCAGGTTCAGTCTATGTCTGGCTAACTAAATCAGTATCTAGATTACAGACAGCTGTAAGAGGCCAGCAAGAGTACTAAAGAAGGTTCGACAGTAAGGGCCTTTTTGGAGCAAACCAAGTTCACATGATGTGGGATTTCTTTTACCGGATGCTGCAACTACAGAGGAGAAATTGAGGCTGGGAGAATCTGTGTTGTTTGTTTTGTTGATCTCCACGACATGAGGTGAAGGAAGTGTCAGGTCCAAGTCAGGGCATGTCTCCTGTGGCACGGGCAGACTAGGAAGCATTATCTGGCCTCCCTGTGTAACAGATAGCGCAAGCTATATATATATTCTGGTTGAGAACGACACGTCAGAGCACCCCATGTGTGTGTCGACCCACCAAGGAGACCGTGTGCTGTGTTTAGTCAAAAACAGACCCTCCCTTTCAATTCAAACTGCCTGTCTATGTGTGTCAGGGGTCACACGTAGTCCAGCTATTTTGTGAATATGTTATTATTTCACAGAGAAGAAAAATTCAAGAGGATCAGTTTTATGAAAGGCAGCATCCCTTTGAACATGAATCAAAGTAAATGTACCCTTCATAGTCATGGTTAATCACATTACTAGAATGAGCGAAAGCAACTGATGGCAACTGAGCAATCACCGTGACAACTAGGCAACTTCATCCGCTGTTTAAGTATAAACTGGGTTGAAAGCTCAGGAAAAAAAGGAAGAGGACCTTGTGTTAAGATTATTTTGTCAAACTATACATTAAGAATAATAATTATTGAATACCTTGTTGAAGAAAAAGTTGTAGATAAAGGGGAGGTCAGCAAAATCTTTAAGAAACGTCATCTGAGGACCATTAATTCATATGAAATTTCATGGGGGGAAAAAATGTTAAAATTGATGGAGGACATTGTCTCCTTTGAATCTCTATAACATTCAGTGATGTGATGTTTGGTCTCATTTTTTAATTCATGTAAAGAAAGAGGAAGTTAACATTCCTACTATAAAATGTGCTGCCCCATTTAGTGTATTGTCTCATATTAGCTAATTTTATGTGCCCAGATTTGTTCTGCTTCCCGTTTTTCAGTGATTTACTGTAAGATTTTGTCTTATGATGTATTATTTTCTTTATGTGTTAGAAAAGTGAATTTAAAAATGTAAATAACAAAAATGAAATTGGGCAGTAGTTATGTATCTTGTTCTGAATTTAAAAAGTGTTGGATAGATAGACCAGCCAAATAAAAAAAAAAAAAACTAGCAAAAACAGGAGCAATACATACATTTTCATGTTATCTGCCTTTGCTGCAATATGGAAAGCTTTTGATAACATACTGTGATTAACAAATCCTCAAAACAAATCATGCAACTCTCACTCTATCATGCAAACAAGTCTAGATGCCGCACCACAAATACTGACAACAAATACGTGCCTGTGTGCGTGTGTGTGTGTGTGTGTGTGTGTGTGTGTGTGTGTGTGCAGCTTTATCAACTCAGTGTCAGTGTCTAACGCCTCAACACTTGTTCTAGGTTTTAAAGTGATTCTTCTGGTGTCAACGTGCATACCAACATGAACTACTTACATTTTGAATATTTTGACCTGCACAGAGTTTAAGTTTCACTCACCTCCACCAGGTTGATGATGTGCAGGAAGAACTCCTGGGCGTCTTGTTGTCTGTTGGAGGAAAACTCTGGGTGTCCCCTGCTGACCAGGGACTTCAACATCCGGGGGGAGACGCCCTTCTGCTGGTGCTGGAAAGAGAACATTCGGGCATTACACCCACTGACTGTCAAGCACCAGTGAAGAAATTTCCAGTTGATCCAATATGATACGAAGAACTGAGTCACATCCAGAGAGGAGCCTTGATTTTGCATGCAGATAATTGCTTTTGCTCAGCTGAAGAATGTTTAATATTATATCTAGATAGTATCATTTTCATTGTGCGGTCCAAGACTATGCTGCCAAGCATCATTAATAGCTCAGAAAATGGCTGAACCTCAAAGTTTAGTATGCAGAAACGGTAAAGAATCCACAATGAAAAATTGGCATCAGTTATTAAAATGGGGTTTGATGTAGGGAGCCTCCTTACTAGAGAATAAAATCTTGTCTATTATTATCTGTGAGAATCACTTGATACTTAACAATTAATATTTAGGGGAAGGGGATACATCTAGAGGAAGCAGCGTGTGACTAGAAAAGGAGTTTCTGCTGTGTAAAATGTGATTTAAAATCATCCATAAACTAAATATCTTACAGTGGGGTTAGGGTAGGTAGGGTTAGTAGGGTTAGGGTTAATATAACTGAGTATATTTGGTCAGTGAAATTTTGAGGTACTTGTACTTTACTTGAGTATTTCCCTTTTCTGCTACTCCACTACATTTCAGAGGGAAATACTGTATTTTTTTACTACACTGAATATATTTAACAGCCAGTTATAAATAACTTTGCAGATTAAGATTTTACAAACAAAATTATGATACATGATTAGAGATTAAACTACCCGACAGTAAATAGAGTAGTTAATATTACCTCACTTGCCCAAAGTTTGCTCACCCCGAGCAACATTATAATGCTGCTTAGATGTTAATGAATCAGTACCAGCAATGATATAATAGGATATAAAATAATGTATTAAAACAGGGGCCATTTAACTCCACAACATGTATTTTTACTTTTGATACTTTAAGTACATTTTGCTCATAATACATAATACTGATTGATGATTAAGTGTCAATCTAATAAATATAAAGTAGAGACATCCTGCCACACCAGTAAACTATCCATATGTAATCAAACCAAGCTATTTTAATGATAATTAATTAATGATCATTTTAATGGGTAATATTGTCTTAGTACAAACTGAGCACAACATGCCAACACAAGCCCCTCCCCCGTATATCTTCCCAGCTGTCAATATGTGTCCAAACCTGACTCCACCATCACATGTGGAGGAAGTGCAGGATCACAGCTCTGTGCTATCAATTACTGTAGCTGGTAAGGCTTACAAGAAGCCCGGGGCTTACAGACCTAGTGCTGGGTCCCATTATGCTTTAATGGCTTTCCTCTTCTAATTTCCTGCCAGCTGTGTTTAAAAAGGCTATGATTTCATAACATGTGTATTCGAATTGGTAAAACAAAAACACATGGAAAAAATAAAAAGCCATAGGCTGCTCAAGAGGCTACAATCATCAAGCACAGCTAGCATTTGCGACAAAATTAAGATGTGATGCAGCGATGTATTAGAGCTGTGCCTGAAGCTGTGTTCGAAAACAATTTGAGTTGCACATTTCAGATCGCAGCCAACAGCTACCTTCAGACTAACACGATGTTTGACAATGTATCTAAAAATCACGTCTTTTTGTTTCAACAAGCTCGTCTGCAGCTGTCACAGATACAGAAAGGTATGCAAGCTCAAGAGAATGACAAGGCTTTGCATTTTAAAATTGGGAAAATTGATCTAGATTCTCAAACAGCATCTTCAGTCATTAAGTGGAAAAAGACTCATTCTGCTACCACTCAGTATTAACATGCGTCTGTCGGTTATGGACCCAGTTTGGGAGCTGGACATACCCAGTTTAATACCTTGTATTCTTCTTTCATCACCTGTTCAATGAGCTCAGATTTCATGGGTGGTTTGGAGTACTGGCCTGAGAGCAGCCCGTGTCCCAGTTTAGCCCTGCCGGACAAAAACAAAAGCATAAATGTTAGAACAGAAGTTTGTTTTAGACTTGTTGGATTTTTTTTGGTTTTCACCCTGAAGGCACATGTTGTGTTTACTCCTCAGAATAAACATTTCTTCAGACAATACACCAGAGGATCTTGTGTCTAACTTGTTAACTCTGACTTTTCAGTCTCACAAAGCTGGCACGAATTCAAACTGACCTTGGTTGCCACAGTAACCAGCACCACAGACCAGACCAGAACCAGCATTGTGCAAGGAGCTGAAATAAATAACTACAATCACTTTACTATTCTCTCCCTATTTCCTTAAATCCATCAATTTCTTCATATTCTTTTAACTGTTTTGGTTCATCACTGGTCTCTCCTGCAGACGTGATGGTAGAAAGTACATAATTTATTTGAGAACAAAATATTTCATAACATAAATCTTTGTTCCTTCTTCGGACTACAGAAACAGGATGTGTTATTCACCAAACCACACGGTAATTGTTGGGGTCAAACTCAAAACATTTCAGTAAAATCAGTCTCACCAGTATCACTTTCCTCAAATGCCTACCGTATATTCAGATTCACATCAGTCTTATATTGTTTTATACTAAAAGGTGTGACAGAAGGATGAGAATTTATACTCATCTCTCTTTTACACTTTATCAAGAAAGATGAAGAAGTACAATATAAAAAGAGCATTTATATTGCAAGAATTCAGTTGATTTAAGATTAAATATTCTCCCAAAAAGATTAAATTATAGACTAAAAATGGTGAATAACGATTTACATTTGATACACATTAAACACATAAGCGATTCCTTGTGTGTTCTTTATATGATGACAGGAGATCGATGGGTTTTCATGATATCCCCAGTAAGAGAATTAAACTGGGTAAATAGGGTGTAGCGCCAACAGTTATTGTTTTCATCATCAGACCATCATGACCATCTTTTTGACTGCAGTATTGTAAATATAAATCTCACACTTTCTGCTTTGTATCTGGAAATCTTATTCATGCAAAGTGGTATCATCAATTTAATTAGGATAATCCTACCTATCTGACACTCTGCCTCCAGAGCTTTTAAGAGAGATAAATACAGACCTCAGACATCAGGATACACAGATTCTATCACCTGATTTGGTGCTGACAGGCTCAATCAAACCAGAACGGGGACAGATAAACACATTTATCTGGCAATGTGCCTCAGTAAGTTCTGTTACTGCTGGTTATGATTTACAGTCTGCATTACCAGGACTGAATCACTGACAGAAGAAACCTGGACTCATCTGATCCTCCTGATGTTCTGTTGCGGCGTGGACTTATCAGCCAAACACCAAGGAAGGAGGGTGCCCACCTGATGACCCCACCTACCCCCACTTTTACCACCTACCCCCACTCAAGGAATGCCTGCCAAGTCCTGTGAACTGAACAAATGTTTATCTGGGAATGTGCCTCAGAATATGAAACGTGGATTCACATAACCGATATTTATTACCTGCTTGGCTGGGACTCAACTTGCCTTTCAGTCAGCATCTGACTGACCTCTTGCAACACACACGGCGTACATGACAAAATACACCAGATATTTTCCAGAACATACTGGAAAAATGCTTTCATCCAGATAAATATGTACTATTTACTGGCTTAACTAAGATTCATATACTTCTTATAAAACTTCAATGTCAAGCATTTTAATTAAACCTGCAGTGTAGAACTTATACATATAAATGAATATTTGTTACATTCAAGCTCTTGCCACAGTTCACACACAATGCTGATTAAGCCCATCACTGCCAGGTAAATCTCTCTGTATTTCACAGTATGTGGAGTTTTTAAATCTGGTGTTGGTGGCAACATTCCTGCGCTTGCCGGATGAATGCATACTGCACATGCTCTACAGGCAGAGCATGTGCAACAGAGATTTCTGCTGGCCAAGTGGCTAACTTTCAGTTAGCTCTCTGCTAACTTAAACGGGGATAAAATAATTTAATCGTGCGGCTCTTCTAGACTTTCCAATGTTATTGGACCAAATGGATCAAATTCTGATAGTGAAACGAGTCATTTCATGGGGGTTGTGTGACACTCAAAACAATTTATCCACCGTTTTACAGCTGCGACAGTAGTGACGGAGTAGGCTATGGCGGAGGCTATGACATAAACACGTACCAACGGTGTTTATGTAACTACTCTCACTGCCAGAAGGGGGAGACAAAAGTCCTGCACTCCAGCTCTACCAAGATACAAATGTGTTACTCATAACAAAACTTCAGCCTTTTTTTTTTTTAACCTTTTTCAGCCATAGAGACAGCAGCAGCTGGAAAAAGCCTTCACTTGTTTGTGCTTTACAACACTACATTATGTAACACTGGAGTCACTTACATTTGTGTGGCAAAGTCCTGGGAGGGGTCCAGGGGTGAATAGTCAAATATCCTCTGAAGATTGCCCACATACCTAAAGATCAAAATACATGTCACACGTTCACCACAGATGGGGCACATGGAAACAAACAAGATACTAACATCCTCAACCTGCAGCCATATTAGTTGTTTCAATGCCTTGTAGTTTTTTAAAATGAAGTATCGGTTTTTTGTTATTTTGTATTTACCTCCACAGATATCAGTGAAAAAATAGAGCAACATCAGTAATTGCAAGCAAACAAGTACAAGAAGGTGGAAAATAAATCATACTGCAATATTGCAAGCACCACTATAAAGATGCATCATATACATAGTTAATTTCATGAGTTAATGCCTCTTTATTGATGTTGTTTGTCAATTTGTTCATTTGAAAGAAAATGTAACTACAAAAACAAAATGATAGACACAAAATGTGGATCTTCCGGGGCCTAACTAGTATGTTTTTCGGGCCCCTAATAAGAAAAAAAAAAAAGCTTTAAAAATTATTATAACAATAATAATTGTTATACACTGTCATGATTTAACATTAAAATGTCATTTTGACCTGAGCATTTATAATCAAACAATCTGTCCTATTGAAACTCTGTTAGGTGTCTCATGTTGCTTAGAAACTTGAAAGTCGAAATTGACTTGTAACTGCTAATTGACAAATTCCTTTTAACTGTAATTCAACCTAATAGAAACCTAATTTGTAATAATGATAAATTTTATTTGTAACATTTTTTTGTAATTATTATCAAGTTACAGAGTTAAAGTCTTCTTCCGTGATGTCTTGCATCTACAGTACCTCCTGTAGTTACAACAAAGACACAGTAAAGATCTAAAATGGAAACAGCCAATGAAATCATGCATCAAAGTTATGTTCCCTGCTCATTGTGTGATTCTATTTACACTTGAAGTCACAATGGCTTCCTTAAAAAAGGCCTTTTGTTGCAATAAAAAAGCCTAAACATCCAACTTTATGTTCAAGACTATCCTTGTGAGTGAAATTTAATATTGTAATTTGACAGGTATTGCAATTTTCATCACAATCACAATTTTCAGAGAAGACAAAAGATAGTACAATAGTTTCTGAATCAATATTACATTTTTTCCTCTCTAAGTGACATCTCATCACAGCGTACTCACATCCTCTGGAAGTCTGGGATGCTGAAGAGGACCTGCATTACTGTGCCGAGGTAGCAGCTGTTGCCCAGGTTTTTGATGCCCGTGTAACCAGAACCATACACCGCCTTCAGCTTCATGCCCGACTCCTGGATCACCTCCCATTCGCTGACCCGCGGCCGGGCGTTATTGTCTGTGTGATGGCCATTCTCTGTCTAAAGGAGTAATGAGAAGAAAAGTCTTTAGTGTGGAGGCTACAGTAAACAGCTGGATGGTGCTGATACAAACGTGAATAGTAAAACCAGCTTGACTAACTTACTCTTTTCTGCATCTGTAGCATGTCTATTCCAAAGTGTGACAAGTGTTCTGATATGTGGGGGTCCAACACAGCTTCTTCTTCCTCAAATGAATAGACGTCTAAAACCAAAAGATCAGTCAAATAGTGACAAATTAGGATACAGAGTTTTGCCCAAAACTGTATTTTCTGATGTGAAATAATGAGAAGCTTCCTTCTTTGTGTCTCAGACCTGCTCCATCTGGGGTTATGGTGTCCAGTTTGACAGCCAGCGGGTAGTTGGTCTCTCTGTAGTGCTCCAGAGCATGGCCATTGCCTCCGCTCCCATCAAAGAACCACTTCCCGCAGAGCACCGCTCCATCTGTCAGGTTCAGCCACAGGTTTTCTCTCATCTCGCACTTCTGACACTTCCAGCCGCTGACAACAGAGAAACAGAGACTCTCATTACGGTCGTGTTGTTGTTTAATCATGCAGTCGTGCTGAGACTCAATGAATGACACTTTTTAAATGATCGGAAATTGCATCTTGCTCACCAGCAAGTTAGGAAGTTATCAGATTTATATTCTGACTGTACTTGTAAACAGACCTGATAAAAAGGGCAAACAGAAAGTAATGGAATATATAATATAATCAAAACTCAGTGTTGACTGGGATAAGTAGAGGCCAACCTACCTAACCTTTTCACAGTAGGAAATAGAGTGCAGTATTCTTGCAGTAATTGCTTGGACCATTATACAAAGGACCATTCAATCAACCTCTGTGTTTACTTCCCGTATGCGCTGCATGACTTTCACAAAATACTGCTATCCTCTCACCTCTGCATGAGCAGAGATCTACTTTGATAATTTGAATATTCTTTGGGTTGAATGTAAAATATTTTAGAGGTTTTACCGAGAAAACTTCCAGTAAAAAAGAAACTGAGTTATGACTTCTTTCTTGTGTTAGACTTTCTATGGGAATCATTTCTCTATTCTAATACCACCACACTGCTGTTCCCATCTTGGGTGTCTCTTATGGAAGTAAGATTAAGAGTAATTTGCTTAAAAATGTGAATAAAATACACATAATGCTTGCTTATCCCCATCATGGCAGAAGAGTGAAAAGGTTAAACCAAGTGTTGTGTGAGGGAAATTAAATTTTTAGGAGAAAATACATTCATTTTGACTCCTTAGGTTTTACGATGTTGTGGTTAATGGAAAGCACAAATTTAAAGCCCATTGTATAAATCATATAGTGATATAATCAGTGTGGCTTTGTGTCTGTCCTACCTGGGTGGGATCCTGACCCCGTTATCCAACTGTCTGAGGCTCCTGGCATGTCTGGACACCTGGATCTCCTCCTCCCAGGACTCAGGCTCCTGCTTCTTGTAAGCTGATGGTGCGTTGAGCACGGCATCACAGGCGATGGTCACCTGGACGTCAGATGAGACAACAGAGGTTATTGCCTACTGTCTGTTATCGACAGTGTTTTCAAATATGAGAATTCATATTTTCTACTGTGGAAGCATTCAATTTATATCACTAAACCTTAACTGTAAGTTGTCAGTCAACAGAAAGGGCAACAGTGGACATGCAAGACTTATGCAGGACACTATGAAGCAGCACCACATCAAGCACTTTATCAAGCATAGGAAACCAGGGCAGCACTATGATGCTAAAGTAGCACAGAAACAAAACATGCAAACCATTTTTAAATACGAAAGGTAGTCATCAGGAACCATTACATTTTTGAAAGTCACATTATATGATACATGCATAAAATATTTTGAAAAACCAACTCCCTGGGCATGCCAGAAACCAACCATGATTCAGTGAAGAAGCTTAAACTGCTCCATGCAAGCAGAGAAACAAAGAGGTGATAGAAGCATCTACATGTGCTTTCATTGGTTCCCCCCAAAATCTGAAACACCAAAATCATCTAAATTAAAAACATTTAGGTGAGCTTATACCTACCAGAGGTTATGTAAAAACTCTGCGTGTGCACAGAATATTTTATTATACTGTATTCTTGATTGCAAATGTTAGAAACTCTCACTTTAACCTAAACAAGTGAACAAATTCAGGCTGATTGAAGGGGAACCACTGAGTGCACCTTCCCATGGACATGCATGGAAATACACAGAGCCCGTACAGCAGTGACTCACTGACCAGAGCGGGCAACTCCTCAATATTTGGTAAGGGGATCTCGAAGTGGTCTGGAAAAATGACGAGCTTGGCCTCATCCTCATATTCATAGTCCTCTCCGTTAAAGTCGCGGTTTAGCTCTAAATCTTCAAGGGCAGAAGCAAACATTTAGTCAGCTGCTGTTTGATAGTGACTGACATCTGATAAGCACGTCATGATCGGCTTATTCCTCGGTTATTTTTAATTTTATGATCTGTTCTTTTTTGTTCTTGAGTGTGAGGTCTGCTCTTTTTTTATTTTACTGTCTTGCTTCTCTCCTTTAGTCAGTAACATATCAGTCTGAAAGAGAAATAAAAGATGAAGCCTAAGATAAAACAATCAGTGGCATCTTTTTTTTTTTTTTTTTACTTCAGTGAGAGAATGACTTTAAACGATGCTGATGACTCTCTCACTGAGACAGGACATTTATATTTAGGCATTTAGCACACACTCATCACCAGCAGTTTACAGTTACAATTACTAACGAGTTACTGAGGAGGATTTGAATTACTGACAGTGATTTGTGCAGCTATGGAACCATAATTTTATCATTGATCGTATAATTAAACTAAATTATCAAAATCAGGGCTGGATATTTCAATATGTCAATAAATTGGCCAATTATTTCCCCGATTAATCAACAAATTGTTTTGTCAAAAAAATAAATAAATAGTGAAAAGTGCCCATCACAATTCCTGAAAGCCCGAAGTGACAACTTGTTATATCTGACCAACAATCCAAAACCTGAGGACCTTTAGTTTACTATCAAGTAAGACAAATAAAAACATCAAGTCATCACAATCAAGACGTTGTGATGTTTATTGTATGATCGAATAGTCATATCAATAACTTTTTAAGTAAAAATGACAAACATTTGCTGGTTCTAGCTTCTCAAATGGGAGGACTTCATGCTTTTCTTTACCTTATATGATCGTAAACTGAATATCTTTAGTTTTTGACTGTTGGTTGGACAAAACAAGTCATTTAAAAATGTCACCTTGGACTCTGGGAAATTAACAATTTTAAAGAAACTATAGAAAATTTTCAGTATTTTCTGATGTTTTATAGACAAAACAAATCTGAATATATTTGACATTTTTGCTGGAAAGAAACGACTTAAACGATCAAACGATTATCAAAATACTTTCTCTTCTCCGTCAATCAACTGATCAATTAATTGACTAATAATTTCAGCTCCAATCAAAATGATATCAAACTTAAATTGAACCAGAAACCTAGAGGAAGCCCTCTCTTAATTCACTGGCCATATAGAGTTGTCGTCCTCCACCAGCCTAAAGTCGAGTAATGACTCATCAAACAGGATCATAGGTTATCCCTGACATTGTTATTGTGGCTGCTGGTTTCATGGTAACATCGGAGGTAAACAGCTAGCGGCTTGATTAGATCACCGGACTGGTATGGAGATGACGGTGGATACATACATGCCTGCTGTCACATCAAAAGATCAAAACGGACGACAGTGTGAATCGTCCCAGAGAAGGACTTCTCAAGAAATAGTCAGAGACTGAGTCAAACGTTGGCGAGAGGGTTTGACTTAATGTACAGCTGTCAGACTGAGGGCAGTGGATAAAGCAGTCTAATAAAGTCTGTACGATAAGAAAACAGGAACAATCAATAATGTAGAAGGTTGAGTGGAAGGAATTCCTCCTCCGGCAGTGAGGGAGGGTGAGAAGAGGGAGGGAGCGAGACACCCGGTCCTCGCCGAGCAGCATCATAGCAGCGGTAGAAGTGTGTCAGCCTAGGACGGTTGACAGGTGGTGGCAGCTGAGAGGCTGGCGAGTGACAGGAGGCGGCCCCACTGTAAACCAAGCACCCCCTCCCCACCCAAAGGAGGGGGGGAGGAGGCCCGGCTGCGCATGTGGCACTTTGATTTAGAACAGTTACCAACCACATATACAAATAAATGGGCTATATATAGAGCACAGGAGGAGTAGGAGAAGGAGGAGGAGGACAGGGTCTCATCATGGGAAATATCTGACACTTCGGGTAAAGGCCGACTGGCGGGTCTTCACAGTGTAACAAACAATAACACTAGATTGTAATGGAGGGCGTTCCTTCAGTTGAGAGAGGCGTTTCTGACACAAAAATCACATTTAAATACAAAAAATGTTAAATGCATCCAGAGCTGTATCTTTGTTTCTGTCACCAAATAGCTTCATGTTGTTTTCAGCTATGAGGGCAATGCCAGTGACTACAAGGGTTGACTTAGCAACAAGAGGTTTAATCCTGCCTCTAACCAGTTCTTTTACTCCTCCCCTATACTTAAGTAAGATTTTGAGGTGAGTATTACCATTTTCTGCTACTTTAAACTTCTACTTCAGCACTTTTCAAAGGGAAATATTGTGCTTTTTACTGTACAATATTTATTTTACATCTATAATTACTGCTTACTTTTCAAATGAAAATTTTACATTAAGAAAATTTGTATAACCTGTCTTCTTGGAGCCCCTTGTCGCGTTTCAGGTGTCTATCAGTTATTAGCAGTTGCACCAAAGACAGATTCGCCCTCTAAACTTCTCACATGGCTCATTTAAATAACTGTTTGAGGCCCAAAGAGATTAAACTGTCTAATATTTTCCCCAAAAACACAACAATTAAAGAAAAGTCAAAAAATTAGTACAAATTTGTGAAGCAGAACTTTGTTTTATGTTCTTTCGTGCCTCATTAATCATCTCATGACTCACCGGATATATCTTGTGACCCCAGCTTGGGGACCACTGGACTTGACGACTTAACTGTATATAAAGTAGTTAAAATTAGCTGCACCTGGAGCAGCTACAGCATTAAAATGCTATGTACGCACTCATGCATCTGTATTAATAGTCGAATAGTGTAATATAAAATAATGTATCGGTCACACAGGACATTTTTCTAATAATGAGTCCTTTTACTTGTGATACTTCAAGTATATTTAGTACTTTAGTATATTTCTGCAGTTTTGTTTTGTACATTTTGAATGCAGGACTTCAACTTGAAATTGAATATGTAAAGTATACATTATTGTACTGATACTTTTAGTGAATAAAAATATCAGTACTTCTTCCACCACTGCCTCTGACTGACAGACCGACTTAACCTACCTAGGAACACTTTTCCGTTTCTCCGTCTGGGGATGGCACCTCCTGCAGCTCCTGTGGCTTTCTGTGAGGAAACAGAAAGCAAGTGAGATTAAATTGGATCAAATAACCCTCATCACATTAAAAACATCCTATAACACTTCAAATTCCTCTCTCTGTAAATTGCTGAAAAAAAGCTTGTATGCTTTGCTTTGACAGCAGTCCAGATGGTTGTCATTTTGTTAGAAATAGATGCTGGATGTTCCAGCCAGGTCAGGTTACAGGGCGAGGGGAAAACCCCCACCATGGCATGGTCAAAATTTAAAAAAAAAAAAAAAAAAAAAAAAATATCAGTGATGAATTGAACTACTCATGTTGCACAGTTTGATTTGTGGCAGATACCATTTACAGTACGTCTAACGTCTTGTGTTTGGGCCTGTCATTGCCTGTAGTTTGTGTCACTCTCTGCTCTTATTATATTTCTCTCCGATACGTGTCTTAAACAGTGATGGAGAAACATTTTAGTCTGCTAGCAACACTTGATTGATGCGTGAATCAATCAGTAACCTGCAACCACTTTATCAGTGAAGCCACATGAAACATGAATTTGCCAAATCGCCGACTGGTAGCAAAACAACCCAGTGCCACCCATCACTCTCCTTCCAGTCCAATCAGCTTCAGGTGACCGCCCATTCACTTGACAGGCAGGAGGACGCCACAGACAGACAGGAAGAGAGAATGCTGACACACTCGAGACCAAGTGGACTCATGGGAAAGAAAAACAGCAGACACGGGAGCCTGCAGAATGCGAGCAGCTGTTTCTGGCCAGATCCAGGCATGGAAATAGCAGCTCTTTACAAAGCAGAGCTTATCTGGGGGCAATTAGAGCCAGTGAGAAAACACGGCAGCAGCTACGGCCTTTGTTGTTCACTATCAACTTTTGAAGCTAGGACTGTTTGGGTCGGTGTGTGATGTGTTCATGTAGAAAAAGCAAGAACTGAGTGAATTTTTTATACATGCAAGAATGGACAAAATAACAGGAACATCACATAACGTAATGCAACCCAATGCAACACCACCAAATACCTCAGAGCTGAACCGATATCTCTCTGGCTCTTATTAAAAATTTTAAAACATTACAATCTAGAAGTGAATCAATTAGTCAAATAATGGATTAGTTTAAGTGATTTTTATAGCAGAAATACCAAATATCTGGTTTCAGCTTCTTAAATGTGAGGATCTGCAGCTTTTTTCTGTTTTAAGCAATTGTAAATTTCAGTTTAATATTGCTTTTGAATTGTTGGTTAGATGAAGCGGGCAATCTGAAGTCATCATCTTGAGCTCTGGAAAAGCGCGATTGTTATTTTCCGACATCTAACAGACTAAAGATAATCAGGAAAATAATCAGACAGATTCAGATTATTCCATACTGAAAATTATTACTTGCAGTCCAATTACAATCTTTCTGAATATTTGTTGCAGGGTTTTTTTTGCTTTGGATTGCATTATACTGTAAGATGTTCCTGTTATTTTGTCTACGTCATGTTCTAATATAGCTGCAATCAGACCAGCATGTAAATTTATTTTTGTGATAATACAGTAAAGCTGAAAACATGTCAAGTAAAAGTAACCGCCACAAACACTGAGCCAAACCTCAGTGTGACGGTTAAAACAGTCATGTCCAATGAAGAGGTGAAAACAAAGTTAATATTTTCATATAAAATGTCAAAGGTGACTGAGCATTTCAGATGTAGCATCTAATCAGAGATTATCAAAATAATGATAGATCAGTGATATCATCAATTATCTAAAGCACCTTACAGTACAGTACATACTACTGTAGTATCACCGACAGATTTAGTGTGATGGTCTAATAACTACACACCAATGACGCTGAAGCTAAAACAATGTTGGTTCTTTATTGTGTGGGATGACACTGAGAGCAAAGTATCAGAGGATCAAATCATGCCAGATATGGAGATTTTTCCACCTTGGTAAGTCTTTCACATTACATTTTGTAATACAGTCAAAGTGCTCTGTAAACAAAGATTATCCTCATTCTTATTTCTACCACTAATTCTACTTTAACTGGTACTGTACTGATTGTAGTCCAGTTAAAAATGAATTAAATTAAGGCCCACGTGGAAAACTTACTTCTTTGACATGTCGTTTGAGATGCATGTAAACGCTCTGTCCTGTTTTGCGATAATGCCTCTCCACATGTTCTCGTCCGAAGCCCAGGAATGTGTTCATACACACATACAGGCCTCCCTCAGACTCCTGCACACATAAAACAAACAGTAGCGATGAATGGCTGTACGAGGTGGAGAACCATGAACACAGCAGCATATTTAACACATTGAAAACACATTACACATCTTTGAAGTGACATCTTCTATCTTTATTTTGCAAGGTTTCTTAAATTCAACAGTAGCTGGAAAGGAGGGTTTTAGTGCTTACAGTCTATAGTATACACTCACCAGCCACTTCATTAGGTACACCTGTGCAATCTAATGTGATCAAATACAACAGCTCTGCCATTAATTCTACTTTTACAAAGCTTATACATTTTCAGTTTCGGTTGACATTGTCAGAAAGGTGATAATTCTACTTTATGTTTATTAGTGAGGTCATAGTGGGTGGTGGTGGTGGTGTACTGGGGTGCATTATATTGAAAAGTGTTCGTAATATTTTGCCCCCCTCATGTATGTTAAGGAAGTGGACAAAATATTAAGAACACCATTCAATATAATGCACTTCAGTACACCAGAGCTGTTGTATTGGGTTGCATTTGATTGCACAGGTGTATCTGATAAAGTGAGTGTATATCCACAATCACATGTATTACTTTTCCCAATGCCTTTTTTAATCCAATATACAGAGGAAAAGCTACATTTTAGTGATATTAAGGCTGATTCACAGATAAATTTAGATGAGAATAAATAGACAGTAAAAGCAAATCACTATCATGATAAAAAAGATGTAACATCAAAGCTGAATCTTCAGTGGAACTATCAGTCTGAAAGGACGTATTGTGACTTGCTGTATTTTGGCCACATGACCGGTTACAAAAATGTCACAGTACATGCACAGTGGAAATGCAAATAAGAGAGATGTGCCAATGAGTCTGCACATTTTTCATGCCCAAACAGTCTCTCCTGCATCTCGTCAAGCAGCCACAAATCTGTTAGATCAATCTAGCACAGAAACAAGAAATCTCACTTTTATTAAGAACATGCCTGGAACTGAAGAGCCTGTTTTTTTACTGTAAATCCACATAGTCACACTTTAACACGATATTCAAGCCAGCAAAGAGAAATATTATTCTCTGCTGCTGCTGCTGTTTCATGTCTCAACATCTGTTACATTCAGCTATATGGGCAATTCATCTCATTGACAAAGTAAAGCCTCTTTCTTTTGGAGGGGGGCTATGAGGTTTCACAGGTTTTCCTCCAGTTTAAAAACACAGTAACCTTATTCCTCATAAACCTGCTGGGGCTGCCTGTTGGACTGAAGCCCACACTTGTCATATCTTAGGTTGACAAACTGCTTGTTACAGGATACAAAATCGTTTTGTTGCATTCAAAAGATTGAGAGCTTGTGACCAGCGGGTCAAATTTAAGTGGTTTTAAAATGCAGAATAAATATGACATCCTTCAGGGCTTTAGTTTTTTTTTGTTTTTTTTCAAAACTAACCTCACCTAACCTTCAAAACTAACCTAAATCTGCAATCAGTGTGGGCCTTATAAACCCCTTGTGATAAACCTTTAAGTGGCCCAGAGTGACATACGAGCCTCAACAGTGCAAGGATAAAAATAAACCAGTGCTCGGGCCAACATGATGAACTCCAGACAGCTGAGTCACCTTTAAAAACGGTTTCAGTTGAGAAAGTAGGTTTTTATTGTAACGGTGTGTTTAGAGCCGGAAAGGCAGAATTTGTATCTGATACTGATCAACGCAGGTGCAACGAAATCCAGTTTGAAACTGTGCTTTTAAAATCTTAAGTTTCTGACATTCAAAAAGTTTTTAAAAAATCTGAATGCAATGCCTGGATGTCTTGACTTACTTGTGTTAGTCATAAAAGACACAAGAAATGACAAAATCAATGAAAACAGAATGATTGAGATTGTTCCTATAGTCAAAACCCAAAACCTGTAGTGACACAACATCAAAACCTGCTATAAAGTTCCCTACAGACTAAGAATTAAGTATAAAAACATACAACACAGGAAAATGACAATAAAATCACAAACAGTGCGAATTTTTCCACAAGTCAATATAAACTCACTCTTAAACAGCAGTAAATTATAATTGAATATTATAGGGTTAAAACAACACAATTAGGAATAAAAAAATCACTATTAGTATACTGTTGTGTGCATATTATTGTGGAAATATGACAGTAATATCATAAATCCCCAGCTGAGTACCACTGACACACATAAAATCCATTTTTAAGAAATATTATAAATCATAAAAACAACATAAAGATGGCTGTAAACTCATCCAGGAGTGCATTTAGTAATTTGGGGGCACCAGGCAAACTCTGTCTTGCTTTATTTTCACTCTTTCTCTAACTGGGCATGCTGGTATAGGCAGTGATTGAGGAAGTACTCAAAACTTTTTTCTTAAGCAAAACTAATAATACCAGTAAAAATACTGTAAATGTAAAACTCCTGCATTCAAATTTTTACTTAAAAGTATAGAGTGAAAGAGAGCAATTATCAGCAAAATGTACTCAACTTGTGTGGAGCTTTTAATTCTTATATATTGCTGGATAGTTTAATCAATAATAAGGCATTTGTCATCATTTGTTATATTTTGTGAGAAAAATCTGAATCTCTAGCATAACCAGTAACATTTATCTGTCAGGTAAATGTAGTGGTACAATGTTTTCCTCTGAAGTAGAAGTAGAAGTATACAATTGCATGTTTTTTAAGTGCTTTGGGGTCTTTTGTAAGTTTCTTTCTTGGTACAATGAGTTAGAATAGTAACATAATTCAATATTTTTCATATCTAAACATCATAATAAATCTACAGCTATTTGGGGCCCTTTTAGCTGGGGGTCCCAGGCAGTTTCCCTTCCTTGTATGATGATAAAGTCCGCCACTGAACTCACTTCACACACCTGACAAAAGCTGCAAAAGCTCTTCAGATAATTTCAAAGCTCGTGCAGGTGTGTTATGAAGCCTACATGCTGGTTTCAGTGGCCTGGCTGAGGCGGTAATGTGGCCTGAACACCGAGGAAAACCCCTCCGCCGCTCTCTCTCCTCTCTCTCTCCCTCCGAGATGTAAACAACATTTAATTATTTATTTCCATTCAACTTCACGGCGGAAGGTGGCCATGGAGACGTCTCTCTCTCTCTCTCACTCTCACTCCCTCTCTCTCACACACACACATATACATTTCCGCAGATTCACGTGTGTTGTTAAACCAAGCCAAAGCAAGACTGTCAGCCAGCCCGAGACCGCACACTCCCTCCCCGCCAACAGCGCGCTCATGTCCCGGTGTGTGTGTGTGTGTGTGTGTGTGGAGGAGGGAGGGAGGGAGGCGGACACTTACTGGAGAGTCGAAGGAGAAGACGCACTCGCTTTTGAAAACCCTGTCTCCCGTCCTGGGGACTCTTATGGTGGGCATGTAAGGGACCAGCAGCTCTCCTAGGTCTGTAGCCATCTTCGCATTCCTGCTTCTCGCACCACAGTGCTGCGGAGCCGGCGGAGCAGCGCTGTCAGAGGAGAGGATGCTATTTTTAAAGCACTCCGTCTCTACATTCCTCCGGCCAGGGGGATGTGACGCTGAAAAACATAAAAATAAATGACAGAGGGGTGGAGGCTGAGCTGCTACACGGGCTGCACAGCTAAACACATGAAGCCTGATGTTGCTCTTTTGTTATTTTCTTGCAAAAAACCAAAAGCAAAAAAAAAAGAAAAGACAGCTTCGACCTGCTGCTGATGTCTGTGGTGACGCGCTGTGCACAGGGATATTTTACCAGAACGGCCCCTCCCACCTCTGAGGATGATTCATAAAGCCAGCCACTCTTACTACAGCACGTTTCCCCCTCCAAGATTCAGGGGGAAAAAGCATGCTTATCAGATGCACTTTGATTTTTAATGCATCATATATTACAATGACTTCACTCCACATTAATCTGTAACATCTTTTGTTTGAAATATCATCTCGTCTCATCTAATCAGGTCATCTCAGTAGAAACTCGTTTTCCAGTAAATCACACCAAAGAGTAAGAGTCACATTTCCAGCATCTTATCCAATTTAATTCCAGTAACCATATCTAATAAGATGCCCAAATGGCCCTTTGTCCATCAGACAACAATCATCTCTTCTGCGCAGCTCTGCCACCAGGTGGACGCTCCTGTTAATAGCACAGAGGGTAAAATTAAGCGATGAATAAAAACGAGGTGACAAAATTGTATCCACAAAAAGCTTCCCCTTCAGTGTCCTTGTTTACTGCTGTTTACTACTAATAGACTGATGTGTGCCTGTCAACTGCATTGAGAATAAGAAAGCAAACAAGTATGTGTTCATTACGAAGCCTACCGGGCACAGGCCCAGAGGCCAAAAGGGCCCTCCCAGGCCAAAGCTAGTTGTTTTATTAGGATCCCTATTAGCTGCCAATTTAATGACCGCTAGCCCTCTTGGGGTCCTCGCATTTCTTGATGTAAAGTTGCATAGCTCAGTTAAAAGTAGTGATGTCCTTATAAGTCTTTCAGTATGAAATATCTGCCAACCAAATTCAATTCAATCCAATGTTTTTATTCATTTTTCCCTTCATATTTCTCCTGCGTACATTTCATTAAAAAACAGTGAAATTAGCAAAGCAACTGACTAAAAATAGTCTGACAGCAGAACAGCTCTGCTTTCAGAAAATAGAACAAACCTGCATCTCAGGATTTCTTTGATGGTCTCCTGTAATATTTATCCTCCTGTATTTAATAAAATATTAAGTGAGGATTATCAGTGTGGATTTGCTGTGGGCAGACAGCTGTAGATGTGTCAGTTTTTCAATCCTACGGCAGCACCTGATCACCTTCAAACCATCTACATTGTTCTTTCAGTGTGGGTGTCCTGCTCCTGTGTAGGAGGGGTTGAGAGGCCCAGTTTGTCATAATCTGTCCAGGCTTAATTTGTAATCCAATTCAATTTTAACATTATGCACACTATGTTTACTTATTTAAATTGCAGCTTTTCAGGATAAAACAACAAACAAATGAATAAATCAGATTCAGGGAAAAAAAAAACAGAAGCATCAACATGTATATGAGCATCTGATCCATTTAAACACTTGTTTCAGTAGTTAGAAAGGAATCAATCTTATTCATTGCAGAGGGCTGGAGACTCTCTCTCCCAGCACACACTAGGGGAGATGTTGGGTACCACCTGGACAGGTAGCCCATCTATCACAAGGCTGATACATATAGATAAAGGCCCAACCCTAAGGCCTAAACCCTCAACCCTCATGGACTTAATTGACATCACCTGGGAAGTGCTCGAGTGCAAGAGGCTGCAAGGGCTCACAATGGTATAAATAGGAATGGGACAGCACTTTGTGACACATCAGGTTACCTTGATGATGCAAAAGGTGTTACATACGATTGTGGGTTTGGGACTTTTTATTTTTTTACTTTCTTTATGGACACGGCACTCAAGATTCAGATTCAATACTTTATTGCTATATCAACACGACTGACTGGAATTTGTCTTAGTGGGCTCACTTAAACAAAAACAGAAAAAGACAAAAATAGTAAAACTTCTCATTCATGAAGCACATAATACATTTAACAAAGTATAAAACAGATGGCTAATATCCAACCCTTAAAATAATAACGTGCATGAAAGTCAAGTAAGGCACCGACTTACTGATTTGAACGTCTTCCAGGCTTTTGCCTGACAGAGAGGACGAGAGGTAACAGCATCATTGAGCAAAAATTAAAATAAATGGTTGATGAATAAACTAGGTGTGTAATATAACATATTGCTTCTGATTTCATGTGTGTTTATGTACCATCTTAAATCCTTGTTAATGTAAATCCTTGTTTCTTTCTAAGTTTAGGCATACCAGTGCACCCACTATGCCAGGCTGAACACTCATGTGCCAGTTTGTTTACTGTTTTTTTTAACACTTCCAGGCTTCCCCTTGTCCCCGTATTTAACACTGATTTAATGTAAACGCTATGAACTGTGGGTAATTCCCTCAGGCAAAGTCTGCAGAGATGTGGACTTATAGAAAGTGTGCATAAAGGGCTCAAAATGTCTGCCAGAGAGCCCTCATGCTCTTGACGATCTGACAGTGGGACAGTCCTAAGCCCTCGTGGACTTAGCGGGAACGCGCCTCAAAGTCTGTGAGTCCATGAGTGTGGACATTGGGATTGGGCCAATCACTCACGCTTGATTTCACAGCTACAGGGTGAATTAAGCAATTCACCCAGTCTGCATGTTGCTGGACTGTGGAAAGAGACAGCAGCACCCGGAGGAAACCAACAGGGGAGAACAAACACACATTAAGCCGAAGATTTGAACCCAGGACCTTCTTGTTGTGAGATGACATGTTGAATACTGAGCTATCAATGACACCCGATCCATAACTTTACCATCTCAGTGTGAACACAAGTTTATAGCATTAACCCAATAAAAACACTGGAAGACAAAATATCAGAGTACATATACAGATACTTTATTTACGCAAGAGGAAGAAAAAATGTACAAACAGTGAGACTGATCGGCATGATGTACTGACGGCAGACGAGTCTGGATTAATTGTCTGGTCTGGACTTGGGGCTGTAGTCAATCAGCTCCTTGTTGAGGGTCTCCACCTGGAACCAGGGGCCGTCTCCCTTCTGCCTCATATGTTTGCGCACCTCCATCTGTGCCAGTCTGTTGGCGACAAACAGGCAGCGAATTCATGAAATCAAGTAGCGTTAAAACATTAAATCATCGACTTTTCACAAAGCCGAGAAAAGAAAAACAATGACTCTCTCGCTCTCATTAGAAAAAACAAAGCTTCCTTGTTTGCTCGTTTTCAGAATCTCATTAACATTCTTGTGCAATTAAATGAGACAAAGCACTAATCCTAATTGCTATCTCAGAGTCAACTGGGTGAAATCAGTTATGTCATTTGTGCCTCACAGAGCCCACAGTACGTTAATTTTGCTTTGTGTTCAGATGTGTTTTTCAGTTCATGCTTGATGAAGAAACTTGTCGCTCTGCTGCGTGAATGCTTCAGTGAAAGTGAGCACTCGTAATGATTATATCCATTTAGAGAACCGTGGCACAGCTGATTACAAATACTTGTGTCTCGTAAGCTGGCATTGATCATCTTTCTCTTTTTATTCAGGTTTGGTTTAATCCGTGAGACAAAGCTGTAGATGTTTATGCGTCTTTATGGGCTTCATATGAAGGCAGAATCTACAACATTAACACCAAACTCACCTCATGTCTGCCTTCTCTTTCTCTATTTGGATTGCAGCCATCATCTTTTCATAGTCCTTCACTGGGGAATCATAGAAGGTCCGTGCGATCCATCTGCTGATGGGGTGCTGCGATGACAAGGAAAAACACACAACACAAAAAGTATTGCAACTGTATTCGATGAAGATTAACACGTTTCTCTCCATAAAACTATTTGTTTAGTCATTTGTTGTGACTGAGTTGCAGTGTGATGTTTTTGTGTTTTCTATTAAAAGGGTTGCTTTAACCAGTTACTCACTTCATCTGCTAACGGATGATAATACCAGAGATTTATTTTACCATCAAATTCTAAGTTAGTTGAAGAAATCTTGTGACTTTATTAGACTTAATCCTTTTACATTTATCTGCAATATAATCACATGTTTAAAAGGAGAACAGTACATAGGTTCCACTCTGAAATACACATCAGCATAGATCTTTAAGTCTAATAAAACATCTGAACATCCGGATCTGAAAATAAATTGTAGACAGAATACCCATCCTAATGCGAGAAAAATATGGCTACATACCTTGTAGTATTCCCAGTGCTCAGGTTCATAACCCTCAGGAATTTCAGCCAGCTCTGCCTCACCTTCACAACACAGTTACACTCAAGTTCAGTTCCAGCAAACATGTTACCTCTTTGTCATTTATTCATTTAAAAAATATCCATCGAACAAGTCCATCAAAGGATCCAAATCATACACCTCACTAAAACACACAAAATATGCTAAAAATATATGATTACTTACCGATGAAGACATTCACACATGTGACAAGGACGGCCACTGGAATACCAGTCAGCAGGACATAATATTGCTGAGAAAAAAGAAGACAAAATGAGATACTGAAAATTTTAATGTAGTTCTGAATGAGGGGTAACCAACTGGCCGACATATGTCAGGAATATAAGTTACTTTTATGCAAAAGGACTTCATGTTTTATGTAGAGCTGCAACAATTAGTTGATTAATCGATTAGTTGATCTACAGAAAATTAATCACCAACTATTTAGATAATCATTCATTTTTTTAAGAAAAAAAAAGTAGAAATTTTCTGGTTCCAGATTCTTAAAGGTGAATATTTTCTGGTTTCTTTAGTCTTATTTGATTGTAAACTAAATATTTAGGTAACAGACTGTTGGTCAGTACAAAAGAAGACATTTGAGGACGTCACCTTGGGCTTTGAGGTACAGTAATCAATATTTCCTGATATTTTATGGACCAAACGACTAATTGATAAATCTAGAAAATAATCAACAGATTATTCAATAATGAAAATAATCGTTAGTTGCAGCTCTAATTTTATGAAAAGATATACTTCATTATGTTGAACTTCTAGATCATAAAAACTACAAAAAAATCATTAGACCCAACATCTGGATTTCACACTCTTCTTCTTCACTACTGGCTGCATGTAATGTTCCTGAGCAAAGACTATAAGTTATTCTTAGTTCTCACCAATAAGCGCAGAAATCTCCTGTCATAGTAGTCAGAGGGTTTGACGATAAACATTTTCTTTCCATGACCCCAACGGACGGCCACTGAAAAACAAGGCAGAGATACTGTTATGACCATGTATTTTAAGGTCAGGTGCTATAGTGACATCATAATATGAGACTAGATAGACTGGATTTATGTTTGTTGATAAAGTGTCATGTAATTTAAATGTTTCTTAATTTTAAAGGTTAGGTTTACTGTTGTGAACTCGTTAGACTATTTTTTTTTGAGTGAAATGAACATCAGTGCCTCAGTATACACTACTGATCATTCCTCCAATTTTTACTGTCAATAAAAGAGGTTGACGACAAAGTCACAAGCTTGGTTATTATTAGGCTATAGCATCATATTAATATCAATATGTTGTGATATTTACCAAAGTTTTTAAAATGATGTGCATCCCATTGTGTCAAATGACTTTTTCTAGTTGGACCCTGAAAGCTAAGCAGCTATCTTTAACTATGAAGCTATGGCTGTGTACAAAATCACTCCCTTATTCACTCATTTACTACTCCTTATATAATTGACACTGAATAGTTTACAAAATAGTGAGCAGTAATTCAAGATTTCAGACACTCAAATAAAACGACGTAGGTTAAATGTGGTGCCCTTTATAGTAAACAGGGAGTGATTTCGGACACAGCATTTTGTGTTGACAGTAGGACAAACGTTAAGTTGCCAGCTAGCTAACGTTAGCAAGCAAGTCCCACGTCGCAAGGTCATGAGCACTGACGGCCACCTTCAGATTTAAACGTATCACTCTTTAAGCGGCCAAACTGTCGCTTACCTTTATCTGCCCGCGGGATTGTTCGAGTGAGTAAATTCGCCGCAGTATTTCCAGATTTCAGAGGACTCAGTCTGGCTGCGAAAGCAGCAGCAGACCTGAGAACACTCATGCCCACCATCTCTACTGTGGTACGACTGCCCAACAACACACACCGTGATTGGTTGATGAGCGAGTGAAGCGGGAGCCGCCATATTTAGTGAGGGCATAGTCGTTGGTCTTAATTCTGGTTCAGTTATTATTATTGTGTATTTTTTTAATCTATAACTTATAAAATAAATATATATATTAATAATTCTGAAAAGTCAAACAATATATATATATATATATATTTTTTGGTGTAGAAAATGCATGTCGGGTAAAGTGGGAAGGACTTGCTTGTGGTAAAGATGGCGTCGTCCTCATCCGCAGGACGCGTTGTGACTCTTTGCAAGCAGTTTCAAAATGTCTTAAGGATATCTTCAGCGATAAATACTCAGAAATGTGCTACTAACTTGACAAAATTCCAGTCTCATCTTTACAGGTAAGAATTGGTTGCATGTATGTGATTTTTGAAGTAAATGCCTTCATATCTCATGATTCCTCATACAACTCACGCAGAATTTATCTGCTTCTCAGTCACTGCTTGTGTATTTCTAAGGTTATTGTGTAGATTTAAGTCACTATCCGCGAATAAAACAGTATTTCCTCTAAATTAATGTGGGATTTAGCAAAATGTATGGTGCCATGTGCAGACATTTGTGGAGTTAGTCCAGTGACATTGAATTAGACGATGGTTTTATATGTTTCTATGTCACTCTCAGGTTTATAATACTGTGTTTTTAGTTACAGTGTCACTCAGGATTTCTTAGAGGCCACTGTGATGTCTTCAAGTTAGTCTAAAACCTTGAGATATTCAATTTAGTGTCATATATGATAAAGAGATAAAGAAAATTGTCACACATGAGAAGCTGGAACCATCAATATTTGGCATTTTTGCTTTAAAAACGACTGAAACTAGTATTCCATTATCAAAATAGTTGATCAATTGATTGATCGACGTTGCGGAAAAATGTTCTTCATGACATCATGACGAGCTTTTAATAAAAGTGTTAAGAAATTCTTCATTGCTAACTACCATTACTTGTTACTATTAACATCACTAACAAAATTGTCATATGGGATTTGATCAGATGTGACATTTTTCATCATTTTCTGATATTCTATAGACCAAATGACAAACTGACCAATTGAGAAATAATCGACAGATTAAGCAATAATTAAAATAATCGTTAGTTTCAGCCCTAAAGTATTTTGCTCTTACAATGTTTATGTTTGCTCCTCAAGCGGAGCCACAATAATGGATTTGTACAAATGAATAAACAAACCAACCAACGAGCGCGGACATCAGTTTTTGGATCATAAAGGAAAGGAGGGAACATTTTAAGAGAAGTTGAATGCACTTGCTTCACGAGAGATTTATTCAAATCCACAGATTCAGACCGAATGGTTGAATTAAGGATGGATTATGCCTGTAAGTCTTATTATGTGAATTTGCTTTGCTCCCAGCAGGGAAAAGTCTCCACTCGTTGCCCTATGTTGGTTCTTTCCCACCAGCTCTCTGGGTCAGTGTCGCGCCCTGCACACAACCATCAGCAGAAGAGGTCTGGAAGAGTTCTTTGACTCCCCCGACACCTGGGGAGAGACCGCAGTGAAATCAGGTAAAACATCAAGTAATATAGCATTTAGACACAACATACAGTACCTCCACCATAGCTACACGGTCCTCCAAAACACCCAAATGTGAGCAAAACTGATGCCAACTGCGTTATGGCCATTTAAACATACTGTATTATGTTGCCAAGGCACCACTGTAGCACAAATGTAATTTCAGTATTTCTCACCTGATATGATAGTAGGATTTCAAAGTATTTGTTTTTGGTGTGTCATAATATCCCAGGTGCACCGTGGACTGCCAAACAACTGAGAGCAAAGAGCAATGAAGAGTTACACAAACTCTGGTAAGCACTGAGGAGATGAAACACTTGTAGTGCTGCTTCACTTCACGGCATATAAACTTTCATCAGCTGTGAGTAACGTTCTCATCTTTACTCAGGTATGTGCTGCTGAAAGAAAAGAACATGCTGCTCACACTGGAGCAGGAATCAAAAAGGCAAAGAGTTCAGATGCCGAGTCCAGAAAGAATAAGAAAGGTTGGTATGACGTTCAAGTGACCAACACCATTACTGTAGGTTTGGTAAATTATTCCTGATTAAAGTCAGCAACTCTGACTCAGCCTTTGACAGCGCTGGGTGTAATTGATTGTTTGTGCTTATGCATCTAATGTATATCTGTCTTCCTCCTCCCAGGTTGAGCGGTCAATGATCAGGGTGGAGACGGTGGTGAACGAGAGAGAGACGGCGCTGCGTCTGCTGCAGACAGGACAGGAGAAAGCCAGGCCAGGAGCCTGGAGGAGGAACATATTCGGATACGTCTACTGGTGAGGGCAGAGTCTCAATGTACATCATGTCACACATCCACAGAGAGAAATAATGGACTCTTTATGAACCTTTTGACTAAACCGTTCTACCTCGGGGAATTGGGGAACCAGGTCGTTTTGAAGGTGTGAGTGTAACTTGCTTTCTCTCCTCCAGGTATCGATTCAAAGAATATGCTATTCCTTGGAACATGAACAAAAGATACAAGCGAAAGAGGTTCTACACACCTAAGTTTGTTGAACCACACATGAGGTAAGATGTGACACATATGCAATATTGTCAACTTTTTTTTAGTGTAAAAGAGTTAAATCATGTTATATAAAATTTATGATCTCTTACAGATAAATTGTCTTTTTTTTCACTCATATTTTTGTCTTTCAGGCTGCGTTTAGAGAAGCACCTTCGGGAAAAGGCCAGGAAAGCCTCCTTAGAGAAGGAAACTCAGGCCAAACTCCTCAAGAAGTTTCCTCAAATTAAAGTTACAGCGTCATGAAGTTTCCCATTTTGCTTGTAAGGAGTTTTTGATAGCTGTGATCCCGACATCTGTCCAGACATGAAGCCTGCTGAGGCGATACAAGTAGATTGAGATTAAGTCTGAATCAGCTCACTTTGAATAACTGAAGATGGTTTGAATCTGTTATCCCATGTTGAGTAAAAACGTTTGTCCAGCTGGTATTTGATCCTATACGATAAATTATGTTCCATTTCAATAACATGTTTTCTCTGTATTCATAAATATAAAAAATACAACTCATGTGTTGAGTGGATTTTTTCCTGGCCAATAAGGTAAAAGTTTGCTGATTGTAACAACTTTCAATTATCTAAATATAAACACTGTATCATGTCAACCACATTCATGTCTTATAGACAAATAACATAATGCTTCAGTAGAATAAAGACCATACAATAAAATACAAGAGCAGGCTTTTAGTTTTATCACAAATTCATTTAGGAAATCATGTAACAAAAACGGACTTTATTTTTTTTAAAGACCACATGTAGCCAATGACAAGCAAAAGTGAAAATTAAATACAGATTTATTTGACACTCACACCAATAAGCATAGGCGAGCGCTGACTGGCCTTTGCCTACGATGAGTTTACTCACTACACAGAAAAAAGTTTATGAACAAAAGACATTATTCACCCCAAACTCTAAGGTTGTTCCTCCAAATGCTCATCCTGAACCATCCAAATTTCACCTTGTCAGTATTCTGCAGAAACCTTGTACAACAAACTTTGTGTTTATGTTGTGTTTTTCGCAGTGTGATCAAACATGACTTTACAACCTACGTGATGATATTTTATGGCCCTTAGACCATGTCAAAGACTTTTTATAGATGCAAGGTTTCAACAAAACACGTACCATCTAAAGATAAGGCAGCAGATTGAATGTAATGGCATAAACACAGGAACTTAAACTGCACTTCATCAAAATGATTCGGATTACATTGTAGATGTTTATGTTGGATTTCTACAATAAATCCCAGACGGGCAGCTCATGGACAAACTCACTTATTGATAAAAGAAAATCATTAAAAAAAACAAAACAAGCGATCTTCCGTAGGTGTTCCTGAGTCCAGGGTCAGAGGTGAACGATTCTTGATGTTGAGCTTGTGGCAAAGACAGTAACGAGGAGGGTCGGGTGTCAAATCAAGGGCACTTCCTGTCCACACACTGCTTTCCTCCTTCCTCATACTCCTGTTTGGAGATCCACATCTGCTGGAAGGTTCCCTGCCAGACAGAGAGAACACGGTTTTACACTTTCATGGAAACTGAAAATCTTTCTCTTAGATTAATGATTGTTTTATAAGTTAAAGTGTGTACTTAAAGACAAAGTGGTCAAGCAAAGAGGATGTATAGATAGAAATGCAAGTCTCACATTTTAACTCACATTAACTTTCTTAAATATCAGGTAATTAAGGCGCAATTTTACATTTTGGAACTGGAACAACAATCTATATATAACAATCTATATTTAACAGAAAAAGTTCAAAAAGACAGAGTGTTGCCATTCTAGCAGCTCTGTTAGAACAGTATTGCTTTGAGCTAAATGCTAACATCAGAATGCAAACATGCTCGCAATGCCAATTCTTGTATGGCTAAAACAAAAAAAAGTCTACACATAACATCATAACTAAGACAATAACTACAATAAACATTTACAAAAAGGGATGAAAAATAAAAAAAAGAACATGAAAAAATGTTGGTATATTTTAGAGTCCAGCATCAGCTGCTGTGTGTCCTTACGAGTGACGCCAGGATGGAGCCTCCTATCCAGGCACTGAACCGGCGCTCCACTGTAGTGTTGTTAGCTATCAGCTTCAGCCTCATGCTCTGCAAATCACAGACAAACATGTCAAGCTCTCACGGAAAATATGCTAGTGTTCAGTGATGTATTTGAAGATCGGACCACCTTTTTTCAGATGACAATAACTAGCAAGTTGTTGTCCATCGTTACCTAAAAGCTTTACCAGAGAGGCAGTGGCGTCAACCAACACTCACCGGAGGAGTTTTCTGGGAGAGTTCTCTGTTCAGTCGGTCGGTGAAGCCCTGAATGAGCGTGTTTCCTCCAGTCACCACCACGCTGCCATACAGACCCTGAGACACAACAAGAACATTTTAAAATGCAAGATACTCTCAGTGACGTTTGCTTTAACTTGAAGGCTGCAAGGTGGCTTTTATTTATGTTTAGCTTTGTTTTGTCCTGTATCATGTTAAAATGAAGCATGTGAAAGGTGCCCATATGACCGACAAAACTTTTTTCTGTACCAGCTCCTACATTTGAGTCATTTTATCTTCACTAGACACATATTGTTAATTACATCACTTTAAACTGCAGGTGGATATTCTGTATGGAGGAATGACTTAATCGAGCATATCGATATGACTACAATTAGGTCTGTTACCCTAGTTTAAAACATGATGATACTCACCGGCCGGATGTCGATGTCACACATCCCCACGCTTGTTGTCACCACGTGGCCGACTCCTAACATGGTGTTTCCAGACAGGCCCTGTGATTGGACCAAACAGAAACACCGTATTACACTCTCATGAAACATAGATACACATTTGGAAACTTACAGAGTGGACTTTCCTTATTTGGAGTAGTATTCAGTGATAGGGTAATGTTCAGCTACTATGTCTGTGGCTGGTCTGATGATGAAACTCAGGCTATTGGGAGTGTTTTGGGTCACCTTGGCATTAGACGGATCAAACAGCCCCTCTGGGATTTTCAGTCTCTCCGCCCCGAAGTCACAGTTGTAGCCATTGGGCAGCTCATAGTGCACTGTGGGCATCTGGGCAGCAACCCTGATAAAAGAAAGCAAGATTAGCCGTGATTTAGTTCTTCTGGTAAGAAAATGTCACTTCACCCTTTAGAGGATGTTTACTTTTTAACATAAGAACCTCCATGAAAATCAGCCATGACAGGATGATAAAATTCAAACATATTAATGTTCATGTGAATCACAGACTCCCTTATTTCCAGCTTAAACTTCAGTGGGAACCTAGAGCTGAAATACTTTATGATTAGGTTATGATGGGTTTAATAAGTAGAAACACCACCACATCTTTCCTGCTCAACTTGCAAAATAATTCTCTTACTGTTCATCATATGGCGAGTCTGACACCTGTAGCACAGATGCCTGGAAGTCCTGGATCACACACTGCAAACAGTAAAAAAAAAAAAAGATTATTCGGCATTCATTTAATAAAAAGAAGACAAACAGCACACCAACTATATATGTTATGTAGCCATAAGGGAGTGTAAGAGGTTGCTTCTTACATTACACATGTAGTTGTGCCATGAGCGAGTGACTTGAGGTAGTTTCTCCTTTTTCTTCCAACTGGCTGGGGATCCCTCCCGCACTCCATCCTGCAATGATAAAACGCTGATTGTTCTACTGGTTGACATTAAAGCACAATACAGGCTGCATAGGTAAGTTTCACTCATATTTTATTTGGTATATGATTGTATGTATCTGGATAGCCATTAAGGCAATTTCCAGACAGAAATTGAAACCAGTCTATGCAGCAAAAGCAAAAAAAAAACACTTTAAACACCACTTTACTATCATCATTATCATAAAATTCATGGTACATATGAACATTATTGTTCATAAAAGTCTAACTGAAAGTCAATACAACTGAATTAGGGCTGAAACTAACATTTTCATTACCAATGAATCTGCTGATTATTTCTGGATTAATCTATTAATCGTTCAGGATATGAAATGTAAAAAAGAAAAAGGGGGGAAATTCACAATTTCTCTTACTTGTTTTGTCTGACGAACAGTCTAAAACACTCAATTTACTGTCATATATGACAAAGACACATTTATGAAGCTGGAACCATCAAATATTTGTATATACAGTATTTGCTTGAGAAATGACTGAAATGATTATTCGATCATCAAAATAGTTGCTAATTAATTTTGTGTTGATCAACTAATTATTGCAGCTCTAAACCAAATTACAGTAACTGACACTATCTGCACCTGTCCTACACACCAAACGAGTCAAAATTAACTGTAAAATGTATCCACAGCTACTATTTGACTCAAGTCTACAAATAACTGACATGATCGCTGCTTGCATGAGCCATAAAAATGAATAAAACATTTTACACTGTGTGTCAGTGTGACACCATAGAAAGGCCGGAGCAATATATGACTAATATTATTACTAGTGTACTTACTGCTTAAAATATATCATTCCACCTATGAAACACTCACCTTTGATGCAATCATGTAAGGAGGGATTATTTCAACATTTAACTCTTGAAATAGCTCCCTGCACTGCATGCTCATGAAGTCTCCAGCCAGGGGCGATTTGACAATGCCTACCAGAAAGAATAAACAACACATAATAACTCAAAGGAACACAGTCACGTGCGTATTTGGAAAGATGATCATGTTACTAAACATGCTACTAAACATGCAACCTGATACATAACCATGACTATAATGGGCTCTTAATGACTCCCAGTTCTTCAGATTATCATTTGCCAAAATTACTTCACTGATTCTTAGACCAGTGAAAGACTCTCCTTATCCTACAAATATGTATTTTGAGGTTCCTGAATCACTTTCCTCTATGTTTTACTTCTTTGTAGGAATGACTTAAAATAGCTTTGCTGCAGTAAGCAACATTTACACAGGGGGGGTGAAATTATTAGAGATTTACAGGCTTGCCGAAAATTATTCTTGTCTGACATCAGTTCATGAGAGTAACACAAGATTATAAGAATAATTAATTTGTTATGGCTGAGATTCTTGCTCCAACCAGCAGATGGCAACATAAATGGTAGAAAAGAAGCACCTGCATCAACAGAGGCTGTAGTATAATAACATGATCCCTGGTTTAAATGTAAATGTAAAGACGGTCAAATTATTTAATAAAGAATGATTTCAGATCATTTGTCACCTTGCTGCAGGACGTAGCCATCGTGCACTGGTATGGCTGTGGTGTGTGTGGCTCCGCTGTCAAGGACCAAGCCTGTAGACCGCCCGTTGGCAAAGCTTAAGAACTCAGAGTAAAGGAAACGTAATACGGTTCAACATATAACAGACATATAACCGTTATTAAACAGTATTCTTTTCTGGAAGATGTGAGGTAGTGAAGGATACGCTGACAGTACAGCTGATTTGCAGAGGAAGAATGCAGGAATGTTGTAATGCTCAAACATCAGCTCTGTGAGTTTCTCTCGTTTCGCTCGTGTGTTCCACTGCAGATACAAAAAAAACAGAGGTTAACCCACTTATAACACATCATATCATAGTCAGCACCAATCAAACTAATATGTTTATCTGTGAGGTGATGAATGACCAGCACAGGAAACAAACTCCTCCCTGAGTCCAGGTGGATTCTCACATCCTCCAGCAATTTAAGCACTTTGTTCTTAGCTGATAAATTATAAAACTATAACCATGTGACCTCAGTACAATCACAGAATAAGTAGTTCTTGTTTTTCACTGACTGACTCCAGCTCATAACAGCATCTTACTCACCGATGCTTCTGACATGAGCACTGGATGCAGGCTTGGTTCAGACTTGAAGTGCATCTTGTAGGTTTGATCCAAAATGGCCTGGAAACTGTCCCAGTCCTCGACTATAAAAAAAAAGCACCTTTAGACTGTGTGACAACAACAATCAGGTACGTTTATTGCATGTAACATTGTGCGAGTCACCTATAATAAAATCTTGGCCACAATCTGTGTCAGATCATGTTATCAATTTGAGGCATGTCAGATTGTGCACTGAATGTGTGGTGAATCAAAGGGCTATTATGTAAATAGAACAAAGTACATGAAAGTAAAGGCACATCATCAGCTCGTGTCATCCATCTGCATCGCTTGTATGTTTAGAAAATGCAGCAAAGTCACACAAAGTTATTTTTCACTTCACCTCCATCATTTTGGTTTTTGTGTGCCATGGACATATTGAGGAGAACGAGTGTTTTCCCCCTAAATTTTACTTAAAAATCTGCACACAATAAATGTCACGCTGGCCAGTGTATTCTGTGTCATTTCATGTTGTATTCTGATTGGTTTGCTTGTAGTCGTGGCTTGTAGCAGCAGTCACACTGTCAGAATTTGGTCTTAAATTTCTGACACTGTCAAAATTTTCCCTCAGGGTGTCGCCAAAGCTCCAAATCAGTCGTCTGTGAACGTATCTCACGGTGATCTAGAACAATCATTTTGGATTGATGACCAAAGATTTTACCAGGTTTCTCTCAGGATTGGTCTTTAAGGATGGGTTCACTTTTTTTCCCATCTCTGTCTTAAAACAATACTCAAATGTTCACATGTACGTTGACATTGTTATTTTTAGCTGTACATGTTCATCGTGTCCATAGTGGCCGTGAAGAGATCCTTTACTAATGCAGTCCTAATGTAAGAGATGGTGGATAAAAACCCACAGTCCTTGTTCAGTGTAAAACTGTGCTCTAACATTCAGCAAGATCAAACATGAGGCTTCAGCAGTCAGCTAAACAAGTCAAATGAGTATCTTCCAAAGTTACTGCATTTGATTTGATACTTGATTTGTTCAATTCAGACTGCTGAAATCTCATATACACATCTAATTTTGGGGACTAGTGTGCAGTTAGTGGCGGAAACTTAAACAAAAATGTAGGTGTTCTATACAGAGAACAATCCATGTAGACAGAAGATAAGACATATCTTAAACTCAACGTCACAAAAAACGTTACTGTTTCATCATCATCGCTGGGTCAGATGGCGGAGAAAATAGAGCGATGATGAGCTTTTTTAGATAATAATTTGAGCAACAGGCACCGATGTTCCAGGTCAGCCCTCTCAGGGAGCCTGTGGTCCCACAGTGCTGTTCTGCTGCAATTAAGATTGGTGTCACACTCATCCCTAAATAGCTTAACAGCCAAACTCCACTGGTCCAGATTCTGATGAGCATCATCCGCTAGGTCGGCGCATCCGAGCACTTATTTTATATCCGCAGCCGCAGATACTTCTGAGGTGACCAACATCAAACACAAGCCTGCAAAATTAGCATTTACAGCTGACAAATTGCAGAGAAATTAGGGTTGGTTTTAAATGTTTTGGATAGTTTCTGGAACAACTATTAATTGATCAGTCCGTCAATTCTGATATCAGTAATTAATGAAAGTCATTTATCAAGGAAAAATACCAAACCTTCATTGGTCCAGCGTCATTAATGTGAGGATTTTTTATCATTGTGTAAATCGAAGTTATTTGGACTCTGGGCTGTTGTTTGAAGAAAATAACCATTTTCAAGACCTCGCCTTTGCCTCTGAGAAGTATTAATGGAAATTTTCACTATTTTTTTTTTTTTAACAACAGATTAGTTGTTAAAGAAAACAATCGTTAGCTGCAGCCCTACTTTTGAATGACGGTTGTAAAGTAGAGTAATACAGTATGGTTCAACTGAATAATGTTAAACAGATGTCAAAAAATGCCACAATGACGACAGAAAATGGAAAAGAGAAAAAAACAAATTGGGAAATCTGAGACTACAATGAATGAGTACGCTGCGTTCCACATAACTGAACTTTAGTCCACAGGATGGGAAAATACATCTAGGATCCAACCATGAGGACAGCTCAGGACATGCGACGCACATCTGGCTTCGGGTGTTCAACACATCCACGATTAAGACAAGAACAAATTAGGAGAGGAAAATATGATAAATGGCAGGCAGACATGGCGGTAAACCCGAGACAGAAAGTGGGTTTGTCTTCCATTAAGAGGGAACTAGACGGGAGAGCTCATGATAATGAGTTTCCTTGGTCTTCAAATAATCTCATTAATATTCATGATAAGCAGCAGTCATCTATACGTCAGTCAGGGTTGTGAAGAGTTCATCCACAAAGTCGGCTGTCAGACCACGACGGTCTAATTATGGATACGGATCAAGTAGACCGGATTATAAATATTCATTGCTGAGTTTACGTCACAGATCAAGACAAAAAAATCAGGGTCATACATTTCCAAACAACCCATCTATGTTCATGTGGGTTGTAACTTATTGTCATTTATCAGCACTGCACATACATGACATAACGTTTTCAAAACATCCCAGTCGGTCCGTTATATTTAGATTATGTGCCAAATTCTGCCTGCACTTGATATTACTTTCCACTCCTTATTTAGCCAAAACATGGCAGTAAAAAAACAAAAATGGATTTTAATATGTGGAAAAAAAAAAACAACAACCACTCACTCATGCCATTCTTGAGCGGAGACATGACCTCCATGTTCTCCCTCGGCACCCTCAGCTGGTTGGTATCAATGTAGTAGGTGGTGCCGCTCTGCTTGCTTTTGTCACCATCTGTCTCCATGGGCGTGCTGCCATCCTCTCGGTCAAGAGTCACACCGATCACGGTGGGGAAGTCCGCCTGAGTCGAGCCAAAGCAAAAACAGCACATGTCTTGGTTTTTCTTCCCAGTATTAGAACAAAAAATCCAATAAAACCTTTCTTCAGAAAAATCAGCCCCTTCCCAGACACCGAAAACATAAATTCCCGTTTTTGTGAAACTCTTGAGGTGCCAAGAATGTGAGGCAATGCTCTTCTGGCTAATGAACACAAACATTACAACTGTTTTGAAATGCTCAAAAGTACCTAATTTGATTCTGTAACAATCCGACTATTTCATCATGCAGATACAATGTCTGCAAACTCAAAGCCAGGAGGACACAGGCTGTCCCATTACAGCGGCTCAGGTCACAACCAGAGGGGAATATTAAAGGAATAATTCAACATTTTGCTTTCTTGCCAAGAGTTGGATGAGAGCAGATACCCCTCTAATGTTTGTACGGTAAATATGAAGCTACTGCCAGAAGCTGGTTAGCTTGGTTTAAACTGGAAACTGGGGAAAACGGCTAGGTTGGCTCTTTGCTGGTTCCCTGGCAATGTCATGTGATGACAAGACTGCAGGTAGTTACTGCTCCAGGCCAAGTACAGCACATAACCCCCCCGTAAAATCACAATGTGTCATTTTTACATTTTGATTAATGTACAGATGAAACAAACAAGTTATAACATGTTAATAAGAGTTCTTTAGAAGCGCTAGAAGACAGATGTATTTTTTTGGAAAGAACCAAGTTAGCTGTTTCCGCTTGTTTCCAGTCTTTCTGCTAAGCTAAGCTAACCGGCTGCTGGCTGTAGCTTCATATTTACCGTATAGACATGAGAGCCGTATCGGTGCTCTCATCAGACTCTCTGCAAGAAAGCAAATATGCATATTATCCAAAATACCAAACAAGCTACTCTTTTCACAAAACTAGCAGCTGTCATACAAGCTATAACCCAGTAGATAATGTATAATGTATGAAGACAACATATCATTTTGAAAACAAGAAATAGGAAAAGACAAGGATGAGGGGGGTTATTCTCACAGATGATGGCCGGGCACTCTGGGATATCTTTAATACTGTGGTATGTGCATAAGGCATTGTATATCATTATAAAGACTAATGAGAATATGGCCATTCAGTCACCATCTGACACTCATCTCATCAAACGTATATGAACACAATCAAGATCTGCACCTAAAACACAGATAAATCAAAACTAAGCAAGTCCTCCAGAATGATCTGAACTCAATTTATGCCGTCTGTCTCCAGGGTGACGGCCCTCATTTCTTGACACTGGCGTACCCCTGGAGGGAAGATGAAGATGCACGGAGGAAAAAAAAGAAAAAAAGAAACATAGTTAATCAGGTCATTTGAGCGATCCACTTACCTTGGGACAGTCTTCTCCTGCATAGCCAGCTCTCACAGAGTATGAGCCGATGTCGAACACCAGAGCTCCCACCTCATCTGCAGAAACCAGAGAAGTTCTGTGATTTGCTGTAACATTCAATTTCACATGGAGGTATGTAGAGCTATATATCATTGGTGCTGCAGCGAACCATTATTTTCATTATCGATTCATGTTTAGAGTATTTTCTCGATTAATCGATTAGTCATTTTGGTCTATAAAACATCAGAAAACAGTAAAAAAAAGTCCATCAAACTATCTTAGAGCACAAGGTCACATCTTTAAATGTCTTGTTTTGTCCAATAAACAGTCCAAACCCCCAACATATTTAATTTGCTATCATATAAGACCAAGAAAAGCGGAAAACTCAAATTTAAGAACCTGGAACTATCAAATGTTTTGCATTTGTTTAAAAAAAAATACTTAAATAATTAATCAAAATAGTTAGCCAATAGCCAATTAATTTTCTTTCAGATGTAGCATCTCAACATATACACTTTTATCAAAAAAATAAATAAATAAGTTTTACTGCATTTTTTTCTGCAATGATATTTGGGTTGACAGGGAGTTAAGTATATAAGGAGAAGCTCCTCCACCTATTTTTTTCTCCTTTTTTCCTGTGTGCCCCAAAATATTCCCATTCCCACCTACACACAGAACATTAAAACACATTACATAGTCGTTTACACCCTGCCCTTACTTTAAAATCCTCACCCTGCCAATATATGAGCTGATGTCAACTTTGGAAAGTTCGAGTGGTATTGTTCTGAATACCAATTTTGAGATCATTGCTAAGAACATGCCACATAACATATTGTAAATCCCAAGATAGGAACAACAGCATGAAATAACAGCACAAGGAATTATCTCATGAAAAACATCATCTGAAGAACCAACCCTGTTTTGCACATATATTTGTATTAAGGCCGTGATAAATTAGAAGTCAGTGTCTTTTTACACTTACTTACACAAAGTAGATTCACTTAGCATGAGTACTGTTCACCAGAATCAATTAAAATATTCAATTAACATTTGGGATTATCAAAAGATAATCGATTATGACTTTGATCATGTGAAAGTGAAAATACCAATATATTTCTCAGTATTGGGGCCAATGTCTCTGCTGATACTTTAAATCATTCAAACTTTGTTTGTGTAGCATCGTTCATACAGGTTAGCGAGGTGAAAAGTGCTTCACAGATGACTGACAAGCCCATAATAAGACGAGTGTAGACCATAAAACAAAAAAAATAAATAATAATAATAATAATTAAATGACTTTGCTCTTTGTGCAGTAAACATCTTCCACCTTAAGAGAATAATGTGTGGTGTGAGGGGGAAAGTATTTGTTGCATATTGGAGCAGTATAAGCACAGTGGAAGCTGTGTCTGATTTAAACACTCACTGGCCACTTTATTAGGAACACCTGTGCAATCTAATGCAATCCAATAAAACAGATCTGCCATAAATTCTACATTTACATAGCTTATACATTTTCAATTTGTGTTGACAATCACAAAGGTGATAATTCCTAATTCCTGACTTGTTTTGCTGTGTGTGTTTTGTTTATGTATTTACTCAATTTCATCTATCTTTTGTCACGCTGTATATGTCTTATATATTTTTTAATGTATTTTATTTACTTAGTATTATTTTGATCCATCAGTGGGGATGGTGGGAGGATTATTGGGGGTGGATAGGATGGGCAGGGGGTAAGAGAAACGGTAAGAGAAACGGTCTGCAGTTGTGATTACAGCATGATGTAATACAGTCCTTATATGATATACTTAAGTAACTTGTTATACTCTTAATATACTAATATACTGTATACTATTAATCATGTAAAAATCAGTAAAGAAATGATCGCAAAAATCAACGGTGTGGCTATATACGTATAGCGCAAGGATACCGTTGTTGCATGTAAACATAAACGTACATTTTAATTGTAGGCTTTAGTTCACGTTACCATTGACAAAAGCATGAATGGCATATTGAAGCTCAGTGCTTAATAAATGAGTTAAGTTAATTTGGTTCTAAAAAACAAATTGTGAAGTTTCTCTCAGGTAGATGAATGTCAGCAAAAAAGTAACTAAGTTAAGGTTAACGCTACATGTAACTTTAAGCTCAACCACTGTGAGAATAGTGGAAACATTTACCTAGAAAGCAATATTTAACTTCACACACACACACGCACGGGACGGGTTCATGCCCACTTTCATTCATTTCCTTGCTTGCTAAGCAGCTAACTAACTAGCGGTTCCGGGGGGTAGATTTGAATGATTGCTGCATAAACTGAGCTTAATTTATAAGACGATGCACGTAGTGGAAGAGTGAATTCACGTATTCTTTATAAATGTGATCAAGAATTTAGTTTTAGTAAATCATGGAGCTAAAGCTAAACGTTAGCCAAGCTAGCACAGCAGGCTAACTATAAAGCTGCTAAAGCTACACAACGGAACAGCGTGGACAGCGGTTGATTCGTTTTATTTAAACCGTAAGGTGACACTCACCGCCTCCGTAGACTCCGCCACTCATCCTCTAAATGATCACAACGGCACCTTTTCTTGATGTAGGCTATTACGTTACAGCAGAATCCCAACCGCTAAACGGTTAATCACAACAAAGGGAGTTTGTTAGCATGGATCAAGCTAACAAAGCGGCGCCACACTGCGTCGAAGCGCTCGTCCAATCAGAGGGCGTTGCTCTTCTTCTTCTTCTTCTTTCGAGTTTGTTGATGGTTGAGAAGTAGCTTATAGACGCTTTACCGCCACCTGTTGGACTGGAGTGTGGAGCAGGCAGAAAACAAAATAAAAACAAAATGAAACAAACAATAAATAAATGAATACATTTTCAAAAACGCTATCCACTTTCTATGGTGAGGCTCTCCCTAACAGATTCCCTGAGGTGAGATCAAGTTTCGCTTCCATTAGTGCTGCTATTAGGACCTTTCATTGCTCATTGTAACTGTTACAGTCTAGTAGTATATTAAAGATCCCCTCCAGACATGTTTTAAAATGTATATAAAATACTCTGCTTTGATTAATAATTTGTGTCTGATAAGGTTTTTCCGCAAAAAAGTTGCATTATCTTGTTGAAATCCTTAAAATGGCATTTACTCCTTATCTTGCATTAAAAAAGAATCTATAAATATGCAAATATATTTCGTTTCAGAAGTTTAACTGTTGGACATAAGATGTTTCCCACTTCACTAAAAAGTCCATTCTCAGTGTTTCCACATCACACGTGTAAATTGAATATTGGACCATGATTTGCTTCCAAACTAGTTTTAATGTCACAAATCATGCTTGTAGGCCCGCCCTTAAAATTGGATTTTCAGTGAGCACACAGAGTGCATTAGTGAACTGGGAGTTTCAGGTGGTTCAATATCAAGTCACCTTCATGTTAAAACCAAACACAATATTTTCGCTTGTGAGAAGAGCAACTAGTTGGATTTTGGTTGACAGCCAGTCCTGCAAATCCTCCCAGAATGTCACAGAGTACATACAGTATTAAAACAGATGATCTGTAGTTTAAATTTATGTATCACAAAAGCTGCATTTACTGCGATTAACATTAAATCTGTCTTAGCTCTTCATTGGAAGGATAACTATTATTAAGAGTTATTGAAATGGACTTCTTTGGTCTTGGAGCTTACAAAATAAAAAATATGGTTGGTTCTCCATTTCTTTATTTTTTATCTTTTAGATTTGTGTTTTTGGGGTTTTTTTTATTTCAAACTTTATTAAACAAATGACATGTTACAAAACAACATACAACTTAAAACCAGAGGACATGACATGAATAATACATCAATTATACACATATGAAAATCAAAGGAGCAAAGGGAGCAGTATAAATTAATAAATAGTAAAACAATAAAATAAACAATAAATAAAAGCAGTTTTCATAGCTTTTTGGAAAACTTCAGCTCAATTTTAAAAACAAGCAGGAGGGGCCTAGACTTATTGAATTTACATTTATGTAAAGTTGAACATCTCAGACCAAAATTTCACAGTGTGGATGAATATTTCCCACAACATGATCCCAGTATGAAACCACAGCAGGAACTGTTACAATGTAGAGTTGAAAAAGAGCTCTTGGTCTTCAAGCTAAAAAACAGATTTTACCCACTGCAGTTTCACAAGGGTCAGGGGGAGAAACTACAGAAAAATTCAAGTCAGTGTCTCTCAGCATTGTGGGAAAACAGAGGGATGATGGAGTTTTTATTTGATTGTATTGAGTATTAAAGTATATTGCTCAGGTGGTCCAATCAGAGTGTAGCAGCACTTCCATTTCAGCTGTGACAGAAGCATCAAGAGGCTGCAAGATAAGGTTGCAAAGGAGGCCACAAAAAATAATCACATTGATTTGGCATTATTAACCAGAGACTGAAGGAACAATGGCAAAATCAATGGGAGGAAGAGAGGAAAGGATGATGGTTTTACAGAGTTCAAAGGAAAGTGGACAAAGGAACAGGAGCGATGAGGCAATAATATCAAGACTTAGATTTGGACACACCGGACTAAACAGCACAATAGATAAACATAATACAGATGTGACAACTGTGGGCAAGAAGAAACAGTAGTGCATGTTCTGCCACACTGTCAGACATATGATGCAGAAAGAAAGCATGTGATTCAAACCTCAGAAAAGCAAAAGTACACTTTGATCTAATAGATATTTTACAAAAGAACTCAAGAAATTTTTCAGTATCTTAGACTAACTAATTTGATTATGAAGATATTAGTTTTTTAATGAATATTATAAATACAAGACATGAACTCCATACCAGTTGGTGGCGGTAATGCACCAAGTTTGCCAACCGTCGATTAACCACAAATAAGAACAACAAGCGACTGTAAGTACTTCCCATTCTCAGGAGGGGACGTGGCCCTGCGGACTTGATATCAACGTAAGTGACAAGCTGATCAAAAGTAGTATAAAGTCACTTGTAGGGATTGAAATTGCAGACAGTGTGCGTACAGGCCTCTTTAGAGCACCGTGAGGTTAGTGAGTGAAAGCTGCAGGACCTTGAGTCACGGTCGTTTGGACGCAACAAGGCGACCATGTCTCACTCCGCAGCTGCAAAAAAGTCGCCACGCTGACATGAATACACGCAGAATTAGGGGTTTTAAAAAAATGCAAACGTTAAATTATTCCTGTGTTAAACATCCAGTGATATCGTCTTTGTCAGTTGTCTTATTCTTATAAAGTTAATAAGTTAAAGTTTAGACAACCTCGTGGTTGTCCAAAGTTGGATTAATGTGCGCAAGCGCGTTGGAGAGATGGTTTAGTAACTTGATGGCCAGTCTAAAGTCTGTGAAGAATTATGGTCATACAATCCTAAAATCATTTGAAGTAATAACCCTAAAACGCATATCAATCTAAAATTATGACTTATAACCAGTTACTGTCGTAAACGTAACTTCTCTTTTATTGACTGATTGTAATATATTGTTGATATAGAGTTAATGTGAAAATATCTTAAATTGTACCCATTATATGCTAATTTAAATTTTCATCAGAGATTCATTGTGTAAAAAAACAAAAAAAACAAACTATTTTCCAAGTAATCTCTTGTTTGCACCTGTGTGCTGTTCTTATTCGCTGCAGCACTACGTCCTGCACTGGACTGTAACACAGCTGTCACAACTTGGGCTGCAATTGACAATTATTGTCATTCATGCATTAATCTGCATTGTCATGATTGTTCTGTTAAATGTCATAAAATAGGGAATAGACAAAAGCATGTTTTTCCCTCAGAGCTCAGGGTGACATTGATCAACAATCTGAAACCCAAAAGAAACTCAGTTTCCTATCATAGCAGACTAAGAAAACCAGCAAATATTCACACCTGAAGAAGAGCTGCAACAAGTGAATTTTTTGCCATATTGGCTTAATAAAATGACAAATGATTAATTTGAAACAGCTGCTGATTAATTTTATATGGTATGACTAATTGATTCATCAACTACTTGTTTCAGCTCAAATGTGAATGTCTTACACTGTACTTCACATCCAAATCTATGCATTACATAGAGAAGTTATAAACATAAAGCTCCAATTTTCATGCCAGTATACTCTGGTCAACACCTGTTGACTGTCATTCTCTGTAGCACATGTGCAGCACTGTGTCCCACATGGATTGTGACACAGCTGACGTAACTTTTTGAAGTTATTTATTCATTTTGACATTGAAAGTTCATTCCTGACCTTGGAAACAGCAGTTGACAGAACAAAAATGATATGTCGGGAGACAGAAAAGGAGTCAATAACTATTTTGATAATAATTGACTAATTATTTAAGTAATTTATCAAGGAAAAATGTCACTGATGCTCAAATGTAAGTAAGGATATCAAGGTCCTGCAGCTTTCACTCATATGTTTTATATCATTAAACTGAATGTCTTTTAGATTTTTGACTGTTAGAAAAAACAAGTTTGAAGGCTTCTCTTTGAGGACTAAATATGGTGATGGTCATTTTCTCTGTTCTCTACCATTTTATAAACAATATAATAGGTCATTCGAAAAATAATAAACAGACAAATTGATTGTGAAAATAATCTTCAATCTTATCTGGAGCTTGTGGTGAGATTGTTCTGTCAACAATTATTGAGTAATGTTCTTCAAACCCTTTTGAACTTGTCATATTAATTTTTAACTTGGTTTGCTTCCAGCACTCATGCAACGCTGCCTCACTCTGACTGTTGCACGGCACAGCAGTCTCCTATTACGAAGTAAATTTGCGTCTGTCCATCGCCACCAGTCAGCAGCCATGTCAAGTCTCCTCATCAACCAGCCCAAATACTCCTGGCTGAAAGAGCTGGGCCTGTCTGAGGACAACCCCGGTGTTTACAACGGGAGCTGGGGAGGCAGCGGGGAGGTTATTACATCATACTGCCCCGCCAACAATGAGCCAATTGCCAGAGTAACCCAGGCCACTTTGGCGGAGTATGAAGAAACTGTTCAGAAGACGAGGGAGGCTTGGAAGATGTGGGCAGATATTCCAGCTCCGAAAAGAGGGGAGATTGTGAGGCAGATTGGAGACGCCCTAAGAAAGAAGATTAAAGTTCTCGGGAGCCTTGTGTCTCTAGAAATGGGCAAGATCTATGTTGAGGGAGTGGGAGAAGTTCAGGAATACGTTGATGTCTGCGATTACGCTGTTGGTCTGTCGAGAATGATTGGTGGGCCCATCCTGCCTTCAGAAAGACCAGGCCACGCCCTGATCGAACAGTGGAACCCAGTCGGTCTCGTTGGCATCATCACTGCATTTAACTTCCCTGTGGCGGTCTACGGCTGGAACAATGCCATCGCTCTGACCTGCGGCAATGTCTGCCTCTGGAAAGGAGCCCCAACCACGCCTCTCACAAGTGTTGCTGTCACTAAGATTGTGGCTGAGGTGCTGGAGCAGAACAACCTGCCGGGCGCCATCTGCTCCATGACCTGTGGAGGTGCTGATATCGGCACGGCCATGGCGAAGGACGAGCGTGTGGACCTGCTGTCATTCACCGGCAGCACCCACGTTGGCAAATTGGTGTCCATGATGGTGCAAGAAAGGTTCGGTCGCAAGCTACTGGAGCTCGGCGGAAACAACGCAATCATCGTGTTTGAGGACGCTGATCTGAACCTTGTGGTGCCATCTGCTGTCTTTGCATCTGTGGGAACCGCCGGACAGCGCTGCACCACAACCAGAAGGCTGATGCTGCACGAGAGCGTCCACGACACAGTGGTTGAGAGGATCACCAAGGCCTATAAGCAAGTCCGCATTGGAGACCCTTGGGATCCCAGCACCCTGTATGGACCCCTGCACACCAAACAAGCCGTGGAGCAGTATCTGGCAGCTATCGAGCAAGCCAAAAAGCAAGGTGGCACTGTGGTCTGCGGAGGAAAAGTGATGGATCGTCCCGGAAACTACGTAGAGCCCACCATCATCACAGGGCTGGCTCACGACGCTCCCATTGTCCACACCGAAACCTTCGTCCCCATCCTCTACGTCCTCAAGTTCAAGACAGAAGATGAAGCATTTGCCTGGAACAACGAGGTCAAGCAGGGCCTGTCCAGCAGTATCTTCACCAAAGATTTGGGACGGGTTTTCCGCTGGCTGGGGCCAAAAGGATCCGACTGCGGCATTGTGAATGTCAACATTCCTACCAGTGGAGCTGAGATCGGAGGAGCCTTCGGAGGGGAGAAACACACAGGGGGTGGAAGAGAGTCGGGCAGCGACTCTTGGAAGCAGTACATGAGGCGTTCAACCTGCACAATAAACTACAGCAAGGATCTTCCTCTGGCCCAGGGAATCAAGTTTGAGTAAAGCCGCAGGTGGTTTGTTGATTATGCGTTGATAATCCCAAAAGAAAAACAAGAAATGTTTTTTACTGGCTTGTCATTGCAGTTTTGTATTCAGAAAGGTCAGTTTTTCAGAGTTTGAACAAGATTTGGTATAATTTTGGATCAGTCTCATTAGTTTAGGGTCGAGGCTTTAGATACGAATCCTAGATTCGAAATGACAGTTTGAAAGTAGTTCAGTGTTAAAAGTCAAATTCAGTTTCTCCAAATGTTGGTGTGCACTTTTCTTCAAGCACTTAGAAAGCAAGTTTCAGTGCTAGATGACTGTACCAGATGCTTTATACTGTATAAAAAATAAATCTTACCTTTTTATTATGAAGAAAGAAAGAAAAACTGGAGTGGTCCTTATCAATGTGTAAAATAAAAAAAGGTCAGTAAGGGTGCAGGTTGTGCATTGGTACTGTAGGTGTTGACATCTGATTTTAGAAGAAAAGAAAGATGGTAGAATACAACATACAGTATTATATAATGTGTAATTTTAGTGCAAATAGTATTTCATCACAGACTGCTTAGAAGAATCTTGTCATCCAGTTTCCAAGATTACAAAACACTAACAAACACTAACAGGCTTAATAGAAGGTAGCTACTAAAATACAGACTGTTTGCATCTCTAATCCCGCATTAATATACTGTTGTGTTCATATAAAGCTCTTGTCATGAAAGAGTCCCAATGTGCCTCTCAGACAATAAAACCCACAATAAATAAAAGGCTTCTTGTGGACTTTGTCTGCCTCTTCTTTCAAAACTTATTCAGCCATGACTTTTGTTTTATGCATGTCATACACCACTTAAATATCAAAAGCTGCACATTTAAGAAAACAGAGATTCAGCACAGCTAGTCATCTTTAAGTCGATGTTCATATTTTGTCTATATAAATTCCGATCTTTCTGTATAATGTTATATTGTGAGTCAATGACTGCTGGGTGTAATATTAGCCCTTGTATTTCTGATGCAGTCTTATTCTCAGTTTTGAAAATGTCACTAGAAATCCTATGGAATCCATAGTCATGCAAAGACATTCCTTATATCCTATAACAAAGATTTAATTATGTCTTATTTTTATCTATAAAGATTACAGCAAGAACAGAAAGTGGTGTCATCACCTCTACAGGAAACTTCAAGGAGCCTCAACAACAGAGCCATCCTGGTGCAAAGTCTCCTCTGTGTGGTGCTTTATTGGATAATTAGCAGTCATATGTTAAAATAACTGAAGTTACTAACATTTTTCTCAATAGAGCTTAAAATACAAAATGATGTACAAAATTAGAGTACAACAGACCACTGACAAAGGTGAAAAAAGTGACAATATTAACAGACATTAAAATGGATTTATTGTATTTGAGTCAGTGGATTTTGTTAATTTTTTCCTGCAACATTGTTCACTGTTGTATTCAAGTGTCCCAGTAACTCATGACAGTGTGACAGTGAGCCAGCATGAATAATACCCAGACTCTGAACCTGGAGAAGCTAAATAGATTTCAGCCATCATTAATTTCATTATTTACACCTGTGCTTTTCCTAATGTGACATCAAAATGTCTTGTGTGGAGAAAAAAATGTCTATTGTTTCAGACTGTTTTATAGAAGATGTATGTGTCTAAATTCTCTTAAAAGCGCCATTTAAAGTCTTTCTGCTTCGCCTTGGAGGTAAATATAACCTGACCAGCATGCGTTCATGAACACGGATATGTTGCATCAGTGTATAATGATTCAGCGTCAGCAGGACTTTTCACTCTTTTAGTCAACATTTCTTAGGATTTTTTGTTTCTTTAAAATGTCCTCTTGACTTCCATCCAGTGCATGCTGGGATTGACACCAGCTCCCATTTATCCTCAAGCTATTAATCTTCCTCAATATCTATGAATTATCTAACAAACTATTCCTACAAGATAGCAGTGTCCACTTTTATTTCAAAGGTACCCTCCAGAGAATTTTTTTCTTTAGTTTTTTATTGAATTTTTCAGAACATACCACCTAAGGAAAAAAAACCAAAAACAAACAGGCCACTGAACAGACAGTGATATAAGGCAGTTATTTGGTTACAGTAATGTGGTGAGTATTAGTACCTGGCAACAGTTACAGATGTACTCCACCAAACCATCAGATTCTTGTCAGGGTTAGGCTGCTCTCTCGGGACATTTACCCACAAAAACTGTCCCATTGTTCTTTAACCATATCATTTTTCCAGTTCAATCTCCCCAGTATCTTTTCACATGCAACAGTCTCCATCATTTGTTCCTTCCACATTTTCAGTGTAGGAGCTTGAGGTTCTTTTTCAACATTCATCATCTTTTTCAGCACAGGTTATTGATACTCTAAATGTGAATTTACTTCCCTCCAGAGAAGTGCTCTACTTTGAATAATAATTTGAGTGTAATATGCTTTTTTCCACACAAAAAGTTCAATTATCTCGTTAAAATCCTTAAAACAACATCTCCTCCTTCTACCTCATTAAAAATGTGAAAATCTACGAACATGCAAAGATTTTTAATTTCAAAAGTTTAACTGCTGGACACAAGATGTCTCCTACTTCACTGAAAAGACTATTCTCAGTGTTTGTGCACTGGAAGTTTCAGGTTTCCACATCAAACTTGTGTAAACTGCATAGTGACCCAGGATTGACTCCAAACTGTGATGTCACAAATCAGGCTCGTAGGTACACGCCTTAGAGTCAGATTTTCGGTAAGAACAGAGAAACTCCTTCTTCAGCAGATGAAATGTGAAAACAGCCATCTAGTGTCAAATTGTGCACATACATCATTCTGCACAGTGAAACTCAAACACACAACACATTTTTCAGCGGAGGGCGATTTTAATATCTGAAATTTGTCTAGCAAACTATTCCTACAAGCATGGCAGCGCCCATTTTCAGTTTAAGGTAACTATATACTTTAAAATAACTGTAAGAGTAATTGCGTCACCAAGCCGTCATCCTCTTCATACTGAGTGTTACAACATGTTTGTCACAAATAACAATATGTTATTTTAGAAATAAATTCTGTCCCTTTAATAGAAATACTACTCCATCTCCCATCCTCCATGCCCCCATATGCTCACCCTCCCACTCAGCAGCTCTCTACCTCATACTCCAGCTCAGTCTCTCTCTCTCTCCATTTACTGCTCCTCCTAGCAGCATCTACACTCAGCTGAAAGGAAGAACTGAAACCACAGCGCTCCGTTAGACTCATAATCCATGCTGTTCAGGACGTACACAGAAAACGCCCACTTCCTCTGCTACTCATCTGCACTGGAAAAAGGTATGAAAGCTTGAATTATTTTTTTTTTTAAATGTGTAGTTGTAGGTGTGCGTTTTGTTCGGTGTTTCATCTGGATTCATTCATCACTACAATCATTGCCAGGGTGGATATGATATCAAAATAACTGTTTCTTTTTAGCAAAATGTCCCTGTAAAGCACAAATAAGCACATTCCTACACTATGTAAAATATTTCTTACACAAAGCATCAGAATAATTGTGTTTCCTGCTCTGAAATCTGCACCAGAAGCATAATTTGGATTAAAACGGTGATGGGTGTGGAGCCAAAATTGGCATGTAAGCCATCACTGAAATAACAGAGGGAACACTGTTGACTGGTATTTTGATTGTGAGCCTGTCAAACGGATCTCTTATGTCAGGCATCAAGGGTTGTGTTTGGTTTTTAGGTAACTTGGAGGTAATACCTCGGTCTTATCGTGTGGTGTGAACCTGTGGTGCACCAAAATGTCAAGTCAAACTAATTGTGGGCTCACGGTAATAAATTAATGATCATCTGGTATCATAGTGTTGCAGCTGTGACAGGAGGCGTTTGAAAAAGGTGGCATTAGCACATCAGGGTTGTTCCTCACTTCCTTTAAATTTTTCCCCATACATGACTCGTGTGATTCACTTCTTGGGAAACTCAGAGCATGTTAGTTCATGCTTCGTGTTGCTTGTTGCAGTGTCTGGGATTCCCCTGGACTAAAACAACTCTCACTTCTTCTCTTTGCACATTTCCTCTGCAGCTTCTCCCTGAAATCAAAAGCTGAGCCTCAGGCCTACTCATTCTGCACTTAATTGACTTTTTCATTGACATTTTAGTCATGTAACGAATGAATTTGTTGAGAGGGGCAACCTATAATACAGATGTTTCAGCAATTAACATTTTAGATGTTGCATTGTGAGTCAGAGAATTGTCTTTTTGGATATTAGATACTGCTCTCTAATTCTATATTTCTAATATTCAATTTTAACACACATGTCAGTGACATGTAAATTCTTATTCATGAAAGTAGCCCTGAGAATTCAGACATTCAGACCCCAAATTTAATATTATCACCAATTATTTAATGTTATCATCTCTATTTCTCTTATCTGTTCTATATGTTTTGTGCAGGTTTTATGTGTTAGTGAGACCAATAAAGACCATTCTGTACTTCGGTGGATGATTTGATTTTATTCTATCTGAAAAAAGGACACAAACAGGAATTTAAGTTTTTAATCACATTATTTGAATACTTTATTTGATAGTGTATAAGGTATTGCTGTGATAATTATCATGAATTGGTCCATATGATCCCCCTCTACTCCAAAATGGACAGCATCTCACTTCTCTGTTGCATGCGTATGTGTGTTTTGTCCCCTGTTGTATTCATTTGGTTAGCAACAATACTTGGCCTTTGCCATCAGCAAACCCTGACTCCACAATCGGTGTCCCGCTTGTCGATAGTGTGACTCCAACACAACATGAGAGGCATTATCACCGAAACGATGAGGGCACTTCACCAAGCTGCTGCTGTGACAGTCTCTCATGGGCCAACAATAGCACTGAGATTAGACAAGAAGCTGACACGGGGACAGAATAAACTGCTGCTAGTTACACTCTGGACTTAAACACGATCTGAAGTGATCACATCGGAGGACCTATGCATGAATGACATTGTGGATCCTTGTTACATGACCAACAAGAGATCTACAGGGAATGGTGTTAGATGATGTGCCAGATCTTTTTTTTTCTTTGGTTCCAATTGGGTAAGATGCAGTGAAAGTAAAGCACCACATTCTGATTTCAATGCAGCAGAGAAAGATTTTGCTTTTTGGAGACTTTGTGGCAGAATATTTGCAATGTGTTCACATCTAAACACACCACACATGCATATAAAATAATGCAAAAATTCCTAATCTGGGAAAAATCTTCCTAATCTGTGTGATCTATGAAGAGACAGTTCAGAGCAGTGTTTGACTCAAGATGGTTTATTTAAATTGTACCAGTCAAGCCCAAGTGTGCCAGTTAGCAAGTAAAACCCTGAAACTGTCAACATCTATTTTCCTCATCACACACACACACACACACACACACACACACACAGAGAGAGAGAGAGAGAGAGAGAGAGAGAGAGAGAGAGAGAGGGAGAAGTGGTGGTGAGCCCAGCAAGGCACGCATATTTTAAGTCACTTTGCACTCTTCAAGAGGGCCCTTTTTTCAATAATCCATTATGCATAGCAGCTCTGGCTCTCCCTGGTATTTCTCCTACCTTCTTGACGTCAGTTGCCATTTGTGAGGGTTACCCTGGCAACGGCCAGCCTCCCCGGGAGATGTCTGGTGGATAAGACGGCCCTGATAAAGCCTTTTAAGGTTCTACTGTTGCTACACCTTTTAATTGCCTTTGATACAGTGGAAGTATTACATGGAGGTTGTCGGGGCGTGTCACCACATGTGGGCAAAAAAAAAAAAAAAAGGGAACGTGCGGATAAAAATAGGCGTTAAGAAGCTGCTTCAGATTGACATCCCATTATCTCCAGTTGATTCCCCACGTAGCGGGCTGATTTTTGAGCAGTCCTGTGAAACTGAATTGGACATGATAGATCTATTTTTGACCACGTTTTGCTCCACTCCTCCATTACACAAGAGGTACACCCCTGTTAACAATGTGACATTGTAGTGATCAGATAATATGTAAAGACTAGATACAGCATGCGGCTCTTCGTGACAGCTAGGAACAATGTAAGGATGTAATTATGAGATAGTATGAAAAGATCAAATATCATCCAAGTTACTCATGTAAGCCATTAAACCATAAATTATCTCTGGCACGCAAACTTGTCCATGCACATTATTGATTGTTATAGTACATTCAAATTTATTATTGCAGCAGAGGCCATAGTGATTTTACATCTATGCAAAGCATCAGATGGCATACAGTAGAAGGAAGGAAATTACTGCACACAAAGGCCAACCTGTTGTTAGTTTTGGGAACGATTATTACCCAGTAAGGAAAGGGATACTATGAGGTCAGCTCCTGACATTTCTCCCAAGTCCTGAAACCACCCGCACATTCAAATCATTTCATCCAGCTGATTGACTGTTACTGTAACACTGACAACGGTTGCTGGGCTCTACCCATGCCGGATTTGCATTGATGCAAAAATGTGTCATATGTGGGCAGCAATTCAGTTTAGATACTGTACACGGTACCTGTTCCAGGCTCCAGGAGGCTATTTATAGCTTCACCAACATGTGTGTCTTTCTTTTTTTTTCCAGACACCAGGCTATTGATGTGCTATTTTTATAGTGTCAATTTGCTCCCTCCCTCTCCTTTTGGTTGCCAAGCAATGGGCCAAGGGACCTGATTGGCCAAGGATGTGCTTTTGGACACCCTGACTCTGATTCTCAGCTGGCTAATGAATTCTGTCTTTTTGCTCACAAGAGGCAGAAAGCAAAAGAGTTGACTTCTTCTTATGTATCATGTATCTTATGTATTTTTTAAATTTTATTTCTGCTACTAAATTGAGTTTTTACGCAAAGCCAGTGTATGACCATATTTGAGTTATAGTCGCACTGCAGTTGCATGATTTATATGTACCTTGTGTAATGATTAATACATTTGTTGAGCAACGTCAGACATGACCTGACAGAAAGCTGTGGCTGATCCATGATTACATCAACCTCAAGTTTTTGCCATGTCTTGTTTTAGTGTCATTGTTCATCCATCATGCTAAACATTTAGCAATAACAGTGAAACCATTCGGATATCTTGATTATTGTGAAAATTTAAGGACTTTTTGTCCCCAATATGAGAGCAGATTTGTGGTTATGATTTAGTGCGCATCACCCAACTTCTCTAAATTATATGTGAGGATATTCAGCCATATTGTAACCATAGTATAGTCAAATAAGACTATTTCTCATTTAAAGGAAAACTGCCCATCAAAATATGAGCACATTGTTGTATTTAATAATCTTTTATAATTTAATAATCGTCTATTTCCTGGCTGCACTAATATCATTGAAAAAGAAAAAAAACAATCACAGCTGCACTAATGACAAACCAACTACAACATATGTCTCTGGTTTCATGCTAATTGTAATCCTCATAATGTGTTTGGGGGGGAAATTGGTCTGACACACCTAAACTACTGCTGTGTGTGAATTCAATTAGACTTAATCTGACCCCATGCCACTCCGAAAGGAAACCAAGGGCTGGGCAACTTTCATCTTCCCTCCATTGATTATGGCTCGTGCAGAGATATGGAAAAGCCTATCCCACCGCTCCCTTTCATTGGCCCCATTAAAAATTCATCCTGTCCTAATGGAGAGAGATCCTTTTCAATGAGCCCACTGCAGCCAACTGCGGTGTGTCGGGGTGAGACTTGGCACAGCTGTCTCCTGGCATAATCCAAACCTTACAGCTTTAAGTTTTGATTTCAGATGTGTTTTTTTTATTATATTATATTATATAAGCTTCAGTGATGTATCAACAGAAAAAAAATGTGTAGTAAATTCATACTTCATGTCAATTGGTACAATGAGATGATTTGTTACAATCATATTAGAGCTGAATCTAACAAGAATTTTCTTTATTAATTCATTTGCTGTTTCTTTTCTTCATTTATTGTGCAAATAAGAGATCCATGAGTCCATGGTGATGTCTTGAAATGTATTGTTTTGTCCAACCAATAGTTCAAAACCCAAAGATTAGGATATTTAAAAAAAAAAATCTGAAAATATTCACAGTTGAGTTAAACAACTATAACATTTCAATTGCAACTAATGATTATTTTTTTATTGATTAAACTGATGATTAATTGTTTGGTTTATTTAAAAAAATTCCAGAAAACAGTGGAAATGCCCATTAAAATTTAAAAGAGCACAAGGTGCCATCTTTAAGTTAGTTGCCAACAGTCAAAAAGGAAAAAAAAAGATATAAAACAAAGAATAAAAGATGAAAAAATCCTCATATTTGAGAAGTAGGAACCAAATATTTTTTTGTTTGACAAATGTCTGATCATCAAAACTGCTGCTGGTGTCCTTCTGTTGATGGACTATTAAAATGCCTAATCATTTCAGCTCTAAAGCTCGTAGGCACATGTAGACTTACTTTACGTTTTGCTCATCACAGTTTCATAATATATGCACATTGGGTAGGTGGAGGTGGGGGGTTGCAGCTATTTTAGCACGTCGTTTAAATAAAGTGTTATATATATTTATGAATTGTTTCTATGTGCAAAATAAACATAGAAATGAAACATCTATGATGCTCACAGGTCACAAAGCAAAGTCACAGTTAGTAACAGATTCATAGAGTAAACACTGTACTTTCCTCCCCTCCAGCTATAATACCAGTTGATACTGTAGTTTCAAGACTCTCCTGTTTTTTTCGGTGTATTGATGTTTGTACAAATCAGAGACTGGCTTTACAGACCTGAGGTGAAGTGCATTTGAATCACTACTGTTTCAGTCTTTATAGGTTTAATATTTGTTTCCTGTATCCCATTCGGTTCCTTTTTGTTGAGGGGGCTGACGGACTGTACCATTCTGCCTGCAGGTGACACAACCAACTACAGACATATTTCCTAAGCTGGAGAAAAGGTTTTTACTTGGTAAAATGAGTACCGACCTACATACAAAGAGATTTAGTAAAGACTCTCTATTTTATAATGTGTTACACTTGTTAGAAAATGAAACTTATGGCTGTATTGAGCACCGTGCACCCCTCAGCGTAGGCTGTTGCCATGTTCCCACTTTCATGGGTGTGGTGATTAGCTTGCTTGGTGAAAATTTTAGTCAAATCCGACCCGAGTTTGCGCTCGCTTCTGACCCTGTAAACCGATTAAATTGTCTTAAAATTAACACGGCTCCCTTTTGCGCTTTCTCTCACAGCTGGGACCATGGTTGTGGTGTGAAAACGGAGCAGTGTGACACGGATTTGAACGGACGGACAGAGCCTGTTTCAGGTAAGGAAGGACGTGTTGTCAGTCTTAATATTTTGGTGCCTTTTGGGCTATTTCCTGCTTTGCCCACGGCGGGGTTTTATTTTCTTTTATATTGAGGGTGAGGTGCAAATAAACGCCCATGAGCCTGACATATGCACGGTGCTCTGAGCAGCAATGAAGCTCTTGACATAACTGTTCCCCTGCTATATACCATCTCAATGCTGTTTTTTCTCCCTCTAAGCTAAGATTTCCTCTGCTGGAAATTCACTGCCGTCCAAACGCGGCCTTTTACAGGCTGTCAAATGACTCTCAGGCGGAACTGTAGGGCCAAAACCTTTTTTTTTTTTTTTACTAACGGGCACACATTCATCTGTGCCCGCTACATACACCAGTTTTCTTATTTGCGGTTGCACGATAACCCTGCGCAGCTGTTTTTTTTTTTTCCATTTCTATTAAATATACATTACAGTCCGCCTCGTGACGGGGCGCGCGGCTCATGCAATTTGTTGCTTGTATCAGAAACTTCTCTTGACTCATATGAATTCATGAAGATGGTTATACATTTTAATTTCACAGTTGTACCACAGTGTCTGTGTCTCCAGATGATGTAGATGGAGGTTTCCTGTCTTGGCTGATTGTTGTTGACAGTCAGTAGGTGGATGTTGCTGCTGAGCAATAAAAGCTGCAGTTTGTAAAAGTTAAACATGTTCAATGTCAGTCTGGTTATATTTACCTGCAGGTTTTGGTGTATTTGTTTCTTATAATACGCCCATTTGATTAATATTTAAAGGTGGGTGATTGGGTGCTTATATGTCATAATCACATTATGGTGGCCAAACAGATAAAATGCATTTATATTCAAATAAGTTTATAAAGTTATCACTAGAGCTGCAACAGTTAGTCAATTAATTGATTAGTTTCCAACTGTTTTGATAATCTATTAATCGTTTTGAGTCATTTTTTTTAAGACAAAAAGTCAAAATTCTCTGACTCTAGCTTCTTAAATGTGAATATTTTTTGTTTTTTTAGTCTTTGATGACAGTTAACTGAATATCTTTGGGCTGTGGACAAAACAAGACTTTTAGAAACAGTGATCGACTGTTTTCACCATTTTCTGACATTTTATGGACCGAACGACTAATCGATTAATCAAGAAGGTAATCAACAGGTTAATCGATAATGAAAATAATCATTAAGTGATAACTAGGGCTTCATATAACTGTGAAGCAAAGGAAAAGGCAACATTTAAGATATTTCACCATCTGGTGACCAAGACTATACTGTATGTAGTCTTTGCAATTGGAGCTGAAACCATGAGTTGATCAATTGATTTGTGAATCAACAGAAAATTACTCAGCAATGATTTTGATAATTGATTAATCGTATGAGTCAATCATCGAGCTGTAATGCAAAACACTCTCTGATTCCAGCTTCTCCGATGTGAGGATTTGATGCTTTTGTCTGTTTTATGTCATTGTAAAGTGAATATATTCAGGTTTTGTTAGACAAGACAAGCAGTTTGAAGAATGACACTTTTCATCACTTTCAGACCATTTATAGACAACATGATTAGACCATTAATTTAAAAAAAAAAAAGACAGATTATTCAATATTCAAAATAATTGTTTGTTGCAGCCCAAAAGCCGGGAAAAGACAACATTTAAAATATCTAACCTAAATAAGAAAACAAAGCCAATATGTAGTCTTCACATCGCTGGGCGATAACATAATCAATATATCAATATTATCATACGGTTTTCAGTTGAATTGAATCGTAATGATGCTCATACCATGTTATCATATTGCAAAGTCACCAAATAAATTATTCTGGACAAATTGTAATTGAAAACCAGCAAAATGAAACATTATAGTTTTTGTTTTGCATTTGTTGTGAGCAAAATTGTTAAAGACGATTTATTACAGTGGACATAAAATTTAATATTTGATGTTATTTTACATACGTTTGCCGTATTGTGATTTATATTGATATCTGAAAAATATTAGTATTAGTGTCATTGATATAAATATACCAATTTCAACGGTATCTCTCAGCCCTGCATCTGGCTGCCCTAGTTTTTTAGCTGTATGTTACTAAGCTTTGTACCACACCTCAGAGAAACCAACCTGTGGTAACTGTAAAATAACAACTGACTTCCTAAACTACAACCGCATCTTTATTGGCTCCCATAACAGACTCGACTAGACTGAACTTTGTCTTAAAAAGCTCCATCTGAAAATGTTGTAGTTTTCATTATGAATTATTTATGACTGCATTATGTGTAATTCTGTAGCTGTCCAGTGTAGGTGGGATGAAACCTGCGATCAAAGTAGGTCATCAGTCATCACACATTCATTCACCGTGTTCCTGTCTGCTCAGTGTAATCGTGAGCAAAATCATTTTTCTGTTTAAAGGGAACCAACAAAAACACCTCCATAGTTTTTTTTTGGAGATTATCATGCCAGATATTCGCTAAACAGTTTTGTATTTGCTGTAATAACTCATTACTCATAAAGGATATGATTTGAATATGCATCAGCTGAGCAGAAGGAGGATGCGGCTTCTCTTACCTTACTGGAAATTCACCAGGTATTTCCTCCATTCTCTGGATGTTTTGAATAGTCAATGGGTCACCTGAACAAGTTTACACCTGGTGGAGCCCGCTGAGATGCCTCCAGATTTCACTTTCACACACCAAAACCTGAGTGAGTTTCTTGCTTATATTCCCATGAAGGGTAGACAACCATGGCTCCTGAAATTGGCTCTCAGACAGAAACTGTGGTTAAGATGAGGTGTAGTGTCGTTACCGTTTTTTTAAATACACGTCAAACTGAGTCATCTGATGAATAGCTGAGCATCTATGCCATCTTTCAACAGTGGTTATCGTGAATTTTAAAATGTACACAGTTGATGATGAATCATGTAGAAGCTCATATTGGGTCAAGAAAAAGGAAAAAAGAGAAGACCATGCGCCTTTAGATAGTACATTTATCACAAATTCAACACATCGTAACACTTAAGAACAAAGTTGGTCTGAACCTGCGAAATATTCAAGTCAGGGACGGAGCAAAATATCTGAATTTAAGTTTTGTAATTATCTATTGTAAATTAAATACTTGTATTCAACTTACTGAATGTAATTTTGATGATGATAAATAGCACCAAAAATTACTGTAAATCTATATAAAAACCTGTATGAAGCGTTCACAGTGGGCCGCGGTGCAAGAATGTGTTGAGACCTGGCTGCTCATAATTCCTTAACTTCCGGACCATTTCATGTTGATGGGCCCCCGTGGCTTCGTCAGCCCTGCTGGTCCGGGTGCAGCTGCACTGCCTGCACCTCCCGCTGCTCAGTTAACCAGCGTTTCTACCAGACAAAGGCAGATGTGGATGACTTTCTACTGTCTGTGTGTGATCCAGAAGGAGCACAAGGTCTCACTGATAACACAAAATATGTCGATGAGCGTCATGATCTCATTCATGTTTGATTCGATGTGAATTGTCTCCAGTTTTGATGAATTGAAACTCTACAGTTCATGAACATGAACCATCACTGAAGGGACAGTGTCTCCTGTAACAAATATTATTGTGACTAAGCTGCATTATGGGAACCTGAGACCATAGAGACTTGTGACCTTATTATTCATAAAATAAAGAATAACAAAGTGACTAGTAAACGGAAAATTTCATTAGAAGTGAGTAGTAAATGAAAGTGAAAGTTTGCATTCCAGCGTGTCACAGTTTATAGACAGAATGTCTTTTACAGTCATTGTTAATTTGGATTAAAACTGAGTAATAAAGATGAGCATCAGCAGTCTGCTTCATATGGACAGCTGAGACAAAATAATGCATACGCTGTAAAATTAGTGATTAAAGTGTGCAGCACATTCATACTTCACACTGCATGCGTTAATATAATACGCTAGTCAAAAAAGCATTTAATTTATATTATGTATGCAAAAATGTGTTATTATTAAGGCAATTTTTCATATTTTCTGTTTCATTTAGGGCTGAAATTTAAGATCATTTTCATTATTGATAAATCTGTTGACTATCTTCTCGATTCATCCACTAATTTTCGACGGAGTGACAGCCCAAGATGAAGTATTCAGATATTCTTCTTTTGTTGGACCAACACCCAAAGATATTTAGTTTACAGTTATATAAAATGGAAAAAAAAAACAACCACACCTCACAATAGAGAAGCCGGAACCAAAGATGATGCATATTTTATCGAAATAGTCACTGATTTAATTTCTTTTGATTGACTAATAAAGAATCAACAAGCGCTGCAGCTCTAGTTTCATTGTTTTGTTTCCTTGTGTTTTTTCTGTTCATTTGATCCTGTGTTTTGAAACCCTTTGTAGTCTTGTTTCGATGGGTTTTAAATTAAATCACAATTACATTTCTGAAGTTTGATGATGATAATGATGATGATTATTGAGATATCACTGCTGATGTTGTGTGAGTGGTAGATTATTAAATTAAAGACACTTTCGACGTAATAGATGACCGGAGCCGTGTATAATGTATAAGAGTAGCTGCTCTGTTGTTTTTTTGGTGAATTGTGCTTCTTCTTCACCAGTATTTTCATTCCCATGTGTAAATGCTGGTGGAGCAGACGCAGATGAATGACAAAGGACGTATCTATGTCCATTTCTGTCTAACTGATGAATGAGATTTATAGAAAGAGAATTAAGTTGATGCAGAGCTTTCTAAATGTGATGCAAAGACTGTGAATGCATATTTCTGCCTCCGTGCATACACAGAATTTCATGCATTTCTCCCACTGTTCCCAGTTCAGACACAGTGTTCTCCTTCTGGCTTTAGCATAAGGCTGAACAGGTCGGATGGGTGGCTGGTCGGTCAGTTGGTGTCAGAACGGCAGAGCAGTAGCTATTGTGGCGTCTCATGGCGGGGCTAGACCCCTCAGAGACCCGACGGTGGCGGTGCCAAGCATCACTATCTACTGTAGCTGGCAGCCGTATCCTGAACAATGGGCAGCTCCAACACACAGCTCCGCCTTTGTCGCCCCTGATCCTGTGCCATCCTCTGGGCCTGCGTTTGCCCGGCTGGCTGGCTGCATGAGTCAAATCACAGAACTGGAGAAAAGACACAAAGACACACACACACTGCTCACTGGGGTTTACAAGTATAAACTATTAAAGGAAAACTTAATGTAGTCCTGTTAGAGGTACCAATATCTGTATGACAGCTTATTTCTGTTGTTGTTGATATGTGGTTATATAGTTATGAGTGAAAACCTGTTTTGGTTTCTAAATGAGTGACTAATATTAAGTATCCACATGTGAGCAAGACAGCAATTCATGTGCCACTCCCACAAATCTGTGCACCAGCCTGCCTAAAATCACAGGTGTTAGTGTTAACCAGATAATGATGGGAAAGCACGCTAACACAGGATGTTTTTCAACGTCATCTACCATCATACCTCCGTTATTTCTCACCTTATCTCTCTTGCGTGCTCCGTTGGATTTCATGACACACACCTCAGGCTGGAAATATTGATTGAAAATATTTAGACGAGCGTAGAAGGTCATATCGGGTATTTTGGTAGTCCACAAGGCACTCTGTGTGACGTGGCAGATTTCAGGGGCGTACAGTATAATGGATCCATGGCAGTCATAGAGCACTACCACATCACAAGCGAGCTGACGCTCAGAGCCTCTCTTCAGGGGGGTTGCGTCAGCCGGAGGAGAGAGTGACGTCACTACTGGCAGCTGAAAGCATTGCAACGCTCGCTGTCCCTGATGCCTCGTTACTGTCAAAGACCTCCTTGGCTGAGACAAGAGTCCATGATGAGCAGTCCAAGGCATCTTGTGTCAGAGCAATGGCCAAAACCAATTGAATTGGGAATCTGAAAGAATAACGTTCTATCCAGATAAATGTGAGCAGCATGAATGTCCAATCATTGTCTTAGGTGTGTAAAATACTGCCTTTTCTTTTTCTTTTGTGGTGAGAAAGTATCTGGGCCACATGTACGAATAGCAATGGTTTTAAAGCCTCTGCAAAAAAATCACAAAAAGCACAAACATCCTCCTCTTTACATTAACATGATTTCCTGTGGAGAGGAAGGGCTGGACTCGGTCTAATTGTTGAATTATAGAAAATGGAACTGAAAATTTAATCTCGGAGGGTTAGACTTCTGGACAGCAGACTGTAAAACAGCCTGGAAAATGAAGGGGGGTTGGTGGGGGGCGCGGTCCAAACATTTCTGAGGAGTGTCTAAGTGCTTTGTGACCCACATTCAGGCTCCCCAAGGTAAAGGAAGTGGCAACTTGCACATACACACACACTTACACACAGTTGCACACACACACACATGCATGCAGAGATGCTTAATCTGACACAGACACACAGTTAAATAAACGCTCACATACTGTACACACACACACACACAGATAAATGTATGCACATATGTTCTCTTTCTCACTTGGACATATTTTCTAATAAACCATCAGGAGCCACACACACACACACACACACACACACACACACACACAGACACACACACACGTACGTTCTGAGCTCTTTGGGGTGGGTCGAGCAAATAGCGCAATGCAACAACACAAAAGGCTGATTGAGTCAGGAAAGGTCAGAGCCTGGCTCAGATGGCCTTTTGAACCAGACTGGGGGTGTTTGAAGAGCTAGGCCACCCTCCGGGTCTCCCCGCCCATCCCCACCCATCCCCACCCTTTGCTGCACCCTCCTCTTTGGTCTGAACCCAAACAGGATACCTATGTTTGTTTGATGGGAGTGCTCCCAACTTCCCATCCTTCGCTCTCCATCTGTCTGTTGAACTGATAGTATTTCTGTCTCTCTGTCTTGCAGGTGTCAGCTGGTAAAGTGTGTGTGTGTGTGCGTGTGAGAGTGTGTGGGCGTGTGTGTGAGTGAGTGAGTGAGTGTGTGTTTGTGTGCGTGCTGGCACGTGTGTTTTCCCAGCCCAGTCATTATTTGCAGTGGAGTGTGGCCTGAACACATCTGAGGGACAATGAGCGAGCTGGAACAGTTGCGGCAGGAAGCCGAGCAACTACGCAATCAGATCCGGGTACGGCAACATTTTGTGTACACGTGTTTGTTTATGTTGACTTGTGTGAACATCACATGTGAGCCACTGTCTGCTCACTGTAAGCCGTGACTCACACTGTTTCAGATGAGACAGTGACGCACTCGGCATATAACTTGTCAATCAACCACCTCCACTCTCTTGCAGAAATTGGATTCGGGGAATTGATCTATAAATGTCAGTTGCTGCTGTGTGATTATTCTGTGATCACTGAGATATTCAGTTTCTGTGATTGGTAATAACTTATGGCACATGTTTAGACCCCTTTTTAAGAGACAGTTTACATCACTTACTTTTAAAGTTCGTCTTCTTGTTTCATTACTTGTGTGTGTCTGTGAAGTAATTGCATACGTTACATTTAGATATGCAGTGATTGATGTCTGAATTTGTTGCTGGTCAATGTGATTGTTAAGGTTTTTGTTTTGTTGCAGGATGCCAGGAAAGCCTGCAGTGACTCCACTCTGTCACAGGTAAGTGATTTCCTGTCTATGTACAAACTATTGCCTAAAGAATTAAGGGTCTTTTTCCTGTGTAGTAGTGTAAATTTCCATGGTGACATGGCTGTATTTTTGCACAAGAAGGGAGTGTTCAAAGTTACTGTAAATGGCCTAAATCATGTGAAAGACTTATTTATAACAAATTGAGGTTGCAGATGTTCACAAGGCAAAACACCTGGGCAAGCCAACCCAAAACATCTATACTGAGAAAACCACAAATTAAACTTTGAACCATTAATGATTAATATAGTCTGTTGAGTTTTATAACAGTTTTAGCCACATGTTTACAGTTCTGAAGCCATATAAGACAATATTACTTATGAATACCAAAGAAAAATACAGTTGTAACAAAAGGCCACTCATTGCCCTCAGTGTAAGTTTTAATTGACTAAAAAGACACTAGAAATCTTGTCCAATCTTCCTTCAGCTGGTCAATATTTACAAACATATGTTGTCACTGAATCCATTTAAATATTTCACTGATATTATAGAGCAATATAAGCGGCACTTTTCATTATTGAGTGGTGTTTTTGCTGCCTCAGCTAGTGTCCAGCGGTGTTTGTGATGAGTGTATATGGGCTATGAGTGTCACCGCTGACGCTTCTTCCTGTGTTTTGGCAGATCACAGCTGGTCTGGACTCAGTGGGCCGGATACAGATGCGGACGCGACGCACTCTAAGGGGCCACCTGGCCAAGATCTATGCAATGCACTGGGGGAGCGACTCCAGGTAGTGTACAGTAGTTATTCTACAGACAATACAAATAATAACTTGGGAGCAGAATAGGAAATTAACCATTTTTTCCACTGAGTTTTTGGGTTTTTTTTGTCCTTTTTGGCCTGATTGACATATTTTTTTGTTTTATATTTACGGGCATTTCTTTAAATTGGCAAATTAACAGACAATTTGTACCATTAAGACAAGACTGAATGTTTTTCCCCAATTTCTGGAAAGTGTTGGGAAGCCTTATAGAGAAAAGTGTTACACAAAAATGCAAACAGGGTAAAAAGCGCTAAGTGCAGCTTATAATAATTTATAAATTTATGAGTATTTTATAAACTTTGAAGGTCATTCTCCCCCCTGTGCCTGTGTTAAATTCTTGTGCTGCAAGCAGACTGATTTTAGAATTTGTGACTGCCAGAGACAGCACAGCGACTGTTAACACTGCTGCTATAACTGTCGAGATCTATGCCAGGAATGGGCAATAAAATGCCACGGAGGGCTTGACAGTCTGCAGGTTTTCATTCCATCCGAACATGAACACACCTTCAGCTGGAGCGTAGGAATTAAACAATAAAACCACCAGACTGGTATCGGTTTAATCTTTGTCTTGACTTAAATTCTTACATTATTATTGATATAAGGAACCAATGCTAAGAAATACCACCAACACTGGTACAAAGGAGTTAACAGCAGTGGCTATCACTGGTTTTAAAAGCTTTTCTTTCTCTGTATTTAATATGTTTGTGTCTTTATCTTTCTCTCTGTCCATCTGTCTCCCAATGCAATGCACTGGGGCAGTGACGGCAGTCCCAGGTGTGGGGTTATACTACTACTAGTACCACTACCACTTTTACTACTACTGCTACTACTACTACTACTCTACTAATATGACTAATACCACCATAACTGACACTACTGCCACCTACACTACTACATCTGTCTAAGCGCTAGCACTGTTTTACACCCTCACTCTGATCACAGTAATGGTATTGGCTCGGCACAGAGACAAGCAGCCACCACAGCTTATTTAATATTTCCTTAAAGATGCAGTTTGTAAAATCTAAAAGTCTGACAGCTTTCCAAATGTGACGACACTTTGAAATGAATCATAGTGAATCTGTGTCCAGATTGGACAGCAACTGTGGCTGCACATGTCGAGTTGCCACTAAATTAAGATTTACAAACTGCTTTTTTAACTGTTTGCTGCAATTATGAGCACCAAGAATTATCAGTTAAGATTGTGTTTTTCCTGTAGTATGCATGCAGTGCACTGATCCTTATTCATTGGAAATGAACTGGAATATGACGTAGTAATTCTGTTTTCCAGTCCTACTTATAATATTTTGTACAGTCAGAGAAAATGTAGATCATACATTTCTGATATGTCTGAGCAAATTCTCTCTTTTTCACCACTAAAACTTGAGTTTGTCTCTTTTGTTATTTAGCTGAATACTTGTATCACCTGCAGCTGGTGAAGTACGAGCTGTTCAATCCTGATTATTGTGTTGTGTGTGTGTGTGTGTGTGTGTGTGTGTATTGGTGTGAATGTGCCTACCACCCTCTGGGTGACCCTGCAGGAGGCCAGTGTTTATTTTGTATATATCCACTGACATTTGAGCGTGGTGGCTCTCCCCTTGATTGTATCGTAGCACCATCAAACCACTTCCTGTCCCTGGAGAGACAGAAACACCCAGTCAGGGTTGGAGGGGAGGGGTTTTTGGTTTTTAGCTGTTTCTGCATCTGCACCACTCACAACCTTCAATCTGTCCCCCTCCCCACCCCCCCTTTTTTTTTGCTCTGCCTCTTTTCTGTTTTTACTTCTCGTTCGTCCCTTTCTGCTGCCCCTCCTCATCTTCTTTCTAGTGCTTTCCTAACCCCTCAGGCTTCCACCTCCCACCCGACAGTAGGGATTTTTACATAACTGGGGTAATGAATATTACATGGAGTGGGACATTAAAAGTGGCTTCCCAGGATGAGGAGACTTAACACCAAGAGAGGGAGAAAGAGGGAAGATGGAGGGAAACGGGGCCTGGGAGAGAGAAGTAGGGAGCTCACACTGAAGACAGAGCACCATGTACTCATTCAGACAGTGTAGCGTAGAAGTCTGTAAGGTGGCTGGCTCTCATTGCTTTAAATGAACCAGGTGCATGTACTGTAGATCATGTTGGTTTTTCATTATGTGAGCCTTGTCTCATGTTGCTGTTCTTTCTGCTGGTTTCCAGACTACTTGTCAGTGCCTCGCAAGATGGAAAGCTAATCATCTGGGACAGCTACACGACAAATAAGGTTAGAATAATGACAGTCAACGACAGAATGTGTCAAATGTGAAAGCACAATCACATTTAAATTCAGCTGAGAGTTAAAACAATGTGTACAAGAAGTCAATAACACCTTATTGTTTATTTGTGGTCATCATCTCGCCCAGATTTCACTAAATCTGCTCTTTGACTTCTGGGTTTGGGGGGATGTCAACTGTCCAGATGTCTTTTTTTTTTTTTTTTAGAGTACAGGCTGGAATTAGGCAAATTTATTTATTCATTTTATTTTCCAGTGTGTTACCAGCATCTCTCCGCCCACTTAAACACAGTAACATTGCAAATTTGTCTTCAGTGAGTAAGTCTGTCACCTGTGCTCACCAGTGGAAGCTGTCTGGTTTCTCTGAGCTTCCTTTTGCATTATAAAATGAATCTGGCTGGTAAAATGGCGAAAGTGACCACTGGCTTATGTATTTTAAGATTATTATATCATTGATGCCACAGGATGGAAATCAGTTTAATGTCAAAAACATCCAGGAAAATATCACACAGGCTTATTACAAGGCAAATTCTGAGAATGCACATAAAGGATTTTTCTATCACCTAAAAATAGTGAAATATTTATCTGAAAACAAAATATGTGGCCACTGATAACACAAGGTACAGATGACTTCTTGTCTTTTTTTTTTTTTTTAACTGTATCAGAGATATCCTATCCTTTGTACAAATGTATGTTTCGACACACACCACCACAGACTGTCTTATGCTGTCCTATTGCACTAAATGTTAAGTTCTGTTGTTTTTGCATCATCTGCTCCATGATGTAATTATGTTTCCATGTTGGTTATTGACATTTTGCAACAGTGCCACCCAGAAATATGGTGGAATTTGTCCTTCACTATGTCTGAAGTACACAGCACCACTCTGAATTTTGGATTTAAACAAATTAATGGAACTTTGCATTAAAGCCTTTAACCTTAATTAACCTTAAAGCTCAACATTAATTCCTCTGTTGTATTTTCTAAAAAAAAAAAAAAACTCGTCCTCAGATGCATGCCATCCCGCTGCGCTCTTCCTGGGTGATGACATGCGCCTACGCCCCCTCTGGGAACTATGTGGCCTGCGGAGGCCTGGACAACATCTGCTCCATATACAGCCTGAAGACCCGTGAGGGCAATGTGCGCGTCACCCGAGAACTACCCGGACACACAGGTAGGCACAGAGCCAGCCACAAAACAATGCAAATAAAAGCTCATCTTTGGCTGGACTTTTTATTTAATATATTTATTGCCGACGGGCACTTAGAGTCTCACTCTTAAGTCAAATAAAGAATGGTATCATTGTTACTTACCTTGATCAGTGTGATGATGATGTCTCTGCCTGCAATGTATGCAGAAATATGGAAAATAGTCAGTTCCATTTGTAGGAAAATGCTGTAGTGCTGCGTCCTTTTATTGGCAGCTACAGTGCTGGATGAACATGCCTGCTTAAAACAATATTTCAAAGAATGTAGGTCCAATTCTCAACTCATCTTTATTTCAAATAACAGAAGAATGTGGATGGGTGGGCGTAGCTGAGCAAAACAAGTGAAAAAACATCACTCATGGTTACAACTTTACATAAGGCAACATTGTGGAGAAGGATTAACTACTCACATGGCGTAAGACCACTTTGTAAGTAGTTAAAGAGCTGAGGTACTAACGAGGCAGGGCAGAGCTCTCCTTATCTAATGTTGAACCTTTTTTATTATCTCCAGGTTATTTGTCCTGCTGTCGTTTCTTGGATGACAACCAGATACTGACCAGCTCTGGAGACACCACCTGGTGAGTAACGACTCTCTGCTCCCCTCTGCACAGCTTAAAGAATCAAGTTTTTTTTCGTGTGTTGACGATAGAAATATTCAGTTGATACTCTTGTTTCCATGCTACAGAACAGAACCTGAGTGACTGAAGATGCTCGTCTACATTACATTAAAATGTCAAGACTTGCTCTCCAGTATTCATCTTCTACTGTCACTGACTTCCTCTCATGTTGCTGAATGTCCTTTGTGCAGATTTAGCATAACACTTTGCTTTGAGCCATTGTTTTAATGTGTGAGAGTAGATTAATATGGCAGAGCAGGCAAAAAAGTCAGTCATCCAGGGTCATAATTTGATTGAGGTGTATTCAGATACTGTACATGATCAGAAAATGCAGTTAATATCAATGGTAATAAATAAATAAAAGCAGTTATCGTCTCTTTCATGTTTACAACCTTCCTGTGCTCTGTACTTCCCAGCTGTGCCTATCTGGGACACTTCACTCATACCTAAACACTACTCTCTCTCTTGCAGTGCATTGTGGGACATAGAGACAGGCCAGCAGGCCACCAGTTTCACTGGCCACACAGGTGATGTGATGAGTTTGTCTTTAAGCCCGGACTTCAAGACCTTTGTGTCAGGAGCTTGCGACGCCACCTCCAAGCTGTGGGACATTCGTGACGGCATGTGCAGGCAATCTTTCACCGGGCACGTGTCCGACATCAATGCCGTCACTGTGAGTACACACACACACACACACACACAGCAGTAAAGAGGAGGATTGAAGATCGATTATGACTCAATATTGCTTTATTCTTGAAAATTTGACCAGTTCCTTAAGATTTTTTGTTTTTGTTTTACAGCATTGTGCTCATTGATATGCACTTTTTTCTCTTTACTGTTTCTTTAGCTTTTCTGTGTCACAGAATTGTCTTCATTTGTTTTGCAAAGAAGCAATTGCTGTTTTAGCTAACTTCCAGAAACTTTGTCTATTTATTCCAAACAAAGATGTTCCTGCTGTAATTATAAAAAGCATTATTTCTATTATTGAAATATTACTCTTGTCAAAGTGCTTCATTAGAGCAGGTCTGAAACCCTCTGATGGTCCTTTAGGCTCTGAGACAGACAAGAAGCATCTTTTAATTAATCTCTTTCTCCCCAGATGCCCCGCCTCTGTGCCTCAAAAACGCAATATCATTTTAAAATTTTTCTTGCATCTTCTTCATTTTACTTTTTTCTCCTGCAGTTTTTCCCCAATGGGAATGCCTTTGGCACAGGCTCAGATGACGCCACCTGCAGGCTGTTTGACCTGCGTGCTGACCAGGAGCTGATGATGTACAGCCATGACAACATCATCTGTGGCATCACCTCCGTGGCTTTCTCCAAGAGCGGCCGCCTGTTGCTGGCCGGCTACGACGACTTCAACTGCAACGTCTGGGACACTCTGAAAGGCGAGCGCGCAGGTAAGTGACAACTGAAGCCTTATTTTATTTTATTTTATTTTATTGTTTTGTTTTGTTTTGTTTTTTGTAATTTTAAGTTACAGATGTGAGGAGACTTTCTTGGTTTAAAGAATAATTTAGCATAATTTTTAAATTCACTACCTCAGTGGAAGCAACTGGCTAAAATAAGGATTAGAAACTTTACAAAAGCCGTAATATTCAGTGAAGTAATTGATGACATCAGATTAGTCAGCTAGTGTTTGTATTTTTTATTTTTTATTTTTTATTTTTTTAAAGTGTGTTGTTCTCGGTGTGTGCTTTTTTTACTACTGCACATAGTGAGAGAAATGCACCTAAATGCACCACTTATTTGTAACATGAACACTAACTTGTCAGGATAAAAAAGTCTGTTTCATGAGGAATGAAAGTCAATATATAAACTGTTAAATCATTTAGTCAGTTTCCTCCCTAGTGTGAATTCAGGGTAAAGACACAGCCCCAAAAACAGACTGTTGGGGTACAAAATTTTAGCAAATAAAGTCTTGCCTGTGCAACTGCTTATGTTACAAAGCTTAAGACTTTGCTGCCTAATTAATAATTTTACACATCATGATTTTCAGTGATGTTTGAATTTCTCTTGACTTTAGCTGCGGGTTGCAGAGTTTTTTGTAATCAGCCTCTGACTGGTTTATTGTCGTTGACATCCAGGTGTGCTAGCGGGCCACGACAACAGAGTGAGCTGCTTAGGTGTGACAGAAGACGGCATGGCCGTGGCCACTGGCTCCTGGGACAGTTTCCTCCGGATCTGGAACTAAACAAACCTCTTCCCTGTTGTACTCAATCACTGCCCGCCAACTTCCTCCCCCCCCTCCCCCCCCCGCTACCCCCCATCCAACGTATCCCGACTCATCTGCTGAGCTGAACCTGAAGGGGTGTACACTGTGTCAGCCGAAATCCTCTCAACTCACCCCCAGTTCTCCTCTCTCCGCTGGCGACCTGCCCACCTGTGAGAAACTACCAACTCTTTCTACCTTACCAAGTGACATTTTTTTTCACCCAGCTATTACACAGCAACAAAAATAAGAACTTTTCACTAGAGTTGTCCAATCAAAAATAAAAATAAGAGGTGAGTTACGAAAAACTGAAGGAAAAAAAATTGAAGATTTTGCCCTTATACCAGTTTTCTTCTAGGGGGCGATAAAGAGCACCTGTTACTTTGACTAACAAGCAAGATGACCGTCAGTGTGTAATATGTAAATGTAAATATAAAGACAGTATATATGTATAGCATTATGTGTGTATATATGCATTATATATGCATATATAATGTGTATGTATATATTTTTGTAGTTTATTTCCCACCCTTGAATTTTTTTTTTTTATGATTTTTGGGGGTTTTATGTTTTATTTCAAATGTATATATTCACATTACTACACAACATAATGCTAGACCTGGGTAAAGTAGTCAATCCTAAGCATTTGTTTCATCCAATGTGAGTACAAGATCAGACAATTCACACACACAAATATCGTTTTACTCTAAAAACTTTTTAATGTCGGGTATTTGCTGATTTAGTTAAGCCCTTCAACAAAAGAGGACATAAGACGTAAGCAGTTGCGAAAAAAACGGATTTTTTCCAACTAAATTCACTTTCCTCTTTTGAATCTGTGTATGTTTGTGTGTATTATGGTCACAGGCAGTGGGTATAACTCAGACATCCTGTACCTACAAATTTTGCGTTCATGTGAATGATGGCTATGATGGTGACTTTTTTTTTTTTTCTTTTAAACAAAAACAACCCCAGTTGTTCCTCACCACAGTCTCTTCTTTTGTAAGGAAACCGTCACACTGTTGTGTTTGTGTATAGTGAGAAAGCTTCAAAACCAACAAGGGGTGAATTATGTTTTTAGTCTGGATTCAGCTTTAGCTCCAACGTAGGCTAAGATAGAAAACTTTCTGTTAATGGAGGCCATGCTTTACTCAAGTGGACTGTGGTTTCAAGTCATTGGATGCTGAATATCTGAATATCTGAAGACCACAGCCATTTCATGCAAATCAACAGCTGTGTGATATGATTGATAACCCAATAATGGTCCGAAACAGAGGTTTTGCATCATAATATCCCCGTCTCCTGCAGCCTATAGAATCTACTCTTCTCCTTAAAGTTGAGATGAAGATCTCAAGTTGCCTGTATAAATGACACTGATGGAGGGCAAAGTGAAGAGAGACACGTTCTCCGAAAGCAGAAGCCGTCCTCTACCTGTGAGCTTGTAACGGCACAGAGGCCAGTATGGACAAATGGGAGGATATTAAAGGAGCAGTGGCTTCATGTCAGGACCATAAAGGACTGCAGTGACTCTGTGAGTGGCCTCTGAGGACTGGACAAAAGCTGGAGGGAGAGAGAGAGAGAGAGAGAGAGAGAGAGATGTCTGTCAGAGCTCACCATGTCATTTTTACCTTTTTTTGTTTTTAAAAATGAAGGATCAACGAGTCCTTTTTGTTGTCAGCGAGGTGTCAACTGAGTGACTGCATGGAACTGAAATCATGTCCACCACTCCAAAGTCACACCAGTGCCACCACAAGCCTGTAAAAAAAGAAAAACAAAAAAAAAGAAGGAAAAAAAAGAAAAAAGATTTTTTTTAAAAGGTTTAACACTTTCAGTGATTTCTTTCTTTCCTCACCAAAAACAAGTTATGAACTGTTAAATATTGCTAGTGAAGAAAGTACACTTGGTAGACAGAAATGTACACTTAGTAGAGAGCTAGGAACGCACTCACAAACTGTAGTACAAATGTAAACCATCGAGCACATGTGACTTATTTACCCATAGAGGTGGTATTTCTGATTTTGAGTATTTTCTCATCACGCATCTTCCTTTTTTTTTTTTTTTTTTTTTTTGGTTCCTCTCTAAAAGCTTAATTTTTTTTGAAAAATAATACACATTACGTGTGTGAGTTGGACCTATCCATCAGCTGTCTCAGGTGCCTATCTCTAAATAAACACATTTGACCCACATGGGCTGGATAAGGAGGGTTTGTGCCCCTGTGAGATGTGGCACTTTTGTGTCTCCATTCTGCCTTACGATACCATTCATAATAGAAGGTAATACTAGCATCGACTACAGTAATGTTTTACTCTTACTATTCCTTTTTACACAACGATCAATAAGAAATATTGCAAATTTTCTTTTCTTTTTCCCAATAGAAGCACATTCTGATACTAGTGAACACTAAAAAGCATGCTTACAGAAAACCACCACGACCACATGCAGCTCCATAAAGCTTCTTGAAGCAAATGTTTTACATCACTTTTTATACAATTCTGCTTTCTACTACTACCGTACAGTTTGTAGTATTTATTAAGGTTCAATCAGCTAACAATGAAGCCCCTCTTTTGCATACCGTGACTCTATAGTGACCTTTTTTTTTTTCTTTTTTTTTTTTTAAGAAATGTTTTAGCTGCTTCTACCTGGCTTTGCATTAATGAATCCATTTTGAGCGAATGTTAAAAATAACAGTTATAGTTTTTAGCCTGAGAATATCTTTGAGGTGTGTAGGATGTGATATGTATTGCATATCAGTGTTGAGGTGTGTGTTGGGAAGGGAAGGGAATTGGGAGGGAGGGGGGGGGGGGAGGGGGTGATTTGCTGATGTATGTGGATAACATATAGATCTAAGTGTTACTTCCTCATTTGTGCCAATGTTATCCACAGACCCTGAGCTGTGAACTGAAAACTAGTCAATGTGACAAAAAAAAACAAACAAACATGTATGCTCACTTAACTCAAGTGCCAGCCTCCTCCATCTCCATTGAATAAGGTCACATCAGTATCTGATTTTGTAGCCAATCGGTTGTCTGATCAAACAGGTTGACTGCTTAATGTCTGAAGATGGGCTTTTGTATCCCAAAGCGTTATTAAGTTGACAGTGCTTATTAGACCGCGAGTTTCTATTTCAGTCAGTGGACGTAGGAGTTCATGTGTGCCCAGATAAAGATGACAAAATGATGGACTGACAGTAAAGGAGTAGTTCGACATTTTGGGAAACACTGGCGCACATTCGTCATGTCAGTTATAGACAGGACTTTAGCCTAGCAACTAGTTTAGAACAAAAGGGTGAAAAGGGAGACGGTTAGCTGCATACCAGCACCTCTAAAACAAACGATTTAACATGTTGTTTGTTTAATCCTTACAAAAAAAAAAAAAACGAAGTGTAAAAACAGCAATTATGTGTGGGACTATTTCTTGACCAAGACCAGTTGCCAGGCAACCGAGCAAGAACTTGTCAGTTACATAGTTCCCCAGTAAAATGGGGAATTGTTTCTTTCGCACGTATGAAATAAACAAGATATGTCGTATTAATTAGTAAGCTTTAGAGGTGATAGTAGGCTAATTTTGCTACTACTGGACAGAGTCACACTCTGCTGTTTTCCCCTGTTTCCAATCTTTGTGTTAAACTAAGTTAAGCAGCTGGCGGAGTGATATCAAACATCTCATTAAGCTCCACCAGAAAGCGAAGAAGCCTATTAACCAAAATGTCCAACTATTTCCTTAAATCAACCCTGTTTTCACTTTTCAATCCATCGTGAACTGTGTGAAATTTAAAAAAAAAAACAACAAAAAACCATAGCCCTTAACAGCTGAGAAAGGGGGTTGTCTGTATCTCTGGCAGTGATGTTCAGCAGGCAACCATTTACTCGCCCCTGTGTGTAATTCAGCAGTATTAGCAGCTGGATCCTGGAGTAGTGCCTGTGCAGTTCACTCATCTTTAGTAGTGCAGTAGACTCATTAATCAGAAAGGTGCTTGACTTCATTTAATTTCACGTTATTATTGTATTTACCTGAAGTCTCCTCCGGTTTATTCCTTTAACACTCATCCTACCAACATATTAAACATACAAGGACTACCGACTGGGGTCCCAAATAAACTACTGTAAGAAACAACGATCATAGCAAAATGTTAACTTATTTCTTCTCTAAACATTATTAGTTATGTAATAAATATCACCCGCAAAAAAAGAGTATAAAGTTACAGTTAATTTGCATATTGTGTAAAATGAATATATATACTTTTATTTACTACAAATTGCAGCTTTTATCCCAAGTACAGTCTTTCCACAACGCCTTCAAAATGACTGACAGAGTGCTCCTACCCCCCTGATAGTACAGATAGATAGATACTACACAGGCGGAATTGGGTGCTTTTGATATATTGAATTGAATTTTAAATATGTTGGTATTTTTAAGAAGCACTAATTAAAACAGAAGCGGAAAATGATATGAAGTCATTGGGAACAAATTGACAAAGTTATGAAAAATTTGAATGATAGAATAAAGCACCTGTGAGATAAAAAGTAAACTTCTGGGGTCTGCGGGGACCCCGGTCGGTAGGATTAAGGTTAACTACACATGAAGTACCAGAACCTGAATCAGTGACCTGTTTTAATCCTTGGAGTAGTAACTTCACGCATGTTTTGCAGTAGTATTTTGGCATTTTTGTCAACCACAGTGCCAACGTCTAACTTCAAAGAGCAAATGTGAAAATGTAACTGTTCAGGCAGTATTTTTGAGGACTGTATTTGCACGACGACCCTCCGATGTTGTCCCTGAATATGAAAGAATTGTTTTAAGTTTCTGATTAACTTTTTTTTTTTTTTTTTTTTTTTTTTTTTTTTTAAATGCAGCGACATCACACCACATGAACTGGTTACGTCACCACCGTCACCACCATCACCACCACAGCACCACAGCACCATCACAAATAAATGCACTGCCCTATTGACTCTACAACCTACTGTTCTGACATTTTAGTTTTTAATTTTTGCTTTGATTTTCGTTTATTTATTGTTTCATGTTTTAAGCCAGTAAAGACCAGGGACTTGGTGCCATGATAATTCTCTTACAGTGCTATTGTGTGAAATTATAATCACTTGTTATGGAATAATTTTTATAGTCTTTTTCACACCAGACCTTTTTTTTGTATTTGTACAGTGGCTTGGTGATACTGATATGTTGCCATGAGTTATTGTAACCAATAAAAAAAGCTTTTAACCAAGAATACCAATCCTGGCTGAATTATTGGAGTTGTATAAGGAATGTAAAGTATTAATCCTTTAAAAATGTTCACGTTTAATAAACAAGGAGTTAATTATTAGGAAAATACAAGTGTAAAAAAAAAAGTTCAATCAAAATGTGAACTGTATTTATATTCGAGTCGCCTTATTAATATCCACTGATGTTAGATTTCTTTATGGTTTTGCTTAAAATGCTGTAAGAATCACTGCCTGCAGATAGTGTGAGTGTTAAAACTGCAGCAAATCTACTTTCCTTTGCTACAGGTGTCTCAGGCTGACAGACGTACCTATAAAAACCAAACATTTGCCTTTATTGACAGTTTCTGTCTTGTAAAATATAAGTTTAACAAGCAGTTCTGAGGTGCTTCACATCTGATGAAACTTCTGTAATGAGTAAATCACATTATAGATTGTTGAAGTCATAATGTGAAGCCATTGCATAATAAATGTTCAACTGTTTTTTTCAATCATCAGATGCAGGACTTCAGACGCTCAGTTCAAACTGTTCTGGAAAGATCAAAGAAATGCACAAAAATGTCTGTTTTAGATTGTGGCAGATTTAATACAGTCTAGCAAATCCAGAGGTATTTCAACACGTTCAAGAAAGAAAAAAAGGTTTTACAAAGTGCAGATTGGTGTAATCATTATTATACTGTAGGTCTAATGGGTATAAATAACAGGATATTATAAAATATAGGAGATTTTCCAAAGCCTTTAATCTATACAGTTTGGATTGCTAAAAAATAGAACATGAACCTACAGTATTTTAAAGACATGCTTTCCCTTCCTAGTTATTTTTTTTCCCTCAGTGAATTTGAACTAGAGTCTTATAATTCACAAAACAAATCTGTTCTCTTTCATTATTAAACATATTTATTTTTTGATGCTAACATACAGTAGATCATGTGCCTGAACATTTACATATAGAATCTCAAAGACACACAAACTCCATTTGCTCCACAAAAGTTAGTCAAAAAAGGCATATTCACAGTGAGAAGCACGTTAGTGTCAAAATATAGCACCCGACCGGTAGCCTTCATTATACTGCCTCCTTGTGGAGTGTCTTTGCACACCATAGGTCCAAGTCTGTTTGTGTTGCAGGCAGTTTTGTTCTACAGTTTGTTCACTGCAGCTTGTGAAGCGCCTGTCTGGCTGCAGTGGAGAGGAGGAGGAGGGGAAATACTGTCGTGTCTGGGCCTTCACTCTTCTCCGTCCACCATGACTGAAACTAACAATTATCTTTTTTTTTTTATTGATTGATTCATCTACAAAATGTCAAAAAATAATGACAAAGGCCCATAAATGAAAGAGAAATGGTGAAACTGATAATGTGTCATGACCATAAGAAAAACAAAAAAACCCACAAATGAAATAGAAAAAGACTGAATCTTTACTTCAGCGGCAGAGTTTTGGTATTCTTGCCAAATGGATGACTAACATTTCACTGATTATCAAATCGGCTATTTGATTTCTTCTCTTTTGATAGACTCTTTTCAACACTACCGCCCGCACAGAAACCGTTGTGTCGTTCAGGTGAGGAGGAAAACTTGGCCCGATGAGGTGGCGCCCGGCTGAGGAATGATGGGCTCAACATGAACCAAACTGTGGAGTGATGAAGAGGAGCAGCTTCACTGCTGAGGCTGCAGATACTGACTTGTGAACACCTCCAGCTGTCTATCCAGCTCTATGGCTTTATGAGTGATGAAGAGGAGCAGCTTCAATGCTGAGGCTGCAGATACTGGTTTGTGAATACCTCCAGCTGTCTCTCCAGCTCTGTGGCTTTATGTCTGCAGAGAACAAGAAACACACATTAGATTTGGACTAAATGCAGGAAAACACTTGTCAAGTATCACTATTGCTCTATGTAAGATTCATTTACATTCGTTTTAAAGGCCCTGCACACCTACATGGGTGTTCTTAATTATCATGGCTGATCTGACCTCCAGTCAGGTAAAAGTTGGGTGAAGCTACGTAGAGAATTACATGATCGATGTCACCAAACTCTTTGTACTTATAAGAAGGATAACAGTGTAAGCTGTCTGACCCTAATAGGTGCAACAAAAGTAACAAAAGAGTGAGTTAGATGTCAATCAAGTGCAGTTTGTGAGGAGGTCTAATCAGTAAACATAAATGAAAACACTTGAGTAGGTGGACAATGTGTGTAGGTGCTTTAAAATTTAATACATTTTTGAGACTTAAACTCATAAACTGCATTTGAGGAGTTAACGTCAATCATATATGATGATAAAGCTGCACTATACAACGGTATCACAAGTTTAGTATTCATATGTTTATCATCTGACTGAACTTACCAAACATATACACTCCAAGTTCACAACCCCTTTAAGAACAGGAAATAGTAAAATAATAACTGTTCAGGCTTTCCTGACTTGCCTAAAACTTGTATGTCCAGCACTGTTGTCTTTTAGTTTCTCACATTTTTCATTAAAAAGCAATTTTGCCAATTTTCAACCTTATTTCTGACAGTGTGGCCAGAGGCGCTGTTAAAGTTTCAAGCTTTTGTGTTTACTTTACTTAAGCCATCATCAGGAGCAGGTAAAGGTGTGAAGAAACAACAGACAATACCTGGTAACCTTTACCTGCTCCTGATGAGGGTTTTAAAGTAAAACTGAAAGCTTGAAACAGCAAAAACACCTCTGTCCTTTTTTTGGAGAGACACATCATTTCCAACTCTTGAAAAGTTTGCTAGTCCTCTAGTATTCATTCATTTTCCCCAGACAAGATCTTCCCAGATCATTAACACTCATCTACTCTCTTTCCCCCTCAATTGTGTACCCTTCACGTTGCCCCGAATAAGAGAAGGAGCCGGACTGACCGCAGGCTCTTGGAGCGGCTCTGGACGGTCTCCAGCTGATCTATCTTGGCTGTCAGTTGGCGGATTTCTGCCTCCAGCTCTTTCTGCGTCTGGTCCACCTGCTGACAGAGCCGAGCAAAGGTCGCCGCCATCTCCCTGGCAACACAGAGGGCACAGCGTCGCACTGCTTATTTATTTAGCCCAGAGGGGAAGGCTAGGTGGGGTATGGGTGAGGTGGGAGGTGTAGGGCTCAGTGTGTGTGTGTGTTGTTTGATGTATAAAATGTTCAGAGAAATTAGCATTTTATGTAAAAATAAAATATTATTAGACTGAATGTGATGCATGTTTTAGGATGAATCCATCCTTAAATACGCTGTCATTTCTTCCGATAAATACAGATTATAGAGAAATACAATCTTTAATATCTGTATAAATCAATACACACTGACTGAACTGCCAGAAAATCAGCTTAAATTGGCCCACAGTGCGCACATCGCATTATATCTGATTTGAGTGACAGATCTAATAGAAGTGATCTAAAAGTTGTACTATCAAATGGTACCGTATAAGGACTTACTGTTGGACCTGGTGGCTACAGTTAGCGCTAGTAAAGCTGATGATGAGCTGCAGCTTCTCGGTTGCGTAGTCCACAAACTGGCGCTTCAGAGTGCGCTCCTTTGCCTTTGTGGTCCAGGTGAGTCTCTCATACAAGTACAGTAAGCCATAGAGTGAGGTAGACAGGGCGATTAGTCTCCAGCCAACGGCTCTCCACACCTAAGAAAGAAAAAAAACACAACACAGATTGACACCTCTATTTACAAATACAGTTTTCAGGGACAAGTATTTGCAGTGTTTCCAGTATAGTTGCACAGGCCTGGCGGGCAGCCAGGTCAGCGAGAAGCCCTGCCAGGCCAAAAAATATCTTTTTAATGCCAAAAATAACACCAAATATCCATTAATTCAGGAATCAATAGTGTTTCGGGGGAGTCTCTGTGCAGTGCTGTTCCGAAATGTGAGTCAACCTCTGTGTCGTTGCCTGGGAAACCCTTGGTAGCGTAGCTCCTTTTATAAGGGATAGGGCAGTGCGTAATGTGTGTGTGCAATGAGTGTGTGGTTGAGTGTGTGTGAGCAGCAGAAAAGTGACATGACTGCGAGCGGAGCAGAGGAAAAGGTTAAAAGAAATTTGTCAGTCTGGTAGTAAATGTACAGTACAGACTACAGTGTGTCAGTTAATAAATGCTGCAGTTTCTCAAGACAAAGAAAAGTCTCGTCTGTTGTTTCCCCAACTGCTAGAAAAGTGAAGGGGGTTAGCCCCGAAGTTAGCAACAATGGTTTAGCCTGACGACACTAAACAGAGAAATGGAGAATGTAAAAATGACTGACTGCTCTCCCGTGTTCTGCACAGCAACCCCCCGCCCCAAAAGAAGCTCTCTTAAGGACATTTTGTCAAACTATATAAATACATCTATCTCAGAAGTACAAAGAAATTTGGAAATAACATACCACTCCTCCAACAATAATAGCACTCATTGATGTGCGGGAGGTGAGGGATGCAACGTTGTTTGCCATGGCTAACATCAGGTCTTCCTGGGTCATGAGGGCTGTCTCATGGTTGGGTGGGGCTACAGTTGAGGGGGGCCCTGAGGAGGGCGTGACGGCCAGGGGCAACGCTGGTCGAGAGGCCTGAGTAATGACAACAGAGGTACAGTATAAGACCTTTACACAGTGAGAAAATCTCATCACTTTCCCAAATCTGACTTTTTTTACTTTCACTTTTTTTTCCATCTCTCCAGTCTGTACCTGGAAGTTCTGGTCCACCAGTTTGAGTGCTCTCTCTGCGTTGACAGATCCCAGGAAGCGGTGGACTAACGATGTCCAGCCCAATGAAAATTGAAACTCAATGTTCTCCTGAAAGTCACTGCAAAGTGTGGCACAGTTCAGGTCGTAACTCAGGTCGAACTTCCTGCTGGGCACCAGCATGTGCATTTGGCCCTGGACCCCGGCAGGAAGCAGAGGGAGCATGCTCTCTGGAGAGAGAAGAGGAAACACAGAGGGTGAGAATTAAAGAGTCGCAGTAAGAAAATCAAAAGCAGTCATGGGAATAATTGTAGTTTCCTTTGTATTTCCTTATGCTAATGCACAAGGTCAAAGAGAGTAATTTTATTTTTGACTCTAGTATATTAAACTTTTATACTTCAACTTAAAAATGCATTTTATCTTTTTTAATGGCCAAAAAAAAAATGAAAACTAGGAACACTGCCACAACATATCACCAGAGTCAATAAATAAAATACATTTAATTTAAATTGGCCCATTGCCTGAATAACAAAAAAAAAAAGAAAAAAGAAGAAATCACACCACAATTTCATAACAGCCCCTGAAGCCTTTTCATCGGAGGGCACATTAACACCTTTTCAACATCACTGCCACTGATCACAGCTTGCATGCGTGCCTGATGCAGTGACGCATTTGCAGCATAATGGGGCATGGGATGATGGCATTCAGCGAGGAGGGTAAATATAGCAGGGCGCTGGGTGTTGCAGACCGTAGCCCGAGTGCCCAAAGGTTTTGACTAACTTTAGAAACCGTCTTTGAATGAGCGATTGAGTGAATAAACAATGGTGGACTGGAAATCTGGGCTGACGTCAATTTTCTATTACAATATGATAACTTTATTTGGCATCTTATCCAAAGAAAGGTTTTGAGGGAAGGATCTAGTTGCAGCTTGAGGTCTTTTATTATTAGATGCAAGGCTTTCTTATTTTATCATTTCAACATTCTCGGTTCAGCAGAACAAATACAGGCTGAGACCAAAAGTACGCGCTGACAGATTTGTTCTTGTAAGCTTTGAGACAACTGAAACATCAATAGGTGGAATCATTATTCAAATTACCCATCATGTATTTCTGAGAGGACTGGACAGAGACGTTGACGGCGTCAGAGCAGCGGAAGGCCAGATTCTTGCCCATCCCTTCCTCCACATGAGACAGCAGCTCCTGCAAAAACACAACAGGGGTCAGAGGTCACAGGGAAAGCAGCCAATGAAAAAGAGAGGCCAGAGTACATGTCTCACTGACACTCTAGTGCGAGGGTGATAAATTGGTGCAATTAGCTGATAACTACACAGTGTAGTTTATTTTTATCATATAGGTAGTGTCATACTGACAGGACTGAAGTATGATACCTGTTGTTTGATGCGTTGTGAATATGACTATTATTGTTTTTACTGTGTGTACAAGGAAACTGAATATGTTAAATTAGACACTTTATAACCAAAATACAGTAAATAAGCCAATTAGAGCCAATTATTAGTCTATTAGCAAAAAATTATATTTGACCTGCGAAAACCAGTATCACACTTTTTGTCTCGTCTTGTCTTGAGAGAGGGTGGCATATGTATACAAGGAAAATCTGACCCTAATGTATGGAAATCACGGTTTTAACGCTTTGCCTCTACTTACAGACTTGTAGATTTTGAGAACATGAGGTGAAGGATGGAAGTCTGCGTGGAACTCATCGACAATCACATGGAGACGGCCGATCTCCTCTCCCATGGCGTTGGACACCTGAGTGAAGCACAACCAGAGTCATCAGGCAGCTATAGCACATCAGGGGCCAGATGCATAAAACTCTGTGTAGATTCATGACTAAAACTGTGTGTACACACAAAGCCAGAAAAACGCACACGCATTCTTTTCCTTAGATTTATAAAGTTGTGTGTATGCATGGTTCTGTTTTATACATCTCAGTCATTGAGGAACTGGGCACACGCCTCATTTCCACTCCCACTATTAGCAATAAATGCATGACACGCAATCACACAATCAGTGCAGCTGGTTATCAACCTAAACAAACAATGTCTTACATTCATAAATCCCAGTTTATGTGCGGAAAATGGCGTATGCATGGTTTTTGTGTGTACGCATCATTTATGCATCTGGCCCCAGGACTTTTGTGTCTGAATCAGGTCTCAGGCTTGAGAGCCACCACCACACCAAATACTGGTCTTGTCTGATGGAGCATCTACCTTTAAGACTGTTTTTGAAATCCATGCGCCATAAAACAGGTGTGACCAGTTGTCTCCCTCGTTACCTTAGACTCCACATTCTCACTGATGGCCTTGATCTTCTTCTTGATGTCATCGATCAGCAAGTTGAGCTGATTCTTGACAAACTCCAGCCGGTCCATCTGATACTCTCTGTCCTCCAGTGCAGCCACTCTGAAAGCACCACACCAACCAAACAGGATATAAAGTCACAAACTAGCAGATGACCAAATTAAAAAGGTAAAAATACAAAAAGTGCAACAGACTACAAAGTAAAATCTACTTATTTATTAGCATATTTCCAACTTGTCATTAAAAGCTTGTTACACCTACATTTATTTTCTCAGAAGTTTCACGTTTACCTCTACAAGCCCTTCATGGCGTTAATAAAAGGAGACAATATCATTTTGACATTATCACTAAAATCAGACTTCCAAAATCCATCTCTCCAACTGAAAGAGTAGGAAAGAGACACCCACCTCTTCTCTGCCGCCTCGATGTTGATGGCGTCCATGATGCTCTTGACTTTTTCTGTGATCTGCTTGGCCCTGATAGTGTGCTGCTCAAACTTTGTTTTCACTGCTGACTGCGAGATACACTCCTACGAGGCCATATAACACACAAGTTACTGTGACGGTTACAGGGACTGCTGTTGCTGGATAGGGTGCATGAACTCGCACGCTACCGGGGGACAAACAGAGGACAAGATAGACACCTGCTACTTTGAACTTAGGAGAAGTGAAGAAATGGAAACACAGGTGTGAAAATGACAGCAGCAGTGTGTGCATCTTGCGTCCCCGCAGCCCTCGTTTTGTTAAGTCACAGTAATGTGTTGGAGGGGAAAAAATCATAAAAAAACATAACAAGTGAATACAACCAAGAATGCAAGTGGAAGAAAATAACAAAATATGTGTGAAAGTGAAGGTAGGAACATTGTGCCATTTTGGGATAAATTATATTATCTCATGTTAAAGAACTAAACCTATTTATTTCATAGTATCACAAATCTTCTGATCACTTAGGTCTGATCATAATTTTCTCCCAGTATGACACAATTCAGGCCTGTTCAGTTAAACGCAAAACATCTCAACAAGGTGCAACAACACACAGAAATACAAAGAAAGTTTGACAATCAGTTGGACAGAACAAAATCAAAAGGTGAACAGAAACAAACGGATGTCCTCGCCTAAGTGAATCTAGACTTCAGCAATGAAGACGCAGGTTGATGGAAAAGGCACAGTGATTGGTCTCTAGAGGAACCTGTTTGAAACTGTGGTTGTTGTGGTTGTTGGAAACCTAAGCAGTAAGCACGACGCGAGTAGTTGACTGCTTAGGCCAGCTTACTGTTAGGAGAAGGACTTTGGTTGTGTCTCTCATCTTATTTAATGTCTTTCCAGTGTACAATAACCACAAACACAGGCTCTGACAAACAAATAAACAAACACACATACACACACACACATCTTCATTGTTTCACCAGTGTCCTTGGCTGACATTACTGTCTTTCAGAGGCTGCAGCGGGACCAGTTTTAAAGCTAGAGTGGAGATACTGGTACCATTACGAAACTAGACTGGTAACAACCATTAACTTGTCAGGAAGGGGGCTAAATAACAAAGCTCTAAAGTTAGGCTAAATATTGTTGAGGGAAAACTGGCATGGCCATTTTCAAAGTGGTCCCTTGACCTCTCACCTCAAAATATCTTAATGAAAATGGGTTCTATGGGTACCCACAAGTCTCCCCTTTACAGACATGCCCACTTCATACTAATCTCATACAGTTTTGGACAAAAACCATGCAGTTTTTTGCATGCAGTAAATCTGTTATTTTCACCTATTCTAAAAACAGTGTTTGAATATTTCTGCATAATGGGGTCCCTTAACAGTCTTGGAATTGCATAAATTTGGTATGACTGGGAAGATGAGACTCTTGTGGATTCAATGAACTCAATTGTATTCATGTGTGATGATGTTAGTCTCCAAAGTAGTCATTTCATTGTAGTGAGATCATTTTTTGAAACTTGACCTCACTGTATAAAATGATTTGTTGTAACCTCTAGGATAATCACAGCCTCATGAAACGTTACAACCACAAACCAGAGACCTCAGGCATTCACAGGATGTATGGCTTTGCTAGGTATATTGACAATAAGGGGGTTTCTGAGCAATTTCCAGAACAGAGGTGCTTGCCATCCAATCGCCAAAAATTGCAATTCTTACAGAAATCTCCGAATGTCAAAAGTTTTTAATATCAAATCATAGCATGAATTTTTCTATGCTGATCCTCAAGGTCTTGGTGTCTTATTGTGGTATTCTGGAGGGATTTATGACCTTCTCATTGGTGTTACTTGCTGTTTTGGCTTGAGTTGACTTCACACTGCTTTTATCTCAGGATTATACTTGATGAGTTGTCTTTTTGGTAGCAAATATAATAGTATCTAATCAAATATAGGCCTAACCCTTTGAAAATTGCCTCCTTTTTTTAATAGATTTTGCTTTGTTAACTGGGAATAACTTTATCGGATGACATTGGGAGGACACTGACACATAGACACAAACCTCAAACCTCCTCTCAAAACTCTGAAACTCCTTCAGTCTCTCCTGGAAGCCCTCAGCCAGGGCTCCACCTGTTGGATGAAACGATCACATTAGATGTAAAACCACTGCACATTGACTTATTGCCTTGTTTTACCTTTTTGACCATTGATTTTATCATTACATTGATTTTATTATTGGTTCTTTTTTATTACTGTAAACACTGTTTTGATTATTGTTCATTCCTTTGTAACATGAATGCTCAGTGCTTCCTATCAATTTCCCAAATTAGTAAAAAAAAAAAAAAAACACACAAAAATTTAATTAAATTTACCAGAATGTGGATGACTGCACATAAATAGGTATATGAACACTGTATCCAAGTTCCATGTAAACAGCATATTCTGGCTGTGAATGATCCCAATCCTGCTCCTTGAACACAAATACAGCATCAGTTATAATCTGAAACGTCACCTGTTTCGGGCATGCCCTGCGCGCGCTGCATGCGGGAATTGAGCACCTCTTTGGCGGACACGAAGAAGATGCGATTGGGTGCCTGGTCACGGTCCACAACCTTCAGCTCATCAACCAGGAAGTTCACACAACGGTCTGTGTGCTGCTTCCTCACCTAAAGGAGGAGGTGAATTTTTAGGGCTCACTATTTTTAGTTTAAAATGAAAAAAAAAAAAAAATCAATAATATGCATGATAAAAACACACATTGCAGGACAAACATTCTGTACTTTAGTGTGGTCAGCTCACAAAATATATATATATTTTTTTTTTTTACTTAATCCTAGAGGAATCTAATCATGCAGATAGTTTTGCTTTTTGTGCCAAAGTTTTCAGGTTTCCAGCTGAAAATCAGTTCAATTCAATAATCTCTGTATTATTTTGTGAAAATCTGTACAAACAATAAGTCTTACACATTCTTCAACAACAATATGAGACGGATACAACAGACGCTTGACTCACATCCTCCATGTATTCTGGTTCGTTCGCTGAGGCGTCCCAGCGGTTGTTTAGGATGAAAATGTTGGGCTTTGACAAACGTTCGTTCACTTTGTGAAAAAAGTGCTTTTCCTAGATGGCGGAGGAGTAAACAAGAGAAGGGTGAAAGTTGTCAGTTATGATCCTCAATGCAGTGGGAAAAAAAACATTTAATACCTCTATTTTCTCTTATAATCATTTAATACCTCTATTTTCTCTTATAATCTATTAATTTTCAAGAAATAGCCTCATGCAAGGACATAATGTTGAATAAAAAAATATAACATAGAAGTTTGACAATAAGTTATGTTTTGAGTTAAATTCAGTTAAGTAGCTACACTGCTACATACAACACTAATTTCTGCATGTTTTTGTCATTCATTTAGACCAGGAGAGCAAAATCAGTGTTGCAACATGCTTAAAAAAATGTGCGTTTTGCCTGCGCTGCCAGAATTCAAGCTCTGACTGGCACATGAAGCATTTTGCGCTACTTCACTATCTTCCATTATTTACATGCCCACAAACAGCACCAGAGCCCGGCCTTGTTTTCTAAACCCAAAGAGGAATGTGTGTGTGCTTCCCCTTTAAGAGCTGCTGCCGGCTTAAGGAGCTCTGTGATTGACTGTGTCCAGCTTCACATTGCATGAATGCCTGTGCAGACAGAAACTAAAGTGGGGCCTGTGTGTTGCTGGATGCAAACACAGGCAGCCACATTATTCTCTGCTTTGTAATCAGCTCAGTATAGGAAACATACACACTGGCCAATTTATAGTACACTTTAGTTACTAACTGAAAGTTTACTTTGCTTGCTATTGTGGTGTGTATTTGTTAGTTACAACCATTTGAGTGATGAAATAATTATATTACAATCGTCTTAAGGTCGACTAACTACAGCTAAACTATCAATATTCTTTTTTTTTCTAATGAAACAGAGGTACAGTGATGAATATATATGAAATAATGTCTTTATCTTCCAAATAAACATTGCTGCTACTACAGATTTTCCCACAACCTAACATTATATTATATATTTGTAAGAAGACATGATGAAAAAAATACCCAAAACAACAACTACATGGATGCTTTTACCCATGTGTTCAGCTCTGTAATCATACAGTGTAATGACACCAATCTCAAACAGATAACATCACTAGACAGATCTGAATCACAAAGAATCCTTTAATCAATCATTCATACAAACTGTCCTCTAGCTGATAGATATTCTGTGGCTGTATATGCATATGAAAATACAGCTTTATTGTCAGCGTTATTAGTGTAATTACCGTGTTCATGAGTGTGGATTCAGAGTTGGCCACCAGCACAAAGACATCAGCATCCAGGCAAAACTTGTCAATCCAGCTGTCCAGCTGTGATGTGACATCTGTCCCCGGGCTAGTGAGAGGAAGAGACTTCAAGAGGTCAAATACATAAAATCTACAAAATGTAAAGTCATACATGGACTTCTCCTGGGCTTATCAGTTACCAACTTTTTTAAGACCTGCAAACTGTCAAACGTTGAGGGATTGTGTTACCTGTCTACAAGCACCAGGTCATCTCGGAGCAGAGCACACTTGGTCTTCGGCCAAAACACACGGACGAGACAGCCGGCATCGAGACTCTCATCCATGTGGAGTGCATGAGCAAGCTGGTTTACAGTCTGAAGAGGGTTTGGAAACAGAGATGTTATGGTTGTTAATAACTTCTCTTTGCTGTGAATGCATTTTGAAACTATGTGTGTTATAATCCTGTTAACATCACAAACTTCTGAAATAACTATGAAATAAAAATGACCTACTATTGACGCTTGACAATTTTCCTATTTCTTTTATCACTTTGTATTCTGTAAAGCATTTTTTTTTTTACACTTTTTTCCCTCCAATTTTACTGTGTTTAAAGGACGGCTTCCATATTTTCAAGATGTATTGTATATGGGATTATCCGCCTCCTTACTTCACTTTTAAAAACAGAAAGGTAGAATCTACATAAGAGCAAATAATTTAATTTAATTTAATTAGAAATGTTTTAAATTACAGGGTTTCCCCCTATATGCTTTCAACAACGACGCTGCTAAATGATGAATGCGGCGGCTGAAATTTCAAATTGTCCATAATAATCAAGACGAACACAAACACGCGCACTTCCTCCACTTTGAGCAGCTGACTGGAGCTAGTGGTGAGCGAATGGGAACATTCCCTCCCCTCTCCCCATGTTGTATTATCTATTTATATCTATGTTCAATAAAAATAGTGTACATTTTCTGTCCTGAAGCATTTAATTCTTTGACATTTATTACAACTTCAGTTATCTGGGCCTCTAGAGCCCTTATGATGTCAAAAGTTCCTGATAAATTAACACACATGACTCTTTGAACATGAGTCCACCTATGTGGAACTATTCTAAGGTAGTTTTAAGTTATTCCACTGCTGATGTGTGCAAATATGTGTCCTGGCGTTGTGGGCTCTGTGTGTGCATAACAACAAAACCCTCGGGGAATTAATATTAACTTTTTCTTAAATGAACTTCAGCAACTTCATTCAGTTCAGCGAGCTAAATGAAGAGACAGTGAAGTCTCCCACATACAGCTCATATTTCAGGCACCTGACACCGCGATAAACATCCTGCATTACTGTGTCAATGAACACATGGCAGCAGGTTCAGGTAGCATGTGCTGGGTTTGACTATATTCTCTGCTGTTGACAGGGAGAGAAATCAACAAGACCCAACAGCCAAATCAAAAACTTTTCTATGCTGACAATACAGCTGACAGGTAGAGAAGACAAGTTAGCATTTAAATGATGGGGACATCCAAGTTCTGAGAGTACACACTTATTAATGCTTTAGGTCTTTTTAATCCTGCTCTTTTTTATGTACACTTTCTGTTACTCTTTCATTAGATTACAAACTTTTATGGCCTTTTGTGAATAAATTCATTAAATAGATGTATGTTACTAACTACAACTTTTAATATCTCTTGTAGAAGAATCAGGACTAAGATATGAGCAGGGCTCTGTTTTCAGGGTCAGGAGGATCTATATTAGCTTGTATCTTTAAACACGTTACCTATTTGAGTACAACAACACTCCCACAACAGCAACAATCTTTAAGCCCATCACCCATACTATTACCATGTTAAAAGTCAAAGCTGAAGAAGTTTACTGGGGCTGGCACCAAGCAGTCAACAGAGAAACGCAAGTAAGCATATCAGCCCTTAATTTACTCAACATACAGTATCAATGTAATTGGGCGACACGTGATCAAAGGCGACAGATGGTCTGATTAGTGAACATGGCTGAATTCCAGCGTGTCTTTGTAAAGCTTAGACTTCAATCACTCTTGCAGAGATGCTCAGTAGTTTTTAGTAAAGAACAATTTGTCCAACAGTGTCTGCTATCAAAATGTGTAAATATAGGAAGGCAGCCCGGTGCTCATAAAACAGTTAATTAACAATCAACAGCTCTAAAAACAACAGTGACAGTTATTAGAACAACATTTACCTTGATGCTCTTCTCCTCCTCAGAGCCCTCAGTCTTGAGGTAGGCCTTGTCTTCGTCGGTGCCCTCGACGCTCAGGAAGCAGTTGGTGGTGTGGCCGATACCGCTGGGCAGCACACGGTCCCTCAGCATGGCGTTGACCACTGTGCTTTTACCATTACTGGTCCTAAAAACAAACAAAACAGTCACTGAGTACATACAAATCATTTGCTCATATTTGAACTGGCCTTAGGCGGCAACTAACGATTCAGACTTAGTAAAGCACCAGTGAAATGTTTTTAATGTATTTGAATACATTTTACTGGTGCATTAGTAATGTTAAGCCTGCACTCACTTTCCAACTGATTTTTTTTTAAATTATCAGCATTTTTTTGGCTTGTTGAGCATTGACAACAAAGCATATAAATATTGATCTTACATTTTATATACAGGAAGTGCTTGTACAATAGTAACGGCACACCAGTGCATAGAATGCTACTAATCAGACATAAATAATCCACCAAAACAAAGATAAAAACAAACAACAACTCACTGATGACGTAGGAAATCTCAGACACATCCTTAAGAGTTAAAAACAATATGAATGTATACAGATTATTGTATTTACCTGCCAAAGAAGGCGACCTTCATGTGTCTGCGTGCCAGCACCTCCTTAATGACAGCCAGCTTGTCAGCATACGACTGAATCTCCAACTTTTGATCCTGACTTGCAATTTTCTCCAAAGCTTTATTCTCACAGGTTTCTGTTCAACACACAAAGTCATACAGCATGAGAGAGACACACCTGTGATAATGACTTTCCCATAAATTAAACACTCCCTACTGTTTTATCTGTCATTATAAAAACCAGAGCGCACAACTGTTTCTGTAATCTCTTTGTTAAGGTCTAAAATGATCCACCGATTAGTCAGTTGACAGGAAATAAACCAGCAACTGTTTTGTAAATTGAGTAATCATTTAGGTCATTTTCAAGCATTCTCAGGTTTCAGCTTGTAAAATGTGAGAATTTGCTGCTTTTCTTTTGGTTATGGATACTGAACTGAATATCTTTGAGTTAAGACGTCACCTCGGAAACTGTGATCAGCATGTTTCAATGTTTTCTGATATGAAAAAAACATTTAATGAAGAAAGAAGTCAGCAGATTAATCAAAATTTAAAATAATTGTTGGATGCAGCTCTAAACTATTTTTATTACCTTTAAAGACTGACATTTTGTCAAAAAAGAGAGACTACTTTAAGAGAAGAGCTACCTTACTTTCAAGATGTGTGTAGGATTATTCACCAAAAAATGGAAAGGTAGGATTTACAGTAATGAACAATAAAGTAATCATTTAACCATAAAATGTTAATAGGTAACTTTTATTAGAGATATGTCCAGGATTCCTACACCATCAACTGACATTAAGCTGGAATATCCAACTATTGATCTTGACCAAAGCTTTATTCTCAGAGGTTTCTGTCAACACACACACAGATTAGAAAAACACAACACCTCCTTTCACTGGCCTGAGATTGCTGACTTGACAGATGATAAACAATAAGCAAAATAATCTCACCTTCTACAAACTCAGAAGTCTCTTTCACGTAATTCAGTAGTTGCTCAAACACATCGCTTATCTTCTTCTTAGCCACAACAAAGTGCTTCAGAGGGGAAAAGTCTCCCCGAGCTGAATCTGACCGTGTGAGTGGAGGGGCTGCAGCCATGGTGGATATCAATCTGGAGACAGAGAGGGGTCAAAAAAAGGGTCAAAAAAGGGCAAAGCATGAAGACAAAGTTATATCAGAGGACATGTAGGTTACAGTAGTAACTGCATTATTCATCAAACCGTCATTGCAAAACTGAAAGCGTTTGCATGTCTGAGAAGGGTGTGATCTTATGAATTGTCAAACTTTTAACTCTAAGCTGGATGGTTCAGATCTATATTAAAGCTGCTTATTTTCAGTACATTGCAAGAGATGTGTTAAGTTGGTCAGGGTGTGTTTGCTGGCATTGAAGCTCCTCAGTTTCCTGAGTCTCGCCTTGTTGTAAATGGAGTCTGTGTTAGTCTGGAAGGGGAGTTTATTGTCAGTATTTGCTCCCAAATATTTAAAGTGAGTGACCTGCTCCACTCCTTGCCCCTTCATGATAGCAAGTTTTAAGACTATGCTGTCTGCTCCCATCCTACCTCCAAGACACAGCTCCTTGGTCTTACTGACATTAAGGTCAAGGAAGCTGCTTTCAAACCAGGTGGCAAGGTGGTTGATGTGCTGAGAGTAGGAAGGGCTGTTGACATCCCACAGGCAGGCCACCAGGGCCGTGTCATCAGCATACTTTATGAGTGAGGCGTCTTTGTTGTTATATTTTACCTCACTTGTATATATGGAGAACAGGATGGGAGATAAAACACACTCCTGTGGAACACCGGTGTTCAAGACAAGGCAGTCGGAGAAAGTGTAATTACAGAGTCACATTCATCACTGAAGTCATGTTTATCACATCTAGAGTAGAACATATTCAGATCATTTGAAAGGCTAACAGGGTCATCACACTGAGGGGCTGCTTTGTGTTTCCTTCCCATCATTGTGTTCAGTCTCATCCAAGCATCTCTTGCATTGCCATTCCCCAGCTTCTCCTAAATCTTGTCTTTGTACTGTAGTCCATTTTTGCTTTCTTATTCATGCATCTCATTTCCCTCTCCAAATATCTGACTTTTCGCAGGTCTCCCTACAGAAAACCCATTTTCTTCCAATTTAAATGGTGCTTTAGTTCTTTATTGAGCCATAATTTGCTATCGGGGTAGATTCTGACATTTTTTGTTTTAATGATAGTCAACACAGAAGTTGAGATAACTGTTGACAGTGTAGGTCAACAGTTGAGGGTTATTACAGGAGACCTGGTCATTGAGGAATAAGTCCCATTCAGTGGCATTAAAGCAACCCCTCAGCTCTTCAACTGAGCCATTTGTCCAGGCCCGTGTGTGTTTAACAACGTGTTTCTTCCTTTTTAGTTCTTGACGGTACTTTGGCAAGAGATGCATGATGTTATGATCAGACGGTCCTAGAGGTGGGGGGGGCATCTGGGCACATAAGTGCCCTTCACATTTCCAAAGCACTGGTCCAGAGTTTTATTAAGGGTTGAACGGGCCACATATTGCTCCAAATTTGGCAGATGTGTGGAAATGACACACCTGTTAAAAATTCCCCAATAAGAAGATCGGATCATCAGCAGAGTGCAAGAGCACTTCATTGTAATTGGCGGGTATGCGCTCAGTTGATAGTGCGTAATCACATAACTTTCAACAGAATGACTTTGATGTGCCCAAACTCGCGTGGCATGTAGTTATATATTGTTATGTTAAATTATGTTAGAGCGGTCGAAAAGAAACAGTCGTGAAGTAATAGTGAGACCAGTTTCACGTACAGTGAAGCTGGTTACCCGGCTGGTGTTTATAAACATGCATAATCCACCTCTGATGTAAGTTATCCAACAGCTAACTGTTAGTAAAGACACCGTAACGTGGTTAACAGGAGTGACATTGATTAGCTCTTTAACTTGTAACTTCCAGTTGCCTTGACTATAAAACACAATGTTTCGACAGATAATGTTTGGTACATATATTTGACATTACTCAACTCAACATTACTCAAATGAGTAATATTTTATTTTATGTTAAACGAGCGGGCTCGTGCGGACTTCGGCTGCTGTCAAGCAAGCTAACAGGTTAAGCTAGCTAACTTAACGTTTCGAGCAGCAACGCGGTAGTGAAATAGCAACAGCACAGCAAACTAGCGGTATTACTTTCTTACCACAGTCCTCAGACAGCCTGTGTCCTCTTCTCATAACACAAACAAACCGGTGGCAATGCGGCGATTCCCTTTACCCGCTGAAAGATTACTTGCTGTCAGCCGGGTTAGCCTTCTGTTTGTTATCCTGTTGTAATGGCACCAGTGTAAAGCTAATCACAACAAGAAGAGGAAAATCACCGGAAACATGTCAAAATAAGAGTCCAGTCGACATGAGAGTTTGAGAATTTGAATATGGTTGCGTAACATTTACATTTTACTGGTTCACCTCTTTCTCATGTTTTTAATGACCGTGCTATCTTTATAAGCCAATGGATTCATTCTGGTTTATGGCTTTGATTTTACAGTCTATGGCGGAACAATGTACATGTAAATATACGTCCGTTACATTCAAGCTCTTGCCAGACGAGTTCACACAATGCTGATTAAGCCTATCACTGTCAGATAAATATCTGTATTTCTCAGGATACAGAGTTTTTAAATCTGGTGTTGTGGCGACATTCTCTAACTTCCGGTTATCCCTCTGTTAACTTGAATGGGGATAACATAATTTAGTCGTAAGACTCTTTTAGACTTTCTAAATGTTACCGGACCGAATGGATCAGATTCTGATAGTGAAACGAGTCATTTCGCGGTGAGTATATCATTTTTTCCTGCTTTATACTTCTACTCTACTATTTAGAGGGAAATATTGTACTCTTAATCTACTACCTTTATCTTACAGCTGTGTTTGGTTTCTCTGAAGATCATATTTTTTTTATTACAAATAAAACATATAATCAATATTAAATATGATTTATAGCTATAAACTGCAGACCACCAGCATAAGTGGTTAACATTAGCTCTAATTTACCTCACCTCGGCCAGCTACAACATTAAAACGCTGCATTTTGTTAATGCATCAGTACTAATCATCACTGCAAAGAAATTAACTAGATATTGTGTATTTTGCAACATGCTCTCCGCCTATGCTATATATAATATGTTAACTACATAATATTACAGGCCATAGCTCCCTTCAATCAAAAACATATATTGTAACCATTGACTTTGATTTTAATATTATTCGCTTATAACTTCCGGTTGTGTTTATAGTAAAGTGAGCTTGACACAATCTCTAACTGCACATTGGCACAGGGGTCGTAGACACGTGACGGAAAGGTTAAAGGCAGCAGCCAATCAATGAGCAAAGAATTCATCCAACCCCTGGCACCTCCTTTATTGTGTGATTGCTATGTGACCTTTAAAATAGAAACTGTAAGTAATTATCTGTCTGAATACAATTGCTGCCTTCTGATGAGTCAGGTGATTTAGTCCTCTTTAGTTCTAGATGTGCACAAAATACATGAACATGAACTTTTGATTAGTTTACCAAATAACAGCCAAGTAAAAACGTCAAAAATGTAATATGGGCAGGGTTTGATGTAGAGCTACATTGTTTAGTCGATTATAAATTTTGCTGCTGGAGCAGCTACTCTCCATAACAGTAGAGAGTCGGCACATGTCTGCCTGGACATTGGAGTATGATTTTTCAACCATCTTCATCCAGCAAATCAGTAGATGAGTTCCTTTTTGCTTTGCTTGGCAGCATAGACAAAATACATTACATTTCCAATCAATTTGAGTAGTGCTCTATGCCCTTACATCTGTCATGATAATGATTTGGTACCATGCAATCTGATCACTTCATCAAACAAAATAAGCTAGTATATATTTTTTTGTTAAGCCTGTGATTTATTCTTTTAGATCAATCTTGATGTTTTGGAGTTTTTGTACAAATTTTTTTCTTAAAGTGAATTTTATTCCGATTAAATGCAAAAAGCAATGGACTTGAATTAGATTTTGAAATCAGAGTCTTAGTGACTAACTTCATCTGTACTGTTGCTAAAATAATTTCTTGTTTCAGTGGCAAGTCAACATTTCGGAGAGTGGAGCTGGACTTGTGATTCTGATGGAGTTTCATTTTACCTTGTTTTATATGCTAACGTCTCCAAATGACTTAATTTTATTTAGATAATGTCCCATTTTTGTCCGTGTATTAGTGTGTACCATGTTGTAAATGATGAAATTGTTTTCTTTCATGCCTAAGTACTAGTGGATTTAGTACTATGGTGGCCTGTTTGAAACACATCAGCAATTTACAGCAATATCCCTAATTTGCAACAAGCAACACTGAACAATGGATGTGCTATATAAATTAAGTATTCTAATTCTTGTTCTTATTCTTATTAGTATTACTATTTTAATAAATAAAACATTTTTTCACCCTCTCTGAACACACTTTATTGTTTTTGGGTGGTTCAAATGGATAAACTCTGAGAGGCTCCCCGGCAGGACAAGACAAAGTCCTCTAAGAAGAAAAAGTCACCCAGAAAAAGATGATATTAGTCAACCTTTGAGTGTTGAGTCTACTAAAGAAACTAATGGACTTTTGAATGGGACTTTGTGTAAATCAATGAACCCTCTCACCCACCCACACAATCACTGTCTTAGCCACACTTTTCAGATACTTACTGACCAACTCACTCACTCAGTCATGTACTCATAGTGACTGGCATCACTCGCTCACTCACAACAAACTCTCTAAATACACACTTAACTTGGACAGTTACAGCTTGCATTAGAGGAGCATGTTAATATAATTATGTTTTATGTCTTTATTTGTGTCCAATGTTCAGACTGACTGCACTACTTGATTAATTACCTGAATGGGCTCCACCTTGAAGTTGTATCATTTGTCTTAACATTTTAAGTCACAATTCACTGTCAATGAGTAATTATATCAAGTCACAAGGTTTGGGGAAAAGTCGTCAGCCTATTACACTCTCCATTCTTCACATAATGCTTTCTATTCTCCGCCATGGCTTTTTATTACCTATGTAGAGGCGCTTCTTGAGTGCGTATTTTTGTTGTCTGTTATGGGTTTCTAAGGTGTGGTGATTTCGTAGACTCTTTTAAATCATTCAGTCCAGAAATCAATGTTTCAATATCTGACTTAACATTTCATCCCAAATTCTACTGTTTATTTCTTAAGCATTTCAAACAAAAGGTGCTTGTTCCATTATTATTGCTCACACTGTCTCCCCTTTCAGTCCTTATATTTCCATGTTAACATTTTTTAAAGCTCAGAAAATTCTGACCCATCATCTCCGCTCTTTTTATAGTTATCCCATTGCTAAATCCTGCTTTATTTATAACTTAAGGCAAGTGCTTCTTAAATGTGATCTAAGCCCTCTGCAGTACTCAGGCCACTTCATCAGGCTGTGCAGGGACTTTCATCCTCTTCTCTCTAACAAATGGTCATCTTCAGCATGCCCCACATACATTCTACCTTCAAGCCCTAAGACTCATGGGGAAAGTCGTGCATACAGCTTGTGGTGGTTGCTCATTTACGATTTTTATCATATTAATTCCTCATAACTGTCTCTTTAAACAACTGTGGAGACATCAATGCTACTTGCTGTGAAACTCCAAAACTGTTCCAAACTATCAAAAACATTCTTCAAAACTAAAACACAAAAAAACTAAATCCAGGAAGTCTTGCTAAATATTTCTCCTTAAGTGCTGCAGACAACCATGGAAAAAAAACTAAGACACTCAGTCTTCAGGTGAAGTAATATCGTGAATTTACTCTTTGAGCATAGGCAAACAAGCAGACCAAAGTGTATCAACTTTAAGTCTTCATCAGGGTCGGACAAACACATAATGGGTCTGAATTCATTGAATAACTGAATTGAAACGGAATTCATTCCACCCAACACATATGGCCACGTAAATGACCGATAGAGGGTGTTAAAACAAATGAGCATGAGTCCCATTCATGCATACATGCCAAAAAGTGTGAAACATGGACTTACTTTAAAAACTCCAGAAAAGTGTTTGAATGTTCAGGTCAAAGGTCAAACTGTCTCTTTAAACCACTGTGGAGACATCAATGCTGCTTGTTGTGAAACTCCAAAATTTTTCCAAACTATCAAAAACATTCTTCAAAACTATCCCAAACATCTCCAGACTGTCAAAACCTCAGCCATAGTTGGCGCTACAGTATTGCTGAAGATTCTACAGAAATTACTGCTAGAGCAGCAGCTTGTAGCAGCAGCAGCTGATGGCAGCAGCTAGCAGCTAATGTTATTAGTGCTAATGGTATTAATGGTAATGTTATTAGCAACACCTGTGTTTTCCCTACTAAAACAAGTCTAAATGATGGCTGTGAAAAATGTCACTTGGGCAGAGGCAGGGTACCGTAAACCCTAACCCTGAAGAGATTTTGTAAGAAATATTTTACCAACCTATATTAGAAATTAGAAATTTTTAACCATGCTAGCAGCGTGGATCCAGATGTGGCAATCTTAGTCTGCTGGTCCTTGACTTTGGTTCAGACTCAAGTAAATCATCTGTTTAAATTTCATTTATCATGAAATTTTTGTACAGATATTCATGGTGCCCAGCGGATGAATCCTAATGACTTCAGAGATCCCCTGGCTTCTCCTCTGGTGCCACAAACACACAAGTTTTCACTTATAGTGAAATATCTCAACATCTACTGGATGTATCGGCACAAAAACACGTACAGCCATAGGTTGAAATTTGTGTATTTTGAGTGAAATGCCTCAACAACTACTGTTGTACTATCATCCCTCAGGATGAATTGTAGCTTTGATTATTGCTTACTTTTTCTCCAATGCCGTCATCAGGTCAAAATTTCAGTTTGTTCAATACTTTGGTTTATTACCAAATAACAACAAGACGAATAACATTCCCATCAGCCTCAGCTGTGCTTTGTGTTTGGTGCTAATTAGTACATTTTAGCCTGCTAGCATGCTAAACTAAGATGGTTAACAAAGTAAATATTATACCTGCTGAACATCAGCATGTTAGCATTGTCACTGTGTGGACATGTTAGCAGGCTGATGTTAGCATTTAGCTCAAAGCACCAATGTTCCTATACAGTAACCTCACACCTTTGCTAGCATTGCTGTAAACTCTTAGACTAGTTTACTCTCTGTAGAGCTTTACAGACTGAATAAAATACATTTTAAAGAAACTACATGAATACAAGACTCACTGATAAACAGCCAGGCTTTTGGTCCCTACAGAAGTATTATATATGATATTATTTAATTATTAGAGTGATGAAACCTGGTATACTAACTCACAATGGAGTAGCACGGACACATTTTAAGTTTCAACGGGTAATATATGAACACACACAAGGGCTGCTACACTGATGCCACCTCTCCAGGCACAGAGATCAGACAGCATTTCAGTTAAATGAGCTAAACATGTTGCCTTTGTGAGCTGATTATTCTATTGAGAGGAGCTTGTGAATGGGACAATGCCAGAGAGGAAGCGCCTCTCTCTCTGGGTGTGTATCTGTGCGTGTGATCATAGCAACTGTGGCAAACAGTCAGCAGTCAGAGCAGTGGACACTGGAACACCTTCACCAGGACCTCCAGCCTCTGGTTTGGCTTTGGGATATTTGACAACCGCTTGTCATCGCAGAACTTGGAATCAATCTCTTCCTATTCTCTTTTTCTTGCTGGATTTTTTTATGGTTATGTGCGGATTTATGATGGAGAATTAAAATGGTGAGAAAGAAAAAGCTGCTGGTGTTTGAGTAAGTATCACGTCTATATGCTTTTGCTCTGTGTTGACTGTTGGCATGAGTTTAATTCTTCTTACACCCCTAATCACTGTACTAATCCCACATTATCACTACAGTAAAGTTGTCTAGGATAGTTTGATATTTCTATATTTAAATGATATTCCCCAATTAACCCTATTTTATTCCTATACAGTATACAGTAAAAGTAAGCATTTTAGGCATTACTCCATAATGTTTGTTAATTTATTACATAGTTTCCATATGATAGACCTGAAATGTATGTTTTCATGTGAATGGCATCCCAGTAATCCTGATTCAGTTCAGGTTAATAACAGGTGGCTTTCTTTTTTTCAGTGTGGCTTCAGCATTATACATTAATGATGAGACGGATATACTAATTGCTCTCCCGGGCAGATATAGATTTCATCCCATCTAGGAGTCATTTTGATCCAAACTGAACTGTTGTGTCTATGAAGTTTTGGTTATTTTAACTATTATTTTAGGTGATTTAAGGGAAATCTAATATCACAATTAGTTTAGTGTTAAAGTGATTGTGAGATAAACTCCCATTTTTACCGGTGATTCTTTCCCATTTAAAATAACCTCCGCTCCAACTATTTTTCTGTCAGCTTCCTCATTGTGTTGGTGACACAGGAGCTGATGTGTGTATTGTCCCTGTGTGAGCTGGTGTGTATTGTACTGCATGTGTGTGTATGTATGGGTGACCTTTACATTGTATAGCAAACTATCTAGCATTTTCTTTCTCTGGGAATTTAGTTAGTCTACACAAAGAGCCTTGTCTGACCAAAAACTTACATACAAACATAACCTTTTTTATTTCTTGTATTTTTTTTGCAACAAACGACTGACAAGCCATCCTATCTGTGTTTTGTTTTCTCTTCAGAATTTGTGGAAGCATGATGTGGGATGGATAAACAAGAACGAAGCTCTACTGTAAGTTGACAGACAGGCTGTTAGTATTACCTATATGAAATATATATATTTTATATGTACATAATATATGAAAAAATGAATGTTGATGAATTCAACTTTTTATTTAGCCATCAATACTTCCAGAAAGTGAAATATTCCATCTTCTAAACAGCATAAAATAACAAAAAAATGATGACACATGCAGATCACTTTATGTATGTGTATGACTTTAACGAAAGCAGTTAATTTGTGAGATTAAATAGACATATGTCTATCTCTCTGCATATCTGTGTGTGTGTAGATGGCCTCTAATGACCCTGACCTTCCTGAGCCCTGTGGTGACCCCCAGCCAGGTGACCTCATTGAGATCTTCAGACCAGCCTATCAGCACTGGGCTCTCTACCTGGGAGACGGTTACATCATCAACTTAACTCCTGTTGGTCAGTAGGAGCCTCTCAGAGATGAGCAAAGTTAAACAAAAAAGTGGTATCTCAAACAACATAGATTCTGATTTTGATATACTTTGATTAGATGATGCATTTTAGGGTTCTGGGCCTAATAGGTGGGCTTTGATTAAACACGACATTTATACACTTGCGTGTAACTCATGTGACATGAAAAATGTGACTCTCACCTAGCTTTCCTGTCAAATTTGACTGGCCTAAAGGTCACATTTTTATCTGAAGTGTGTTAATTGAGACACCAGCAGTTAGACGTAGATGACTATAGCGTTGGTGCATTTTGATACTGCAGGTTTAGGCTATCCTGCTTCAGCCTGCATACAGACATGCAATGACACCACATAAAAACACCCCTTTAAACACACTAATGGTTTGGCAGTGGTGGAAAGTAAATAAGTACATTTACAATTTTGAGGTACTTAAGTATTTTAAGTTACACTACTCTATTCCACTACATTTAAAAGGGAAATATTGTAATTTTTACTCCACTACATTTCTTAGATAGCTATAGTTACTTCTCAAATTAAGATTTTACATAATTAACATATGAACTTATAAAATACAATGCATATAGACTAAACTGCCCTAAGATATGAAAAATAGTTAAAATGAGCAGCTACAACAGTAAAATTATACTTATGCATTGAAGCATCAGTATTAACAATGTAATAATGTAAAATATGATAATAAATCACTGAACCAGAACTTTAACTTTTGATAGCAGAGTACATTTAACTGATACCACTTCTGAATAGGATTTTAAGTGAATTACCTATACTTGTATTGGAGTGTTTTTACACTGTTGCATTGGTGCTTTTACTTATATAAAGGATCTAAATACTTCTTCCACCACTGTAGTTTGATTTAAAGCCCCTGAAAACTTGGGTATTATTCAATGAAATTAAATATTTGAGACTAAATGAGCAAAGTTGAAGTTAAAAAAACATCCTAAATTACATTATTTTTGAGTTTAACACTCAAAAACTCAAGAACAACCGAAAAACTGCCTTAATATTCTGCTTCTTGTAAACTAAGATTGTAAATTCAATTGAAAATTTGAAAAAGACTTTGCTCCATCTTTCTACTGTAGTTGACCTCAGTTTCAGCTGGTTTTTGAACAGATTTCTCTGTTTTACTAGTAAAGCCTCCAGTATATTTCAGACTTTAAGGCAAAAACATTGATCCAGTTTGATAAAATTATAAATGATGATAATACATTTTGGTTTATTTTGTCCGTATTAGTCACAGAGGATGATAAATTCACTCTTTTCCCGTATTTAAAATTGGATTATTAATAATTTTTAGTAAAAATTGTCCAGTATCCAAAACCTGCACAATTCCAGGTCCAAGATTCTAAGATATAACTTTTAAATATTTGTTACACATTAAATCTTTCCTTTTATATTCTGAATGAATCATTCCTGTTCCTCCCCAGATGAGAGCCAGGCAGCTGCCATGTCCAGTGTGAAGTCTGTCTTCAGTCGGAAGGCAGTGGTCCGCATGCAGCTGCTGAAAGAGGTGGTGGGAAGCGACTCGTACCGTGTCAACAACAAGTACGACCACAACCATACACCCCTGCCAGTGTGTGAAATCATCCAGCGAGCGCAAGTCCTAATTGGCCAGGAGGTGTCTTACGACCTGCTGGGGAGTAACTGCGAGCACTTTGTTACCCTTCTGCGCTACGGGGAGGGGGTGTCCGAGCAGGTCTCTTACTCTGTTTATTATCTTTCTGTCTCATGTGTCATCAGGGCAAAATACTTCACTTCAGTCAACATAACACAGTGGCTGATGAATCCCAAATGTCACCAGACACTGTCATAGTTTTTGTCTAATACATTTTAGAAGATAACAGAACAAGACCTTTAAAAGACAATTTTTTTGCTTAAGTAGCAAATGAAATTAAACCTACCTGAAAGTAAATCTAACAACATTTATGATGGCCTGTGTTACTTTCTTGATTCAAGACTGTTTTATGTCTACACTTCAGCTCTGTCACTGTTCGGTTGCCAGTTTTACATTGTTGACCTCTGTCGGTCTGCACACTAAAATACACCTGTCTTGTAGAGTCGGAAAACAACATGAGATTGAGTATACCAAGCCCCTAAACTTAAAACATTGTTCTTTTTGCCCAAATAACATTTGATTCTGGTCTCTTTCTTGTCTACAGAAAGTAATGGCTCAAAACATAAAGGGACCGCTTCACCCCAAAACACAATAAATTTATTATTCTATAATAGCTAATTTGCATCTGTGGTCTCAGCACGACTAAAAGTGGACAAATGGATGAAACACCTCATACATAGTAGAGCTGCAATCAAAATAATAATCTTTGTCCTAACAATCTAAAATCATTTGAATGGCTGTAATCTGAGTGGCCTTAAAGTCGATCTCCACCCAAAATCTATGTTTTCAATACCAAACACTCAACCGTTAAGGATTTTGTACTTTCCTCCTTCATAAAGTATAGAGGCTCTGGTAAGACTGAATTAATTATATTTCCAATAGATACAACAGTGACCAGTTTTTATGGTCAAAACATCAACTGTGTATAAACCTCAAACCTGTGCTGCAAACACTCATATTGTCATCAAAATGAAAACCCCTGTTTTCTAATAGATGCATTTATGGTTTGTGTGAGTGTCTGCAATGGTTGAATATTTTCAATTTTACAGCTGTTTATGGGTCGATTAACTATATAAAAGTGCATTTACTCTTTTATTTTGTGATGCTATATTATCAGAGATACACAATAAAACTCTGGGACATTATTGTGTATTGTTTTGTTTTTACCTCTGTTGTACCTTCACTATAACCCTCAGTCAGCCTCCTCTGCTCCTCTTTGTGTTCACAGGCTACGCGGGCCATTGGGGCCATCAGTTTGGTGACGGCAGCAGCCAGTGCCTTCTCTGTCCTCGGACTGATCAACACTCGATCTAGAAACAGGCCTTTTTGACAGCTGTGCTCTTCACTGCAGGGTGTTGCCTCCCAACATTCATGCGACTGTAATAAGAAATAAATAAATCACACTGAAATGTCAACAGTCTGAAACGTGTTTGAAAGCTGAAACAAACCATTAATAAAAATGCATGTGTCAAATGAATGTGTTACTTGTTCAATCACTAGCTTAATATATGTTGCACCATATGGCATCAACTGTGTTTGTTGATCCAACTGAAGGTGACCCAATGATGCAATATCTTCAGATACTCCATCAAATAAAACATTCAGGTACAATTATTCTGACACAAATTTAATACCATATGTTTCTCCTGTAGAAAATGATTACAATGGAAAAAAGGAAAAGAAATATTGCTGCTGAATTAAAAAAAAAAAATTCTTTTGTCTGTGAGCACCACAAACTAAAGTCCATTCATCTCCATTGTGTTGGGGTGGAAGCAGAAATCTCATAGGTAAATATCAAATATCAAAACCTATATGTATGGTTAACTACCTCCACAGGTGAGTGAGAAAACTATTACTTCATCCACCTTTGGGTAGTTTTAAACTACAGCAATTAATCATATTTTATGACTTTATCCCATGTTTGGTATGTGAAAACTTAATTAGAAAAGTAACTAGCGGACTAAAAAGTGCATTTACCTCTAAAAAGTATACATAAAGATCCAGTATCTCAAAACCGTCCCTCAATACAATTACACTCAGTGGCTTCTTACTGTAGAGAACAGAAAATGACAAAAATATAAATAAATAAATCCAACACATTCAATCATGTCATTTTTCAGAGTCAGAATCAGATTTATTCACCAAGTAGCAAGTAGAGAGAATTCAATATTGTCCAGATGTCCACAGAAAAAGCAATAAACAGGAACATTAAACATTAAACAATAAACATAAACATAACAGTGTAACAAAGGGACAGTAATGTACATTTCTGTGTAGTGGGGGTTTACTATGTGCTTGTACATTGACATGATAAAAAACTGTGTGCAAAAAAGCTGAATATAAATAGAAGTATGTACTTTGATGGAGCTTTAATCCCGTAAAACTGTCATGACCAAAATATATTTATTTTTCATTTATTTATGTATTGAATTATTTATATCTGCATTTTTTAATTTTTGTTTTATTTATTTATAGTTATGTCATTTTCCGTCCTCCATATCTTACCAGCAGTTGTTGTTGAGCTAGTCATATTGATTTCACTCTGCGGTGCAGACAGCAGGTGGCGCCATTGTCCCGTAAACACTGGACACAAATCAACAGAAGAAGAAGAGGAAGAAGGAACTACTCTGCGTGACGTAGTATATGTGCGTCGACAGAGTCACACGTGTTGTTTTCATGGACGTTTCTGCGTGATTAAAGCCCCGTCAAAGTGTGATATTTCTGAGTTACAGTCCCGCGTAAAGCCTTAGCCACAAACATGGGGAAGAAACTCAAAGTTGGAAAGACCAGAAAAGACAAATTCTACCATTTAGCCAAAGAAACAGGTAACTTACAGCTACAGACAGCGTTGGATTTAATATTAGCATTAGCAGGCTTTCCAGCTAACATAGTTGTGAAGAGTCTGTCAACGTCTGCAGTCTAATAACATCTCGTCTTGTCTTTTTTCAGGTTATCGGTCTCGTTCCTCCTTCAAACTCATCCAGCTCAACCGTAAATTTCAGTTTCTGCAGAAAGCCAGGGCTCTGGTGGACCTGTGTGCAGCTCCTGGAGGATGGTGAGCTGCTGTCAACACATGATCATTCTCATCGAGCAACATGTCGAGCGTTTACAGCAGGAGGCCCACACTTTATTTATTTATGTATTTAGTATTTAACACACGACGCTGAAGTCAGCTTTTGATTCCGAGAGAAGGGAAACATAAACAATATTTATGTTTTATTTCTGTTTTTTCACCATTTACATTTGTGAAAAGGAGTTAAATATCGTAGCAAAAACCTTGACGCTGTGTAAACCCACTGTCATCTATGAAATCTTTATTTTGCTTATGAAACAGAGAAAAAGGGCTATTTCACTGATATTTCTCCATCCAGACCACATAGACCAGGTCCAGATCAAAAATCACTGTACTGAGACTTGTCAAATCTGGGCTAGATTGCCAAGAAGACTCCAGAGAATCGTTAAAACACAGATTCAGATTTGTGAAACCTTTATTCTATTTGTGATAACAGAAAAAGGGCGATTTCACAGATATTCCCCATCCAGACCACATTAGTCAAATCTTAATAATAATAATCTAGTCCAGATTTGACAAATGTAAGTATAGTGGTTTTTGATCTGGACCTGGTCTAATGTGGTCTGGATGGAGAAATATCAGTGAAATCTGATATTTCTTTTTAATCTTATCTGTTGTCATAAGTAAAATAAGCATGCAAACTTCTGCTACAATGTCTAACACTTTTTCATAAATTTAAGTGCTGAAAAAACGCAAATCAGCTCCTAAATATCATTATTTATGTTTCCCTTCCCACTCAGAATTAGAGGCTAACTTCAGCGTTGTTTTTAGCACAATATTTTATTGAATTTTCAAGAACAGAATGTACTTCAAAACACAAATGACAACAACAGAGAAAGATTATTATAGATCACCAACCTTAATGGATGAAAAGAAAAAAAATAGCATGTCATGTAGACACACACGTTACATGAGATGACATTACACAGAGACGTCAGAGCTTGGATACATTACAAGGATCGGGGAGTAAACATCTAATGTAGAGCAGTAAAATATGCAAGAAAGCATTAACCGTCTGGGCTCTGAGCCATTTTTTTTCCTGTTACTGGTGCCTCGACTCTTAACATAAAAACATTTGTGTAAATTCAGTGAAGTAAATCACAAGCAAGTAATTGATATCGTTTTTTTCAGCACAACATTGGCTATTTGGATATGTATGCCGCAGTGATATCACATGACGTAATAAAAAGTTATAAGACCAAGAAGTCAAAAGAAAAAGTATTTTTTTTCAACATTTTATCTATTTTCCACAAAAACCAACTATGTGCAAATGATTATCATCTTCACATCGTAGCCCAAGGCCTCAGGTAAAAAACAAACAAACAAACAAACAAAAAATGTCTCAATTGTACAGAAAAGAAAACCATTTACATTTTTATCACAACACAAAAATTCGTTTCTGGGTGATTTTTACACTATGTGCAAATTTCTGTCTTCACATTTGTAGACCAAGGCCTCAGATGGAAAACAAAACAAAAAAAATCTCCATTCATAAAGTCTCTATTACAGAGAAAAACAGAACTATTTACATTTTTATCAGAACTGTCTATATTTGATTCTTTGTGTGTTTTTCCTTGGAAACAGCATTTTTGGCAGGCAAAAAACTTCATTCCATTGAAGGACAAAATTAAACCTTATTTTGGGATGCTGATAAATGGCGAAAAGCTTACTTTGTATTTTGTGTTGATGTACATGTGGTGATTCAACTCCTTCAAAATTAACTTGTGGTTATTAATTGAATCACTCTGACTTTCCTCTTTATTTTGCTGCAATTACTAATATGGTTTTAAGATAAAGCTTTCCAAGAGGCTTCCCAGTAATCACACTGGACAACAGGATAGAAACAGGAACACTTCTTTCAATATAATGCACTCCAGTACACCACCACCCAGTATGACCTCAATAATAAACATAAAGTAGAATTATCACCTTCTGACTATCTCAACAAAAACTGAAAATGTATAAGCTTCATAAAAGTAGAATTTATGGCAGAGCTGTTGAATTAGATTACACAGCTGTTCCCAATAAAATGCTCACTGAGTGTATGTCTACTTCAAACAATGGTTTCACCCTTAGCAAACATCTTATAATTTAGGGCAAACAATAAAGCAGCGCTGGGTAACAGGTAAAAATAACGTTTGTGCGTTGTATTTATAGGCTTCGCCTTGTGAGACAGATTGATGAGCAACATGTACTGTATGTTGTGGAAAATGCACAATGATGACACTCATGATTCACATTCTCCTTGCAGGTTGCAGGTGGCGTCCAAGTTCATGCCTGTTTCAAGTCTAATTATTGGTGAGTGTATTTTCATCATTATGATTAGCTGATTTGTTCTCTGAGTAGGCTTCCAAATCCTGTTGTAATGGTGAATATCATTAGTTTGGATAAGCCCAATTTTAACTTGCAGTCTTATTTTGATTACTTTTGAGATACTGTGAATGAGAGAGCTTTTTAAAAAGTGTATCCTCCTGTCAGGTGTCGACCTGGTGCCCATCAAGCCCATCCCCAATGTGGTGGCGCTGCAAGAAGACATCACCAGTGAGAAATGCAGACAGGTGAGTCCATTTGCCAAGGTCCAAAACTAAAGTGAAATCCCAAACAGAACCTAAAATGGCTAAATTAAAATGAGATACTTTTTGTTCCACGTGCAGGCTCTTCGAAAGGAGCTGCAGACATGGAAGGTCGATGTGGTGTTGAATGATGGAGCCCCAAACGTGGGAGCCAACTGGCAGCATGATGCCTTCTCACAAGGTAGGTGCTAAACTAAAGTGAAATGACATTAGACTAGTTGAAGTTTTTCTTTAGACAGATGTCATATCGGTGGACACACATCTTGAAAAGTTGAGGTTTACAGATACAGCTATCAGCCAATACAGACTCAAACACAGAGGATTACAAATTTGTTTGTCTGGACAACAATAAGCCTTGTGACTATTCAGAAAAAAATCTATTTCTGTATCAAAGACAACTGTAAATTGTAAATCTAAAAGTCAGTACATTTAAAAAAAGAAAGGGATAAAATCACATCCCAGTAAAACATTTGCATCTAGATTTAAACAGAAATTACATATTAGTACCATTATTACTTCTATTTGTTTGTGTCCTCATCACACCTGTCAAATGGCGTTTGAGGTTAATACCTCTAATTCTTCCTCTGTTCCCCTTTTCACCTCCAGCTCATCTCACCCTCATGGCACTGAAGTTGGCCTGTGAGTTTCTGACCAAAGGTGGCACTTTCGTCACCAAGGTCTTCCGTTCCAAAGACTACCAGCCGCTGCTCTGGATCTTCCAACAGTTCTTCAAGAAGGTGCAGGCGACCAAGCCACAGGCGTCTAGGAACGAGTCCGCCGAGATCTTTGTTGTCTGTCAGGGTCAGTGGCAGCTTCAGATTACAGTCTGTGATAAGAAGATAAATTTCTCATAACTTTGTAAAGGAGCTTCCTCTGCAGGTCACATCTAAACCAAATTTACTTTGTTTTGTCTTTACCAGGTTTTGTTGCCCCTGACAAAATTGATGGGAAGTTCTTTGACCCCAAACATGCGTTCAAAGAGGTGGAGGTGCAGGCCAAAACTGTGAAGGAGCTGATTCCTGACAAGAAGCCAAAGGTACACATAGGTCGATGCAGTAAAAGTAGAATGCGGTTATATTATATTTACCAAAGTCTATTGTTTGTTTTAAATTTACATGCAGTACTAAATGGACAGTGTTCAGCAGATCATTTCAAGTAAACCGTTGAGTTGCATGAATGATTTTATGTAATTACTTGAATAGCTGTTTATACACCATTTATTGTGGTGTTGATATGGTGACAGTTTTTACTTAGTAATATTATAGTGTATACTTTGAGGTAATCAGCCCACATCTCCATAATTACACCCATGACTGACCACTTTCTGCTCCAGGCGGAGGGATACACAGACGGTGATCTGACACTCTACCACAGTTTCACAGTGACGTCCTTTCTCAAAGCTGAAAACCCTATCGACTTTCTGGGCAAAGCCAGTGAGGTGAGATTTCTACAACTAAAATTTTGGTGATATTCTGTATTTTCTATCGTAACAAATCCCATGAAAAGACCAAAACCAACAATGAATTGATCCTCCCCAACAAGTATTACCTGTGTAGCAAAGGTCGGAAAGTAAGAAAATTATTAATAGTACATCAGTGAGCCACATGGTTACTGTTGCACTGGATGACATGTTCCCCCATTATGGTGAACACGGGCACTGTAGTTTATTTCAACTCAATTCCACATACGCTGTCCTAGGACTGAGAGCCTCGGACAGAGTAGGGATGTCAGGAAGTACTGTATTGACAGAAGGATTAACACACTGTTGACAATAATGTGCAGAAATATCACCAGCCTTACCTCTTGGGGGTTTGAACCCTAAGTAATCAATCTAATGTAACATGTTTTTCAGGATCCAGTGTTCATAATTTAGTATTTTATGCAATATTAATGTTTGTGGATGTGTTGTACGGCTTCTGCCACCAGGTTGTGCCTCTGAGTAAGGTGAGCGAATTACTAGAACAGCTTCCTCAATTGTTGTTGTAGTTCATTGCAGAGGTTAGCACAAAGCTAATTAATTATAGCAGCAGAGAAAATATGCTGGTGGGGTGTGTTAATTTCTGTATATTTACAAAATATAACATTACAGCTTGCCCTAACTTTAAATAAAATAATAATTTCCTGATATACGTGTGTTATAGTGTTAATTGTGAAATGATAAATGAGTTTTGTTACATTAGTAATGTAATGAGAGCTCAACAGGCTGCACCAGCAGCATTGGTTGGGGGTCGGACAGAAGATGTAACTGTGACACAAGAACCTTGGACATTAGTGTTGCGGTTTTGATGTCAGAGCTGTTATACCCCAACTGTTTAGTAAGGTGAAATATGGTTTTACAGTTTGTGCAATGTCAGCTGATTCACCTCAGGGAAGATGATCTTACCTGTATTTCCATTCTCACTCTGGTACTCTGTGCACTCTGTTGTTCATTTTTAGATTACCTTTGACAATCCCATCCTGGAGTCTCACGGCGCCACCAGCGGTGAAATAAAGGAGTGTTGTCGTGACATCAAAGTCTTGGGCCGCAAAGAACTTCGGTAAGTCTTTTCTGTCACTCGCTGCTGAGTTTTGTGAATTATTGTAGTAAACAAGAAATTTTTCTTGCAAAAGAAAGGCACCAGGTGGAAAGAACTGGTACAATGTATAATACTCTGTGAAGGCTGACATTCATCTCAATTCTTTCCATTTTTCCTCCTTAAAAATAAGACAAAATTATGGTGGTAATGATTTAGTGACACAACCTTTCATGTGTGTGTTATTTTTCATACCACAGCCTGCTGCTGAACTGGAGGTCCAAGCTGAGGAGATACCTGGCCAAGAAACTGAAGGAAGCCAAACAGCCTGATGGAGAGATCAAGTAAACACACACATTTGCAAAATGCCACTGCAATAATCTAACTTCTCCGCCAGAATGATTTTTAAAAAATCCTCTCTGTTTTGCTTTCAGCTTAAGCTCTGATGAAGAAGAGAGTAACTCGGAGGGAGAAACGGACAAAAAGAAAGAGGGGGAGGATGATGATGATGATGAAGAGGAAGAAATGGAGATGAAGCTGGCTGAGCTGAAAGCTGAGGAGGTGGCTGAGCTCAAACGGTACGACGCAGGACACTATTTTCCTTTTACTTTAGATTTTATTTGACTTTTTGTTGCATGTTTGATGATCATGCCTTTTAAATTCCAAAGAGGACGACATTTTTACCCGTTTTATCTTGAATTTCTTTGAAAAACGCTGCATAGTCATGTTTAGTGTCATGGCAGCTTCTAATCAACAGACCGCATGATTATTTTTTCAGTAATAGTTGAAAAAACTAGTTATATTTCTGTAGGTTTTGAACCAGGAGCACTTTGCCTTTTGTTTGGCCTCTTACCAACAAATAAATCTTTTAAGACTACAGCTTTTATATAACTCTGTCATGCTGCTTTAGGAAGAAGAGGAAGCTGTTGAAGGAGCGGAGGAAGCAGAGGGAGAGGGTGGAGCTTAAGATGGATCTGCCAGGCGTCTCCATTGCTGACGCCAACGACTCATCGCTGTTCTCCCTCACCAACATCAAGAAGAAAAAGGTGACGGACACACACAGGCACATACACAAGGATGCATTATAACACCATCCACATGATTTACAGCAAACCAAATTATTATAAGTAGTGTACTGCCATTTGGTGCACATATCTGTCTCGTTTTATTTCTTATCTGCCTGAAACGCCAAACTACAGATGTGAATACAAACATCTGAGGTCAAAAACAGCTCCAAATATACTTTGTGTGAACAAGATATAGCATTTGGTCATTATTCTGATTCACACAGAGAAGCTGCTGAATTTTTTTGCGACGCTAATGTCGCTAATGTAATTTCTTTTGTATTCACCTCTTCCTCTGTTGTGCCTCTCCCCATCAGGTGCTGGCCGATATATCTAAAGGGGACATGCAGGCAGCAGACGCCCTGGTGGGAGAAGATGATGACCTCCACCTGTCAGACGACGAGGATGATGAGGCAGATAAAATGTCCCTGGCTTCTGATTTAGATGAAGATGACTTGGAAGAGGTGGAGCAGAAAGAGAAAGAGCTGGAGAAGAAAGTTCCAAAGAAAAAGTAAGTGGCCGTTCAGACCAAAACCAGCCCCATGTTGAAAAAAAATGCAAGGAGCTATGTTGGTGTGATGTCTCATATACAGCCCCGAGTTTTCTGCCGTTATTTTATTACCATATGAGTGAATACTGCATGAAACAAGTGAGTCCACTAAAAGAAAGACAACCCTCAACAATGAATCGTTCTCTAATTTAGTTTTTGATGAGCTGCTTTTGTGTGTCTATATATTCTAGAGTAACATTCACTGAGGAGGAGGATGACGAAGGAGAGGAGAATGGCTTGCTGGTGGAACTAGAAGGAAAGGATGAGAAGAAAGAGCGAGAGACAGACCTGTGGTTCAGCAAGGTTTGTCCATGTGTGCTCCCACAATGCAACACAACAAAATATAACTCAGAAATTAGCTTTCTTCTTTTGTTCTTGCTCAGGTCAAGCACACGCTGATTGATACACAATTTGGTATTTTATTACAATATGATTGGTTGCCTGCTGCATTCTTCACCTCCTTTACTGATTTCCCTTATGGCTGCCCTGACGTCTGACCTTTGACCCCGTAGGGCATCTTCTCTGAGATCGACCTGGAAGGAGATGCAGAGAGTGAGCTCAGACAGACCCAGTGGCTCCAGAACAAAAAATCCAGTAACTATCTCCTCTGTTTCACATTTCATTTATTAATAAATGTTCATGAATAATCTGTTTTTCTGAAATGGATTTATTAAGCAAGCAAACAATTGACAATATAAAACAAATGGTATAAATTTTAAGTATTCTAAATGTGGGACTGAACTTTCAATCACGTTTTTGCATCTTTTTCTGTGAAAAGGCAAAAAGAGGAAAGCTGAGGAAGAAGAGGAGGAGGCTGATCAGCCAGCAGAGGAAGAGGCAGGACCTTCACATAAAGCTGAAGAAGAGAGTGACAGCGACTCAGATGACAGCAGCGATGATGAAAAGTAAAATCTCATTTACTCTGGCTGTTTATTTTTTTGTTTCTTGTTCAAGATATTATGTAATGGATCCAGTTTGATTGATGCTATGGTTTTATCCAGTTATATACGTCAAATCAACCAGTCAAACCAACGCTTAAAGCCATTAAAAAACAAATCAACCACATTTTTGCTGCTTTTTCCAGGGAGATTACCAGGATGAAGCAGGGCCGAGGTGCTGGTGGGATGTCGGGAGAGGCCGATGACGATGACTTCCAGGTTGTTCCTGTAGAAAGCATCAGTGAGTACAGAAAACATTAATGTCAGGTCTGGTGATTGCAATCAGTGCATCTCACACTGCAGCGTTCATCCTCTTTCTCAGAACAATTGTGATGCTTGTCTTGTTTTCTGCAGAAGACTTTGTCTTCTTTATTAACCACTTATCTTTCTCAACTTCAACCTATGCTACTGTTGAACGAACGCTACAGAAACGAGACACGTTGTGTGTTAACTTTATGGATGTCTGTGTGTTCTGTGTTCCTCAGGTAAGAAAGCCAGAATCCTGGATGCAGAAGGTCTGGCCCTGGGCTGTCAGATCGCTACATCCAAGAAGAGATCCAGAGACCTGGTGGACAGCTCCTTCCACAGGTGTGTGTGTGTGTGTGTGGTCTAACATGTGGCCTCACACCAGCAGGTTTAAATTGTCTCACCAGGCTTACTTTAAAGAATAGTTCTGACATTTTGGAAAATACACCAGTACACTTTCTTGTTGAGAGTTAGATGAGAAGATTGATACCACTCTCATAAAGCCACAGCCAGCAGCCAGTTAGCTTAGCTTAGCACAAAGACTGGAGGCAAGAGGGAAATGGATAGCTTTATTGACATGTTGTATCATTTGTTAAATCAATACACACAAACATAAATAGGAAAACATCAACTACTGTATTTTTTGGTTAACAGACTTCTGGATGTTGTTGTCATGTTAATTATTTTGGCTGGAAAATTTTATTCTTAGCAGGTGTATTTTTTTCAGAGCACCAGTCTGTGGCAGCTTAGTCAAAACTTTTTACTGATTGTATCTGTATGTGACATATTTCCAGCTACAGAAGTAATGTTGTAAATCCAAATTACTCAGTAATAATTTTGGATTTAGGTTAAGTGTGATAAGTACAACAATCAACTGTGAAAATTAGTATAAGTACTCGCAGTACTAATGAGTTGCACCTTATGTTTGGATGTTCCTGCAGGTTTGCTTCATCTGAGGAGGCGTGGGATGTACCAGAGTGGTTTCTGGACGACGAACGCAAACACCGGAAGAAGCCGGTGCCAGTTACCAAGGAGATGGTGGAGGAGTACAAACAAAAGTGGAAGGAGATTGATGCCCGACCCATTAAAAGAGTTGCTGAGGCCAAAGCCAGGAAGAAGAGGAGGGTAAGACAATTGAAAACTTAAACAGTGATGCAGCTGTTGATGAAGGTTGAAAGACACAGAAAAATTATCAGCTATAAAACTGGATCATGACTGACATCATTACAGCTCGTAGATCTATTTTATGAGAAACAAAAACACCCAAAACATTTTAGTTTACCTGTAATTTGTAAATTAGGCAACGGTCAAAGCATTTGTACATTTTTCGGTTTCTCTGTGACTTCACCAGATGCTGAAGAAGATGGAGCAGGCTAAGAAGAAAGCAGAGGCAGTTGTCAACACAGTGGACATCTCCGAGAGGGAGAAGATGGCTCAGCTGAAGAGGTATGACATCACACCTGTAGTGCTGGAGCTGCACTTCAAAAGAAAATTATGACTCCTTGACAGTTTTAGAAGTGATAAAATGTCAATTTTGTTTTGTCTTTTTCCCCTCATATCAGTATCTACAAGAAAGCCGGTGTGGGGAAGGAGAAGAGAGAAGTAACATATGTTGTGGCCAAAAAAGGAGCCGGCAAGAAGGTGAGACGACCCCCCGGCATCAAGGGAGTCTTCAAAGTGGTGGACAGTCGCATGAAGAAAGACATGCGGGGGATGCAAAGGAAAGAACAACACGCTAAAGGGCACAAAGGAAAAGGTGGCAAAGGAAGACAGTCAAAGGGTGGAAAAGGAGGAATGAAGAGTGGTAAAGGGCGAAAAGGAAAATAAATTTGAACCTGTATCACTCTCATAAGTCCTGCCTTTCTATCTAACTGTTAATCATTACCTGGTCTCATGGTCTAGGTGAGCATTTATTGAACTTTGTGAGCTTGGATGCCACAGTTTGAGCTCCAACATGGACTTTGGTCTTTGATAAGAACGCCATCTTTTTGAGCAACCTTGGCTCAGATTCCTTAAACCCATTGACATGTAAGCTGTGTATTTGGGATATTAAAATGCCGGGGTTGTGTGTACGTCTTTCTCAAGATGTAAACTATTTGCCTTGAACGGAGTTGCTTCACTGAACTGCCGAACTGTAAATGACAGTCGATCAAGTTTAACAAAACAATAATAAATGTGTTCTTCAGAAATGCATCTATTCATTTTGTAAATATAATATCTTTGCAATAAAAAAGTTTTGTTGGAGAACGTTGTTGAATCATTCTTTTAATGTTTCCTGTTAGTTTAAAAAATTTAAGCTAGTTTGTAAAAATGTTGTTCCTGCAGAGCAACACAGCTCTTTTTTTTTTTACATATTGCTGATTACACCTCTGGTCAGGTTGAAGATGGGTGTAGCCATGCTGGTAATTATGTGATGTCAGGAGCACGATTAATCTTTCTGGTAACTTAATTTTAAAATTAGGCTGACCAACATGCTGATACAACATTAAAATGCTGAATACAATGTAATGAATCAGCAATAATCAATTAACATAACATACTGTATAACTCACAGGGGTAATTCTTCTGCATAGTGCTTTTAAGTTTTATATTTTACGTGTATTTTGTTGATAATACTATGTACTTTAAGTATGATTCTGAATGTAGGATTACTTGTAAATTAGTTATACACATACTTTTACTTATATAAGGATCTGAACATTTCTTTCACTTTTGCTAAACACATGCTTTTTTTTGGTCATTAAGAAGGTAATTATTCCTCCTGAGGCTGACAAATATTGACAGAACAAAAGATGCATTTTGCTAAATTTAGCTGACTTACAGTATATCATCAAGACTAGTTTTTATTTTTATTTTTTTATTGTACAACATTCAATTACAAACCTTTATTTCATATTTCAATAATACAGAATGTACATTCGTGCTTAAACTGTACCAAAGGCAAAAAAAGACAAATAAAAAGAACAACAACAAAAAAACATGTTTAATTGTGAAAGTACTCCAGCTTCAATCAGCATCACATTTAAAGGGTGCAGCAGTGCATCCTTATATTAAAACCAGCTCTTAAATGAAAGCCAGAATTCCTGCACAGATTAATAATCAATATCTGTCTCACAGAAAGAATCCACATGAGTTATTCCAATTAAATCTTTCATGCAATAAGTTATTGGATGGATGGATGTCAATCAAAATTTAAACGTCACTCTTTGGTTTTAGGAAGGATTGGATAAGACAAATATCATTCCCTTATTTTCCTTGCCTCTTTGTCTCTAAAGAACATTATTCTTTTCAGCTGATTGCGGTAGTATCGTGTTGATAAAACATTTCTAATAAACTTATTAGTGAACTTCTTGCTACTGAATTTGATACTGTAGTGAGGAAGTTTGGGGGACAGTCTCTATTCCCCTGTGGACACTATAGGAAATTCCCTAGATAGAGGCCCTCCCCCACATTTCCTCATTATAATAACTTTAATAGAGTGGCCTCATGACTGATACAATGTTAGAATACACCAAAAGCTGTTGAATCATTGTTTTACGGGGAACTGGAATGGTCTCCATCACTTCATAGTATTCTCTAATTGAGCAGTAAAAATTACATTTATAACAAACATCTCCATAGTTTAAAAAAATACCAAACTCATCCATCAAAAGGGTTACAGCCCATATTGCTTTTTCCATCCAAGTCCCTAAAAACATCAAGACTACAGTTATAAAGGGAACTTTGCAAGAACGCGTGTGGACGCCGCCTTTCACTAAGAAACTACATTTCCCGTGAGCCTTAACGACACTTATAGTCAGGATGTAACGTAAACCAACAGTCGGCTTGTGGTGCGGGAACAGGAACAGCTAGGCTGTCTGTGTAGCTACAGTGGGAAATGTTTCCTCATTTATGCAGTGAATAATTTTAAGTGCACCTATCAGAGTGTCTACAAAGCCACATTTGAGTCGGCAAAGTTATCTAGAAATTCGCTGCAGTTTATCCTTGTTATTGACTTAGCTTAGCTTTAGCTAAATTAAAGTTAGCTACTACTAACAGTTACCTGGTTTCGCTTTGGACTAGTTTTGGACTTCACCTACTTTAGGGATGTTCCTCGTCTTACTGGTATGCACACTGGCTCTGGCTGCCACTGGGCAGCAGGAGGATGAGGACTGGATAGACCCTTATGATATGCTCAACTATGATGCAAGCACCAAAACGATGAGGAAGCCCACAGAGGTTTGATGATGTTCAATGTCTATACTGATCCAATTACATATGCTAACGATGCTATTGCACTGAATAACCTAAAGCAATTTTGATATTTCTATTAATGATTGTGTGTTTGTGTGTGTGTGTCTCACAGCCAGCAAACTATCAAAATGTGCCAACCAAAAGAAGAGAGTACACTCAGGACTCCAGCCAAGTTGAACTGGCATCGTATAAGGATCAAGTGGAAGGGTTAAAGAGACAGGTCAGTGATTCTGGGACAGCCCATCACTAGACAGCACATCACTAGAACAATTCAGTGTATCTGGCTACATACCACAACACTCAGTCATCTCTGTAGAGATCGGCAATTGAGTCCTTTGCATCTTTCATTACTGTCAGATTCATACTGTAATCAGAAAATGTCTGAATGCACACATCAGTCTTTATTTCTCTGCCAAGGCCAAGTGTTTGTGCAGCAGAGCAAGCAGAAATTAGCAAAAAAAATAAGTGTTTATGGTTGAGTGATGGCAGAGGGTATGAATACATTTTTATATCTGTTAGTTTTGGCTAATGGGACTCTGAAAAGGCGACCAGAAGGCAAAATCTGAAACTCTGGATGTCGGGGATGGCAGCTGGAGAGACATCAGAGAGACTGGTCTAACCAGAAAGTACACGTTCTTGAAAGAAAACATCTGCAGAATGTCCTTTAGCAAGACACTGAATCTCTATATGTCAAATGAGAAAACTTACCTTCATAAAATCTGCCAACCATGACAAATATTGTGCTTTGCTTTTACTCAGATTGAAGATCAAAAGAAGAAAATCATCGCCCTCTCACAGCAGCCTACATGCAATCCAGTGTTCAAGCGATTTCTTAGTAGACTCCTGAAGGAGATACAAAGAATTGGTTTGGTGGGTGATCATTCCACATGTATTATGATGAATTATGTGATTCTGAATGCATCTTATGCTACTATTGAATACATTGCAGTTCCTTGCAATAATCATGCACCTTACCCTGGATTACCTAATCTGTTTTAAATGTGATACTGCAGATATTTTAGCTCTATTTAAGCTTAATCAAACAAAATTCTGGTTCAGTATTTTCACACTGGAAAACAGGGCATTGCCGTTTTAACCTAGCTGTCGCCATTTCTCCTCAGCCCAGTGACTCCACAGACGCCTTGTACGATGCCAAAATCAGAATGTCCAGACAATCCATGACAGAGATTCAAAATCTTCTGGAAGGTGAAGACAGCTGGAGAACAGGAGCACTGGACAATGCCCTCAGTCAGATACTAGTGGATTTTAAACCACATGACTATGATGCCTGGAAGTGGCATTTTGAGGACACCTTTGGCGTGGAGATTTGCACACTATTAAAAGTAAGATCATTCATTTTAATCTTAAGTTTTAATTAATGAGTCTTAAAGACATTTCAGTCATGTCATGTGCTACCTGTGGAAAAACAGACACCGTTTATAGTCACATCTCTCTGTAGTCGCTCTAGATAGTTTAACATTTTCTTGCATGTCTCTTAAAGGGGAGCTACACATATTTTACAGTTTTTGAATGCCTTTGTTGTATACTTTGTGTCGGCTAAGTGTTTTTCCATCTCATGCTACCAGTCAAGTCATACTCTGTTCTCTCTGTTTGTGTTTCAGATTGGGCTGTTTGTTCTGGTCATAATAGCCATCATCTGCACTGAGCTGTGGTCAAGGGTCTCCTGGTTTATGCAGTTCAGGAGACTGTTTGCTGTCTGCTTCTTCGTCAGCATTGTCTGGAACTGGTTCTATCTGTACAAGGTGAAGAAGAGATCTTTCAGTTCACTTGCTGTTGTTTAGCCATTCAGGGCTTTCTTCTAGTCAAAGAAGATGTTTGTAATACTTTTACATTTATGCATTTATTTATTTTTGTCCAGATTGCCTTTGCTGAGCACCAAAACAATATAGCAAAGATGGACAGCGTCAATGAAAAATGCACCGGAATGAAGAAAATGGACTGGAGTGATAGTTTGAAAGGTAAGTTGAGTATGTTGATGTCCTATAAAAACCATGTATCTGCAAAATGTCAACTTTTCATGAGGTGAGCAAAAAAGCTCTTTTCAGCTTAGTGGGAATACATTGTTCAGATTGGACAATGGGTTTTTATATAGTAAATGCACTTAAATATTATTTTACTTTTTATTTTTGCCTCTCATTCACACACTTGCACACCAATGTTAACGTCCATTGTGAGCAACTTGGGGTTCAGTCTCTTGCTCAAGGACACTTCAACAAATGGACAGGATTGAACTGCAAACCTTGTGATTAGTAGTCGACCTGCTTTACCTCTTGAGCAACAGTCACCTTAAGAAACAATGGGTTGCATAATTTTATTTAGTTAAAGGACTCTCAATGCTTTGTTGGATTTTCTTGAAGAGGATGCACAGTAGATCATTCAGAAGGACACCACGTTCCACTGAGCTACCTCTAGCTACCTCCATTTAGTTATCTGATTTACTTCTACTGAAAACCGACTCTTTGATTGGTTTTCCTGCAGAGTGGTTCAGAAGCACCTTGACTCTTCAGGATGATCCTTGTAAGAGATACTATGAAGTCCTCATAGTAGACCCCATTCTGCTTGTACCTCCCACCAAGGTAGGTCACTATGCTGGTGTCTGCGTATTTTTCTGATATATTGCCAGTTGAAAGCCTCACACAGTAATGACTATTACTATTAACTTTTGTTTTAAGACACCAAAACATATAACACAAGTGCCAAAATGTTGTATTGCTGTAATAACTGTTTTATTTTCCAGTTTTTAACCATTTCTTGAGGAAACACAATGAAAGCATTTCACTCTAGCATATAAATTTGTTCCCATTCAACACTCTTCCTTAACTATTACTGTAAAATCAGTGTTAGTTTTGAATATCTGTATGTATATGGAAATGGCTTATACAAAGTTATATTCTAAAGATTTCTCTCTGTTTAGGCAATATCAGTTACCATCACAACCTTCATCACAGAGCCACTGAAACATTTGGGCCAGGGGATCAGTGAGTTTCTTCGAGCCCTCCTCAAAGATCTACCAATCACCCTGCAGATCCCAGTTCTTCTCACTATCGTGATCTCCATTGTGGTAAGAACCCTTGATAAATTCTCACTGACACTCACACAAGTAAATAAAATCAGACATTTGTTTACATTCATCAAGCAAAGTTTTGTAAAAGTAAAGATTCAAGTTTTGGGGGAGTGCAGGCATTGTTTTAGTAAGGTGCAAAGCATTTTTTCAGGCCACCACTTAATTATGGCACTGATCATTGCAAGCATTGCAGCACAGGATGCTGATCATTGCAAGCACTGCCTTGTATGTGACAGTTGTGTGCTGTATTTTTCAATAGCGGTATATTTACTTTACTCCTCTACAGGTATGCATGTATGGAAGTGTGCAGGCAGCCTTCCGGTATGGCATTACTGCACCTCTGCGCCGCCGCCGTCGAAGAGATCCACCCCCTCCAGGGCTGAACCAACCACAGCCTCCTGTCTTGAGGATTGAGGACCGTGACCACCTAGCAGGAGGGGACGCACCACAACAGGCCCTGAGGCACAGAGCCAATGATGACAGATTACAGAGGGATGACAGATTACAGAGGGATGACAGATTACAGAGGAATGACATTCGTCAGAGGCAACCCAACAGAGCCAGGGAAGAGCCAGCCAAGATAGTTGTGGAGACCCTGCGCACTGCTGACAGACCCTACAGCGAAGATGAGACAGATGGTGAACGGCGTGAGGGAAGTCCTGAATCAGAGCAGACAGAGCAGAGTCTCTCTGCTGTTGAAAGTGATCCTCAAACTGAGTCAGATTCAGAAAACCAGCCGGACACCCAAGAGGAGCTAGAAGGAGCGGGTGCTGGCAGCGTTGCACACAGGGAAGCCAAAGCTAACAAGGACCAATCAAAAACTAAACCCACAGATTCATCTCCAGTAAAGACTAAACCTTTGAAAGTAAAGAATAAAGTTTCTCAAGATGAACCCAGCAGAAACAGACCTCAGCCAGCAGGACGACACCCCGCACAAACTATATTAGGTGATGATCAGGTGAGTCCTTTTTAAAATACATACAAACTAAATCTAATTAATCTTACTAATATCTGACCTCAGATAGTGTTTATTAACTGTGCCCTTTTTTAATTAAAGCTTCAGCATTGCATATGCACTAATGGGATGGTGAATATTCACATGCGACTTAAATTGGTAAATAAGTATTTAATAACTAGATGTTGTTTTCATTTGGGTGTTTGTCCACTGGTTTTACTGGTGTGTTTTATTGATTGCTGCATGTGAATGTGTTCAGCCCCTAACCTGTGAATGGATTTTACACCTTTATGTACATCTTTTTTTTTTTTACCGCTCCTTACCTCTTAAGTTGGACTCAACTGAAATAACACAAAGTGTAGTGGATTTCAATCCAGACGCCATGGCATACGTACTGGTGTACTTACTTGATAATCATCAATGATAATCAAAAGCTTATGAAATAAATCTTGATGAAAATTTGTCTTAGATTCCAAATATTTCTACTCTGTAACCAAAAATATTAGTGTTTTTCTTCTTCACTCATGAATATAATTATGGTTATTAATTTGACATTTCTGAGCAATACTTGGAACAGCATTAGAGGTTGAATACCGCTGCATATTAGTAAATGTAGTGTATATTTTTTATTGCCATTTGAAGCAGCAAATAACAACAGTATTTCAATAATGTAATGCAATTAAATTGCAAAATTTAAGACATTTCAGGGTGTTTGTTTTGCTAGATCAGTGTAATTACTTTATTTACTCAGTTGACATAGTTAATAAGATATTTGTTGGTTGGAAAATCGCACACTTATAAATATATAATTTTCTGCTACATTGCATTTTCATTTGAATGCTTTGTCATTTCGTGTTATATATTTCTGATGTGAATCCCTCACTGCAGGATCTTGAAGACTCAGCTGAAGACAGGACCACCTCTCTCTCCGAAAGGATCCCAGTTCAGGAGACGTCTCCAACATCAGTGGAATAAGCAACGTCTGCATTAGTCAAAAGAAGCAACATTGTCCTCATCAGTGTTCGGTACGTTTTATGGACTGTGGAGGCAGTGATGACAAGGACAGTCATTCAGTCCATCCCTTGCTGACTGACTTACACACATTGCTGAAATGCATGTGCACATTTTCAAGGTGACTCAATGGGGAACCACCCCAGTGCGGCCAGCAACTTTATCGTAAAAAACAGTCTTTGCTGCCGTGCAGGCAGATGAATGTGTTGAGATTCACAAATACTGTTTGGTGAATCTGCTCAGTGTTTCATCATCATTTCGTTGCACAGCAGCTTGACTGATGCAGGTATCAGGGAAATAGGAAACTTACTTGTGAAAACCAGTGTTTACTTTTGTATTTTCAGTGTCTTATCCAGGGGCAGAAATCATGGTCTTACAAAACTAAGTTTGTCTAGTTTCATTGGAATTATAACAAAGACCAAGTAAAACTTGGTGGTAAGTAATCATTTATTACTATGAACAAATAATAACTTCAGTTTTACTTTAATTTACTTTCAAACCAATGTTTTGAAGTTGAAATATGAATCTAGATTTTGCAATTTAATAGGCAGAACACTATTTCTTTATGTTGTTTTTTTACAATGAGCTGTTTTGGGGGTTATTAAATGTAGATTTTATATAGAGGACTTGAAATACTGATGTTGAAGTTAAAGTTTTGCTCAGCGGTAGTGTTGCTGTTTGTTTACTATTGATAATGGCAAACTACTTGTGAAAAGCATTACATGATTGCATGGCGTGGTGCAGTGCTGAATTCTGAAATTGGTGAATTTAGCCAAAGTCTTTGATTTTAAAGTCATAAATCAATAAAGAAACATATTTAATAGTCGTGTAAGAATATTCTAACAAAAAGGTACAAAATGTTGAAAATAGTGTAGCAACTTGCTCCAGAGGCAGATCTTGAAATTGCTTATACTGAAAGAAGCAACGCTAATTAAAGCTGCACTTATAATTTAAACTAATAATTGTGTCTAACTATGGTTTGATGAATTCATGGATGACTTCCAGTGACAGTAAACAGTGTATACTTTTAAGGTTTTGAGCAGAGTGAATGTTACTCTCACTTCAGATCTTTCACAACACACATCTAAACAGTAAATATCAGTGTTTTTACTTACTGACATACCAAAAAGCTGACGCAGGCTATAGCCTGTTCACTACAACTTTGACATTTTGTCCTTTTAGTGTAAGGGTCCTCTCTGGTACACACTGGGTGACTGTTTTTAGCTTAAACAAAAGCATTAATGACTGTATGAGATCCATGTGTTTACCCCAAACAAAAAAAAAGTGCCTTATTTCTATGGAGAGCAAACAAGGTCATTCTTTTTGCAAGAGAGAGACATCTAGCTGCATACATGGAGTCCTGCAGGTATCAGTATCATTATTATAATTTATGCTAAAGTAGCTACAATTCAATGTTTGCACACTTTTAGAACAGAATAACATGTTATATTGAAAAATGTGTCTAAACACTATGTTAGTCACAACCTGAGGTATATCCACATATATTTTAACAAAATTAAAACTATTAAACTCAAGAGTACAATTTCTGTCATTAACAACTTTCACTGATTATTTTTACACATTAAAAAGCCATGTGTGCACATGTAAACAAATATGGTCAGCACAGGAGTGTTGATGGTGTCCAGAATGAAAAAAAAAGACAGATTAAATAGTATATGCTGTTACTGAGGGAATTAATTGATCAAGATTACACATTCATGCATGTGTGGAGTTTTCTTTTGTTCTTTTTATATGATTATCAGCTTTTCATCCATCTTTGAGCGTCCTACCTAATGGTCGGTTAACTTGTCGAGTTGTATCATCGGAGGTGATTGTTGGTGATCTTGGCCCATAATGAGCTCCACACATTCTGTCATGGCAAAATTACACCCAAATGCCAATTTTTGTTAGGCCACAGACAAAATTTCTGTTAAACAAGATCTAAAATTTAAGGTTCCGAAAAATCCACCCACACCGACTGATCCTCTGGAGCAGTGTGAGAGAGCCCTGAACAGATGTTGGTCAACCCCCCATCTCAGGATGTTTTTTGTTTGTTATATATATATATATATATATATATATATATATCCTGGGACTGTATGTATTAAGTCAGTGATGTTACACACTGAGGTCATGTTCTTGGTTTATTTCTGAGGCTGATATCTGTATATATATATTTTTGACTTGTTATATTCAAACTTTACTACTTTTAGGTTAATAAAATCAAACATTTCCCCACCAGAATGTCATTCTTGGAAGTGTAAAGAAAGGTTTGAAACAGCATTTAGATATCCATGTTGGAAAACAACATTTATAGACAAATTAGACTAAATAAATAAATAATCACAATGTTATGTTGGTCACCAAACACGTGAATATCATAATCGGCAATTACGTGGACCCATTTCGATCCTGTCGGTGACCCTCTGGTGGCCCTCGGGCCTTAGATTGGGAACCTGCGCGCCGCCTGAAACTCATTTCCTGATTGGCTGACTGGAAGCTGCGTGGTTTCACAGAAAACACGGCTCATGGTATCCAAGTCCGCTGTACGTCCCGTTAACACTTTAAAACTACTCTTGTTTAATTGGTGTTTCCACGTGCCCAATCAATCATGGAATTATTGGTTCGATATCTGGAACGGAGCAATTCAATCAGGTAAGGTTTATTTTTAAGTGACAGCTGCTCAGAACTAGATTAGAGACATGTTTCCCACATTTTAAAAACTTGTTGAAGTGTGAACTACTTTAACAAATGATGGTTTCTTTTTAGTATTAACTAGATGTAAAAATGTGAAAACTGGATATTCAGTCGCAAAGTTTAGGCTGCCTTCAGCTTAATCATTAAAACAACATGCAGCCAAGTCATTTATCAGTTAGAGAAACGTCATGACAGGACCACACATGTATTACACACAACACATTGAGCCAAAAATAGTTTAAAAAATGTGTAATTGGGCTAAAAAGACCTAAAAGCTCATTTCCAGCAACAGTAAAATGTCAGTGAGAGACTGTGGGCGGCTCACTATTTGGAAAATACTGAAAGTGCACTCTAACCTTGTACTTAAACCAGGCAGCACCATGAATGCAGGCAGTGTCCTCATTCAGTACATGCAGTTCTTCCTGTAAAAGGAAAAAAAAAACCACTACTATTGCTCAAGTAAATTTCTTGCATTTTCACTTCTGTATTTTCACTCTTAGCACGTTTATTTCAGTCTGACATTTCACCCATGAGGCGGGCAACACACCAGAAACTAAATATGCCTGTTTTTACTGAGGAGTCCACATTACCTGGCACATTTTGAGTTTTTTTTGTTTTTTGTATCTCAGCCAGAATTTTGTGTAATGTTTGTTTCAGCTCAACTATGACTCAAGACGCCGTTAAAGAGGAGAAGCTGAGGGACGACCTGAAGTACTACTTCATGAGCCCGTGTGAGAAGTACAGAGCCCGACGACACGTACCCTGGAAACTGGGGGTGCAGATCCTGAAAATTGTCATGATCACCACACAAGTATGTACCAAGGGCTTAACATAAAATGTTTCTAGGTGTTTATTTGAAATTGTAATCCGTCCAAGATCTGCAGCCACGAGCAGTAAATGTCTATGAATTTGTTTTGATATTTGTGGACACTTTTTTTTTTTTTTTATCACAGTACACTCTGAAACGCAGGGTCCTCCTACATAATCTGAGTGTTGTCTGTTTTTTTTTTTTTTCCCAAATGGTAGATGATGACATAACTGAAACTCACCTGTATATCTGAGCTTTGACCTTTTGCTGTCAGTGTTTGCATTTACAGTTATTTCCTCTTAAGTTGCACTAAAAAATCCTTTTGTCCCTTTTGTCAGTGGTGGAAAGACTACTACAAAGTCATACTCTAAAGTGCAATTACTTCATTTATATTTTACTTCAGAAAAAAAAACTTGCTTGAAATGTTACTACATAGGAAGTTCATTGCTGATTATGATCTTTGAAATGATGCAGGAAGGACAAAGTCAGTGTGTTGTAAGTGGAGAAATTACAAAATGAACTGATAACATAATGTCAGATACAGATTTCTACTCTTGTGACTGAGATTTATTCAGTAAAACCTGGATTGAAAAATATTCAGTATAAACACTAAATCCAGCAACAGGAATAAAAGTGATAATTTACTTCCACCTAGTAACTCATTACTATTAACAACTATTTTCATTGATTATTTTCTCAATTAATCGGTTAGTTGTTCGGTCTAAAAAATGTCAGGAAATGGTGACACATGTTGATCATTGTTTAAAAAAACCCAAGATGACTTCCTCAAATGTCTTGTTTTGTTCCGACCAACAGTCCACAACCCAAAGATATTGAGTTTACCATCACAGAAGACTATAAATAAACTGGAAAATACTCACATTTGAGAAGCTGGAATCAGATAATTTGGACACTGTTTTCTTTCCAAATGATTCATCTATTATCAAAATAGAAATTTAATAGTTAACTTATTGACTAATCGTTGCAGCTCTACTTCCACCTATGACTATTACTGCAACCCAAATGCTCTCCTCTTCCTCTTGTTCCCTCTGTAGCTCATCTTGTTCGGTCTCAACAACCAGCTGGTGGTGTCCTATAAGGAGGAGAACACCATGGCCTTCAAAAATCTGTTCCTGAAGGGCTACAGCGGGGTGGATGAGGATGACTACTGTATTGCTGTCTACACGCAGCAAGATGTCTACGACAGTCTGTTTTATGTCCTGGATCAGGCAAGTCGAACCTCTTCTATCTCACACACACACACACACACATTAATTTCTTGCTTTAGCTGTAAAAATATAAAAATGAGTGGTTGTTAATATTCTTAAGTGTTTGAACTGCAAGGCTGCAGGCTTGAATGTGCTTGAATTGAATTTTCATGTTTGTTTTTTTTAATGTTGATGAGTTTTATACTCGTTATGCAATGAAAAAAATGAATGTAAATCCAGCACTTTCCAAATTGTAAGAATTGAAGAGAATTTAGATGCTACACATAAAAGCTAAAAGCTATATTGTTTGTGGTGTATATAAGAATTTACTTGGAAGATAAATGAGTCGTTTTTAAAAGATTTCATTCAACAAGGGGAACCAGTTCCAGGAATCACCCTGTAACAGTGTGTTTTACCTGAGACCTCTGATATCTACAGTACAGCCAGTTGGGCCGGCTCTCTGTGGGTCCCATCAGTTACGCCAAGGATGAAGACGGCGGCCTGCTTCCTGTCGTCATCTGCAAGGAGCTCTACAGGAGAGGCAGTGTGGAGCCCTCAGACGAGGCCTTTGACATAGACGCCCAGGTGGAGACAGGTGAAAGGGAACATTTATATCTTTTTAAAAAAAAAAGATGACGTAACCATTAAACCACTGATAACATTTCAACCACTCTTTATTATTTTTCTGCTCTCAAAATTTCTGTTAATTTTAGATTCTGTGGCACATTTATCACAGCACATAATGACTTACAAGCCTGATCTTCTGTGTGTGTTTATAAAGTAACATAAATTGGATGTATGAAACAGCCATGAAATTCAGATTGTTTTTAGATTTAAAAGGTTTTACAATCATTGGTAGAACCTGAATTAATTTTATAATTAAATCATAACAACAACATTACAGGCAACCAGTAGGAACAAAAATCAAAACTTTCCTGAAAAAGATATATTTTCTGTTTCTCATTGTACGATTGTGGAAATGTAAGTGTGTGTCTGTATTTTACTGTGTAGCAGAAGTACATCAAACCATTGTATTTAAAAAGTACACATGTTAAAACAAGGGCTCAAGGAGCAATAGAAGATCGCAGTGATTGTTTATTTTCTCACTCTGTTCATCGCCTCTCTCTCAGTTTGTATGCCACATGATCCATTGACTGCAGACAAATGGAAAATCCAGAATTCATCCTTTTTTGATCTGGACTTTTACAGGTATACAACCAATACAGTGCAGCCACTGCTAACATATAATACTTGCTTTTCCTTATGTGCATTAAAATCAACTTTTTTAAATCACCTTTTCACACTTTCTTGTTCAGGCTTGTTGACATCAAAATAACCTTCCAGCTGAAGGGGATCAACCTACAGACAGTGCGCTCACGGGAGTTACCTGACTGCTACTCTTTCTATATTACGGTACGGTTCAGTCATATTTTCCGTCATTAAGAGATGTACTGTAGACAGTTTAAAGTGACTGCTAACAATTTCAGTACATGATATTTGTTGTACTATTGTTGAAACACATTGTTCACAACATTTTCAAGACTATTTGTCTTGTTTCTTCTTAATCAATTTTTACTAACATGCTTTCCTTTTCTTTGCTCTTGTCTCTAGGTAACATTTGACAACCAGTGTCACAGTGGAAAAGTGAAAATATTCCTGGACATAGACTCTCAGAGCAGCGCATGCCAAGACTGGAAGATATCTGGGACCGGTAAGGTTTAATAGAGCAACAGAAGAGTGAAATTTAACAACAAATAATTAAAAACGGGGCATGAAATACACATAACAAGGAGATAAAACATGACAGATCAGCAAATCAGGAGCTGTTTGTACCTTTTTTCCCCCACTTTTCTAGAGTGCAGTTGTAGTATTTACACATTTTTGTAATAAAGTTTTAAGGTTCAAATATTTTTTAATTCTTTATTTGAGATTAATTTTAAGTTTTCAGTGTAATACATGTGCGTCATGTCATTCAATATTGACAACTTTTACACTGTGGTATCAGCTCATTTTACAACTATCTAAACTTTATTTTTATGCATTACCCTGTTCACTATATCCCAAATCCTCTGTTTTATAAATGGCTGAAAGCTAATAAAAACATTTTGAATGGTATTTGTTTCAAAAATGCGAAGCACTTTTACTCCAAACAAAGCTGATAATGCTAAGCTCTAAGGTCTAGAAACTGCTGACTGTTAGTGAGGCGTTTTCCTTCAGACATGTAGTTATCAGTAATGAGTGTATGGGAGTTATGTAAAAGATAAACCCTCTCTCTCTTTCTCTGTCTCTCTCTCACACACACACACACACACACACATACTTTTTCAGCTCAGAAGAACACACACTATCTTCTGGTGTTTGATGCCTTCGTCATTCTGGTTTGCCTTACATCAGCTGTGCTGTGCGCTCGCTCCATCATACTGGCTGTCAGGTTACTACAGGTCAGCTGTTCACACTCTGCTCACTTGCTCAGTATCATACGGTGCATTTTTATCCACCACGTTCTACCCCTTTTTAGTCTTTCCTGATTCTCCCTTTTAGTTTTTTTTTTGGTTTGTTTGTTTTCTCAGTTTTTAAGCCAAATGTCCCAGTAAAGACAAATCATTAAAATTCAAGTTATGACAGAATCTAATATATCATTCCTATCCAATGTAGATATGATTGATTTCTTCTTGAGTTTATTACACACTCTGCATGCACTTTGTTACTCTCATAATAAGGTTGTCTATCCAGAATTAACATTTAGTCGTTTGTTAATCTGACATGTTGTATTACAGCTTTATTTATGGAAGAAACTGAATTTGCATTGGTGTCATTTCAGAGATTCTCCAGATTCCTCCATGAGAACTACAACCGTAAAGTGTGTGAGGACGACCAGAGCGAGTTCCTTAACGGCTGGTATGTGCTGGTCATTGTCAGCGACCTCTTGGCCATAGTTGGATCCGTACTGAAGATGGAAATACAAGCAAAGGTAAAATGAATCATTTACTTCTGTCTAAAAAGAGAAGATTATTGTGTAAGGGCCCGAAACTTGACACCTCCAAATACAAAAGGAAGAAGCAAAAGTGTTCTGTAAAAACTTTAATTTGGTTTCTCTCCCGAGCAGCCGACTGCATGACATCACTTTTGATTTCATGTCCTGTTGTTTATGAAGCAGTTGAGACATAAAACAGCTGGGAACAGCTGTTAAATAGTTCTTCAGTGGCTGCTGGACTTTGGCTTGGACTGACCCAGTGTAGACACCGTAAAGTCCTGTTTGTTTTAGCCCGACTGAGTTCTCAGTCTGTCCTTTTAATAGCCACTATGTTAAGTATTCATCCCAAGTTTGATAGAGACAAAAATAAACTCTCCCCTATATACAACCCCCGCCACGCCTCCCACGCCACCCCACCCCCACCTCCACCTGACTGTGACAAAAGTCACAGTCAGGTGGAGGTGATCTGGTGATCACACTCCTCACTGTGATCTGGAATAACATATTGAATGGTCTAACTGGATTTTGAACTCTTGTACTTTAATTTCTCAAATGATAACAAAATGGACTTAACTGGACATGTCAAGTCAAATCAAACAGGGACAGGGAGCAACAACTTAAAAGAAACCCCAACAAAGGTCCTTGTTTCAAAAATTAGAAAATATTTATGACGGTATTTGATTTGGTATTTGATTGTATGAGGATGCAAGGAAGAAGGTCCTATGACCATCTTCTTCTTTGAAATCTGGTAGTAGAGGGGAAGTGTTTTCATTTAACAGGGCAAACTGTTAGATTTTGAGATTTTGAGTCCAGGGAATCTAAGAGTTAGACTTAGAAACCTTTTAACTGTGTGTTTCAGCTCAGGAACATATAAGCAAAATGTCACATGTTAGTCAATAATTAATAGGATGTCCCTTCGTTGCATTTTCACACTGTACTTTAGGCCCTAATAAAATAATCTACATATCAAATCATATCAAAGTTTATTACAAAGGACATGCATGTTACATCAAAAATCATATCTTTTTATCATCGTCATCATCATCATGATGACTGGGATAATTTTGAGCTCAAATTGAAACAGTTTTTATGGAGGGTTCAGACATGTAGTCATGTGGTGCTTGTCATTTTATGATACTTTTTTTTGGGGGGGGGGCACTTTTTGCCTTTATTGGACAGTCAGTGGCTAAGAGGCCGATAGGAAACAAGGGGATGATAATTTTGATACTTTTATTGTGTCAATGTTTGTGTTTTGTATGTATATGTATTGAGTTTTATGTATTGGACAGTTTGAAAGGCATTTTATTGCTGAGTTTTATTATGTATTTTAAAGGCCCATCTAGGGACAGGTGTTACAGACTAGCTTAGATTATAAATGCTGTGGTATGTGGCATTAATTCATGCTATATACTTGTCCCTATACAAATAAACATTAAATAAATCATAGCTTTTTAAGTTAACTTTTAAAAAATGTAATCTTTTTCTGACTCTGTGTTAACCTGCTTGATGCACCAGAGGCTCGTTATGTGCCACGTACACAACACTAATATAAGTCCTAATAATAATAATAATAATAATAATAATAATAACAATAATATCAAACTGCTGTCTCAGTCCTGTTTGTGATGTCTCTCTCTCTTTATTTCTCCTGTAGAGTCTAACGAGTTATGATGTGTGCAGCATCTTTCTGGGAACATCTACATTAATGGTGTGGGTCGGCGTGATCAGGTATCTGGGTTACTTCCAGAAATACAATGTGAGTCTGCACCTTTCTATATCATTATACTGTTATTAGCCTTTTCCTTGAGCTCAGATTGACTGTCAAGCCAATTCAATGCCAGTTCAATGCCACTGCAAGCGCCCACTTACTGTAGGTCACTGAGGCAATGTTGCATAAATATTTTAACTTTTTACATTTTTTTTTGGAAATCAAAGTGATACAAATTTAAATTTGAGGTATACAATATTTTATGCATGTATGTTTCATGGCTGTCTAGGTGCTGATTTTAACCATGAAAGCAGCCTTCCCCAAAGTCCTGCGATTCTGCTGCTGTGCCGGCATGATCTACCTCGGCTACACCTTCTGCGGCTGGATCGTACTGGGGCCGTACCATGAGAAGGTAACTGGCAAACTGGTCTGAGAAGAGTAGTGACCATGGAGGCCTGACATTTAGAGAAGTGGGTTCATGACTTCCTGAGCTGGCTTTTATCGTCAGAGATGTGGGAAATGAGGGGAACTATCAAGGATCTTTTTTGTAACTTCACAGAACTGCTGAGTTCACAAGAATACAAAAATGTATGTGTGTAAATTTCCAAACCGGCTGAAACAGTATCCTGTGATTAAAACGACAAGCTAAAAGTTTGTATAACTACAATTTTAAAAACTCACGAGTCAGGTGGAATAGACTGAACATTAAGATTTATACTGGTAAATATACAATTTCTCATTACTGTGTACAAAATATTTTCACAAACATCTTAATTAATGTTCATCAAAATGAAATAATCCATGTGTTCTGTACCATTTTAACCTTATATAGAGGTACTAAAACAGGTGATTAATGCTATGATCATTTAGGTTTTCTCACATTTGTCTCACGGTTATTTAGCTTTTGAATCGCCATTTCAGCATTTTGTCCTTTTTAAATTGAGGAAATGGCAAAAATGGCCTTTGTCCTCTCCTCCATGTCCAGGAGCAAGTTCAGGTTATTGGCCTTTTAGTTTTTTTGAAGACACCGTGACTATACAGCCACTAGGTGTCAGTATATGTTTTGTCCATGAAAACTTCAGCTTCAATGAGAGTCCTTAAGGTGACCAGATTTAGAAAATATGTCCACATTCATGCGCATGCATACCCTCACATTACTGTGCTCACAATCTTTTCTCTTTTTTGGAAAGAACCAGATTTTTAGTCATGCAGAGCTCTAGGGACGGCAGTGTTGGCTGGTTGGATGATCCAGACTGAAATATCTCAGCAACTAGTAGATGAACTGCTATAAAATTTTGTATAGCCATCCATAATGCCGAGATGAAGAATCCCCATCATCCTTAGTTGAAGTTTAGTGCTACTTGGCAAATGTTAGCATGTTTACATGCTAAACATAGTTAGCATTTAGCTCAAAGCACCATCACACAGCCACACAGAGCTGTTAACTGGCTGTAGACTCTTAGTCTTATTCAGTTATCTTTTGGTGATTTTGGACAATGCAGTGGTGACAGGAAATGAAGGGAGAAATGAGGGATGACATGCAACACAAAACCCCTGTCAGATTTGTATGGAGCACATTGCGGATCATTACATGGCCAGCATCTTAAACCTCTAGTCCACCATGAAGGATCTTTCTTTGATCTTTTAACCAACCAAAATGGTACAAGTTAACAGCCCTTATTAAGTTCACACACCATAGCAAAAAAAACTGCAAAGGCTGCAGTAAATAACATGCAATTTTAAGCAATAAGAACCAACACAGTAAATGTTTTTGCTCTGAAAACATAATAACTGCAATCGGGGGGACATTTGAGACCACAGCTTCAACTCGGGACAGCTGGTCACCTCAACTGGGTGATCTTTGAAAAGCAAGTGCCATCAGGGAAATATGCGGGTGTGTTTAGCTGTCCTCGCCGTTAAGATAAATTATTTACGGAAGTCCAAGCAGCAGTAGGCGTCTAAACAAGGCAGCGCTCATAGGAGAGACAGATGTAAGATAGACTGAGATCAGCCGCCCCGGGCCAACCGGCGTCCCCCGACCAAATGGAGTTTGTTGATAATCTTAAACAGAAGAGGAGTAACCACTGTAAATAATACTGTGGATTAATTAAAAGTGTGTTTGTCGGGTCTGTTTACCTGAGGGCCACATGCTCATGGTTAATGGACCATAGCTTAAATGATACTTGGGTGTGGACAATCCTAATACCTAATAATGCATTTTTCACAGCTTTTCACTTGTAAATAGCACTCAAACAGTTTGTATTGTAGATGTTGCAGGCTATTAGTTGTCAAATACACTCATGCTTTCATATCCAACTTACAAGAAACCTTCAGTAAGAAAATATTTTTTTTATCAACGGAAATGAGAGTGAATTGGCCTGCATACACACCTACAGTTAAAGGTTTCAATTCCCTGTGTGACCACTGCTGCAGTCAGCTGAGACTTGGTCACGATATTTACATTGCGGCGGCTGGGGTAGTCCCCCTGTAGTGTACTGTCAGCCCTTCCAGGATCCTCTGTGTATTTACTGAAGGAATAAACAGAGGATGTTCTAGGACTTGCCATTCCACACGTCTTCACGCGCCGTGCCCTGGATCCATACTGTCGCAGTGGGATGTTGTTTTTAGATACTATCACAATCTGGAGGAACTTGGCTTCTTTCATAATGTCCGTGTCTGGCTTTCAGGCTCTCTCTTTTAGCCGTCTGTCTCTTTGTTTGCCTTTCAGTCTTTATCGTTCCACCACTATCAGCCATCACGCCTCTGTCAGTCTTCTGCTACTTCTTCTCTTTCTTAGTTAGCTCTGTAAGGATCAACATTTTTGTTTTGTACAAGTACTTTTGAAAAGGAGAAATGATGTTGAATCAAAAGTCAAAGGATGTTTATTGAAAAAATTATCATCATATAAACAAAATATAGTTTTTGCACTGACTTTACATGTTGTTGTCTTGAACACACCTCTTAGTGTTGCATTTTTCATATATTAGTGGACAGATGATTTACTTCGTCCCCTCCCAGTTTTTTTTTAGCTGCAGGTTATGAACTATGGCTCCATCCCCCATCTGAGTGGTTCCCAACTTTTTTGGCTTTTGACCCCTAAAAATTAAGCTATGTCTACCTGTGACCCCTCATCACTGGTTGTAAACATTACTGCTTGCTGGCCAGTTCAACCAGAGTTTTCTTTCTCAACTTGTATTATTTGAAAGCTTTTAAGGGCCCTGAAATTGTAAAGTTAAAGTCAAAGGTTAGAGGAAAAAAAATCAGAACAAATAAATATTTTGTGAGCAAAAATATATTTTTCTGCTTTGCTGTTCTGTTTATCATCTCTTTGAAAACCTTCAGAGGATCCAGACCTACAAGTGAGGAACCACTGCTCTTTCTCACTGATTCACTGCCTCTGTGTTAACTGTTCATTGCATTTATAACTTTCAAATAAGTCCAATCTGTTGTTCATCTTCGATCTCTCCTAGTTTGAGGGTCTGAGTCGCGTGTCGGAGTGCCTGTTCTCCCTGGTGAACGGTGACGACATGTTCACCACCTTCGCCCAGCTGAAGGACAAAAACACTTTGGTGTGGCTCTTCAGCAGGGCTTACCTCTACTCCTTTATCTCCCTGTTCATCTACATGGTGCTGTCACTCTTCATCGCCCTCATCACCGATGCCTATGAGACCATCAAGGTACTTCTGCTTTAGTGGAGTTTGAGTGAAGTGAAAGCTGTGGCACTCTTGTGAACTTTGACCATGATCAGAAAATCAATTATATCAATATTTTCCAGATATTTCTGGGAAGTACTATTATGAAAATATCAGTAACGATAGAACCAAAGATGTCACAATAAACCCACAAATCTGCATATAACTGCTTTAAAGAAATAGAAATGTAGTTGCAGTCTGCTCACAGGCCTCAGTTTCAGCAGGAAAAGCTTGCAAGTTAATTTCGGAAAACTGTTGGACAAATGTCTAAAGCTTTGTGCCATGTGACAAATATGTAGGTACCAAAGTGCTCTTCTAAAACTGTAACATTTGAGAACTGCTGTGGACTTTTCAGATGTTTCTTTCATGTTATGTTCTTTACATAACATTAAGCCTTGGGTGGCCTTCAGGATTTTGGGAGACTGCCACGATGAGGTACATGATAACCTTCAGTGTAACAACTAGAGGTTGTGTATAGAATAAAGCTGACAAAATTTAGGTGCATTAGCCAGAATGTGCCAATTTCTAAGAGAGATTTATGGCAGCTATTTTTAAGTAGCTGTTGAATATCTACCAGAGTGTGCTTGTTCGCTCATTTGCATATTTGTTTGTTTATTTATTTACTACTCATTTTCTCCTTAATGTTTTTTATTTTCACAGAGATTGTTTTCAGTTACTGGGCTAAGAGTCACTTTCATTTACGTTATTTCTGTTTCTTTTCCTACATGTGTAACTATGTCCACATACCTCCTCGAGGGGTCATTGTGGAATAAGTAAAGTCTAAAAGTGCAGAATATAGTTCTGGATTCATTTTCATTATTCAGTGTGGAATTAGTCTTAGTCTCTCTAAAATCTAGTATTTAAAAAAAGCACAGTTGCGTAATTTGAATCATTTTTGCACTTCTTTGTGTTTTTGCTGACAGAACTACCAGAAGGATGGATTCCCGCTGACAGATCTGCACAAGTTCCTCAGAGAGCAGAGTGATTTTGCTGTTGCAGAGGAGAGCAGTCAGACAGACAATCACGTCCGATACTCGATGTTCTGCTGCTGTGAAAGGTAAGGTAGTGATGTTCTGATACTTTAAAATCAATATTTAACCTTTGTTGACATGCCCCGTTGCACACACGTCACATTCACAGTGGGAGAACTGCACTGTGCAAACTTCTCATCAGTGAAACAAAAGATATTATTGTTTAAATGTTTTGCTTGTTTAAGTGTGTTGACTCGGAACAGTTTTCTGTTTATTCTTTTTATCTTCACATTTGGTTTGGGATTCAGATTGACAACCTTCAAGTCACACACTCAGTAGTTTCTTGCTTTAGGGTATCGGTATGTTACACTACAGTATGACATTTGAAGACTATTATCTTTCTTTGACCAGTTTTAAAACTGGGGAAAATGTATCATTATTCTGTGACTTCTCACAAAAAAACAACAAATTTTGAGGACAATTTTTTTTTTTTTTTTTTTTTATAATTTTCCATGATGTTTTTCATAGAAATGTCCTTGTGTTATGGTCAATGAGTCTATGCTAGAAATGCTAGAATGTTTTTTTCTTTTCTTTCATGCTATATGATCGCTGCTGTGTTGTTTTTTTTTTGGGTGGTGCTGCGATGTAAAATGTATCCATCTTTCTCATTATTAGACTTTGAAGGGAAAGATGTGACAGGTTTTTAAAGAGGGTTTTAAAAACCAAATGTGAAGTGTTTGATTCTCTGTTGTGTCAGAGATTAGTCACCAGTACAGAGAAGCAAAAATGAAACTCCTTTATCTGAAAGTATGCCAAAATATTACACTAACATTTCCCTTAATCAGTCCTTCAGTAAGTGCCTACGCAAGTAAATCACGCAAAACACACTGAAATAACATTAGAAATACAGTAACAGTTAGTTTGTATTGCTTACACCTTGTTGCTACAGCAAGATATATGTCCCCTTTCTGCTCATTCCTTTTCTATGAGCCAATCTCTATCATCAGCAGGCAGCAGAGTGGAGCGGAGTTTCCTCCACACTGTGGCTTGGCTTGGTCTTCTGTGGTCTGAGAGCAATGAAATTAGTGGTATGAGCTATGCAGACACACCCAGTGATGGCTGATTACAGAGAAACTGAGGCCGTACGCTGAGAAGAACCCCCACTCCGCCTCCACCCCCAGCCATCACTCCCTCTTGGTGTGTTGCCTCCCAAATAAACAGTTAAGATTCAGCCAGTTGAGCCAAAAAAGTTTTGTTAAAGCACAGAGTTATGTGATTTGAGGGTAATGGACGAAAGTTGGACTCCAGTCATCTTTCATGTGATGTACAATGTGCACAGAGGACTTACCCTTTTATTTCCTCTTTTTTCCATTACTTTCTCACCCTTTGTTTGTAATAAGATGTCTATTTAAGAAATATTATTTCGCAATATGTTGCACTTCTCATGTTTAATTTCACCACGTCTGTTTTGAAGCCACATTACAGAATTTAAGCTGAACTTGGAACTTGTTGAATAGTCATTGGTTCCTCTTTAACTGTCTGTCTACCAATCAGAAATGTTTAAAAGCTCAACCAAAGGCAGCACTTCAACATACTGTGGTTCCTTTTTTTGGCTTTTGGTTCTACTGTCAAACTTAAGATTTCTAAATGTTTTTAATCTTCAATTTCGCTGTATGGGATCAATCACATTTATCATTTATGTTCAGGAAAAGGCTTAACTGTAAACAGGCACCAGGCTTGGTTTGCCAAGCAATCACTATCCCTCCACTTCAAAGATGTGAGACAATTGTATGACTGAATGCAAAAAGATGTTGTTTATTCTAGAAAAAGCAACTACTGTAGTCATTTGTATAGAGTTGCATATTTTCTGCAGCCTCAATGTTTGTACACACTGTAAAAATAATTTTGAATCATGTAATCAGTGGAAAAGAACTGAAATACACCAATCAGCCGCAACATTAAAACCACTGACAGGTGAAATGAATAACAATGGCACCTGTCAAGGGGTGGGCAGCAATTGAGCAGTCAGTTCTTGAAGTTGACGTGTTGGAAGCAGGAAAAATGGGAAAGCGTAAAGATCTGAGGGACTTTGACAAGGGCCAAATTGTAATGGCTAGACGACTGAGTCAGAGCATCTCCAACACGACAGGTCTTGTGGGGTGTTCCTGGTATGCAGTAGTCAGTACCTACCAAAAATGGTCCGAGGAAGGACAACTGCTGAACTGGTGACAGGGTCATTGGTGCCCAGGGCTCACTGATGCGTGTGAGGGGCAAAGGCTAGCCCATCTGGTCCAAACCCACAGAAGAGCTACTGTAAGACAAACTGCTGAAAAAGTGAATGCCGGCTTTGATATACAGGTCTCACAACACACAGTGCATCACAGCTTGCTGCGTCTGGGGCTCCTTAGCTGCAGACCAGTCAGAATGCCCATGCTGACCACTGTCCACTGCCGAAAGCGCCTACACTGGGCACGTGAGCGTCAGGACTGGACTGTGGAGCACTGGAAGAAGGTGGCCTGGTCTAATAAATCACGTTTTCTTTTACATCATGTGGATGCCAGGCATGTGTGCGTGGTTTACCTGGGGAAGAGATGGCACTAGGATGTACTGTGGTAAGAAGGCAAGCCGGCGGAGGCAGTGTGATGCTCTGGGCAATGTTCTGCTGGGAAACTGTGGGTCCTGGTATTCATGTGGATGTTACTTTGACACGTACCACCTCGTACACCATTCATGGCAACAGTATTCCCTGATGGCAGTGGCCTCCTTCAGCAAAATAATGTATCCTGCCACACTACAAAAATTGTTCAGGAATGGTTTGAGGAACATGACAAAGAGTTCAAGGTGTTTCCTTGGCCTCCAAATTCCCAATTCTCGATCTGATCAAAAATCTGTGGAACTTGCTTGAAAGACAAGTCGATCCATAGAGGCCCCACCTCGCAAATTACAGGACTTAAAGGATCTGCTGCTAACGTTTCGGTGCCAGATACCGGAGGACATCTTCAGAGGTCTTGTGGAGTCCATTCATCGACGGGTCAGAGCTGTTTTGGTGGCACAAGGAGGACCTACACAATATTAGGCAGGTGGTTTTAATGTTATGGCTGATGGATGTAATTAACAGTGGAAAATTTCCTTTGCCGTTTTTATAAGTGATGAATGAAATATTGTGCCTCGGATGAGTTTTTCCTTTCAGGGCTCATCATTATTGCTTTGACAGACATTAACACTCTGAATCTGTGGTCTTTCCTGCTTGTTTCACAGCTGTTTTCTATCACCAAGCCATCCGGTATTCCTTCTCTGGGTGTCTTAAGTGTTGAAGGAAGTGCAGTCTCAGTTACAGACATTATATACTAATGTGTCATAGTGCAACATATTGCAAGAGTGGCAATTGTAAGTGGCCTTTTGGAGTTAGCTGACTTTTTCGTCAGTGTTACCCTCGTCAAGTTACACCGATTCTGTAATTGAAGTCATTTGCAGCCTCTATCTTGACCAAATTTCATTTATTTAAGTGTATTTCCCTCACTGTGCTCACAAAAATTAGATCAGCATTCTCAGAAAATATGTTAATGTCTTTTTGGATGAAATTTCATCTGCATACAATTAGCCTCTTCCTACTCTTCTCTCCCTCTACTCCAGTAAGTTCACTTATCTTGCTTCGAAAGCAACTTGAGGTGCAAGAGTCACCATGTGTTATTTGGAACAAATATATTAAGTTTGCTCGTGAAATAATGTATTATGTCTCAGTAGTTGAATGGACAAGTAGGTTAAAGGTTGTAACTGACACTGAAAATGGTATTTAGATCCACACAATGGCACAAATGTTTATCTTAAGCCTTGAATGAATCCACTGCAATTCACATTTGGTATGTGATTAGACAGTATAATAAAGCAGCTCAGCCAAAGAGTGGATATTATGTTTGAGACAGATTTCACAAAGGAAGTGCTGAGCTGTGTGTGAAAGACAGACAAACCTTAACCTAAAGTTGAGGTAGTTTTGCTTTCCAGGAGATTGCCTGCTCTCTGTGAAATGCATTCACATCCTCCATCAGCTGCAACAGCTTGTGAAAACAGACAGTCTGAGACTTCAGTGAGAGTTGAAGAACACAACTACAAACTCAACCCATCAGCAGAATGTGCTGCATATGGCAGATTGTAAAGATGAAAGAAAAAGGTCTAATCGTTCAGAGACTTGATGTAATGAGAACATAATTAGCTGTTTCTCTTGAGAGCGAACAGCCAAACACAAAGCATTCAAGATACGTACAGACAAGGGTATCATTTTCAAAGTGCTTGTTTTGCAAATTTATTCTCAAAATGGGCACTCAGTCACCAGAAATCCAGACGACTTCTGCATCCCTCCTTTATCTCTTTATAAGCTCCTTTGTGGCAGGGCCAAACCTTTGCACAGGTGTAAGTCAGAGAATAACAAGGCGTGTTTGAGCTGGTTTGAAATCTAAGAACTGACTTTGTGGGGCGAAAAGAAAATAAGAAATAATATTCTCTTACCTCAATAACAATTACTAATATTCCTTTTAGCAATATGTCACTCACAACGGTTCCGGTGATTAACCATAGAAGATTGTTGCAAAACTGTTAGAGACGGCTTATTGGACTGAACAAACAGCTGTTAGTGTTTCTGAATCTGTATTCCTGTGTTCACTGTGTCATGTTGGCAATAGTGGAGGACGCATTCAGATGCTGTATTTAAAGGATATGACTGGTGATTTTCTATATTTTTCTTATTGTGAACAAAGCTCATGTGCAGAACCAAACCAACAATGAACTAACTCATCCTACTTAAAAGTGTAAAAGTGTGTGCATTCAAAGTCTGATATACAGGATCTTACCCCTCTGTGCCGTAGACCAACGTTTTTGTCCAAAAAGTATTAAAATCACATCAATGAGCCACAACGTTGCACTGGGTGACATGTTTTTTCGCCCTGAAGATTACAGTCACTTAAGTTTGTTTAAAAAATGGCTCCTAAGACAAATAACAGTGATCATGTTTTCGGTCTCCAGAGAGTAGTTCTTTGTAAGACAGACTCCACTGAGCATTGGCGGGAAGGCGGTTCCGTTTAGAGCTTCACTAGCTTGTTGTGCTTCGTATCAAAATATCTTGACTTTGTCCTGAAGTTCTTTGAGAAATTTACAATATCGTGACTGTAATCTTAGCGGTGAAGAAACATGGTACTCAGTGCAACGGTTTGGCTTAGTGACATGTTTTTAATAGTTTGCGGACAACAATGGGGGTCTACGGCACAGAGGAATACGATATATCAGGCTTTGGATACACACGCAGTACTTGTAAGTAGGATCAATTCATTGTTGGTTTGGCTCTGCACATGTTGACAATAAGAAAAATATAGAAAATCCCCAGCCATAACCTTTAAGTAAAAGGGGCAATAGTGTAGTATAAAAATAGTCTCTTACAAGTAAAGTCATCAATTGAAAACAACACTTAAACAAAAGTATGCATTACTAGCAATATGTACTTAAAGTATCATGAGTAAAAGTACCACAGTAAAACAAATAATGTTGTTTCTAGGCTAATTTTAACTATTTAACATACTGTTGGATAGTTTAATATATGACATTGCCTCATAGTCTATAAGCTCATCATATGTTTTGCCTGTAAAATCTGAATCTGCATAGAAATCAGTAACTAAAGCTGTCAAATAAAATAGTGGAGTAAAAAGTACAAACATTTGCCTCAGAACTCTAGTGGAGTATATAAAGTAGTATGAAATGCATTTACTTAAGTACACATTTGAGCAACTTGTACTTTACTTGAGTAAATGTACTTGTACTTGCATGTTGGATTGATGCCTCAAAACAAAAGAAACGGTCTGTGATGGAGAGTGATTTTCTTGATGCTACTTCAGACCTTTAATATTTATCGACAGAAACCAAGCAATGTGTTAAGAGACAAAATATGCCGTTCTATTGTACAAATATTTTCGGTCGCATCAATTAACCACCCTTATATATAACCTAAAGTAGGAGGCATGCACTGTAATGATGAGACATTGTGTGGCTCATGCTTCTTTTTGAATCATGTCATTACAGACGTCCTGAAAGTGACAACGTGATACTCATCAGCTGACAGACATCTCATCTCCAGATGAAACTGATCTGGGAAGAGGAGGAGGGAGATGCTGGGAACAGAACTTCACATGTCTGATACAGACTTTGAGATCAAAGGACCCACTGGAAAATCCTGGAAAGTGTCAAGTTATTGTTCCAGCAGATAGATTTTGAAGATAGATTTCAAGTGAAGTGCAATATAAAACAACACATGAGTTCCCTCTCTTGGACATGAACCTGAAGCTCAAATGTTGGAACTTGGACCAAAACAAAGAGATTTCACATGTTGTTGAACAGTACATGTTCGAGCTCAGGATATTGTTGAGAAGCGTACCGGGCCTTTTTTGTGGCATACACATGTGTTTCAGTTGCCAAAGAACTGGATTCAATATTTTCTGCATTTGAATGTTTCCGTAAACTCCAGTGTTATGCAACGTCATGCAGTACTAGATGTAATTTATTTGTCAGGTGTTTGTTTGTTTGCATACAGTAAAGCTAATCTATTTATCAGTTGTTGATGTCTCCCCATTTTTGTTGCAAGTGTGCACATTCAGCTTATCATTCAATATTTAATGCAGACAACAAACCACAAATAAGCAATGAAAGCTTTGGATTAGTTGAATAAATTACATGAGTATATCAGCAGGGCAAAGAACTCAGTATACAGTCTTAAGGACATTAAAGTACAATGAATATCTTCTGTGAATATGAAAAATATTAGGTGCTCCAAAAGCTTCATAGATTTCATAACACATCCACAGCAGGGTTGAGATTGAGTAAGAGAGGAGTTTTGCATGACTACGCCAGAGTATGAGTATGAGTCAACTTTATCATTGAATCTACAAGCAGGATAAGATGTTAAAACAAGCTGGAGCATGACCTCTCACATGGTGTGACAACTGTATTTTTTAACTTAAAAAAATCAAAGGCGCATGTTACCCGAACCTTAAACGACATATCAGATCATTTTCAAGCAGTTCCACTGCGAGATGTCGGCTATTCTGTGAGCTACTTCATTGTAATGTCTGTTATCTGTTTAAAATCAAAAAGATCTCTAGACGGATTTGAGCCTGGATGTGTTCAAATGCCTGAGGTAGAGGTTGTTACTAGACACAATATTGCTGACACGTCATTAAGTGCCACGCCACTGAGTGTTTTTCCTATGTGGTCATACTGCTTGTATAGTAGTAATATTTGATTTCAAAATCGGACCAGAGCAAATCAAATCCTTTTCAAAAACAAGAGCAGGGTTTTCACTCTGAGGGATTTCCTTTCAACACATCCTCGTATTTAGTTTGGGTCAACAAACATCACTGTTGCATCTAAACAACATGAGATTACAACTAATGTCACTATGACCCCAGTACGTGCTGCCTCAAACTAAACACAAATTTATGGAAGATAGCAGTGAGCGCTGCCTTTAAGACAACAATGATTAGGGACTTTCACTGGAACAGAAGTGCAGCTCCATCTCCAAACCTATAGCCTTCAATTTGAAGGGCGTTCTACCCATTTACTGTATTCACACATTCATGTGTACCAGGACAGCTCATCATGTTTGTGAACTTGAGAAAACTTAATTTGATGTAAAATAAGAGGCTGGGGTACTTATTTTTTTATTTTTTGAAGCCAAAAAATGTAAAGTAATTGTCAAGCAATCAGTGGTGAAGTGTTGAGATCTTTAAGTAAAAGTGCCAGTACCTCTGTATAAAAATACTCTATTACAAGTAAAAGTCCTGTATTAAAATGTTACTTAATTTATTAAGAGATTTTTAGGGTCAAAAGTAAAAGATTTATGATATTAGATTATTCCTAACTTGTGCAAATAAATAGCATTTTAAAATTTTAGCAGGTAGATGTACTGTTGGTCAGTTAACAAGGCATCATATTTTATAAGCTTATTAAATCTTTTGTATCATAATCTGCAGTGTAACTAAGGGGTCAAAAGTCGTCAGATAAATGTAGTGGAGTATAAAGTACAATATTACCCTCTGAAATGTAGTTAAGTTGGTGTTTAAAATAGCAGCAAATTGAAATACTACTAAAGTACTGTACTTAAGTACAGTTTTGAGGTACTTGTACTTTACTTTAGTATTTCCATTTGCTGCTACTTTATACTTCCACTCCACTACATTTCAGAAGGAAATATTGTACTTTCTACTCCATAACTTTTTGACAGCTGTAGTTACTTGTCATATTGAAATTTCAGATGAAGTAATATATAATAAGTTTATAAAAAAATTTTAAAAAGTTAAAGATTAAATCAGTAGTTCCCAAACTTTTTGGCGTGTAACCCCCGTGTGTCGTTGTGGCTCCTTGTCAAGTTACAGATATTTGAGTTGTTAGCAGTTCCACCAAATAAATAACTGTTAGACGACCAAAGAGGTAAAACTTTACAATATTTCACACACAAAAAAAAGTTTAGAGAAAAGTCTGAAAAATGAATCAAAATTTGTGTGGCAGAACTTTGTTTTTTTCTTCTCGCCTATACCTGGCTTATATCAGTCACAGTCACAGTGTCTGATTTTCTGCATAATTAGTACTTTTACTAGTAATTTAGCTGATAAATCAAAGTGCATCATTGTGAAACAGTCCTCTGATCGGGCTGTGAGCTCGCGGGGCTTCGTGCGGTCAACCGGAGCTATGTGAGACTGGGTGGCACACGCCCTCTACGTCACCGAGCTCCAGCCTCAAAGTGAAGACACTCGATACTTCTCCCTTCAGTCCGCTCATTTGCCGCTGTCACCTCGAACCGTCCACAACTGCGGGGGAAGAAAGCAGCAGGGCGAAAATGATAATTAACTCTGCACGGAATATTTCGCAACTTTCAGCCAACTGACGCACCGCAGACAAACCTTTTACCACAGGTGAGAGCACCAGGTTGACATTTTTTCTTATAAGCAGCCCTTTGTTCTTCTTTCTGCTGTTGGCAAAATTATATCTTTTCTATTTTGTTTTCTGTACTCTGCAAGAGCTTATTTTTCTTTGTCATTCAGCCACAGCCTGACACAGTGTGGGAATTTCTCTTCCCTTCTTCTTCTTCTGCTGTTGTTAGTAAACCAAGTTGAACAGGTTGTAGTAAAGTTAGTTACATAATAAAGAGAGGCTCCTCAGGTGATACAGAAAACTCTACTTTAGACTTTATTACGTGGAAAACTTGTTCTGCAACATATCTGTTGTGTTTAACTAGAGATATGGAAGGGAAAAAAAATCAGTCTATGGCCTTTTCTCATTTCACATGACTGAGTGTATTGTTTTGGCTCTCTTTTTATTGTTACTATGGCCACTATCTTGTTCAAGTATAGTTGCAGTTTCTTGCAGTAAATGGGTTTTGGTATGTGCACTTTCCTTTGAAGTCTTTAAATCTTTGCTCAGATGTTGTTTGTCCGTAAAGTAATTGGCACTACTATGTGATAGTAAACTCACTTTTATCATTGCATTCTTCTTTTGTTATCATTTAATTAAAGAAAGCCCTCCAAATGAATTTCCTGCATGGCTTTAAATAGGCGTACGTAGTTTAAGAGATATTCATCAGTTCGTAAATGGTCCTTCATTTTCTCTATCTCTCTTCACAGACGCATCTCCAAAATGGCCCAGCAGAACCTCAGCTGTCATTATAATGAGTCCATGGTCTTCTTCTACAACAACAGCGGCGCAGAGGATAAATGGGACAAAGCGCAGCTCATTCTGGTCCAGGTGGTGGGTTCTCTCTTCTGCTGTTTCATCCTGGGGTCCAACGCTATGGTCATAGCTGCTGTCATCACCAACAAGAGGTTCCACTACCCTTTCTACTATCTTCTTGCCAACCTTGCCGCCTCGGACTTCCTCGCTGGCATAGCGTACGTGTACCTCATGTTTAACACAGGTGAGGCGTCACGGAGACTGACAGTTAAAGGATACTTCATCCGCCAAGGTCTTCTGGACGTCAGCCTCTCGGCCTCACTGGCTAACCTGCTTGTTATAGCTCTGGAACGCTACATCTCCGTCATGAACTGGAAAGTCCACAGCAACCTGACTAAGAGGAGGGTGACCCTGCTGATCGTGCTGGTGTGGGCCATCTCCATCTTCATGGGGGCTGTGCCAAGTCTTGGCTGGAACTGTATCTGCAACCTGGGTGACTGCTCCCAGCTGGCACCCATTTTTAGCAGGAGCTACCTGGTCTTCTGGTCAGTGTCTAACCTGGTAGTGTTCTTGGTGATGGTGGCCATCTACATGAGGATCTACATCTACGTCAAGAAGAAGACATCCGTGCTCATGCCACACACCAGTGGCTCAATCAACCGCAAGAGGACGCCCATCAAGCTCATCAAAACCGTTATGGTTGTGCTCGGTAAGTGTAGTCTGTGCTCCACCGATGATACAGCAGAACACTTCCCTGCAACTGCAAGGTGTTAAGTAGTTGTGGTATTCAGCTGTAAGCCTTCGGTCAGGGTTTAAAGTCCAGCTAGTTCACTGAGTCACTGCTGAACATGCTGGAATCTAATCTGTGTTTTCCTGATATGAAGGGAAACATAATAACACACAAACGCTTAAAGTGCTTTAAGCAAACATGTTGAGTGCTTGTCATAATTTGAAGTGGTCTTAAATGAAAGCAAAGGAGTCAGCAACATGTTTCTGTAACCTCTGTCTGATCATCTGAGTTTATTTTCTTCCGAGTTGCTTAAACACTCATTAACAGGGCTGCTGCAATTAACACTTGTTACTTAATCACTTATTCATTTTCTGATTAACAGATCAATAATTTCATCCATACAGTATGATAGTATACTAAAAGATGCACAAAGGGTCATCTTTAAATTGCTTGTTTTGTCCAATCATATTTACATGATACAAAGCAAGAAAAAGCAGCAAATCCTCACTTTGGAGAAGCTGGAACCAGATAAAGTTTGGCATTTTCGTGCTATAAATTTCCAGAACAGTTATTCAATTATGAAGCTGTTTTCACTTCATCTGTTAATCGATTATACGATTATAAGTGTGTCAGTACTACTCAACTCCTTTATTTCCCATTTCCCAGAGTTAGAAAGCACAAACACACCCTTAAACTTCCTTTTCTTCTCATGCATTTTCATCTTAGATCAGGCAGTCAGATATCCCGGTCTGGCTCTCTTTGTTAAGGTGTTGCAACAGGATACCTCGCAATAGAGATACAGTACCCAAACTGTTTCCCTCCCAGTGCTTTAAAGAATGGAACAATAGGACTTATAGCGCCAGAATATTCGACTGGAGCACCAAAATGGGGTGTTAAATGCATAATCTTATTCATGTGTTACACACATGAAGAAAATATGTCACTAATTCACTCTCTTTCAAATAGAATTACCGTCAAACCCTGCTGAGACTTGTGTCAGATGTCAGATAGCTTCAGATGTTGAAGGTGCTTTTTATAGTTTTTGTTTTCATACCCTCTTTAGATCGTCATCCAGATAAAAAAATGCATGAGATAGTTGTAGTGATTTTGCGCAGTCTGTCATTGTTCTTTGTCTCTCTGAGACGCTCCGCTTGCTTGGCCAGATGGCTCGAGACTGTATGCAGTGTAGGAGCTGTCTGCCTCTGAACACACTTTATTCCAAACTGCTGTGTAATTATCTCTCCCTGCAAGGACACTGCTCCTCAGCCTGTGTGGCGTACCATCCACACCACACTACTGGCCTTCAATGAATGTCCCCTCCTCCCCACCCATCAAAAAAAAAAAGAAAAAAAAAAGAAGAAGAACCTATACTTTGACTTTGTCAATTGCTTTCAGATGCAAGTTCCCTTTAGCTTGCGAAAGTGTTAGTGCACAAATGTCATTGTAAAATTCCACTGTTGAGATTGCTGTGATTTAGGGTTAAAATGCAAAAAAAAAAAAAAAAAAAAGCACCTGACACACTCAAGGAAGTGATATCTCAGGAAATATCAAGACTTCTGAGGCACGTAGTCAGGTTCAGGTCTATGGGATGTATTAAGCAGGAAAAAACAAACTGTTAACTCTGTGGTGAAAAGCAATCTGCTAAGGTGGGAAAGGCAACTGGACAAACCAGTTCAGACGCATAAACCGACTTGTGAGAACCAAATTAAAATGAATGAGTGCAGAAATGTTGGATAGGGATATAGTTGGAGAGACATAAAAAGAAATACAAAATCATGTGTTCAAATCTGCAATTGAATGAATTATTTAGTCCCTCTTATGTCTAACAAATAAGTGTAAGGAAATTTTTACCTTTTACTTGTAATGCTTTGGTAAACAACAGTTCTTGTGGTTCATTAGCCTACAGCCATTTATTTGGAACATATCTAAACTGTTGAGGCCTGCTTACTTAGTGAAGCATCACACTACATCATTCAGGTTCGGATTTGTTTTCCTTCTTGATGTGCAACCAACATGCAAAAAAAAAAAAAAAGCCTCGTCAAACGAATACCAACTGAGAAAAGGAACATATGCTTGAAATGTGTGATTCAAAAAAAAAAAAAAAAAAAACAACTCTGTTTTTCTTTGTCTGAGATTAAAGGGGAAGGAAGTTCGAATTTTCAACTTGTGGAATACATCAAAAGTGCAAGTGGAAGTCATTTTAATGGGGTTTTAGTTGACTTTATTTTGGACATGTGCGCCATGAAAGACTAAGATAAAAGACAAGCGGAAAAGCACATAACAGAGTATAGAAATAGAAAATTCGCCGTAAAAATGTGGCAAACTTTTTTGACTTTCAGGCCTAGGAGGAGTAGAAACCATATGAACTGAGAACAATGCTTCTTCCAGCTCCTCTGTCTGTGTACATATATATATATATATATATGTATATATATATATATATACATATATACACATGCTTTCGTGTGTGTGTGTGTGTGTGTGTGTGTGTGTGTGTGTGTGTGTGTATGTGTGGTCTGTCATAGGCTACTTTTGGGGTCCTAAGATTTCAGACTTAGGACAGGTTAACTGGGGATGGCTTGTCCAACTGGGGACAAGTTGGAAAAAGTTGATTTTTGGGTGAGTGGTTAAGGTTAGGGTTAGGCAAGTAGTGGTTATGGTTAAGGTTAGAAATGAATGTAAGTCTATGTAATGTCCCCAAAAGTGACCATGATCTGATTTGTGTGTGTGTGTGTGTGTGAGAGAGAGAGAGAGAGAGAGAGAGGAAGAGAGAGAGAGAGTTAGAGTTAGAGAGAGAGAGTATGTGTGCTATAAAGCACAGCTCTTGTTTTCTTCTCTTATTACAGCCGTAGAGATGCTGGTTGCGCAGACAAGTTGCTGCTTGTGGCTTCCTCACAGTTCCAGAAATCCCTTTGGTGGCTCTGTTTTGTGCCCAAACATGTTTGAAATAGATGGCTAATTGCTTGCTTCAGTCGCCCTGTGACCTACCATATTATTTACCAAACACACAGCGTTAAGTATTTAACACAATAATAGCATTGTATTCCTAACCTGCATGTGTCTGCTTGTTGTGATGGTATTACTCATCCATGATGCAGTGATTTTTTTAACACAAATGATAATCTTATACAGTCTGTGTTTAAGCTTCATTTATGGGAGCAATAATGGATTACCAAAGACATCCTGAGTTGAGTTAAGTTAATATTTAAACAGTGTGTCACTCTCCAGAGTTTGACAAGTGACAACAGCCTGAAGGAAGCAGGAGTAAAATGTGAATATCATCCAGTCACTTTGGTCAAACTGCCCTTGAGCAGGATACACACCCTAATCTCCAAAAAGCCAGTACTGTAGCTCAGCAGGTGCCAGTAGTAAACTGTGTTTTTAGACTGTGTTTCTGACAGGCAGTTACAGTTTCACTGCCAATAAAAGACGGAGGAGATTATTTTTTGGAACACTCCAGTTTTCTTTTAAAGGGATTTTATGGTTACTCATGATTTCATTATTAATTGGTAATTAAGTACTTGTCAATGCTTTACAAGTAAGAAAAAGTATGGTGTAATGCATGAATGCATTGCAGGCTGTGAGCCCACATTTAAGTAAAGAATCCCTTTAGTTTGTGCTGTTTATCCTTTGTCAAAGTAAGTTGGCATCTTAATTAAGCTAAACATTTAATATTTACTACTAACAACTTTAATTATGTATAATTTCAGGTTTATTACAATGTGTCTCAAGCGATCACAATTTATTAACATTAATTAAGTGTATTGATCATAAGTAAATAAGCATAGGCAGCCTTTTTGTAAATTGGCACCTGAACTTTAGGGCAAAGTCTAATTTTTTCAAACTGACATCTGCACAAAACATGTATATAAAAAATATGAGTTGACTCACATATTTTATAATATAAACCTAACTGTGTTTGATTTGCTGTGTTTTTTTCCTGAAGGGGCCTTTGTGTTCTGCTGGACTCCAGGCCTGGTGGTTCTGCTGCTGGACGGCATCAACTGTACGAGTTGTAACGTTATGAAATTAAAACGTTGGCTACTGCTCCTGGCTGTACTCAACTCTGTCATGAACCCCTGCATCTACTCCTACAAGGATGAGGAAATGTGGACAACCTTTAAAAACCTCATGCGCTGCATCGGCAATGGCACTCGACGGCAGCGGTCAACAAGGGCTAACGCCAGGCCACTCAGCTCTGCTCAGGATACGGGCAACAGCCAGCCTCCCTCAGAGGAGACTAAAAATGACGATCAGGGCATACTCAAGACCTGAAAATGGAAACTGTTAAGAATTTCTTAGAACTTCTGTCCAGCTTTGAGTGGACGTACCTTATGAAGATTGGAGTTGACTTGAAAGAGAAACCACAGTTGGTCTCAGGGGACATCATCTTCAGATTAAAAGTGCTTTGTTGAAGAGACTCTGCAGGCCAACTGCCTCCAGTGTGGAGCCGGAGTTGTGGTGAGATGGAAATGAGGAGACCTTGATGCACTATCAAGTCCCCAGATGGATGCAACAATGTGCTTTTTCAGTTTTGTCAGGATTTCACAGTTTTGGAAACTGCTCCCATTTATGTTTAATGGGACATTCATTCCTGTTGCTGTTTCTTCCTGCTTCAGTTTTCTTCATCACATCCCTGTGGGCTATTTAAACTTGGATGATACTGCACTCCAATGGCTGAAGAAAGAATCCCGTACACACCGGTACATTTCCACTTTTACCTCAAAAAGGGTAAAAAATTATGCTAAGAGTGACTTTATTTCCTCCCTAATACAGATTTGTGTACATGTGATTAAATTATCCTATAGATTTACTTCCTTTGCATCTTTAAGGAAGCAATGGATGAACTTATTAAGAAATGGTGCTTGTTTATAGTCAGGTACTATAAAATTGTAGGATTGCTTAGGAGGCACCATTTCAATGATTATTTCCTATTTTTAAACACAGCCAGCGGGAAATACTGTAAACTGCAGTACTGTAATTATCTACCTGTACATCTTCTAAGATGCTTTCAAGACGAGGTGAATTAACTTCAGCTGTATGACAGTTAGTACCTGATTATTTTGTGGTTTCAGCTTTATAAAACCACACAGGGCTTTCTTTTGTAAAGCAACTTTGCCTCAGGGGAATAGGTTACAGTCACTGCTCTCTTGTCCCATCTGTCTTCCTTTATCAGCTCAACTACACAAACAGATAAACTCCTGCCTGCAGCATGTCATGGAGGTGAACTCATTCTCCCTGAAGCATTTTTACACATACGCTCAGACTCAGCTCTGGCTGCCGCTCAGGCTGCCGTTGCTCTGACGCAACAGCTGCTCACCTGAGAGGGCAGGGGTTGGAGAATGATGTTTCGACACACTGGATTCCTGCTGGAGGTTCAGCATACGTTGTGTACCTGCAGGAACCAAAGAGGATATGACTGAAGTAGATTGTAGACCAGCCCCCTCCACCCTTACTCCTCATCCCGAAGCTGCTCTGACGACTCCACTGCTAAATCATTTACAGGGTTCAAATGACTCTTTTTCAACCTGCTGCCACTCCTGTCGTAAAGGACATTACATCATAAAGCTATTTTGTTTTTATCTTGGGAGTATAGGAATGCCACCTGAGAGTGGTGAGTGGAGCAGTTTACAGCTCCAGTGGTGGTGTTTTTCTTTATTGAACTGAAATTTCTGTGTAGTCTGTGACTTTTATACCTGTTGGATATTTAAAACCACAAAAATTCACTGAATATGTGAGTGTTTTTAGAAATGGCTTTTGGAAATTCATGTTTTTTTTAAAAAAAAACTTCAAACATGATAACATGTACAATATGGTCTTTTTTCATTTTGATATGACTTGACATGATACAGAAACAGTAAGAAACATACAGGGTAATTTCGCAATAAGGCTTGCAACAATATTACTGTAAAGAATAAGGATTATTACTTTGACTAAGTAGTCAGTGGGAACCTCTAATATGAACATCAAGTGGAATAAGTAAGTATAAGTACCAAAACTGGGCTAAAAAATGTTTTTTGACATTTTGAACATGTTAGTTTTACCAGTATGAGGGAGGTATGTAAGTTATAATTAAGCAAATAGTGTCAGATATTCTTTTTAAACACAGAAATGTTTGTTATAATTTACAATATGTGACCTTTTCCTATATATATTTTTTTACATTTTATCAATGCTGCAGACACCACGCACTTGGCACCTGTGTTAGCCAAACAGAGCCATACTTGCAAATCCTGTTTGACTGAGTCATACTGATTTTAGATAAAAAAAAACAAACAAACTGCTAATAACTGCTCGTAATGGTTAGCCTAAAACATTTGCTAGTGCAGATGTCAGTGTACTAATGAGCTACAAAAAACAAAACACTGAAAGGATTATCTGACACATATATTACATGACTTGTTTATAGTTGATGAAGTACTGTTGCTTAAGATTCCTTGTGCTCAAGTGCCGCCACTTGAGGATGATTTTACTCTGTTTGGGCCAATTAATGGGTGACCTTTAGTTTCCTCTCAGTCACTCAGATTATTTGCCCAAGAGCTCAAGGAAAAAAATGGACTCTTGAGTGGTGGGAACAAGATCCTCTTCTGAATTAGACTGCACTGCACTCAGTTATAATAACAAGTGCACGAAAGTATTATAAATATAAATTTACTACAGTTTTCTGCGATCAACAGTAACCTACTTGCCCTGTAAGTTTCACCTACCTACCTATGTTCCTCATCTCAAAAATGGTTGTAGTCTAAAGGAAGTGTGAAATACATTTAAACAATACAACAGGTTCTGTGGGTTATTAACTGTATATTCTGTGCATTTAGATGTAAATCACAGTCATATCCTTTAAAAGTATGCTGTTAATATGCACTGCATATACGTATTTCCACTGTTTTCCCAAAAAGCCTTTAAATGCTAAGTTCTAGTTTCAAACCTCCCCTCTAATTTACTCAAGTTGACATGCTTGAAATGCAAGCGTATTGCTCATAACCTTTCACTCTTGGCAGCCACGAACCCACAGACGTTTTTATTTCCCTCATACTGGAGGTAACCTGCTTTTAAGAGATTCCTAATCACATATTAAAGTCCTTTTATGCAGTAAAATCTTACACACCACTCAGGATTTAATCTCCGAAACACAACTGGTATCCTTTGACAGCAGAAGAAAAGGTTTAACACTGTACATTTTTACTCATAAAAGTTTCAGGTTGAGGTTCGACTTGATTAAAATCATGTGGTTTCCATTAAGAACATGAACAACATTGTAGCGAGTACTGTATGTCCTCAGCAGAGCCCTCTGCGGACCTGTCGTGACTGCTGCCTGCCACTCTGGTTTTGCAGTCCCAAAAAACATGAACTGTAAACTGTGTGGCGGGCCTTTTTCTACAGCTGTGCTATAATTATGCATTCTTGAAAAGCCAATTAAATTTCACAGATGTTCAGAAATGCTGTCTTTTGGTTTGTTCTTAATCTCAGGACAAACAGATGTAGGCAGAGGATATGATATAAACAGGATATAATGTTATATAAATATTCATTGTGCTGTAAAGACAAGGACTCATATAGTAGAGGCCCAGTTCAATTATAGTAGTTAAATTATGTATTATGTATTATTTATTTGCAGATTGATTTATTCAGAAGCAACAGGCATAACAATAAAAAATGTTTAAAATCACATTTCCACTTTGTATGGTTTCTGCTGTCTCTGCATGATTATGCTGGACTTAAACTGTACACAGTAATATAAGCAACTTGGTAAATGGAGTTTCACTGCACTTGCTGACACACACTGTCAAAACTTAAGGACCTCACACAGTATGGGACTGTTTTAGATAATGATTAATAGTGCACCATACAAAACAGTCAACATACTTGATTGAAATTCATGTCTACATTTTTTCTCAGAGGAACACACCTTGTATTTTTGAGCCATTTGATGTTAGATATGTGTCCTCAGTTAAAAACCTCCACAATCACAAGACAAAATCACTTGTTGGCACAATTCTCCAGTGAAACAGAGCATCCTGTGATTAGTGCTGGGTATCCAGCCCCTATACTTTTTTGGTATTGACCAAAATGTGTCCATCAGATCGAATATTGAAAACAATCAAGTACAGAAAGCTGGCATTACATGCAATAAACAATTCCCAGTCCTACCTTTAACAAGAGGTAGGCAATGGTAATGCTTCCTGTTGATTTATCCTGGAGGAAGACGTCTTTCTCCTTCATTTTCTGTCATCTCTTAGCTTTCCACTGTCAAATAAAGGTGAAATGTCCCAAAAATACCTCAAAAAAAGAGGAAGACTCTTAAAGTCATTCTGCATTGTAAACTAAATGCCTAAAATACCTAAAATGCAAGATGAAGTTAAAACTAATGGACCTACAATCATGTTTACCAGGGTTGAATATTTATGTTAAATGTCAAGCTGATAGAAAAATCTTTACCACTAATTTAGGACAGTGCATGGAAAAGATCATTTAGACACCTTAAACAGATGAAGCGTTGCCCTGGTGGACAGGTCTGAGACCTCTGGGCAATGCTGCTCTGTAGGTCAGTAAAGGTGAGCTGAAGCTCCTTGTGAACGAGTACATGATCATACAGTGATTGGAGAGCCTCTTCTGCTGATTTGACGATTGGGGACATGGGAGAGGTTGGCGTCTTCAGGAACACACAGTTGGGGAAGATTACTGTAGCTGTGTTGAGGTGACTGCACACACACATTTACACATGCACACACACACACACACACACATGCACACACAAATTTGGTCTTTCAGTCAGTCAGTCAGTCAGTTCACAGCGGGTCCAGACACAGCAGCAGTCCTCCTCATGGCTCTACGGACAGCGGCAACCCTCTACCTGTGTTTCCTGCTGGTAAGTTCTCACATTGTCGAGGATTTGCAAATATATCACTAGGATGGAGATATAATTGAAGAGAGGAAATGTGGGCTGAGATGTATAAACTGATAATACACTGCACTATGATGTGAAACGGGGGCAAGGTTGAAGCATCCGCTTGTGGTTTTATCACACAGACAAAAGAATATGAACAACTGTGCAAATTGAATGTATAATATTCACATTTTCATGTATCCCTGAGGAACCCCCCCTTGCTTTTGTTGTCTTGTCAGAAACACTTGCTGCTGTGGGCATGTGGCCATGGGCTTGTGGTGTTTCAGCGTAGTGCTGGATTACTTGCCAGCCTCTTGTGGGGCTGAATTGACATTCTGTACTCAATCTGTGCTTTTATTCTTCCTGATGAAAAAAATAATCCTGCGATTCTGACTAAGTTATCACAAGTTCTCAAGTCATTTATCTACCACTGTGCTTTTAGTGATGTTGATATTTGATGTCTGGGTGCTGTTTGATTTGACTTTTTATCATTTTTGGCTCAAAACCAACAAGGCTCTACAGATTTGTGTAGTTAATTAATTTACATGCAGACATGAGCTGCACTGACTCACTGATAAACCAGTTTACACACGTTTGGCTTTTAAAAATCATTTACACACACACAAAAAGGCCTTTACAGTGTGTAAAAATGCTATCTTGCCTGCAGGGAGCAAATTGCTGGCATGATTTGGACAACACAGAGTACGACTGTTGGCCGAGCGACAATCCAAATGATTTCAACATGATAAATTGTGGTGGTAAGTTGTTCTTGTACATTATAAATGTGTCATAGCAACTGAAACAGCTGAATCTGTAGTTAGTTTCAAGGATTTATTTGTGACAGTTTACTGTAAAATCAGTCCCGGCTGAGGAAAGGAAGGAGACAACATTTACAGGATACGTCCTGAATTAATAACAGTAGCTTAGTAGGTGGGGCCCAACAGAATGATGTGCAAATACAGCACACAGTATCCCTTTATGCATGCATATGTACAATGTTTGAGCGTATATGTGCAGGTGACATGCATGTGTGCGTTGTCACAGGTCTGGAAATGGCCTGGGTTCAGCGTCCTCCAGAGAAAGTAACCAATGGGGAAGAGTTCAACGTCTCGTACGCGGTGACAGCTTCAGATTCCTTCTACGAATACGCAGTCAGGAACAAGATTTTCCAGTTCAGGTGAGTGTGTTACATACACTTGGAATCCTAAACGTCTGCCATGCCCTGAATGTGCCTATGCACGCACACACACACACACACACACACACACACACACACTCAAATAACACAGAGATAAAGGCACACACAAATGCAACCACATATTCATCTGAGACGATTCATTGATCATTACTTGGGATTAAGATGCTGGGAAAATTTAGAAAAAAAGAAAAAAAAAGTTCAATGTTTTAAGAGGTGACACTTAATGAAGTATCACAATACAGCACACAATAACAAACACACACTATCACAGCTTTTGGAAAAGTGTGTGTGTTTTTTAGGAATAATCAGACATAAAGAATTAATTCCTGACTGATGCATCTGTGTCACTTAAGATGTTTCTTGTCTTAATTGATAATAAAACATTTCATTTTCAAGTTTAGATTAGACAGGCTGATGAGCTTTCATGCTTGTAATTAGCATTATGGGCTGTTAATTAATTAGTCTATCCACCCATCTTTGCTTCCAGTGATGCGTCAGAGGCGAAGAGGTTCTGTCATGAACACGAGTGCCCAGCAAACTGGAACAATGCCAATGAAATGAACTGTTGTGTGTATCACGCCAACATCCACTCCTGTCCTCTGGGCCTCATGGTCAGTAAACACAGCATGGAGTTGCACAACACTGGTTTCATCCCACCAAACACATAGTCTTCATCATCTCTTCCTGATATAAAGAAAACTAAACCAAACCAAACCATGTTTGCTTGAGATTAACAAAAGATAAAGTAAACCGTAACCATCTTATTAGGTTTTCCCATAGTTCGGGCTTAGTCAGTTATTCTAGATATCATCTCATGTTTAATGCTTTTCTCAGATTTGCTTTCACGGGACCATGATTTAAAATCTTAGTAAACACTTTGGTGAAGAAATAAAGAGCCAAATGTGCATATATGTTGTGAAATTGTTGAATGAATTAAGATGTCGAAGATTTTCAAAACACTACCCATCCACTTTTAGGAAAAATGTAGCTTGAAAAGTCATATTTCAATATTACAGAGTTGAAAAAATAGTCTAATTTAGCAGAATATACAGCGTTTTTTAATTTAATTGTCTTATACCAGTGTTTTTCACCAGCAGAGACACATCAACTTTGTTAGTGAACAAATAACTTGTTGAACTCTAATAAAATTCAGTCAGAAATCCACACTTGAACTGTGTAGAGAGCATGTTTTGGAATAAAACCTCTCTCCAAACTGTTATGCCGTTTCTTTACAGAAACATGGTAGAATCTGTGGCCCGTGGATTCCTGACGATGGTAAAATAGTGACTCACACTGTATCCAAAGCAGGGAAGATGACCCAGAAATACTGGACTTCAAAGGTGAACCAAACCAAACAAAACCTGTGAAAAGAAATTTTTAACATGTGTTAAATCATCCTGTACTATTAAAACAATTCACAAACTGCAATACATCACTTTTGAGCACTGTTTTGGGTGAAAAACTGTTTGTCAAATGGCAGATGTTCATCTTTAAGTGTAACTTTGTTGTCTGAAGAGGAATTCATCTTGTATCCAGGCAAAACATAAAAGGCAAACAAAGTGACACATCCTTTGTGAAATCAGTTTGTTATGCTGGTGTGTCACGATACAACATGGCAACAAGTTGTAATTACTTGTTTGTTAGTAGGACATTACGAGAAAGCCATAGTTTGGGTTCCAGCTTATCAAATAACTGTACAATTAAAGCTACAGATAACAGAGTAAACAGCTCTATAGCTCTGATGTTTTTCAGATTGCTTGGATTCACTTTGAAGTCATAAAATAGTGAATTTAAGTGTGACACTTATCTGAAGATATGTTTTCTATGAATATTGTTTTCATTTACAATAATCATTGAGTTTAGAGCTCTAATCAGTTTTTCTTGGACTGGGATTTTTTAAAACTCATGAGAAAACAACAAATCAAATTGGTGATTGAGACTACACTACAAGTGCATTTTAATTTCTATCATGGCTTCTTATTTAGGTGGTGCTGATCCATGTGGGAGTCACCTCAGTCATTGCTCATATCAAAATAGGACAGATGCACGCAGCACTGGAGTCCAAAGTGCTTGTTGTCAGTGCCCAAGGTCAGTCTGTCAACACTTATGACATTTCCATTTGTTGATATGCTGAATCCTACAATATGTGCTTAATAATGCCTCTGCTGTTCAGCCATAATCAGGTAAAACCATAGGTCATAGGTCACCATCATAGGTGTTCAGCAATGCACAATCATATAAACATGTCTTATACCAACCAGAGAGACTGAGAGCACAGTCTTGTTTTCATCTGCAGCCTGGAGAGAAACTCTGGGGAAAAGGGCAATGTATGTATGACCTTGCAGTAGAATAGTTATCATTTTAAAACAACTGCTGCATATCACTACTATTTAGAATAACAAAAACAAAAGTCTGCTCACAAAACTTTAGAATTTTTGCCTTCTGCGTAAAATACATTTTAGATGTTTGAATGTTTTTTAGTGTGCGGGGATGACGTCTGCGAGCCGGAGGAGAACTGTCTGAACTGTCCTGCAGACTGCGGCATCTGTCCGATGTCCATCATGATCAAGGTGGCCATCGGGCTTCCAGTCGCTCTCTTCAGCAGTGGCTTCATCCTAACCATGGTGGTGAGTCTGTGCAACACACACACACACAAACACACACACACACACACACACACACAAATACAGGAGATATTTCATGCACTGATCTTTATCTTAATTTCCTTCCTACAGTGGCTTCAGTACCAGAAACAGAAGATGTTTTGGGATGAAAGCTGGATCATTAACTACAAGAACATAATATTTGGTATAATGTCTCATGCTGAATTTGTTAAAAGATACTGTTTACAGATGCATACTTCTACAGAAATATATGAAAGCTCTGGATTGGACTGTGCTTCAGGAACGGGTCGCTTCAATTTTACTTTACAGAGACAAGAAGCAGGCTCTGAAATGTCATATCTGTTATTATGTGAATTGCATTCTCAAATTTAGGTTTTTAAATAACTATGAGTGGGCCAGGACTGAAAGTATTTTGCGCGTCAGTGGACTAATGAAGAACTTCTGACAGTAGAGGTTATTTCCCCCTTTCTTTGGTGTCCATTTCAGACATTTTTTTACCCATATCCAAAACACAGTAATGTCTGATCTTGGATTTAGTACTTTCATATCTCAGCAGTCTCCCAAATTATTCTCAATTAAGAATAAGTTGGTACTGTGTGTGACCATATTCCCTGACCGGTTCTCTGCAGGTAGAATGTGCTGCATGGATGTCGGCAGTATGACCAGCCTGCAGCGCTTCAAGAGTAATTCCAGCGTCAGTCGAACCACTGATGTGACCGTGTGCACTGGAGTCAACACCTCCTTCAAACAAGGCTTCATCCAGCCCGGCATCTAGTGAGACACTTAAACAGACCTTAGTTTAGATAAATGCTCATGAATGAATGGGAAAAACACTCATTTTTGATTCATTTTTTGATTCATTAATTGAATTATTTCCTCACAAGTTTATACATGAATTGTGAAAATGGACATTCGTACTCTCATATAGAAGTGTAACTCTCTTGCAGTGATGGGAGAACGGTGGGAGTCAAACACATCCAGAAGAAACATTTCACCCTCTCTAAAATCATCAGGAAGGAGGTGAAAGAAGTCAGGTGAGAAAAGAAATGAGGAAAGGTCAAAGGGCAATATTTTTTTTGCATATTGAACAAATCACACAACTAGTCATGCAGTTTTTATACAAGCTCATTTGTCATTTTTCATGTGGGCTAGGCAACTGGACCACCCCAATATATGCAAATTCATTGGTGGTTCCATTGAGGTGCCCTATGTGAGCATCATCACGGAGTACTGCCCTAAAGGAAGCCTGTCTGATGTCCTGCTGAACGATGACATCCCCATCAACTGGGGCTTCAGGTGAGAAAACCTGAAACCTTGAGGGTTTAGCTGATGTTTTAATCTTTTCCTTCTTTTCCTTCTACTTCCACTGATAACTGGCTCACAGATGATACAGTGTTTAACAACATCAAGAAAATGCCAAATTTAATTTGCTGAGTAAAACTTGAACAGAAAATGCCTTGTTTTGGTGTCTCAAAAACAAAAAAAATAGAGATACTCACTTCTCCAACAAGAGCCTCAATAGATCATAACACCATTAAAGCAGCGAGACGTGCATTTTTTAAACTTTTAACTTTAGGTGAAAACAAATGCATCAAATATATATACAGTAAAATCTCTTTCGCCATGCAGACTGTCCTTTGCCACTGACATCGCCCGCGGGATGGCCTACCTCCATCAGCACAAGGTGTTTCATGGGAGAGTTCACTCCAGAAACTGTGTCGTCGATGACCGCTGGGTGTGCAAAATCTCAGGTGACAAAACATCATCATCATACACCAAATGCAGTCATCAAAACAGTCACTGTCCGTAGTGTACAGCCTCGACAATATATAATATGAATGTGTGCTAAGACAAGTCAAAACAGCAATGACGCATAAATGATGAGTCACTAAACATTTACAGGAGTCATTGCACTACTCAGCCTCATTCTACACCAGTGGGAATGTTATTATCAAGGCCAAGCTCAAAAACAACATCCTGCCTCACTCTACTCTTATTTCACTGTGTTTGGCTCCAGATTATGGGCTCACAGCTTACAGGAAGGATGACTTTGAGGCTGTCAGTAATGGCTTCAACTGTGGGGATGTAAACCGTATATATTGCGCTCCGGAGGTCCTGCTGGGAAGCAGCTCCAATATGACACCAGCAGCAGATGTCTACAGGTGTGTTTAAGTGGTACACAATAAGCATTTTTCAGTTAAACCAGCTGATTTTGGATAGTAATATTTGGATTATATGAAAGTCATTACAGGCTAAAAAGTAGCAGTAGACAAGCCTCTTCATACATAGGAGTAGTTTTCCATTTCAGTGCTAGTAACAGCACTGGAAAATGTATAGTAAATGATATCCCTTCTCTTTTTTTTCACTTTCCCCTCCTTCTTTTCAGCTACTCCATGATTCTGGTTGAGATTGCAACTCGCTCTGACCTCATTTCAGTGAGTATGACAGCCCTCTCTCTAGATTACAACCTTCGGCTTCCATTTGATCTCTGCTTTGTAACTAGCAGTCCTCTCTAACAGGACCAGGCTGAGGGAGTGAGGATGGATATCATGTGGCGTCCCCCTCTGCCTGAACTCAAAGCAGGAAAGGCGGATACTGACTGTCCCAGTCAAGGAGACTACTGTGAGGTCTGTCAGATGTAGATGTGGAATGTAGCTAAAACTGCACAGGGAAAAATGTGATATTGGTACTAACTAAGCTCATTGTTGATTCATCTCTCGAATAACTTGGAAATGTTAGTCACACACTTGTAGCTGTGTATTGTATATCATACACATCATACACAATATACTAGATATTGAGACCTTGTTCTCTTCTCTGGAAAATTTTTGCAGCTTATTAAGAGGTGCTGGTCTCACAATGTCACTATGAGGCCCACATTTGAGCAAGTGAAGAAGATGCTCGACAAAATGAACCCACACAAAGTCAGCCCTGTGGACATGATGATGAACTTGGTAATAATCCCACTGCAATATGACAAAATACAACAGAATAATATGGATTTAAACATACATAGTATGCATAAAATCTGCCTAGATCACCACCATTCCACATAACGGAAATCTGCAGAGTATACCCACATATTGCTTCAAAAACAAATTTGATATTCCTACTTGAGCCAGCTGGGTTCCTGTGAGTTGCAGACATAAACAGAGTTTTTTTAACTGCAGATGGAGAAGTACAGCAAACATCTGGAGGCCATAGTTGCTGAGAGAACACAGGACCTTCTTCAAGAGAAACAGAAGACGGATCGGTTGTTATACAGTAAGTCAGGATAAAAGTGAGGAGTGATGAGAAAAAGTTGCATGGCTCTAATGATGGATCCCAAACTGAATCATGCTATTGGCCAGGTGCATCTTTCAGGAAATTGTCTTGTTGACTTTGCAGATATAGTGTGATAAACCATAAACTATAGAATCGTTGCACATATACAATACCTTCATAATATAACCATCCTATTATACAGTATGGGATGAGGAAGAGTTGTCGCTGTTTAGTAAATCCAGTATATGAGGTACTTAAACCAAAAAAGTGAAGCTTGATGTCTGTATTAAAGCACAGACTCGATTGTTCTGCCATCTAGTGGTTGCAGAAGTTGCACCTTTATCACTGCCCCAAAGACAACGCACTTTCTCAGAATTAAAAATAATCGTACACATAATTTAAATCATGATGTTTCCCTGCAGGCATGTTACCAAAGCCGGTGGCTGATGACCTTCGTCAAGGCCGGACAGCAGAGGCTCAGAGCTTCTCTAACGCCACAGTCTACTTCAGGTTTGTGTTCATCTAATTGTTCTGATTTTCTTTTTTAAATGGAAATGCAGGTGTAGGTTGTTTAACATGCTTTACACTGATTTTCTTGCATGTAATTTACTACTTTCTTTGCAAATACATTCTGCTTATATAACAGTAGACAGGTGACTAACATTTTATTTCTCTCATGTGACAGTGATATTGTAGGCTTCACTCAGCTGTCTGGCGCCAGCACTCCCCACCAGGTAGTGGACTTCCTTAACAAGCTTTACACCAGCTTCGATGACATCATTGACAATTATGATGTCTACAAAGTGGAGACAATAGGAGATGCTTGTAAGTAGGGATGTTGAGATTATATTTTGCTAAGTGATAAACTACTATCATAAAGTAATAAATCGTAGGGATAAAGGTCAACTGTTAAAGTTGAGAGAAAGTATTAAAACATGAAACAGAAAACCTTAAATTAATCTAATCTAAGGGTGAAGCATAGAAAATAAGAACACAAAATTATAAAAACATAGAGATGAACGTCCACATTAGTAACAGTTTTCTTACTAAAGAGTATCTGAATCAATGATTTGATATTTAATTATCAGTAATTTCAGTGTCTCTCTCTCTCTCTCTTCCTTTATTGTCCCTTGCTGTGGAACAATGGCTGACATGGTGTCCAGACATGGTGGTCTCTGGGGTCCCTCAAGAAAATGGCATCAATCATGCTGGGGAGATTGCCAGCATGGCCCTGGATCTGGTCAGCGTCTGTCACACTTTCAAGATCCCCCACAAGCCCAACACGCAGCTAAAGATACGTGCAGGCATCCATTCAGGTAATGGGGGTGTCTCGTCTGTACATATAGCATGTACCAATCTAAAATTGTGCTTCATTTGTAAAAAAGAAAAACAAACAAACAAAAAAAATCATATACATATAATGCTACTGTCGCTGTCCTGGGAAAACAATGTGTCTCCAAAACATCAACTTTTCATGGATTGTTAAAAAAACATGAAGTTACACGAGTCTTTAATCATTTCTGACTCACAATAGCAGGCAGCCAATTTGTTACGTAATATTTTCCCAGAGGTTAGTCAGACAGATGGCACATCTACATTTTTATAATGATCAAAGGTTGCAGATAGTGGGAGGAGGTAACCTTAAATGACCTGTATGCATGTACACACTAAGAAGCTGTTAGTGTAAATGTAAATGCAGTGTGAAATGTAAAAATAGAAACAAAAAATGGCATATATTAAAGAGTTTAGCTTACCGAGCATTATTTCACTGTTACTTTCCATTCAATAAGGTTTTTAATATCTGGTCAGGATAAAGAGAATAATGCAGATAGCATTATTTATGTGATGATTTTCTGTTTGAAGTCCCCCTTCCTCCCCATCCACCCTCACTAGATTTCCACAGTGTAATCACATCAGTTATACGTGTTGTGAGAGTCTGGTGCAAACAGAGGAATATCTAGAGCATTATAGTCCTCACAGATCAATACTAATACATTCAGAATCAGGCAGAACATGCCTGTAACTAGTATGTCACTTGTATGAAGACTTGAAGCATCATTGTAGGTCTTGAATTTCTATGCAGATTGGTTTTAAGGATACACAAGATGCCTTTTCTCATGTGTAGTTCTCCGAACTTGACCATATTCATTTGTCACCAGAAAACCATGTATACTTGGTTGGTTTTCCTAATTTGTTCTGTTCAATCAGCTCCACAATTAACATATTGATGACATTACAGTCTTGAGACCTCTTGTTCGTTCTCAATCATTGATTAGACTGCATCATACTGTAGAAATACTCTAAACTCCAAAATTGTGAGTATGCCCTTTAAAATAACCTCACATGCATTGCATGATTAGGTTATACAAGTCAATAGTGTGGCCTATAATCTCTGCTGTTTGTCCTGCCAGGACCTGTCGTGGCTGGTGTGGTTGGCACCAAAATGCCACGCTACTGCCTATTTGGAGACACTGTCAACACAGCATCTCGGATGGAATCAACAAGTGAAGGTAATGAAGAATTAGACACACTGTCCTTCATCCAATTAATGTAATGTACTAATTTTGACTGTGTGAGATTTTAAACTGTGGTACATTGATTGTATGTGTTCTACTGATATTTGATTCAAATATGATTCAGTTTTGACTCAAGAGTTTGTCTGTAGTGTTGTTGTAAACGGCTTCATGGGAATGCATAATCCCATGACTGCTGTTATTGTGACATAGCAAACAGGATTGTCTGTGTGTTTAGTCACTAGTACACCACAGAATGACAAAATGGAGGATGGACATTGTTCTCATCAAGCACGTAATCCTCCACATTAAACTGAGTGATGGAGACACACAGAGTAACTGTAGGCTCAGATAATATGCTCAGTTAGGAAAAGCTAAGTATTTAATAATAAATATAATCCAAAACTAAGCATAAAATAAAACTCTGCATTTGTCTGAAGAGCTTTGGCAGAAAAACAAATGTTATCTTAGCCATTTGCCTTTGAGCACTATTGTCCATATTAATAAAAAAACCCTTCAAGGATCATATACTGTATGTTGATATCAGAATTACACACTAGATATATAAAGAAGTATGTGTATATCTTATATGATTCGAGCATGCCTTACAGATTTAATATAAACTTGTTCTTATATGTAAGAGATACATATGCTGGACATGACAACAATATTTTTATGGTGTATGATTCATATATTCAGACACATGAGGTACTACACTACAGATACAAATCATACAGTATATTGTGAATATGATATTATAAAATCAGTAGGAAATAGAACATAATGATGTGGCCTAAAAATTAATATAAAAATCAGATATAATAAATACATGAAAACTTTGTGTTTTATTTTATACATATTGATTTAATAGATCTTTGTTTGATTGACTGTGCAGCACATTGTGTCATACAAATAATTTGACTCATAAAATTACTAAAAACTGAGGAATTAAGTTATTGAAAACATGCAGTTCATTTTGCATATAATGATGCACTGAGACCAAATGACCAATGGACTATATTTCATCCATTGCACATTTTACTGCTTCATATAACATGTTGCGTGTCTCTTTACTGCTCGGTCCATAGCTCTGAAGATCCAGGTGAGTGGTACCACAGCTGACCTGCTTCACACACTCAGAGGTTACGTTCTGACCTGCAGAGGAACACTTAATGTGAAGGTAACATTACCATTTATGTGCACATTCATATCATATGTGTGACCTATTTTGAAGAATGTTGAGGCATTAAATGAGCTTTCTGGAGCAGCTTTCACAGCTTTCATTTGAATCTGTTAATGTGTTGGAAAGCACATCTCACTGTCCTTTTTTCAAAAGCCAAATAGATGCAGTGATAATCACACATGAACTGGTTACTCCCTTTTGAAAGGATTTATGAGGCTGAGATTTGAAAAGATCACAGGAAATTCAAAACTTCCCTCCAAGGGAATAAAGGCTGGGTGTGTCTGGTATTTTCTCTCTCTTTTCCGTGGAAGTGTCGTATTATCTTGCTCTGCTGGCTTCTGTTCTTGTTTGGGTGGTGCCAGTGTGATTATGGGGGAGGGGTTTGCTTCTCATTCCCTACGGACACGCCTGCATGGCTGACACTTGTGATGTCTTGCTAAGAGGTGGCCCCAGCTGCTGCTCTCTGCCCCCCATCAAACCCTAATGGCTTTATTTAAAATTCAAAGGGACACCTGGTTTTGCAATATGACTCTCCTATTTCTCTCACTGACTCTCTCTCTTTTTTTTTTAACCCAACAGGGTAAAGGGGAGATGACAACATGGTGGCTTGAAGCAAAGACAGACGATCACACAGACCTGCTGCTCAGAACATCTGAGTCCAGAGGAGTCCCAGTTCCAGTTAGTGACTAAATCTAGCTAGAATATCTAAAATATATAACTGTACAGTATGAACACTGGTCAGACATTGTGTAGTGCAGTTGAGCTGTGCCCAATAAGCTGCATTGGGGATAAATGTGCAGATACAATGATAAGCTGGAAACTGAGTTATGTAAATGTTAACAGTAAAGTCTTCAGTTGTGTTGTTCATTATCTTAGTTACATTGTTGTGACCTGGAGTGATGATGACAAACAAAATCCCACTGACGATTATTTGTAGAAATGACATGGACATGGTTAAGTATTATTTATTTTTTTTGCACTTGCTGGAGAGAATGTAAAAAAATATGCAGAGAAACATGCCAGAGTTGAAGAAATTCTGTTATTGTCACAAGTTATTGATATTTTTCTTTCATATATAGCTTTATTTTTATTGTTGCAATCTGAGGCACTTTTCTTTTTCCTGATACATTCAAGAAAAAAGGAGATAATCAGTTCAACTCAGTGGGCTTTACTGGCATGAAAGTTTCTTGAACAATGTTGCCAAAGCATTAAAATACAATTTGTCCAAATATTTGGGCAGTAGAAAATAAGAATAATATGAACATTAACATAACATTGCCTGTAAATTGAGAGAACCCTCTCTTATAATAAACATGTAAAACTTTTCAAAGAGCTCAGATAAACTCTATCTGGTCTACAGAGTAACATGTTTATAGACTGGTTCCTTACATTTCAAACATTTTGACTTTGAACTGGCTTTTTTTATGGCCGAGATTTTGACATGTCAGCAGAAAAAGCATGGGTGTAATTAATAACCAGCCACTAATAATATTATCAGTTCCTGAGCTTTTCCTGCTGGATGGAACATGGATGTTAAAGTAATTCAGAACCAAACTCTTCTATAAAAGCAACGTGTGTTTTCCAAATGACATAGTTGAGTTTTCAAAATCTTACATGGTGTCGTGTTAACTCTTGATGCAGATTTGATACACACAAACATTAAGCCAACTCAGCTGACTGAACTCATCACCTGTGTAAATTAAGCATGCACAGTTGTCTGTATTAGTATTTGTAAGGCATTGCTTATTGTGCAGTGTTAATATTTACATGAGTTATTTTATTTCATTGTGTTGCTCTTCTATTCAGTGTTTGTGTAAACTTGCATTAAAGGCACCTTAAAGTTATGATTTTGAGCATTCTTGGTATTTATCTGGTTACAAATGCAGAAGATATTGAGGGAAATAGAGTATATTATATTCACTGCATAATGACATTTTGAAATGCTGCTCCTTACACATTTAAAGGATAGGTTCACATTTTTTCAAGTCTATCCTAAAACAACAGTCAGGTGTCCATACGGACACTGAAAGAGGTTTTCCTCGCTGTAATCATTCCTCCTGTTCATACTGGCTATTAAAAGATCCCCTTCAAATGTGCTGTCAATGTAAATGATGTGGGCCAAAATCCACAGTGTGTCCACACAGTCATTTTGTGCAAAAATGCATTTAAAAGTTTATCTGAGGCTTATATGATGCTTCAGCAGTCTGAGTTGAGTCTGAGTCATATCAAAAGGATATCTACCATATTTATAATCTTTTTTAGCATCAAATTCCCTCTCTGTGTTTCCCAGGACAGTGTTTCCCTATTGAGCTGTGGTGGAAGTATAGTAATAAAAAGAGGGACTTTGGCACTAAAAAGACTGTAAAGTTGAAAGATATCTACTTGATTAGATTTATTTGGACAGGTGAAGCTTCATGCTCACTTCAGATAAACCTTTAAATGCATTTTTGCACAGAAGGAGGCTTGTGGATTTTGGCTTACCATCACTTACATTGTAAGAGCATTATGAAGGGGTCTTCTAATAGCCAGTATAAATAGGAGGAATGATTACAGCAAGAAAAATCTATTTCAATGTTAATTTTTGCACCAGACTGTTGTTTTAAGACAGACTTGAAAAAATTGTGAACACGTCCTTTAAAAGTGTCTTTGGCTCGTTTATCTGAAGACAATAATTTTCTTCTTAGGCTATTTGATTCTAATCTTAGACTTATGGTCATAATATAAAAAGTAACACAGAATTTAAAAATATGTCACAAAGTAATTTTGGAATATAATAAAGACAAATACTTTAATTTTCTCCTTATTTGCCAGAGGGCTTTAAACAATAACGTTAGCATCATTTAAAAAGGGAATTTAAATATTAATTGCCGTTGAGAACACTTAAAGTGCACTACGGTCAAGAGCCAATCATATGGAGCCGTCTTTGGTTGCTAGACAACGAGTCAGCCAATTAGCGTGCTGTTTAGTTTGCGTGCAGTCGTGTGTACTGTCATTTCGGACAGACATGGCTCAGGAGCTGCATCCGTGAGGCGAAAAGCAGTTTGGAAAATATTACAAACTGTAACGTTACGTAAGTTCTCAAAACATTTTGTTATTTGCTTCTTCACGAAGTAAACATTTTAAACGTCTGTTCTCGTAAATAGTGAACTTGTTTGGCTAATAATGCAGCCAGCCGAGCGGCTTCAATGTCAGTTTGTTTGGGGGTGGGAGCACTCGGTGGGTAACGTTACTTCGACACCGACTGCTTTTTAAAAGACACGCACAACCGTTGCCTTGTTTGGTTTTATCAAAACATGATTTGTGATGGTTGAACGCCGTCCTGGAGTTAGCTAAAGCTACAGTAGTTGTCGTTACATTGCGTTATCTAACAAATTGTTGACATAACATAGACTTGTTCCAGGCTATTGCGTTTGTCTCGCATGCTTGACTGTTAGCTAGAAGTAGTGTAGTAAAGTGTTTCAGCGTTTCCTCGTTAGTCCTAGCAATGACCGAGTTGTTGAAATGTCAGTTTGAGCACACTTTAAAGGTACTTTAACGTTACATTCTGTTTCCAAGTGCACTCAAATGCACTGTATAGAAATAAAGACCTTTTAAAGTAATGCAATCTCATACAACAGTTTTGCAATAGCTTAAGCTCTGGCCTCGTGAAGGCTTTAAAGGATGGGTTCACAATTTTTCAAGTCTGTCTTAAAACAATGGTCAAGTGCCCAAATAAACACTGAAATAGGTTTTTCTTGCTCTAATCACTCTTCATAATACACTTACAATGTAGGTGATGGGGGCCAAAGTCCACAGCCCTTCTTTTGTGCAAAAATGTATTTAAAAGTTTATCTGAAGATATTATGGATATCTTTCAATGTTACAGTCTTTTTAGTGCCAGAGTCCCTATTTTTGTTACTATACTTGATGCTTAAAAGTGGCAGATATTCACTTGATGACTAACTCAGACTGCTGAAGCCTCATATAAGCTTCAGATAAACTTTAAATGCATTGTGAACCTATCCTTTAATGTCCAGGTTCTGTGGAAAATGACTTAGAGAGGCATTGATTTACCTTTATAGCCATTTTGGAGGCTGTAATTGATAGAAAGATATTTATTAGTTCTTTCAGAAATTCATCACATGCCGTGCAGCAATCGTCAGATTACCAAACAAACAACTACAATTGCAACAACGACAACAGCACAAACAAACAAACAACAGAACACCTCGACATAATCACAGACCTATACACAACATATCACCAAAATGCTCTATATTTTATGAATTATTTTTGTTTTACAGTTTGTTCAGCATTGCAATACTGGTAGGCACGAATGATCTGCGAGCCAGGTTGGTTTGGAGAGATGGCACCCTATACCATCTGCCTGATGGTAATGGCTCGTATACGCTAAATATGTGATACATCTGTAATAATGGCCTGCCCTCTCCTCACCACTCAGGACTCACAGGTCATCATCAAGCAATTCTGCTGTTGTCCAGCAATCTTTCTAGACATATTGACTATCTTATGCAACTTGTTTTTATTATTCACTGACAATGAAAAGTACCAGGCAATGGAAAAAAAAGTTCAAATGCTCTCCACAAAGGAACGATAGAAGAGGACCAATATATCCTTGTCTGCTCTAAACTGTCTCAGTTTACGCATGAAATATCTTCTTATAAATAACATCTGTGTTAGATTACCATGACAGTTTAGCATCTATTATTGTTCCTAAATAATTGTGGTCATCTACAACTTCAATACCCTCCCCATCAATAATCATTTGTTGGTAGGTGTTGTTACCATTCCTAAGATCAAAGATGATTTCTTTAGTTTTCTTGGTGTTCAAATGAAGAAAATTGGACCTGCACCAACCAACAAACTGATCTACCCACACCCAGTAGCTGGTTTCTTCATCATCTTAAATATCTTGTATAGAGGGTAAATAAAACTGGGGAAATAGTGCTCCCTTGTGGAGCCCCAGTATTAGTAGTAATAGAAGAAGACACTGCTCCATTTACTCTGACACACTGTAATCAGTCAGTCACAAAGGACTCTACCCATCTGATGATGTTACTATTTACTCCTAACTGCAGTAATCTCTCCATCAAAATATGGGGTCTGATAGTTTGAAACGATCAAGATGACAATAAATATTATGCAGCATAGGCTTGTGCGATATGTATTTTTTCCTACCTTCGAACCGTCCTGACATTTCACCAGAGTATATGGAATATGATGGTATTTGTGTAAAAAAAAAAAGAAAAAAAAAGAAGAATAATGTTGAGCTGCCGATGATAGACGTCATTGTAGCATGTATGACATTGTCTAGCCTACAATGCTGTGTGTGTATTATGCAATTAGCCTACATGGACAAGTCTTGTTGGGTTTAAATACTTATGGCCAGTAGAATAATGAATAGATAGGAAATCAGTGCCCTTCTTCCATAGATTCTTGCTGGAGGACACTTGTAGCCATGGCGGATAGTGACACATTACATTAGTGGGCTGAACAGAGATGATGTGCGGGTGGTGGTGGCAGACTCGCAGTTGAATAAAATAATGTGGCTAATAAACTGCTTTTGTAGTTGGTAGAAAGTTGGCTCACCTTTATCATTGGGACTAAACCCAAAAAAATCCCAAACAGGGACAGAGACATTTTTCTTTTTTACTAGTCCTGTAACGTTATCCCCTCCGCTTTCAGTCGCCATCTCTCTCAGCTTAGCTGCCTGTTCCACCAGTAAAGACTGACCTCTGGTGGCACGTGCTGTGCACTACAATACATCACCTCAATACAGCATCTCCGTATCAGTTAAATGGAAAGAGGAACAACTTGATGGTAGTGAAAATCATACCTTTGGGATTTCTAAATACCCTGGTGTACCGTAATACCTTGATACCGCCCAAGCCCAATGCAGCACAGAGCATCCTCCATACTCCTCCCATTCCTATATGCTAATTGTACGGGGTCAAGTTCATGTTGCACTTCCCTGAGGACATGGTTTAAAACAATCCTCTCAAGGCTCTTCATTACAACTGATTCTAGAGCAACTGGTCAATAATCATTTAAAACAGATGGTTTTGACATTTTTGGAACCGGCACTATGAGCTAAGTTTTACATGCCCTGCTGTGCATCAAGTGACATTTGAAAAAGCTGTCCAGACTCAGGGCTAAGTTGTTCCTGCACTGCCTCAGAACCCTACCTCTGATCCTGTCAGGACCAGCTGCCTTTCTTGGATTAATCTTTTTAAAGGTTCTACAAACCTCCTCAGCTGTTATGACCAAGTGCTGGACACGGTCAAGTTGTTGCCTAATTAAGTTACATTCAGTGTAGAAATTTGATGTAACCTAGCATAGACTGTATTTAAGTAATTAGCAAAGATCAGATCATCCCCATTGTTACTAACAGGTCTTTTCTTCTCCTCTTTCCTCCTGTATCCATATGGGAGATTTTATATTATTTCTGAATTGAAGTCTGACTAATGACTGAAGGTTAACACTTGTTGAGTCTTAGCTGGGTGTAGACTTGTTAAGCTTTCCGGTGGTAGGCTTGCCATCTGTCTCACCAGACTGATTAAGTATCACTGAAACCAAAAGGTAGGTCTCTTTAGTTAATGAGTCACAGTCTTCTTTTGGCTAAAATGCATGCAGTTCACAAAATGTTCTTCATAAGATAGCGAGATATTTCTAAAATAATCAAATTTGAAATGCAGCTTCTTCTCTTCCTCTGCCTGCTGAAATGAGATGAAGTATTTTCAATATAAACTTTTAGGTAATATCTGTATACAGTCTGTCTATTTCTTGATAGCACAGGTATTATTCCTACAGGAAAAAAAGCAGGTGTTGGTCCATGTTTCTGATTGTGTTTCTCTGCAGACAAACCACCATACTGTCTGTCAGGGATTAGTCTGATCAGCTGATGATAAGAGCATTGAGATAAGATGCTGGCGTGGTCCCAACTTGTAACCTGTGAAGTGCTCAGCCTGCAATGACTATACTGACAATAATTGTATATTGTCTCAATAATTGACATTATACAACATTAAAATAATCATAATTCACCTTGTAAAAGACTCTCCATTAACATACATTTTAATAAAAGATGTTAAAGAATCTACATGATGGCTGTGGATACACTATGTGATCACTGTTTAGCTTGTTGCCTGTGATAAATTAATAAGTCGGCCCTCATGAATCTGCAATCCTCACTCTCTCAACTCTCCGTTGTTTTGGTTGCTTTGTGTTTCCACCCCTCAGCGCTGCGTGTGTACTCCCATTACCTTCTAATCCAGACTATGTTGAATAGGCGCTGCTAATCTGACCCTCTATTTCAGGAGCAGACTGCGTAGGTGGATCTTGTGGCGAGATTTGTGTATCCTGCACATGTAGTACATGATCTAGACACGTAGCCTGAAGGCTGCACTGCAACAATGCCGGAGTCCTCGCTGGGTGAGTTTTGATTTTCAAACCTTTTGAGCACTACAAATGAAACATGTTCAACACTTTCTTGTTGTACTCGGCCTTTTTTAAACAAAACTTAAAATCTATTAACTTAATTGAAGCACACAACACCTTAACATGTCTCAGAAAGAGGAGCAAACTGAACAATATTCTTAAACATGACTTTGGCTTTATGTAGGTTACTGTGTTCAATGTTGACCTCTGTCTTGTGCTCTGTTTCATGTCTTGTGTGTAAGAAACAGGTTACACTGACACAAATAACTCATGGATGCTATTCATAGTTTGTGTGCCGCTAGTAACCTCAATTTCTGTAACATTTCATTTGAAAAAAATCACTTAACTTTCTTAGCTCAAGTCTTGCTCAGTTATTTACATGCCACTTCTGATGGGACAGAACACCATTTTGTACAGTGAATTAGTGTAGGCCTATGGACTCTATGCATTTGACAGACATTTTTTCCACAGAAGTCAAGGACATTCGCCGCAGCTCTGTTGAATGTAGAACAGCCCCCTTGAGGCAGTTCAGCCAATCATCGCTGTCGCTGCGAAAGAACTCCTACACGCTCAGTACCTTCTGCACAGAGCACAACGTGCAAGAATGTCTTTTACACATCAGTCAGGTTGGTAACCTCATACATGTCTTTGATGTAGTATTAGCACAGTTATTCGAATGTAAATGCATGTGGACATGTGCAATTTAAAGGCTACGTTATTAAAACATCTTTTTAAAAACCTGGTTAAAATGCTTGTTTTCCTGCATTTTTCTGTGTTTAGGATGTATGTAGTTTAAACCTACCCTCAGACAACAGTGACGCAAAAAAATTACAGAGAAATCATGTTTGATAAGGGAAGCTGATCTAGTGCTCCATATCTTTTTCCTTTCTTTCTTTCCTCCCGCTTTTACAGGAGGTGTCATCTCTTGGTCTCCCACCAGTTTGGACAGAGTCGAGCGGCAGCTCAGAATTTAATGTTGTGGCTGTGCTAAATTGCATGTATGACCTGATTCAGCTGCACCGCAGGGGCCTCCGCACCTTGGAAAACATGGAAGTGGAGCAGCTTAAGTCAAACAGCAATTTGGACTGCCTGCAACTCACCAGCACCCGGCTAAAGGTACAGTAATTCTTTAATCCAGTGATTTCTCTGTATTTATTCTGTATCTAAATCCGTCTTGAGAAAAGAAGATTCTGCACTCTACTCTTGCTCAGCATCAGGATTTATTGATCATACCAACGTTTCGGTCCCTCTTGACCTTCGTCAAGAGTATTAAACAATTCTTACAACAATGATCTTAAATAGATATTACTCCGCCTATTCTGTGTGCACAGATGTGGGACACTTATTCTCCTGTGGGAGTGTCTCAAAAATTGACAGTGACATGTGCACAATCTGTCACATTATCACATCTTCTTGTCTCAAGACTGAAGCGATACTTTCCAACGTACCTGCATCTGATATGATTGGATGTGCAAATATCTCCTTTGGAAAAATTCTTTATTTATATAAAAAATTCTGATAACATTGCCTTTAGTAATATTTACTGCCATAACTGGTACTGAAAGAAGGTCTATAGAGTTGTGCTACTTCTGTCAATACTGTAAACTGCATTCACTTGTATTTGATTACGTTCATTCCAGCATAAAAAATTAGTCATTCATTTACAAAATCTTTTGCTCACTCTTTCTTTGTTACTTTGGTATCGTAGGAGCAGCTTGAACTTTCTAAAAGGGAAAACACCGGACTACTTGAGAGAGAACGACAGCTACAGCTGAAAGTAAAGAGCTTGCAGAACTGCCTGAAAAATGAAAAAGAAGAGGTACTTTGTCAAGCATTTCAGCCACAGACCACAAAGAATGAGTTCACAGAAAGCTCTTTTTGTCTCAGGGGAAGGTAACAGTAACAACCTGTTTTGTCACCCCTTTTGCCAGGTGCAAAAACTTCAGAACATAATTGCAAGCCGTGCCAGCCAGTATAATCACGAGATGAAAAGGAAAGAAAGAGAATTTAACAAACTGAAGGAACGACTGAATCAACTCCTGGTTGACAAAAAGGAGAAGAAACAAGGTTAAATGGAAAAGCCTTCCTCTTTGCACCAACTTTTAACATTTTTAAATTAAACCAACCTGTTTATACACAAGATGAAAAAATGTACATGCCCTGTAGACTCTTCTTATTTTCTACATTTGTTTTTTTGCTTTCAGCCATTGATGTATTAAACAACATTGGAAGAGCTGATGGGAAGAGAAGCCTTTGGAAAACTGAAAAGACAGAGGCAAAGTAAGGTTCACTTCTTATGACTGTTTGCCTAGTTGGTATAACTCTATGAACTTTGTTTTAAAAGAAACATATAGTGATTTTGTAAATAAAGAAATGCAAGAATAAAGAAATGAACGGCATGATCAGAAAGAAAATACTTGTGTGGTCATCTCACTTTTGAATCTTAGAAAAGTTTCATATCAGCCCCTTTCATAGTTTTCTGCATGACAGGAATGTAGGCTTCAAACATGTCTGCACTGTTGAATCCTGGATGATAACTTTCCTGTAAAAATGTTACGTATGTCAGCTTGTAATTTCTGAATTGTCTCTCTCATCCTAAGGCATGAGGGGGAGATGTATAAGACTCTGCTGAGTGACTATGACAACCGACAGAGGGAGCTGGTGCTTGAGAACGCAGAGTTGAGGAAAGTGTTGCAGCAGATGAAAAAAGACATGGTGTCCATACTGAGTTCAAGGAAGCCAACTCTGAAGGGGGACAAACATGAAGATGGTGTCATACAGGTTGGACAAGTTGGCTTTTTTTCTCTTTCTTAACAGTATTCATCAATTTATGTTTCTTAATATACTGCATGTAGACTAATTTATCTCTCATCAGGGGTTATCAGACATTTTTTTCCTTTTTGCTTCCAGTATTTGAACAACCAAATTAAGTGGAAAAGATCCTAAAAACATTGATTGTACGGTGGTTAATTAAGTACACAAACATGATAACCTCAGCTAAAATTTATAACACTTGACTGACAGCTGATAATCGTCTCCATGCCTTATTATTTATTCTTTTAGATATGCCAGATGTGTTATCAATAGACAAATATTGTCATTGTTCTGTCAGGCTGACTCAGAGGAGGAAGAGGAAGTGTTTGATTCCAGTAAGGAAAGCGTAGAGCTATTCTGTGTTCACGCCCGGGAGAAGCTGACTAACAGTATCCGCCTCCAGTGGAGACGACTCAAGAGCCACGTCGAAAGACTGGACAGCCAAGGTAGTCATCACGCATCACGCAGTCACTGTTTGACTTCAATACATGAAGGAATGTGACTTTTTGTCACATGAGGATTTCATTTCAGGGGATTTTGGAAAAAAACACTTGAAAGAAGTGTCTTAATTTTTTCCTGAAGACAGAAGAATGAGGAAGCTTGTTGAACTTCAGAGAAAATATCAAGACAACCAAATGATGCAACATTATTTACTTAAGCCATCAGTCTGGAAACAACTGAAACAATTAAACCGTAATATGTTGGATGAAATTGTTACTATAATCAAATGTTGTATGGAAACTCACATGTGGACAGAATCATTTTCCAATAACATTACAGACTGGGTTGACTTCCTTTTAGCAGCAATACATAGAAGATGGATATAAATACAGTTGTAAAAATTGGATTTTCTGGGTTGTTTTTTCAGCATCGTTGGCACAGATGGGTGAAAGTATAAACACTGATGCCGTTTCCCGAGAGACTCACGATGAGGAGATGGACAAACTAAAGCTGGAGATCCAGCAGTGCAAAGACTTTATCCAAACACAACAGCATCTCCTGCAGGTAAGATTGGATTGACGTTTTTGGGATTCAAATTGAATAGCTTTAATTCTTATCAGTGTTTACAATCTGTTTTTAGACATTTACCAAACACAGAGTCTGAGATGCGAACCAACCATACCTGTTGTTTCTCTTATTGTAGCAGCAGCTGAGCTCTCCATGTGATGAGACAGCATCACTGCTGAATGACTGCTTCATGCTGCAGGAGAAAGATCGCCTCAGAGAGGAGTGGAAGACCCTAGAGGAACAGAGAAAGAACTTCGAGAGGGAGAGGAGTAACTTCACTGAAGCAGCCATCAGACTGAGCCATGAGGTGTTTAAACCCAAACCTCTCCAAAAATTAGTTTAAAGTAGAATTCAAGAAAGTTACGTGCCAAAATGACTGGCTCATATCTTTGTGCTGAATTTAGCTGCTCTGACTAGTTTTGACTTATATCTGGTTAAACCTGCAGAGGAAGGCCTTCGAAGAGGATCGTGCAATGTGGCTCAAACACCAGTTCCTAAACTTGAGTCCATTTGCTGACTCAAAGAAACCTAAGATGTCAAAGTCAAAAAGTGCCTTTCAAATATGTGAGTGTCTTGTCCTTCACTTAGATGTATTGTTGTTTCTTGACATTAGAATCTGGTTGGTTGTTGAATTTTAACGCTAGTCAATAGACTGAATGATAGTAATAGGTAATCAGTAGACTGAACAATGTGCTGGTCACAGTCCTGTGATGCAGTATAACCGTGTTTAACTTTGTACTTCAATTATTTATTTAGATTATATCTATTTTATATTTGAGTTATAGGTTTATATCCTTATCTCTTTTTCCCAGCTGCATTTTCTTTATTTATAGCAATCAATAAGTCAATTTCCTGATTAGGGTTAACAATGTTTCCTCATCTTTGCAGCTGCATCAGAGCGGAGTACAGCGTCGGCTCCAGAAAAGCTTGTCAAATGCCCGTCTGACACATCCTCCCCCTCGCCCAGATGTGTCCCCCTCACATCATCGTCCACAGCCGACCTGTATCGCACACTTTGCCTTATCCCAGAAAACAGGTAAAATATCTGTTTCTGAACAGATGATCTAAAAAAAAAAAATCATGATTATACCTCTAAATGAATGCTGCTATTGTGCGTCCCTAATTGTAAATGTGACTTCCAGCTCAACAAAACCAAAGACAAAGACTGAACATATTGAAGAACTAAGCATCTTTTGTAATGGAAACGTTCCAGTGCAGCAGCACGAACAGTGGAGTGACAGTGAAGACCACAGCATACTCACACGGGGAAAAAACAGCTCTATATGAATCCAAAAACTTTCAGCATTTGAATCAAGATTAATGGGAATGTCCATCAATTATGGATGATTTGTGGTATTACAGTAATACACCTGAAAGGTAAATGCCAAACACTTGAAGATAGATTGTGAAATGATTAAATAACTGTTAACAGTCGAAGCCAAACAAGTTCTGGTCAGCTGCTGGTGTTCTGTGTATTGAGTGACTGAGAGAAAAATTGTAATTTAATTGTTTTTTATTATCATACAGTTTTATTTTTAGATTATGTGATAAATTATTTATTTATGTGGTACTGTAAGTGTTTTTGGCAGTCTCATCTCATGTCAAGGATTTTGGCAATGTTGGTGTGCAACAAAAAAAATCACGTATCCCGGTAATGAGAAGTTGCTTGGCTCTGTTTATCGGTTACTCTTGCACCTAAAATTGCTTAAATGTTGGCGTTTATATCACACCTTTTCAAGTTATGTTATCATGTTAAACTTGTCATTTGGCGCACTATTGTAGACTGTAGAATTAATGCTGCTATTTCACTGGATGCAATAAGAAACCTGGTATAACATGAAGTATGCTTCTATAGTTCAATATTGAAATGTGGCTGACACACAAAATTGAGTTCTCGTAAAAGTTGCAGTTACATTAGTAGTGGGTGCTGTTGCAGTTAGTTTATTTAGTTCATAATGTGTAGCATAACCCTAACACTCTACGAATGTAAATTCCTTTTTCTTTTTTTTTTAATTCATGTTTTTGTTATTGTGGCTTTATATTAACAGAGCAGAATAGTTCTTACAACTGAAATGTGACATGATGTATTCTAGAAAATCCTATATTCTTGAAATATATTCTTGAAACATTGATTATACTACTACTTTCTTGTAACACAAATTTCTTGTAAAATTGGCATTTATTGGCCTCTGTTGGAAACAAATTACTGATCAACAGAGCCCCTTCACCTGTCCCTTCCTGTTGAGCTATGATGGCCTGTAACTGTCAACTATTTTAAATGGAGTCCACAGACGTAAACCACACTGAAGCAGCAATTACTATTACTTTCTGCCATGGATATTGTACAACAGTCATTTTGTTTTTTTGACCCATTAAAGCACATTATCATGAAAAATGACAGTACTCAACAAAATGCTAGCAGAAAATGTTTTATGTCAACAAAACTTTTTTACTCCATTTTGTCAGCAATCTACAAGTGACTGGAAATATTAAAATCAATTGAAATTTACAAAATACTCAACTCAGGGAGTAAATTCTCTTAAATGTTTTGGGTGTCATGAGTGATAGTTCCTAGTTTTCCTCTAGCTTTGTCCCTTTCACACATCATTTTGTTGCATAAAAGGAAACCTTTCCCAAATTGCTTGAGTAAAGGAAGCAGCTTCTGTTGTTCATACAGTGTCTTAACATTACTGTAATACTTCACCACCAATATGCATTAAAGCATCTGGATCAGATAAAATATGATATTCCAGGAAAAAAAAAATTGAGATGCAGTTTTTTTAAAATTACATTCAAAACATACAGGACACTAGTGAGTGACAGAGGAAGTGTTATTAAGCACACTGAGCAGTGCAGCTGCAGGCTAGGTGGGCTTCTGCAGTTTCCCTCAGGTCCACACTGTTATCGTAGATGCTGCTCAGACTCTCAGGGTGATTCAGAGCAGAGTCTGCACAAGTAAAGAGAGCAGAGCAATTAGAAACAATTTTAGAGCAATTTTGTCCTTTGCACCAGTTGTGATTTCTTGCAGACTCACCGGCAGACATGCAGTGGAATCCAACAGTCACTGATGTGGTCTTTACAGGGAAGCAGCCAGGCAGGCAGCGCAGCACAGGCTCAACAGAGTAGCAGCTGGACTCCTGGCCGTGGAGATTTATCTGTTTCTGCAGCTGCACAGATTCGTGCTTCAGCCGGCACTCTGTAAGAGAAAGGTGTAGATGAGTCAGTTTAAAAGATCTGTGTGACATCAAACTGGGAGACAGAGGTGGACATTTGTCTGATAAAAGTGATGCTGCTGTAAAAATAATTTCATGATAAACTTAATGTCTCACCAGTGGTGTCCCGGCAGCTCTCAGCTGGCAGCACCCAGGAATGAGCGTAGCTGATTGCATTCTTGGTCAGGCGTCCGTTGGGTGTGCGGTACTCCTGTTTGACCTCCCCGTCAGCCTTTCCACAGAGACCACAGGTCTGTCCCTTCATCCAGTCCACAACTTTAACCTGCATGGCAAGATTACATAGGACATTACAAAATATGGAATATATCCGTAAAACTTATTAGATTAGACTCTCAGCTTGACTTAGACTTCCCACAGTTTTAAGGCTGGAATTGCTCAGAATGAAATGACTGTTAAAAATCTTTTTGAGGTGACATAATTTTCATTTATTCCTATTTTTAAATTATTCATAATTCATGTTGTTTTTACCTTCCATGTGTTCCTGTCAAAGTAGACTTCGTGAAGTCCATGGCTGGGAGCAAAGATGGAGATGCCCTCACCCTTTGGTCTGATCTGAATTTTAGCTGTAAGAAAAAGCAGTTTCATATTATAATTCAAGATTTACTGTAAGTGAATTTAAATATAATACACACAGCACAAGTTACTCAACACTAACTTTATCAGGCCTATTTGAAGCAAGTATTAAGAATAAAGGTAAATGTTGCTGTTAAAATTAAATAGAAACAACTTTGGGGTATTGAGATTTGTAGTTGTCGCTGATTTTAAGGGTGTAATGAATGAGTATAGAAACCGGTGGGATGCTGGTATGGCAGGTTGTTGATGGGTATTTCTCTTCCATTAATCTTCACAATCACATCAGTGTTTTTCGGGTGCAGGTCAATATCACTTAAAGTACAGAAATGACAATTTAGTTTTGTCAACTTGTGGATGAAAAACAGTTTCTTTCTTGTTTTTAATGAACACTCACATGTCAGCAATTTTCACATTGATATGGTTCTGTTCAATGTGATCCTTCTTCAGCAAGACAATGAATTTCAGCTCCTCGGTGCAATCCTGTGCCAGAACTTGGTAGCAAGACAAGGGCATCTCGTTCTTGTATCTCCTGTTGTTGAATGTGGTCAGTGTGTCTCTGGCGAAGCTACATTCAGCTGGTAAGGAAAATTGAATAACTTAATCCTTGTCTCACAGTTAAAGAATAACTGCGAGTGCATTTCATATGAAATAATAATATGAAATGTGTTGCTACCTGCGTTAGCCTTGGCGAACAAGTAGTGGGCTTTATCAGCAAGGCCATCAAAGGGGGTGAGACCTTTGACTTCTTCAAGTGGCAGAGCAATGGGAAGATGCAAAGCCAGCTTATAGACAGTACGCTGTAGACAGAACAATTCACAATGATCAGAAAATTTATTTTAAAACAAATATGAAATCATATTTTTAGAAAACTGTTGATTATTCATACTGTTGGTGTTTTCCAAATGAGGTCAAGGGTTTTGTCAGATGTTGCAACCACTGTAAGTGACAGCTGCTTCACGCTGTTTTCATCCTTTCCTTTAATCAAGCCAGCCCACGTTGAGGCAGGGATGTAGTCATAGGCCCTGTGAAAGAATTTCCCAACCAACATCAAACATTTTACATAGTCTACATTTTATGAGCAGACTTAGGACAGTGTGAATAATCTTGCATACCTCTTTGCATAGCGTTTAAATGCAGAAGGTAGTTCATTCCAGGCCACTCTGAAGCGAGCTGCAGGGCTTGGACCAAGAAGACCCATCTCAGCTGTGATCATGGTGTCGTATTGCTTGCATTCTGCTCCCCAGGCAATTTTGGCCTATTAAGACACAGTAGATGAGATGCAGCTGATTTCAAGGATAGCCTTTTTAGGTTATGAACAAAGATCTATGATATAAGCAAGACTCTCTCTTACTGTGACTTTGTGCTTGCTAAGCACAACTCCGTCAGCACAGAACTTCCAGTTGTTATCAGGTGCCAAGGCAGCCAGAATAATCTGAAGTCTTGCGGTAGACCTGTCCAAGTAGGCGGAGAGTTCGAAACCATGCACCTTGTGGTCAGCTCTGACAGCCCGGAAGATGATGGCAAAGCTAGGAGCAACTTCATTGCCTAGGAATTTGTTCTGTGGGAACAATAAGGGTTAATTAATTAGGAGTACACCCACAAACCCATCAGTGAAAAGAAGATTTGAGGGGAGGAGTTTTTATATTTAAGATGACCAAGTTTCACCTTGCTGTAGATGGCCTCAAAGCTTGAGGCACTGCTTCTGCTCTTGGAAACTGCGGCTGAGGTGCGTTGAGAGGTGAAAGCCTGCAACAGTAATATGTGAAAGATAAAAACTATCATGAAATCCTGAAACACAAGTTAATATGTTCAAACTAAAATATATTGTCATTATTCAGAGCACCATCTAAACTTACCTGTCTCTTGTGGTATTTCTGGAACTTGTGGCGATAAATCACTTGCTGTTAGGAAAAATTAAAAAAAAAAAAAAAATTAGATTCCACTCTTACTGTGATATAAAGAAATCACATTTCAGTGTTCTTCACAAAGTCACAAAACAGTCTTGATTAATTTACCTTTGAGATACGAGCACTGGAGCGAGAGGAACTAGAGCTAGAGCTGAAGAGAGATGCAAGGCTAGATGCGGAGCTGGACCTGGAAGACCTGCCCACAGATTTGGAGGAGCGGCTGCTGCTGCGGCTGCGGCTGCTGCTGCTGCTGCTGCTGCGGCTGCTGCTGCGGCTGCTGCTATGGCTGCTGCTGCTGCTGCTGCTGCTGCTGCTGCTGCGAAGACTTCTGGCTTGAGCAACTGCATCAATGGCCTTGCTACTGACTCGAGATGAGGAGCTGGAAAAGGCAGAAGAGGACTTTGAACGAGAGCTGCTGGAGCTAGAGGAGGAGGATAAGGTGCCGTTCCTCAGACCAGGAGCCAGGATTTTCTTGAGCTTCATCAAGATGGGCCTTCCTGCAACGAGTTCTTCTTCGCTCAGATTAATCTGTTTAATGAGCTTCTCTGCAGCCTTTGGTCCAACTTGAACCTCCATCTCCAGTCTCTCAATGACTTCACCTTCAACTGAAAGTGTCATTACATAATGCTATTAATAATTGATTTATGCACACTGCTTCTACAAAATGCAAGTTTTATGTTCTCAACACTTACTTGGTTTCAAAGAAAGAGCAACAGTGTGCTTTCCAGCCAGTTTATACAGGGCAATGTCCCTCATAAAAGCAGCATTTTCAGTGGCAATCTTCAAACAGCTCTTCAGCCCAATGGCATAAGTTTTAGCACAATACTTCTTCTCAAACTGAGCTGCTCTGGGTTTTAAAATTGGCTTGTCAGCTACCACATCCTGGTGAAGGATCTCTGAGGATTTTGACTGTTAAGACAAAGACAGATTAATTATATTGTAATTGTTGATACTCCTGCAGCTATCTTAAAAGACATTATTTAAAGCTCACCCAGCTAGCAGAAGCAGAGGAAGCAAACTTAGATGTGAGAATCTCCCTTGACATGGGTTCCCAGACTTTGGCAGGGATAATGGGAGTGATTCTTTCAGCAGCAAGATCCTCAATATTTCTCGCCACAGCAAAAGTCTCAACACTGTTGAAAGATCAAGAACTGAATCATGTTTGCTTTAAATAAGATACACCTTTGATTGGACAGAAAGTTGATATTTTGAAGTACAACTTGAGATTGAAATGGTTATCTCACTGCACAGCTGCAATGTGCTCAGGCACAGAAACAGGCAGGGCCTCAATCTTAAAATGACCCTCATTGATGTTAAGTCTTGCAGCGATTTTGGCAGGCACAATGGAGTTGAACTTGGCTCTTGATAGCAGGGCAGTCTGGAGGATAGCGGTGTTTATTCCCATCACAGCAAATGTGTTCATAGCAATGCTAGAAGAGGATGACATGCACATTTTATTTTATGATACAATATATTTTATGATGATCCTTAATTTAAGTGTCAGACATTGTATGTACCTTGGTTTGATCTCAGTCTCAAGCTGCATGTCGGTCTTCAGAAGGTGAGTGAGGTGGAAGTTTTCTGGCAGAGGTGGTGTCGTGGTGGCCTTGACTTAGAAAACAAAAATATACCCATGTGTCACTTTGTATCATGATACTTTAAACACTATGGGTACCACTGTTAGATTAAATTTTTTGCCATGCCCCACCAATGCTTCTGTCTGTTTTTATTAAAGCCAAACAACACTTTTTTTCTTTGGCAAAGCAATGTGAAAAATCAACACTTGCTTTTATGAGTTTGCATTTATTTGGTTAAGATGATAATATTAGGCTTTAAAATATTAAAGTATTTTCAGTCAAGACTTATCAAGGCTGTATGTGGTATGTTTATGTGGCTGTTTCCAGGTACTTTTAAGAGTGAGTCACCATATTTTTTGATTAGCATAAAGTTAACTAGATAGAAGTGGGATAGGTGGATCTTTGGAGCTTCTACTCACCTTGAACAGCTGCAGCAGCCACAGCAGCAGTGTAAAGACTGAGCTCCATTGGAAGACCAGCAGCAGTAGGCAGGATGCGCCTCACTTCAGTAGCCAGCAGAGGCTTAGCAATGTGGAAGGAAGCACCAGACAGCAGAGCCTTGAAAGTGTCCCTACCAAAAGCCTGAGCGGATGGTCCAGTGGCGAGCTGTAAGGGAAAAATGTATCTTTACTATTGTGTCTTGCAAAATCCTGACAAGCAATTTGTTGTGATATTCGTCTTGAGATTGAGATATTGTCTTTTGAATCATACCGCAATGGCCTGGTCAATGATGGCTTTGTCAATGTTGGCAAAGGCAATTTCTTGCCCAAAGAACTTGACATAGATGGAGGCCAGAGGTGTGCTTTTGGGCAGAGACCTCAACTCAGACAGCTGTGGAAAGAGAAAACAATCCAACTTATCAATAGCCTGCTGTGTATAGTCAGATGCCATTGTATGATATTCTATTCATTAATTGTGACTAGGTAATGTTTATTGCTTACAGCCTTAATGACACGCTTCATCTTGGTGATCCTGTCAGCATTGTCAATAAGTGCAGGGTTTTTTAGAAGCGCCTCCTGGAGTCCCTCAGTTCTGATTCCAACCTAGGAAAAAAAAAACAATATTAAAACTGAAACTTCCCAAACTGGTAATTGAATATCTTAGAGGCCATGTTTTCTATTTCTTTACCTCCAGAATATCAGCAGCAGCTCCAGCAAGGTAGGCACTGGTCTTAGCCACAATAGCTTTGGGCAAAATGGTGGCAGCATCATTGATGTAGAAAGTGCTGGCAGCAGCACCAAGCATCAAGGGACCTGACAGAGTTTGATGAGATGCAGTTAGTTGATGCTACGGGTAAAATGAAACTTTAGGCAGCTTAAACCAGATGTGACATTGTCCTTACTGTTATACATATCCATGTGGATGGCTTTGCTGAAGCGTAAGCTCAGTCTGTCCAGTCTTGGGCTCAAGATTTTGATGGCGACGTTGCAAGCTGCAGCACTGTAATAAAAACTATAAAAGAGCTGAGTACACAGGCATGAGTTCGTATAGATAGACTTAATGATGAATGGGGATCAGACAGGGCTCTTACACTGAAGCATGGATAGCAGCAGTGCTCCTGGTCAGGGACTTCATGTGAGAATAAGTGAAGCTTGCAACCTGCAGATTCTCCTCTGTCTTCACAATGTTGGCAAGAGTTGTCACCAAACCCATTGGAGGTCTTGTCTCAAACAGTAGGATGCATGAAAGCATACGAAGCTCTGGGTGAAGAGCCTTGTCCATGTAGAGCTGAAGAGCCAATTCCTGGATCTAATTTAGGTGGGAAAGCACACTCAGTATGGATTTCTTTGTGAAAACTAGAATAGTCTGAAATACTCATCAGTAATGTGAACTTACCATTCTGGGCTCTTTCTTTGCGATGTTCCTCAAGGCCATGATTGCATCAGCATGAACTCTCATGGGAAGAGATGCAGCTGCAGTGCCATGTATAGGCAGGATCTTTGTGATTGGCTTAAGGCTAGTAGGATGGCCAGCATTACCCAAAACCTTCAAAAGCAGGATGATTTCCTGGGTGTCATCCTTAGCAACAGCCTCTGCAAGAAGGTCCTGGATGGGCTGTTGGGGAAATTGAAACAATATAATCTCCATATTCTCATCTAGAAATGTGCAAAAGAACTTGAAATAATATGAAAAGAACAAGAGTATTTCACCTTGATGAGTCCAGCAGGGCAGACAGCCTTCTCAACACAGTATTTGGAAATCATGGTACCATATCCAAGGAGGACGATCTCACGCAGAACTGGATTCTCCACTATTTTGTTGTTGACTGCCAGGGCCTAGAAAAATCAGAAATGTTTCATATTTCCACTCTTGTTACTGTCAAAGTAACCTTCTTTGGGGTTTACTCACCTCAATCTGCTTGATGGTCTCAGTGTTTGCTGTCACCATGTGAATAGATGCAATCAAAGCCTGAGCTGTTTCAGCAACAGTCAGTTGCTCAGCCAGGAATTTCTCCTTGATGAATCTCAGAGCAGCAGGAGTTCCAATGACAGGAATGGCATCCAAGATCCACTGTCTTAAAAACAAAAAATGAGTAAGTGATCCTGTATACATGTTATTTTTACATCTTCTTTCAAATGTTCAAACACTAAAAGTCACCTGTAGGCAGGTTTGTTCCTGTATTGGCTCCAGAGCATCTCCAGGTCTTCAAAGCGGGCTGCACGAAGAATTTGAATAAGCTCCAAAAACTTCAGAGGGGCATCCTCATGGACTTTCTCCACATTGTGGGTGATTAGATGATTCAGAATCTCCGCAATCTACACAGGAATGACAGGAAATCATAAAATATGGTAGAGATTCACAGATGTTTATATGGGACTTCACTGATCTCTTAAACCAGTCTGAAAGGATACCTGGGCCTGTGCATTGGTGATCTTAATGAGCTGAATGGGTGTCTGAAGCAGTTCGGTGGAAAACTCATACTTGAGAGATCCACGGTGAAGATACTCTGCTTGGATGGGTACAATAGGGGCCCTCTGAACCTCAAGGAAGACCAGGGATTGCCTTGAAAGTCATGGGAAAAATGATTAATCTGCAGCTTCATTAAATCCAAACACTGCCATTTTTACATTCTCAGTATCTATTGACATACTTGGTCTGCATCTGAGCAGCTCCGTTCATCTCAGTGAAAGGTGAGAACTGAATCAGCTCATTGACGGCTGCCTCCAAGATCAGGATGCCATTAGCAACTGGCTTCAAGATGTAGTTGTATCCTGTAGCTCCTCTGAGGTTCTTTGAATCCTGTTAAGACAAATGACATAGTTGCTTCGTCATGCAACGTTTTCCACTTTAATAGATATGTACATGACAAAAAATGGATTTGAATTTACCTGCTGGCATTTTGGACATGACTGAGTGTATGCCAACCCCATGTCCTTCATGACCTTCTCCTGACAGTGGTTCAGATCCCTGGTCTTTGTCATAAGGATGCGTTCAGCCTTGTCGTCTTCGGTGATGGCATAGAGGGTCTTGCACACACCCTGAGCTCCAGCCTAATGAGCAAAGCATATTGTTATTGGGGAGATTCAACTTTCTGTATTGGATTTATAATCAAATCTGTAGGATCTCTGACTAACCTCCTGCAACTCGTAGACATTCTGTGTTTTCTTGATGTTTAGCTGAAGGACATTCAGGATACCTCTGTAGATGTTCAGCACCATTACTGGGATTCCCTCAGGGGCAAACATTTTTCCGACAACACCATTGGTATACTCAAACTTGATGGGAGTCATGAGCTGAGGTGCTAGGGCTGCAGTCAGCTTGGTTGCTGGGATTACAGGATCCTTCGGCCAAATGCCACTGTACTCATAGAGTTCAGGTTCCGCAAGCTAGAGTGTAATAATAAGAATATTAATTGCATTACAGTTTGCAATTAAAAAGTAAAAACAGTGTTGCTTGCACATAATTTTGATCTTTACCTTCAACATGAATATGTTCTGGGCTGCGTTACTGATGAGAACTTTGCTGCTGATTTTGAGGCCAGCTCTTGCCAAGCCTTCCTCTGGCAGACCGCCCAGGAGCAGTGCTTCATACTTGTACACGTACGTCTTACCAGCAGCAAAATCAGGAGCTGTAAGAACAATTTCACTCAGTGAGAAATATTCACCCATGTCCCAAAAGCTATTTGAGTAATTTATGAATAGTATGAACTATAATTTAAGAAAACAAATGTGTTTCTCTAGGACAATTAACCTTCGTTTAACTTTAGCTGTGGTAAATGTTTCATTATTGTGTGTCCAATTACTTATGGATTTCCATCTGCTGTTTAGAAAAATGGAAACTGTCCTTTAAGATTATAATACTTACCAAAATTTTGTGGATGACCAGCTAGAATGAAATGAAAAAAGAAATTAATAATCCTGCAAGTAAATGGCCAAACTGTTAAATATAGTTTCAAGCATTTTAGCATTTTTTTTAAAAATGAGGAAAATTGCAATGCAATCCATTTTAAATACCCTAAAAAGAAATAAATAGATACAAGCAAAAATGTGAAATGTTTTTTGTTTTTGTTTTTTTGGAGATGAACTTATAATCTTATTTCCAGTAAACATCTATTACTGACAAAATACTGTGCATTTATCTAAATGTAGCATATCCAGTGTACAGAATACAGCTGTTAATCTGATCCTGATATTGTTGCAGCAGTTTATCTATGAGACTTTTTTTTTCCTCATAGTGTAGATTGCCTTCTCAGTCTTTGTCAGATGATATTTTTAAAGCCCTTCCAACAGCCCAAGTCTTTACATTACATTACATTATACCTTATAATTAATACAGCGAACTCTCAGGTCATAATGTGGCTCTTAATAACAGGAGCACCGTAAAGGTCAACCAGTTAAGTCTGTGTATGTTTGGATACAATATAAAATTCAAAAGCATCAACTATACAACAGATATACAGTATGTTGTCTGCTACAGGTGCCAAAAAGTAATGTAATAATTTCCATTTTGGTCTAAATAATGTTTAATGAGATGAAGTGATTCTCTTTGCACAGTTTAAGCTATTTAAAATGATTTAACCCAAAATATCCTTTCAGTGCTGAAAAAAACATTTACTAGCAGTATAAAATGACATACTGGTAATCCTGGTGTTAATAAAAACAGACAGGTAATACCAATGAAGTTACAATATACAAGTTTAAGTAACTAGAACCCAACTACACCAAGTGTTTGCTGCTGTGCTGTGATAAACAAGATTCAACTTTTTCTTCATTAAAAAATCTCAAATGCGTCATTTGAAGACATCAAAATACAAGTGCTACAGTAATTTTAAAATGTGAAACACGCTCACAGAAGTAGAAATCTTACTCACCCACAAGGGCCAGAGTCAGGGCAAGCACAACCACTCTCATGGCTGATAGGGTTGTGAGTGACTGCAGTCACACGCAGCCTTTTTAATGGAAATTTGTGCAGACAAAGTCCAACAGGGATGTCATGAAGGTATGGTGTGAACCCTGGAATGTTTGGGCTTGCTTATGGTTTGGGTTTGGGGAGGGTGTGTATCAGTGGATGGAAAGTTAAGGCCACCTGACCTTGTTCTCCTCAGATATGACAAGTCAAAGTTAAGCATCAGTTTCAAAATGTTTGCTCTGTCTCACAGTTAATTTTACAACAATACATTCGAAGAAAATTGTGTTTTCCCACCCCAATCATTATGTTGGTTGAAAATATATTGTATAAATATATTATGTATATATATATTTGTGGCAGTTGCTGTATGTGCTCTTATTATTTGCTATATTTGGTTATTATTTGACATACAAAACAAGTAAAAAGCTGCCAATTTATCAGAAAAAAAGTAGTCAAGCTGTGTAAAATCTTTTTTTTTAAACCTTAAAAAAAACATTTTTTGTAGGACCCAAGGGTTATAAGACCCAAAAGCTTTGATAAAAGGAAAAATGAATAACAAGACCTTCATTTATTGAACAGAAGGTATGGTTATTGCACTTTTGTAATTCTTCATATTCATATGTAATGTACTCTAGGTAGTTAATGTTTGTCTTTCCATATTCATCACAGTGCCATTAATTCATTTTATATTGGCCATGATGGTCTGTGGCATCTCTCCATCATATTTTTGAAATGCAGTTTCAAAGTTTACACAGGAGGGCACAATGACTATGGCTGTTTGCTCACTTTATTTGTTGTGGTCAGGGTGACCTCCGATGACACGACATTTTAGCACATCTGTTCTTGACAGTGTTTCAACTGTGAAATAAGAGTGACCGTTACGGCACAATATGTACTGACAGAAAATGTTTACTTTGTTCAAAATATATATTTTTTTAATCTTCTGGGACCTAATAATTCTGGGTACATCATACAATCGCGACCTGTAATCCAAATTTTGATTAATAATGTTATTTGTAAATCATAAGAAGAAAACAGAAAAGGCAAACAATAGATCAGGTTGATAAATTAAATTTTAATTTAAAATGAATCATCAAACTTCAGCTGTCATCCACAGCCTTGTTTCAAACTGTATATTTATTGCTGTAAATACATCATACATTTAAATATAAATTAACCATCAATAAAAACCATAAAGAATAATATTCCAACGGGGGCATGGTTGTGTGATCAAGGTGTTTCTTTGCCTTTTGTCCAATGCTTGCATAACAAAAAAGAGCAGCCGTCTTACCTTTCATTCACCAAATCATGCTTAGTGATTGTAACGAACATTCACATAAATTCTCATTATAAAGTAAGTTGTCCATAAGTTGTTGTTTAATATTTTAGTTACAAAGTTTTAGTTTCAAATCTGAAATACATTTTAATCATACAAACACTAATTTAGTGGCTCTGCAGTGTTGCATCATTACAAAGATATATGGATGCAAACATGCAAATAATAAAATAATTATAGGCCAACAGTTATTATATTTAGGAATTCATATTGTAATTCATATGTATATTATTTTTTTCTAATAATTATATATTTTTGCAATTTTCTTTTTAATCTTTAGATTTTAGATGAAATAGTCTGTCTAGTCTAAAATAGTCTAAAATAGTCATGTCTTTTTTTAAATTGATTTATTCACTGATACTGTTTTTCAACATAGGTATCATTTGATTTGTCCATTGATTAATTAGTTGTTTAATTACACATCATTGTCCAAATCACTCAGTTTGTAAGCATATTTACATATTTATAGCATATGTACATATCTGCAAGGCAAACAGGCAAATCAGGCAAATCTTGTAATGCTGTTGTTTATTATCACATGAAAATATGGACCGTGTTTGACAAAAATACAAAAATCAGATATCAAAAATGGGAAAGTATGTTAGAAAAGATAACAGAACATCAACTACTTAGAATAAAACCAAAATAGTGTGGAGATGATGGGAAGCCACTTAACTCCTGTAACATTTATAATATTTACATATTTGTATAATATTTGTATATTTGTGCATGACAGTATTTAACTATTCACTATAACATTAGATCAGTACAAAAGATAAGTATGTTGTGTCTGATTCTTTTTTTACAACTTGATGATTCTCAAGCAAATTATCCACATTAACCTGCTACTGCTGCTCCTCCTCCTCCCTTTATGCGCTGTATACTGTACTGTATGTTGTCTGTAAGTACCAGTCATGTACAGCGCACACAGCACCCTACACATTGCAGCTCCATAATATCAGTACATTTGCTCTGGAGCATCTGGCTCCAGGTTCAAAGTGTTATGTTGTTTAGGAAGGTCTTAAAACTAGATTTTGACACATGGCCCCTCTACAGGTCAGGGCCTCAACTTCTGATAAAAAGTACTCTTAAGATTTCAGTTGATGTAATAATTTAGTGGTGCATGTTACAAACAAATTTGCTATTAATTAAATTAATCAAACCAAATGACACACAGTGAACCTGGAGCAGTCGCTCACTTTTCTCAGTTGTACTCCTGTCAAAGAGAGATGGGGTTGTGAACGAGGGCCGTATGGCTTCTGTTTATATCAGGCTACCTTAACTGCAGATGCATTTTGAACGTTCTCAGCTAAATAAATCCAAACTTTGTGCAGTTATATCAAGATGACATTATTATGAAACTAAATGCAATTGTTTTTTTTTTTTTTTACCTATTAGTAATGTTTTTCAATTCAGTTTTGTGTTTTCACAGTATAAACATCAGCTACTGAACACACCAAGTAGTTGAAGTACTAGTAAATTAATGTCTTTCTCTCTCTGAACTGGCTGTGTAGCTCTTTATAGATGATGTACTATGAAACATTCAGTCTTGCATTAGAGAGACAGCAGTCAGACCGTCTCACTTATTGAAATGTGATGATGAGTGTGAAAGGAACTTAAGTCATTCTCCTCTTTTAAACCACAACCATGACTTCTTTAATGTTTGCTCTTAGTATATATGACAGATATTTAATAAGACTGATAAAATGTTTGATAGCACTTACTCAATTATGTTTTTTTCTTGTCATATCATTAACTATCCCTCTCCAGACATATGGTGAGATATATAAAAATACTTGCTTGCAATAATAATATGTGTCGAATATGGTTTTCCCACATAAAGGGTCCATTTACATCATTAAAATAAAATTACATCTCTTTCTCCCTCATTGAAATCAATCAAATCAATGAATATGCAAACATTGCTCATTTCAGAAGTTTAACTGCTTGACACAAGATGTCTCCTACTTCACTGTGAAGTCTGTTCTCAGTGTATGTGCACAAGGCTTTACGTTTTTCCATCACACTTGTGTAAGTTGCGTACTGGACAGATTTTTGGTGAGCACAACAAAACTTTCCCCTCTCAGCAGATGAATATGAAAACAGCCTTTTAGTGTCAAACTACAAACTACTATTATTCTGCATAGTGAAGCTCAAACATCCAACTGAAGTAACAATAAGCAAAACACATTTCTGAGTAGACAGGGACTTACATGATATTTTGATATTTTAGACAATACCAATCTAATGCAACATGAACAACACTGATCTGAGAGGAGACTCCAGAGAATGAAGACTACAGGCTGTAAAATGAAAGGAGCAGTTGTTGGTGATGAAGTTGTCATATTACATAGCAGTGAAATTAAGAAAATGCACCAACATACAGTGTCTGCACAGAACATTTCCACTATAAATGGAGCACATTCATGTTGTGGCTTCATACCTTCATAGTTTAGAGTTTGTGATTAAGCCACTTGAGATTGTAAAAACAAAACAAAACAAAACAAAAAAATCAAGATATTTTCTTATTATCAAGTGGGTTTCATTTTCGATCTTATGTTACATGGGTGCTGAGGATAGTTGTTGGTAGGTTTGAGAAAAGGCTGTGGTGTAGTGTTTTCAACTCCCACTGTACCACTAAGGGTGGTTTCTTTCCAGGGCAGCTTTGGGTTGAGCCCAACACAGATAAGACCCACAGTGAGGTTAAACCTGTGGGAAGCTGAAAGAGGCTTATTTCGGTTGATCAAGACTGGTGGTGAGTCTGTGTCCGTTGGGAAAAGGGAGGCTGTGTTTACTTATAGCTTCAGAGACCTAGGCGCCGATTTACAGATTGTGTACTTTCTGAGTTTTTGCTTATTAAGTCTCAAATTACCACCACTGAAGTACGCATTCTATGTTTTTCTTAATGTGTCTGTTTTATTCCTGTGTAATGTACTTATGTTACTGTTGTTTTTGTTCTTTTGTATGTTGTATGTTTTTTTTTTAAGTAATTTGTCTTGTGTTTGTATTGTATTTATGTTTGGTATAAGAGTGTTGGTTTTACACTTTTTGTTATATGACTTGTTTGGTTGTATATTTGCAGGGCACCATTGTAAATAAGAGTGTTGCTCTCAATTGGTTTCCCCCTGAATAAATAAAGGTATCTATCTGTCAATCAATGGGATTGTCATTTTAGATATTGAAGTTGAACATTTAGAAATGGCTTTAAAGAGCTTTTTTCCCCCTATTTTTGGGTCGAAGTCTTGTCTGTTGGTTAAAGAATATTCCTTTTTTAATTTATATTAGCTATGTTTCATTCCAACATGTGTAGTAATATCAGTGTATTGGGATTAATGACCTCAGTGTAGATGAATGATGTTTGTTTAGTTTAAATACAGCTGTATATACACACAACACACAACACATGCCTCATATGCTTCTTTAGTTTATTTAAGTTTACAGTTCAGAGTGATTAACAATGAAAGAACAAAAAAGAAAATAAAACAATGTGATTGAAGGCCGTGAGATTAAGCGCACTGAGCATGGCAGCGACAGGCCACGTGGGCTTCAGCTGTTTCTGTTACGTCCTCGCTCTTCTGGTAGATGTTGCTCAGACCCTCAGAGCGATTCATGTAGGAATCTGCAACAGTACAGAGAACAAAGTGATTAAGCACTGTAGAACATAGATGTAAAGTGTGTCAGTTTGGCGATTCATCTGTAATTGTCTTGCAGACTCACCAGCAGGCAGGCAGTGGAAGCCGACAGTGACGGTGGTGGTTCTCACTGGCATGCAGCCGGGCAAGCAGCGCAGCACAGGCTCAACAGAGTAGCATTTGGACTCCTCGCCGTGGAGGACCATTTGCTTTTCCAGCTTCACAGATTCAAGCTTCATTAAGCACTCTAGAAAAGGTTGAAAAAAAGAAAGGTAAGCACTACAACAGCCCTTAGCTGAAAACAAATATTCATTGATTCTAGATTTTTCTATAATCTTATACGATAATGGTTTGGTGTGGGTTTGTCATCATCATTTGAATTTCTTTATATGCTACATTTTGCCATAATGAGTGTAAATGATATTCTTAAAGAACAAGGTAAAGCCAGTTTTACCAGAGGAGTCGCGGCAGCTCTTTCCAGGCATAACCCAGGAGTGAGCGTAGCTGACTGCATTCTTTGTCAGGCGTTCGTTGGGTGTGCGGTACTCCTCTCTGACTTCCCCATCAGCCTTTCCACAGAGTCCACAGGTCTGTCCCCTCATCCAGTCCACAACTTTAACCTGAAGAAAAGCAAAACAACAATGTTTTTAGAACTATGTTTTAATTGTGCCGTTACCATAATATAGATTATTAAACATTTAAACGTAGAAAAATTGCACAACATAATCAGATTTCTTTCATTACCTTCAATGCGTTCAGTCCAAAGTAGACCTCCTGAAGACCATGGCTAGGAGCATGGAGAGCAATGCCCTCACCTTTCTGTCTGATCTGAATTTTGCCTAAAATGAATGAAAATACAAAATATGTATTATTTTTTACTTTTTCAGCAGTTAGTTGTAACATTAAAGTTCAAACTAAAGTGATAAAATAAACAACCTGTTGGATGCTGGTATGGCAGGTTGCTGATGGGGATTTCTATTCCATTGACCATCACCATGACAACACTATTCCTCGGATACATGTCTATGTCACTGTTGAAAAAGAAGTGAAATATATGACTCATAGTGTTATATAATGTTAATGTTATATATAGTTTTCTGGATTTCCAGGTTGAGATTTTTTTTATTTTCTGACAATTTAGATATAAATACTAATTGTTCTTACATGTCTGCAATCTTCACATTGATTTGGTTCTGTTCCTGTGTTTGGTCTCTCTTCAGCAGAACCATGAATTTGAGTTCTGGGGTGCAATCCTGAGCCAAAACCTGGTAGCAAGAGTGGGGCATTTCGTTCTTGTATTTCCTGTTGTTGAAGGTGATCAGTGTGTCTTTGATCATGGCACACTTAGCTGGAGCAGAAAGAAAGATTAACCAGTAAGTTAGCTATTTACTAATCAGCATGACTATTCAGTAAAACCTGTTCCTTTAAATGTTTTCACCTGCATGGGCCTTGGTGAACATGTAGGAGATCTTGTCAAGCATGTTGTCCTGGTATGCTTCCAGCTCTGCAGCAGTGTCTCCAAATGGCAGATAAACAGGGAGACCCAGGTCACGTTTGTAGATGGTCCTCTATATTATGAAATTAAAACAGTCAGAGAGGAGATATATACTCTGAGTGACATGGTGTGATGGAGACATTTCCTGTGTGCACATAGAAATGGGGAATAACACTGCACCTTTGGTGTCTTCAGCACAACATTCAGGCTTTTCTCAGAAGCAGCAGCCACAGTCAGTTTGATCTGATGACGAACATTCTTGACCTTTGCCAGAGTTAATCCAGTCGCTGGAGCAATATCTGAAATGTACTCAGACAGCCTAGAGAGACATAAAAGTAAATGTTAAATCAACTGTTGTCTAACAAACACCTGGTAGACAGGTGTTTAGCAAAATGAAACCACGCAAAAGAAAGTAATGAATTCCCACACACTTCCACATCCAGGATGTCTGACTAAGGTTTATGACTGAAACATTGCATTTTCAATTAAGTCAGTGCCAAGAGTACATAAGAAGTAATTACTTTCTTTTGTAAGGTTTTAGGAAATAGAAGAAAATGTTTGAAATTAGATTGTGACGTTACCTCTTTGCATAGCGCCTCATGGGTTTTGGAAGATGGTCCCAGGTCAGCTTCAGGCGGAATGCAGGTGCTTGAGCCACAAGACCAGTTTCAGCTGTGATCTCAGTCTTGTATTCATTGCATTCTTTTCCCCAGCCAATATGGGCCTAAAAAATACATTCCAGCTGGAGTTAAAATCTCAACTGTTACTGCCGGCTTAATTCATGTCAGACCACATCAAAGGTTTTACTGTACCATCAGCTTGTGGTTGCTCAGCATCACACCATCAGCACAGATTCTCCAGTGGTCACTCTCTGCCAGGTTGGCGAAAATGACCTGCAGTCTGGTGGTTGATTTGTCAAAGTAAGCTGCGATCTGGTATCCCTGAACCTTGTGGTCGGCTCTAACAGCGCGGATGAGAATGACCACAGCAGGAGTGACAGTACTGGCGAGGTACTTGGCCTGAGAGTGCAAACCAGTGAATGACATTAATAGAAGTTTTGATTTTGCCCATTAAATACATGAAACTATAAATGGCTGGGTATGATTACTCACTTTATTGTAGATGGCTTCGAAGCTGTAGGCGCTGCTCCCACTGGTGTCACGGGCTGTGGAGATAGCATGCTGCAAACAAAGAAAATATTTAGCTTGCTCAAACAGAGTACATGATTTGACTGTCTAATGCTTTTTACACATCAGTTTGGTCAAATACCTGGTGGATGTGGTTCTTGGTGAACGTCATGTCATACAGCTCTTGCTGCAATAGAAAAATTAGCACATGAATTCCTGCACATACTTTATAATTCTACCGTTTCACATTTTCAATGGTAAATTTGTGCCTCACCTTTGACATGGAGCTGGACCTGGAGGAGCTAGAGCTGGAAGAGTGGCTGCTGGACAGGACAGATGAGCGGCTGCTTGAAGCGCTATTGGAGCGGGCGCTGGAGGAGCTTGATTGGCTGCTGGAGGCACTGCTGGAATGCCTGCTCAGTTTCTTTGATGCCTTGCTTCCCAGGGCAGCAACATCGACCATCTTGCTCTTGCGGCGAGAGGAGGAGCTGGAGGAAGACTTGGATGATACAGAGGAAGAGGCACTTGAACTGACAGAGCTGGAGCGGCTGGAGCGGGAGCTGCTGGAACGGGAGCTGCTGGAGCGGGAGCTGAGAGAACGAGAACTGCTGGAGCTGGAGGAAGTTCTGTTCTTTAGACCAGGAACCAGGATTTTCTTGAGTTTCATCAGGACGTTCTTGTCCTCGAGAATTTCCTCTTCCTCGCTCACGTTAATCACTTTGATGATCTTTTCTGCTGCTTTATCGCCAACCTGAATCTCAATTTCAATCTTCTCAATGACGGGTCCAGCAACTACAACCAAAGAAATAAACAGACACATTATTTTTCAGCAACTGCTTACAAAACAACTGAGGTCAGTAACTTGATGTCATCCATTGTACTTGCCTGGAACAACCTCAACCAGGATAGCATGTTTTCCAATTATGGCATAGAGTGGACAGTCTTTGATGAAAGCAGCGTTGCGAGATTCAATCTCAGTGCATGCCTTGATTCCAAAGGTTTCAAATGCAGCACACATTTTCTTCTCAAAGGCCCTGGGGAGTTTCACCTTGTTGGCAAGTTTGCTTGGCACCTCAACAGGAAGGATTTCAGATGATGCTGACTGTAAAACCACAACAAAGGCCACCACATTAGTTTGGAGGATGGTATAATTTCGTGATGGAAAAGGTGGTCAGGAAACCAGACTCACCATGCTACCGATCACAGTGGATGCCATCCTAGAAATCCTTGAAGAGAAGGTCTCCCTTGACAGCTGAGCCACAGCTTCAGCTGGAATCATTGGTGTTATCTTGGCAGCTGCGAGGTCTTCCACATTTCTTGCGACAGCAAAAGTCTCAACACTGTGGAAGAAAGAAAAAATAATGTCAAGAAATCCAAAGAAATTTTAAAACTGTGTGATATAAGTTAACACACATAAAAGAAACATACAGTGCAGATGCAATCTTATCGACGCCCTGAACAGGCAGGAACTGGAGCTTGAAGTTGCCCTTAATCATATCAATTCTTGCTTCCATTTGTGCAGGAACAATTGTGTGAACTCTGGCTCTTGACAGCAGGGAAGCCTGGATCAAAGCAGTATTCACACCCATAACTGCATAGGTGTGCATGGAAACACTGCAAGACACAGAAAACATAAACACACAGGGTTTTTCTTAATGATACATTTGTTTTCGCATTTGACAACAGTAAAGATTCAGGTTAATGAATAGGAAGAAGCTTGTTCAAGTTAATTACAATCAGTTTACCTTGGAGAAATTGCAGCACTCAGGCTGATATCAGACTTAAGAAGCTGAGAAGCGTGGAAGTTCGCAGGAAGAGGTGGTGTCACAGAGGCTTTGACTATGAAAACCAACACAGTTTTTTTGTGAATCAGTGTGAATACATTATTCAAATCAGCAACACTTAAGCTTCACCAGTCAAACTTACATTCAACAGATGCAGCAGCCACAGCAGCAGTATAGAAACTGAGCTCCATTGGCAGACCAACAGCAGTGGGTAGGATGCGACGAACCTCAGCAACCAGTATTGGCTTAACATAATGAGCTGCCACACCAGACAGCAGAGCATCCATAACCTTCCTTCCATAATTGTGAATTTCAGATCCGGAGGCAAGCTGTCAACACAAAATTACGTACAAGACATCAGATGTTCAGTTTTTAATGTGATTATTAAGTAGCAATCATACAATATGTAACAGTAGGAGATACAGTACCTCAATAATCTGGTCAACAATGGCTTTGTCAATGTTGGCAAATGCAATTTCCTGTCCGAAGAATTTCACGTACACAGAGGCCAGGGGCTGGCTTAAAGGATTAGCCTTCCACTCAGAGAGCTGTGTGAGCAAGAAAATAAAAAAAATACACACCTTAGTTTCTATGAAGGAAATGTGCTTTGATTACACAGTACTTTTAAAATAGAAGTAATATTAACATTAGAATGATCCCTTGAACTTACAGCCTTCATAACTTGTTTCATCTTGGTGATCCTTTCAGCATTCTCAGGAGCCTTGGGGATTTTCAGAGCGGCCTCCTGGATTCCCTCAGTTCTCACTCCAAGCTGAAAAAAGAAAAAAGGCCATTTGATGGGTAAGTATCTTCAAAATTATTACAAAAAATGCTATGTGTAAGATCTATTTAGCCATTCTCTTACCTCAAGGACATCAGCATAAGCTCCTGCCAGGTAGGTGCGAGCTTTGGCCACAATGGCTCTTGGCAAAATAGTCGCAGCATCATTGACATAGAAGGCACTGGCAGCAGCACCCATCATCCAGGAGCCTGCACGGCAAAACATAAGAGCCATTAAACCACATGTTTTAAGCTGATGACATAGTATTATTATTATTCTGTTATCCTCTTACTGTAGTAGGCATCAGAATAGAGAGCTCTGCTGAAGCGGTAGCTCAGTCTGTCGAATTTGGGGCTGAGGATCTTCATAGCAACATTACAGGCGGCAGCACTGAACATAGAACATTAAAATATACAGAGTGAGATTCTAAGCAGTAACATGTTTAAATAAATTAAAAAAAACAAAAATGTGAATATTATTGAGGTTCTTACACAGAAGAAAAGTCAGGGGCAGTGTTCTTCGTCATGGCCTTCATGTAAGAGTAGACAAAGCTAGCGACCTGCAGGTTTGTTTCTTTCAAGAGTTTGTCGGCAAGGGTAGTCACCAGACCCATGGGCGGTTTGGTCTCAAAAAACACGATAGCAGCAACCATATGTTCTTCTGGGTGGACAGCCTTATCCATGAACAGCTGAAGAGCGATTTCCTGGATCTAATTCACAAAGATGAATGTTATAAATACAGCGGCACATAACAAAATAGGTTTTAAACATATATTATGAATGGAAGGAATCAGAAAATGTTATCTCACCTTCTTGGACTCCTTCTTTGCAATGTTCCTCAGGGCCAGAATAGCATCAATGTGAACTCTATGTGGCAGATTAGCAGCAGCACTGCCAAAGCCAGGCAGGAGCTTTGTGATTGGCTTGAGGCTGGCAGGATGTCCAGCGTTACCCAGAACTTTGAGAACAACAGTGAGTTCCTTAATATCACCACTGGCAACAGCCTGGACAAGGAGTTCATGGATGGGCTGTGGGAGGTACAGAACAACATTCATGTCACTGATTTTATAACTGAAGTTTAGTTTTAGAAATCAAATGCACAAACAATACATACCCTCACAAAATCAGCTGGGCAAGTTGGGTTCTCTGCGCAGTATTTAGCAACCAGGGTGCCGTAGCCCAGCATGACAATCTCACGCAGGACTGGGTTTTCTTGAATCTTGTGGTTCATAGTCAGGCCCTTAGGATTGGTGAAAATGAAAACCTGGTTATGTGTCCCAGTTCTCATATTGGGGCAATGACAGAAGACTGCTTTTAATGTTGACTCACCTCAACAAGCTTGATGGCTTCCCGGTCAGCTGTCACCATGTGCACAGATGCCAGCAGAGCTTGAGCAGCTTCAGCAATAGTCAGCTCACCAGCAAGGAACTTCTCCTTGACGAACCTCAGAGCAACATGAGAACCAATGGCAGGGATGGCATTCAGGATCCAGTGCCTGAGAAAGAAAAGTATTATTATTAAGTGATAATCAGCATTATGTTTCTGTACACTGCTCTTTTTTAAATGCTGTTTACATTTACCTGTAATCAGATCTAACTTTGTACTGACTCCAGAGGGCCTCAATAATTTCAAATCTGGCCTCACGCATTAACTGGACAAGCTCAATAAACTTCAGAGGTGCATCTTCATGGACCTTGGCTACATTGAAGGCCACCAGGTGGTTCAGAATCTCAATAATCTGTCAGAAAACAAAATTCTTCCCATGTTAAAGTGTTTTGCTACAGGATGAATTCAACAAAAATCGAATGAAGAAGGAATGTTATCTGAAGTACCTGAGCCTCAACATTGCTAATCTTCAGAAGCTGGATGGGTGTCTGGAGAAGCTCACTGCCAAACTCGTACTGCAGGGATCCATGGTGAAGATAGTCAGCTCTGATGGGCTCCACAGGGACCCTCTCGATCTCCAGGAAGGTCAAGGTTTGCCTGTGAATATATGTGAGCATTGAATCAATCTTCATTGCAGCATTTTGTGTTGCTAATAGCAATCATACACCACTTATTTTTCATTTTAACCACGTACTTAGCCTCCATCTGGGCGGCGCCGTTCAAGATGTTGAAAGGTGAGAACTGGATGACCTCTCTAGCAGTTGCCTTCAAGATCAGAGAACCTGTGGCCAAAGGCTTCATGATGTAGTCAAAGGCTACAGTTCCCTTCAGGGTATTTCCGCTCTATATAAACAAGAGATAGTATTATTACACCAGCAGTTTCTGGAAGTATACAGCACATTTAGAAGGTAGGTAATGCCAGTAAAATTGCACTTACAGCCTCACACTCAACACATCTCTCTGTGTAAGCCAAGCCGATGTCCTTAATGATTCTCTCCTGGCAGTGGTTCAGGTCCTTGGTCTTGGTCACAGTGATGCGGTCAGCCTTTGCGTCCTCACTGATGGTGTAGTGGGTCTTGCACACACCCTGAGCTCCAGGCTAGTTAAAACAGATCAAAATACAGCTTGTTAGCTTAAGTATAGTGGTGTTTTGTATTTGGAGCTATAAGAAAAATCAGTTATATGTACCTCCTGGAGGTCATAGACGCTCTGTGTCTTCTTGATGTTCATCTGGAAGATGTTGAGGATTCCCCTGTAGACATTCAGCACAGTTGCAGTGACGCTAGCGGGTGCGAATACTTTGCCGACGACACCATTGGCATACTCAAACTTGATGGGTGTCAGGAGCTGAGCAGCCAGGGCTGAGGTGAGCTTGGTGGCTGGGATGAAAGCATCTTTGGGCCAGATGCCACTGTACTCAAAGATTTGAGGGTCTACAAGCTACAAGGAAAAGTGACAGGTTGAATGAAGTGTGACCACAAAAACTGTCTTATATTATCATTTTTAGCCACATGGAAAATAGTAGTCTGGGTCACACAAGTTGTTGATCAGTAGAAAATTGTACTAATACTCATGAATAGTCTTTACCTTCAGCATGAAGGTGTCGGCAGCCGCTGCACTGATCAGGACTTTGCTTGTCACTTTCACTCCGGCCCGTGCCAGACCCTCCTCAGGCAGGCCGCCCATCAGCAATGCTTCATATTTGTACACGTAAGTCTTTCCAGTAGCAAATTCTGGGGCTGCAATAATAAACAAGAAAATAATCTTTAATAAAAACCTCAATAAAAAAAACTAAACTAAGACAGGAAAGTATGGTGTGAAAACAACTTTCCATATATGCACTACAAGTTTTTTAAAGTGTTTAACTGTTAAGTCAATGCACATTTTTTACAGTATGTAACAAAATAAAAAACTTACCAAAGCTGACCTGGTAGCCAGCTAAAAAAAAGGAATAAAATGTTATTTTGGTGTTCATGAGAGAGAAATAAAATACATGAAAAAGAAGTAAAACTATAAATTTGAAAAATTGAAATGTATCCCATCTTCTCATCATTTTAAAAACTGCTGCATATTATTGGCAAGAGAAACTAAAGAACTGTCTATTTTCTATGCTAAGTTTGATATAAGCAGTGACTTTACACTGCCAGAAAATGCAATAGCAGTTCTTTTGCATCATGATTTTTCTGTCTTTTATCATAATTTTCTTTGAATATTTTTGTCATAGTAAAACTGTTGAGAAGTGTTACCCTATATGCTTCATAATAGTGATACTAAACTAAGCAAAGTTTTCAGATAATTAATTTAAATTGCATCCAAAGTGATAAAAGCAGTTTAAAGACTCACCTGCAAGGGCCACAGTGAGAGCGAGTACAAGCACCCTCATGGCTGCTGAATGTGATCGACTTGTACCAGATGTCTCCTATTTAAAGCCAGTTTTTGCTGACTGCGTGCCCATCAAAATGGATCATTAACCAAGCATCAGCCTTTCATTGTCATTGATGTTACCTTGCCCTGACCACGAAGATTAGACAAACAGAGTAATAAAAAATGTCACAGATGTAACAAGTTATCTTAACCTGACTCCTGACTTCAGTGGCACAAACAGCCCGATGTCCCAAAAAAGTTTTTTCTCTTGTGACATTACACATTTCACACAAGATGAACTGCAATGCTACTTGTATTTAAAAAATAATTCAACATTTAACAGTGTTGTACATTAAAATATTACATTCTCCTAAAAAATATTGTAGCTCTCATACATTTCACTACAAAGCAATATCTACAATTTTATTATTGTCCTATCATTCATTAAATGGCCTCCTTTGGTTCTGACGCTGCCAATGATTTAAACAAGAAAACAATTACAATAGAAAAACATTATTGTGAAGCCAAATATTATTATGCAAATGCTATTATAGAATACTTTATGTGGATTGCACAAACTTGTGCAAAACAGGTTCCAATGTCATCATGTCCTGACCTGCAATTTTTTCACAGTCCTGTCACTTTGTTCCAGCATCTGTTGACTGTCCAAATGCAATAATCCAACATGAGTTAACTTCACTTTGTCGAAATGTTTCAGAATCATCACCTCAAAAATCAAACTGTATCCAAATCAAGTCAATTAAATCTAAATTCATGTTATGATGAGTTTTTGATCAAAATTATTTGCTTGTTTGTTTATCGTTTTTATTCTGTGTCCTTTTGCTCGAGTGCTTTTATTGTTTTTATCATTTGTTTTTTGTGCTTTTGCCTGTGTGCTCTGTAAAGCACTATGGGTATGAAATGTGCTATGTTAATGAATTTGCCTTGCCTTAAACATTAATATGTCCTCCATAGAATTATGCCCAGCCAGCAAGGGTTTACAAGACACCACAAATGAATATAAACCAGCTGCAGAATGTAGTGCAAAAATAACAGTGTGCAAAGGATTCTACCAACTGTCCAGAAAAACATAAAACTAGGATGAGAAGAAAATGAAGAACAGTTGAATGCAATTTCTGACACTGTGCATTGATTAGATGGATAAACTGATTGTTGCTGCTTTTTTAAAACCAATGAATCACCTGCAGCAAAGCCTTAACAGCCTTTATACATTCTGTACATTATACAGTATACTTTAACTTTACCACATGCTCCAAAAATAATAATCCAATAGGATTCACTTGTTTGAAGCAAAACGCATGTGCTATATAACCCATTTATAGTAATTTAAAGTCAAAACATTTTCTTCTTCTTTTTTCTACTTCTCCCCACAAAACATAAAATGGCATTTAGTTTGTTGGGAAACATTTAATATTAGTTCGGACAGACATAAGTCGAAGAAATGAAAAGCAATGAAATGTATGTAAGAAATGTATGTATGTATGTTTTTGGCAAATTACTAAGGCCCTAACTTGAAAAGTGCCTACTTGAAAAATGTATTGACTATATTATTTCTATAGAAATGTGGTTCCCCCCTTAACTTCAGTACAATCTATAAGAAATATGTCTTAAAGAATATTGACCATATTAACTTCAGCGTTCAGCCGTGAAGGATGCCACATGGTCTGCACAGGTGAACTACTTTTAAAATGTCAAAAATGTCAAAATGTCAAATTGTTTTAGCCTAAATCAAACTGAACTAATTGCAAGTGATGCAAAACATTTCTGTATCTTTATGTTGAGCAATCTGTGGCAAAGTTCATAATTTAAAACCGTAAACTGAAGTTTTTCATAGATTGGTGGTAAATGCAATGCTGTTCAACATGCAGGAAGACACTCACTTTCCCAGAATTAATTGTGCTGTAAGTCTGTGCACTGTGCAGTGATTATGACACTTGGTACTTATTTTCTGAAAAACAAAAAACAAAAAACAAAACAAAACAAAACAGTCTTTATCTTTCCTGTAGGCTGCTATGGTATGGATTTGTGTTTTCCAGGCATAGAAAGCCCTTTATCATGCTTGACATCATAGAATTTGTTGCATTAGCCAATGTCAAAGGCAACTTTTAAAAGAAAGTCAGAGTTCAACATTTGGAGCTCATTTTTGATTTACAAACTCTCAATGAAAGTGTTTTTTTTCTGTGGCAATACTTCGATGTACTTCTGGTCAACAACCTCGCTGACTGGATGAAGTTTGTCCCCTGTCGGCCCCCGTACAGACACGAAGCGGATAATGTGATTTGTACTTCCACGGTTGACAGTTCAGAGACCGACTGTTTTTGAGAAGTCCTATTCGGTTTGAAAACGACCTCCTGATCCCCCACCGGCCCCCCAAAATGACCTGGTTTCTTGTGTTTGTATCTTCGGTCATCGTGGTGTGCGGTGCCAGCGTCTGTCCGTGTGAGAGACCCGAGCTGTGTCAGCAGATACACGAAGAGAGAGACTTTGAGGTAGTTAAACTGTTCAACCTACAACCAGATATGATCATCAACACATAACTGTTCAGTTTAGTGCTTTAACACCCTGCTTACTGTCTCAAAGCTGCCGGTAATTAGTAGTAGCAGTAAATAAGGGAACATATGTGTGAACAGACTAGTGTCAAAGCTGCTGCTGGAGCTCCATGCTGTAAATATATAACTATTATTGACAACTCTACTGAGCTCTTAGCATCAAAATACTTCACCCTGATCAATGATGAATTGATGAATTGATGAATTAAAACACATCATGACAAACGACTTCAAAAGTTTAAAGAACATTTTGAAAAATCGCCACTCTTAACACTTCTATAAATGTATTGGCTGCATAGCAATAAATCAAAATGGATCACATGTTTTTAATGTAAGTTTCAGTTTAAAAATACTGTTCCTCTTTATCCTCTTTGGCTGTGTGTTCTCTGCTTTATGGTGGGGTCATTTTCAAGGGAGGGTTCCTCTTTTTGGGTACATTTTGCCTCTTATTCAGAGTCTCGTGTTGATTCAACGCTCACATATGAAAGTCATAGTTAACACACCCATTCTGTAGCTGTGCAAATATCTATGTTGAATATTTTATAGATGACAAATCTGACAGGAGACAGTTTGATATTGTGCACTGGTTTGGTTTACTGTCACCTCTGAATGGAGCCATTGTTAATGTTATGAGCTTCACCTGTGTTTTTGTTGTGAGTTTAAATGTCTGCACTGAGAAATGTCTATTGTTATTCAACCCAATGTAACTAACATCACCTTTGTAGCTGTAAATGTATTCGTGATGAAGTTTCCTCAAAGTCTTTTTTTTCAGGAAGTGTTCAAGTTTATATAGCCTACACACTTCATTTAGTAACATTTTATTTGCACACAAACAAAGAAACATGTTCAGGGTCCTAGAATACTGCATATAAAACATGCTTTCATCCATTGTATCTCTATTTAAAAAATGAATTTTCCAAAACTTGTTATTCCACATTTTGAAAAAAGGTTGTGGAAATATTTTGGAGCACATTTTTCAAATTTTATGTAATTTTCGAGTATTTTTATGACCATGTGAACCATGTTTCCAACTGCAGAAAGAATAATTGGACAAGCTAAATGTATCGACAAAACTGGCCTAACTGAGAGTAAATGGGGTGTGAATAGATGTAAAACCGGGCTGTCATCTTTGCCTGTTAGCGGCTAACAAAGTTTGTGGTCAGATAAAGAGAAGTGAGACTGACCCCTCCCCCTGCTGCTCCGTCTCACACGTTTCCTTTTTGTGAATTTATCAATAAAAAATGCACAGGGATACTATTAAGTATGAATAGGAGCAGGTAATCCTACATTCACGTTTCTGTGTGTTTCTCTCTGTGTCCAGGTGTTTGTTTTTGATGTGGGCGGAAAGACATGGAAGTCTTACAACTGGAGCATGGTGACGACAGTGGCAACATTTGGAAAATATGATGCTGAACTCATGTGTTATGCTCATTCCAAAGGAGCGCGGGTAGTCCTCAAAGGTAGGACTTCACAACAGAATGAAGTCATTTGACTGAGTTTAGTTGTTTGTTCTTACTTTAATTTACAAAGTTTAAGAGCTAAAGAGTCACTTTTTATCCTATTTCTTGCTTGTTCAGTCAACAGTTCATGTACTCATTGTTCTCATTGTTCTCATTGTTGTCATCATCTCTCTTTTTCAATGTTGATGAGAAAAGGTGATGTTCGCCTCTCGTACATTGTGGACCAAGACAACAGGACGGCGTGGATAACGGAGAAGGTCAAATTGGCCAAGAGTCAGTTTATGGATGGGATCAACATAGACATTGAACAAGCAGTAGAACAGGACTCGCCAGAGTACCTTGCTCTGACAAACCTGGTCAAAGAGACCACTGAGGCTTTCCACAGGGAGATCCCAGGTTCTCAGGTGAAATAAAATATGTTAAATAAAAAATGTTTTGACAATATCACTCTGAACAGGAGCAGGCTTGACAGTACATAAAGTCTAATAAGCCCTCCCTAACCTGCCTAACCCTGATCTCTAGGTCTCATTCGATGTTGCCTGGTCACCTAAATGTATCGACAAGCGCTGCTATGATTACGTCACCATCGCCGAATCCTGCGACCTGCTGTTTGTGATGTCCTACGATGAGCAGAGCCAGATCACGGGGGACTGTATCGCAATGGCAAATGCTCCGTTCTCTCAAACACTCAATGGTTTGTTTACTAGTTGTGTGGTAACAAGTGAGTAGAAATCAGCTCACTACTAATGACCTCTTTATTAATAGATGTTTGTCTGTCTTTCCAGCCTATGATCAGTATTTGAATCTGAATATTGATCCAAAGAAGCTGGTGATGGGTGTGCCATGGTACGGCTATGACTACCCATGCCTCAACCTTTCCCAGGTAAGTATTTAAATGCTACACAGTTTAAATGTTTGTTTTTGCACGTTTTCAAAGGATCATTTTGATGATATTCTTAATTTTTCTTCTTGTCAATAAATCCCATGACCAAAACTAAAAATGAACTGCTAACCTGCAGTATTGGTATTGTCTGTGCATCCAAAACCTGATAAATATTATTCCTCTGTGCCTCTGAGCTCCATTATTGTCCAAAAACTTATTAGAAACACTGGTGATTGGTGAGCCACTGTTTTACCGGGTGACATTATATTACGATGAACACAGGCGCTGTTTGTTTGTTTTAATTCAATCCCCCATATACTGTCAGTTACTCACCAACACATAAAATGTGTATTCATGTGCATCTGAAAATAGTCCCCTAGAAATGCACTACTTACTCCTGTTTGACTAATGTTTGCTAAAAGCTACAGTGCCCAGCTGTTTTACTATTATTAAACCTTTTTTTTGAAAAGGAAACCAAAATATAAATAAATAATTTATAATATATTATATATTATATATTAATTTAATATAAATAATAATTTTATAGAGACGGACTAAGACGTTATTTTTGGTCTTTTATGGGATTTGTTGACAATAAGAAAAAACACCTCATTCTTTGTTGCATTTTAATTGCCTTTGTGTTTGAAATATACTATGTGAATGAACTTGCTATGCCTTAAATAAGAAATGCAATGACACAATATTCACAGTGAAATTACTTAAAGCTATCCACAGTTAAACAGTACACACTTTATTTTAGCCTTTTCTCCCCATGTCTCATTTCTTTACCTAGCATATATCTGAAATGTTTTATATTTTTGTCCTCCAAGTGTTGTTAAATCCAAAGCACACTACTGCTATTATTTATACTTATGGTATTGTTCTCTCTGAAGTGTAAATACAGATAGTCATTCATGTCTTCTCCTATACCAGGAGGGAATATGTTTTATTCCCAAAGTCCCTTTCCGTGGAGTCCCTTGCAGCGATGCAGCTGGAATACAGAAAAAATACAGCTGGATCATGCAGCAGGTCAAAAGCTCGTTGTCCGGCAGGCTGTGGGACAGCAAGCAGCAGGCTCCCTACTTCAATTACAAGGTAGGTAAACTTATATTTCAGTCTTAATCCTGTTTTAATTAGGTTAAAAATATCCAAATATGTTTGAGTAAGATGTGGCATTGTTGTAACAAAGTGGGAACCCCTTTAGCGAATGATTTGTTTTTCTGTCAGCTTGACTATTATCTCCAAAGTCCCAATAAATTACACTTCAACAAATCAGGCAGGCATTTCAGCGAGAGCTATTCATCTGGAGTGCTGGCGTCCACCCGAGCTACCACAATGTCACTTCCCAAACAAAACAAATCGCCCTTTGAAACAGCAATAAAACATTCCCATTGAATGCCTTCAGGGAGGGTTTTACCACAAGTTGGTGCCATCATCCGTTCTCATTTTCTTGTCAATCACCTGCATTTTCCTCAGGACCAGGAAGGAAAGATTCACCAGGTTTGGTATGACGACCCGGAGAGTATCTGTCCCAAGGCGGACTTGGTGAAATCTAAAGGTTTGAGGGGCATTGGCATGTGGAATGGAAACATCTTGGACTACAGCGATGATCCTGTCGCCAAGCAGCAGACCGCAATGATGTGGAATGCCCTCTTAGGATGCTAGCTGGGATACACTTACACCGCTGCAGAAATGTACACCACCCCTGAACCCACTGCTGTTTGTTGCTAAGTCAATATATCCCTTTGTAGCAGTAACGGGGTGCGACTTTGGGGATGCATACTTGCACTTCGGAGTTTATTGTGGCTTTTATTGCTGTTGTCTTTGAATGTAGACATTCCACTGGGCTAAATGAAATGACTGTGATTCTCTGAAAAGGATGATCTTTTTAATGTGATGAACACAAATAGCTTTTTTTTTGATTGACTGATATTGAGCTTACTGAAATCTGTGCACTTTATTTTTCATAAATAAAACATTTTCTGATAAATTTGTCAGTTATTGAAGTTACACAGCCAGTTAAACATTTTAGTTTTAGCTTTCTTCTATCAGCAACAAGCTTAAAGCACCTGAGGATCAAACATCAGACACCAAAAAACAAAACTCGGGTACAAAACAGCCATGTTGAAAAGATAATAAAAGAATAAAAAACAAACATAAATTTTCAGTCACTTAAAGTCATTTTTCATTTACTCTCCTGAAACATTTGCCAGAGCAGAATCCATTTGTCCCAGCATAGAAATGCCAGACAACAGTTTACAGTATTGTTCATACTGAACTAGATGGAGCTACTTTGAACTTGTGGTTTGTCCCGTGTGGTATTTCGAAAGCCCAGAGAGGCCACAGGTCCAGGATGAGATGACTGGCTCTTCTTCTGGGCCAGCTCAGCCTTCAGCGCCCTCAGCTCTGTGGCTGCCTGTTTCCTCAACTACACAGCCATTCATGGAAAAATAACATGGTAAGTGAATGTAGTATATTCCACAACAAACACTGACCTACCCTCAAGTGCTCAGTGAGTGACGACTACTGTCCTCATGAAAAATAATGTTCAAATATCTCTTTACCAACTAATTCATCAGCCGTTTTTTTTTTTTAATTTTTATCTTTGGTTATTAAAACATTTTGATCTTACTTTGATCTCTGTTACCAGCTTCATCTTGGCATCCTCTACCTTCCTCTTCAGGTTGTCAATCTCATGGCTCTCTGTCATGATCTGAATGATGAGCTCATTCTGAAAACACATAATCTTACATTCAGTTATTCTGTGAATTCTGTGGTTTAAGATGAGAAAAAAACTTGCAGAAAATAGTTTGTACAATGCTTGATATGTGTTTATTGACTACACTATCATTCATGCTGAAGAAACAAGCTATTCATCACACAATTGACAATTCAAAATATCACTCAGTGATACAAACGTTATACGTTTTTGGTAACTATATAAAAATGAGGCTCCATCTATTACAGAGTAAAAAGCAGAAAAAGGTTAAGCAGTCATTGGAGAAATTATTTAACCAGACATACTTTCCCTACCTTGTAATATAGACAGTACATATAATAACTAATAATTAGATTTTACCTTTATAGAAGATCGGCCCTGCCTTCTTGGCTTGCCTCTGTTGTCTCTGGCGTGGAGCTGGTGCAAGAGTTTGTTGTAAAATGTCTCCAAGTCTTGCCGTACATTTCTCAGATTGTCCTCCAGTGGTGCTGTGGCCTTCTTGGTGTCAAAATATTTCTTTTTCCAACTGTCACGTGCTTTAAGATCATGGGGAAGAAAAGAGCAGCCACAAAATTCAGTTAGTTGTGCCAACTTTGACCTTTTTTGTGCACTGTGATATAGGAATGGGGATTCATCAGGGGTCCTTCTGCTATCCAAACTGAGCTACCAGTCAGAGGTTTTGCACTAGAATAATTAAGTCTAAAGGGTGTTTAAGAACTCTATATCATTACTGTCATGTGAAACTGTCCAAAAATATAAACTTTTGGTTAAACAAGTTAAACCAACAGGCACTCTAAATTTATCCAAAGTGATTTGGAAGGTGACTAAAGCTAATTTTGGCTGCAATATTTGAAAATCTTAAGGCAGCACTATCAGGAACAATTTACAAAAGGGGTTCTTCATTGACTGTTAAATGTGTTCACACCTTGCTGGGAAATTGAAGAACTTCTGATTATTCAACATTTTTAACATAACATTTTGCTTTTTATTGTACAGTATTTTTTTGCCCACCTTGGTTCCTGCGGTGTCTGTTCTGGGCCAACAGGTCTTTCCCCTTTCTTAACAACTCTTGCCTCGTCCACTCCAGCTGTTTTCTCTCCTCTCTCACCAGCTTGATTTCCTCGATTAGTTCCTCTCCTTGCAGAGACAAACTGTGTCAGTTGCATTCAAAAACAATGATTATTTATCCTGGGTATCTGTGACAAAGTGACAGCTTACTGTTTGTCTGAAAGATAGGAGAGGCAGCAGATTTCTGTGCAGCCGAGGCCAGGTCTAGACCCGGAGGTGGAGAAGTACACCGAACAGGCCGAGACAACACAGCCAGACTTTCTGTCACCTTAAAAACAGGCAATAAATACAACATTCATCTGAATAGATTTTCATGGACTTGCTGGATTCATGTTCTTTGTTCACCTCAAATACCTCAAACACTCCACCGGACCCACCTGCTGGCAGTGGAATTTGAACTAATCACTACACCAAATAACTTGCAAGAAACTGATCAATCCCTGCTCGTTTTAAAGGCCCTGTGTAAAACTTTGCAGAACAACCTTTCTTGAAGGTTAACGTTGACGAGAAAAGGCTGGAGTAGACATGCTGAGATCTGTTAAAGAATGCTGACACATACAGATGTAATGTAATGTCTTATATTACCTCATTTGTTGGTTTATTCCTGGTAGATTTAAATGTGTGTGCATCTTTTGATTTCCCAAGCCTGCAAACAGACACTGTTATAATTAGTTGTCATATTATTCACTGTGGAGAACAACTATGGTGCACAGTAAAGCTTCAGCTCTGTGTTCTGGCTACACAGTACCCGTCTGTGAGGGACAAGCCTGAATCTCTGTCCTCCAGGGACTCGGCTACTCCTGAATCTCTGGCCGCTCTGTTTGGTCTGTGGTAGTGTGTCTTCTTTCTGCTGCTCTCTTCTTCCTTTGGCAACTCTTTCACTCGAGCTGCATCAGCTTCACACAGTCGTAAAGCTGTGGTTATAAAGCAAATAAAGAGCTTAGTATCATCATAAGAGATTTTGAAGATTTGTTTTTAAAAATGCTAAAAAATCCACTGTGAAGAGGCTGGGTGGAAGATGCAACATTTTCCACTGATGTACCAAATCATACAATGCCAGTATCATTTTGAAGCTAAAATATAGACCTTTTTCCCATAAAACAAATAAAATCATGCATATATAACTTACATAAACACCAGTTTGTGTTTGTATTCCTATCTAAGACCCTCTGTTACCTTAAATTGTCTATTAGGACATTTGGTAAAATGATAATTGCACTGAATTGCTATTTCATTTTCACATTTCAAATTTTTTTGTGCTTGGGTGTAGCTGTTGGCTGGAGGCCTCCAAACAAGTGCAAGAATGGCTGTGTTAGCAATTTGCTCCTTCATCACATGTGATAACTGCACAGCTCATCAAGATGAATGATAAATGTCTGAGCAGGAACTTGTACAACTAAACTGCATAATTCATTCCTTGCCTCAGTGCACGAGTATTTAGTTTTTACCTTTATTCTGTGAAACGGGCAGCGCTGCCCTTTGATTGTGTGACTTTCTCGGGCAATGCTCCTGCTCTCCCCAGTCAGGCTTGGTGGAGGAGAGAACCTCCGCTTCATTTTCTCCCTCTGCCTCCAAAGAGCTGTAGCTTCGCTCCTCCTCCTCCTCCTCCCCCTCCTCCTCATCATCTTCTTCTTCTTCTTCTTCCTTCTCGTCCTCCTCTTCCAGGCTGGGGGTGGGAGGTGGTTGATGGGAACACTGGGTGATATGCGGGAATTTAACAGGCTCCTTTGTCCTTGCTGGCAGGCCGCACGTCTTGGGAGGGTAATATGTCTGGTGGTCTGAGGAGCTGCTGCTGGTGTCTGGGGTGAGAGACTGGGAGTAAACACTGCTGTCGTTCTCCACAGCAGGCAGCAGGTAAAGCTCCGGCTGCGCGGCCTGCCGACAAGAGACAGCAACACATTACCAGTACTGACAACTGAAGATATCTAATAAACAAAGAACATTTGCAAGAATTTAACTGAAATTCAGAACAATATGTTGGGACAAAGTTAAAGCTAATAGTGACACAAGTAGAGGATGAACACGGCAAAAACATACATTTGTAATCCAACTGCTGTGACTGAGAGCACGACAGTGTATTTGGGTTTTTAGACATTTTAAAAAACCTGAAATACTATTCTTCATTATATAAGATCTCACTAAAAATGTAAGACAATGTAATAACATTGTAACTGATTTTTTTGTCAGTGATATGTACGTATGAAACCGTGCCTAAGAGACACTTGTCAACTTTAGGAAAATAAAAGTTCAGTGCAAATATGGAATCTGGATTCTACATACATACGGTGGAGCGAATGTTTTCACTTTTAGATCCCTCTCCTGTTTGCTTTTGACCTGTAACACCAGAGAAAATGTGGTTGTTGTAAGAAGCAAGGCAGTAAAAACTGTGCTTTCTCTCTCTCACACACACATACAAGCTTTACATCCTTTAGTGTAGCCTGCTTGAATAGTGAACTTGTTAATCAAACTGTCGGCATTGTTTCTCTCTACTGTCTTGCCTGGTGAAACACAACCAGCTATAGAAAACAGCACTAAACAGCCAGCTGCACTCACCAGAGCCAAACTGCGCCCCACACATTTCAGGAAGGAGAATTTGTCGATGCTCCTTTCGGCTCCAAGAAGAGCTCCCAGCTCACTCCTCAGAGTTTTCAAGGTGATATCAGGATGAACCCTAACAACAAGATTTTAGATAACTGAACTGTCGGACCAATCACAGTCTAAATACTGAAAATGATAAGTATACAGTTGAATAATAGGTAAATAACACTGAATGTGTCTGACAGCTGTGGTTACTTTGCAGATTAAGACTGTTCATGTTTAATATAGAAAAAGTTCATATGATGCATTTCTATAGTCGTAACAAGCCAATAAACCAGTATATAACACAACCTTGACCAGCAATACATTACTTTGCTTACATGTTGCAACGATAACACTCCTTTGCTTTTACTAAAATGTATGAACACTGAGATCTGCAAGTCTTAAATTCGGTCTTTTAGCCATCTGTTCACGATGAAGATGTGTAACCTTTGCATGTATGCAGCTACATTACAATTCAGTACAAATTCTTGCCATCCTCTGAGTTTGATATGAATAAATTCAAACGTTTCCAGTAGTTTCACCTGATGAAGCCAGCAGATATGAAGCTCTCTATGGCTTCAGCGGGGACTTTATTCAGCTTTACATTCCACTGGTCATCTGGCACATAAAGCACATGAAGCTCCACAAACTAAACACATGAAAAACATTTGGAAAAAAAAAATCTGACAACTTGAAAATGACTGCAAATGTTTGCTTCATAAAAATCCCAGTAGTAAACAAATTTGTCTTCTGTGATGCATACATTTTCTCACCTTACAACTGGTCGGTCTTCTATCCTCAGGATATCTCACTGACTCACACGAAAGCTCCATTATTATCAGTCCAGTTCAGCATACGAAGAAGCGGAGAGAAGCAGATTCCCGTTACGTTTATTTGCAGGAGGCCTTGTTTTTTTTGTTTTTTGTTTTTTTGTTTTGCCTGGTGAAGGCGGTACTGCTAAGTAACAATCTCGTGTAATCAGACACAGTCAGTCGGCCAGTGGAGTTTCTTTTATGAGAGTGCCAGCACTGGTTGCTCTGGTGCTGATGATGACAACTGCTGCAGGAAGAAGGCGCTTATCTCATCAACTGGCATTTAATTAATTTGATTGGTTATGCAGTTATAATAGTTTTTTTTACCCTTAAGAAGTAATGCGTGTTTTGTTTTGTCTTAGTTTTTACCCCACAGTGTGAAAGTTACAACTGGCTTTTTTCTTTTACATTTTCTTGCTTTAAAAAATTTGAAATGAAGGAATTGCCTATTGTAAATACATTTGTTGCGTTTTATTTCGTAGTATATTGTATACAAATTAATGCTACTTAATTAAATTCACCTATTTTATTGATAACAGTCACGATTTTATCTCGATTTCAGAGACCACTTGTCACATGGTACAGTGTGTTGTCACATTTTCACCACTAGAGGCCGCAATTTCTATTCAGTGATGTAACGTTCATGTACTCTGGCAGTTGTAATTCTGTAAGACGAGAATTGTTTTTCTAGTTATTTTCCTTTTCTTTTTTGTTTTTCCTCTCCGAAACTCAGTCGTGTTTCCGATGTGAATTACAGAGTGGAAGAGACCACATAAACTACATCGGCAAAACAGATATAGAAGACACATTTCGGCAAATAAAATAACCAAATTATGAGCTATGTTAAAGCTATGCTTTTCCCCCGTACTACTCTGAGTTTATGGGGTAAGTGATTGAGTTAATTTCCGAGCTAAAATAGGCTACTTTCATTAATAAGTAAGCGTTATCATTTGGCGCCTTTTCCATAGAAAATAACGTTCAAAAACAGTTCATAGTTGAACTTTCGAGTTTACGGGCATCCCATGAAGGCAACGATGGCGGACACTCCTTTAAATAAAACCGGAAACTCCGCGTAAAGGAAGAAGTAGTTAGCTGGCTAATTATTTGTAAAAGTTTAATACTCATCGCTATTAAGACTAAAGTCTCTCAAAACCACAAGAATGTCGGGATCATCCAACATCGTAGCGATGAAGAAAATCGTCCAACAGTTGCGCCTTGAAGCGGGCATAAACAGAGTTAAGGTAACGGTTGGGATCGTTACGGTTACTCTTTCAGGGCGTGTGTTGTTTCTCGGGCATTTGTCGCCGGTTTCGTTCTTTTAGCTTAATAACACAGCTGTCACCCAGGGGTTCTGCTCTACACTGAAAATACACTGTTTTCTGTACGTTAACGTCACGGTTGTCCTGGGCTCTGTTGTCTCTCCACAGGTGTCGCAGGCCGCGGCGGACCTGCAGCAGTTCTGCCTCCAGAACGCCCAGCAGGACCCTCTGCTCACCGGCATGTCGTCCAGCAACAACCCGTTCAGACCGCAGAAAGTCTGCTCTTTCCTATAGCGCCGACATACTGACCGCCTTCCTCTGTGAGTACCACAGAAGTTATCATTCTCAAAATGTGCTCTATTTATTTCATTCTACTACATACTCCGACCATTTTTAACCTCGACCCCCTTTTTCCACACTGGTTTTCAATCACACTGATCAATAAGTCAACATACTGCGCACATATTCACTGTGTACACTGCTACTTAACATCTAAAACGTTTGTATCATTAAATCACTTTTACTATTTACAAAAACCCTTTCCTCTAGTTTGATAGTGAAATACTCAATCTAACCTAACATGTTTATGGCTGTATCACTTTATACACATTTCCCTAGAATTCATTATACATTTGAAAACGTTTAGATCTTGACTAGAACTTAAAGTAGTATTGACAGTTTCAACAATGTTTGACTGCAAGACATGAAGTTTTAAAATAACACCTACTGATGAATCTGGCAGAGTCAAGAGGCAGAAACAGGAGCAGCTCCATTTATCTTCCCATCAATATTTGGCCAGATTTTTATTTTTTTTCTAGGCATGTCACTTAACTTTCAAATTAACTCCTAATTAAAATGAGAAATCTTCATGGGAGGGGGAGGAACGGCAAAGAAACGGTTAAAGATGTATTCCAACATCCTTGTTTCTGTTTTGCAGCCACATTATCTGTGGAACCTGGAGAAAAAAATGAGCCAGGCAGATTAAATTTTCTGCTGTACAACTGGATTCTATTTTTTATAAGTTGTAACTTTGAGATGACTTATGTACTGTAAAATGCTGTGCAATCACAAAAACAAATGCATGTAACATTTCCACAGGTTTTGGACAATGCAGTGCCTTGTGGACCTGGGCTGCAGGACCTGCACCATGGACTGGAATCGCCTCAGGAGTGTTAGGGAATATGGGGACATACAACTAACTTAACTGTTTTTTTTATTTTTACCTCTGTAAAACGTCATGAGGACACATTTCCAGGTGCTGATGTAGCACTAAAAATGTCTTAACTGACTTGTGTAGAATTAACTAACGATATCACACACACACACACCCACACTCACATGTGCCTTTTTGAATTGTACATTTTTCATGCCTGATTGCGAGAATAAATAAATGTTATTTCCACATTTTAAACTTGCAGCCATGTTTTATTAAAATGAGAATATACACATTTAGACACTCATCCGTAATCATTTTTGAAAATCCTGTCATACAAAAGCAGCTGCACTGTAGATACAATTTGAACCATTTACTTAGCTACTGTTGCTGCTCCTTTTGTCATTTACACAGGTCAGGATGCAGCAGATGTGTGTGTCTGCATGCTCAACAGACCGATATTAGTAACTGTATGTTCAATATGATGAATAGGAAGAGCACAATCTGATTTTCAGATCCATTTTGGGCTACATCCATAGAGATACAATTGATAGAAACTGCACATCTGTCAATACAATTTACACACAAGCATGCAGGTCAGCGTTTTCAAGTCCACAGGATTCATGTGGAGTGCCTTTATGTCCCATCTCTGGTGTCTCCCAGCTGATAGAAAAGTCTCCAGTGTGGGCTACAGGCTCCAATCCTCAGCTGAACCTTCAGCCCTGACGTGCCCATAAAATATGTCAAAAGATTAAGGGTGGAGCTAGATAAGTACTGGAAATACAGGTTTATAAAAGTCATTTTCAGGAAAAATGTGAATATGTAGCAACACAGTTGAGTAAAAATCCAGTTGTCTCTGTCAAATTTGTAATTGTGCTGAGAGAACAAGTGTAACTGTTGCCACTAGTCGTCCACAAAGAATCTGCAACATCCACTATGAAGTCCATTTGTGTAAAGCCACAAACAGCTGGAAGATGTTGGATAACAGATGAGGTTGCCTTGTCCAACCGCAAAAGCTGGCGGTTGTTCTGCATTCAGAGCTGGAACTTCCGTCTGCAGGCATCCATCTCATGGCGCTGGGAACACAAAAAGACAATTTATAAATTTTACAAAAAAAAGTCTGAAACATTACACCAATATCAAGTCACATTTAACAAGTACTTTTAACATGTTGCTAAAGTTAACTGCAATCATTTTTGAACGGCTGAAAAGCGTGGCAAATTTAGGAAAATGTCAAAAGTGTGTCCACTGCACATGTGGCATGACGAGAGTTTTATTGGAAACTACCACATGCTGAAAAACTGTCTTTATATTGTTCTGATATTAACTCCATTAATTCCATCATCGTAGCTCTTCTGCCAGCTCAAAGAGAAGCATCAGTGCTGACAGACTCACCTTCAGGACCCACTCGTACTCGCCGAACTTTGAGTCGAAGGTGCCTTTCTGTAGAGAGCGGAGTTTGAGGGTGAAGCGAGGTCCCAGCTCCTGAATGCCAACTTTCTTCTCATTCTTGAAGATGTACCTTTAGATATGCAAAAAAAAAAAATTGTTTGTTTGGACTTCTAAATTCAAGATAAACTTTCTTGAAAAACGTGTGCAAAAGGAGGGTTATATCAGTTCGCATCATGTCCAGGTTCAGTCACACTTTGCAGCAGAAATGCTCACCTGTGGAATCTGAAAAAGATGAAGTCTCTCTGGTTGTGGAAGGTGGCGACCTGCCGGCCCACAAACTGAGGGTCTTGTGGAAAAAGGGCAGCTAAAAGCCGGCCGATGCTGTGGCCCAGACGTGTGGAGAAGTTGTTTAGGATCACCTCTGGAGAGTGTTCAGTTGGATCCTTACCTCGTCTCTACAGACAAAAAAAAATGATAAAATTATGTCGGGAAATCCAGCTACTCTGAGGGATGCAAATAGTGGTTTGATAAATAAAAGCAATGATTGGTTGCTATGCTCATCCAAGACTTGGTTCCAGAGCAAGACAACTTGAGAAATACTGTCAAGAATGCTATAACATTTAGCACAGCTGATCATAAATACATCTAGAGTGATGACAGTGTGCAAATCAGCAACTTCACTATGAAAGCTGGATTTCTCAGCCACTGCGTGCGGCTGTTTGTGGTCAGAAAAAAGTACCAGCACGTAAGCTGACACAAAAATGCTGAATTATCTATTTCTAGATGTGTTGAATACATGAAGTACATCACAACATGAACTAAGACAGCTTAGGAGTTCTTCAGAAGCTATTCGTGTCTCCCCACTTTCCACTTTTTGAGCTAAACCACACAAAGTACAGCATGGACCTACATTATCTCTTTATCAGCTCAGATTTAGAGAGATGTCGTATAAACTCATTATTGTTATTATTATTATGTTATTACTTATTTCCACCTTACTACAAAGACAGATAAAAATTAACAGGGAAAAATGTTTGGATTTATCTACTTGCCTTTAGCTCCTTACGTAGTCGAACACTGCTGATCTTGAAGTGAGCAGTCGGCCCGTCGGGTAGGTGACAGAGAACCATACCATCTTAAAAGTCACAGTTAAGGAGGCTGATATTACACTGTACAGTCCAAATGGAAAACATGGACCTTCATCTTTCATCCACTGAGGTTTTATCTCTGAGTCTCTGAAAGAATGTGAGTCTTAAAGTTTGGTAAAAAGTATCAAAATGTCATGTTTTAAGCAGAATTCTCATTCATGATCAAAATTACAGCAATGGAATAAATTGTGGATAATATGAAGCATATGAGCTCTATGTATCATCCTTTCACGCCCCTGACACAGGTGTCTTTGAGGATACTGGGTATTTTGCGGTCCTCGTTGATCACCATGAGGTACGTGAAGTTCCTGGCGACGCACTGGGGAATGACCCTCTTCAGGGCCAGACCTCTTCTGTAGTACACGTGTGCGTTTGGGATTACTGTGGCCAGCTGCTCGCAAAACCTCACCGTCCTCTGCAAGAAAGGACAAAAACTATAAATTCTTTCTAAATCTAAAAAAAAAAAAGCTTTCATGCATAAACCATCATATCAAGTAAAAAGACAAAGTGTGGCAGAAATAAAGAAAACAAATGGACCATTATAATTTAAACAGATCTAAAGTAATTTCCTGCATGTTTGCTGATATCCAACATTATTAAGCTGATAGATTCTGTCAAGTGATAAAGACACATATAGTCGAGCAGCAGCCACTCACCCCTCTGGGTCTGTCTGATGTCGTGATGAGCACTTTGGGGTTTGTCAGTCCATTAAAGTAAGCAGAAAATTCATCTGTTCCCTCATCAAAAGCCACCTGTTAATGACAGAAAAACACACAGATGAACACAAATTCATCACAGATATTACCTGAGATAGTCTGATCTCAGCCAAAAACGGCCGTACCTCTTCATCTTCTGGGTCGACTATGGTTTCGTCGTACACCCTCTGGTTTTCTATCGTCTTGGGGACTTCTTTTGGTGGAGCCTACATTAGGAACGGAATAAAATAAAAACATGAATGTCAAACATAAATGCTGTTACCTTGTTTAAACGTAAAAAAAACAAACAAACAATCTATTCATATGACCCCACATAGTAAATGTGAGTCTGACTGTTAATGGCAACATTTGGGACAAGATACCAAGAAAAAAACCTCACCTTGTCACCTAAAGCTTCTCTTTCTTTTTTCTTCTTTTTCTTGAGCTGCATCTTTTGCTGAAATATGAAGACAGACAAAATATTAACATCACAACTCCAAGAGAGTTTACATTTACTGTAGTACTGAGAGTTAAATCTCTTTTTGTTTTGTTTAATCACTTACTCAGTATTTTATAAGCTGATCATATGTATTGTTTTTAAAACCATCATATGTAAAGGAACCATAGTTTTCAGATAAGTGTAGTGGAGTAAGAAGTACATTAATTGTCTCTGCAATGTAGCAGAGTATAAAAAGTAGCATAACATTGAAATAATCAAGTACAAAATTACCTTAACATTGTACTTAAGTACAATTTTTGAGAAAACGTACTTAGTTACTTTCAACCATTGATAAGTGTGGACTGAGTAATAGAAAAACACTCAGTATTACACAATACAATACAATTCAACAGCACCAAAAAACAGCCTCCAAAATGACCAAAAAGTTGAATCAACACTTTTAAAACAATTTCAACAAAACCTGCACTTTATATCCTTGATGAATATGGGATTTGTTTCAGGTTTCTGTATAAACCTGCACGAGTTTTATCTGGATGTAACAAACAAAGTATTGTTTACTTGCTAATGTCATCTCTACATATTGTGAATGTGTATCACCTTTCTTTTCTCCTGCTTCAGTTTCATGAACATGAGGTGTCTCCGCTGTTTGTTCTTGATTTCAGACACACTGAAGGTGGGGGGGAAGGCAGCTTCAGCTGACTCGCTCTTCTCCATCTTCTCCTCTTTCTGCTCGACACCGCTGCTCTCTGCATCTTCTGCTGTCTTCTTCTTTGTCTTCTTGTTCTTCTTTTTCTTACCTTTGCTGTCTGTCTGGGTCACGGGGACCTCTTTGATATCCATCTTGTGTCAGACGTCTGTTTTGGCAGATATTTTCACGTGTGCTGCTGCTTCTTTGCTCATGTGCTCACATCCGGGTTATAAAGGAAGTGACTGATTTTGGGTCGTCGGTGGGAATGTGTGACACCTAGTGGTGAGGAGGCGATAGAGAGGGAACAGATATCCGGGACAATTTTCAAAGTTTGTCTTGAAACAAGGGTCAGGTCCCAAATGAACATTGAAATACGTTTTTCTTGCCATAATCATTCCTCTTGTTCATAATACTCTTACAATGTAAGTGATAGGGTCTAAAATCCAAAGTCCTCCTTCTATGCAAAATGTATTTAAAAGTTTAGCTAAGTAAGCTAATATGAAGCTTCAGCCGTCCTAATTAGTCAAATCAAGTAGATATCTTTCAAAATTACAGTCTTTTTAGTGCACCAGTGAAAAACTTGTTTGCTTATTTATTTCTTCACTTGAATGTTGGACCCTCACAGAATTATTTATGTACGTAAGAACATTTGAGAAGGTAATTTAACTTTTTTGTGGAAAGAAAACATATAAGACAAGAACCTATATGACCACGGTAACCCAGTGCAAAGAGGCTAACAAGTAATTCAGATAATATCAATAATGTCAGACACTAAACCGATTCATGGCTAATAGTACATGGGCCAAATATTTATAAGAAAACCACAGTTTGACTTGGTTAAGATGATCACTTTTGCCTAGAAATTTTAAGTGGTTAAAGTTGATTCATCATCTTCTCATCTAATTTTCTCTAATACTGTTAACACTGAGCTGAGAGAGAGGGTGAATTGAACAAAAAGAAAAACACATACACCGCTGAGTTCCCATCTGTTGGCGCTCTTATCCATGCACAGATACAACAAACCGTCATCATTTGCAAGTTGTATATTGTCCTGTTTATCATATATTTAAATGAAAATAGCTTAAACAGCAAGAATATAGCATATCAATATACGCATTTTATGTCATAATAGTTAAAACAACAAAAATATATCTTTTTATTCTACTATCATTATTTTAGCATCATTTTTAACCCTGTAAACTTTTTACTTGCAAACTTCACCATCTCTGTGTTTCTGTTCTTACTGTGAGATCTTCGCAGTCAACTAACTGCACATCCCTTTTTGCAAGAAGATGCTTTTGTCACCTTTCACTGTTGAAATTGAAAGCCACAGCTCTCACATTTCATCTGCTTCCTTGTTACTCTCTCAAAACCCTCTCTCTATACTGCAAACGATTGATTGATTGTGAGCCTGACACCATAAATAAGCAGGGGACAACTTAATTTTGTTGCACAGTAGTTATTGTTATTGTTCTAACTGTATGCTTGTATCAAGTCTGCAGCTTTTGATAGATATATAAATGTGTCTAATCCTTGAGATGGCGAGCGAAGTTTATTTCAAAAACACAAAATCGCTGCATATTATCAGGACTCCAGCCTACTGATCTGATCTGTGATACATAGTGGGGCAAATATTTATAGGGTACCAGAGAGATGAACATTGCTTTTTGTTAACATTTCAGTTTTAAGAAGTTAATGTTGATTTATTATCCTCTGATAATGCTGGTAGTGGAACTTGTTGCTCTCATTTTCTCAAACACTGAACGGACTCAGAAAGTGAATTGTTTATTAATAGAGACAGACATGGAATTTGTAGTTTAATATTGATTCAGTATAATCACTTGTTTTCATTTTTCACCTGAAGACATGATTTTGAAAACAAAAAACACACAAATCATACATACAGAAAAAACACATCATACAGGAAACAGAAGATAACATACAACAAAACACGATTTATAAAAATCAAGTCAAACCTGCAACAATTTTAAGTCTGGATATATAATAGATTAGTCGGTTTTTGGACATAATAGTAAGTTCCAGTCTTGTCTTTTAGTTTTTGGTAGCTTCACATTTTGTTATATTTCAACTGAGATGTGTGCCTTTAAAGTTCTCTATGTTGAGCATCAGAATTTGGACGTTCACGTTTACACTGTTTATACTTTGAGATCATTGCATCGAAAGCTTTCCCGACTGCAACGTCATTAGTGCATATTGCACCTCCACCTCTGTCCATCTGACTCTCTTCTCTGTTCATGTCAGCAATGCAGGCCCAGCCGCCACCAGAGGTCACACACCACTTGGAGTGATCCACAGTATCACTGAAGGGCTTCCTCCCAGGGACCTTTACTTCCGTCACATTGTACACACTATGAGGGATGCTGGTGCTGCAGTTGGAAGGCAGAGGGCGACGCATCTTCCCCCAGCTCTTGACATACAGATCCTGCTCCAAGTAGTTTACAATAAGGCCAGAATAAAGGTCTACAGAAGAATGGGAAACAAAACAGAACACAGTACTATTAACAATGATGCCTGTACATTGGGAACATTTCATACACACATTACAAAACTGCAAACAAAACAAAAAGACAGACATATACAGGGCATGTTTTCTTGTTTTCAAGAGACAACATGACAGCCAATCACACTCATGTTCCAAATCTTACTCTGCTGAAAAAAAGTCTGATTTATCATCAACCTAACATTAAATTTGTGTAAAAACCTTGTTTTCACTCCATATATATATATATGTCCTAAACACTTACCATCCCCAAAACGTTTGTATTTTGCAAAAGTGGAGAAATTACGTCCTTCCATTGAAGTCAGCGTTGTCACATGAAACCAGGGTTCCTTCTTTGGGTAGCAGCTTCGCTGAGCAACACATCGCAAGTCATTGTGAAAGGTTGTGGGGATGTCAGAGTCGTATGAATAAGCATGAATGTACATAAGCTGCAATCCTGAGAATTTAGAAAGACATTTTTATTGTATCATCATTGCTTTTGTAAATACGTTTAAAAAAATGATGCATTAATCATTGGCATTAACTCACCTATCTTTTTAAATTCATCATAGGAGTAAGTCACACAGATAAATGTTTGAGCGTTGACGTTTCCACTGTTTGGCCAGAAGTCTCTGCTGCCATATGTTGGAAATTTAGGTGTACTGTGTGAAAGCCAAACTCCAGTTTGTCTGTCTAACATCACAACCCCTTCGGGAAGTAAAAAAAGTGAAAACAGCAGAAATAGAACTTATTACATTGTGATGTTCTTGACTTTGAAAGCAATAAATTAGAACATCGATGCGCTCACCTTTGCTGTGGCCAAATGATGAAGGGGCTGCATATTTAGAATTCGCAGGTTGATCATTATAGAGCATGAATCCAAAACCTTCTGTCTACAAAAAACACAACAAGGAGCTCTGAATCAGTGTCCTAATTAAACATTGTGCCATGCAAGAGACACACACACATCCTTTAATATGTCACCTTTCTGTCATAGAAGTCAAGAAGAGGTTTCAGGGTGTTTGCCAGGGTGCCAGATTTACTGTTGATTTTCTCTCTGCTGAATACCCATCCGTTGGTGCTCTCATCCATGTACGCATATGACAAACCATCATCATTCATAGGAGGCAACTTGTATAAAATATACCTAATGACATGGAGATAAATGTATGCTATTATGTATTGAGCTGAAACTTAATAGTATAAATTGCCACAACTCAAAATTTCCACCAACCAGTCCACCTCGTCTCCGTTGTCATTTCTGCATTTCACGTCTGACTCACACCCATGAAAAAGGACCCCAACAATTAGGAGGAATCTCATAATTGTTCTCTGAAACAATAAAAAATGATAATATCACATTATAATAGAAAAACATTGACAGGAGTCATTCCAGTCCTGTGTTTTAATTGCATATTAAACACCAGTTGATGGTCTGGTATAATATATATTACATTTTTATGTGAATAGACAAGACAAGTAAAGAATCTTATCATAAAAATTTATAAACACACACACACACACACACACACACACACACACACACACACACACACACACACACACACACACACACACACACACACACACAATAAGGGACACCTAAACCAATTCCATGTTAACTCAGCAAACTCCATTTGCTGACAAAATCTGTGAGGTGTGTTTGAAAGCTCCAGAAATAGCTTGTAAGTGGACCTTGAGTTAAGATTATTTTGACAAGCTGCTGTTCCCAAGGTCAAAAATGAACTTGCTCCAAGATTTGAAGTCATTTTAATTTAGCAATTTGACAGAACAAGCTTTACAATTTTTACACATTCTGAAAATTACACAACTGAACCATATTTAGTACAGTTAAAGGAAAAAACAACATTAAGTGTTGAAATGCCAGAACAGTTTCATTGCTCCGTGACGAGGCGGAGAGAGATGCAACAAAATTCTCTCCAGCTGTTGAGGTTAATAGTTGGCAGCTTAACCCCTAAACTAACAGAGGATTGTGATAATGGCATCCCCATTATGTACAAGTGTCTTGAACTCTATCTTCCAAAAGGTATTCCCTCATTTGGTGTTTTGATTATGGCGGTGGAGAGCATTATATAATTCACACCATTTTCATACTTATCAAACCATTCAGTGACCCCTGGTGTCTGAATGGAAGTACTGTATCTGCATTTTTTCCTTATTTATTCAAGTTTTTCCTTTCTTTTGACACCCATCTACATGCATTTTTTTTAAAAAAAGGAAAATTAGAACTGAAATTTTTCAACTTTTAAGTATGGCACATTTCAGGGCTCTTGTAGGATTTTCAGTTTTTATGGTGGCGGAATGATGTTGAAAAAAAAGAAGAGGTATCAGAGGACGGTCAGAGTTCTGCATTCCTTTGAAACCACTTCCTGGACCTAAAAGATTGCATCCACCAATAGTGCAACACTACTGAACCAGCTCAGTTTCCCAGAGAATAGTAGGAAGTCAAAGCAACAGTCAACATTTGAATTAAATGGCTCTGTAGTCCTTTGCATCTAAAACATATGAAGCTCATCATATATTTACATTTAATATTTGTCATGCTGTGTAACAATCTACATATCTAGAAGTAGAGTGTACTATAATGTACATATACATGCAGTACTCTCATACAGAATACTGTGAATTTCAGCCATTGCTCTTTAAATTAAGCCATAAACAACCTGAACCAACATGCCAGTCAACACTTATTATTAAGATTATTTTTAGACATGTAAACATTTTACTTACATATCTATCCATCTCCATATCTCTTCACAGTCCACAGTACATCCCTTGTGCAAAGTTGCTTTTGTCATATGTCACTGTTAAATGTAACGTAACAGACACCCACTTCTGTCATATATCGTCTGCTTCCTTGTTCCTCACTCGAAATGTCCTCATAGATGATTCATTGATTAGCTGCCTGACATCAGAATGTTGATATGCCTGTTATGAACCTGGCTCACCGTACAGTATGAACCAGTTTGCTAATCTGTTTTAATGATATTGATAAGACAAGAGTTACTCTCTGAACTGTATGTTTCTACTATAACTTAAGGGTTACTGCACTTGATGGTAAATCTACTAATCTACAAAGACTTAAAACTATGGACATATTCTTTAAAATAATACTTTTTCAGTGATCAAGAAACAGTTTTAAATGTCTCCAAGGATAATCATTATGAAAGTGAAATGTTATTTGACAAATTTCTTGACACAATCTGTATTACTGCTCCCACCTGGCACTTCAAGGGCATTACAACCAATACAAAACATACCTTCACCGAAATGAAGCATCAAGGACCAGACAAAAACCAACAGGACAAATCAAAACTACAAGTACTCAAATTAAAAGTTCATTTTGTTAGACATGCAGAACATTTTTGTTCTCTTTGTCTCTGCTGGTCAAACCAGTTTTGGCATGTAGTCTATATGAAGATTGTATCTTGGAGGAGACACGACGCAAGGGTGTAATTACTGTTGATAACGATTCTGACAACAGCGGTTGTTGCTAAGTGGGCTCACATAGTAGCACTCCAAATCTGATGCCTCCATAGGTCAGGTAAACGATGGACACAACATTCAGGGACTAAAAGTTCCTTGAGTGCATTCATCCGTGTGTTTACATATGAAAAACCATAATGAATCATAAGGTGTGTGAACATTTGCAGACAGTGAAGGACGACCTCCAGGACTGAGATGTGGTGGCAGCACAGCCAGTGGGAGAGCTGCTTCACAGGCCCAAGAGTGTCAAAAGCTGAGAAAAGAAATGTCTGTACTACTATTAATACACACATAACACATAACATACACACACGCACACACATAAAATTTCTTGAAATACGATGATTTGTATTGGAAACATGAAAGAATCTTAACCTTTTGGCAGAATCTGGTTTGTTTTAGGAAAATGAGAATTAGGAGGCAATAATTGGTTAAATGCAGAGAGCAGTACAACTACAGAGGAAATACTGAACTTCCTCCATCAGTCCAACCACTGGGTGACACTGTTTACACAAAACAGTGAGGACTTCAGTTATAAACTCAGAGCATCTTCCCCCAGACAAAATAATTGTCCAGACATGCCAATGGTACATGAAGTTACAGTATCCACCCTCATAAAATACAGTAAAAAACTTCAGTGGATGCTGATAGAGTACATGCACTATTATTTATTCAGGGATGTTTCACTGCGGGGTGTGCTTAGTTTTGTAGAAAGACTCTAATCACACTCCCTTATACAGCAGTACAACCACTGTCTACACTTTCTCCACCCAGATTTACCCTTTTCTCTAACCTTCAAACCACCACTGTCCTTGATCTTTTAAAGTCTGAGTATATTCAGAATTTAAAGTATTTAATTTAGACTAAAAAAAACATAAAGAGTAAAGAAATAAAGGTTGTCATACTCAAAGAAACACAAGCAAGTAATGTAATGCAAATTAATGAAGTTGTAAGGTGATGACAACTGAGACACTTGTTTTTTTTTATTTATCTTTATTAAATAAACATTTAGCCACAGTATATGGCCTAAGTCACTTTATACTATAAAAATGAAAATCACACACAATATAAAAACATCACACCACTAGTGAAATAAAACCATAGATTATTTTTTTTCTCAGTAGATTATCAAAGGCCTGAACCACAGAGAGGTGAAGAGATTTGTATGGAAAAGGACCATGTCAGCATATCAATACCAGCTGGACCACAGAAACACAAGTTTATGCATTAACCTATTCATTCAAAACTTATATTCTTAATATATTTTACATATGTTAAATATTGCCAAACTCAACAAGGTATTAAACTTTACAGTGATTCTACTGTTTTCAGGAGGGAAAATTACCTGATAAAACAAAAATTCATATAATTTTGTGTGTTAAGATACATAGATGAACACACACAGATTTCCAGCTGAAGTGTAAATGGAAGTGGAATAAAATTTACATGATCGATCCCATAGTTTGCTACAAGAATATACTTAGCTAAGATCCAACAAGCTAATAAAGACGCTAAATGTAGCTTTAGTTTCTAAAACTGATGTCTAATCTGATGCTTGTGGTCTGATGGTTGCATTCCAGCTGCTTTTAAACCTTAAACCTTCCACATTTTGTTCCCTAAATTTGAAAACAGATTTGACCTATTGAAGACTGATCCATTCTCAATCATGCTGTCTTTGTCTTTTGTTCAACAACTTATGTACAAGTCCACCGCCTGTCTGAAGGCCTTGTAAATCAAAGGGTTGAAAGAGCACACCAGCCCCCCGCCACGCCACATTTGGGCCTTCTCCCTGTTCAGGTCCCCCAAGCAGGTCACCTGGTCCTCATAAACCCGCGACACACACCACTTGGAGTGGTCGTGGTGAGACAAGAACTTGACTGATCCAGGAAGCTGAATCCTCTTGATGTTCATGGTATGTCTGGGCAGGGAGCAGTTGGACGGCAGCTCGTGGTTTTGTGTCTGCCAGGTCTCTACCAGCAGGTCGGTATCCAGGGCCTGAGCCACCCAGCCCGTGTAGATATCTGAATGAATGCCAATCAGGGGTTAGTTCAGTTGCACTTTGATGAAAAATGTTATAAAAACAGTGGGGTGAGGAAAGCTAAAATGGGCTATTAATATGCATTAGAACTTTTAAATAATATTCTAATATTTTCATAAAAATACTGGTTGTCTTGAAATGTGTTTTTAAAAATGCACATTCAAATAATAAGTTCTTACAGCGGTAATTGTGCTGTATGTATGCTGATTTTGGTGATCAATGTTTTAAATGAACTTTCTCTGTGATGTTTTACAGCACAAATATAACATTCATCACATTGGTTTGGAGAAGACTTTTGAAAGCCTGGGGTGGGGTGTGTGTTCAAGCACCTCACTGTTCTGTGATGATAGTGTGTTTGCACCTGATAATGAGTGTCTGTGACAGTTGGAAAAAAAACAAGATGGTATAGGAAGAATTGTTTTGCAAAGTTCTGAAATTGTGTAAAAAGTTCACAGCTGTAGTTTTGCGGTCAAATTTTCTGAGAAATAAGTGTTCAAGTGCCAACAATGGTTGTGTAACTTCATTTTCCCAAAAAGCCAAAAAAGTGCTTTAGTTGCATTACACACACACACACACACACACATATGGCTAAAATAATAAATAAATATATAATAAAATAAATGTCTAAAAAAAGAAAAGAAAAAGAACACAAGGAATACTTTACCATCCACAAAATGTTCAGATTTGACAAAACTGACAAACTTGTCCCCTTGGACGGAGAAGAGCTGCTCCACTCCCTTATCTGAGGCCAGCGGAGGTTTGGAGCCTTCACATAACTGCGCCAACTGTGGCAGGTCGGCCAAGAATGCAGCAGGAGTTGAGCAGTTATAGAAACGCGGGTAAATGTATGCCATCTGCTTTGCTGGAGAGGGAGGAATGTGCGTCACAAAGAAGAGAGAAATAAGATAAACTGTATGTTAGAAAATGTAAGTCCGTGCACCACAGGCTGCTATAAAGTTTGACAGTATTCCTACAATATTTACATTTTATCTGGTAGGATTGGACCAATACTGTTTTGCTGATATATATCAGGCTAATATTGTCTATATATATAGCTGAGTATTTTTATTCAATGCTATAGTTATGTTCCTCTGTAAGAACACAGCTACATTAATAGTATTTTGTATCCAAGATTTTCCTTTATAAATGCAAAGTTGTGATGGGCCAAGTTAAGAGAACCCTCTGTTTCATTAAGGACATCTATTTAATCAATTTCTCGTCTATTTTGCCGTGTGTTTGACAGTAAGAAAAATGTACTCCTAAAATGTGTAAGTATTCCTTTAAAGAACAGCTAGTCATTGAAATATTTCATTAGCTGGTAAAACTCGAAGATATTGAATATTGTCACAAAATAATGACTTTAAGCAGTCTTTTTTCAAAACCAATGCCATGAACCTTCAAAACTTTATATTAGTCAAATCTTGCTAAAATGATTAAGGTTTGACTAATATAAAGTTTTGAAGGCTGACATAAAATATAAAATATTCTTCAACAGCACTGCAGACAGTGTAACTGTGATTAACACTGCTTTGCAATATTTAAACTATTTTCCATTTTTCCAGAGCTGATTATATAAGAGTGACATCTCAAAACATCATTGAACAAATATGATGGAGGTTTGTGTACATTTGGAATCTTGTATATGTGTACACAAGGCACTGATGTCCTCACATAATATCAGTGTGTAAATGTTTTTTTGTTTTCAGCAAATAGAAAATTTTGTAAGCTGTAGGTTTGCTGTTTGCTGTTTCACGAACGTTCACTCACCTATGTGGAGGAACTGATCATACTGGTAGGTCACACACAGAGCAGTCTGGCCATTGACTTTACCAGAGGAGGGGTAACGGTAGCCTTTCTCAGGGAATGAGGGGAAATGGGGAATGCTGTGCGATAGCCAGAAACCTTGAGAGCGGTCAAAGAGCAGTACCCCTGCAGGATGCGCACAATCAATTATAAAAGTAAAATAAATGTGTACACACATGCAAACCGGCACGCATGCTTGCAAACACTTTCATCAAAGACACATCAGGGCAGTTGGTGATCCAGAGTCAATAGCACTTATCAGACAGATGCTCTTTGCCCGTTACCTCCCCCTGACACCATATTGACCCCCCTAAACCATATTGATTGGTTCTTTTTTGCAACATCATAGCATTACAAAGCTTAAACATGAACCTGGAAATACATTGTCATTTAATGTCATACGCATAGTTCATAGTTCCCTGAATGCACCATAATGCAAGAAGAGGCACTACTTTTACAGTAATACCATCAGGTGCCCTCTGTTTATGAGAAGTATGACATTTGGAGGACCAGATCTCCAGGTTTTCAGATACTGACTGTACTGTATATTATGTGGTAAAGTACATGTTGTAATACGTGAAGTTTAAAGTGTTATCAACCTTTTCATGCAGCCATGATCAATATTCATCATACTGAAAAAAGTAAATCTTGAAAAAAGCAAAGATGAGTTTTTCGTCTGTACCTTTAGTGTGTCCATATCCTCGGAGGTAATCCAGGATCGGTGGGGCATCATTGTAGAGTGCGTAGACTGAGCTGTTAGACTGAGGGAAATACTTGTTTTATACACATAGTATATGGAGAAGTACACTTCTTGGGATGCAAATTACTTTGTAACATTTCAGTCATTTTGGACATACAATCATTATTCATTCCTAAAGACATTTAACTAATTTCCTTCTTTCTTCTCAGGATGTCTTTGCTCCTATAACTTCCCTGACCCTACACAGAGATTTATCTTCTCACACAGAAAAAAATCTGCAATTACATGCCCTATAAAGTAAATGGCATGAGGAAGGACTGTGTTATTTTCTGGCTGTGGAAGCTCATTTATCGCTAACTTCAGTTCAGCTGCTACAATAGTTCCCTATAGGAAACAAAAGAGTGTCTACGCATGACATTGGCACCAGAGTTGAAGTGCGATAAAAGCCTCATGGGGTCTCTTTCACTCCTTGCACCAGAATCAGTGTATGAAACCCACTTGAGGAACAAGGACATAATCTCACCTTGTAGGCCTCTCCCATGTAAAGCTGGTTCAGTGTGTTCGCTATGGCTCCTTCACTGTCGTTAACCATGAATTTACTCATCTGCCAGCTCCCTACTGAGGAGTCCAGGTACATGTAGTCCACTCCACTACCGACCTTGCCAATCTTATACCTGGGCAGCTTGTAGATGATAAACCTGCAGCAGAGAGAGAGAGAGAGAGAGAATAATATACTTTTCCTTTGGTATTTAAGGAAGAGGACATCTTCGGAAAAGACAAAACACAGGAAACATTTCAAACACCATGAATAAAACTCAGTATGTCATTAAAATGTCATCTGTCATATCAACTCACCAATCAACAGGCTCACCAGCTTCATTTTTACAGGAAATGTCAGTACTAAACACTGTACCACACAAAAACATGACAACAATCTGTACACATAAACTGATGTACGCGTCCATCGTGAACGACTCCTGCAGCTGAACTGAACACTGTAGTGAAAGAAAAGGGAATTTGAAATCTTTTTGCATGCTTCATGATTGAGTAACTATGAAAGTGAATACAGCACAGCTGCCTGTGGATGCAAAACAGGAAGTCATAAGACGAAGTCACATGACAGGGGAATCCTGAAGGGAACATGAGAGTTTATAGGGGCGATATTAAATTAAAGTTTTGGTTGCTTTCACAGGCTCCCGTAGTGTGTAAATACCTCGAGTTTTTAGTATATACTGTACCTTTACTAACCCAGGTTTTGTCTTTTCAGCACTGTTCCTCAGTTTCACATTACAACCACAGTCATCTTTTATTAGCAATGGGGGCGCTGAACCGGAAAAAATCTGTTACAAAAAACAAACAGGTGTGAAACGAAATACTTTCAATTTTGTATTCTATTTTTAACTGTCAGTGATACTGATTGAGGTTGATGGATTAAATGAGAGTTAATCCAGTTAGTTCATCATTTTTCAAGCCTTTACCTGCTAGAAAAGACCTGCAGGCCATCTGAACCAATAATCCATTCATTAAAACTTAGTATATAATATTTATATCTGCAGGCTTGGTGGCTTATTAGGTGCATGGCTGGATTAACATCTTGTGGGGCCAACTATGTTGATAATTTTTTAATGCAGAATTCCCCAAAACTCACTGGTACTAGCTTCTCAAATGTGAATATTTGCTAGTTTTCCCAGTTTCTCATGATGGTAAACTCAACATCTTGGTCAAACAAAACAAGTAAATTGAATATGTTAACTTGGGCTTCAGGGAAAAATGATGGTTATTTTTCTATTATTTTTTGACATTTTATACACTTAATATTCAATTGTTGATAAGAATTGAAGAAAATCACATATTGATAATGCAAATAATTATAATGTAGCCTTACATTACTCCGATGGAATAATACTACCTTATCCTCAGTTTTGTATATGCAATTTGATAGGCACAACTTTACAACAAATGAACCTAATATAAACAAAAACAATTAATCTTAAAACTAGATTTCAACCTCTTTTGAGTCTTTCTTCAAGACCAGGATATTACAATTTTGGAGAATTTAGACATGCACACTTTTATACAGTTCAGAGTGTTCATGGAAGTGCAGCTTGTCTCAGCTTTTCAATGTCAAAATATAACCTGGATGACTGCACAAGTGCTGGAACAATGAGAAAAGAGAGTTCAGTGATAAAACACCAGGCAGGTACAACACAACAAAAAGATCTGCATTAGAAAATGTACTTTGGTTTGTCTCTCTGTAAATATACATGTGCACATAATAAAGCAAGATGAAAGTGTATATTTGTGTGAGCAATATACAGGTAAAACGGGTTCAGCCTCATCTAATATAACTTCCAATAGCCTGAGTGCAAAGCGAGGCACGCCCTCTCTACAAAAGCCTCATCAATTGGCGGAGAAAACCTTTTGCTGGAGACAGGACAGGGACTGAGGAGGACACACAGCAGGGAAAAGGAAAGGAAGACACTATGGCAATGGCTTCAAATCAGGTAACAATTCAACACGTTGTACATAACATTATCATTATCATTTTCTGAAACACGGAAAAAGACTATTTTTTTGACTATCAAAGGGTACTTTAAAAGATTCAGCACAAAGTTTATCTCATTTTGGGGTCAATGACCACAGGGCCAAACCATGTTAGAACTCTAAACCACTGTCAAACACTAATGTTACAAACTGATGTCAAAATATTAAGATTTATTGTCATATTTCTTATTCCTCTCACAGCGGATATCAGATTATAATGTATATAAATTATAAAAAATATAAATTTCAAAGCATAGTGATTGAAATATATTTTTGTTTTATTTCACAATGTCATATTACTATCTTGAGGCATGTTTTATTAATATATTAAAGGGATGAATTAATGTTATGGAAAATAATCATGCTCAAACAACCAATCGGGGCAACAGTGCCATATTAAATGAGAGGATGTTGGCAGACTGATCCAAAAATCAGCATCCTTTAATAGTTTATCATATAAAAATCATATTTCAATCAAAATATGATATGCCTTCAACAGATAAATCTGAACAATGAAAAGGGATGTACAACTATCCCAGAGCTCATACTCAGGTGACACAGTCTACAAACTGCACAATAATAGAACTTTATTGGGAAAAAACAGAAAAATTTAGCACATTAAACAGTATATGTTAAAAAAAGTCAATATACAGTTAAAAATGACACAAACATATGCACACATGGCATAAAAAACATCAGGTAACATAATGGTTCACCTGTTCATGTGTGACATGACACTGACTTTGCTCATGTGTGTGCAGAATGTGGAGTTTGTGCGAACAGGCTACGGCAAGAACATAGTGAAGGTGCTTTTCATCAGGAGACAGGGGACCCACCATGACATCATTGAGCTGAAGGCTGACGTGGAGCTCACACTCAATTCACGCAAGGATTATCTAACCGGAGACAACTCAGACATCATCCCCACCGACACCATCAAGAACACCGTCCACGCCCTGGCCAAGCTCAAGGGGGTAAGTCACCAGCCTCTATTGACGGACATAAAGAACATGTTAATATAATGTAGCTTGTGACCTCAGTGACCTCATCACAACATTTCCATTTTTACAAAGACAACGATTTCTAGCCATAGAAAGTAATGGAAGGCAGTTAGGATCAGAGAGGTAACTAAGGTAACTACCCACAGAGTTTTAAAGACTGTGCAGCATAATTTTCTATTCTATTTTCTATTTATAAAAAGCAACAGTATAATAAACTGTATGTAATGCTAATGACCTAAAAATATTGTCACATTGATGTGACATCAAAAGCCTAAACCTGTGACTGTGGATTTCCACTTCAAGTTAAGCTTATTTGTAAAGCCCAATATCACATTCAACACCTCAAAGGTTTCTGAGGCCCTCAGCAACATTACCCAACCAAGCCCAAGCTCTCTAGGAAGATGGAAAAAAATGGGTTGTGTTAATTAGCACCATCCATGTATTGGACACATTATGACAATCAATTTAAAATCAGCATACTATAGATACAAAGTCGGTGTAGGGAGGCAAAGACTGGAGTATAGGTTGTCATCAGAAACCATGATGCAGTGTTTAAAACAACCTGGCATTTAAGTGTCATTGTCCACCATACTGGACAATGCAATGAAAGTGAAATGAAGCGACGCTGGGGACGTAATTAATATGTTTGTTGACAGGCAGGTCACTTGTAAATGTTAAGCCCAGGATTGTCCTTCTTGTAAAACCTGATAAATTAATTAAAATATCATCAAGGAGTGACTTTTGTTTCTCAGGACCTAAGATCGGCTAATTGGCTTATCTACAAGAGGAAAGTTCTCTGTAGTAGGAGCAGTGGGATAAAACTCTAAGGATCATTAGCAATCATTAGGATTCCAAATCTTTATCTATTTTGAGGTGGCTTCAGTTAAATTAAATTTGGAATAAAGGAAGTACAGATATATTATACTTCACACTTGAAAAAATAATACAATTTAAGTAAAGGGTAACTTGACTGTATAAAGGTTATTGATTTAACCCACATTACAGTCACAACTAACCTCCTGACTATCCATAGCTCAAAACACACTGATCTGTCCAGTTAGGACTTTACTCAGCACTATTATTATACCACGCTTGTCTTATTATGACAACTGTTACTCAATCATAACTGAAACTTTTTTGAGAGTTTTACTAAAAGATTTTTATCATTGTTTGTGTCCAGGTGAAGACCATTGAGCAGTTTTCCCTGGATATCTGTCATCATTTCCTGACCTCTTTCAAGCATGTGCTGCGGGCCAAGGTTTACATGGAGGAGGCTCCATGGAGAAAGTTGGAGAAGGTAAAAATACAGAGTTTATTGATCAGTCAGTTGGCATTTTTGATGGGAGACATTTTTACTTGTCATAACAGGAAAAGCGCAGGTTAAACTAATGACGTTAACAAGGGGTGAACGTCCAGGACATTAGTGTCATCAGTTGCACATGTGCTTTTCCTGCTATGACATCTCAAAACATCAGATCTGATCTTATTTCATTATCAGTAATCTGTCATTGATTCAAACTAATAAAGCAGCTCCATAATTAAAGAACATCTTAAAGAGTAACTTAACAACTGCTGAAAGTCTAGTTTTTTCAGGCCTCCAGTGGTTTAACCTTTCACCTTGTTGTAGTGATGTACTGGTGTAATCCAGGATCACTGATGGGTGTGGTTAATAGTGCAAAAAAAGCACACACATCTGTGATTTTGGTTCTGCTTTTCAGCCTGGTGTTAAGCTACTCTTTAAAGGAATAGTTTGTCATATTGGGGAAATATGTTTATTTATATATATGTGTTTATATATATTTTATATATATTTATATATATCTATTTGCCTTCTTGTGGAGAGTTACATGAGAAGATCGATGCCACTCTTAACACAGCACGGCTTAACATACAGACTGGAAACAGAGGGAAACACCTAAACCTAAAACAAGCAAACAAACACAAAAAACCCCCAAAGTGTAAAAACAGCAACTCATTGTTTCACGTGAGGGTTATGTGGTGGACTATTTCTGACTAGTTACTTCCTGTAGTCTCCATTGGTTGCCTGGTAACTGTTCCCAGCCTTCATATCGACAGACCATGCATAGCATGAGAGTGGCATCAGTCTTGTCATCAAGAAAGCGAATAAATGTATTTCCCAAAATGTTTAACTACTGTATTTCTTTAACTTGTTCAAATATGTGAAATATCCATTCAACTTTATATCACTTTACCCAGTTTGTCATTGATGAATGTGAGTGTATAATAGACTAAGATGCATACTTTTTTCTCTCTCTCTCAGAACGGGGTAGAACATGCTCATGCATTTATCTACAGCCCAGAAGCCTATCGCTTCTGTGATGCTGAACAGAATCTTGGCGGTAAATACAATCTCACACACACACTTAAACACATACAGGCAGTATTTAGATTGAATGTACTGTATTTGAAAATGTATTGCCATAAATCTCCTATGACCGAGAAGAAAGGAGATCAAAACTCAACATCTCATCTTCCTTCTAAAGACACAATGTTTGTACTTGAAGCAGGTGTTGTTTTAAAAAATGAGCAGGGTACATACCTGATCAAGGCTGAGGTCTGCTTTCATCCTGCTTCTGTCAATGAAGGAGCTTCTGGGGCTCCTTTAGGCTATATCTTAGGGGGTCTGGTGTCATGTGTGTGTCTTCTCTGTGCTACTGTGCAATCTGTCAAAATATATTGTGATGTTTCTGATTATTTGACTCTGTACCCCTCACAGGAATCCCAGTGCTTCACAGCGGGGTGAAGAACATGAAGGTGTTGAAAACTACTCAGTCTGGTTTTTCGGGTTTCCACCGAGATCGCTTCACTACGCTGCAAGACACCTCGGACAGGTGTTTCTGCACCTCTGTCTATTCTAGGTGGCGCTACAACAAGGTTCAGGATGTCAACTTTGATGCTGCATGGTAATTTATCAGTTAATGATTTGTTAAAGGAAAACACTGCATTCACTGGACATCTTCGTTATAGGTGTCCAAAAAAATAAAGGGTTCTGGACACAAAATAGAAGACTGAAACTGAAATAACCTGCTTTCTACATCTAATGATCACCGCATCACTGTACTTACAGGAAATGTGTTAAGGAGACAATTATTGAGAAGTTTGCTGGCCCCTACGATCGTGGAGAGTACTCACCCTCTGTGCAGAAGACCCTTTATGAGACACAAGTTCTGGTCCTGGATAGAATTCCTGAGGTAGGCCCACATCATTTGCAGAGATGCTGTTTAGCAGAGTTGAAATCTATCATTGTGACACATATGCTATACATAAAAACTCCACTTTACTCTTCAAAAAATAATAAAGGCATAAATGTGTGTAGAATCAGTCTTGCCATCTACATTTTTCTCTACATTCCTACTTGTGAACACACATTTACACAAAAACAAAGACCTTCAATAAAACTCTAAGAGGCTAAATTCTTGGCCACATGTACAACGGGCTCATCCAGAAAACTCATGGTGTTGAGTACACTTGTCTTTCAGGTGGATGAAATTGAGATTGTCATGCCCAACCAGCATTACTTCACCATAGACATGACAAAAATGGGCATCCATAACAGAGATGAGGTAAGTTGTTATTACAACCAATCTTTCAAGGTGTTTAACTGTGAAATTATTTGGTTACTGACGTGTATTTTTTTCCCCCTCACAGGTTCTTCTTCCCCTTGATAACCCCTCAGGAAACATCACAGGGACGGTGCGCAGGAAACAGCGAGCCAGGCTGTGAAGGAATCTACACAAATCCAGGAAAAGCTGCTAATGTGATCTAAATATCAACCTGAATAAGCTATTTAATAGAGAAGCAAATCTGATATCATTTGGATCTAATCAAGTTCTGAATACAGGAATAGCTTTTAAATATTTTTGTCAGAAATTTGTAAAACTAACTTAAACTTTCCCAAACGTGATTTAAAGGACTAGTGTGTAGGATTAAGTGGCATCTAGCATAGAGGTTACAAACTGCAACAAACTGAATAACCCGCCCTCCCCCACCCCTCCCATTCCAAGTGTGTAGGAGAACCTATGATGGCCGCAAAACTCGCGAAAAACGCAAAAGGCCCTCTCTAGAGCCAGTGTTTGGTTTGTCCGTTTTGGGCTACTGTAGAAACATGGTGGGCTCCATGAAAGAGGACCCCCTCCCTATGTAGATATAAAGGGCTCATTATAAAGTAACAAAAACACTAATTACAACATACTTATGAATATTATACTCCATTTCTGCCAAGTCTGCTCAGGTAGATGCCACAAAATTCTACACACTGCACCTTTAATCTTCTGAGCATGTAATTTGAAAATTCAACTAAATAAAATTCCCCACCATCAATAAATTCATACACTAATATTGTTCTTTGGTGAGAAAAGAGCACCATTTATTGCAAATCTTTGATTCAGATATTCAAACTCCAGTGTTATGTTGCACATATACATTGGTCATACACACTTCAATACAGTTGTCTTTGTGACAATGCTGAAAGCACCACATGTAGGAACATAATAAGAATATATATACACATAAATATTTCCATATCAAGAGCCTCGAGCCTGGATAATGTAGGTGTGCAGGAACAGAAAGGCTTTCAGACGGCTCCTTGTGTATGGGAAAACAAAATGCTTCATTGTTACATGCTAAGGACGACTCAAGGACTCAGCTGCACAGTTTAGAGCATAAAAACAGATTTTAGGGTAAAATAGGATGCATCAGAAAAACTTTCTGCATGTATCAAAGTGTTCAGGTACGACAGGTCAAACACAGTTTTCAACTATATATATAATCTTATATACAAATACTTTTTTTTTTTAAAACCAACATAGGTTAATTCACTTTGCACACACACACACACACACGCACAAACATGTACATGTACATACACACACGCACACACACACACACAAAAATCATACCTGCAGGATTTCATCCTTAAATTTTCTTGTTTTAAATAAAACACACACAAAAAAATAAAATACACATCTCAAGCCGCAGAAATAAGAATGGCTGAAAGGGTAAACAGCTGAGTGGACCCCGTGTGCAACCCATTTTCTGGGGTCCACGCTTATAAACTTATAAAACATACAGCATTCAAATAGATCCTGTTAAGGTGCCACTGTGGCCAGAGGAGTCTTTGTGAATCGGCAGCTAACCTGGAGTCGCCTGACACGATGATTGTCACTGAGGTGGGTGTTGAGACGGTCTGCGGTGCTACGAGGCGTTGCTCTTCAGGTGTTGAGTTTGCAGCGGCTTCACATGATACTCATAGATCTTCAGTGCAGGGCCCAGCTTTATCGACAGCCCCGTCAGGACATCGTTGCGCGTCATCAGGAGCAGGGACTTCCCATCGATTTCCTGTCAGGCGGAGAGAGAATTTTTTTGATAGACATCCTAGTTTGTTGTCATCACGTGACAGGAATTTTGAGCAGGAAGAGCACTCCGACCTGATCCTGGAAAGCCGTGGCTTGCTCCTCAAACCCTGTTGCTTTGAAGTAATTGACGACGTCGGCGACCCCCCAGTTGGCAGGGTCCGGCAGCTGACCGTTCTCCACTGGGCTGTGGGGTCACATTGAATGGACTCATCATAATGTGCATGCACACTAAATTGCAAAAGCTGTTTTTCACTAAACAATGTCTTATACTAATTTGAGATAATACCTTTTGGTGTCAACAGAGCCATTTGCTTTGTCTTCCATGCCAGCTGTAAACAAAACAAGGAAGATAAATTATTACAACAATAACCAACATCAAAACAGACAATACATGTAGTAATTTGAAGCCAGTGTTTGAAATATTCCCCAAAAAAACTCTGTTGAATAGCTTCAAAAACAATTTCCACAGTTCTTACAACATGACATATATTTTATATTCTTTGACATGATGTTCTTACTTCAAGGTTTCTTACAAGCCTTTTCTGGAGCTGTTAATAGGACAACTGAGCAAACTCCATTTGTTGATTAAGACTGCTCCAGTAAAAGCTAGTGAGTGGACCTTGACTTAAGATTATTTTGTCAAACTACTACTTTTCTTTCATATCAGTGCAAATTGACTATCTTTGAGTTTTGGACTATTGGTCAGACAAAACAAGACATTTGGAGACTTCATCTTGGGCTCTGGGAAACGGTGACAAGCATATGCCACTTTATTTTCTGATCATTTTTATTTTCTGACATTTTATTGACAAAACAATGAATATTCATACAAAACATTTTTCCACATGTTTTTTGTGAACATGAAATAAACTGAATGTGCTATTCCTTTTTCTGGCAGTTTGACTAACATCAATATTCAACATACAATTTTTAATAACCAATATAAGTTTTTGATGATTTGAGCAACACATTAACCTGGCATTCAGGCTTACATAATTGTCATCTTTAAAACGTCTGGATCTTTTTAATTACAATTATTTACATTAATTTAGATCTTAGAGGATATGCGGGTTTAAACATTGTTCGGCCACAAATTCATAACACAAGTTCCTGATGTAGATACAAAAGGGTCAAAGCAGGTAAAGAAGCAAACAAAAAACTGTCAGCCAACTTTACTCGGTTTAAGGGCAGTGAGCATGTAGTTCCTGTGAAACAGAAACCACAGTTTGACTGCTTGTGAGTAAGGAAGCTTGCGGTTGACGTTTAAGCACTCATTTAACCATCAGTGGCAAATTGTGACTTACAATCTGTAACGCTGCAGTTAATTTTCATCAGATGTTTTCTCTCGGAGAGCTCAGTGGGTTGGCAGTTCAAACACCATCATTGTTTCTCTTTCAGTCTGGCATCCACCGGATGTTTCTACCGGAATAACTGTAATATAACACGACTGTTAAAACAGTGAAAAAAAAAGCATTACCCGTAAAACAAACGGAAACACTACAGAAAAACAGCAAAACAAAGCTGTTGATGTCTCAGTAACTGACAACGGGAAGCGCTGCAGTGTGTGAAAATGACGACCAGCCAAAAACTCACGCTGTTAGCTGAATTAAAAATAGCAGAATAACGATACATAAAACACGAAAATGCCTTAATTGCCACGTACACAGACAAAGTTCACCAGCGAAATTCACTGCAGATAAAATTAGAAATATCGTTACGCTACATTAAGATGGCTATTATTTAATCGTTATCTCGTCGTATTTCGTATTTAGCTAACAGGGACAGTTAGCTGGGTTTGCTAATACAAAATTTAACAGTTACCTTATTTTAGATGATTCCTGCTTCACAACAACAGTTCGTCTAAACTAGCTATATATGTACTTTAGATAGTAAAAAACTTTTCTAATCGCTGAGATATTTTACAAGGGACTAATGGGAGAAATTCACTTGATAAAATCAAGATTTAGACAAGTAAAGCCAACTAGCTTCTCTTCATCGGTTTAGCTTCTTCGCCCACATGACAGCAGAGATTCATGGGAAATGAAGTTCTTGGCTGTTCAAACGCCAGTGTTTGTAGTTCTTCTATTTTTAACTATCTGCTTCAGTACATGACTAACATGTCTACACCATGGTCTACACATACAGGAATATTTTATCACATTAAATACAAACAATTATGATTTTTAATAAAAAGAATTTATTATAGTGACATATCCTTTGTTACATAAAATCTGCTACAGCAAAGAATATTCCCCTTGCAAACACAAGTAAATATGGGTGAGAAAAACGTGTCAGCCTTCTAAATGATGTGCAAAATATCCCACAAACTAAATACAAACACAGATCTCAGATTATTGATCCCATACTGGCATGTGTGACTAACTACAAATAACTCAAACTGATTTTCTTTAGTCAGGAGTGTGAAGAGGCTCAGGGAAAGTGCCATCATTTACATCACATATGACAAACATTATTACACACATGAGGGGGGATAAATGACACATAACAAGAGCTGTGGATTTCCTACACAGTTTCTGGGAAGATTTACACACAGGCAGTTTGGATTGAAACATGCTGAATTCCCAGGTGTAGTTTTTCAGACTTTGTCCAAATAAAACATATCATGGATCCACAATTACATTCTGTTCAACCCTATTATACCAAACTGGGAAAATAATGTTGGATTCCCTTCGAATAAACTTAATTTCCTAAAGCAATAAAAGGGTAAAGAAAGAAAGAAAGAAATTAAAAAGGCTACCATTTTAAATAGGCATGAGAGGCATCAATGTGCATTAACTCTGGTAAATATCTTAATTTCTATAAATGTTTTCTTTTTAATAAGGGCAAATGAAAATAAATGTACAAATAAATAATAATATTCACTGTTTATAACACTTTTGTGAATAAAACATGTCTCCTTATACATACTGAGAACTATCATTTAAAATGTAATTTTATTAGACAAATATAAATAAAAATAGCATAAGAAACTGTTGTGCCTTTTGAAAGGAAATAAGGGCTAAATAAAACATTGCATCATGTGCTCAATCTAGGAAAAAAAAAGTTGAAATTCAGGCATAGCCAATATCCATATACAGTACATCAGTACCTTAAAAAAAGCACTCAGTCTCCAAACCTTTTCACATTTGGTTGTCAAAGATTGTTGAACTTGATTAAATTGCATTTTTTTTTCTCATCTACAAAGACTTGAGCACAAATAATGTCAAATAATGATTAAAAACTTCAGAAGATTCATGAGACTTTAAATTAAAAGACTGTCAACAACGCATTATTGTTTCCAACGAGGAGTGAAATGTAAAACTTTGATTTCCCCACAACCCTGAGTGTCCGACCTGCAGAAATGATCTTAAACTGACCGTCCTGTGGGAGGCAGACAAAGACAAACTTCTCTCAAAGGTTCACAAAAGCAAGAACGATCAGGTGCTTTTCTGACATCTGGAAGTTCAACAGGCAGACACAATAGCCTTGTAGGTGTTGAACGTTTGACAAACAGGTTGTATAAACACCTGTTAGGATACAATGTCAACCGGTCATGCCTGTGAGGAGTCTGCGGAGGCAGGAGCTACATTTCAGCAGCAAGGACAGGCAATGCGTCAGAATTAATGGGAAATGAATGGTGCCCAGTACAGAAAAATCCCTTATAAAAACCTACATTTCTCTCAAGGGGAGAATATATGTATTAAATATGCGTGAACAATAACTTAACAGGAGTGATTTACAATGACAAAAATGTTCTTCAAAAGTCAATCTCTTGACCTGTTTCCCTTTGAAAATGTGTGACAAGACCCCAATGTTTTTGTCTATTGACGTTCTCTAACTGACCTGACTCAGCCTAAGCAATTTTGCGAGGAAGAATGAGCAAATATTGCTCCATCACAGTGTGCACATTGCTTGGAAAATGATGCAAAGAGACTACAAGTTATAGCTGCAGTAAGTAGATGGTTCAACCACGTAGTGACCAATATGAATGAATATTTTAAGGTTATGATATTTCAGTTTGCTGTTATCGTTTCATGGTTAATTGTTTAGTTTTGCTTTCATGGGATTATGCAGAGGAATACGTCACTGAGATAAAAATCTAATGCATCAATGTCCAAGGCTATGAAACAATTTAAAAGGTAACAAAACAAAAATGACAAAAAAAAAAAAAAGAAAGGAAAAGATGGGAACACTTTTAGGGCACTATTACCTTGTTGTGACACTGCTGTACAAACGTAACAAACATGCAAAAGTAAATATGAAAATTAAACAAATATGGCAGTTACACAATGTCTCGAGAGCGCTGCTAAAGCGCAATTAGCATTTAAAAACAAAAATTGAAAAGCCAGACTGGACAAAATATGTCCATGTGACCAACACTGCTTCGCATCCACAATGACAACTGACCTTTCAGCTTTCAGCAATGTCGTGAAAAATGCTATGTCGACGCACTTCATATATTTTTTGGATGTGCCAAAGACCATGACCTACTGTGAGGAGTGACATACTTGTGACAGAGTTGTACCTGAAAAATATATCTCATTCCATTCATTTAATACCACACCTAGTCTGAGGTAAAAGGAAATGTCCTGTGACCGGATATGGATAAAACAATGCTACAATTGATCAACTAATACAGCACTGACAAGTTTTCTGCATCATAATAACACTTGTCACTGTAAATCCAACTGCTCCAGAATTGAATGCCCGAGTGCTGAAACCAAGAAACTACAAGAAGTCATCAGTGTTTCTTTTCCTTCACTTGAATTTTGGTCATGCTTTTTAACAACACAAAGTTTTTGAAAATCTTATGTCTCATATATATTTCTATATGCACAAATACACGGTTCTAGGCCTTAAGGACACCAGAATGATGAACAACGGTTAATGATTAATGAATAATAAACGGAACCCTAAAAACACACTCAGGCATGTAACAGACGATAGATAACTGGCAAAACTCAATGTTAGGAACCAAAAGCTTAAAATCACAATATGTGCAATACCAGCTAATACAATCAATCACTCTTTGTGCCACTTGAGAAAGGGCATAATATTAGTTTTCATGTTGCTTTTCAAACAATTATTTGAATTGAAACCAGGAGCAGGGAGGATTTTCAAAAGTGGCAAACATAGGAAACAAAATTTAAAATTAAAAAAAAAGAAAAAAAAAGGAGGACAGAAGATGAGAACGTGGTCTAGTATTTTTGTGTCGCAGCACAAGGGGTGTCTGCATAATGTGCCTGTGTATAGGTTAGTGCTAACTGCACGCAATATCATGGCAAGAAGGACCTCATTCAGCTGTGTGTAATGAAGGAACTAGGCATTTGTTTTGAACACGTGACAGCCCCAGCTCCACCTTAACCCTCAGGAGAGTGCAAATATCCCAAAACACGTGAGCCCAGATGGGACTCTTGCCCACTCACTAGAACTCAGCAAACTCTTTTGCACACTTTTCTGTTTGTGAGATACGAATGTCCTCCTCTTCATAGTCGTCAAAGTTGCTCGTGTCTCCTGGTCCTCTGCACTTTGGCAAGAAGGGGGCTTCAACCTAAGAGAAAAACAAGTTTGTTTTTTTTCAAACTATCAATGAATGTAAATCAAGGGCTGATATTATTTATATGTAATTCATGATTTTCTGTTAAGGTTCTACACGCTGCATTCATTTCCCTCATCATTTAGTAAGAGGATACAGACGGGTTACACTCCTTTCAGGTCATTAAGAACAGCTTCAACGTGCCAGGCACATCCTTCTTTTTTTAATTTACAGCTTTGGGCAGCTCTCAAGGCGCACGGTGTACCACGGCAGCACCTGTTGTCCGTACATCCACTTCATGAGCTGATCGTTACAAAAAGAGGATCTAGAGGTACGGTGTCCGCCTTGTACCAGTATTTTATTGAGGCCTCCTACAAAACGCTCCCTTTAGACAGAATATAGAGAGGGGATGTCCTAGGATGGGAGCATGACTTTGATTGGAGTGTGGTACGGGCTAATATTAACCTGGTCTCTCGGAATCCCGACCATCTGCAGATTCATTATAATTTTGTGCACAGGAGTTTTATCTCACGAGAGTTATGGATGTTTCCTTGTGCTCATTAAAAACTCCTGGCACATTTCTCCATATGACACAAGAATGCCCGCCTGTTGCCCAATTCTGGCAGGGTGTTGCCTCCAAACTGACGACGCTTATTTCAGAAACAGTGCCTGTGACCATACCAGTTTTAATTTTGAATGACATTTCTTCATTTTGGGGCCCTTAATATCAGAAGCGTCTAGTGCTTTCATGTATAACAGTCACTAAGAAAATGATTGCAGTACGCTGGAAGCCCCCAACACATTTTGACCGTCAGACAATGGGTTCTTACTTTTCTTGACATTATTTACATGGAATTGTTGACAGCTTGTGTAAATGGGGCTCATTGTTACTCCAACTGAGATGTTACGGTATGTTCAATGGCAATAGATCATTTGTGTTTATACTCGTTAAGAAAAATAAAGAAGATTTGTTAAAAAGTCATTAATAAAGAGCACTCAGGTGCTCTAATTGATTGGTCGATTGGTATGAACTGATATTCTTTACAAATGTCTTTTGTGTCAAACTTTTTTCAGTGGAGGCCATGACTCTCAGGGGTAAAATAAGTGCAAAAGAATAACCTAATGTCTTCTTGATTATTTTGGGGAATTTTATTTACAACTAATGGACTGACAAAAGTGATGTGTTTTGGCGAGAGCAATGTTAAAAGATTTTTTTTTTCTAAATGGAAACAAGCTTTTAGAGGAGGATGAGCACAAAAACAACCAAACACATGTCCAGATGTAAAAAGCACGGGGCCGCATTACTTCCAGAGGGCCGGATGATTTAGTGGTATTAGTGGTAAATTATGTCGTCTCCTGATTGGCAGTTTTACCAAGTTTGTGATACAGATTTTAAAAAATTTCAAGCTTCTCTGTGATCATTCAGAGAAACATGCAGTGGAAAGACACCTGTACATAATTTTTAAGTTAAAAATACAGTTGCTAATCGCAAAAAATGTAACAAGATGTAATGAATCACTTTTGAAATGAGTAATAGTACAAAGAAATATTAGTTTTTTGAAGTAGCGAGACTAACTTTAAAAATAAAATGGGTAACACTTGAACATGAGGCACAATAGTGGCTCTTAGGGATCTCTTTAACATGAGAACTTTCTATAAAAAGAACAGGAACCAAACGATGGAGAGTAACAGATACGTCCTAACATGGTTCTGGATTCAGAAACATGTTTTGGCACAATAAATACTTATCACCTGGTTGACTGATATACTGGTTCTTCCTTCCGACAAAAGAATCAAAACCAACCTTTCTCTCGTAGATGGCGATCCAGTCTGTTGTGGAGAACCACTTGTGATTTTTTATGTCATTCACACCATTCTTCAGGTTCCCGAATCTCTTTGTCAGGTCCACCTGGAGCAGGTTTCTCAGCAGATCCTTCAGGTCAGAGCTAAAGTGAGAGGGGAATCGTACCTGCAGGAGCGAAAAAGAAGAATGGAACTATAAGATAAATAAGCATGAGCAGCACAAAAAAACCCCCCACTTTTCAATGTTTGTTTTTCATGTGCTCAGTTACAGTAAAATAAAGAGCCATAAAGAAAATTTGGATAAACAATATCACAGTACTTGTGGTTGAAATTCAAGTAGTTTTAAACTCTAAGACTTTGTGGTGATCTCAGTGTACCTTGCCAGACACAATCTTTTCATAGATCTGGATGGGCTGATCAGCAAAAAAGGGAGGGTAACCAGCAGCCATCTCATAGATAAGGACTCCAAGTGCCCACCAGTCCACAGCTTTGTTGTAGCCCTGAGAGAAACAGGAAAATTCAATGAATTTACAATGGCTGTACTTGGTTGGCTGTAAACCAAGAGTTTTGATGGAAATCTACTTTGAATGACATTGTGTTTTGAAATGATGTTTCATTTCAAATCCAGCGTGCTGGAGTACAGAGCAAAAATGATAAAAATAATAAAATAAATAATAAAAAATAACCACCAACCAGGTACATGCTATTGTCCTAACACTTTTGCCCATAAACACGTTACTATACTGTGCTGTAGTAACATCTGTAAGGGCTCTGTTGGATATGTAGGGCTCACCTTGCTGAGGATGATTTCTGGAGCCAGGTACTCAGGAGTTCCACACAATGTCCAGGTCCTGCCTTTTACTCTTTTGGCAAAGCCAAAGTCTGTGACCTGATGAAAAAACAGCAACATTATAAAACCATGGCTATTTTTACTTGTCTTTATACCCATATGCAGGAGCTGCACACATTAATTCTCAGCTGTTTTCTAATAGCAACTGATAAGTGAGGGAAAAATGTTTCTGATTCCTCTCTTGCCTACCGACGGGGCACAACAAATAGTTTAGTAGTGTACCTGGATATAGCCATGTTGATCTATGAGCAGATTTTCAGGCTTCAGGTCTCTGTAGATGAGGTCTAAGGAATGGAGGTACTCGAAGGTGAGTACTATCTGAGCTGCATAAAATCGTGCATGGTGTTCACTGAAAGAGGGGAGGATGGACAGTCAGGCATTGGTGCAATATATGAACAAGTCTCTTGTGAATGAAGGACTGAACTGAATCATTTATAGTCGAGCCAACTCAAAATTATGTCTGTCTCAAGCCATTTCATCCACAAAATTGCCAGACCAGCTGAACCTCTGTCCAGCTCTGAGTGGTTTAAAGAACACTGCAAAAAAAAAAAAAAAAATTAAATACTTAAAATAACATTTTAAATTATATCTACGCCATACCTGAACCTTCCAATGCGTCTGAGGTGTGAGAACATCTCTCCACCGGGCACATATTCCATCACCATGTAGAGGTTTGAGTTGTCCTGTTAAACAAAGCAAGAAACTCATAAGCAGGGCCACAACAACTGATCACATGGTGGAAAATCACCAATCGGCTAAATAATGGTATAATATGGCTATGGCTATGCTGTTGTGTCTATGTTTTATTGTTTACATTTAGTTGGCTGATTTGTTGTAGGTAAAATGTATCAACTGTAGCACTATGACACATGGACTAAACGGTCAGCCAATCTCTGGTAATATGGTAACAACTGGTAACCAGCTAGTTGCTTGGAAGAGTTGGGTGCCTGCACATACCTTGAAAGCGTACTCCAATCTGACGAGGAAGGGGAAGGAGACGGCCTGTAATATTCTCTTTTCATTTAGTGTGTGTTCTATCTGCTTCAACTTCACCACCTGAAAAATCAAAACAAGCTATAACTGGCTCTGTTTTTATTTCTGCCAAAATTTCTGTTACACGGTAAAGTAACAGAAAGTGCAAGTGATTTGAAAATTCTGCCAGTCTGGTGCATTTTATGAGTTTATGGTAAGCATTGAGATACAAAAGAGGCAGCTGCTGAACAGCATTGCATCCATAAACTACACTGTCAGAGAGTCAAAGTCAGATGACTATCAATAAAAACAACACATTACAGACATCATGGAAAAGTTCATCCTTATTTGGTAACGCTTTGCTTTAAAAAAAAAGAAAAAAAAAAGAAAAAGGCTTGTGTTTGAATGCTTACTTTCAAGTGTGAAATGTCAGACATTCAAACTAGCATGTCACCACAACCAACTTTCAGACATGTATTCAATCAGCTGCAATACCACGCAATAATAAAACACCTGGCCATGATGTTTACTCTGATTCATTTGCATACTGTAGTGAAATATCTACAGTAGATGGGAACCCATTGCTACCTGGAAAGCAGTAAAAACACAAACCTGAAGACGATGGCATACAGTGGTTAGCAGCAATGTGACGTATACACTACATGATTTGTAGTAAATGGATTAAAATCTGCAAAAAACACTATAATCCTTTAGGACCTCTGGGATGGAACAATAAGAGCTCAGCATACAAACTGAGAAGCCATACAGTGAGAGCCAATGAGAAACCATAAAAAGGAAAGTCTTTAAGCAGTGGAGCCGAAACAGAAAGTCAGACATGTTTCCTTTACTTAAACCAACTGTGTGAAATTCAAGGGGAAAGAATACTGACAGACGAGCAACGCGCTGCGGACCCGCTAATCTCCTCCTACGTCTTTCACATCAGTATTTAAAGGATCGAAATATGAAGCGCCTCTGAGGTTTTTAATGATAACATAAAGGCAGCACACGAAACACAAAAGGAAGTGTAGCATTTCCTTTTGTGAGATTCACAAGATTTATGTTTTTACAGCATTTGCCAAGCTTACAGAAGTTTGCTTATGACAGACTACCCTCATTAACAACACGAGTTCTTGAGAAAGGGTGAAATGTTTTCTTTAAAACCATACACCTACTTTTTGTTTGTCCAAGATCTTCATGGCGTAGAACTGGTTTGTTCCTTTATGTTTGACAAGCATAACTCGCCCAAATGAGCCAGTACCCAGAGTCTTGAACCTATCAAAGTCGTCCAGGCCCGTTGTGCTCTGAGGAAAAACATTGTCAGTAGAAGTGAGAAAGCAAACTGATGATTTCAATGCTCCAATTCTACTTGCAAGTTTGGTATACTTTTAGCTCTTGTAGATACTACTAATTAAACGTTATGTTTTCATTGACACATGTAGCTGGATGGAGATGTTATAGAGTAAATGCCTCTTATGGACACAGTTAAATTACGCAATCAGCTTGCATTCAAATCAACAAGATCTATGCTATTTTGAACTAAAGGAAGTGGCTAGATGCTATCTTCCAAAACGTCTAATCATTTGTCCCCAGAGTATCAAGGGGAATTAAAAGTCTTAATTCTTAAAGGAAAGTACTTATGAAGAAATATCATGATCATGTTACCTGTGGTGGACACTCCCATTTTCTTAAAAAATCTTCTTTGGCTTTAGCTAAGAACTCTTTCACTATAAAAAGAGAGGAAATTGTAAAACAACAATTAGCATTTCGGCACTCAAACAATGTCATGACACGTTGAGGGGGGAAATAACAAACCAGGGCAGTTTAACGTATTCGGGAAAAATAAACAAAGGCAGTTCACATGTTCAGGAAAAATGCATCTTATAAGGTCAGGCAAATGTCAAGTACTGGGGAGAAAGGACTATACTTGACAAAATTCAGCAAAAGATACCTCCTGAACAAAACCACACACCTAAGCGGGAAATTTTAATGAATAAAGTGATGCAAAGAGCTCTTGTGGGCTTTACAGAACTGGCCAATTTAAAAAAAGCTATTCTGCATCCCTTTCAGGAGTAGGTGGGAGTAAAGGGGGGGGCAATAATAATAATAATAATAATGATAATAATAATAATCATGATCATAATAATAGGCAGAAAAGGAGAAAAGACAAAATGCAGAACACAACTGAGACTACAGTGCAGGCATTAGAAAGACAGTGCATTGTGAAAGTCACAGCAGACATGAGATGTCCAAAGTCACAGAGTCATGGCAAGTGTCTAGTGTCTATTGGTGAAGCACTTTGGTAGGCAGCTACTGATTTAAATGCATACCTAACATTGAAATACTGTTTTATATGTGGAAGCTGCATAGCCCAATTAATCTAAATCTCTGTAATAAGATACAATACAATACAAGCCTGGTAGGCTGAAGAATAAACTCAAGTAAGCCTAACATCCTCTCTGTGACTTAGGATGTCTCATAGAAAAATGAGCATACCAAAAGTCTCTACAGTTCACCAAGGGTTTGCAGGAACATTCACCCACATGGATGGAAATGATGGAGAAGAGAAAGAGAGGAAGAAACATTTATGAAGTGTTTAAAAACAAGAACATTAGAGATTCAAGTGGGTTCAATGCAACACACAACAAAATGACACTGAAGAAGACAACATAAGGCATTCCTACCACCTGACAGAAATTATGCTACATTAAAACAACAAGATCATTTGAGTTAAAAAAAAAAGACTGTTTTTATTCCAATGTCTCAGAAAAATATAGCTATAATCAATAGTCAGGGGAATCATTTATATAATGTTGTAACAGCATCTTCATTTTGAGTTAGTTCTTAACAACAGGATATTTCTGTTCAGTAGGGTTCAATTCTGTTCAATATTTAGGTCAAACTCCTCAAAGGTATTGGAGAATACTCTGGAAAATATTGAAAAAATACAAACATTTGTCACAAAGAAGGAAAAAACAACAGACTGAAAAGACATTGTACAAAGCACACATAAAAAAACACTTTTCATAATTTGCAGAACACCGTGCACGAAAAAAATGACAGGACAGAGATATTAAAGATGAAGAAAGCAACTGAAGCGCTGCAAATGGCCTGTACTACAAAGTGTCACACCTAAGCTGCTTTTACTGATGTCAGATCCAAAAAGGAGGTAAGGAGAAACTCTAAATAATAAAAGGATATGAAACCAGACTGCTGCTTGTTGTTCAACAAATGAGAGCTGACTGAACAACCACATCCATGCCTAATCAAACATAAAGGCTTCTCAAACTTACTAAAATCATAATAGAGTAATATGCCACTTATTATAAACTTCATGTTAATCAATCTTCCTGCAAACAAGCGCAACAAACACAGACTAAAACTCCTCCAGCTCAGCGCTACAGATAGTGGTGGACTCATTTTCTGTGTAAAAGTAACACTGCACTTACTCAACTTATCCCACATGATGGTGAACTCAGAGATATGAGGCACCTCACTCTCTTGTCCTTTGTGCTCTTGGTTAGTCTTACGACATATGTGAAAAAGACGGCTGGCGAAAGATTGATCCTTTCCCTGGGCCATTTTTTAGATGAATTTCCTGATGTCTGAGAAAAAAAAGGGCTCGCAAGCAAAGTAACCGTTTTCAGACTGGAGACCAACGAGTGATACCAGCTTCCTGTATGCAGCCGAGAACATTGCAATGCTCGGCTAACCACATAAAGTTAAGCTTCCTGTTTAAGTACACTACTTCAGTTTCAGTGACCAACTGTATGTCAACTTTCTCTATGCTGTGTCATTTGAAAGCACTTGTACAGTAGGTCCCCCATGCAAATGGTGATGTTTTGACAAAAAGGTATACAAAGTAAGGAAAGCACACTAAAAGGCCAGCCTCTGAATGTTATGTCAAAAACATTGCACAGCTATGGTGCATTCAGAGTGCTGATAAGGAAACTAAGTGTAGGTCTCTAACGCCCACTGACTAACATAGAGGCAAATTATCTCCAGGTTATCATGCTCTCTGGCGGTAAAACTGAACAATGCAGTTCCTCAAACAGCTTTCTCTTATGCCTGAAGTCGCCCTTACAATCTGACCCCCATACTGCATTCTGTTGTTTTAAGGGATGCTGGTATTACAGAAATGTAAGGTTTGTTTTGTAGTCACACTCAGTATGGGCCACTAACTGCATAAAAGGCCTCAGATGAAAACAAAAATCTAAATGAGACCTAGAACATGTTAACATGTTTCTAAGCAGCTTGCTGTTTGCATCACGGTGTAATTGTACACAACACTCAGGCCCTCCCTGTAGAAACTACAGGTGGCTTAAGTCACAAGGCCGTGAGACTGTGTGGATGACTGCCAATCAGAAAGCAGGTCAAGATCAGTGCTTTCCAGACAGACCACTAGGCATGGTACAGTTTAGTGGATTAGCTCGGTCATTACTGCCAAATACACACTAAACACGACTGAGTGCCCTCTGGCTACTGTTCTCAAGTGATTGATAGAGCACTTTGTATTGCTCCTCAACAGGTGCAATCTAACTAGGAAGGGAGCTACCTTTCCCTTGATGTTATAGCATCAACACAATAGGGTAATGTCACTGTAAGAAAAGCAGCGATAAAGGCATAACATTTTGATTTACAGTAAACTTGTTGACAGCTGACTTGACACATCAGTGTTAACCATGTTGGATGGAAACTGTTGCGAGCCATTTTGCAGTCCTTGTTTAGAAAACAAAGCGACACTAGAAACCAAAAAAAAAAAAAAACACTTGTTGTATTACAGTCATTAGCCTGGTTTAGCCACATCAAGCCTCCAGGTCAACTTGGCTTTTTTAGTCGTTATCAGGTACCTGTTGTTAGCTGTGAGCAGGCCTTGCACTGCAGCTATAGTAGAAACCAATGTTTGTGGATGTTATCTGGCCGCAGTCAGCTAATATTAGCTCTTTAGAAATCAAACGAGGTGCCTTGATAACTTTAGTTAACGTTACAATATGAGACAATTGTAAAAAGCTTTATTTAATCGACTCAATAGTCTGTCTTTGAATTCACTGCTGTGGGAAAGAAACCCTGCCATTTTGCTTATATGCCACATACAATAATTAGCTGGCTGCATCCTCTGTGGTGCTCCCGTTAAAGATAAACAGACAGCTATGATAACGAAGAAGCTAATACACCTTGTAAACTGCCCTACCAAAGATGGTTCTTCTCTGTAGCCTATATCCCTGTACTGTCCTGCTAACACTGGACAACCACTGCTAAAGGCTGCTCTTCACTGACTTCAGGATAAGCAACCTCACGCTGTATAATTACTAACATTTGATGGCTAACAAGGTAGCTGAATAGTGCTCACCGCTTTCTTGCTCATTGCCTTTCTTGGCAGTTGCTGCGTTTCCCATCGTAGGAAGACAGGGCGATGCACAGCTGGCTGGCTAGGAGCGATGATGGTGGCGGTTAGCTAACAGGGTCCTCCGTTAGCTAGCGTTAACAAATTTTAACTTGTGCTAGCTGGTTGGCTAACAACAACATCAATGTCTTCTCTCCGTGAACAGAACCTCGACGTGCTCTGCTAACCGCCCTATTGATCTTTATTTACAATGTCCTTTTGTCGTTCAAGTGTGCCTCCGCTGGAATGAAAACATGATCCAGACTTTTCACCTCTGCCTGCTGTCGTTTTATGCTGCGTTCACGTCATATGGGAATACCCACAACTGACTCGATGGGTGAAATGCTGCCTTCATGAGCCGGTCGGAAATCGTAAATACTTTTTTTTTCTTGAATTCAGCATTTTTCACTTCAAATTTTAGTACTGCTTCAACACGAGTGTACGTTTTGTATTATTGAAATATACGATAAATATCTGTAATTACATTTTATACAAAAAAACTTAATTTTGTTTACTTGGGCTCCATCACTTTGACCAATGACAGGTGATGACTTGGTGGGTTGAATCTATCTCTCAAAAATAATGCTTTGCTATTAAAATTTAGGTACACCCAGTAGGTGATTTGTTAATTTTTAACAGGGGGGATGGGCCACTGAGGACTGCAGGATTATCATATAGGTCTAGCCTAAATTTTGATATATATATAATTGCGATTTATAATTTTGATTTAATAGAACTGCTATTAGGCTAAATACATATTTTGTGTAGGCCTATTCTTTTACTGCATGTGGACATTAAGCATTTTAATAATGCTTATTTTCCAAAACACACTGTAGTTTTGATGGTATAAACTTCACCTCGAATTATGTAACTGTAGCAGCTGAGCGGTGCTGTCAGTGCAGGTTAATTTCCTCAGTCACATTACCTGCTCCACTCCCAGGTTACACCAAATATCTATAGTAAAGACTATATCTGTAGTTATGTCTCTACTCTATATGACACTACTCTATAGAGTATGTAGGCTACAATATAGTACAGAACTGAATATTTATTGTATATAGTTTAGAGAATATTATAAATCCAAGACGATACTGACAGAAGGGCAGGGCTGAAAGAAAAAGGCACAATTAAAAATCTGTCTACATCTGGCTACTTCAGCACCACAGACGGCGCAATGGATTTATCAATGCACAGCACAGTTTGGCTACTGATATTTCAGAGCCATGGTGGAGGCCATAGATTCTAACCTACACAAACCTCAGTTAGATAAAGGAACAATTTGTCAGGCAGACTAGAATAACATATTCACCTAAACAACATCTCTTCCCCTGCACTCTCTCTGCTACTAGGAGATGGAGAGGGGGGATGGCAGATAAACGGGGTGGGGGGGGGGGGGGGGGGTGGGGGGGGGGGGGGGGGGTGCATTTTGGTCACTTTGCTAACAAGGGGGATGGTATCCCTGCTCAAATTGGCTACTGGGTACACCTTTGAGTAAACTTTATTATTTAGAGTAAAATATGAATTGCTGAGAAATGAGACAATTTCATTTTGAAAAAAAAGAGAATTTGATTATATTATTAGAAGAAGATGATGTAAAACTCATTATATTGTGATCTGAGTCATTAAGGCTACAGGAGTAAAAAGCAAACACTGTTGCTGTAATATGATGTGTTAGGATCCTGAAGGAAAGTTAAATTGTTGCATGCTCTACCTTCTCTCCCCATAGTCAGGTGTTGAAAAATGACACATAAAGTGGGAATATTCCAATTACTTTTACTTTTTTACTTTTTTTTTTACTTCAGGGATGCTGTATTGTTAGCAGTGTTATATCTTTAACAAAGGATCAGTGCAGTGTTATATTATTAACAAAGACAGACAGCTGGATGCTAATTGTTGAGAAGTGCACATAATCCTAGATGATGATACCTTAATGGATGTTTTGAAAAATAGTGAACAAAATAATAAATCATTATATGAGGAAATTAATGGATAAATGAAATGGGTGTGAAAATAAATAAAAAATGTTAAAGAAGTAAAAAATAAATAAACAACCAAAAACCTTTGGAACAAGCAGCAATACAACATTAATCTAACCTGGCCTCATGAGGATTGCAGAAAATGGATTTGTCAACAAGGAACCAGTCAAAGGGTGGAAACAAATGTCATGGCAGTATCACAATGAAATTATTACGAAAACCATGGGTCATAATGGCATTTTTAATCATTTTATTATTCATTGTGTTTTTTTTTTTCATCTGGAAAATTTGCATTTGATTCAAGTAGAGAGATTTGTTTGTACAAATAAATCAAAACTAAAGCTTTGAACTGTTTTTCTTTTTATTCAGGGAGATTATAGCTATGTTATATGTAGCACTTTGAGATTCACTGCGAATGAAAAGTTTATTATTATTATTATTATTATCATTATTATTATTGTAGCTGAATGAAAACCTGCCAGGAAACTTGCAGGTCTTGTCACTTTGACAAAAATATTAATGTTTAGTAAATGTTTGCAAAAATAGTATTTCGTTGTTACTGTATAGCGATAAACACTGAAGGTATTAAGATGTGAATGACCTCTGGGCGGGACGCGCCCATAAACGGCAGGGTTGTGTTTTTTTTTAGCACCATGGTCAGCGACACAGTTGCTAGGTAGCTTCAGTGTTTGTATCGGAGAGCATGACGGAAGAAGCTGCATCGAAACCTGTAAAATAAAGGTGAACGAAATATAACTGAAAGCGCTGGGAAGTCTTCTGTTTTTAGTTAAAAGTTGGATAATAATATGTGCTGACTTAACACGTAAGCCCTACAGCGCAATAAACGTCATGTTGGTACCAGATTGTGAATGCAAACTTCAGCACTTAATTCAGATCCCCCCTCCTCTTGGAGAGCGAATGGTTCAGCCCATGGACTCGCTCCAGCTCTCATAGCACACTGGAGGACTACAAGCGACTAAAAGATACTGATTTTTTTCTGTCTGTCAACCAGTGTTTTCAGTAGTAACGCTGTTACACACCATAAACACTATTCTAGTTTTGAAAATACTCTCAGGGCTGGACGGTTTATCTAAAGAGACCCCAGCGGCTGTGTCGCTTGGATGAGAGCAGCAGAAGAGCTGCACTGCAAAGTGTCCGGAATAAATAAGGTAACGTTAACGGGCTACTTCACTTTCAACCGCTGCGGCTAAGCTAACAGTAGAGTAGTCCAGGGTCATTGTTTGCTTTTGAATTATTAGACGGTGTCTCATTCAGGAATTTGTTCATGTCATGCTGTAGGAACCTAAAATGAAAACGCCCTCATTCGCTTGGCAGTTAAACGTTAACGCTTCATTTGGAGGAGTCGAGTAGCAGCATTGCCAGATTGTTTCCCTTTGCGATCCTTCCACCTGACCCACACAAGTGGCTAGCAACCTAACGTTAGCTGCAGCTCGCTAGCAACTATTTCATAGCAATAATGCACCTGCTTAGGCTTTGTGACATTTAATTTGGCAGCGCAACTAATTTCCTGAAAAACCCTCATATATCCAAGATATTAACGCTACATGCAAGATTTAATTCCAGTGTTTGCTAATCCTGAAATACAGACAAGATCTCCAGAAAGGGGATGGCCTCCGATCCTTCCAGTCATCTGGAAGATACCATATTGGTTGCTATGCTATTTCTTAGCTCAAGCTAGCTTTGCAAGGACCCGTAAGATGATGTGTCTTGCCATGCACGTTTAGCAGGATGCTATGAGCCTTGTTATTTACACAAAGGCTATGATGTTTGAAGAGCCAGTATTTATATGATGTAGTATAGTCTGTTTGTACTCAACTGTGCCACTTACAGACCACATGCTGAAACATCACCCTGGAGATGACCATTCCCAACAGGGCAGATGGATTACATAAAAATACCAGCATGACATATGATTTCTGGATGGCATCCTGCCTCCCGGACATATCCCAGAGATAAGTCTATTTAGGAAGATATGATATGTATAATCTTTTATTTTAATGCAGGCTACAGTTGGCATACTGGAGGTTTTGGATTCATATAGGATATTTGTTGCAGCGTTGCACACTACAGCACTATACACTACCACAGTATCCATGTAAATTAGGCTTGGTTGCTGTTTCACACCCCTGAAGCTGGAGAACACCATCATTTTAGGCAGGTTTGAGCTATTTGTTCACTCCAAAGATTGGACTTCTACATTGTTCATCAGGTTTACATTTTTTAAATAATGTCATATGCATTGCAGTTTTTGTTATTTTTGACAAATACCATATGCTTAAATTAATCTCTGACTGTGAGTAGTCTTGTTTGTCATACAAGTTCACATATTGTCCGTGTCAGCAGCCAATCTGCAGCACACCACAGAAGGACTTTGTTTTTACTTGTTTATTGATTTACCAGTTAAATTCTGCTTGACTTGTAATTCCATTGACTTCGCTTATATCTACAGATCCTTGCCTGTTTTTTGACTACACACCAGCTAGTGAAACTCTCGCTGATTTCTCAGTACTCAGACAGGATTAGGTAAGAAGTTTGGAAGTGTTTGAGTTGAACCCATATTTATATCTGTTGATAATACACCTCCACAGACAAAGCTTACTTTGTAACAACAGTGCGGTGCTTAAACAAACACCTATAGTAAGTGCACACTGTAGCAGCCACATGTTGTGATCACACAAATATTTGCTCAACTTTGTCTTACAGAAAATAAGGTCAGATGAGATTGTAGTTAACACAAATGTTTAATAGAATTACTAAAGCAGTGGCTGAATTTCACATATGACCATTTTGTCTGTATCACTGTAAAAGTTAAGCTTTGCTTTCAGATGTTTGTTGGTGTATTTCAGTACCCTGTGGGCTGATAGCTCCCACACTCGTTCCTCATCATATCTGGAAGAAGGCACGAAGCCATAGTTGGGTCACTGGTTTGAGCTAATTTTAGATCCACTGGCAATTCTAAACCATCTACTTTCCTGTGAGAGTAGTCCGCGAACTCAGCTATCGCTTTCCCTGAGAGAGCAATGTGGTAGTAGTGGCCAAATACACAGTGACAGAAGTAGAGACCGTTTTTCACAGAAGAGATCTTGCAAGTATACTGTATGTTTTAGGCCTTGAAGATGCACAGAATCACTTTGGCATTGTTCCTTGTAAACGTAAGAAAACATCCAGTGAAAAGGGTTTTATACTATCTGTATTACAACAAAATTCTTTTGTTTACATTTGCTTTTCAGTCAAGGATGTGTAATAGTACAACATGACTCCATTCTTAGCCAGTGTCTCTTGCCTTTTCAATGGCTTTACATGCCCTGAGGTCCCATCACTGCTGTAATGGCAAGACCGGGGCATACCGCATGTACAGGAAATAGCCAGTGTCTGCAAATCCCGCTCTTTCAGCAAAACACACATCTAAGTGGTGTTTCCCCAAGTCTCTCTGTTGATTCTGTATTTGATGACTGCTTTCAAGATGTAGTTTCATGTAAGGCAGGGAAAACATAAAACAAGCCCCTCAGGGATGTACTGCTGGTTGTTGAAGGGACTTCTGTAATAGGTGTGACACCACTTAAATAGAGTCTACTGCTTCAGTTCAGCTCAGCTTTTCCTTTTTCACACATCTTGTAAAGCTATTTGTGCTGTCTCTTTGTGGCTTTGCTTTTGATGTAAAAAGAGTATTTTTGAAGTGTCATTGCCTTATGATAGAGAATAATATCTGTGTGAAGATGGATTTCTTTGTAGTTTTGAACGAGAATCATGTCACTTCCTGATATTTTTTCATTAAAAGTTTTTAATGTAGCCTAAATACTGCAGCAAAATACAGTATATATTCCTTAAAGAAAACAGACATGTACAGTAAAAGAACACAATGGGACACTTGCATTACCAACTAGTGCAGGATAATTAGGGAAAAACTCTGCATAACAATGCCCTGAAAGACAGACATGCACTTGTCATGCATTTAGGGCCTGCAAAACAAGAGAGTGATGCAGATGAGCAGCATGAAGAGCTGACTACAATGAAGTCTTTCTGTGTTGTGTGGCACAGGGGAAGTGCATGAGCTCAGCATCCATAGGAGCTCTGCCCATTCAGCTGCTTTGTTGGCCCTCTGGCTCCCTCTGTTGGAGAAAAAGTGTTACTGCGTCAGAGGATTAACTACTTGCTGTACTTAGTGAAAGGGATTTAGTTAAGATTTAGTTGTTAATACTTCACTGCTGGATTAATTGTAATGATGTTTTCTAATGCTCGCGGTAAAATATAATAGCATGTCGACAAACTTATCTTCTCTCCTGGATGTTGTACATGACAGTATAGCATGTTATTGTCTAGTATGTATTTATAGTCTGTAGTATGTACTATACATTTCAAAGGTTACACTATCTACCTTTTAAAGATGGAAACATTTCTATTTTTTATCAGGAAATGTTAGACTGTAACATCATGGAGGGTATGACACGAGTCACTGAGCTGAATTCAAACCTGTGACGTCACATCAGGATATCCCTGATTCAGTCCCCCGGGCAGTCAGCAATAACAGTACCTCTAATCTGGTGTCTGATTACAATGAAATCCCACTTCTATAACGTGAACGCAAGTAAAAGTAGGCCGTGTTGTTGCTGATAACCACCGCTACCACCAAGACAAATGAGCAAAACATGAGAGAGCCTCTTCTTGTTGGATCATCCATCAGTGTGCTACCAAAGCGCCTCATCTATGACCTCATATGGTAGCCACGCAAACAGGCCTGCATAGAAATCTGTGTTGACATTTTACTCTTGAAAGGCACAAAGAAAGAAATTCAATCACATTAGCAGTGAAGATATTTGAAAACAGAATTTCTTTTTTCAGTTCTTATGGTAACATGTCTTAGCTCTGTATTAATATCTAATATTAGCTCTTTGATACTGAAGATCTAAAAGAAGATCTTAAGCTTAAAATGAGGTTTAATCATTGCTATTATTAGGATACATAGAAATATTTAAACAGAATTTTAATTGGGAATGTTGAATAAAATAAAATAATTACTCCTTACATTATGAAGATTAATAATCCAGGAGTATTGTGCAGAATAATTAGGATTAACATCTCAGATATATACCTGTAGACATAGTGTGAGAATTGTATATTTTTCAGAGATTACTTATAGTATGCACATGTGTTCTAGTTGTATGTGTAACGGTATGTGTTTGGTGCATCATGTGTCTATCAGATCACCCTTGTTCCTGAGGGTTTACATGACACCAAGGTCCAGGGCTCCCATAGAGACTGTGTTCCCTGCCTCCTGTACAGAGATCCAGCACACCACTGGGAGGTGGGGGCAGGTTGTCAGCAGCGCAGCTTGCCTCACTTTATCACTCTGACTCTTTGTTGTTGCTCCCCCTCTCTCTGCTGAACCTGTTCCAGTCTCTGTCCTCCCCAGGATCAATGTCTTGTGCTTACCACAGGCAGACCAAGGGGATGACAGTGAAGACTCCTGAGTGATGCAGTAATGCGATTGGATTGTTTCCCCATTCTAATTTGTCCAGAGAATGCTGATTGAATCGATGGGGTTGCTTTTCAAGTCAGCTTGTGTGCATATCTTCCGATGTGTGTAGGTGTAATGTGCTCCTGTAGGCGTATCTGTATGTGTGTGCATGTGGACAGTGAACAGTGGTAGAAAAAAATAGGCCTTTCAGTATATTCTCACCACTAGAGGCTACTGTTGATCTCTTTATGAAATTCAAAAGCGGGACCAGAAGACAGTGTACTGTAGATGTAGCCTAACTGGTTTATGTTCATAATCTATGATTTATGTGTCTTTTTATGTATACTATATTTCACAGACCAATGCCCTTCATATTTTTGAGTTAACTTTTTTGATTGCATTTATTTCTTCTCTGCAAATAATAACATCTCGACTAGAATTTGTGATTTCTTTCTTTTCAATCATAGGAAACTGCCTTATGAAGGGTATGCATAGATGTCATCATATCCCAAAGTCGCATAATTTTTTTCCCTTATTTTATTTGATTAATTTTTAGAGGCCTCTAGAGGTAAAAAAAATCCAGTAACTCAGAAGTTAAAAGCCAAGATTAGAGGAATATACCGTAGATTAATATATGTAATTTTGTGTAGCAGAAATATGTTGTTTATCTGCTTTCCTATCCTATTAATCATCTCACAACCCCTCAGATTTATCTTGCCACCTCTGGGTTCCAACCCTTCTGGTTGAGAGACACTAGTATGGATCATTGCTGAATAAAAATTTTGCAGCTACATGTGCCATTTATTGAGCAAGCGTCATGAGCAGCTGGAATCTATTGAAGCATACTGTAAGTCCAGGAAACAATTTACGGCTTGCCAGTCCATCACTGAACTGACTCACAGAGATTCACACCTGTGGGCAGTTTGTAGTCTCCAGTCCACCTCAGCGCTGCTTTGTGTTTGAAAATTGGAGAATGTAGAACAACTGGACATGGGTACCCACACTGACAAAAGGAGAACATGCGAACCTCACACAGAGAAGACAAGGACTCAAATCTTGTCCCCTCCTGCACTTAGGCAACGGTGCTAACCACTGAGTCACTAGGCTGCCCGACTCCCGAGCCAGCAAAAAATGTAATGTGACAGGACGTCTCAACAATGGCTGATTACCTCAACATTGGTTTGATGATACACTCAAAGACCGCAGCCAAACAATAACAGAATCTGGCTGGTGAGTGGTGTAAATTCCCCACACTGTTCATAGCTTGAAGCATCCTTTATACAAACCACTGTAAAAATGCCATCTGCTTGAAAGAAGTGACCTCGCAGACATACAATGAAACCCAGCTGGCATTAGCATGAAACGCAATGAGATGCTGCAAACCCTTAACTTGACAACCACATTAATATTTCACCATGGTTCCACAGAATACCAATTAATCCAGTGGACATCACACAGTTTTGGATTATTTCATTAGTAGAACTGCAGTGTCAGAGCTGTACAGAGTTCTCACTGAACTGTTACAGTCAGTGTCAGATTGACTGATGTAGCCTTTGATAGGCCCGTGTGCTGCTGTTGCTGCTGCTTTACATCAAAAGCATGTCCAGTGCACTCCAGTCCAGAAAGAAAATGCACACTGATCCACACCATGCACTAGTCACCCTCTGAGCAGTTAGTCTACCACTATTCTGCAGCTGTAAAAGATATTTTTTCTTGTCCTCCACAGGCATTCCTATCCATCCCTCTGTCCATCCCCCTCCCTCCCTTTCTCCTCTTGGGGTTGTAAATAAGCTGGGGCCGTGTAGACCCCTGAGAGGCCCTCCCCCTCCCACTCTTCCCTCTTCAAACTCCCTTGCCCAGCAAGACTCTGCTGCTGCTCTTTATGCTGCTGAAAGGCGCCTGGGAGATGCTCAGATGATCCATTGGGCCATCCTGAACCACATTGTCCATACAACCCAAGACAGGGAAGACTAACTGGTGCGAGTGCGAGAGAGCCCTTGGAGGGTGCTGCCAGTACCCTGTAAGGCCTGCCCCGCCAAGCCTGGCAGACAGCTTGGCTTCCCCCTTCACTCCTCCAGCCCCTGAGATGCCCTCCCCTCCCAATGATGGAGGTGAGTAAGAGGGGCCCAACTCTCAGGACTGATAGGTTTTTGTAAAAAATAAATGCATGCACACATAAACACACCTGCTCATATACAGTATGTACCTGCCTGCCTGTTCATCAGTGTTATTCTTTCCTGCACAGAACCCCCCCTCACACACACACACACACACACACACACAAACAGATCATGATGAAAGAATCATGATGCATGCAGCTATACCAAACTAGAAACCTAATTCATTTACACAACAGCTCCACAAACAAACCTCGCTAAATCCCCTGCAGAAACGAGGGAAAACACATTAGAGGACTCCAGCAACTCCTGCTCCCTTCCAGCCTGGAGCGCAAGCTGTGACTGTATCTAGTTTTGTTGTGTGCTGTCTCCTCCTCCAGAGGATCAAGGAGCATCCCCCGTGAATGTGCCATCTGTGGGCTCCTACCAGAGCAGTGGGAAGAGGAAGGTGCGCACCAAAAAGAAGAAAGGCACCATCACCGCCAATGTCGCTGGCACCAAATATGAGATTGGTATAGTAACCTATTTCTAATAGTAACTATAAGCTTTCCAAATTACTACAACAGCAACAATACATAAAAATGTACAGTAAAGATGTTAGACATGATTAAAAACAGTTTTGAAAAGGAACTGAAACAGTCATGTATACTACAGAAATGTCAGTCTACAAAGATAAAATATCTTTTGATCTTGTGTCTGAGTGTAGCCGGTGTAGGATGAAAAGAGGCTTTCTGTGAAATGGTGATGAAACCCTTTCATTGATGTGTATTATCTTAGTATTGTTTGTTCTTGGAAAACAAGGGAGTAGCCTGGAAGGGTTTACCATATCAGTAGGGTAAGTGGTTATAGTTTCAGTTGTAGTATTAATGTAACTTCAGGATTCTACTTACACAGACTGGTGAGAAGCACTGTTAACATTATTGAACACACAGTAAATGATCATTGGTCTTGTCGGGTAAAATGAGATTATATCAGATCCAGCCACATTGTGTATAATACAAAGCTTCAGTATTTCAGTATTCATGAAAATTTTATTATTTAGCAAGACCAACATTTTGGTTGGTCCCGCAGGTAAGATGAATATACTGTGACACAATGAATGGTATATTCATTTTAGAAACAACTCTCGGTTTCGGGTCAGTCAGTCCCTCAGAAACACAAATCCAATCCCAGTATTGTCTCAATAATAAAATCTAATTTGCTGTGGTGGATTGTTTTGAAAGGGGGCATAGTTATTTAACATATTAAATAAAAGCTAATAGAGTTTCATTCCAATGAAACAGTTCACGCCGAGACAACTCAGCCTTACATAGATACTGTACATAAATCTTTATCGAGGTAATTTAAGTGGGCAGTGAGCTTTTTTTGAGAAGGGCTGAAAGAGCATAGTAAGCACTCCTCACATGTTCGGTATATTGTGTGGCAGCAGAGCTCTCAGGGGTGAACTACACAGATGAAACTAAGGAGTCAGCAGTAGCAAGTTGAAGTCAGGGGCTGTCGGGATCCTGTAGGTAGATGGAAGTCTAGCTGTGAGTCAGTTTGCTAGCTGTGACGAGACTCTCACAGTGGCCATTTTGAGGGCAGTGCAAGGCTATTTTGAAGGAAAATTAACACTAAGGGCCAGATGCATGGGTCATTTTTGCTCTTTCCTTTTTTGCTCCTGTCTTTTTTTTTGTTTCAGAATTGATAGTATTACAGATAAAGGTTAAAGGTAAAGGAATATGGTGTTGGAAATTTGTTTTACACCCACTGAGAAGGGAATGTAAACTCTGGCCCTAAGGATGTCTGTTTAGTGAGATGTGTAAGAGAGGATTGATTATAGCTTTGTACTCAAAGACCCTACTGGTAACTGTAAGCATGGGCCTGCTGTGATGTAAACCCTCCCTGTTCCAGATAGTCCAGTCAACCTCTTGTTAACAGATTGATGAAGTCACATCGGAAACATCTTTTTCCTATTCAAGTGCCATCATGCAACATTAGGCAAGCCTTCTTCAGGTTTGTGAAGGCTTTCAAGAAATTAATTAATACCTCGTTTCGTTAGGGCATATGAATTTTTCATTACTCACTGAATAATGAATCATTGTTGGATTAATGTCCAAATGGGCTTGCCACCTATCTCTCATGCTATGGGGTTTCCATTGGGATTTGAATGCATTACAGACAATTAATTTATCTTTTTGAAGAGAGGCATTACGATTGGCTGCTCTGCAACCATTCCACGAATGGTAAATATTGCTGTGAGCTTTTTGATCTATAATCTCCAGGACTCATTCTCTCTTAATGTATGCAAAGACAAAATTTAAGCCTGCAAAATGTTTGAGTGAAACATTGATCTGTTAAGTAGAAATATTTGATTTGTGGATCCAAATCACATCTTGTTCTCATTTTGCATCAATATCAGTAAGTTGCTTTGCCATCATTTATATGGCCACACAAGTCCTCTTGGATTGTTAAGTCTAAAAAAAAAAAGTTGATTTAAATGACTGAATTGCTCATTCTATTAATGGAATATAAATCTTATGTGATTGTTTTCCACCCAGTTCGTATAGTCATCAACGAGATGGACTTTATCAAGACCCGGGATGATGACGAAACTGCCAACCTCATCTGGAACGACTCGGCCGTGCAGCATGAGAAAATTGCTGAGCTCAGGAATTATCAGGTACACTGCATGACTACCATGTTAAGTCAGCACACCTTGGTTGGGGGCACTAGCCTAGAGGTTAGAGAAGAGAGCTTATGAAGATAAGGGTGTCACATCCAATTGCTGCACTGAACAGGAAAATCTGGATCTTAACCTTTATGCTCCAATAAAGGTGCTCAGTGGGCAACAGCTAAAGACTATGATACTGATCAACTCCCAGGTGAACTCCCAGTCAGTTTGGAAATTAAATGTCTGTAGGAACACTTCTGAAAAGATCATGTGCTATGTGTTTAGCTGACTTTACACTGGTAAACAAAATGTGAAACCAAATAACCTGTCTGCACTAATGCATATCACTAGCAGGTAAGGTAAGGTAGGATTTTCCCCAGGGATTCCTAAGAGAAAAGGTGAAAGAGATCTCTTTGAAATGAAACAGTGCAGTGCCCCAGAAGAAAGAGATTTAAAGGATGAAAGAACACGACATCTACTTTAACCTTCCCCTGCTTAGAGAATTTTATCTAAATGATTTTCCTTCAAAGAAAGATGAATCCCTTGCTTCAAATACTCCTTCGCTTAGAGTTGGATAAACATGACACAATTTCCTGCAGATGCTTAGAACTTATTACAGCACAAAGCATTTCTAGATACGTTTTTTACACTCTTGTAAGGAGAACAAACCTGCTCCAAAGCTTCTAAAAGTGTGCACTGTAGTATGTTTAAATCTGAACTGTAACAAAATATTTATTCACACTTATACATGTTGTATATATTATGTCAAATTTTATAATAAGAAAAAAAATGGAGCGTAAATTCACCTGTCACCAGATATCCCAGGACAGCAATAAGCACATGCTACATGCACATGAAGAGGTTTGTTGAGAAATTAGAAAACATTACTTATTTTTTATTGACACTTGTCAATAAACATATGTGTGAAATTTTATAAATGATTGTAGTTAACCTTATCTGTCAGGTTATCATGTTCTCAAACTTTCAAATAACGGACAACACAACTTTTTGTATATAAAAACTTAAGAGTAGAGCAGAACCATTTCCAGCTGTATTCCTGAGGAGACTAGGAGGGGGAAATGAGATTATAAATTACTGTCATTTGTTATTTAACTCTAAAAAACTAAATGTGATCAATGTGCAAGATACCATTTTGCATGTTGTGTTTAGAAGTATCCAGTAATAAGATATATAAATCAAAACTAGATAAGGCAATTTGTATCAATTTGTTCCACACTGTTAGTATAAATTAAAACAGAACAGAAAGTATTATATGTTCACACACTTTACAGAAATGAAACGGTTTCCAAGAACAGCTTGGCTCAGGTTGCTTCAGACCATGAAGCTGCAGAATGATGAAGCTGAATCTAATCAGTTTCTGTATAATGTGGTGTGGACTCCCAAACCCTGCACCCGACCTTGGGCCTGTGGGGTCGTAACACACCATCCTGCCTTATAATACGTTTTTTGACCAGTGGTAAGTAGAGGTAAAAGAATAGGTACAGGAAAAAAGTGAGGAGAAAAGTTTGGCACAGATGAATGGTCAGTGGAAATATAGTAAATATCTGAATAAAATGAAAGGAAAGGAAAAAGATGATGGTGTGCGGAACACTCTGAATCTGTCCATCTGCTTTTCCTCAGACTGTGGGAGGTAAGAGAGAGACAGCAAATAAGAAAGAAGGGTGGACAGAATGAGAGGGAACAACAGAGCTTTCACAGAGACAGATGGATGATTGACAGGTAGACTGACAAGTTGTGAGCAGCAGGGGGTGGGGAGGCAGGTTTCAGATGTCACTAGTGATGTTGATAAGACAGGCCTAAACAACAAGGGTTGCTCTGAGTTCTGTGTACCAGTCTGAGAGTGATCTTACCTCTGTTTGACCTCCCTGTCCTGCTGAGTGAACTTGGCTGCTCCCCCTCAGCTCCAAGCGTTAGCCATCCATCTTACTGAGTGCTTATTTGATTAGACTGGGCACTAATGATCGATTAAATCACAAGCTAGTCAGAAAGAGTATGGCTTGTTAAGATAGGGGCAGCAAGAGTTCAGCTAAGTAGACTGATATTACAAATACTGTAACAGCTTAACGTGTAGCGATGTGGCTAATGCTTCACACAGTACTGGTGATTTGCCGTCAATTGTTTTCACTTGCTTCTTCGCTTGCTGTGGTGTTTCATAAGATAATTTCTCAGAAGAAAAGTAGAAGTCCCTCAACAATTGGTTTTGATTTCCCCTCACAAGCCACACCGTCTCGCGGCATTGGCATAATTGTGCAATCTCTTCCGAATCCCTAATTACGTCTGTCTCGTTTGGATAATAATCACGGATCCCTTTTACACTCTGCGTTCTTGTTTTTTCCCCTCCTCCTCTCTCTCTCTTTTAATTTTTTTTCCCTTTTTTCCTTTTAGTGATGTACTGTGAGAGTTTGCTGTCAAGTTTCAGTTCATACGAGCCTAATTAACGCCCCTGTTCAGGATCATTTGGTCAAAGAATACAGAAAACCCAGAGTTTTTCCTTTACCCCCCCAACCCCCCTTTCGGCATATTCAAAGCAATTCATTCAACTGTCACTGCAGGAGCTTGCGATGCAGAACCAATTACCTCGGCCCCTCAGAGTTGAGATTGATCTTTTTTTTTCTTGCCTCTTCCCTCCCCAACCTTTAAAGTATAAAAAAACATGGTAAACTAAATAAGGGTTGAGAAAGGTCTCAGCGTCACCTTTTTGTTTTGAGTCCGTAATTGGGCATAAATGTCAGAACATTGTAAGCTCACTTCAGGTTGCTGCCTTTAATGTGCTCATTTTTATGAAGGGGTGGGGGTGGAATTGAGTAGCGTAATGGCCCTAACAACATTATTATGTCTGCCTGTCCCTCTGCAGAGAATTAACCATTTCCCTGGTATGGGTGAAATTTGCCGCAAAGACTGCCTAGCAAGAAACATGTCCAAGTAAGTTTTTTGTCTCTCTTTGTTCGGGTTGTAGATGTGCATAAAACAAGAGCGTTTCAAAGCTAAGTGTTGAGCCAGCTGGCACTCTGAGAAGTTAGAATTGGGTACTTGTAGTACTCCACCATTTAAAGCAAGATAAGTATAAGACACTGCTATAAAAGCACAAATTGCATCTTTTGAAATACAAAATGCAACTAATAATGTTACTGCTGGAAAAGCACAGGAAAAAGTACAAATTCATCTAAAAGTATAAAATGTTGTTGTTAGGAAAGAAGAACAAGGTGTTTCTTGAATTTAATCACTTTAATCTCACACACACTCTTTGTTCCAGAATGATCAAGTGCCAGCCTCAAGAGTACAGCTTCATACCCAAAACTTGGATCTTCCCCGCCGAGTACACTCAGTTTCAGAACTATGTCAAGGAGCTACGCAGGAAACGCAAGCAGAAGACCTTTATTGTCAAACCTGCCAACGGAGCCATGGGTCACGGGTAGGTCAGAAGCTAGCAAGTGCCTTAGAGCAATCTAACACACTGACTATAAGACTGACAGGGGGCCGGGACAAGAGGGTGAAGGAGAGAACAACTTAAAGGAGAGGATAAAAAGGAAGAGAGTGAGTGAGTGAAAGAGGAAATTAGAAGTAAAACAAATAGAGGACAAACACAACAAAACAAGCCAACGAGAGGTTTGTGACCCTGACATGGGGGTCTATGGAAATAGCATTATGGCTGGGACCAGATTGAGTATTTGAGCTGAGAGGGTGTGGTGAATCTCATTGTTGGCCTCATTGTCCTCGATGGTCACACTCACCATAAATCAGAGGTTATCGCTACCAGTGGACACACACATGCATACACACATGGTCCCTGGCAGTTACTGTAGTTCCTTCCCTGAAGGTCTCTGCATGTGATTATTGGATTCCTTTATGAGGCACCATCAGCAGTGACCAGTCAGAGTAGAAAATGGACCAAGATGGCAGCTGCAGGGAACTCTGTCTCTCAATAGCATCTCTTTATCAAAAGATGGACAAGCTGTGGTACTGAATGCATATTTCATACTTTTAGTCCCATGGGGTAAGAGCCCATCTCAGGTTGTGATATCACATTTCCATGGTATGTTTTCACTACTCTGACAGTTGAAGACATGAAGTATTTAGAGAATCAGCACCAAATACAATTTGTCCTGAAGTGCAAGCAAGCGTGACGTTAACTCCTTAGACTTACCAGTTTATTAGGTATGCCCATAAAAAAGCAAAATCCCAGCATTCAAAGCAGCTTTTGTTTTTGTTGATGAAGTCAGAGAAGTGTTGATACAACTCAAGTTATTTTTGAGCTCATAGTGTTCTTTTCTTGGCATTATATTGAGAGGTGTTACTAATATTCACCCCAATTTGTGTAAATCAAAATAAAAATTAAGAAACACGCCAGAAGAATATGTAGTCCAACTCAACATCACAACTACAGTCTTAAAAGTGACCAAAGAGTTAAATCAACTCCCCTCTGTCACCATCAACACAACTGAACATAATATACCTGGATGAGTGTGGGGAGCCTCACTCTGTTTGATAGAGGACTTTGGTATTGATTTTGAGGCTCCTTTTGCTTTAAAATAATCCAGTTGGTTTGGTCACCTTAATTCTCCTGGCTGCCTCCCTTTGGAGGTGTTTAAAGGATGCACTGATTGGAAATAGACCCTTGGGCAGAGCCAAGACACGCTGGAGGGATTACATCTCATTACCAAGATGAGTTAATGGAAGTTAGGAAGCTCCCTGGGGAAAGGGACATTTAGGCTTTTTTGTCACCCAAACACTGATTGTTTGGGTGGCAAAAAACCTCGACTGTTTCATAAGATAAAATATGAGACAAAAGACAGGCCAAACAGTGAATATTATGATTTGGCCAAAATATGCTGTCTTCTGAAAAGAAATTTGTTTTTGCTTTGCACATTGCACATAGCTGATGCTGAAACTGCTCAGATTACAAAACAATTTTTAAGCATTCTTTTTGACTTTTTATTCTTTGAAAAAATATTATCCCTCAAGTGCATGTAAGAAGAAATAGTTTGGATTGCATTCATCACTGGCACCAATAGATGGGGATATTGAAGTACAAATAGCTCAGCGTGCTTCACCTCTCCCTCTAATTCTCTTTGAATTTGTCCTTTCTGGTATAATGTGAGCATTACTTATAACTCCATGCTGCACTAAGCCCTTATTTATTAAACAATAAAAGGCAGCAAACGCTGAATTATTGCAATACATTAAGAATATGAAAGATGATGAGTTTAGCTCGACCACTCAACGGCGGGTGGCTCACAAGATTAGATTTTTCTCTATTTTTTTGCATGGTGTGACGCGGCAGGAAATTAAGTTATATCTACCCCCTGTAATTTATTTTTCCGTCGGCCAACTAAATGAAGTTATTGTTTTTGTCTGAAGCGCAGCTTGTTATAAGGGAAGCAAAATAAAAGCGCGTGCGGGGCTTAAAAAGGTGAGATCCCCTCTGGTGCCAAATTAAATAGGCAGGGGAGAGTGGGCCGTGATTATCTGACACCCCAGCTCATCAATCATGTCGTCTTCTCCTCAGCTACTCCTCCTCGACTAACTAACACTGTTAACCCTGTCCTCATCATTCAGCTTGCTGTCTGCCTGTTAGGAGGCCCCCTCACATCGTCGGTCAGGATCCCATCAACTTCTCCCTGTTCTTTTCTGTTCAAGTGCAGTGATAAGCAGCCCAATGAAGTGCTGCCCTATAATACAGCAGTCTCAGTTGGCAAGAGCAAGTGGTGCTGAGGAGTGACTGATAAACCCAGAGTAACAACAACATCATGCTCAAGCAGATCTAGCTGGGAAGGTTTTATCTGAAGGGAAGAACTCTGAACTAAGACCTTCATCATAATCTGAAAGCCAACACCTGACCTAGATTCTCATATCTCCTCTTGGATTTTTGGTAAATAAAGCTTCCCTAGAAGCTCAGCAACAACGCTTCCATGTTTGTGCCTCATTAGAGCTAACTGAACTGGTGAATTATTTGGCTAAATTATAACAACATAGACTGCACTGTTCCCGGCATACTGTAAGTTCTGGCTGTGATTACACCAAGCCACAAAGCAGAGCAATGTTTGCCCTCTGGTGGCTTGGTGCCACAATATCTCAATAGTTCTAACTGTACTTTTTGAACAATCAAGTCTTTACATCTTGACCAAATATTGTGTTTGTGTGTGTGGTGTCTCTGCTTGCATGCGTAGAATGGAGCCTTCCAGACTGTGCATGCAACCAATTTAGGAAAAGTCCGCCTTAACTATGAGTGATGGTGATATAGGTCAGTCGCGTTGCTTGTACATAGTGGGAGATTGTTTAACAACGACCCCTCACCCTCCCTACACACACATACTTACACCCACATACATATGGACAGGCATACACACTCTCACACGCAAAAAAGTTTTGAAAACGTTGCCCCTCACTCTCGCGTGCACAGTCACATGGATGCGCACAGACTAAGACAGCTCATTCTTGAGTACAGCTAGCAATGGTCTGCGTACTATAAGGCCTGAGTGCCAGTGACATGAGACCAAAGCAAATGAATTAGAGGGGAGGTTGAATCGAAGCGCAATGTCTGCTCCTATTAACCCACACACAGCTGAAAGACCCTGCAACAGCATTTGATGCACTGTGCCATTCAGACAGAGTGGAGTTTGGCTTTAGAAAATTACAATGTTCTCCAGATGCTTGCAGAGTTTTGCTCAGACAAACCAGCATTTGTGTTGTACCTGTCTGTTTTTTGTACATTTATTTTTCAACTGTTTTGTTTATAGGGCTAGGTAATGAACAGAGTAACAAAATTTTTGGAAAATCCTATGCCCCACAGAGCCAAACAGCTTGTCCTGCTCAAACTAGACCTGAGGCATGCTGAGTGCACTCATTTACATATGTTTTCAGTGAACGCTTTGTAGCAGTGCAAGGTCACATGAATACCATCAGGGCACCATATCTCTGACCCTTTCGCTCTTAAGGGCTAAACGACTTTAATGTAAATTAGACTCATACCATGCACAGTAAGAACATATCTTCTCCCTCCAACTGCATCTATTGCTCATTTAGAACGTTATGCTTATTACCCATTGCTTTAAAAAAAAACAGAAGCAGGGCAAAGTCAATCTTGGGATGTAAAGATTGAAAGTATCACCAGAATAGCTAGATGTGGTACCCCAGAAATATCAGAAATATGTTCTCAATGTTCCTCAATGACATTGAATGAAATGAAATAATGTGCTGAAACTTATAAAATCTGTATACTGTTTGGCTCAATTTTTTGCTCAACATGTATATAAGACAGTGCCAATGTCATCAGTCATGTTCACGGTCCCTGCTGTGCTCTCATCTATCATTTTTTTAATTATCTTTTTTGTCTTTCCCATGCCATATTTTATTATGCTGCTGACGACACCCCAATTTCCCCCCTGAGGATTAATAAAGTTTCTGTCTATCCAGGATCTCGCTTATCCGTAACTGTGAGAAGCTGCCAGCCCAGGAGCACTTTATCGTTCAGGAGTACCTGGACAAACCCTTCCTGATGGAGGGCTACAAGTTTGATCTGCGCATCTACATCCTTGTCACTTCCTGTGATCCGCTTCGCATTTTCCTCTACAACGACGGCCTGGTGCGCATGGGTACTGAGAAGTACCACGCACCCAGCGAGGCCAACCTGGTGAGTCAGACACACATGGCCATATACACATACCTTGTAGCTAATAACAATACATGCATCTTTGTCTGTGTACTATCTGTGCACAAGGCCAGTTTGATGAGCTGTAAATGTATATACAAATGATTTCTGTTCGAAAATACAAACAGTACTTAGTGTATGGCCAGTTAGGTGAGTCAGAAAGACAGATGAGATAGAAGTACATACACAGAACAATGTGTTTGCCATGCACTCCCTTGAACTGGAGTCACGGGCATGTACAACTCAACATAATGAAAATAAGATACACTAATACACAGGAGGACGGAGTTAGGAAAGACTATAACTTCCATATGATCACAAAAACATGTTCTCATGCACACGGTTAAACGATGTCCAAATGCAGAAAACTGCAAGGCTGTATTGCTCAACACCTCCACCCTCACACACACACAAACACACACACACACAGAATGTGCAGGCATACTGTATGCACACAGCTGAGCGTAAATGTCCACATGCCAGATGTCCCCTGTAATATCAAGCCGCTCATATTTGCCTTGAGGTTCTGCACCTGCTGAAGCACAGTCTGTTGCTGATGATGGGATGTATACACAAACACACACACACAAACACACACAAACACAACAGCTTCCTATCAAGCATGATGCTTATCTACACACACACACACATAGACACGCCGCACCCCTCCTGTGACACAAGTGTGTATTGTCTTACCCAGTCTGTGACACATGATGGAGTGAGTCATGCCATGGAGATGGATGTTCAATCCCACAGAGAGTGGCTTCCAGACAGCCATCAGGAGCTGGAGTGGCCTGCGGTCACAGCGTTATTACCTTGTAGGCTAAGGACAAGGATGTATTGTCTTCAACTGTGAGAGATAGTGTTTAAAGAGGGGGGATACAACAGGGTTTACACAATGGCTAGTAATAGTCAACCACTCGATGATGCATTTTAGCCATGCACTGTGGGAACTGTGGTGCACTAGCGCTCTGACTCCTCTTATCACTGAATGCTTGAGAGTTTAGTGATGTATGATTGTAAACTTGCTCTGCTGTTGACTCATTATCCGTCATTCCCACAAGAGCATCGCCTGAGAAACATTTTAAAATACAACGTTGATAATTCCCGTACAGCACAGCAAGCTGTTCTTTATTTTTTTTACTGCACCATTTCTTACCTCCTTTAGTTGTTGCCAAGGGGGCAGTTTGTGATGCTTTTGCTTTTGCCTTTTATTCTTGTCTAACCATATTACTTTGGAGAAAATGTTTTACATTACATTGTAGGTATGTGCTCTGTAGGGATAAAAGCACGAAACACCCTTAAGTATGTTGTTATCTGTGATGATTATCACCACTGATGAAGGTATAATTAAAGTTAAGAGCTACATCATAGGTACCATAGCTATTTAGGTACAATATACAATATGTACACTATGTATGAAAATTACATTTCGTTGTATTTGGTGTTGCACTGCCCTCTCCCATGCTTCAGTGAAGTTATTAGTAGTTATTTGTATTATGGTATGGATGCATCTGGGAGTATGAAGTATGTGGAAAAAAAGCTTAATTTCTTCATCAACTTAGTTAATAAAGGAATCTAGGAGAAAGAAGAAAAGAATATTTTTTATGCAACAACGATCAAAACATGCCATCTGGTGATAATATGATCTGCGATTGCTATGACATTGGATTTTTACTATGGTCAGAACTTATAAAGAAGGTCATTTACAAGTACGCCAAAAACCTTTCACTCATTTTGACCACATATAATCGAATTGTTATTAGATGTACTCTATTTTTCAATATTAAAGAAAAGGGCAAGGCTTATTTTGTTATCATTCATATGACAGTAGTAATGTGTCCAGTGCATTTAGTATCTAAAATCGTCCTTTTAGATCTGTTTCCATGTAAGAGCTATCTCATAAAGTTGTTGCACTGCTGTAAAATTAAATAAAGTTAGTAAAATTGTTAGTCAACATGCTAATGTCTAATGCTTGTCTTCACAGAGCCAGCTCTACATGCATCTGACCAACTACTCAGTCAACAAACACAACGAGAACTTTGAGCGAGATGAGACCGTGGACAAAGGCAGCAAGAGATCCATCAGTTGGTTCACAGAGTTCCTCCGCACCAACGACTACGACGTGGCCAAATTTTGGGGAGATGTCTCTGTACGTGGGTAGTCTACCCAAACACATGCAAACACAGATACACAGTTACATGCAGACATATCACAACAGATGTGTGCTTCCACCAAAGAAAGGATGTTGGGTATGATAACAAATACACCACAAATGCAAACAACACATGCATACATCCGCAAGTGTAATCTGTAAGCGAATACTCACATATACACACTAACCAACTAACCAACACACGCCTGCACACAAAACACAAGTGGACCAGTAAAGGTTTGATATGATTTGTTATGACAGTAATTCAGTGAGCTTCAGAGCTTTGTTTAACTTCTGGAAGAGCTTGGTGAAAACATCATTCCTTGAGGGTGAGCTCTTCCTATCTGGCACTACTCCCAGCTCATAAAACACCTTTACCTTGTTCATTTTCTTTTATCAATGTCTGTTTGGATGATTCTTTTACTTCCTGAAGCTGATTTGTTCTTCTTACTTACAACACACTGTTGTGTGCCCTTTTGTCTTACTCTTACTACTCTGAGTTACTCATTTATACCCATTTCTTTAGCCCTGGTGCTGTTCTTTTCTGTTTCATTCTTCTTGACCTTGACTTTTAGTCCCTCTGTCTTTAGTCATTTGGGTTGTATAGTCCCTCAGTGCTTGTTCTCTGTCTCTGTGCTACCAGCATGCAACCACAAAATCAAATCTCATTGGTTATTATACTCTGCTCAAGGCAATCTTTTATTTCTTCTTTCAATCAGATTTCTCTTTTTTATGTTTCTGTTTAACAAAGCGGCATTTAAGACAAGGTAATGTGGCCCGTGCTTTACCCGATGGGTTAAATTAAGTAACATTTCCTCGTTCTTAGTCCTCTCTTATCCATGTTGTACAATCTCTCTGTGTGCTCCATTTTGTCACTGCGTTAAAATTTCCCCTTCCTTTCCTTCACTTCTGATTCTTTCTCTCTCATCTGTCCTGTCCCTCTGTGACACACCAAAGCGTCACCCTCTGACTTAGCCAGACTGCTCTCTTCCTTTGCTCTCTTGGCTTTTTTTCTGCCCTTTCTTCCGAAGTTGCCCCACTTTGGTGTTAGTGCTGTCAGTTCGCACTCACACACCGTGCTTTGTTTCAACTCTGTATTTATGCTCTCTGCTCTCTGCTCACTCTCCTCTCTCCTTCGTTTTTCATCTCTCCTTTTACATTTTGTTCCCGTACAGACATAGCGAGCTGCCCTGACTCTTTTTGCCAACAGTCACGGTCAGAGTAAGAGTCAGACAGTTCGTTTGCCAGAAAGATTGTCTGTGGGGTTTAAGAATGTCATGTTTTTTTTTTTTTCATGTGAAATACTGGCATCTATTTCATATTGCAGTATTATTGATGAGGGGCAGAGTATCCAGGGTTTGACCAGCAAATCTGCAGCTTTTTTATATGGGTGTAATTTTGAGAGCAGTTTCTGACTACAAATGGGTTAGTTATGGATTTTATATTTGCTAATACACACACACTCTTGCAAAAAAATTCGAATAAAAAATATAGTTGGGCAGCAATTGTAGCTTGTAGTTTAAATGCGTGGCCTTGCCAAAGACTAAAGACATGTCTGTTCCTCTTAGTTTGCTGGTCAGTATGAAATAGTTACACTTGGTCAATTGGTATGGTACTCATTTGAGGGCCATTAGTGATCCTTTTCTGATCCATTAGATCTACTCGGAAACAAAAAAAAGTAAGAATTTTTATGCCACTTGGAAAAATAAAATATCCTAAGTGATCATCTTTGTCCTACAGTTAATACAGTTATCAATTAAAATGCAGGGTTTCAGAAAATAGCTTTGAAGAATTCTCATGCATATATTTATATTGACCAAATAATAAATCACTTTAGTGGATTGCAGAAAAATTTGACACATAAATGCTTACATAAAGGCAACGAGTTCTTGCCTTAACAGAGAAGCATTATACGCATTACTATCTGTATGTACCTTCTCATTCACTTGAATGAGAAAGTGTGTCCAGACTTTTGACTGGTACTATATATTCTCCATATTGTCAGTGATACTACAATATCAACTGAACCAAGGAACCCCCATCAGGAAAAGACCTCACTATAAGCACCATTGTTTCACAAGTGAAAGATGCTATTAAAACAGAGATTAAATGAATAAATTTTACCTGCATGCACAATAGTTGAATTAATGTACAAATGTATGCAAGTGAAATTTAAAAAAATACAAGGATAAAAATTTTTTAGAGGCTTATAAAACAATTTAAGCTCAAAGCTAACAAAAGACAGGCACACGTGCATACATGTACACACATGCAAAGTGCTAGGCAGTAGCCAATGCTGGGGGCTCGGGATAAGGAATGAGTTGATGGGGGGAGGGACAAAGACACGCAAACACATACACACCAGCCAGTGCAGGGGACTTAGGGCAACAACAGAGGTAGTGGGAGCAGGTGTTTGTACTGTGAAGCCTGTGGTTCGGACGGGGGGATGGATGGACAGATGGAGGTAGGTGTGTGAGCGACAGACAGATAGAAAAGGGTGGCGGGGGGCTGCCGCCTTATCAGGCCAGGGCCAGACCACCGTACCCCTCTCCTGCACCCAGCAGTCAGACTGGTCTGGGCACACTGCAGGCCAGCAGCACTGTGTGGGGCTTGACTGGTGGGAAGCTTTGTGCAGAGTATGTGTGTCAGAGTGAGTATGTTTACCCCAGTTGCACAGTGGGAGTAGGCAGGCAGGTAGCAGCCAGCAAACATAAGTGCAAACATGCACATGCACACAGATTGGGAGCCACTAGCCACACAGATGGACCACCACCAACGTTGGAATAAGTCTGTGTGTGAGTGAAATTCAAAAGATTCTGTGCCAGTAACACTTTGTGTATCTCCTTGGCTTTCAAACTGCCAGAATGTCTTAAAGCACAGGAAAATTGTCATTGATTGTGTCGAACTACCTCTGTTTAGACGGTCTGTAGGTTACAGGTCTATGTGTCATGATTGCTCAATTGTTTACTTATTATTACTCCATTGAGTCTAGTTCTAAATCTAAAGGTACTGTTATTAGTCTGCAGTTGCAACCTGCAATTAAAGTTGGACTTGTAATTGTACCATTTTCAGTTTAAGACCTTTAATCAGGAACTAAAAATTCCAGCCTGTGGCTTTTAAGGATGAATGAAACTGACTAAATAAAAAAGTGAGATTTTTATTCTTTCTTTGTGTCGGTTCAGCTTGGTGATTCTCGCTCTCTCTCTCTCTTTGTGTTCGTGTATGCCCTGCCAGGAGCTGGTTGTGAAGACGTTAATAGTGGCTGAGCCTCATGTACTGCACGCCTACCGCATGTGTCGCCCCGGCCAGCCACCAGGGAGCGACAGCGTCTGCTTTGAGGTCCTGGGCTTTGACATCATCCTGGACCGCAAACTCAAACCCTGGCTACTGGAGGTACAACTCCGTATGTGTGTGTGTACTTGCTGTTGCTGTCAAAAACCGCATTTAATTTTTTTTAAAATACAAAAGAGGTGTTCTTATGATATTTAAAGGGAGACCTTTTTTACTAATTTGTTATTTTCTATTTGCTCTAAAAAGGTAATTATAACACATTTAATTTTAAAAATAATTGAGTATTTTGAATTTTCATTTTTAAACAATATTTCATGTAATTTCATAAAAATGTTTTTGTATTCATAAAAACACTGGAAAATTCTGAATGTGCAGTAGGCGTCATACTACTGTACTTTATAAAATTGTATTTGAGTGTGTGTGTGTGTTCGTGTGTGTCAGAAAAAGAATGGCCGCAGTCTGTGGAGTTTCACCTGTCTATGCTGCTACTAAAGTGACAGCGGCTCCTAAACTGAAGTAATGTGCCATCAGCTTGAGAGAGGAAGACTCTGCCTCACACTGACAGAAAGCATAAACACACACTGATTTTGCTTACACACTCTCGTCCCTGGTGCACCGAAACACACACAAACACCCGCACAGTCTCAAGTATGTATTTATGCACCCCCGAACACAAGGAGAGACACATTCCTATATAAAATCAAAGGAACTTACAAAGTCACAAACATGCATGTACACACTCTTATTTAGGCAGACACACAACCACAAACGTACAAACACAGTTACATGCACGTGTGCCTTTATATACACCCACATATAGGTGTAGAAATAGAAGCATGCACAGAAAGCCAAGACAAAGACACCTCTTCCTCTTCCAAAGGCACACACACACACACACACACACACACACACACACACACACACACACATATATACATGCACGCACATACACACACACACACACACACACAGAGGCAGGGTATGAAAATATAGGTCAGGGCGGCAAGTTGACTAGCAAGACGCCCGCCCCTCATTCAGTGTCAGTCTCTCAAGTGTCAATCATTCAGGAGTAGGATTCTACTTCAGAGTCCACTCCAGGATTTCTGTCTCACTGTTTTGATGTCAGCCAGTCAGTTAAAGCGTGACCTAAATCCTTTAACCCAAAGTGGCTGTGCGCCTTTTCCCCCCTCTTTTTCCACAAATTGTCTCAAAAATGGGAAATGCCTTTGGGATAATTGTTTGTTTTTCCCTATCATGCCAACCCAAAATAAATCTTGCAATTTACAAAAGCCTATGATTTGGAGGAAAAAAAAAAAAGAATGACATTTGATAGTCGGTTGGTGTTTTCAGAAGAGTGATCATGGAATTAGGGTGTTATAATTACCCTACCTGACTCTTTTTGTGTGACTGAGCATTTGTACTATATGACAAAAGGATGTACAATAGAGAGCCAGAGTGGTGTTCCTTTTGACTGCTGTTGCAGTGTGACAGTGAGTGTGAGTGTAAATGTGTATGAGACATGGCAAACAGCCGTGAATGCAGTTGTTCCACTCCAGCGGTAATGATCCCCCCTGTGCTACTAGCAGCTCTCTATAACTCTCATCAATTAACATCCCACGCACACATACACACATACACACATACACACGCACAACCCTGATTCTCTTTCACGCAACATTTACAGCAACAATCATTTATTTCCAAAATTCAACTGATTAGACAGGGGATAGTTACAAGCATAGAGACCCCTTCTCAAATCCTCACTGCGCAGGCTGTCAAGCCTGAAAATAACTTTATTACCACTTTAGCCTGTCGATGTTCATTCCTATTCAGCAGGGACGCAACACGCAGCCGGGCCCATAGGCTGGTTGCCACAAACCGTACCCTATGGCAAGCCCTCAGGTCCAAATTAATTTTTTCAGCAGATCACTGCAACATTTTGTGGTAAATTGAATCTATTTCACCGTATTTCACCATTTTTTTTTGTCACTCCCTTGAGTTCCAAAACAGTAAAAATTGTGTCAGGAATTGAAACATAATCTAGGTCTCACAGGTTTGTTTTGAATCTGTGGACTTCACCTCTCAGGTTTCCTTATTGGTGTCACTGTGAATTATGTGTGCCACGCCTCGTTGGGGCTTTACCCAGACTGCTGTTCCGACTGTCTTCCTCTTTTACTCTTTAAAACGTCAAAGTTGGTTGTTGGACATGCAAACTTGCAGCCAGGAAATGAAAGTTCAACCTGTGTAAACTGAAAGCCAGTCAGATACCTGAAAGCTAGATGGTATCATATATAAGAAACTGTCAAATGACATTAATCCTGCCTTTTGTATTTGTATTTTTGTCTGCCATTTTCTGAGTCCGTGTAGGAGAATACGGAGGTAAAAGGAACATGATTGCCTCTCACATCCTCCAATTATACCCACAGAAAATAGTCAGAATTTTGTTTTTTTTTACTAGACAAGGTATTTAAAATTGTGCACCTCCAAACTCCTGTGATTAGAGGACATCTTTGCTTTTATCTTGGTATTGTAAAAAAAACTCTGTTCATGACACCATACACAGGCTCTTTTTAAGCAGACAAGCACAAAGAGAAATTGTTGCAAATATGCTGATAACGAATACGGATACTCACAGACCAGTGCACACCTGCCAAATAGCTTGTCACAGGGGTGAAAACAGAGAAGGCAAGAGTGATGCTTCTCAAACCAAGGCCCGGCATCAAACAGGCACATTGTGGTCAGCAAGTATAGAAAGGAGAGAGGAGAAAGAAAAAGGAGAGAGACAGGCTTTTGTGTGATCCTTATCTCAATTCATCAGGGTTTTCAACACAAGTTTTACCTCCTATTGACATTCAGACTATCAGCACTACATAGGCGCGCACGAACATACATGCACACTTGCTCAAATGGCGTAACCCGAGACGTTCACTTTCATTAAACCAGCCCAGACAGCATCTGTGACTCGTATAGGAAAGGCGTTTCATTGAGCCGTGATCCTCACTTCACGCAGACACACACACACAGACACACACACACACACACACACGCGCGCGCGCGCGCGCGCACACACAGACTGCACAGACTGTGGTTTGTATTGTCAGTGCCAAGGCATTTGCTTTGAGGGCTTCATTGAGTGTTTTCTTTGTCTTTCGAGAGCAAAATAAAAAAATAAAAGCATAACAAACATGCAAGGAAAAAATAATCAATGCAGAAATGCACATATATTCATTTTAGTTCATGAACAGCATCATGACACTGGCTTTACTCATAAATTCTGCTAGCATGTGGTGTTGTCTTCAATTTGGGGTGTGTGGGGCAAAGAGAACAGCACGCGTTTCCAAATCCAGTGTAAGTCATAAGGAGTGCATTTACTCAGTGGCAAAATATAGCAGTGGGACAGCATTATCACCCCTGCAACACCTCCACCCCTCTTTCTCTCAAGTCTATCCAGGGCCCGTGTGCTGTAAGCCGGCATGACAAATAATGTCAAATGGAGTGAGGAAAATGGGAAAAATATTACTAGAGGTTCGGTGGGTGATGGGCGAGGAGAAGAGGAATATATACACAAAAAATGCTCCACCCTTTATATCTGAAACAGAAACCGACAAAGAGCACAATTGATCATTCTCATGAGGTCCCGATGGGTGTCCATGGAACCCAACACAAGGACTGGTGGATTGAGGCCCAGCCTCATTATAGTCTCCGGCTCACTTCACTTTTTCTTTTTCTTTTTCTTTTTCTTTTTTTTTTTTTTGCCGTTCCCCCCACACACAGTATAAAAAAAGCTCCAGCTGGTCAACTCTAAATAAGAAGAAACAAGTGTTTGTAGCGAGCACGAATAATTAGAAACCTGCCTGGTCTGTGCGAAGCTGTCTCTTGTGCTGGGCTCCAGGCAGCTCAAAGGCTTGTCGGCTTGCTTGTTAGGGCCACAGTCAGCGTGTAAGGGTGCTAAACTTGATTTGTGCTGCGTCAGTGCATGCTGTGTTTGAATGGGTACATAGGTACAGTACGTATGTTTGCTCTGCACTATGAACATACATGTGCGCTACTACTACAACCAAGAGTACTGGTGTGTCTGTGTTTTTTAGTGAATGCTTCTACTCTATGTGTGTGTGTGTCTGCATGTGCATGTATGTGGCTATGTGGTCTTTGTACCTCGGTTAATAGTCCTCTGTAGTGTGTGTGTGTGTGTGGGGGGTTCTGATCTGCCTACAATCAAACTCCAGCCCGCAGCTCGTGTTTTTATCCAGCCAGAGACGCAGGGAGGAATCCTGCTCAAAACACACAAATAGACCAATTTAATAAACAACACAAAAACGTGATAAGAAGATACCTCTCCTGCCAACTTTCACTGTGTTTTACATGTCAGTGTTGAGATCCCACCGGACACCAGAGCTCAAATGAATATTGATGGCTGCAACTTAACCGCCATCTCGCCATCCATCTCTTCCCGCCTTTCTATCCCTCCTGCTACTCAGGACGAGTTGTGCAGAGTGATTGGCAACTAATGAGGCGGGCATGGTTAGGTCAACCGTGGCACGGGTTTGTTTGTGTCTCAGTGTGTGTGTGTGTGAATGGGCATTACGACAACAGACCAACAGACTGCATCTGGACTGTTCCCCCAAGGGCGGTGATACTTCACCCCTCCGTCCCCCTCCCCTCCCTCCCTCCCTCCATCCCTCCTTCCCTTCCTGCAACTTTCCCCTGTTTCAGTGCTCTGTCCCCGATTGTTTCAAGATGAGTTTGGTTTGCCTGTCCCTCCCTCAGAGCCAACATAATCCAGACTTCCTTTTCTTTGAGTGCAAATGTACGTGTATGTGTGTTTGTGTTGGGGGTGTGTTTGTGGGGAGTAATCTGCGATGGCAAGTGTAAACAGATGCCACGATACACACATACACATAGAAACCCACACATGGATTTTTTTTTTTTTTAATTTGCCTTCCTCTCGATACTCACACAAAGACACGAACTGCAAATGAATTACAACTGCTGAAAAATACTCTTAATTTTCCTGCGCAGAAAAAATAGTAGCTCTTACTTATGTAACCATTCAACTGAAATTCAATTTCATCTGTGCGGAATGAGGTGGAAATTGTTTGTTCTTATAGCTTTTCATAAAAGTCTAAAGAGTAGCCATTTAAAGTGTTGCTGTTTTACTGGGAGTTTTGGAAGAATGATTTAGAGGTTAGCAAGCTTTTCAGATATTTCCTCAGGAAATTTAAGACATGTTTTCTAACCCCTACAACAGTCTAGTGGAACATTATTGCGTTTTCATGGTGATTATGGAGGAATTTACTTGCTACCTGTGCTTGCTCCAGTCATGATTGAATTTATGATTTGTATTCCCGGGTGAAAAAAATGAGGAGAGGAGAATACATACAGTTTGACATACTCAATTATCTTTCAGAGTCTCTCTTGCCCCCTTCCACCTTTCATTTTCCTTTTGCCTTTGATTAATATGTGGCACTTAGTAGGATTCATTCTTATTTAAATGTCCATGGATATCGTCCTTAGCTCTGAGGGAGTGCCTTTCCCCTTGTGAACTCTAGGTGGCAGTAGTTACCTACAAGCCGCTCTTTGGCTTATAAAAGGTTTATTAAAGAATAATTAGAATGATGTATGGGACTGTCTGTCTCTATCCCCATCCATTTTCCCCCAACATGACTATTTCATGGAATAAGTATCAAATTAGGAGTGCACAGGCCTCGTATATGGGGCAGTTGAAAACACACCCCAACATTTAGTCATTTATCATCAGGCATGTATGCGGCAGTACCAGTGTCTGTGTGTGTGTGTGTGTCTGTGTTTGTGTGCGTGCATGTGATTGAGATGGAAAATATACAGTACCAGTCAAAAGTTTGGACACACTTTCTTATTCAAGTGAATGGGAAGGTGTGTCCAAACTTTTGACTGGTTCTGTATATTGCATGTTTATGAGTGACATATGGAACTGTAGTGTGTGGTTATGTGTGTGAATGTGTGAGAGACTGAAAAAGAGGATATATTTTTGCATATCGAACTGTCCTCAAGGACCTCAAGTATGTTTTATTGATGTGTCCTTGCATGTTTGTGAGTGCTTGATTTGGCTTTAAGTGTGGCCACGCTTACCTTTTCTGTGCACCTTTGAAGCACCTTTTACTTTTTGTGGTTGTGTCTGATTGTATATCTGTGTGTCTTCAAAAAAAAAAAAAAAAAAAAAGCAAGTCAGGTTGACTAGTGGCTGAGTTGGCCTGCTCACTCCCAGGACCTTTACTAGCAGCTCAGCATGCTCAGCTCAGCTAGAGTTTCCCTGTGTCCGACTGGACCACTAAAAACGGCACGAAAAGAACAAAACAGTGATTGATAAGACGGCTGAAACAAGAGCGCGACTTAACAGGGCGGCCAGCTGTCTGTCTTTCTGTCGCTCTGCTACTCATGCTTCCCCCCCCCTCTCTCCCTTTCTGCCTCCCTTTATCATTCCACCATTGTGCAGCAACAAACACTCCATTCTGACAGCGGTTGAACTGTGCCGATACCCTCGAGTGTGCGTGGCAGAATGGGAGGCTTGTCAAAGCAGTGGTTGTTTACACTCTGTCAGGAATAATAAGAGGGGTTCGTTTTTCTGAACCGATTAATCACGAGCAGCCCTTGCACTTGTTTGACGAGTATTCCAGACACAGAATAGATGTCGATGGGGGGAAGCAATTTGTTGTGGAAAGAAAGCAGCTGATTGTTGCTGATCCATTGCTGTTGCTATGTTATTAGGGTCGGTGTGACACAGCAGAGGCCACAGACACAAACTGTTTGATGCCCGCTACATTTTCAACAATGAGTGAGCCGTATGATCATCGGAGAGGATTTTTTTCTTACTGGTTTTATTTTCAATTGAAATTATCACAATGAAGAGGAGGACGGAGTTGCAATCTGACCAATGGGCATACCATAGTATGAAGTGAAATTGACTATTCTCTGTAAGTGTGCAGGAGCAGAATAATGGCCTATGGCTATGTAATAATAGTGTTATTGTTAAGGTTTGATCTCGCTGTATAACCATTACTTACTTACCGGAAATACTTCAGCAATACACTACATTCTTACTTGCTCAGGAAGGGGGACACACATTAGCAGACTGGCCCTGCATCCGAATCAGAGGGTCAAGAGAATTTCCCACTCGGAAATTAATAAACTATATCAAATCAAATAGGTTATTCAAAATTTGCTAGTTGCACTTCATCCCCTCTGTTTGTACTCTAGGACCTGCAATAAAGATCACTAGAGAGACCTGCAGTTCACAGACAATTCAAACCAAATGGACATTGAAAAAATGTAATAAGGCCCCCTACCACAATCTTTATTTCACAACCTCTGCCATAAACATTGGCAGGTTACTTGTACGTCAAAGTCACACACCTCCAGGTGCAGAAAATAAAAGGGTCGGTATGTTTAATTGAATGATCAGAAGAGGATAAAACTGTCCTGTGAAAAGTTACTGACTGATATGTTCTTTTCCTGCATTCTGCTGTTTGGCCAAGCGATATTTGGGCTACACTGATGCGATGCTGATGCTGAACCGAATCAAAGTAAAAAGGAGTGTCTAATCTTTTCATCTGACATTTTTATTGAATGCGTCTTGGAGCAACTGAGGGCTTCTTTAAGACCCTGCCAGAGTCACTTAAGGAAATCAGAGTGGGGGTTTTGGGAGCCTGCAGGGGTTCATTAGGACCAGACTAGTCCAACTTCCTCTGCCAGAGAGAAAAAGGAGAACACAGAAACAGAGAGAGAAATGAATAAGACAGAGGTAACGACCAGAGAGTGAGGGCCAGCAAGCAGGGGGGGAGGCACAAGTGACCAGAAAACGGGGTGAGAGGCAGCAAGAAACAGAGTGGGAAGAGAAACTAACCAGAAGAGGAGGAGTGCGACAGGCAGAGAGCAGAAAGAGAGAGACGAAAGATTGAAGGAGAGCAAAGAGAGACAGCAAGTGTTGCAATGCCAGTCTACCCTGTGACAGCTTGACACCACAAATCAAACTAAGAAATGAAGACAAGTAACGAGACAACCGTCGCCAGGATCACTGCCAGTCTGGCTGTTACCTATAGGCTACAGCGCACTAAAGCCATACTCTTTTCATTGTGGCTGTCATATCGGCGAGTGCTTAAATGAAAACAGACCTCTTCCCTCTTTTTCTTTTGTAATTTTTTTTTCTTACTGTAGGTCGAAGCGTAGCTCTGTCCTCCTCAGCACACAGAGGAATGTATTGTAAACTTCTTTCTATTGAATGAAAGAGTTGGATAGGGTCTCTGTTCCTTTTTTCTGCTTTGCGCTGGAGGAGATTCATCAACAACCTCCCCCTCCTTCTGATAGATTGCTGTATAGAAAAACTCAGGTGGGTGCTTGCATACACCGACAAAGGCACGCCCATACCAACCCACCTCATGTTGGTGTAGATTTAGTTGCTAACTTGTGGTATTTGTGGATCTATGCTCTGAAGTAGTCGAAGACTCGAGCAGTGATGGCCCAAGAGGCTCAGAGGAGGTTGTATAGATGCTTCAGGGTAACATAGAAAACTTCAGCTTGGGATTTCTCAAGGTTTCTCAAGCTTGTGTGCTCTTATTCACCTATTCCCTACTTCACACTTTTGCTTTTTTAACAACTTCGTAGGAGTTTCAGTGTCTGGCTGAAGGACAATTTGGGAGTAACTATTGATGTAGGAGGCAGCTTTACTGATGCAGTTAAGCCTGCCTAGATTGATCCAAATGGATGGTCATTCAGTAGTTACCACTTTTTGGGCTATCTGCCCCACAGCTGGAAACACAGCCAACACTGTGGCTCTCTCAGTCCTTGGAAGCTTGGTTGTGGTTGTGAAATATTATCTTAAAACACTGTTCCCAAATCTGCCACACAGCAGTAAGCACCTTTGTGTCAGGATTAGTAATGGCTAGTTCAGAAGACGGGGAGAGAATGAGGGATGGAGTTTCTAACTGCTACCCCCGCAACCCTTGAGACGCTTTGCATGTCTTGGTAAAGGAGCTTTCGGGTTTTGTTGCTTATTTTCTGCCAAAAAATCTTGATGGTTCCAAATGTCCTGATGTTGCACACCAAGCTGTTTTCTTTTTCTTTTATTTCACCGCTTTTTACCGACAATGCTGATTGGCGGGTAGAATGGATCTATAATATACTATAAAGCCTCTGATTGGCTCAGTGTTGCTCTGTGACTGAAATTACGATTTGTGATTAGCTGTCGTGCTGCTTTGATATGTTCAACTGTATCCAACTGCTTTTCTCTAAAGGAGGATAGGAACAGGATGAATAATGTTTCTGACACAAATACTCACTCTGACTGCAGATTAAGGTTACTGGGAAGGATAAATTTCCAGCTACGTTTCCAGACTTATTAGCAGTGATTTTTATTCATCAAACAGATACATTTTGGCATTTGGCTTATGTGTAAACGGATTCATGTGCAAGTATATGTAAATGCAAAATAACAACAAAAAACAAGTAAAAGTCAAAGTAAATATCATCAATCAAGTAATTATTTTAGAGATAATGAAAGTGAGATAATGAAAGCCAATAGACTACCAAAAGATGAAGCAATATTTGTGCAAAGTAAGGCAGACATTATAGTAACGTGACAAAGATAATTAGATGATTCCAAACACAAAAAAAAGGGAGTGATGGCATGTTAAAACAATATGGCTAAGTTAACAAGTTTCCAACTGGTAAAAACTTATATGCCCTTGTATACTGTATAAAGATATATTTGATAAAAAACTTTTCCAGAGAACCTTTTAGCAATTATATATACATACTGTATGTTCAAATCAGTAATAATGAAAAATGACAGCAGCTACACTGTAGGTTTAAATATAGCTTCCTCGGTTCCTACTGCCCTATACAGGGTCCTACCTGGATTATATTTTTATCCTAATGTTATCAGGCCATTGTCTGCACCTTGCTAGTGGATGAGGTTCTGTCTAGTGATACAGTATATACTTTTACATATCCCTTTGTGTTGAAGACATTCATCCACAATTCTCACATGTACTTACTTTTGCTCAAATGTATGGTGTATTTGTTCTTTTCAGACAAATACACCTTTATTAAGGCTATTACAAATCTAATGACATCAAAAGGTGCCACCCGTCCTATTGTTCCCACATGGAAAGAAAATCGACAGTTTGAGCTTTTGAAAGACGTTAGCAGGGGACCTGACTTATCTCAACAATCAAGGTTTATCAGCCTGAGCCAACCTTTTGGTGAGCATCTGTTGCATTGTCATTTGAAGTCACCTCATAGGAAGACACCATTCCAATCACAGTTGCCAGTTCATTCACCCTACCTGTGCACTTCTCTCCTTTTGCTGGTCCTTTTGTTGTCTCACACAATCTCTTTCTCACCTTGGGAGAGAGACAGAGGGAACATAACAAAGAGCAAAAAGGAAGAATTGATTTGTTGTGTCAGGTATAATAACTGATATCTGAATACCTTGCACTGGTACTGGAAATTGTTCTGTTAAAAAAAGGTAAGCCGCTCTTGAATTTTTCCCCAGGTGATTCGGGCTTTTGTACCTCAAATCACAGGTGGCTTATTCTGTTCTCACTCAGTTGATTCTTTCTGAGTGTAGTTGATTGTATATGATGGCATTGAGCTGCGCTGTAGTAATGCGCTGGGGCTCACAAAGAGATTATTGATGGCAGTGGTATGGATGGGTGTTGCAGTGCCTGGCTGTGGTTGGCATACTTAGGTTACAGAGTCATGGACCGCTTACTGTGTTTGAAAGGGCAAGGTTACTTATCGGGTGACACTTTAACCTACACAATGTGTGCATGCATTCAAGCGTGCAAACATACCCTTTTCTTCATGCACCAGTATACACACATCAGTGTTAGACAGGATTTATGCCTAGGCAAAGGCTAAGCATGCTAAAGTGTCCTTCAAAGAGAAAAAAACCCTCCCCTTGCATCTTTCTCCCTTCTTCTTTCCTCTTTCCTCTCCTTCTTCTGGGAACAGATCTCTTTTTTCCAAAGATGCCCTAAATCTACTCCTGTAATTGCATAGCGTTTCTGTCTGCTGAATTCACAAGAAAGAAAAAAAAAAATGAGATGAAGTAAAATATTCTTTGAATGTTTCTCTCCCCTTCTCTCTGGCAGATCAATCGAGCTCCGAGCTTTGGGACTGATCAGAAGATTGATTACGATGTGAAGAAAGGGGTGCTGCTCAATGCTCTCAAACTCCTCAACATTAGGTACTGTTCTCCACCATCAGACACACATGAATTCCATCTAGGGCCCCATTACATTTAAAGTGCAGAGGCAGGCAAAGCTTACGTCAAACACTATTTTACAGGGCTCTGAATGTTTGAAGATCACAATCGATTCTTTCAGTTTTTCTTTATTTGTCAACCCTGAAGACTCTGAAATTATTTTGATGCAGGGCACAATTCAGCCTTCATCTTGTTTTGGTTTCAGACTGATGACACACGAGTGACACTCGTCTGAAAGTAACAAGACATTTTAGCTTTGTACAAAAAAACGCTGTCCTTGTAAAAATGTGTATTGGTGTTGCTGTGGTACATACAAAAACAGATAATGGCCATGGTACAAAGCTATGCCTTTATTGTGCGCTTTGTGCACCCTTCAATCAGACATGCTGTGTGTGTGTGTGTGTGTGTGTGTTTGAATATCTAATGTTTACCTGTAAGTTATATCTGTTCCATTGTTTACCCTGCTCTTTATATTTACAAAAGCTTCATGCAATGCTCTTTTTCTTTGTTTTGTGGGTGTATTTATTTGCCTCTTTATGTGATGCATTCTTTCACTCTTGTGTAATGTATGTTTTTTATATGTAGTGTGTGTGCTTGTATATGTGTGTGTTTGTTGGCATGCTTTTCTGTCCCCTGGCTGTCCACTGATTGATCATTGTACACCAGACCTCTGGATCTCTGCTCTCTTTTTCTCTTTCACTCTCTGTGCTTGTCCTCCTCTTACTGCTCTAAATATAGTCTCAACTCTACTAGACACACACACACACACACACACACACACACACACACACACACATGCACACACACACACACAAACACACAATGGATCAATTACATGCAGCACCATAGATCTAGTTTGGCCAAGTGTGGTGCGTGGTGCAGCCATCCCACATAAAAACTCACTTCATCCTCCCGCCCAGCTTCAGTCAGCACAAACAAATCTCTTATCAAAATGATTTGTTTCATGGCTGATGTTTGCTGTGTTCCCACAGATTAAAAGGGGAGATTTGATTATTTCATGACAAATAAATTGTAGGGGGCCTTGAAAGGCGACGGGGAGCTCTTTCCACTGGACAAACTGCTTATGTTCATGCTGGAGTGAATAAGGGCTTTGTTCTACCTTGCTCACTTTCTCCTTATATAGTAATGGCTTTGCTTCCCTAAAGGGAGGGGTTGGTGGTGTGTAAGAGGTAGGGTCGGCTCATGACTCTACTCACAACACCAACTGTATCAACGTGGGATCAATTCAGACCCGGCCGGGCATGGACATTGATAAACCTCAGCTCCCCAACAGCACTCAATATCCAATTTAAAGGGCCAGCGATTGACTAAAATGAATTGCCCTTTCTCTAGACCGCAATGGCCCCCTTGTTCAGAATTAGCTGTCTGGTCCTGTTCATCCTGAGTTAGTGGGTTTGTTTGTGTCTCAGCTCCATATTGTATCTCTGTATTGTTTGGTGTTTTGTGGGTTGTTTTCTTTCTTCCTCATTACAATGATGTGATGATCAAAAGGCAAATTCAGGTCAATCCATCGGGTAGGGATGAGACTTGCATGCTGTCAAACTTCATTATAGTAGACAGCATTCATGAAAACTGTTAACTGCAGATAATGCCTGTTCTTTACTGAGTAGTATCCAGTGTTAAAATATTCTAAAAGGACTTTTACATATAGCTGCCTGATATAAATAACTATGGGCAATAAGGGCAACAATATTTATACGGTTTAAATCAAATCAATTTCAGTTGCATTTGTTTCTCAACAGCAGTTCTGCTAGAGAAACAAGTCAAAGATGCAAAGTATTGTTGGAAAAGTTGTCGGAGCTTCACGGGATAGAAACAGAAAATGTTTATCAGTGGTTTTGTTCTTAGGTAGTCTACTCTTATGGTGTCTGAACCCTTTCCTTATGCATTGTCCTGACTCCTGTACTTCTATGTATTGATCCAGAGCCAGTGATAAAAAACGCAACCTGGCTCAGCAAAAGGCAGAGGCTCAGAGACGGCTCTATGGACACGGCTCCATGAAGAAACTCTCAGCTGCTTCCTCAGACTGGGAGAAACAACGTCACACACTAGAGCGAAGGAGAGAAGAACTGGTAAGGCACAAATAAATTAACTATTATATTTGGTTCAAGCTTTATTATTTTCAATAAAAGATTTGCTGAGAAAAATTCTGCTTCACTCTGCTCTGTTGGCTACTGACCAACTATAGGGGAGCATCTAGGATGCTTAACACCTATACAAGGTGCTGCAATTTGACTGTATCGTCATGAGCCCTGTTGATAAGTCATTAGATATCTTTCAAGGTTTTTAGGCCACACCAAAATGAGAACAAAAGGTGAACACTGACTTGGCAGCCACAGTTCAGGGACAGGTGCTCATCAGAGATGTGTTCAAAGATATTATCAGAGACATTAGTAGATACATTAATCAGTTAGTACAAAAACAAAAATCGAAATTCCTATTTAACAGGACAAGTTCACTGCAGTAAACAACTGAACAATACACCAATGTGCTGTACATGTTCCTCAGGACTGAAACAAGAAAGGTTTAAACAGAACAGAGAAGGAATTCTGCTTCACTTTTTTCTTACTCTATATTTTGTCAATTTTCTGAGAAACATACCATTTAATTATTTTCCCTTTGAAATGAAGGAGTCAATGAGCTTCTCTCATCTATATGGGGAAAAGTGGCAGCTACTAGTGTTTTACACTTCCCACCTTCTTTGATTAGCCTTTTAATCAGCCACGGCCATAATTAGCGTGAATAAGGAAAGATGGCACAGAGGCACTATTTTAGAGGTGCGTTTAAATTGACTCATAGCACCACTTGTTGTTGTGGAGGGCAAATTACTCAGGACATTTGTGAGAAAATCCTCAGCACAATCACAGCAGAAAGATTGCTCCAAAAGTCATGTGATATTTTTTTGTCTTTGTAGGATATATTATAGGATATATTTTTTTGTACATGTAAGACATGCTGTATTTATTCTGAAGCATGATGTATTAGAAATATATTGTATATTTGTTGGATAGGTACATTTTGTATTTGCACAACAAAATGCATTAGTTTGTTAATGGTGTTTTGTAAACCACACTGTGGTTTTTAGTGAATTGTGGGGCATTTGTAAAACATGTTGTGTTTGTTAAGTTTTGGCAGGAAATTAGCTCCATAGCACATTACCTCATCTATGAGTGGTGCTATGGTTGAAGTGCGGGGCCAGGTTCAGGTCTATTGCAGGCACAAATGACTCAATGATAGTGCAGTGCCAGTCCTGAAGTGAACCTCTCCTCTCTGCTTTTGTTCAAATTGGCCAACTGAGCTCCACAATTATACCTTCGTAACATATTAATAAGAGAGTCAATGGAAAAATGCCTCTAAATTATAAATCATTCACTGGATGGGTGAGACAACTTTTTCTTATCTCTCTCCTTTTTAAGACTCCTTTTAAGACATTCTTTCTCTATTTCTAGTAGAAGATAGGGTGGGGGTAGCAGTGACTTTCACCTGAAAGATTTAGTCTTTTATTTCTTTTCGTTGTCTCTTTTTTTGTAGAAAGAGCGGCTGGCACAGGTCCGCAAGCAGATCTCCAGGGAGGAGCATGAAAAACAACATCTGGGGAACTACAGGTAAGGAAGAGGCAAACAGCCAGGGAGAGGGGGTTGTCCCTCCAGGAACTCAACCCACAATTCCCGTGCCAGCTCCGCGTACATTTATGGGGTCATCTGTAGAGCGCCAAGCTCTCAGGAGAATAAATAATGCTGCTGCAGGGAGAGCAAACAAAAGAGAATACCCAATTTTCTGAGAACATAAAGACACAAGAATTAAGACTGAGAGAATATGTAAAATAGAGTGAGAGGAAGAAAGGAAATCAGAGGTGGTGTCTAATGGCAAGGTTCTTTCTGTTACTCCCCAAAGTTACCTTTGCAACATTTCTGAAATTCAAATTAGCACGTATTTGCCTACTGCAAGCCATTTTACATGCACCCCCCCCCCTACTCTTATATTTTTTTTCTCTTCTAACTCCAGCTTGGACCTTGGAAGACATTGAGTGTGTCAATTTTTAATAGTCACCTCACAGACAAAGCAGATCCACCTCAGAGCATGACTCAGCAACAGTTCTGATTTGCAGCTTGTCCCTTATGAATTGTTAATGCTCCTTTACTCCTTCACTCCCCCAGTTTCTCTTCCTGCCTCTGTCTCTTTATCCAACATGTACACATATACACATTTCCAGGTCTTGCACATACACAATTGTGTGCACACAATCACACACAGACAGACACACGCGCCTACACAATTGGCTCACACACACTTGCCCTTCTTGCCGTCTCCCCAAGTCTAAGTGACTTCTTGACTCATCACTTGACTGAATGGCTAGTCAGAATGCTGATCCCAGCCTGCATGAAGTGCTGTCACCTCCTTCCTCTTTTCCGACAGGCAGCCAGACAGTCAATCAGACAGGCTGAGGTCTGTCTGGAGCACCCCTAATAAAGACCTCTTAGCATTCAAATGGTGTCCCGGCACAGCACTGGAGTGTGATTACCACACTGCTTCTCATTATAGGAGTTCGGGTAATGAACTTACATTTGGCTATTAGATGAAACTTCATCATCAGGTACAGACAAGCCAAGACCCTGTGGCATTAGAGGGAAACCCAGATGGTTGATGTCATTGTCACTGTTCATTTAACATCTTTTAAGTAGTTGGAATCAGGATACTTGAAAGATGACCAAAAGGAAGATAGTTTTAAACTGATGCAAATAGGATATGAATAATAGTTTTGCCTCTAGCCCAACTGGGAACATGTGGAAGGAAAATAGGCCTCAGCATGAACATTTTATGTAAAAAAAAAAAATATTGCAGGGTCACCCTCAAATAAAATGTCCATATGTTCAGAGATGGAGGATGCCAAAAAGAGAGCGCAGTTAACACCCACTATTAAAGTGTTGACCTTTTGCTTTCTAGTCGAGTGATTTATGTTGCTCTTTGAGGATTGACAAGTTCTGGCTCTTTTCATATATTATCATTTCTGTTTAGTTTATCCAGCTGTTATGACATATTTATAGGATTGTATCTCAAGGGTAAGAAAATATTCTGGTCCATGTACCTTAAAGGTGCTTAAAAAGTACGGCAGTTAAAAAAATCTCATATAGGATGGTGCCGAGGGAAGGAACTAAAGTGACTTTGCAGTTGGTTCATCTCAGGTCTTTGAACATTCAGTAGCTGGTTGATTTGACTGCTGTAACTAAAATAATACATAGAATTGGGTCAACTTCTCAACAATATGAAAATCATGTACTTAAAACAGCATCACTACATAAGTTTGTAAAAAAAAGACAGATGTAGTGCAGTAAAAGTTTTAATGGTATAGTTGTATAATTTTAAACCTTACTCGGCATTATACTTGCACTAAAATCTCAGATGCTGATGTGTGAATAACTTGGAACATCCTGCATCTTCATCCTTAGTACATTCCCAAATAGAAAATTTAATGAGTTTTGTAATCAATATTCACAAAAAAATAACCAAAACATCTTGCCATGGCAGAAATTTCCTGCTGCTGCATTAACAGTAAATCCAGCCCTCTATCTTTGTTTTTTTTAAAAGGAGGTCTGTGCTTGTGTCAGTGAACCTTTCAACTCCAGACGAGTCTGGGTCTAAATATGTCCTCGTTGAAGCCAAACTATTCCCCTGCTTTTACACTCCAGACTGGCCAATGCTTATTTTGATTACTGTATAACACTGTCATTGTTTTGATTTGATGGCTAAAGCGATGACTTGGCTGGGAATTTGGAGATGTATTATGAGGATAACCAGGCGGAGGTTTATACATTTTCCTAATCCCCTCAGGCCTAAGATAAACACAGAGCACTGTTAGTTTAGTCTGTTAGGGCACAAAACTACAAGGAACGTGTGAATAGGCACATTAGCTAAGACTGCGACAAACGGGAAAGTAAGTGCACATCTCAGTGAGGGTGTTTGTGTAAGTGTGGGAAGCAGTTGTGCATTAATGCATCACACTATGTGAAAAGACTGACTGAAATTTGTAGTTACTTAACTAAAGGTCTCCATTAATACTTCTTTCTTTCTGTCTTTTCTCTTTGCACCTCCTCCTTTATTCTTATCCCTTGATCCTGCCAATCACCTTTCCCTTTGTCTCTCCTTCATTTCACACTTTTCATTGCAACACTTGTAATTCTTTCGGTCTGTGTTTTCCCTCCTGCTTGCTCTTTTTTCTGTCCATCTACTACTCTCACCTGCTGTGCCTCGACCTCTCTGTGCCTTACTCCGTCCACTCCTCTCCTTACAATCTTTTCCTTTCTCAATCCTTCCTTGTCTGTATCCCTATTATTTCTTTTTCTCTCATTTTCCTCATCTCTTATCTATCTCTTTGCCAACCCTCTCTCTCTCCTTTCCTTTACCATTCTCCCTTTTTTCTCCTTTATCCCTCACTGCCCAATCCTTCACTATTCTGTCACCACTCCTCCTCTCACCTTGTATCCTTCCTTTGCTGAACCCCAATCTCCCTTTTTCTTTCTCACTCCCACCCTCTCCTTTGTGACCCCCTAACTCTGTTTTCTCTTTCTCCATTCCATAATTTATTCTCTCCCCTTCCAATCTTCTTTCTTCCTGAATTGATGACCCTTCTTCTTCGCCTATTCTTCCCCCCTCTTTTTCCACTCCTCCCTCACTCTCCTTGCTTTTCTCTCTGTGTCTCTGCGGCCTACAGACGTATTTACCCCCCAGACGACAAGCTGCTGTTGGAGAAGTATGAAAGCCTGCTCTCGGCCGCCTTTCAGACCTTCCTCGCTGGGCGAGCTGCCTCACTTCAAAAGGAAATGAATAATCCTCTGAAACGAATGAAGGCACGTACGTCAGTGGCAGACTGTCACGCACGCACACACACACACACACACACACACACACACACACACACATCATAGAAACTTGCAGAGACTCACACACAAACATATACACACAATATGCAGACACTTGTGGACAAGCAGATGTCAAAGAAAAAAAACACACATGCATTTCTATTAAGATTCTGCCCACAGAGACAAAAAAGGATGCGCAAATAATGCGGAAAGTGTGCCGCAGTCCTTCGTTTTTTTTTTTTTAGAGTGTTTGACAGAATGTCCTTTTTCTCCTATCTATTTGCTTCGCTTTCCAACTGTCATTCACTCTGTCTCTCCACAAATATTTATTGTGCTGTGTACATGAGATTTTAAAAGCAAATCAAATCCCACACAACAATGTCATTTTTGTTTCTTAATAGCGAGACACTCTCTTCAGTTTACCTCTTTCTGTATATTCCTGTCTTATTTCTCCTTTCTGTGGAAGTTAGTTGTGAAGAGGCTTCAAAGTTGATTACTGTTGCTGCCCACAAATTTGAATTTGCTTTCCTGCCGGTTCATTATTTAGTTTATGACAAAGACTCAGAGACACATGTTTGAACATATACATGTGAATGCACACAGAAGCTTGTGTGAGATGTGCATGTTGGGACAAGGGTAGAAGTCATTGTATGCATGTAAGCTTTCTGATACCAGGAGGAATATAGTGTCAGCGAAGCTTTGAAGGTAAAGGTATGAAGAGCCTTTGCAAAGGAGAGAAGTTGATTTCCATACCATACAACTTAACAGGACAGAGGCAGAGAGTGCCGGGGATGGAGAAGAATGCAGAGTGTTGATGAGAGGAGGACGAGAAAAATAGTCGTCAAGTAAAGACAGTGCAAAGAAAGAACTGAGCAAGAGTTGTTTTGGCACTTTTGTTTTTGTGAAATTCTGTTTAAAGTATTGTGGCAGACTATTATAGACACAGTTTATTAAACAAGATGACTTGAGTAGAGTACAAAAAAATAAGCAACAAAAAGAGGCAATTTTCTGTTTTCAAGTCTGGTTATGTATTCAGAAGGAACAAATCAATAAAACAAAAAGACAGAGTAAGGCATTGAGGGATATAAGTAGAGAAGATGCAGATGAAACAAAAAACCTTGGCAACTGAATGGTAATAGTGAATACTGAATATAAATATTTTTGACAGTAGTATTAACATTATAAATCATATCAAAACACTGGGAGAAGATGTCATATGCAACTATTACAGCTTTTCCAGAAACAACAGCCTCTACCCCTTTGCATTTTTTTTTTTTTTTTTTTTTTTTTAGAAAGTTATTGTGTGTCCTTACAAAAGTAAAATCCCTGCAGAGGATTTTTTATAGAGATGTCAATCAATGATCAGACGGAGTCGAAACACCAGGCCGAGGAAAGTTTAATTTAGTCAACACACAGAGATGTGGATCTTGTTCAAAGTATGAAGGGATAGAGATAATAAGAACAAAACATGCTCTATAGTTTGCTATCTAATAACATGATCATGACTGACAACTGGAGTGTCCTAATTAAGGGACAGAGTGTGAGATCCTAATCTTTGCAATTTATTGTGAGGAATGAATGTTCCTGAATCTGGACAAGATATTCAGCAGACCACAAATGAAGCATCTTATGCAGATAATTTTTGTTACATTTTTTAATATTATGTGTATTTTTAAGCCTATCTACAGTCAAGAATAAAACGTGACTTACTTTTCTCGACAGACTTATGATAGATATATTTGTGCTCCTCAGCCTTGTTTCTATGTAGATTCTCCCAGTGACTACACACATTGACAGTGGAGACACAGAGTTCAGCTGGATTTTAGCCTGCATAATTTGCTGTTAAGTTAGTATTATTGCTTCTTCAAGTTTGTTTAGTTGTCTACTCAAGCACTAGTAGTGGTCTTTTATTGTTCCCCGTTGGCTCTGCTCACATGGCACTTTCTTTTACCTTGTTAGGCAATTAGTGAATCAATGTTAGTATTAGCTGTCTAGCACTATATAGCTGTATTTGCTGCATGAAAATATAAAGTGCACAAGATATATCTACCATTAGCAAAGATATAGCAATCCTATGGATCCCAGTGCTCTCATGGGCAGAGATGGAAGTCTGACCGGGATTCCATCCATAAAATTTACAGTGATACCTAATTCTAGCCACCTCTAATCTTAACCTAAACATGACCATTGCAAACTTTGTAACTAAACCCACACATCTTAAGGTTTATACCATAGACTGTACATAAAGATGGACATAACGAGGTGTGATGTCACCCATTGGTTTGCATTGGAGCCGGTTTGAAGCCCAGAGTTGCTGCTTATAGTCAGCCCCATCTTTTTCATTTGGAGCCAGGATCTTTTAGATGAGGAGTGCCTGGTGTTTTCTCTCATGCCCTGGAAACACACCCCACTACCTCGGACCAGAGTGAGTGCTAGCTTACTGGGAACACCAAGCGGTGCACTTGAACTAAGGTTAGCTAATTAAGCTAAATTGTGCCAAGAGGGCAGGTATTGTAATCAAGTAATATTAAACTTAAATTAAAGCTGCAAGCAGCGTTGGTCGGGACCTTGTACTCTGGCCCGTCACGATCAGATCATTTTGCTTTTTAAAAATGGGGGATATTTATTACAAGTGTGGTGTGCTTTTATTTTGAAAGATTGATTAACAGGATGAGAATTTTCTGCAGGGTGAGACATGTCTGTCTTGCTTACACCTGTGTCGTCAAAATCATGCAAGTTTTGGGCCCATTCACTTGAATTTCAATTAGTAAATTGAAAACTCTTGATGAGTTTGTGTGTAAAACAAATTATTTTCCTAATTTTCATCAAGTCTATTTTTAGAAAAGGAAAGACTTTTAACCCACATGACCTGGTCAAAGTTTGATTTGAATGGAGAGCGTGAGCGAACCCACACCTTTTTGAACACTTACTGCTTCCACATAGTTTTAGATACAAACTTCATTTCAACTTTAAATGAGTCACAAGACTTTGACCTACAAATCCTGAATTTACATGTTTTTTAGGGCCTGAGCCCCAAAGGGGCGAAGACCGTCTTGTATCTGTTCTGTTTCTTTCTTTCTTCTTTCTTTATTAATCCGCCACTTCAACCCTAAATTTGACCCCCTAAACATGCTCAAAAACTCACCAAATTTGGTAAGCACATCAGGTCTGGTGAAAAATTGCCAAAATGTGCTCTATAGCTCCACCCATGTCACTAAAATGGCCGCCACGGCCCGTAGGAATGTCGTAGAGAGATCGAACCAAAACTCAATTATTCATCTCATCAAGACCTACAAATCATGACACCCCTGACCTAAATCCAACAGGAAGTCCACAATTAACACATGAAAGTATGACTTTGTGCCAATTTTGGACCTTGAATAAACGCTATCTCCTCCTAGGGCATTAATGGTATCGGCTTCAAACTTTAATACATGACTTATCACACTGTGCTGAACAAAAGTTATTAAAAACTTTGTAATAACTCGGAACGGTTTAGATTTTGTAAGCCCCGAAAGTTGGAGTGCCACATCGCACCTTACAATGTAAACCAATAGGAAGGCAATCTCTGGGCATGGACTTTGTGCCAAACTGAGGCATCTGACGTCTAAACTATAAGTCTGACCAGTTCAACACTGCTTACAGCTTTAATGATCGGTTCTTGTTTTTGAGATATTAGAGTCTGAGTTTTAAAGTCTTTTCTTGCTCCTCCTGTGAGGAGCCCTTTTGGGGCTCAGGCCCTAAATAGGGTCCTCGCCCTTAGGCGAGTACTACTGTTTTGCAGTAGTCCTCTGCCTTTTGGGCTCAGTCCCTAAAAATATTGCGACTCAGCGTCCAACTCAGTCCAACCCAGTCCAACTCAGTCCAACTAAGTGTGACTTCCGGAGCCGAGGAGAGAAGCAGGTGAGCAAACTGTCCATCACAGCAATCAATGCCCGCATGGGAGACATCAAAGCTACTATAACTCTTCAAATCTTATTAACTGAGCAATAATTTCCAAAATGACCACCAGCACACTTATTAGAGGGCCTGAATTTAATGGTTGAGATCATAATGAGTTGTTGAAAAAAATGATTGACTTTAATAATTTCTAGAGAGAAGATGATGCTTTTTGAATAGGAGTCAATTGGAGTCAGCATCTAGCAGCTGTTGGTGGCATTGCACTTTAAGGTACTTCTGCATTGGCTTCAGCCTCAAGCCGTGGTAGTTGCGGCTGGGTTTGTACCTAAACATAACAACTAATGATCTTACGATAAACCAAAGCCTCTGATTTTGTACACAAGTCACAGTGCTTTGGCCCTTAACCCGGGGACTTCTGACTTGTATTGCTTGTTTGGCTAGTTTTTCCTGTATCAAAAGGCCAGAGATCATTTGCCAGCTTGCCATCAACATATTTGTTGAGTCTGCCAGACATTGTACCCTCAGGACTCATGTTTGCTGCCTTTGTGGGCTCCTCAGGGCCTGGAATTGAAAAATGTCACGGATTGTCACACTATCAAAGAAAATAAAAAGTGTGTTGTAACCCCATTGATAACTTGCCGATGCACTGCAGAAATCCCTCCCAGTCTTGCTGTGCTACATTTAACGCAGCCAGGGGTTACACTGGTTTCTACAGGGTTTGCATCACCCTTCTCCCCACTTCCATTACAGCTGGGTTGACAGGTATGCATCAAATTGTTCGTTTTGTTAGCTACAGTATTTATGTTTTCCCACACGTTCAGCTGATGTCTTCCCATTCCTACATTTCTCTCACATGGATACTGAAAATAAAAGAAAGAAGATTCCGCCAGTAAAAAAAAAAAGACAAAAAAAAGCACAAGTACACAAACTGCAAGTGTTGTCTGGGAACACTTCACAGTAAGTCAGATCCTATAGAAGTGGTCTGCAAGCACCGTAAATATAGGGGAAGGGTGTTAAGGGTGTTTAAGGTTATTTGTTTTTGGCTTTTACCGATTTTCTTCAAAATAACCCAATGTTTTTTAAGTTTAGTTTAAAAGAAAAGAGTAAATATTTTTAAACTGTTTTTTTCCTGAATTATATATACAGTAGGGAGACAACACCAATGTGCTGCTGATAATGCACACCAGGCAAAATAAAAAATACTTTCAGCCAGTGTCATAGATGGGAAGCATGTTGCTCAGCCAATATCATCCAACTGCAGATCCTAACACCTTAAGTCCCAGTCCAAACAGCACCACCTACAGGTAAAAAGTTACAGTTGTAGCAGTTTAGAACTGCTGACATGCAGATATGTGCCATCTACAGGCAAGCACAGCAATAGATTCTGCATATTTAACATCGATATGCATGACTGTTAGAAATGCAGTTTTTACAACTTTTTACAGCCATTTTTTCCTGTGTCATTGGTACATTTTAAACTGAACAGTGGGAAAGGAACAAAGTCTGAGACTGTTCTTCTTCCTTTGAAGAAATGAGGGGGGTCCTGATCAGATTTCATTTGTTCAAAGGAAGAAATACAACAATGTTTTTTCTTAACTTATAAACATTCTATTGTTGTATCTCACTTAAGGAAAGGGTTATATTATTGGTTGTTTGTAGCCCTATGTTGTTAGGCTAGCAGGTTTCTACCTGTCTACATTATGTCAGCTAGCAGTAGTCAAACCCCAAAAGTGCCTAATGAACCCATTGAAATTACACGCAGATTTTTGCTGCTGGCTCACTTCATCTGTTTTTTTTTTTTTTTTTTTTTTTTTACCATGGTGGAAATAAGGTCTTAATCAGCGGAAAGAATGTTATGACTACATTATCACAGTATCATCTGTCAATGGGCCAAGAAATATGGAAACAGAAAATGTCATGGTAGAAGCTGCCAAGAGTAGAAAAAATACTGCTTTCTCAACAAACAACAGTATTCACAATTGTGACAGGTATAATGTGTTAATGACAGTACAACAGAAAAAAGTAAATAAAACAAGAACAGAGACACAAAAATTAGTACAGGAGATAGACCTACTTACAGGATAAAGCATGCAGTGTATTGTTCTCTCACTTAATGATGCATTGCACTCAGCCTTTTTTGTGGTTAACTGAATTTTAGTGGTTTATAGAACCGTACAAAAAACCCTAGGCACCCAGGGGCCAGCAAATGCCCAGGACTGCCTGGACTGAAAGAGGCAGAAAACGCAACCACCCAACCCAGAGACACCCACAGGGACAGCCCCAGTCCCATCCCCACAGATTCCCCCAAAAATCAGGCCCCAGAGGATAACCGTGCCCCCAGTCCCAAAAACCCAAGCTATCTCAAGCATAGCCAACAGCCCCAGGGAGAACCCATGACCTCTGCAGAGCACTGCAGTGCAGCTTCAAGTGTGACCATGGACATCAAAATTAAGAGAGGTTCTATTTTGTAAAAAGGTTACAAAGCCTCCACAGCATTCATCAAAAAGTAATGTTTTTTTCCGAAGATTAAACATAATCTTTTCTGAAGGTAAGTATGATGAAAGCTTTTTAAACCACAAAGATACACCAGCGAGCTCCTCACTTCTCCAGCAAACGGCTATATATTAATTTGCTGCAATTAGGGCTAGTCTGATAAGGGAATGTTGCCCCTCATATTGACCAGTAAAACCGAGAGGTCCCCCAGTAGTGTCAGTCTTGTGTTGGCTGAGTATAGATGTCCGAATGTACATATACCTCTGTTATACCAGTCTCTACTAATGCCATCTCTCAATGCCCTAGGTAACAGGATTAAAATGGAATGTGGTAGATCTGTATATATTGAGGATACTTTGAAACTTAACTCTAATTTCATGCCATATTTTATATGTATGTTTTATCATTGAATTTTGAGTTACATTTTTATGACTTTGATATTGAGGAATAAATAAATGGAATAATTGACAGCACTTCTGCTGCATGAGACCGCTCATTTTGTTTCCCTGCTGGAGGGTGTTCTAAATCTTTAATCCATGTCCAAATAGCTCTAGATTGAGCAGTCAGATAGTATAAATGAAAGTCAGGTAGGTTTAGCCCTCCTTGTTCAGTGGGACAACAGAGGATTCTGAGCTTGACTCCAGGTACCTTACCGTTCCATAGGAATCTAGAAATCCATAGTTGAGGGAGAAAATTTGATCTAATTGGTTGGGCGTTTGCAGACCAAGATAACAAAGCTCATAAAGTTCCCAACGAAAGGGAACGTTCTCTCTTGATAATTCTTGGGCCACTTAATTGAGTGGCATTATCACACTTTTATGTGTGTTTATTTTGTATCCAGAGCTGGAGCTATATTCATCTAGTGGGGTGCTAAGGGCAAGGAGCGATATCACCACATTGGTCAAGTACAACATAATATCAGCAGCGTATAGTAAAATTATGTTTTTCCTGTTCAAGTAGTTGCAGTAGTTGCAAAAGGTTCAGTTGCCAGTGAGAAGAGAATAACCCTGGTGTGTGCCTGACAAGGGGAAAAGAGATGAGATATTAGGATTTGTTCGAATCATTGCTGAGGGGTTGAGATAGAGTATGTGTATCATTCGTGTCAGATTTGGACCAAAATTCATTTTTTGTAAAACTGTGAAAAGAAAGGACCATTGTAAATGATCAAATGCCTTTTCCGCATCTAATGAAAGGGCAACTACAGGGATATTGATTTTTTTGGCACAGTGGATAATGTTGAGGAACCTTCGAATATTATATGAGGAAAAGCGTTTTTGAATAAAGCCGGTCTAATCTTCATTTATAAGCCAAGGTATCACAGTCTCCAGTCTAGTGGCTATAACCTTGGTAAACACCTTATATTTTGATGAGAAGAGGGCAACGGGCCTGTAGGATCCACAGAGTTTTGGGTCTTTGCCTAGTTTAGCAGAACTGTAAATGGAGCCTTTTCTAAAGTTTTGGGTACCTGGTAGATCTCAATTGCATGCTTAAAGATATCCACTAGTGGTGTAATCAGACTAGATGCAAAAGCCTCGTAGAAGTCCATACGGAACCCATCTGGCCCTGATGATTTTCCTCTCGGAGGCTTTCCTATTGCATCTAGAACTTCTGTTTAATAATGTCAGCCTCTAGATTGTCCCGTGTCTCTGCAGCCATTCCCCGAACAGCAAGTCCCTCTAAGAAGTTATTCATTTTATGAGTATCTACACCCTGAGAGGAGTATAAGTCTAAATTAAAGTCCTAAATAGTCTCTTTGATGAATTTAGGATTATGGACTACAGTAGCACCATCTTTGATCTTAACTGAGGAGATATATCTTGAGCTATCCTCTTTCTGGATCTGCCAGGCTAATAATTTACCACTTTTATCCCCATGTTCATAGTATTGTTGTTTAGTTCTAGCCATGGCATTTTCAATCACCCAAGTGGTTAGCATGTTATATTCAACCCTTTTGTTGTTTAGGAGGTCAAAAGTCATCTCGTTTTGTGGTTGAAAGTGTCCCCTTTCGGGATTCCTAATCTCTGATTCATGTGTTTTGGTTTTTAACAGATGCTGCTTTTTTTTCATAATGTATAATTTATAGTCTCACCTATCAAAGAAGGCTTTAAGGATTCCCATACAATGTTTAGTGAGGCAGTCCCTTTGTTAATGCTAAGAAAACTGTCAGTGTTGTTTCTGATAATTTTAACATAATCTGCGTCATTGAGAAGGTATATGAGGAATCACCATAGTCCATCACTACTAGCAATGTTCTTCTGAGCTATTAGGAGCATGAGAGGGGCATGGTCTGTATGAGTCATAGCTAGATTTTCACATGAGGATATAAGGTGGATTCTTTCAGCATGAGCAAGAAATATATCAATTCTAGAATAACTTATGAGCATGTGAGTAGAAGGAGTACTCACCTAGTAATTAGTCTTTCCCTCCAGACATCTACAAGTTTGAAGTCTACCATTTCTTTTTTGAGTGCCTTAGCTGCTTGGGTTAGAACTTTAGGATTGGAAGATGACCGATCTTTGAATGGATCCAAAACTAAATTCAAATCTACACCTATAATAAGCTCATTAGCAGGACATGTAAGTGTGAAAATCAAACTTTGGAAGAATAGGGGGCAATTATAATTTGGGCCATAAATATTAACTAGTGTAATAGGTTCACCTGAGCCTTTAGGTATCAAGTATCTGCCCTGTTTGTCTGTCTCAACATTATCCACATGTAAAGAGACATTTTTACCTATCAATGTGGCAACTCCCTAAAGGAGATGTAAAGGCTGAATAAAAGAACTGCCCCTGCCATTGACGTATCAGTTTGTTCAGCATCCGTTAAATGGGTCTCTTGTAGTAGAGCTATGTTTATTTTATGGTTTTTCAGAAAGTTAAGTACCTTTTTACGTTTTGACAGTTTGTTGATGCCGTTAGTGTTCCATGTCAAATCCCTAAGGGCTGCAATTGTCATTTTACCTATCTGTTTCTCCCATAAGGTAATGTAAGAGACAATGAAGCCAGTTGGGGTATCTGGCCCAGGCCACTGCCTCATCTAAGCAATTAATTTCTGTCTTGTACATTGAAGGTAAATATAAAAGTAAAAAGAAAAGAAAATAGATACAAAAAAGTCAAACTAAACCCTATAACTCCTCCCTTTACCCCACTTCCTCCCCAACTAAGGAAGTGGGGTAACCAAATTTACAATGAAAATTTACGCTAGTTTAAGTGAAAATCCAATTTAATTGTTTTATAATGTAGAACAGTTCCCTATAACAACACCAGGGGAGGCTATTCCGGCTAATCCCCTGGTGTGAGAAACCTTGAACATCAAACACAAAAAAATCATATAGCTAAAAAGATGACTAAAAGATGGTTGGAAATCATGTTGCTCTAAAGAGGAAAATAAAAATATCTAAAAATAACCTGCTGCTTAAGTGGGGTAGAAAAGAAAGTGATCAGTTTTGTTTTACCATGGGAACATTAGTTTGCAGCATATAAGAGCCTAGAGGGTGTATGTGTATGTTGTAGCACTTTCTGAACATTTTCTAAGCATCCCTCTAAGCACATATCCATAAGCACCCCACCGGTAGACAACTTACATTTGGGACCTATGATGTAAATAATGAACAACTCCGAACAGTATGAAACAAAGCCGGCATAATTAGCTCAGGGTGTTCGGCTGGTTAGTCTTGTGGCAGCACGTCTGGTTGATATTTCCTCAGGTAGTTTTCAGCAGCTTGCGGTGTTGTGAAGGTGTGCCTTCCTCCCTTTAGATCCATAGTGAAGGTGGTTGGATGTAGCATCCTGAAAATGATGTTTTTTTCTTTGAGTTCCCTTTTCGGTGAAGCAAAGGCTGTCCTCTTTTTGTATGGGGCTGTAGACATATCTCTGAAGTTGAATTGCCATAATGTAATGAGCTTTTGTTCTGGGCTACATCAATGATTTTGACAGTGTCAGGAAAGCGGAAGAGCTGGATCACAGTGGCACAGTGGTGCCGTCTGCTGGGCGTTGTTGCAGTGACCTGTACTTGCCTACTTTTCTCATCCTTTGTTGTTGTACCTTCATTCTTTTTTGGTGGCATAATCTCACTTTCAGTATCTTCCCTTATGAAAGTAAGGGTGATATCGAATTATTTCAGTCAAGAATCGTCAGAAGGCTAATTTTAGTGAGCTATTGAGCGGAGGATGGTTCCCTGCGTCTGTTCTCTATGCCTTGATAACCAGAAGTGACACTCGTAAAATTCTTTTAGTGTATTATGAAATGCATCATATTTTCCCATCTAAATGAATGGCTGTACACAAAATAGTATTTTACCCTCTTTTTGTAATAGCTATTATGGTTCTTGCAGCTGTAATCATAGGGCCAGTATGCCAGACAGCTGGCATGCTATTTTGCAACACACAGTCCACATTACAGTTAACTATTTACAACTTACAGTTTTTACAGGAATATCCATAAAGATAATGTTTTAACATAACATTTAACTCACAAGAGATAACCTGTTTGCTGTGTTTTTCCCCTTTATTTCTTATATTTATTATCTGATATATGTGGGAAATGTGTGGTGGGAATTTTAAGTGTACACAAATCTGACATCAGCTTAACCGACTAATCAGGCTACAACAAGACCAAGATCATCCCAATCCTGTTATGGCTGACACACACACGAGTTGAAACCAACACACATAAATGGTTGCATAGTTATGTAAGTGTAAGACAGAGGAACATGGACTTCCAGACAAGGAAATATGCCACTGTACACACATGTACACGCACACACGTGGACAAACAAAGCAAGAGTCAGGGGCATGTTGACCTTTTCACAGACCCCAGAAAGCAGCTTGATGGCTAATCTGAGAGAAAACAATCACTTTTCATCTGTATTTGAGCGGCAAGTGGGAGCTTTTTATGTCCCAGCCGTGAAACAACATTAATCACCTTTGCCTGCATTTCAGCTGTTGCCAAATGGCCAAGGCCCCAGCATATTGGCGATGGCCGTGATGCTGCCTTTTCCAAATTCAGCCTCTATCAGCACTGCCAAAGAGCAATGCATGTTCAGCCAGGGCCTTTTTTCTAAACCCCAGATAAGGCACATATGCCTGTGAAGTCAAACTTTTTCATCCCTCCACCCACTTTTTTTTAACAATTGAAGTTTCTTGTTTTCTCACACCTCATTTGACTTCAAAGTAATTAGAGTTATGAAACATCAAAGCATTTTAATTATTCCTTATCAGTGTATCATCAAGATGTAACTACCCTGTTATTCTGCTGATGCTTTATACAATATGTCTCTTATGTAATCAAAATCAACATCTTTGGCATATTTTCATCTACCTTGTGTTTTCTGTATGTGTTGGTGTGTAGGAGGAGGACATCTTGGATCTGCTGGAGCAATGTGAACTGGACGACGAGAAGCTTATGGGCAAATCCTCCAGGCAACGAGGCCCTAAGGTAGGTGAAAGAGATATAGGAAGACACACAAACTAAGAGATATGGGAGAATAGGGGCCACATGCCTCAAGGGACCCAAGAAAGTGTGCAAAGAAGAGTGTCAGAGAGGGAGAGAAAGAGTGAGGGGGGAGGCAGGTAGGCAGATGCCTGGAGCTAACGCCCACAGAAAGCACATAGGACGTGTTTCAGAAAAATAAAGAGGGGGGTAGCGGGTTAGGTGAGAAAATAAAGAATCAGAAAGAGGCCCAAAGAAAAGACCCAACTCCCCAAGGGGACAGCTGTCAGGCTGTCTCTCTCGCTCTCTCCATGCTATCTTTCTTTCTGTCTATCTCCCTCTCTTTCTCTCTCTCTATCTGTCACATACACCTATACGCCCCCTCGATTTCCCACGACAGTACATTACTCCCTCCATCACCTTGCTTCACTCGCCTCCCTTCACCTCTCCATCCTCTTTTCTCTCCCTGCACATCTACATCCATCCCTCACTCAAGGGCTAAATTGGCTGGAACACTCAAAGAGTGTGTTAGGAACTCGACAGGGCAGTTCAGCGCTGCATTAGAGAGGCCTTAGCTGGAATGAGGACTTGTTCAGACACAATCACTGTTGTCCAAATTAATTTGGGTGCCGTCAGTTTCGATGTTGCTGAGTGTGCGGAGAGAGACATTGAGTGCAGGAGAAAGAAAGAGCTGTGACGGATAGATTCACTCCTTGGGGTTTAGTGCTCACAAGCCATCTGGTGAAACTGAACCAACGAATATGCGAGAACTAGAATAGAGGAGTGAGGCAAGGGATTAGAGACAGGATTTTCAGGGAAGGAAGGGGCGCTAAGGTTTGTTATCACTGAGGAACTATTCAGACGGAGAGGCGGAGAGACCGAGAACAAGCAAGGAAAGAAGTGAAATAGTGCTGTAGAGGGAGAGTTAGGCCTTCAGGTTTTCTTTCTCTTTTTATTTGATTTAGTTGCTTCTCTTATTTTTTTGACTCCAACTTCTTCAATCTTATTATATGCACCCTATCAAATTTGTCCCTCATGGTCCCTTCTTTCCCAACCTTTCTCCTCATCTTCCTCTGTCCACTCAGCTCTCCATGCTTGCTTGAATGTACTCTTCACACATATCCAAAGTTTCTTTCTCTCTCTCTTTATCTTGCTTTCCACTGTTTATCCACTGTCTGTTCACGTCTCCTTTTTTGTCTCTCCACTCATATGCTCTGTGTCCTTTTCTCTCTTTGTTAATTTCCGTTTCTCTCCATCTATTCAATGCCTCCTCTCTGTCTCTCTCAGCTTCCATACTCAGATTCACCTTGTCCTCCTCTTTAGTTCTCTCCCCATCAATCTCATGTTCCCATCTTCCCCTTTATTCTCCTCTCATGTATTTAATCTCTTTCTGTCTCTATCCTCCTCTATCACTCACCCACACAACTACCCGGCGGTGACTGTGTAAGCCCTGTGATCACTTCCTGCCCATTAATTTGTGTGGCCTGACAGCACTGCCCGAGCTAAACGCAGAATAACAGATGTATAAATGCGTTATTAATGCTGTCAGTGTGTCCCCTGCCAGGATGTAAAATAGACACTTAATTTAATGAACCTCAAACTAAAAAAAACTTGTGTATTTTGGGGCAGAAGTAGATTTCATGTGTGCAAGTCAGCGCTGTGATTATCACCCCACAGAGTTTTAGAATTCTAGCATCACAGTTGCACTTGCATGAAATACTGACTAATATTATTTCACCTTTTTCTTATTAGTAGAAAGACAACAGCAGGTTTGTGTCAAGCCCAAAGAAGGAACATCATAGAAGTCATCAGATGTTCCAACTGTTTTTCTACATACAGTCATTTTATTGTGTCATTTACAGAAACATATATGTAAAACATATGATATTAAAACATGTTTTACACGTCTACATATCTAATCAGGTCAAATTTGTTCAAGGTATGAAACCGCTCAAGTTCCTACTTATAGTGGCAGTCAGGCTTTTAAAGGAGTGCATGTGTAATTGTGTACTGTATCTGTGCATAATGAGCTCGCAAGCAATACACACATGTGGGCACATGGGCTAGTCGTGTCACCACCAGGTCTCCCAGTGACAGATGGTAATGGGCTGAGGGCGAGGAGAGGCTGAGGGAGGGAGGCTGACAACATCTCAACGTCTTAATACTTAAATGTGTGTGTGTGTGCGTGTGTGTGTATGTATATTCTCGAACTTATGTCCTTGTGAGAGCCTGTTTGAATTTTAGACCTTTGGAAGGAGGATGTTTTTCCAAAATGAGGTTATTTTGGATGGTTGAGGGTAAGGAAATGAATGTATCGTTCCGTTCCATGAGGATAAAAGTAGAAGGATGTTTATGTATGTGGTTATCTTGTGTGTGTGTCTGTGACCTCTTTGTGTGTATTCATAATCTTCTGTATATCAATATGTTTCTCTCAAGTGTAGCATTTGTATGTCTCAAGCAACATATGTGTGTGTATGTGCCTTATGTGTATGTGTTTTTTCCCTGCCAGAGCTTGACCGCCATGCCAGAGTGCAGCCAGACACCAAGACGTCAACGACCAGACTACCTGGCTGACTTCACCAGCGGCAGCAGCGCTGAAAACTCCTGCTCCTCCTCAGACGAAGAGGAGGAGGAGAGGAGGAAAGCAGGAGGAGGAGGGAGAGGTGGAGAGAAGAGAGAGAAGAAAGTTTCATACGACCTTGGGGAGAGCAAGGAGAAGAACTTAGCTGAGCGCTCAGGTAAAAAGGCAGGATGTATAAAAGTGTCTGAGAATGTCTTTATTAGCGAGCCAGACTGGGGTTTTGACATGGACCTCGTTTCCTGAGATCTTTCTTTCTTGCTTGCTTTCATGTTTACTTTGTTTTTGTTTTGTTTTTTTGCTTGCTTGCTTTCTCCTCATTTTGTCTTGTTCTCTCCTCTTCCTGCCCTGTTTCCTTCTTTTGTAGCTGAATCCCTCTATCTAATTAAAGTGTTCAGCTTAATTGCTAAAATTACTTGTTTTTCAGATGTGTAAATAAGAAATCACACACCTACATCTATACACAATTTTGAAATTTCTGTTTTAGCGTTTCTAACTCCATTTTCATTTTATTTGATTATGATAGAGAATTAAAGTACGGGCTAGAGTGAGATAGAGGGCTTGAGTGTATGTAATGATACAGTAAGGAAACTGTAAATGATCCTGTGATGCTGCATGAAACATGACATCCACTCCAGCCCTCTATATCGTTAACACTTACATATCCATATACACGCATGTGCATACACACTTAAATAAAAATGTTGAGAGTTTTGCTTTGATCAGCACCCACAGTGCATGCACATACACAGTCCTCAGCAGCAGAGCCTGGTAGATTGAGATGGTGTGAGCCACCAGGGGCAACATTACAGATGTTCATCTGCCTGACAGTGTTTATGTGCCTAATTGATGTGATAAAATGGCACCAGATCCTTGGATTTTAATTAAAGTGTATGCAGGGTGATCATAGACTCATGGGATGTGGCTCTTTGTTGCCGAGTTCCTCAGCATCCTAGCGTCACAGCTGTGGACACACACACACACACACACACACAAATGTTGAAGCACTGGAGAGCACTTGAGGATAAAAAAGTGTCCTAAAGAGCAAAGTTCCAGAGAATGGAAAGTGAATGAAGAGGCAGATATTTGATCGAAAGAGAACAGGAGGAAGAAAAGAATGCTTTTGCTGTTTACCTTTAAAACACCTTGAGTTTAATCCTGAAATATTCCCAGTTTTATCGTGAGAATGTCAGACATTCCTGCAAAGTCGCATAGGTCGGATACAAGAACTCAGTTTCAGCCCTCTGATGTGAGAAAGACACACTTTCATAGCAGTCTATGTACCGACCTTGGAATGGAAAAATTCTCTGGTTGCATTGTGGGCAGCTGGTTTTACTGCTCGATAGAAAGGATCCTTACATGAGCTCATTCTGTTGTCACAAAATAAGAGACAACCATGAAAAAGCCCAACTTTTGGACTTTGTGTATGTGTGCGTGTTTGCATGTGTGTACAGAGAGAGACAGCAACCCTGCCAAGCCCTACTCCATACCAAGCCACCAAAGGGCTGCTAGGACTAAGCCTCATAATGCTCTCATTTGGCAATGGCCAAACCTCAGAAGATTCAGGAGCCACACGCACACACACACAAACACACACAGACAGACACATTTATAATCACTTGTGTGTACACTTGATGTCACACACACACACTGCACACATAGGAAACACACTAATGCACTGGCTGGTAGACAAGCTGGAGGAGTTTCAAGGGTGATGGAGAGTGTCAGTGTGGGTTTTCAGCTTAATGTGTTTGTTCAATGTGTGTGTGTGTACATGTGTGTCTTTAATCCATCCCCAAACCAGACAGGACTACTGTTTAGTTTCTGGTTTTTGACTACGCATGCTGTGATCGTTAAAAACCCGCACACACTGGGCCACTGTGCCAGTGTGCCTGAGTGTGGCTATGGGAGTTTTAATGCCACACTTCATCTCCAAAAGCCACCAGCAGTGGGTGGAAAGCAGAGAGGAGAGCTTGACAGTGACTGGGGCACTGAGACAGGATCAGGGAAGAAAAGAAATTGAAGTGTGACAGTGAGTGAGTGTTCCCCCCCCTTTCACTCTCCCTCTGTTCTGTTTCCCTACAGGTCGCATGCACTGTAAACCGCCAATCAAGTCACTGAAACCCGGCCCCGCCCCCTCTGCTTCTCCGACACTTTCTGGTCCAATCAGGCGCTCCATCTCCTGCCCGCGCTCCATCGCCTCCCTCTCATCACCCAGTGAGGTGCGGGCATTGTCCACCAGACCTTCCCCTACTGTTCCCGTGGCCACTCCCCTCGTCAGGCCGAGCTCCGCCACGCTTCGCTCTCATTCGCTGAGCCGCAGTGGCTCCGCCCACCGTGTGCCTCATAGCAACAGCCTGGGGACCATCCACTCCAACATAGTAAGATATTCAACACACACAAAGTGCCTCTTTACAATTCAGAATGTGTCAGATGAGATGTCAGTCATAGAAAAGTATAGTATATTAATTTACAAATAGTCGGGCAGTGACATTGATCAATACGGCAATCCTCTGCTGATCCTACACTCCAAGTAGATTTAAAGTACACAATCAAGAATTACTTCCCAATTCTATTTCACCAAAGTCTGATGCACTAATTCACTTTTCTACCATTATACTTTTATTTTTCTTCTGTTACCTTCCCCCTTTGCTTTTCGCCTCCTCTGGCATATATTGTACCCTGGCCCACTGAAATCTCTTAAGCAGCTCCTTCAATACTGTATAGGCCTACTGTAGCCCATGACAATGATCTTCTATTATGTTGCCATCTGTTGCTTTCCGCCTGCCTCCTCCATTCTCTTTCCTTCTTTACAAGTACGCTGGTAACCTTTGGATATAGCGGAGCAAATTAAAATGGAGCAGAATACTTTTTTACATTGAGAATAGAACTGAGTGGCAAACATTAATATTGAAAAAGGCTATGGAGTGCACAAGTTGTATGCTTGTATCCTGACATACATGTATACAAAGTTACAGGAGAATTTTCTCATTTTTTTCTGGTTTTTACCTCTTTTTACACACTTAACTTCCCTGTGGGAGTCATACAGCACATGTGGTGATAAGTACATGCTGGTACAGAAAATATCAAACTGGATATAGTTATACTAGTGATTGCGTTGCAGTAGCAATGAAGAAATGCTATTTTTAAGGAGGTTGTTTTTACGCATGTTTCATGTTGGATGGACTAACAGTTCGTAAATTAATGAGCACTTGTGGATAAAATGTCTGTTCATAAAATGTAAATGTGTCCCTGATAATTAGAAATAATAATAATATTTATAATACTTCATTACACTGTTGACATTTTTGACATGTTAACGAACATAAATGTGTGAATGTGACTTAACTGTATTCTCTCTTGTGTTGAGTTGATTTGGAAGAGCTCTTTACATAAATTGCAATTTTTAAAACGTCCTCTGTCACGAAAACATTAATATATCTTGTCAGGCAAAATACCATCCATTGATATGCAATTAATATTGAAAATAATAATTAATTGCAGCCATTTGTGCCAAAATCTGAATTGTCCTTAAAGCTAAAAAACTCTTGCTGTCTTTTACCAGACAAAAACAAATCCTCTTGCATTTCTTTCAGTCTATTTTGTTTTGTTATAGATGTGAGATGATAGTGTTGAATAAAACTTTTGCTTTAACATTAATGTGTATCTGTATCTTCATTTGGTTTCTTTCTACTTGTACTTGTGTGTGTAGGGTGATCCACTGATAAACCTGAGGAGTAAAGAGCAGGAAGCAGAGCTGGTGCGTCAGACTCTGGCTGCGCTCACCGCCATGAGGATCAGGTTTCCTGGTAAAACCGAGGAAGAGGCCGAGGCTGTGCTTGATGAGGTAGGTGCACTATTTCTATTGTTTATGTGTGTGTCTGTGTGTTTGTGTGTGCAATACCTTAATACCTTATACAATAATGTGTATTTTTGTGTTTAGAGAAATAGACAGAAAATGTTAGAGGCACAAAATGTAAAAAAGTAACGTAAACCAAGACAAAATATTAACAAGAGAAAGAAAAGTGTAAATCTGGACCCACTTTATTCCCAGAGCCCCCTCTGTGGCCAGGTGCGGTCACTCTGCAGCGTAACTAAAAGTGACCTCTTCGCCTCGCTCCACAATAGCCTGTCCGCTCTGGCCTGGCTCCCATTGTCTTTCAAGTGACCCCAGTGACAACCTGTCGGTCAGTTTGCAGTCCTGCACTATTCCCCACTGCTCCTTTGTATTAATCAGTGCCTCCTCTATTTCTGGTGAGATCTCGGTGTCCTTGCATTTTGCATGTGTACGTGTATGTTTGTGCTACTGCTAAAGCTATTGCTTAAATTAAATTTTATGTAAAATATTAGTGTACAAACAACACAAGAATTGTCTCATATGGCTGTTAGTAATATACTGAAGTATATGGATGAAAATAATTTTAGAGTGTGTTTCAAACAGTTAACAAACAGAAACATCCCAAAACCAATTACTATTGCATTGCTGGCCATGAACAAACAGCAGTTCATATTTAACACATGCTCATGCTCCATATGCCTTAATTTAATTAATGGAAAATTTACAGCTGAAATAGTTTGTCAAAGTCATAAGAAAATAAAAGAGCCCAACTTAAAAAAAGAGACAAAGAGAGGCAGAGGCTCACCTTGAATTTACACCAGAAGTGACACATCAGTGGTATCATGAATGTGCTTATGTGTACTATGAAAGCATCCATCCGTCCAATCTACACTGACTTTGACCTCCGTTACGGCCATAGCTGTCCTCAGAACCAGCTGTCCGTTCAGCACCACAGCTCCCGCAGTGCTGAAAGGACAGCAGCCAGTCAGACTGTCCTCACCAGGTTGACTAATGACAGAAATACCAGCAAAACAACACACTAAGGGACAAAATTGTTTTCAGGGTACTACATGAGAACAAAAGAGGATGTTTATTTGTGTACACCCAGGCTGAAGTACAAGGTCAGTGGTCCCTCTCACAACTGCTGTTTTAACTGTGCTAATATTGTATCACCAGATGTGGTCTGATCAAAGTGGTCCTGGTGAGCCGAGAGACCCTGCAGAAAGTAAACTGTCCTGGACTGAAATAAGTGAGACTTACCAACTGGAAGGACACAATTAACAAAATTTATACAATAGAGATAATTGATAAATCACAGAATTAGGAATTAAGCTAATTTCTTGGATGTGAGATGTGAAGAAGAGGATACAAGAAGCAAATATTATACAAAGCAAACTGTTTACTTCAAAGTATTCAACAAATACACAATTTATTAGTTTAGTGATTAATTCATGTGATTTGTATTTGTATCGTTTTTGGGTTTTTTTTAATTTGGGATACACATCACACCATTCTGAGAATAGACACAGAGAATACTGGGTATTGAAGGAGCCGTTGCAAACAGAACTTGACCTGCAAATATTAGCATTATCTCAGTTTGTATGATTACATGCAGCATTCATGATTGACATGACATTCCTAGTAACAATTGTGTGCAGTTTTTCTGATTAAGGTTAAGTTAGGGCAAGCCACCAGAGAATTAATGTAAACCAATACAATGTCTTCCTAATAACAGCAAAAAAAAAAAAACTCAACAATTGTTTGTGTGTGACAACTGGGTGTGTCGGGGTCGTGAGAGACAATTACCACCGCACCTGTACTGTTAACAAAGCCTAATGAAAGCACCATGGAAACACAGATGAGCGACTGCACCTGTACTGTTTAGTGTTCCCCCTCAGGATAGAAGGAGTGTTCACTTGGCATAAAAACAATCTTTGGCATTTTATGTTTTCCATGATTTAAAGTTGAGGTCTAATTGGGCTAATGATGTGTTTGTATCGGAGTAATTACCTCCTTTATCTTCACTCAAAACCTGCTTTTTTTGTTGCAGTTGGAATCATTGAAAGGTGAAATGTATCAAGTGCATTTTGTCATGCATTAATTGAGGGTAATTTGTGCACATATGAAACAAATGTGACAAATGAGCGTGCAGCTTACCAGACAAGGTTCATAAGGTTCTTACTGAGATAAAATTCTAAACAAGTAAACAAGTAACTTTCTGGAAAGTGAACAGAAGTGCTTGCTGTATACCATAGCTCTGTATCTGTGAATCCTTGTGGAATGTTTTTTTTTTGTGTGTGCATGTTCACATGTTTGTGTGTACACATAAAGTTTAAACTAGAGCCTCCCATTGGGAGCACTGTTTGCAGGGGATCTAGCATGCTACGTGAGAGGTTTATGTGCACCAGTGGGGAGGTGTAGACTAAGTCAACACAGCAACAATAACAGTGCCTATAGGTACACAGTGATACTGGCACTGGGAGCAAGTGCATGGGAATATCCACAACAGCTTTTGAGCATAACGACATATACCCCAAGGATTTTTGACACGCTAATGAAACCTAGGGGTTTTCTGCTGAGGTACTAAAGATCACAATTCAATTTTACTAGTATCCCTCAGTTTTTGCTACATTTGCATTCACAAACAAAAATATACCACACAAAAGCTAATTTCATTTCAATGCACTGTATTCTGTAAATGCTCTGTCAATTTTACATCTTGGTGTCATGTTTGAAAATTACCTTGTCATTTTTCCATAGAAAGGACTCTTGGCAGTCTGCCTGAAATTACAAAACTCTGGTGTGAATAAAACATATTGCCAGGAGAAGTATGAATAACATTTTAACATGTTTTATGAAAAATAACTGGAAATTGGTCGGACACCAGAATTAGAACATTCCTCTCAAGACATGTCAGTGATACGTTTCCGTAAATTATCTTTCACCTCTTGCATTATATTTCCTGTTTCGCCTAGTTTCGTGTGCCAGATGCCAGATATTGCACAAGTATTGCGCTTTGATCCATAATGGTGCTGTCATGTTTGACCATGGAACTTCTCCATAACAGAGACCTATGTGTGAAAGCCAAAAGGCCACTTCATTAAGAGATAGATGAACTCGGTATTGTTATAGATTACATGCTTGGGCTGATGTGTGAAAGAAAGTCTGTGACTGTGGGAATGAGCTCCATATGTTCTTCTGCCTTTTCCGACACATTCGTACAGTTGTACTAATAATAATTTAACTGTGCTCTAGCGTGGTGCTCCCTAGCATGGCAGTGACAGGTTGCTATAGAGTAGTATAATGAGCACAGGGAACACTTAAAGAATACTTTTCATCAAAGTCTGTCCTCAAGTTAAAAAGGTGTATTAATTTTCCCTTGTAGGTGTCTTTCTAGCCCGACCTGCTGATTTTATTGTTGTTGTTTTTGGCAGTCATTGAGGCTGCCTGTAAGAATATTGTAATAACTTGGGTTTTGACAGAGGATTGCAGTGAAACAACGGATGAAATGCAATAGCAGTGTAATGTACTTGCACTGTTCTTTTTTGTTAAAAATATACTAATAAAATGCCCTGAGGGTGTTTTTAAATATATTTGCTTGATTGCAATTCTAAGTTTTAAGAAATCTGTATTAACACAGGTTTTGTGTGTGTACAGAAAATAGTTTTTCACATTTTTTTACCCTCATTTTCTTCCACAGATCCTCGACAACTGGAAATACCATAAACCAAAGGTGGCCTCCTATTGGCTTGTAAAGTTGGACTCAACCAAACAACGGAAGGTGAGTCTCATGCTAGAATTAGATTGCAAGATAGAGAGCCGATTTACCACTGAATTTGTCCCTGCAGAGAATTGGAGGATTCTGGGTCTTCAGTAACCACTCGATTATTTCAAACATGAACTCGTTTGATATTTGCAAGAATGTGGACTGAATGTCACTGCTCTCTTAGTGAACCAGATTATAACCTCAACAGACACTGAGGGACAATTTAACAACTAGGGGAAAAAGAGGACTTTTGAAATAGAAAAAAAGTTGTTGTGGCCTATTGGTTTGGAAGAGAGCTAAAGGGGAGAGGGAGAGGGTGGTGGAAATGTGGTCTTAAACTGCAGAGACCTACGTGTCCTTGACCAAACTGATAGAACAAAGTGAGCAGGTACTTCTGGGTGCCTGAGAAAGACATAGAGTGAGCGTCTGTGAGTGAGAACATGAACATGATCTAGTTATTAAGACTTTACTATTGTCAGAGATAATGCTTCATTTTTGGATATGTCAATTCTAAAAATCTTTAACCATATTTATCTTTAAACACATATAAATCGCCTTCCTCTGCCTTTGCTGCCACACCGTCTGTACTGTCTCTCTGTATCGAACACCAGTGAACCTAACAAAATGCCACCACTCCTACCTGTTCCTTTGAACTCTTTTGAACAACTTTTAAAAAGTATCAGACAAGCATGAAGATCATTAACATGTCAGGCAGTGAGTGAGAGGTACAGATACCAAATAGGATGTAAACAAAATAGAAGAGGGGACAAGACGCGAAATAGCATCCAGTAGGCGTGTCAGTAATGATGTGATCTCTCAGCTGCTGCTTTCTGCAGAACTGTGCTCTGCTGTGTTGTGGGCTGTGGCGATGCGAGCTGGTGTTTTATTTGGAGTGGAGCAGCCTAATGAGCAGCAGGCAGAGGTCAGGAATGTAGCGCCCACTGCTCTGCCATCTTATTACCATACCAAAACATATCTGTGTGTGTGTTTACTCATCTATCAGTTTGTCTGAGTGTGAATGCGTGTCTCGCTTGCCTCATTGCTGTAGGGAAATCTTGCCTCTTCGCATCGCAAACACACATGCACGCACACACAGTCAGACGGGCACGTCAGTAATGAGGAGCCAAGGAATCAAAGTCAAAAGAGCCACAGCGCTGCACTCTGAGTGGGGTGAAAAGAGAAAGAAAGAGGGAGGTAGAGAAGGCAGTGAGGTGGGGAGGGATGGGAAAACGAAGAGGGGAAGATGGAAGGCTGGCACAGGTGTCCTCAGACCGCCTGGGAACTTCTGACACCTTCTCACCAAGACTGACGTTGGTGCAGCAATTAGTTCTCTCCCATACTCACCACTGTCTGCCCCAGCACTTTTTGTCCTGCCTCAACCACAGCCACACACACACACACACACACACACACACACACACACACACAAACTAGATATATGCTGTGCATGCATTTAAATGAATGCAGGTATAAAACCAACTCAAACCCTCATTGTGTGGTGTGTAAGGTAAATTAGTTTTTGTATAGTTCAGATTGTGTTTGTATTCTTGTGTGTGTATGCATCTGTCTGTATTTATTCATAAATGCAAGCTTGCTTTCTGTTACTGAGTGAATGCATTAGCTCCAGTGATTGCTAAATTTAAGGGAAGATAAAAAGAAAAACCTTTACAGTTGGATCAAATGCCAACTCACGTATATCAATTACAAATACTGTCACCTTTTGTCTTGCAGCATTCATTTCCCTCGTTATCACATACTTGATTTAAATCTTTGTTGCTTTCTCCCGTTCCCCATCTTCCTCTTTATTTTCTGTCACTCAGGTGTTGGACATTGTTCGTACAAATGTACGCTCAGCACTGCAGCGGATCTGGAGGGAGCCAGACATAGAGAGCCTGCACCTCTACCGGCTCTTTAACCGAGTTTTCAACCGGCTGCTCTGGAGTCACGGCCAGGGCCTGTGGAACTGCTTCTCCAACACCGGGTAAGCCTGAGCAATATACACTCTGAATGAGTATATCAGACAAGGTTGTGCTAAAATGAAGATAAACAAATGAATATAGCTGCCGTCATTTCAAATTCAATTTTATTTTTCAATTTATTTGATTAGCCCTTAGGTCAAGAATCTGCTACATATGAAGAACCATCAAAATCAGAAAAATAACAAAATATTACAATAAGCAAAATGAAAGACTGATCTAAATACCTATAAATAAAAACAACCTAAATATCTTATCTAGAATATGATATAAAACAAAAATCAACCAAGACAAAAAACAACATTAAGGGTCTACAGCCATGCTAGCAGCTTGGTGAGATGACTGTCCTCAGGCATGGAGGTATTTTGAGCTAAATGCTAATATCTGCATGCTAATATTCTCACTATTATAATGCTAACATGCTAATATTTAGCAGGTATATTGCTTACTGTGTTCACCATCTTAGGTTAGCTTATTAGCATGCTAATATTTGCTAATTAGCCCTAATCACAAAGTACAGCCCATGGGAATGTTATCAGTCTTGCACATATTTGGTCATGAACCAAAGTATTGGCTAAATTTAATTATAAATTCAATTTTGACCTAATGATGGTGCTAGATGAAAAGTGAAGGGGTGCCCAAAGTTCATCCTGAGGGGGACATGAATGTCTGTGCATGGTGGCGCCAGACGAAAAGTCAGGGCATTGCTAACGTCATTAGGATTCATCCTCTGGACACCATGAATATCCGCACCAAATTTCATGTCAATCTGTCAAAATGGTGGACCAACTGACAAACATTGCCAATTCCTATAGCCATGCTAAGAGCAGTGCTAAAAATAAAATTAATTCAACAGAGACATTGAAAAAAAAGACCTTTTGTATCATGAAGAGCCCTCCTGAATGAACCGAGGTGTTCATGGAATCTTGTTTTTCAGAATCAACACAAACAAATGACCACAGCCAGGCCAATTACCACTCTATTCATTGCATAGCGCCAGTCTTTCATCTCCATAACTAGTTCACGCACTGTGCAATCTTCCCATGTCCGTGAGCCCGACGCTTGTCAATATTCAAGTTTTAGTGACAGCGGGGACAATTTGTCTTTTTTATTCAGTGTGACTGAGGAAGCAACACGAGCTGAAAGACAGAGAATGACTGACAGACCAACCAGACCCTGCTGCACTTTCCTGAAAGCTCTCAGGGATGAAAGAAACATGTAACTCTGTGGAGACAGAGCGCAAATTAAGGTCACAAATCTGGGCTGTTAATCAGGGCTTTTTCACAAGTGAGAGCAAGAAAAGGAGAAGGGAAGGATGGAAGCAGGAAGAAGGTGAATGAAGACCTCGTAGGTTTTTTTTTACTTTGGTTTATTATCTGATACTTTGAAGTTTTCTAGTGGTTACTTTTTTCTTCTATTTTTTTCATACTTTTTTGATGCGACAGAAAGTGGCTTCCTACAAGATGAGTCACTGCAGTGACAGCCCACTTGATCATGTCCGTATAGAAATCCCAAATCCTCCTGCAGACAAGACACACAAACATGCACACACACACACACACACACACACTCACACACACAACTGTTCTGTTTCCCATCAGTGGTTCACACTGGCTTTCTTAGACACATATTTTGCTTCCCTCAAAGACAGACATCTTCAGATGCATGAAGTTAGTTTCCACATTTATTTCTTCAAACAGACACATTAGCACCCTCAAATAGACCTACACATGCATAGAAACACGCACATATGCAACCCTGACATGCAGACAGCTGCTGTACTGGCGGCTTTTCATTTCGTCTGTGATGAAGGTGTGACCTTCCCGCATCTCCTCCTCTACATATTCTTTACAGTTCAGTTGTTCAGTGGCCGTGTTTCCCTCGACACAGAGGGCTCAGAGGGTGTAACTGAAGTCGCTGCCCACACAGCTCTCCATTTTCCTCTTACCTTACTTTCTTGGCAGTCATGATTGAGGGAGAGTGAGGAGGGGAGCAAGTGAGTGATAGAGATGAAGGGGATGATAAGTAGAAGGACAGAAGGGGAGGGACGCGGTGACAGAGAAGAAGCTGAGATGAGAGTGATTGAAAATGAGACATCGTAAAAAATGGTAGAGACTGGTAAAGACTATGTGGAGGGGTAGTGGCCCGGGAGGATTAGCCTAGCCTAGCCTCAGCTACCCCCTGCATGCTACGCCCCTTGCAGCTTTTGTCTAATTACAGCCTGCCCTGAATGCTCCAGCTTGCTCGCTAGCCTATCGTCAGGCCCCTCCCTACAACAGGCCACAGCCCCAACATGGATGAACCCAACAGGGGGCCCTGATGTCACGCGGCGACAGTGAAGCGGTGCACCTCGAAAAGCACACTCCAAATCCGTGTGCAACCCCCCCCCCCACTCCTCTCTGTCTCTTGTTTGATATTTTATCTAAGGGACTTAACAACAATCAAACAGCCAAGCAGCTATTGTGGGCAATGAATTCAACAGGCTTTGAAAAACGACTTAGAGGAAGAGAATGGAAACACACAGTTTTGAACCCTTTCAGAGTAAGCACCCCCTACCTCCCAAGGAGTAAAGGGGGGTAGACATCAAACGTACCCCCCGGGGTTGTGTGTCTCAGTTGTTGAAGCTCTCTCACAGTCAGGGGTATGTCCGGGGTTATAAAGGGGGTTAACTGTACTTGGATTTGTTTCATCCTTTCCCTCTGTGTGTCTGTGTGTCTTCCTGTATGTCTGAGTAAGAGAGGGGATGTGTATGCAAATATGTATGAACACATGTTCAGTGAAAGGTCACATGAGACTTAATCTGTGGGCGTCCATCATGCATACACATTATATACTATATACACGTATATGTACAGTCTAGACGTGTATATTGATAAAATACTAATCTATTATCTATGTGATGCTAAATTATAACCGCTAACTTAATTTGACTCTTTGTGTGTGTATGTGTGTGCGAATTTGCCTTCTCTTCTGATCTCCAGTTCAGCGTGGGAGACCATCTTCAGTAAGAGCAGCGAGGTGGTGACACCCCAGGAGCTGCAATGCTGCCGCAGGCTGGTCCAGCTTTGTAGAGACTGCCTGTTGGTCGTCTACAAGTTTGTCTCCGAGTCCCGCGGCTCTTTGACCGGACTCAGCCCAGAGTGGGATGACACCAGGTGAGAAGGAAACCCAACCCTTTGATGTCTTCCCACTGAACACTTTATTTTTGGAAGATTCTTACAGCATTCCTGCTGCAATAGATACCAGTTATATATTTGGGTGGCCGGATAAGATTCAAGTATACATACGATAGGATAGGATTTAAGAAGCCTGATCTAGTCCACTGTTAGGTCTCAGGTTGCACAAGTCCCTTTGCAAGATTTGGAGCTTTAGCTCTGGAAAGAGCATTAATCTAAATGCCTGAGAAGCAAATCTATACTATCGTAAAAGAAAATCCCAGAGAGTGAGGGCAGCAGATGTCGTGTAGCAAATGTCACATGAAGTCTTCAGACCATTAAGTAGGTAGTTTTCACGCTTTACGTTGTCCTAGTTTACAGATTAAACTAGTGCACCGTGTACAGAACATGGTCATCATAATACCAAAAAACACGCACATAAAAATGATAAAACATGCACTGCATATTATTAAGATCACCGGGATACTACACCAGCATAAAGATAAACAGGAGACATCCTTGGTGTTAGGAATATTTATACTGGTGTCCAGATGTAAAGTGGTTAAGGCTGAGTTTGTTAAAGCAGTAGGAACCCCAGAGATGCTTAATAATAAACTTGGTTAAAACTCCCTTTAGAAAGATCTGAAATAAATAAAACCAAATGGAGTGAATACATGAATAATGAAACATGAAACAGGAAACACACTTTGACACACAGGCAAGAAAACCTTGATTTGAAAATTTCAAGAGTTATCAACATTAAACGTATCTCAGGAAACACATCCTGTCCCTTAGAGCCGTCATCTTCATCACATAACCCCAATAAAACAAACAAACAGAAGTCAGCCTCATTCTATTTTTAAAGTTGATCCCTGCAGGAGACAACAGCTAAGGTTCGGAGTGAGTGAACTTTTAAAGCACATATGCTTTGGGCTGGCAGACAGGAGGGTGGAGGGTGGGGAGAGGGAGAGAAGGAGTGTGCTGTTAACAGGAAATAATGGCCCACAGATTAGCACTCAGGTTAGCCCGGGGCCCCCCGGGGCCTGCTTAATTCAATTAGAGCCCAGATGAGCCCGTGCAGCAAATGACCTTATGAGAGAGAGCTCCTTTTTTCCTGGGGCCTCGCTTTACATGATTCATAACTCTTGCGCATATTTTAACAGGCTATCACTTAGCGCCTACATTATAAAAACCACAGCTGTTTAAAAAAAAAAAAAGTGTATGAGGTTTGTATTTATACAACAAATTGTAGAATTTCTAATGTTTTGAGTACTCTGATATTGTTGCCGTTGATTGTCTTATCTTGAGCCGTTTTGTTTTGAGGATAGATTTAAGAATATACATTTATCAGTTGACGATTTAAAGATATAACTGTAATGGGATTTAATAAGTCGAGCGAGCATGAAAATGATGGAGTAGGTATCCTTGAGAGTCTATTTAAGCATGCATTGGCCTGTCTCTCCTTATTTCTTCTGTGTCTATATATGTTTGTGTAAAAAAGCTTACCATTTGCTGCTGGACCAGCCTCTACCCATGGCTCCACCTCTGCTGCTGTCGCTGCTGCTTCTTCTTCCTCTTCTTCCTCCGTCTCTTCGCCCCTCGACGCAGGTCTCTGCTTGGTTTAGTTGTGCTAAACCCCCCCATCATCTTCCAGCACCGTCCCTATTCACTGCTTTCTGCTGCTCCCTCCACCTCACAGCTTTAACAAAGGCTTGGTCCCACCTGCCCAATGATGGTTGCTTTGGCTGCACAGCCAACAGTCTGGCATGGTCTCCTCTCCTTTCCCTCACTTAGATTCAAATAAGGGATATTTGGATTGATTTATACAGCAAGAGAATGGGATATAATTTTAAGTATTTGATTATTCATTGTCCAAAATTATATGGAATATATTTGAAGGAAAGGAGATGGGAGAAGGAAGCATATTAAGACTGCTTGGAGCTCTGTTTGTCAACACCGCAACCATTCAGCCAGCTTGCTGTACATCACCAGCCAATCACCCCGCTGCCACATGCTAAACTATGCCTTTCACTCAATGCTTTATCAAGAGCTTCTTAGCCTGAGTGCATTTTCAGTACGAGTGGCCTAAGAGGGAACTGAGCGCCTCACCTGCACCGCTTCAGTGTCATGATCAACCTAAGCACCGCTCTCTTCTTGTCACAAGAAGACACAGAATAGCTCGGCTTGCATCGTATGGTTTGCAGTTTCACAACACTAGCGATTCACATCTCTCCATCAGGCATGCAGGGAACAGTCGCAACCCAACGCCACTTCAGATAGTTGAGAAGCAATTAGGATTATTTTCTCATTGATGCATAAGCTTTCTATGAGAGGGTAAACTGTGTGTGTATGAGAGTGTGCATGTGCGATGTCATGTGAATGTTACTCAACAATCATCTGTCCTTCCACAGTGACTGAGTATACTCAGCTAACCTCCAAATATTTCTCTCGAGCTGTGTTCACATCAAATGACCAAATTTAAAGGATCGGTTCACATTTTTCAAGTCTTTCTTAAAACAATACTCCCATGCCCACATTGAAACTATTTTTGGTAGCTGTTATTGCTCATCTAGTCCACATTGGCTGCGAAGAGATTCCTGCGTAACACAGTTTGAGTGTAAGAGATGGCAAACACCCATAGTCGTCATTCCCTAAAAAAAATTACTCTCAACACAGTTTTCCTACTGTTTAAGAAAACACATATAGGGAATTTTGTACAAAAAAGATAAACTGTAATTCTGGAAGATATTCACTTGATTTGGCTGAAGCCTCATGTTAATTTGAACAAAACAAACTGTGGATTTTGAAATAATCTGGAGTAATGATTACAGTGACCAAAAACTGTTTAAATGTACATATTACCATTTAGTTTAGTTTTTTTTTTTAACAGGGTTGAATCCTTAAACCTTTAAATATATGATTAAATAATAATGAGTAATTTTATTTTTAGGTGTATTTTTTCATCTCTTCATCACAACTGAACCAAACTAAATGTCAGAGAAAGCCAAGAGAGAAACAGTAGGTCAGGAATTAATTGCTATTAGGTGAGTTGTTTTATTCCAAAGATGAAAACTAAGAAATGTAAAATATCCTACTGCACCCGGTTTTAATCAGTCATGGTCAGGAACGTTACCATAATTGACACCTGTAAGCTATGTATGACATTTCTCAAAGGCTGTGGACAGATATTTTGCACACAGTAATGTCGAAAAAGAGGAATTTTGAAATGAAAGTTTTACCATTTCCATTATTCTTTTTAAATTAAATACATTCAAATACACACACAAATGTGCACAGATGCACACACACACACACACACACACAAACTTGTACAGAAGCCCGATGTTTGGCAGACCCCCACAGTCTGACTACTTCACATATTTCACACATTGAAATCAGAGCTCATATATGCAGGCAATTTTGGCTCCTTTAAATGCAACATTGTCCACGTTGTCTCTGGTGCATGTACACATACGTACAAACCCATACACTCTCACACATGCACTCTCAACCTTTGGCGCATGTCAAAGTGGGTCTGTTAGCTGGGGTCTTTTGGGTCTCCATTGTTGACCACACCTGCCTGCTCTTGTTCAAGCATCCTTCCTCTGTGGAGTGCCCTAATCAGGCATGTCAACAGCCTCCCATGGGTCTTAGAAAAGTCCTTCAGTCTGTGTGGGCAGATGAGAGGAACTAGCCAAATAGCTCCACTAATGACTTCCTTGTTAAGCCTGGAATTACTGTCACTAGCCAAAGACAATTTTTCCATGTTGACAAAAGTTTCAGATTCTATTAACTTTCATGTGTCTGAAAAGTGTGGCGGTAATTAGGGTTAATTGGGGTGTTGAGCTGAATGTGGGCTGCAGATAACCTTCAAGCCTCTTTGTACCTCTTGGTTTATGATTGCGTCAGCTATCATAGCAGTCTCCCCCTCCATCCTTAGTCATGCTATGTCATTCAGCCTGGCCTCCACTTAATTCACCATGCTAGTTGCATCTCGATGGAGGACTTAAGAGTGGCAGGGAAGGTCTGTCAGTAGGAACAGGAGTAGATTGTAGTTTTGCATGTAAGGAGTAGAGCAGGAGAGTATCTTTCTGTCTCCCTGTCAACTGATGGATTGAAGCAAAGCAGAAGTGCATGAACAAGCCTCCCTCTGGCTTTCAAGCATGCATGTTGTTGCGTAGATCTTCTTCATGATCAAAAGGAGGATGAACCTGGAAGATGCCGAATGAGGGTCCAATTAAATGTAGCCTGCAGAGACAGCAGCCGCTTGGACGTGAGAAGCTCCACCACCCCGCCCCACCCCACGCCACTACCACCACCACGATTCTTTCTATGAGCAGAATATTCTCAAAGTGAATAGCAGAGGAGCTCTGAAGAACACACACTCGGCCCCCAATGAATGTTCAATATTTGATTTTCTTTTTTTTCTTCTTCTTCTTCTTTTTTTTTGACAGCCATTTCCATGTCTAGGCTTGGGTTTTCAGTAAAAACCTTATGGAAATGGAGGGGAGAAAGGAGAAATCACACCACAAGTCGACGAACAGGATGCCTGTGGATACGTGGTGAATCTCATAGAAGAGGGTGCTGGAATAAAGTGCCGAACAGGGGGAGGAGAAACATAAGAAATGTAGACAAAATTAATCCAACGGTGACGCAAAATCATGGAACGAAATCACTAAATGCTACTTCTAAGACTGCAACCTAACAGAAGCAGATGTGAAAGGCTGAAGGTAAAACATACTTTGCCCTACTGTTCTGTTGGGGTTTGATTGAAGAAGTCCAAGAAGAGGTGCTGGACTGAGCCCTTGTTCAATGAGTCCAGTCACAGCTGAAGATGATGTGCTGGAGGGATACCTACGGCCCACTTGAAGCTGTTTCAAGGACACTCTTGTTGGACTAAATGAAGTTAATTTGAATCCATCCTAACTCTCCTGGGTCTGGGGCTATGTTGAAGCAGACGCCCTCAGCGACGTTTTTTTTTCTTTTTTCTTTCCGGTTGACTTTAGAAGAAGCTGTGCAGCTAATTTGTCCAAGAGCTATTTCACAGGTAAAGAGAGCTGTCAGAGAAAAGTGTGCTATCTCTGCACCAGCTTAAAAGAAGATATTATTTCTTCACTCTGTAATCCTCAACCCCAGTGGCTCCTTTTTGATTAGATTGTCACATTTTAAATGTTTCCACAGGGACTATTTCTTTTGACCATTGTATTCGTTTAACTAAACGAGTATTAGATATAGTTTTTTATTAACTAAAGATCCTTGCTGTGGATGTGGCAACAAGGTCACATAATGTATAATATCACGCAAAATGACAAGTGTGCTGCAAAAGCCCATAAATGTAAGTCATTCTTCCAACTGATCAGTCTGGAAGAATTCAACCTGCCCCCTGTCTCATGTCCTCTGAATAGAACCCCAACATTTGCATAACCTTCAGTTAACCTTATCCAGGATTTGATCATCTCATCTGACATTGCTCTGACAACCATATCTGACTCATTTCCAGTAACTAAGGAAGATGGGAGCAGGGTTCAGCCCCTCCTGACTCTTATCTCAACCTGACACTGGTCTCATTCTCAGGTACTGGAACGCTGTTAGCAGGAGCTGCCTCACTGCTCTGTCTCGGTGGAAGGTGTCATAGAAAAGTCTTAGAAAGGTACTGACGTCTATGCCTCGGAATGATAGGTGAGGATTTTCTGTTCATGATACCAAAAATTTAAGGGTCAAAGTTGAAAATTCAGATGTCCTGAAAGAAAAGAAAAAACGACTTGCTTCTGTCAGTGAGGCCCATAATTTATTACTATATGAGAAGATATATAAAAATGCATATAAACCAATTAAACAGATGTAAGTGATAGCACTTTGTGTTGTATATGACATTTTAGATTTGGTACATTACAGAAAATATTTAAGATCATATGGATCTCACAATTTGAGCCTCCAACTTTTACTTTTTTTTTTTCTTCTTTTGATGAAGGGGAGGGATGTCATATGATCTTGAGAATACCAAGCCATTATTAAAATTGCGATGTGCAAATGTGAGATGTCCATAAATGGTAGAATTGATATATGAAAAACGGGCGGTATTTGGTTTCCGTGCTGAGCACTAATGCGACCTGACCTCTAAATTGTGACCTTTGCATATCTAATCCTCTCATTATGTTCATCCTTTCCCCTAATCCCTCCATCCCTCGTTCTTGTCCGTCTGTCCAGGTATCTGCTGCCAGTGACCTCCCAGTTCATCATGAAGTGGCCTTCGTCCAGCTTTGGTCGCATCTCCTCGGCTATGCCACGCTCCCGCAGCCTTTTTGCCGCCAGGATGGGCCACTTCTGAGGTCACCGTGGCAACCCTGGCTTCAGAAACCCTCGCCTTTTGACCTCAACCGCCCTCCCCTGACTCTCACCCAGCCAAACTCCGATCTCAGCACTCCCGGTATGGATCAGAATTTGGGGCAACTCTGGACACCGGATGGAGCCTCAACCTTGGCCAAATCCCCTGCTGAAGACCAACAAAAGCCGGATGATTTGGGATTGCTAAAGGGCCTTGTTCGGTTTAGTTTAGTTGGCCCTGCCCAGACCAGCAGACCACCTGTACCCTCAATCCCTACCTTTCTCCTCCAGTAATACCAGACAATGGGTTTACCCCTCCTCTCTCATTGTAATTGCTGTATTATACATACTCACTGTACAGTTACAAGTCATGGTACTGTAAAAGGAAAGAATAACAAAATACTAAACAATGCAAGGATTATTTATTTATGTACTTATTTATTTTGTAAGATATTCCATGAATGCAGTGAATGCTGACGCAGAATGCAGATATGGAATGATATCAACATAGCGATCCCTTGTTTGAGAAAGTGGATGTAAAAAAAAAACAACAAAAAGCTTATTTTTGCTGGCTGTAATCATTTATTTTATTTCTGTATTTACACTGAATTTAATTTATTTCATAACTTATATCAGAGGCTTTATGTTAAGAAATGTTTTAACAGTCACTTTATGTTCTAGTTTTTGCAGTTCAGAGTACAGTAGAGAGGCGGTGCCCAGACAACTAAAAATGTTTAACTTTTGAATGCTAAAGCTTCATGTTTTACCTGTGTGATATTAAGTGCAGCATTATTAAGCAACACTATGTTTAGAATGTCGATGTAGTAATGCCAAGCCTGTTTGCCTCTTAGAGAATGAGCTGACTTTGACGCCACAGCGTAAAGAGCCAAACTGAAGTCCCAGAGAGCACCCGGTTCCTAATATGCACTTTGCAGTTTGTCACAGAAAGAGAACGAAGACACCGCTAAGTGGGTGCACATTACAGTAGCATTTGCATGCATAGAGTTTAGCCTGTCACCCAGATGTAGTCGTTAGAGAGAGGAGCAGCGTTTGGAATATACTTGAACTTTTATTTTGTCATCATTTATTGTGTCTTTGTATCGGCTGCGCTCAGAAGAAGACGCTTCACTTTCACATTTGCCGTTTTAAGTATCAACATTTTGCATCACTCAGAGATTGTGCAGCACATTGAATGACCGGGCTCATAAGCCCAACATGTACTGTACTGTAACAGAGGTGATCTGCCTGGGACAAGCAGCTGCAGCCTTTTTTTCCCAGCCGCGCTGTAGGTGCGAGTGCCAGGGATAACATGGATGTGCCAATAATAAGCACATCTACTCCATGTGTTAAGTTTGATTTCATTTAAGGTTAATATGTCATGAACTACCATAGGACCTCAATTAAATACAGTATTAAATGTTGTTAGGGAGAAAAGCAGTGTTATATGTTTAGTAGTTTACTTGGCTCTGTGTACTACCCCGTGAGATGATACATTTATTAGACTATTAAAGGTGGTAGTGCGCCAAAAGACTGTACAACACAGTACAGTGCACATTTTATAACAACTCTGACTAATAGCAGCAATGCTGTGCTAAAACTGCTAAAATCAAGTTCTCCCCATATACTGGACATCAGTTTATAATGCCAAATATTTTTATTTTGCCTGATTTTATTTGTGTTATTTAAAAGTAGAACTTTTTCATTGGAGGTATGAGATTTTTAATTTTACATAGCAATAAAATGTTTAAACAAACAAATTCCCTCTTTTTGTCATTGGTTTTCTTGAAGGAGCAGTCAGTCGTTCCCGACTGTTTCTATATTGACAATTGCAGATCTATCTGCAGATTTTATTCCGTTAACATACAAATAAGCTTTTATAGTTAAAAAATGATTATAGTTAATGTCTATCTATCTATCTATCTATCTATCTATCTATCTATCTATCTATCTATCTATCTATCTGTCTGTCTATACACACATTACTAATTTAGGTAAATAAGACTGAAGCTCAAGGTAATTGCAGCAAAAAATAGCCTATAAAGTCATATAATTATTATTCGGCTTTTTTGCAGGATCACTTGCAGCTCATTTCTTGACCTGCAGAAATGCAGACAGTTACATTATAATTAATTTCATTTCATTATAATTCATTATAAATTAATAGAAGTAGGAGCTGAAAAAATAGGCAAAATCAAGCAGAACTAATTATAAACATTGAACTGAAATGCTGTAGAACTCTTATATGGGTTTTAAAACTTCCTGTCCACCTGATATCCATTACTTATGGAGCTCTGAGGCTATCTGGGTCAGCCTCTTGAGTGATATCACATTTCACACCAGATGCCCCTGTGGACAGGTGACACTCCTGACCCGTCACTCGCTTCAGAAATAAGAGTGTACCCAGCAGCCCTTTCTTGTTCCATCTTGACCTGACAGCCGCCCTGAGTGGATGTGTTATGTGCCCACGCCTGCACTCAAAAAGAACGGAGTCAGTTTTATTTAGACCTGTAACAGCAGCCTGGCGTCCAGGTTCGTCTGACCTCCCCACCTCTCCGTCCCTCTCCCCCCCCCTCTCTCTGTCAGCAGAGGAGGTGCAGGGCATGACCTTGAGGCTCTCCGGCCTCCACCTTGGCCGTGGCCCCTGCAACCGAACGAGAGCAGAGGCTGACGGTCTGGCGCTATGACTCTGGCGTGCTGTCCAAAAATATTTCCCCTAGCAACGGGGCTGCGCTGTTCTGTCCTGACCTTTCCACTCATCACTCTCCCTGGCCGCATACCACCAATCGCTCTATCCCTTTTCCCCCTATCTGTACGTGGTCCAGGCAGCTTTGCAGCCAGTGTCCAGCCTTAATTTATTTTATTTTACTTTTTATTTTTTTTAAATCAAGACCCAGATGACCCAGTTTCAGGGCCCTAAGCCGACCTCTCCGGCTTGGAGAGTAAAAAACCGAATGGGTGCTGTGTGAGAGGTGGATGGTTCAGATGAGATAAAGAAGCAGGCACACAGACACACATGCTCTTGCGCAAACACAGATGGCCCGGGCTTCAAAAATCTGCTCTTTTTTTGCGGTTAATCCACTATTTCAAATGACATGGAGGGAAAAGAGCAATGTGATTTGTTCTGTAATTATGACTGCCTGAGTGAGGTGTCCAAAGACACGGCTGCCCTCCTTTTTCCTCTCTACAAAAGCTTTAAAAGTTGAGCTTGTAGTGGTTTGTGTGCTTTCAAATGACAAAAGTGACCTTTCTTATCAGACAAATATTGCTTGTGTACAGCCTGTGTATGAAAAGGTGTGTGTGTGTGTGTGTGCGGATTAGCTATCTCTGCTTCCCACTGTGTGTGTAATGGCAGCATGCACTGTACTGTTATGTGTGTGTATAGCATGGTCACATATGTTCACTGCTGTGTTTTATTAGTTTTTCCAGGCCGCACAACTGCTTCTGTGTTCTGACATTTGTGTGTGTTTGTGTGTTTTATGTGTACTCTCTAAGGGACACATTCAATGACACCCGCTGCAATACATTATCTGCGGTGCCTCGTTTACAACATCTTTGCTCTCAGCAGGGGTCCTGCCTCTAAATGACACATAAACCAACAGATAAACACATGCACACGGAGGAGCCTGGATGGTCTTCACTCAGGTTTTCCCAGTAGCTCGAGTTATTTACTGTACACATATTTCTGCCTGTCTACACACACATATTTGCATTTTCTGAGCAATGTCTTGCTTTATTTCAAACATTTCACAGATGGTAACATGATTAAATAGTAATATCTTTTTGTTCATTGGTTAATATTTCATACTTAGTGATAGATTTTTAATAAAATGATTTTAATTTTAAATTTTCTGTAAAGGTTTCTGTACTGGAGGCCTGAATTTGGACTATTGCTGAAACAATAAGTCTATTATTGCCAGAAAACTATCAAAAACAATTTTGATAATTATTATATTTATTTTATTTATTATATTATTTACTATATTACTTACTGGTGTCAGCTTGTCAAAAAGCCTGTTGGCCCACAGTAGGGGTTTAAGGTGTTGATCTGAACCACAGCATCCAAGGTTTGAATCAGTTCAGAGACCTTTGTCACATGTTGTCTCTCTATTGTTTGCTGTCCAAGAAAGGAAAAAACAAACACAAACCCAAAATGAACTTTTAAGAGAAGGATTTGCTGATTTTCTCTTTGTTACATCATTGTGAAATTAATATCTTTAAAGTTCTTCAAAATAGTCAAGCAATTTGAAGATGTCACCAGGGCTCTGGGAAGTTTATGATCTGCATTTTTCTCTATTTTTGACATTTTATAAACTAAACAAGTAATTGCTTTGTCACACAAATAGCCAACAGAGTAATCAATAATGAAAATGATCATAAGTTGCAGTCCTAATTTGGACATTCCTCTATAATTTGGCCTCTGACGCATCTCTCAATTATTCTTATTTTGGTTTATACTCTAAATTCTTTGTGCAAAGACCAGGTGAGTTCATGTCTGGAAGATGTCAATACATTGGTTAATTATAAATGGGATATCAAATAATAAATATCGTCTCTTCCACACAGATACACTCACACAAACGCTGGTGGATATGGAGCTAATTCAAGGTTATACTAGTTTATTCAGGCAGAGATCATCATGTTTTGTCTTTCTTCCACAAACACAAAATGCTACATTAATCAACAAAATAACTAGGAAATGGTGTGTCCTGTGTAATGGAATAATCTTCCATTGTTTTGCTTCATGGCCAAATACACACATTTCCAACACCAATCATTGTGCATTAGTCTCCATATCCTTGGTTTGCCCTGTTTGAATTTTAATGGTAAGCTGGTGTTGGTTTGGTGTGCCTGACCGCGAATCCTCTAGTGTTTTCTCCTTTGATCCACCCATCAACTATCTTGTGTTTTCCACCTCTATTTATCAGGGGAGGGGTAGTGCTGAGCATGCATGCTTTTCCAGATCTGCTTTCACATTCACATATTAACACACTTTGACACCTGGGAGCTGTGCGGTGACCGCTAGCTGCTGTTGGCTGTGGAGCAGTCACATGACATCTCACAGTGGTTGCTTGAAGAGGGCATTGAGTTATTCGTTCACCTTCCCTGCCAGATTTTTACACACACATATGCTTTCACACATATAAATTTAAACAATTGACCTTCTACCTATAAACCCACTTCACTAACCTTTATGGTCCCGGTGACCCCGGCTGGGTGTACTTCTACGCAGAGCCTCTAAATCAGACTGCACTGCACCACTTCCAAATGTTAACCTTGGTTTCAACACTCAAGGAGTCTACTGTACTTTGTTCCAACCACAGGGGGTTATAGATGAGCACAGTTCTGCATATGGCCATCATTCACAGCCTCAGGCTCCCCCTGAGTGTGTGTCTTGAGTGTGTGTAACAAATGGAGCCGAGCAGTAAAGGTATTAATGTGAGGGAACGAGTCCTGTGGTGGAAGTACAGCAGGAAGTCACTTTCTCTCCCATCTGGCCTCTAACAAGATGGAGAGGAGCAGGCAGGTGTGAGTGGTGGTCTGCACCTCCACCAGCTGGACTGGCACTTCTGATGGGAGAGAAGAGAGAGGAGAACGATCCTCAGCGTTGGCTGTCATTCTCTCTCCTCTCTTTCTCCCCGTCTCTCCATTCCCTCCCTCGCACATCTCCTCGCCTCCTCTGTGATCATTGCTCTCTGCCCCTCACTCTACAGCAAGTGTGAGAGGGGAGACTCAAAATGAGAATAAATGAGGTGTGGGGAAGGCATTTGGGCAGTGTGCCTGTTTGCGTGCACATGTGTGTGTGTCTATGCATGCATGTACCTGCCTCCTGTGTGTTCACATCTCTTCCTCTGCTGCAGTGTCTAGCTGTGGAGCCAAAAGACCGTCCGGGGACTCTTCATCCACTTGCTGCTGAGCGCCCCAGGGGATGGATTGAGCCTTGCAGGCTGGGATATTATCAATACAGCCCCTCCAGGCAGCCTGGGAGACAGAAGACGGAGCCACTGATTCACTCTGCCTATTAGTCTACTGCTGAGCATCGGTGTTAGGGGGAACAGCTGGTTTGACTGGAGCCTCTGCCAACCAGTCCTCCATCTTTGCCTCATCCTTACCTACTCAAAGTCTTTTCCGATTTGCCACATTGATCTGCCTCAATTTCTCTTTTCACCTTCTTTGTTTCCTTCTTCTTCAACCTCCATCGTCACTTTCCTGTCCCTCCCCTGACCTTGCTCCATCTCTCGCAGATCTCTTCATAATCTTTGCAGCATTATTCTGCTCATTTCTTCTTCATTCACCTGCGCCAAAGCACGCCTACACCACAAACGTGCTGTCCACTCCTTTAATTACACGTGCCCTGCTCTTTTTAAGAGCTTTGTTTCATGGGGGAATGCTTTTTTGCCCAGTCTCATCTCAATCACTCCTATGTGTTTTAAATCTCCATTTTGTTTCAGAGTTGTTTGATATTCCATTTGTGTAATGAGGAAGCTGACCTTGTATTTGCATTTCTAAAAAATTGCAAATAGTTGAAACCATCCATGTGTTGAGCTGAAGCCAACAAGTGCTTTCTATGGAAAATGGTTAGCTAGCTAATCTCCCGCTCTAATGCAAAATAGGAAGATAAAGTGTAATCATACATATTTCAACAGGCAGTAATATATAAAATATAGGCCAAATGAAGATTTGAGGGTATTAGATGCATCACTCGCTGAGATGTTGTCTAATATTCAGCTCTTGTTCATTTTTTAGCTTCCCCTCATGTTGCTGTCTGTTACTCAAATGCCAAATCATCCCCTGTCTTCGCTTTAACCTCGATGATTCACAGGGACAGAGCTCTGACTGATCTGCTCTGCGCTTTTGCACAAAGGAAACTAAAGAAATCTAAAACCCCCCCCCAAAAAAACACAGCTCAATCTATTGAGCCAGTTGCCATTTTGAATCCCTCTCAGATGGCTTAAACAGGCGAAATTGTGACCTTGTCTTTTTCAAAAACAAGAGGGATTTAAAAAACGGTGATGCCACAAACCTCACCAAGCTGCAAGCTTTTCCCCCCTCCTATATCTGCAGTCCTTTTTTTTTCCCTTTATGACTCCACTTCAGGTGTCTGACTGTCTTTTTTACGGCTCCCCAGTTCCATTTTGTCCCAGCCATTATCCTGCAACAATAAGCCGGACACAGGTCACTGGTGTTAATGACCTCTTTGGTGATCCTTTGGGTGTCTAGGTCCACTCTAGTAAAGTGAAGATAAACATATCTGGTCTGGTAAATATCCCAGAGTGACTTACATAAAAGGTTTTTTTTTCCTCACAGCTCACAATTTCCAGAGTTTGATCCAAAAATCTTGTTTAAAGCACACTCTTATACGCAGTCACATTTTGTGCCTTATTTGTCACTTGTGTAAATGCAAAATGTTTTGTGTGAACACTTTGTGTTCTTCATCCACCCAGTGGACATGTTGGGATTTTCTGCCTCGCAGCATCTTGCCAACTTAGACTGAATGCAGGACTTTTTTTGTTGTTGTTTTTAAGCTGGAGAGGCTAAATAGTAAGATTTGGTGAGATTAGACTTTGTGGGAGATTTGTGTGTCAGATGTGTGTGAATGTATGTTTTGGTGTTTTTCCGTTTGTGTGCTTACTGTGTGCATTGTGTATTTACGCAAATCCTTGTTTGTATTTCATAGGCAGTGTGGTAATTTTGCATGAAATCACTTCAGTAAATATAGCTGTTATCTTGCTTCCATTATGTCTCAGAAAGCCGGTCTTTTGAAGATGACATTTTAAATACCCGCAGGAAGACGCGCACCACTCAAGGTCCCTCAAACTTGTGTTTCCTTTCAGCGACGGTACAACTCATGTCGCAGCTGCTCAAAATACTTTTGAAGTTGAGGTGGTAAATCAAAGTAGCTTACGTAAATGGATGACTAAAAAACAAACTTTCTCTCAATACTAAGGCTGACGTTAATTAGTCTAGGTACTCAGTGGGAGCAAATTGTTCTAGAGTATCTGCAGCTTTTCAACAACTGAACAAGCTCAGTTTTCGATAATTACCGGAGCATTCTTACAGCCTTTGAAACTAGAAATAATTGGCCTCTCAGACTGCTGGTGTATCTGCATCTCTCAACTTGTATAGCTTCATTCTTGAACCTGATGCCATGCCCACGTTGACATTATCACCATAAAACAGCGTGCACGTCAAGTGCGTAACAAGTTCAATACAATTACACAAAACCTTGCAGAAATCATTGTAGCTCTCTTATAATGCTATTCACTATCTTCTTTTCTATCTTCTTTTCTATCTTCTTCATACCTAGTGGTGGGAAGTAACATTTACTAAAGCTCTGTACATCAGTACAATTATGAGGTATTTCAGCTCCATTTAATGCTATTTTATTCTTCTACTCCACTACCTTTCTGAGAAAGTTATTGGACTTTTAATATTAAGCCGTTACACACAAAGCATACAGTATGATCACCTAATGCTGCAATTTTAGCCATGGTAGAACCTTGGCTCTAGGACGATTTCAGTTGGTCCATCACCACAGAAATATCTCAACAACTTCTGGAGGGATTTCCTTTATAATTTGCTCCAGAGATAATTTCTAATAACTTTGGCGATCCTTTGACTTTTCATTTTAGTGCCATCAGGTTGTCCAATACTTTGGCTGATGACTAAATACCTCCAAAACTACTGATATTCCTATTAACCACTGTTTTTAGTGCTAATTAGAAAATGTTAGACTACGATGGTGAACTTGGCAAATGGATGTAGTCTCTTCACCTTGGAGATCAAGATACCCAGAAACCTACATGTATGTTAGGATAAACTTTACTGCACCTCAAGCAACTACAATACTGAAGTACTACTGAGATGTTAATGCATCAAATGTACTATGTAATATAACAGAGAGGAGCTTTTCTGTAAAAGGAGTACTTTAACATGTGATACCTCATGTACATTTTGCTGTTAATACAATTTTAGTAATTTATTTTAGTAAACTTTTGAGTGCAGGACTTTTACTAGTTTTTATAGTGTGGTATTGCTACTTTTACTAAACTAAATAATCTGAATACTTCTTCACCAACTGGTTATACCCATACTGTAATTTAAATTTCAGTTGAAATCTACTCAAAGAAAAAGTCATGAACTGTATTTTCATAAAGTTTTATTTCCACAGTTGAGGGTGCTCAATACAGCTGTGAGTATAATTACTTTAGAGCTGATCTTTTAAACAACATCAACAACCAACAACACTGGAACCGTGTGACTTGGTTAATTACAGAGCCTAATGGACACAGGCTATATTTCAGCGTTCAAATGAACTGTCACACAAACTGAAACTTATAATTAAGCTGATGAATTAAAAACATCAGTGTTTTGGGTAAACACTGAATATTTTACAACCAGCTATTCACCGAAACTACAGCTTAATGAGGGCTGGTGTCGATGCTACACATGGGCAACAAATCCCATGAAAAGACCAAAACCAACAATGGACTGATCTCACTAATAAGTAGTACTTGTGTATCTAAAGCCTGATATAGCTTATTCCTCTGATCTACAGACCTGCATTGTCCAGAAACTATTAAAAACACATCACTGAGGGTGACATGATCCTTCATTACCATGAACATGGCACTGTAGTTTATTTTGAGCCAGTCCCATATACACCTTGCTGCTGTAAAGTACTTACTTAATACACCACATGTGTATTAATTATCGGGACGGCTGTGGCTCAGGAGGTAGAGCGGTTCGTCCAGTAATTGGAGGATTGGTGGTTCGATCCCCGGCTCCTCCAGTCCGCATGTCGAAGTGTCCTTGGGCAAGATACTGAACCCCAAATTGCTCTCTTGTTTGAGTGTGTGTGAATGTGTTAGGTTCCCCTCCTGATGAGCAGGTTGGCACCTTGTATGGTAGCCCCTGCCATCAGTGTATGAATGGGTGAATGTTGGCATGCAGTGTAAAGAGCTTTGAGTGGTTGGAAGACTAGAAGGGCGCTATATAAGTGCAGTCCATTTAACATTTAATCTGTGGTTGAAAATAGTTCACAACAAATGCCATGTTTACTTCAGTTTGAGCAATGTTTGCTAAAAGCTACACTGACATGATTTTAATGTACAAGAGTATGCATTTGTGACCCATTTTAAAGGTATATGTCTTCAGTAGGAACCAGTCAAACAGTATTAAGAGACACATTTTTGAATTTGGTCTTTTAATGGGATTTATTTTCAATAAGAAAAATAATGAATAACACGTTGATATATGTTGTTAGCATAACAACACGCTGTTATATCGGAAAAATTTTACCTTCAAGCATTTTCATGTTGCATTTTGATAGCATTTCATTCACAGTGAAAGGCTATCAATGAAAATTATGAATACTGTATACTTATAGTAAATACTGTAACATGTAGCTGTCCAGATGATTTGAGGGATGACACTGGAGTTGAGTAGGTGTTTCAGTTTACTCAGTAATTCAAAAATTCACATAGATACGATTCCTAGCTAATGTGTAAGAGTGTCGGAACAACTCTAGCCCGGGGCTTTTATTTATTTATTTATGTATTTATTGGGACCATATACAATGTTAAACATAAATGTTACCATTTGATGTACTGTATCAGTGTTAGCTTATAGCTAATTTTCATCTGCAGTCCTTTAGGCAGGTCACAATTAAAACACATAACAGCACAATAACAAACAGTACAAAGCAAAAAGGACAGGACACATAATACCAAATACAAAGCTACACACAATAGCACATCACATACATCCGCAATGTCAACTAGAAGTTAATAATGTAAGCTTGTCAAATTAAAAGCAAGATTATTTGCGTTCATGAAAAGACCATGAGATGAGTGAGCCTTCATCAGCTGTACTCTAGGTGCAGATTTCATGCGTGAGTCTGTCACTGGAGGATGAATGACCGGATTAATAACCTACTTCTGTTCTCTTTTGTCATCAAGGAATATATGCACTTGGGCTATAGGCTCTGCAGCTCTAGGAAGTGACAGTCCTGGTTTGTGGACTTTGCTGCAACAGAGGCGACAAGTACAGTAGGCACGTCTCCACTGCAGCACAGAACTTTTAAATGCAGATGTGTGTGATGAGGGAAAAGAAACACAGCGCAAAGGGAAAATTTTCAACTTAATTTTAAAATGAGCGTCCCTTTTCTGTGCAATCATTTCAAAGGCCTCGTGCAGATTTAAATGTTACAGATGATCTGAGGGCTTCAAACTCCTGTGATGGAAGGCAAAATGGAGAGAGCTGCCTTGAAACTTGAACTGTGCTCTTCAAATGTATGCAATAATGGATAATTAATCCCAATCCTCTTCTTTCTTTTTATCCTCGTGAATGATAGAATGCACTCCGCAGATTCAATATGAAAGGAGAAAGAGATTCAGAGAAAGACACAGCGACAAATGGTGAGCTTTCTCCAACAGCCAGACTGAGAGACAGATGGGGAGCAAAAAGAGTTTCTGGGGGAAGTGAAGATGCTCATAGTGAGCATGACTAGTACCCCGATGCTGATGCTGCCACAAGAGCATGAAAAGCCACTTTGTGTGTCATGTATAAATATCCAGTTGTCGCCAGTGTGTGTATCTCCATCTTAGAAGTTTTACAAATTGAACTCAAACGACCAAACGGAGCTCCTCCAGGCCAAATGTTAGCTGCTGCCATGGCAATGTCCAACCATGCTTACATCCCCTTTCCACGGGGTGACAGGATGGTGATTTTCCACCAGCTGGAAGACCACCACCATGCGTCATGTTGTGTATTTGAGTGTGTATTGACGTGTAGCTTCATGTACTGAGCATGTTGCTGACCTTCCACAGTGTCAGTCAAGCTGGGAAACATGGAGGGAGTAGGAGGGACGGATAGAAAAAAGATGTTTTGAAAAGCTATAGTTCTCATTAGAGGTCAGTGAGAAGTTACAGCACAGCGTTCATTATATTAATATCTTACTTTGGCCTTGTCAGATCTCAAAACATTTAATACCTTATAATATGTTAATGTATTATTGATTTAAAGCTAAAATAAAACCCTACATCAGACTGTTATTAGGAATTACGATATGTGTGTTATTATTGAACTGCTGATTCCAGAATTAATATTTCTCACTGTAAATTCCCATTTTTAATGATATTCTCAATATTTTTCAACGTAGAAACACTTGAGTCTCTGGGATAATTTAATGATACTATTAATTTATATTATAACCATCAGTTTTAATTATTCTTAATTTGTTTCTAAGAAATAATGTTTCATTGATTCTAAATACTGCATTACCCAGCATCTGTTGCAGAGGAGAAAAGGCTAGTTGAATGCACAAATCAACAAAATGAATCCAAAAATGATGAAAAATCTAAAATTGAACTGATTTACATGACTAGCGAAAGTGTAAAATTAAGCTTCTGCTTCTGTATGCAACAGAAATTTAAGCTTGGTGATTGAACATTTCATAATTCCATTAACTTCTCTCCGTACTGTTTTTATACAGGCTTGTACTTTTGTACATTGAAAAATGGATTTTTGGTTTTTAAAGGTATTTTGGGGCATTTTATGCCTTTATTAGTCAGATGACATGAAGAGATAGAGATGACAGGAAATGAAAGGAAAGATGGGGAATGACATGCAACAAAGGTCCCCAGCTGGACGCGATCCTCTGTGTAGCAGTTAATAATTGGCGCATTAACCCTTCCTCCACCAGGGCACCCCTACTGTGACTTTTTAATAAAAGAATCTGATATTTTCTAACACCGTTGCTCATCTTTAATACTGATGCTTCAACAGAGAAAGTTTAGTTCCCAACCGAGACTTGGCAGTGCTCCAACTACCAGTCACCTCACACTGCCTATGCAATAAATGAACGAGACCTTTACATCCAGAACCCTGAATGCCACCCACTTCACAACTCCATGAAGTTTTTTTTGAGTCTGAATCAGAAATATATAGATCACATTTATCACTGTGTCAAATTGTGGGAAAATCCTGCATTTTGTCTATTTTAAAACCGAGGTTGTAATTTTTTTTTTTTCACCGTCTCAGGAGATAGAAGTTGAATCCATCACTTCTTACCAGACAAAACTTTAAACCACCACACAAACCTCTAAGCGCTCCAACGCGGTGATAGCATGTGACTACTGTCTTGCCTGTGGCTTCATATTAGATGTGAATGTGTGTCTCAATGTGTGTGTACTAAATTTTACATATACGTGAGTGTGTGTGCTGTGTCACTTTATTTCTGTGTGTGTTTCAGTGAGAACAACGTGCCCTCTCAGAGCAACTCAAAGTGGATGAGCCCGAGGGGTCCGTAGGGGTTGGTAAAAATAGCCCCGAGGCTGATTAGGAGCGAGGCGGCGGGGGGATTTTAAAAACCTGCTCATTACCGCACCTGTAAGGCCTCTTTAAGTAGCCCTTCTGCAGAGCCCAGCTGCTCACATCTGCCAAGAGCTGTTCGCCATGCCCGTAAACTCCTCTCACACATCCTCCAGGGGCGGGACATCACAACGCACAACGATGACAATGGTGGGTAAAAACTCTGGCCTCAATACATCCCCCAACACAAAAAAAGTTACTTTATCTATGCTAAAGTGGCGTGCTGTTCAGATTTTTAATAACATCCTCATTTTGCCATTACTATGCTCCATTTGTGACAGGAAAGTTTTCTGTTTAACCTCCAAATTAAAAAGCAAGCTTGATGAAAGGTTAAGCCTCCGTTTTTCTCCATCTTTCACACAGAGGCCATAAATTCAGAGGAAAGCTTCATGGCCAACTGCATTCCACACACACTTAAATGAAAAACTGACACAGTCTAGAAAAAAAGAAGTGACTTATTACTCCTTTAAAACAATAACACAAACAGCTCAACTGTGGTTGATTAAAGTTGTCCTCTATAAAGGGTATATGAACAACCGTGAGCAGTGCTTGGTGCCGTTATTGAACCAGCAATCTGTGGGGTCTGAAGAGGCTACGCCCCTCTGTCAAAGTACTGCTATGAAGCCTCAGCCTGCTCTGACCCCAGTTGACTCCCATCAGCCCTCCTGCTGGGACAGTAAAACAAACTAACCCCCTGTAGACAGGCTGTTTAGAAATGCGCTGTACTGAAGCCTGTCCCTGGATGCCTGTTGGAGGGAGAGACAGGAAAAGACATACAGTGAGAGGAGAGACAGACACTGTGATAGCTGTGAGTAAATCAAAAACATTTTTTTTAATTTTTTTTTTTTATCAGTCATCACAAATGTAATCAAACAATTCTTGTTAAGTCAAGTATCAGAACTGTTTTCATACAGAGATACTCTGCCAGATGAGAAAAAAAAACAGAGTAGTGTGTTTCTTGCTCTTGAATTAGACCACTTTGTAGCAGCAATTCGACAGGGATTTTGATTTTGATGTTTGGACGTCGGTTGATGTCGGCTCTGTAAGTGAAATAGTTGGATATTTGGTTCCTGGCATGTGTTTTGGCAAACAGCTGGGCTTGGAAATCGTTCAGGATGCGGTGGACTATTTGACGCTGCTGCCATGTTTTCAGCTGTTTGACAGTTCCCCCCCACATTCATTTAAATTTTTCTTTTAATTATTGAAATCCATGTACCACCTACATGGAAATATACACCTTCTGAAAGTACAGCTGATGTAATGTTTTATCATGCAGAACTCCCTTGGAGAAAATAGTATATAAAGTATTTGTATGAAAATTCTGACTTTGTTTTTCCAGCCAAAATAGGCTCATGTCTATGTTTTTATGTGATACTCTATTATTAGTTTGTAATGTTTTAACAACTAAATAAAGTGAGGAAATGAACTGCAATTTGAGTCCTGCGTAGGAAGTTAGTGTTGTGTTGACTGCATTAGAAAGACACACACACGTTCTTGGTTTAAATGCACACATACATGGATTTTCTTTATATGTTTTTCAATGTCTACAAATACCTGTTTTCATTCAGTGAAGGACACTTGAGCCTGCTCGCCCTCTAATAACATCCAGATTTACATTCACACTTCCACACATTCATGACTGAAACCTGCCCAGTACAATTACAGTCATCAGTGACTAACCTGCCGCCCCTCCATACGTATATACATATGCACACATGCACCTCCTTGCATACAAATGTCAAACACAATCTTTCCATCTCTCAATTTACCACCCATCCTTTAAAGCTTTTGTATCCTCTCTCTCTTCCTCACACACACACACACACACACTCCAGCCACAGCTGTAGGTTTTCACCTGATCCCGCTGTCCTCTCGTGTTATAACAGCTCTGAACTTGAGCCCTCAGAGAGAAGGGGGCTCGCCCACACCGTGTTTTCACAGACTGCAGCATCTGGACCTGTAGACGTCACTCCTACGGTGTCCTGTTTGGGGTCAAGGACACATTGGAGGATCAAAAAGGAGTCGACATATATCACTTGTTAAAGATAATATACTTTGCAAAAGTGGATGAATGAGCGATAACGTAACAAGATGTGAGGAATGGTTCAAGCTTGAGCCAGAAATTTTGTAAATTTTGTTTTAGAAATGAAGTCTTAGTTTCTTCTTTCTGAATATTGCCTTGTTTTTTGTGTTTTGTGTTCTTAGGCCATGAAATAAAGAAGTTTATATCGCAGAAATTACTTTGTCTTGTTGATCCTCAGAGCTTATGTTTTCTCTTGCTTTTCTTCCACAGTTTATTTTTCTTTTTATCTCCTTATTTCATTGCCTCTTCCATCTCTCTCTCCCCCTCCTGGATCAGAGCCCCTCTGACCTGCTTTGTCCAGAGCACACAAACATATTTTCTGTGATGACTGCCAGCTGCCTGGCTTAGGTTGGCTCAACACAGCTCAGCTAAGGCTCCAGTTTTTCTGTTGACCACTGCTCAACTGTCCGGCCGTTCACTCTTGGCCCCGCTGAAACAATCAAATGGTCCCCAGCCTTTTCCAGGCATTTCCTGGGTCACCTGAGCAGCGTGCAACCCTCCCTCCCCTACATCCTCCCGCTCCCTGCCCCTCGCTGGCTCTTCCTGCCTGGTTTGGAAGGTCCTGAGAGGGGTCAGAGTGGCCTGGTGTGCAAGTGGGAGACATACTGCGGATATTTATTATTTCATTTAAGTCCTCTCCCTTTGCTCTGGAGAGTAGAGGGACCACTGATGTAGAACAGAGGTTGAAGGATAGTTCACAAGATGACCATGTGAACTGTTGAACCCCAAAGTAGGGCTAGTGTGTTTTATATTTTTGTGTGCGTGTGTGTGTGTCTGTGAGAGTATACAGAGCGCTCTTAAAAAAGCCCCCTGAAGAGTTAAGCAACTATGAGTTTATGTGACATGATAAATTCAGAAGAGAGCCTGTGAACAAGTGGCCACACACAAACACACACACACATGGTCACAGCTGTGCAATTTGGTAGAAGGATGTGTAGTGGCTTTTAAGTAATTGCATCATTTATTTTATGTTGTTTGCCAAGAGTAACACACATTGAGACACCTTTACACCCACTTAATCCACCCAACCTCACAATGTTATTAAAGGGAAATTCCAGTTTCATATAACTTTGGTCTTATTTATGCAGCTTTGGTCATCAATCTCACAAGTATAATCAATAATAAGTGTACACTCACCAAGTTAATTGCTGAGATCTGGGAATGCACGACATTGATAAAAAAATGGGGGAAGAAACATGAGCAGTCAGATGATCAGAAAGGCATTAAACCAACCGCCAGTTTAGCCAAATTTATTTGAAAGAGAAAAGAAATGCAAAATTGGTAGAATTATCAGCCTGTCCTTTGTAAATATCCACCACAGTTTAGATTGGCATACCAATTCTGCAAAGCTACATGTAAACATCTTTGCGGGCTTGTGCAGAGAGAGGTTTTATGGGTAACTGTAGGATGCAGAGGCTCGCAGAGTCAACACACACACCTCTCAAATCTCAACAAAGGGCTGTGAGGCTCTGCACATCAAACAAGCTGATTGATAGATCAGATTTTTTGCTGGGAGGCAGGTTTGAAAGGCAAAAAAAAAAAGTTTAAATGTACGTCCATACGACTGTAAAAGAAAGTACATGTTGGCTTATGTGCAACCCTGAGAAGCATGTTCTAGCCTTACACACTCACATTTGACCTACCAAACTTGCACAGTTTTCCTGTGCAATGTGGGTTAATTACAGACTTTAAGGATGCCCTATTTTTCCATCTCATACCTCTACCTCTAATTAAAATGGTTTTGATAATCTTTTGGCTTGTTTACAACCTGCCTGATCATCTGACAGCTCATTTCTTGCCTTGTGGCACTTAATTGTAGTGATGTTGCAATGTTCCAAGATCCCAGAATGTATTTTGGTGAGTATATTGTTGTCATAACTGACAGAAATGCCAACAGAAATTACAAAAATAAGACCCAAGTTGTGATTATATGTAATGTTTTGAGGGAGTTACATCTTTCTCCTCTTTTCATCTCAACTCACATTTAAACGCCTTTAACAAGCATATGCCCATTGGGTGGGTCAGACATCACAAACTCATGCTGTGCGGCCAAACATCGAGATGTGTAAAAAATGACAAGACATGTAGAATATTTCCTTTGATGTAGTGGAGTCTCGGGTTTGAATTTTTTACTCAGTGTGGTAGAAAATGATTTTTCTGACTTTAAAGCTGCTGGAGGGATAACAAAAGGGATGAAACTGTGAGCTAAGGAGTTAACACAAATGTAAAAGTGTGCTTCACTTATGTGTGACTGCTTGTACACATATATTATAATATGTATAGGTCAACAAATGCAGGTACATCAGGTGTATTTTTGTCTACATGCCCCATTGTGAGTGTGTGTGTGTGTACATGCATATTTCCATTATGTGTGTCTGCAGTATAAACTGAGGTTTAACCTGTTAGGGGAAATTTCAATGCAGACTGGCCAATATCACGTTCTCACCCAAAGCCAATTGGAGGCTGGCTGGGGAGCCAAAGCACGACAAACCAAAGCAGCCCAGAGTCTTAACATCATTATAGGGCTGAGAGAGGCAATAAAGCCAAGTCTTAGGAGATTACCTCTGCTGCAGCCAGCGTACAAACCCATTGCTTTCTGGTTTGTGCGTGTGATTTTTTTGTCCAGTCTTGTACGACAACATGATAGATGATTTAGTCTGGAGGCTGCATGTGAACTCATCCTGGTTTTCATCACCTGGAGAACTCACTGATACATTTATATGTCACTGCTTATTGCAAGTGTGCGCTGCAACCCTGGGACAAAAGAGTTTTGCTAGAGTGACTACAGGCTTTATATTTCAGATTGTAACGTTTCAGCATGGATGTAAGCTGCCTCGCTACCAAGACGTAACAGATGAAGGTGTCTCTTAGAGGAACAAGACAGAGCTGGATCCCATCTGCAACCAGTTGCTCCTGGGGAAGAATGAGATTAATGATTTTACGAAGATGATGTATGGCTGAGATCGGCGATGACAGGCTTTGAGTGACAGGTTACAGGTGTAGACCCTCCCAATTCCCAAAACTCTTAAACTCAAACTCTGCCATCACTCTTCTCCTTTCTTCTTCTGAGGAAACAAGTGCAACAGCCGCTCCTGTCCGCCTCCGCCTTTCCTCTCCAGCCAGCCGCGACGGCGTGCCCCGCCTGAGGTTATTAGGAAATGCGTGACCTCTGACCCCGTGTAATAAACACGGTTAGCCATGTCTATGAAGTCTGACTGTTGGTAGTCACCAACTGAATCCCTGGGACTTTGCTGCTTGTTTGCTGCACTCAGTCTTGGCCAAGCAGAGAAACAGTTAAGCTGTCACACATCAGAGAGGACAAGTAGCAGCCTTTTGTGCAACACAGTACCAGTTGGCCTGATTGTTGAGAAGAAAAAGGAAAATCAAAGGGCTGCAAAAACAGCTGCAGATGGGGTTAGGGTTACAAAATAAAGATGACGAGGACCAGACCAGACTGTGGTCATTTGTGGGAGACTGACTGTCGAAGTTTTACAGCCATTACAAAGGGGCTGGTATTCCAGTTTTGACAAGACGTCACCTTTCACTAAGTTTTGCCATCGACGCCGCTTCTGATCTGGAGTGGCATCAAAACTGAGGCGACGACTGAGAACAGACTGAAACCTTATTAATGTGCCCTGTCATTTCATTTATCGCTGTTCCTAAATCCAAACATTCCAACAGTTTTGACTTCCTTTTCTGCCACTGAGTGAAACATTGCTTCACAGTATGTCTGTAATATTTATTGATTGGCTGTTTGATTTGTTGCTTGGTTCACACAATTTGCAGATATTTATTATATTTAATGCTGCAACTAATTATTATTGATTAATCTGCAGATTATTTTCTTGATTAATTGTTTGGTCAACAAAATGTACACAAATAGTGAAAAATGCCCTAAAACCTTTAGTTACCTTTAATCTTTAATTAATAAACTAAAAACACACTTACCGCCTGATTGAGTATTTTCTTGATCTATAAGAAAACACTTAACTTTGAAAGAGCAGCAAAGTTTTGGACAGGTAGGTGGCATGTGGTGTGAGCTGCCACTTATTCACTTGTATGGACAGAAGACAGAAAAAGTGAGGCTGAAATGAGGGGATTGGATAAAAGTGTAAAAGCTGTTCTTCTCTTATGAGTTCCCCTACAAAGGCCCTCTAAACATGCTGCACTTTCTCCTGTGAGTCAAAATGAAAGACAGCAGCAAAGAGCTCACAGGCCTGAATCACACTGCTCTCTAAATGGACCTGACAACCTCAGATATTGCATCCTCTTTTTCCTCTTTCCCAGAAGGTCCACACTTTCCCCCCGCTCACTCACTCTCCTTTTATTCTTTTTTCTGAAGACCCGCAGTGTGCAGAAGCTGCTTAGGAGCAACTCTTTGGGGTAGTTCTTGTCTAACAAACAGATATGCAGACAGATCACATTGCCAACATTAAAAGGCAAGCACAAACTATCCATAAGACAATGTAAGGTTGCAAGAAAGATCGGCATGTAAAAAAAAAAAAACCCTGTCTTCAATTCTTCCCCCTAACTTTCTTTTCTTTTCTTTCTGTCTCTCTTCTACATTTGTAATCACCAGCGGACAGTGAGTAATATGGAAGGGAATTACACAGAAATGTCCATTTCTCTTACGTGAGAGGATAAACTTGTGGAAAGTAGGACGCTGATGATCAGAAATGCCCCCACCCGCTTTTAGAGAGAGAGAGAGAAAGAAAAAAAAGGCAGCGGTCACCTTGGATACAGCGAATCTTACCCTCCAATTTTCTTTTGCAATCACACAAACACAGACGGACACAGGCACACATACCTGCGAACACAAACACACTGCACAAGCACAAAAACTCAAACATACTTTCTTTCTCTCTCTTGAAAACACACACACACATACACACACACACACACACACACCCACTGGGAGGCTTTACAGAGCGCCCGCCTCGATGTCCAACCTCGCTGTTGCGCAGAGCTTATGAAATCTGGCTGTCATGCATCCACTTGACAAGTATCCTTGACAAAGCAAACCCCAATCTATATGCAGTGTGGCAGGCGGGGACCTTGTCAAATGCTAATGCCAGGGACACTTAGGTTGTTGCCCTCTGTGGCTATTTTTACAAACAGTATATCTCTCTGGTATTGCTGTTTGTGGAGCAGTACTGGAGCCAGTCAGCTGGTGGCGGTGTCTGCACTTGCTTCATCAATCACTCCCTTTTGCTTTCTCTCCCTCTGCCCTGTCTTCTTGTTATTCATTAAAGCACCTCGGAATAATAAGTCCCCAAGAAACTGGGAACATGTGATGAAGTCGTAGTTAATAATGTATACGCCACCTCCCCCTCCCTTACTCCCTCCCTCCCTCCATCTTTTTTCTCCCCACTTCTCCCTCTGCCTCTCTTCCTTAACTCTCTCCCCATTCAGCCCCCTTCCACCACACAACTGCGTGCTCCACCACACTCAATGCGTCCGTGCCCTTGCGGTGAATGGGGGTAAACACGCATTAACATATTTATATCTTAAGCCCCCATCCGAAAAAATTGTGACAACAACGACGATGTAAATGGACTCATTTGAAAGCCTCGAGAACACAACTCCTTTCACACTTCAACGCTGCTCTTTAATTATGCCGTCTTAATGTGTCGCTGAACCCAAACATGTCTAAAAGTCTGCTCCAGAAATGGTCACTTGGATGTTTTGGCTGTTGTGGTTGTCATAGAGAGGGGTCATGTGCACACACACACACACACGCACACGAAGTGAGCTCACACACTCGGTGTTGCGCAGTCTCTCATGGTGTGTATGTCTGTGGAGTGAGAGATTAAGGTGCTGTGATCTGTCTAAGAGGCCCTACTGCATTTCTCTATGATTCTCTCAGTGACGTAGCGAGCGGTGAGTTTTTTTGTGCTCCATCTCATGTTGAACGAGCACGCTGCACACTTTGAGCTTCATGCAGATCACATCCGAGCTCCACACACACAACTTCAAACAGAGCAAACGCACACAGGCAGAAAATGTGTTTAAGCCATCAAGACGTTTTTTTTCTCCCCCTTCTCTCTTTCTCTTTTGACCATTTCCTTTGTACGGAATCAAACTTGAATCTTGAATATATCAAGGTTTTAATCAGCATTGTCCTCTCTGTTTGAATCCATACATATTTTACTGATCTCATGGTGAACGTCATTCTTTCACTCTGTGCTTACAGGCCACGGCTTTTTTTTCTTCCCATGAGCAGGCCTTAAAGGGGATTCACTTTCAGCGGCACAAATGGGAACAATAGGGATGTCATTGTTCTGCATTGGCGGCTCAATTATTGAAGCACAAGAATCGATACTGTAGGTCCTGAGTATTTTTTTATAAGGAGCTGAGTAATGCATACTGCTCATGACACTGTCACAGGAAATGGAGGATAATACTGTGTACACTGTGGAAAAAGCAGGCTCAGGAGAATCCAAATCGATTTAATTCAATTTGGGTCAGCCTGTCTTATTTCAAGGTGGGTTTTTTTCACTTATGGGCAGGAAAAGAGAATCTGGGCAAAGTCTCTCCTACACTTCGACCCCCCCACCCCCCCCACCCCCTTTCTTCTTTTATTTGTCCTGGAAAGAAATGACTTGGGTTACAAGATAAATTAATTATTTCAAAAATTGACTGTATCCTTCATGCATCTCTCTCATTCGCTCTCCGTCTTTCCCTCTCTCATAAGCTCCAGATGCAAATGTGACTGTGTCTCTTCCCTATAAATAGCAGTCGCCAGAGGGTTTCTTCCAGGAGTCAGCCACAGTTTCTCTACCGTACCAAAATAACTAGAGGAGAGGAGACTCTGAGAGCAACACTGTGGCAATGCAGCCATTCTCACATTCAGTCAGAATACTCCATCAGCATAGAGATAAGTAAGGAGAGGAACATGAAGAGGGGAAAAAAAGTTTTGAGTGATTCATCAGCACGACCTGAAGCAGCCTCCTGATAGGGTGCCTGCCTGATGGTGCTCGGTCTTTATTGGCTGTTGCAACGTGCCCCAGTTTGGTGCGTATCTTTCCCTCACGGTTGGAGACTTGAGTTTAATGAATCTCACAACTGTCCATGATGTCGATAATAAGAACTTCACAATTAGACTTTAAATGATGGTCTTGTGTATTGAAGTGTTATAAATATAGTGTCTCACAGAGTTATTGGCACCCTGATGGTGAGCTAAAGAGGCTCTAAAAGAGAGGCAAATTTAGAAAATTGAGAATATTGTATTCTTTTGTTCAGTTGTAATTGCTCTGTAAATTTATTTTACTTTATTAGCGTTTGCACTGTGAGATCATTTTTTTTCTCCTGAAAATATGTCAATAATTGCTTCAGTGTTTGATGTTTTTGTATCTGCTGCATCTCTGTCATGCCTCCACTGTAGTTTATCGAATGTATCTCAGTGGGTTTTCAGGTGTACGGAGCAGGTCGGGCTGCATAATATTCCTGTAGCAGCGACTACATGGTTGAATACACGTCAAGGTGTCATGAGTCGGAGAGTGAACATCAAGCACCTGCTGCTCTTCTGTTGATCTCAAAAAAGAATATTTTAAGTGAGAACCTCATTGATTGATTGAGTTTGTGGATTATCAGACACACACACACACACACACACACACAAATCCAAGGGATAGCATGATAACATGTGAAAACACTTATTTCCAACATGGTCCCAAGTTCATTGTATTTGTACGTTTTAATTCATAAACATAGTGACAGTTTAAACTGGTTATTCTCTGATTAGTGTGATATCATTGTCTGATGTAGATCAAACTATACTGGCACAAAACAAAAACAATTATTTGCAACAAAAGCTTACCAATAGCAATAAAACCCAAAAGACAAGAGTAAAGCGTGACAGAGTTCCTTAAATGAGAGAGTGCAGAGATCTAGTTATGCTACTGTAGAGAGAAAAAAGGTTAATTTGATAAGAGAGAAAAAAAAAATAGTTGGACATTTTTTTTTTTTAAAACCTTCAACCTTTTCAATTTTTTTTTTCAAATACTGCTTATCACACATCAAGGCTAAAATAAAAAATATTATTTCCTCAGTTTTCTGAGTCACGCAGCTCATTGCAAAAATCAATTTATCTTTAAATATTTTTTTCTTTACCGAAAATTACAGCTACTAAAAATGAAATTTTCATTATTGTGTCATGCATACAGCTATGTCCAGCCCACATGACTCTATAAGTCACCATAAATTCATATAAGCCTGAGAACTGATTGTTCTCGTAAACACCAAATATTTATTACATAGTGTTGATTGCAATTTAATTATTTGCCAAATTGTAAATAACTAGATGCTATTTGGTTATTTGAGTTTTTTTTCTATTTATGAAATGTAAAAAGTAAAATTAGTTAAATTTTAAAAACTTGTTTGAAGCTACTATGTCTAAATCTACATGTTGTGTTTTGTCAGTCTATTTTTTTTTTTAACTGTTATTTAAACTTGTATTTGCTGAAGTCTTTTGTGTGAATAATATCCGTCACCCACAAGGGCACCGCTTCTACTGTCCCTCTCAGAAATTGTTCACAATAATTACAATTCTAATCTTTGATGAGACTTGGAAAAATTAAATTCAACAGCACTCAAGTGAGAATTTAAAAGGAGATTCATTTGGTTCTTTGCCTGAAGGTTTTTGAAATGGCGTTGCTGACTTTTTGATTCATAAACTCTTATGGAAGATGTGGGGGATCTGAGTGAATGTGACACAAACCCTCTCAGTACGCACTCTCTCTTTCTGATCCCTTTCACTTTAATTTCAGTGGCACAACACAGCAAAACACACACAAATATCATGCAGCTACACAGATGCACACACAGTCCCTGCCTCTCTGTCCTCATTAGAGAGGCTGCATTGTTTCACAGCTGATTGTGAGGACTGCACAAAGTGATCCTGATGAAGTCTTTATTTTCCATCCCAGCTCACTAATCAATTTCATATTCTCTTTTCCCCACATCCCCACCAACCCCATCCCCCTCTGTCTCTCCCCGCCTCTTGCTCTCCATCTCTCTTCCTAAAAGCCTGACACAGAGCCAGGAGTGAGACAAACACCCATGGAAATCATTTCAATAAAGACTGCCATCATATATCCGTGGTGCTAACACTGTGATAGCAGGATTCATAGCAATTTAATTAGCTAAAAGGAATAGGGTGATGGAAATGTCTCTGCCTGATAATATTCCCTTTACTCGCCAAGCTTTGCGTTGAAAAACCGAAGACAATTGATGTGTGAGAAAACTCTGCTTTTCAAGTGAAAACACAAGTTTTTTATGAAAATATTCATGTGGTTCTAGTTTTGGGGATCTCGCAGGCATGTGATTGCATGGGTTTATTCATACATTCAAATTTGTTTTAGAGTGCTAGAAAAAAATGAGGTAGGGTCACTTACATTGAATACAATTGAATGAATGAGGATGAAAAAGTGCGAAAAAAAAATCAAATGCACACAAAGCCATTTTGCTCAGCCATGCACAGCCTAAACATTGACTATACAGCACAATCTAAATAAATGTCTGCCCCTTGTTACTTAATGTATTCATTCAAACCAACCTGAATTGCATTCCCTTTGAATGATATCACTGTTGATGAAAATGCATGAACACTTGTTCACAGGCCCAACCTTTCAGAGCCTGCAGTGGCTCTTCCCTGAAGAGACTGTGCTCTTGAATTGTTTAAATCTCTCTCTCTCTCTCTCTCTCTCTCGCTCTCTCTCTCTCCCTGTCGACTATTCCCACAACATGACACAGGCATGAGACCCGTGTCGCGGAGGAGTCAAGCCGCCTGAGTCCTGAGACAACGGCCTCTAATCCAGTGGTGTTTTCAAAGCAAGATGAAGGGGCAATGGAGTGCACACAAGTGCAGATTTTAGTGGAGCAGCTAAGCTATGGTAAAATATTTGTAGCCAGCGGAGCCCGGATTTAGTTTCTGAAACAGCACGCTTCACTCCACTAGATGCCATTTTTAGGGTGTCTGAATATATGGATGACACTGACTTTTGTCAAATTGGGTATGTGTTCATTTCAAATATTTTGCCTGTTAGGGAGGCTGTAAGAAAAATGTACACAATGAGATACAATTTTGACATCGAAAGAACGAAAACTATCGACACATATGAGTCATCCTGGTTTAAGTAATAAAAAAAAATATATTTGATAAATAAAACAAAAATTATACTTAATTATATGCTGTGAATGCAACATTGTTGCAAATGAATGATGCTGTGCTTTATCAAACACTGCATACAGTATAATAGAAACATAGCTTGTAGTGCCGTAATAATACTATATAATGAACTATCAGCAGGAAATAAATGTAATTATATTATCACTATTACTATACTTATTGCAACTGATATTAATTTATTTTATAATTATTTATACCAGTGAACCACAGTCTAATAATAATAAACAATAATAATAATAACAATAATAGTTGTAATAATAATAATAATAATAATGATAATGATAATGGTAATGGTAATGGTAATGATAATGATAATGATTATGATAATGATAATGATAATAATAATAATTTTAATTTCTGTAATATCTCGCTTGTTTTCTCTTCATTCCGCAGGGAAGCTAAACTTAATGGAGACCTAAATCTATTGCTGCCATTTGCAGGCCTCTGAAGCTCCATTAGTTGGCTTGGTGAGCTTCAGCTATGGTGCCTCATGGGACAGCAAATAACAGCTCTGCTGAAGGCTCTTTGAGAATGACCGATTGTACATTTGTGGGAGAAAGCCTACCGCCAAAAAAGAATTCCATTGTGATTGTCCACATTCATCGAAACTGAGGCTTATTCTATCCGCCTTTTTGACTTCCGCGCCATATTTGCAAGTGATGAAAATGAGATTGTGAACTCCAAAGGATATTTCTGTTGAGGGGTGGGCGATATTTATCTCTTTGGGTCTGTTTACCTTTTTCAGCAGCAGGAATATTAACAGGAATCCAACATTTAGTGCTGCAGTAATCCCAGTGATTAAGACCTGCTGACAGTTGAAGGTAAAGTTTATTGTTACTCTGGGACCCTGAGTGCGCTGCCATATTAAAAACTGGCTCTGCATGCAGTGCTGGCCGTGAAAGCAGACACAAGAGACGAGTCGAGATCAAAGGGCTGCCCAGTGAGGATCTCACCACTACAGTGGTACTGTTCAGCTGGGGAATGTGTGTGTAAGTGTGTGTGCTGTGTGAACGGCTCTGTATAGTAATATAGACACAGTTAAAATACAAAATAGCACTGTATGAGCAGGAAATAAATACATAGATTAAATATGATCGTGAGTTGCTCATATTAAGATATTATACCAAATTTAGATACATAAGTAAAAGAAATGTTTTAAAAAAATATATAAAAAAATCCTGAAACACCCTTAATGACCTTCATGATATTTATGTTCATTTTCTGCTGTTTAACTATGAATTTATGTCATCAGATCAGTAAGTAAATTATATTCTGATAATAAGTTAATAGATGAACTGCTTGGTTGAGTCTATATTTCCGTACATTCCTGTGTGTATTGTATTGTATAAAAAAGCGCACTGTACTGTAAGACTTATTCTGTCCAAATATTCACAAGTTACACTTGTGACCCAACCTTAACAGTAGACAAACATTTTAAAAGAACTAAAAGAAAAAAAACCCCAAAAAACTACGAACATGAAACATAACAAATCAAGAAAAACAAAAAAAAGGAATTATTGGTTTGCCGGCACAAAAACAAAGTCAAGTCTACCAACACTTAAAAAAAGCACTGCATCCATTTTTTGGGCTCTTCCACCCAATGTCCAATCAAATGCTTAGCTTGAAGATGAAAATGCCACTTTTCCTGCAGGCAGCCCCAGGCATGTCATTAGGAGAGGAATTTGATGCCCCATACAAGCGCTTGGAACTATCAGGTGCAGTAAAAGTGAAAACTCATCAGTTTTTCCCAAAATTTCACAATGTCCTTGTTGTGTTGTTAGAGAGAGAGAGAGAGAGAGAAAAAGAGAGAGAGAGAGAGAGAGAGAGGGAGGGAGAGAGAGAGAGAGCCTGTAGGATTAGGCCTTTAGGTGTCACTGTACTTTCAAGAATCCATCCTGCCCCCTCACACAAACACATGCACTCGCACACTGTAACAAAATGGTGTCACGTTGGGGCATCTATTGTTCAAGAAAGCTGGGTTTAGCTTTCAGTCTGTCGTGGCGACACAGAGAGGGCCCTGTGCTCCACTGAGTTCCCTTCTCCGGGGACAGATGATTAATGGCCGAAGAAACAACTTTGGAGTTGTTCACAAAATCAAATTTCTCACTGAAATGTCAATGCAGACCCCAACTTTGACTGCCATCGAGTTTTGTTGTCCCCAGTGAGCAAACGTATAGCCCTTTTTATTTGCTCAATACTTCAGACCTATTCTTTTTTTTTTTAAAAGCAAATGTTCCACATTCCCACAACCGCAAGAAAGCTGCTAGAGTGCCAGACATATCGAGCAACAACTTGGTTTATAAGGTGTAATTGCGACAAATTATACTGGCGTTTACTTGTAATATACCTTGTAATTCCATTCTCACAGACTAAAACGCCGTTTTGAAAAAGCAGGGGAACGTAGGAAAAAACAAGAGATGAAAAGAGGCTTTTTAAAGTCTCAACATTACACATTCAACACTGCAAGAACAAAGAGGAGCCATAAATACATCCATATGCTCTCTGTTTGTGGCTACGCATATTTCTATTCGAGGAAAAACATGCGGTTTTATGCTGAAAGACTTACTATTCAGAAAATAACCTTTGTAGATGAGAAGATTTGAAACAGTTTTTTCCCTCCCTTCCTCTCTCCTTCTGTGCTTCCTCTCTCTCTCCCTCTCAGCATGATTTTACTGCTGTATCACCCCAGATAGAGATCTGCCGTCTATGCTGCATTCAAGACTAATCAGCCCTAGCATTGTTATGTTGTTAATATTCAGACAACCCTCTGCCAAAAAAAACGACAGGCATAATCACAGGGCCTGAGCAACAGCAATGACAAACACAGCCCCAATGACTACAAATACCAACCGTAAACACATGCTAATAAACACAACACAGACTGTTTTGAGTCAGTGATCTGAGGGGGGAAAAGGCAGACCTAGTTAAACGAGGTCTCTCAAAAACAAATTTGTGTATTTATTTGTTGGGGCTGCTTATGTCAAGGAAATGTCACCTTGCGTAGCTGCTGTTGTCATGGTGTTATTTTCACCTCGTTAGGATTTGTACGGGCCACTCTCTCTGTGGCTGAGAGCAACCTGTGAAAGCTCCAAATGGCGCTAAAGCACCAGTATGAGTCTCACAGGGGAACATTAAAAATATAACGAGAGGTTACCAGTTCTGGGCAGGATGGGAGATGCGCTGTCTGACATGCTAGATAAACAAGAAAATCTCACACACACACTGCATGCAGCTGGCTCCGAAATGTAAATTACACAAATACATTTTTTTGCATTCGCCCCTTGACTTTTTACCCTCCTAACCTGCTTTTTGCATCACCACTGAAATGTTTTCTTTATCACAGCAAAAACGAAAAAAAAAGCCAATGCTGTTTTAGGGCAGCGGCTCTGCCTGCTGAGCTGAAACAAACACTTCTGACAAGGTTTGGGTAAGGTGAGGACATTGCGCTCTGCCCTGCTCTGCTTGGGATTTTTGCTACAAGCCCTTAAAAACATTCACTGAAGATGGTACAGCAGCAGGAACAGCAGTCCCCCCCCCCCCTTTTGCCTCCTCTCTCTATCTCCCTCACCCCCCCCCCTCTTTTTTTTTAACACTTTCCACTTTATGCTTCTGTTGGAAATTAGCTGGAAGACAAAGAAGCCATGTGTTGTAACACGGCATGTTTATTGTACAGATGTGGTTGGGATTTCCGGTGCACGACCTTCCAGGCATGGCTGCACAGGTAATTAAAACTCATTTGGATTCTTTCTCTTCTGACAGGGCTGTTTGGGGCAAGACTTTAGGAGACAAAAGTAGCTTGGCACATTTTTATGGGGCTCAGGGCAGATGGGACTCCAACTGAGCATGTGTAGCAGAGAAAGAGGAAAGGAAGTGAGAAAGAATATGGCTGCTGAATGAGGTGAATGTGTGTGTATGTATGTGTGTGAATAGAGTAGTCTGGAGAGTTTAGGGGGCAGTGTGTTTAAGCAGAGATAGGCAGCAGCCTGTACAGGAGGGCTTTGTGACCTACATTGAGGTGGGAAAGAGTGATAAACAGAAAGAAAAGAAGTAACACAGGGCACGCAGAGGAGAGAGGGGAAGGGTTAGAGAATGAAAAACAGAGAAAGTGATAAAGAGGTGAGAGATAGAGGTGAAAGAAAGAATGAAAGATGGAGGGAGGGAGTGGGGGGGAGGGAGGCAGGGAGGGGGAGAGGAGAAATCCTAAAGAAAGAAAAAGGAAGCAGGCAAAAAAGTGTTGGGTTTCAAATCCAGCGCTCCCGACAGCGGCATGCCAGATGACCTTGGGCATGTCACGCTGCCATCTGTTCCCTCTGTCTGGCCTGTCAACATACCTCTAACTCCAGTTAAAACGTGACATTCCAGCTTCCTTACACACCGAGGGGCAGCCGTCGTCACCCCGATTGAGCGAGATAGAGAGACACAGGCACAAGAAGAGAGGGAGGGCAGGAGTGACGGAGGATCCGGGGAGGAATCATGAGATGGAGGGAGGTGGAAAGACTGATACAGTACGGGCAAGAAAAGGGAGTGACCTTTTCTCCAACAGCCCATCTTTATGAGCTGATATTGTTATCAATGTATTACTCCCTGGATGGCCACTAGAGCTACAATAACGCCATTGAACCGACAGTCCATCATCATAGGACAAAGAGGGGCGCTAACACTGACATCCTATGGGGCATTGGGTTGCAACTGATTGCACTCATAAATGAGCACGGCTCTCATAAAATCATGTGGTAACTGCTTAGCAGTGCACAGGGTGATGGCTTTTGTTATCAACAGCTCGAGTACCACGCAGGCAGCCTGTTTGCTGTAGCGTCTGGGTGGCTGACTCGTGCTTTCAGATGCGAAGTTAATCATGCATCCATTGAAATATGTTATTGCAACAGGGACGGTGGGAGGAAGAGAGAGGCTATTAAATTATTTTTCCAATTTTTTTGTATTTATTTCAGTGTTTATTTCAGTATGAAAAAAATGCTAGAAGCGCTGACAATTTAAATTTTTCTTAGATTTTTTTTTCCTCTTCCGTAGGATTAGCATTTTTAAGAGAGTGGACAGCGCTGTGCTGTTTTTTTTTTCCTTCAAGATTTATTCATGCAACTGGAAAGGACAGAGCTCTGATGGGTTTCGATCTTTGCAGGGCAGCAGGCTCCGGAGGTGGAGAGCCATGTAACCATCCCTGGACACATGTTTATTGCTTTTTATATTTGCCAATAAATACTCCTTAATTGTTAATGACATGGGGTGGGTGTGTGCATGGTAAAGCCTTAAGGTTGCTGCCAGAGCATTAAAATTGAGAAATAAACAAAAAGAAATATGAAGAAATAACAAGGGGGACTTCGGGACTGATGTTTTTCTTCTTCGCTTGGATAACTTCATTTTGCATAAAATTGAGCATTCACTACTTTCCCCTATAGTGGTTCATGGGTCCAAATATTGATTGAGCCATTTTGGGCCAGTTGTAGGCCTATAGGATATGTGAATTCTCACATGGAGTTGCATTCTCTTCTGCACCAATAGGTTTCTCAGTTCATATTAGTCATCACTGGAGGGTTGTCAATTACAAGTCCATTTTGATGAACCAATATCGGCTTTCCTTGCCCTTAAGCAAACTTTTCAGGGCTGTCTGAGTCATACTTATGGAGGGATTTAGATCTTCATAATGATTAATCATCACTGCAATCTACAGAAATGTATGCTGAGCAGAAAGCTCCCCTACCCCAAACACATTTTGCATTTGTCAAGAGCCAGAAAAATCAGGGATCAAGCTGCTTAATGTATTGATGGTATTAGTCCTAAGTCTGTTAAATTAAGTCCCTCGACGTCACCCATGGCTGGTTTTGGGTGAGCAGAACTGGTCCATTAACTTCACACAGGTGGAGTTTTTTGGGGGGGTAAGATGTATTCAAAGCAATCCGCTAAATGACCGCGCAGCAATGAATATGGATTATGTTTGGACTTCTACCTTTCTTTGGGGATTCAAAAGCGAGATGGGGGGGAGGAAGTAAGCGGAGAAGAGACAGAGAGAAGCCTGCTATTTGGGTCAAGGAAAAACTTCTCAAAGGAAAAAAAAAAGAGGAAAAAAATCAGTCAAATAATCCCTTCTGCCGCAAGCTACTTAAATCATTATTGAACTTTTTTCGGGGCAACGTTTTACTTCCACCCTTAATGTATTCACTTTCAGATACTGAGCAAAGCACCCCTGTTCACTTATTGCTGCCAAGTGAGGTGAGGTGACGTTAGAAAACAACTTAACGGAGAGCATTGTGAGACTGTGCCAATAATCAGAAAGATAATGACACCTGTGTGGAAATTCCCCACCAATTATGAATGGAATAATTACATTTTAAGTTGCAGACTGAGAAATAAAGTCTTCTTCCAGCTTTCACATTTCCCCTCACATAACCTCATGCCCTGCCAACCTACAGCATACTTTCCCCCCAGTCCTGACACTCTGGGGATTAGGGGACGTAACTCTACAAAGACCATGCCTTGCGCGCTCCTCCTCATCCTTCAGTGACTGATACATAAGGGAAGTGGGACCCTAACCCACTCCTGACTTGGGGAAATTGCTGTGACCTCTCTGTGCTTTTGGGAGGAAACCAGACCTGGCACATACGCGCCGGGGTGCTATGGCAGCCTCTCCTGACCCCAAGGACCTTTCATTGGCCTACCCCCTTCGGCCATTTATTCTCACACACACACACACACGTAGCTCCTGCTGGATGGATTGGGTTACCCCTTCGAAGCAATGGCTGCCTCTGTTTTGCATCCTCTCCCCATTTTCATCCTGGGAGCCGAGGAATGCCCCAGTCATTAACACCAGCAGCCTGCCTATACCGGCAGCTAAAAGGTCTGCATTCATGAGAGTCATCCTGGAAACCAGATGTGCTTGTGCTGTGAGAATATATGTGTATATGTGTACATGTGTATTTTGTGGATGGAGTGAAATTTGTGTGTTCAGAAGCCGCAGATCAGGCCATGTGTGTGCCTGAGCCCCCAGGGCCTTAGTGGTGCACAGGTCACCTAAGAAAAAGTGGGGGTGGGGTGGGAGGATCACACACACTCCTACACACTCACGGGAAAACAGCTATGTGCATTTAACATTTTTTTATTTGACTAATGTGAACCTCCCAACAAGAGTTGCAGACTGCATGACCTTGATTTGTAGTTAGGAAAAAGAATACAAATGAGAAAAACACAAATTAGGAAAAACATATTTTCAAACTTTTCCCCAGTGGTATTTAGCCATGGAGATATTTTCGGTTTAATTTGCCAAAGTTTTGAGATTTCACCCGTTGAGAAACCTACTGGAAAATAATTCTGTTGACAACAAGGTCTGGCGTTAACAGGATGTTTTTTCATGAAAAATATATTTTTGATGAGATTTTCTATGGCGGCAGAAGTTTAAACAGCAAATATCTCAAAACCTCAACAAATAAACCAACCACTACCAACTATTTCCATTGCTTTTATTTTGTGATTTGGATGACCTAATCCTTTTTAATGTGATGCAAATCAGCAAACATTTGTGCCTATATTTTCACTGACTGAAAATAACACTGGCAATCTTTGGTCCAACCATCAAAATTTTTATATGGGTCTATGGATCCCTAAATTTAGTCTGTGGGAGTCGCCAAGGTGATCTTCATTAGCTAAATATCATACCTGGGAAATACAACTGAACATAAGTTATTAAACACACCATAGGAAGTTGTGAAAAACTGTCAACACTCTAATTAGGGAGTTTTAATTCTCGTCTTTAATTCATTTTTCCCCACACAAATCCAAACTGAAGATGCCAAACACTGCTAACTAATCTTTCCCACCCACAGAAAAACAATACCACTGCCAGAACTAAAACAAAATGAAAATACATTGAATACGTTTCAGAGTCAATTATTTTCTTCCAGTGAGAGCCCTGCTAACACTGGGCAGAACTGTCCCATTTTGAAGTGGCAATCCATTTTGGCTAAGTGATGTCATGCAGCCTGTCACGTTAGTCTGTGTGAAGCAGTGGGCCTATTCCTCATCTCAGCGGCCGCTTGCTCGTGGTGGGGACAAACGGCATTTCTTTCTCATTTGGAAGGAAATAACGGTGCCAGATACTGCGCTGGCAGCCAAACAGAAACTGCGCCCAGAGCTACACTCAACCAAGGACGCCAGCCAGTCTTTGTTTGTTTTTTGTTTCTTTTTTTTTTTTTTTTTTGGTAAAACTAAAAGAGCTGTGTAGACGTCCTCAGATATTAGTGGATTTATTTCACTTTTTGAGTTGCTTTGAGTAGTTTCAAGCTGGCCATGTGTTCATGTCAACTGGGCAGTCATTTCTACTGGACGCCACACAAACAGTAGCAGTGACTTTGGTTGGGGAATACAAAGCCCCCTAGCCCATTTAGGTCAGTACAGTCACATATCTATTCCCTCTTTTCCACTTTTCATGACCTGCACACGGGAATCCCTACACCAGAGACAGCTTCATTATTAGCGTGCCTTACACAGAGCTCAATGGCAGGATATTGCACAGAGAAGCATATAACAGCCGAGCAATTTGAGTTGGGCAGTTGGGCATGCAGGTATTGTAATTTTAATTCCCTTCTCAATTCCCACGTCCCTGTACAGTGGACTGTTGTTCTTCTCAAACGAGTTTGAAGTAACATTTCCTTGAAAGTGCTCTGTGTGCTGAAACTGTGAGGGATACAGAGAAGCGCCTGATGTTATTTCACACAGCATTTTGGTCAAATTAGAAACCACTTGTAGCATTTTTGAAGTCCTCTTTACACACTTTCTTGTATACCTTCCACAAATTTGTCAAACCTATTACACATGGATTGTGAGAATAAAAGAAATAACAAAACAAATACCTGCAGAGTGTTTTTCTGCTGTGGCAAAGCACACTTTAAAGATTACCTGGCAACCAAGAGACAGTTTGATGGTAGAATTTACCGAAGAACATTCACACTATAATCTAAGAAGTCCGAAGCAAGCCTTACCAAAAATTGTGAGCTGTTTTTGTCTTGAGTATAATTCAAATACATGATAGCTTCTGTTCCATCACCACATTTGTGCAGTAAAATGCATCCCTGTTATCCGCCATCTAAATGGCCATTAGCTGGACTAACCCAATTAGCGGAATAAGATCTAACACAGCCTTCCATTGTCCTTCCATCACAGGAAACAGTAGAGGTTTGCTGCATTCTGATCAAATGTATGGTGATTAATGACTGCGCTCTCACTATGTTGACAGGCTGTAACAGCTCCAAAATTCAGGCCCACATTGGCGCTACACATATCTGTCTGTATAACTGACACTTGTATGAATAAATTGGGCAATAGCTCCATCACCAACCTGACTACCTTTACCCACATTTTTTTTTTCCCCAAATGAACAATAGGGAGCAAGATGCTGTCAGGCCTGCGTTCCCTCCTTGACATGTTACATCTGTGCATTGGGAATAATGACCAGGCTAAAAATATTAGAAACTCAACAGCAAATTGCTTAAAGGGCATTTTAATTATACGGATGGGCTGTTGAGTAGTCACGCTTGACAGGAAATAGAAACAAATGATGTAATGGCTGAACGAGGAAGTGCTGTACACCGATAGCTTTTGGGCACCACCACAAGAAGCTCCTGGGTGAGATGGTATGGTAATACCAAATCTATGAGAAATACAGTATATTCAATCCAAATTTTCTGACCTACATCCATAAGCATCTTTTACACTTGCTCTGGAAAAAAGAAAAGGCCAAAAACTTCTAACAGAGTTGTTGAAATCTGAGGCAAGTGGGTGAAATGGATTAAATGCGCAGCAGGAGAGAACATCTGTGTGTGTGGGTTGTCTTCTTGGCCTCAGACATATTTTATTTACTGTTCTCTCTCCACACAACATTTGTGTGCTATAGCCAAAATGCTACGTGACACAATTCACGGGTGCGAATACGTGAGCTTATGGACATGACTTAAAAGTTTAAATACACTGGAGAAAGAAACACAAGTGGTCATGTCATGCATTTCTTTTTCAAAGATAGGAGGTTGAATTGCATTAAAATGTGTAGAGGTTACAGTAAATCCCAATAGGAAAAACAAATCACGTCCGCTATTTTGCAGATAACAGGGGAAAAACCCTGCCAGAAATAAAAGGAGAACAGAAAAAAACAGAGCAAGACTGAGAGAAACAGATGAACAGAAAGAAAAAGAGAGAAAAAAGCCTGCCTGTGAGGTGTGTTTAAATTATTCCCATTTGAAAAAAAGAAAAGTTAAAAGAAAAAGGCACTTATCGAGCCATAAATCACTGGCCCAGGAATTAATAAAATTAAAAAAGAAATAGCAAACACCAAACGTCCTGCTGCTTTGAATGTCTGCTGTCTTTCCCCCACACGGCAGGAGTTCAAAAGAATAATAACTTTGCCCTCACTCATCACCGCCCAGAGAAGCGTTAGGGCAGCTTGTAATATTGTTTTTTTTCTTTTTTTTTTTCTTTTTTAATTAGTAAATCTAATCTGATCATTAAGGGCAGCATAGCTATAATACAACTGTGAACCAGGCTAATAACTGAAGTCATGGCGGTGACATAGTAAGAAAAGTCACATCTGTCTGATGACACTTTCTGCCATCTCTACCAGATTACGTGCTGCGACCAGAAGGCACAAAGCGAGGTTAATCAAGAATCATTGTGCGGGAGGGAAAATAAAAGTGTGACAAAGACAAGAGTTCATGAAAGCATTCAGCAGGGTCAATATGTTGTATTCTATGGAGGTATTTTAGCTTAGCTGCAGGAGCAAAAAACTGACATCTTTGAAAACAGAGACTAATATTCAGGGGGAAACGGGTCAAGTCTCTGCCCTCAATAGCTATAACCAATACTGCATCCTTACAAGTACCAGGTAAAGAAATACCATCCAAGGAAAAAGCTAAAGTAAAAGTGAAGCTACAGTAGGTTAAGAGATAGTGAGAGCGGTACCCAGAAGTGGAGGTGTATAGAGGTAAAGGGTGGAGTAGTACTGTAAGGCCACTGATGGAGAACAGATGGAAGGAGCAGGGGGTTGTGATTAGTGCTACATGGGGACCAGGCTTCTGCAGTGCTTAGTGTCTAGTGTTGGTTGGCCCCTGAAGCGGCGCCCTCACCACTCATTCCCCTCCTATGGCACCACCGTCACTGGTCAGAGAATCCCAGCATGCCTGCCTGTTCTTTCATCCACTCAGCGCTGCGCAACACCGAGACCATTTCTCAACATTCTCATTCTGACATAAACAAGACGTCCCGTTGGCATGAAAGCGTCCCAGAAGGAATTACACGGTTGGTCTCATCGTTTACATCTCCTCCATGCTGGATGAGTCTGAAATTTACCCGGAGATTGTGTTTATTATGTTGCTGCGCGTTTGTCGCATTATTACAGTCGATGCTGCCTTTGTTTTCATCTTTATCTCTTAGTTTATTATTATTATGATTTTTTTTTTCCCTTTCCACACCCGATCCAGCGCTGACCCCCCTGGCAGCTTCAATTCAACCATCACTCAGCACAGCACAATTTCAGCCAGAGCCTCAGCCGGCCGAATTAGGGTAACTTGAGCTGCTCCAGATTGTAATCAAAGCGAAAATAATGAGTGCAGGACAAAGACCGACGCTATTACTCGAGCCGACTTAACATTTCTCTCTCTTATTTTTTTCCCCCCTTTTTTTTTTGCTCTCACTCTGTTTCCTTCTCCTCCCTCAGAATCCAGAGAAACACAAACAACAGCAGAACAGAGGGGGGAAAAGAGAAAGCGGATTGAGCAAGCAAGGCTGATTGTGAAAGAATAAAAAAGAAAGAGAGTAAGGGCTAAACAGAGAAAGAAACAGAAAGGGTGGGGCAGCAGGCCTGTACTTGCCTCAACAGCCGGGGACTTGCAAATGAACTAATCACCTGAGGGGATTCTTCTCAGCTTACTTAAACAACCAGTAAGTTAAACACACATGCTTCACAGCCATCGCAGCGTACATGTATGTGTGTGTGCCCATGTGTCCTCATGGGTATGTGAGCATTTGTGACCTGCTGCCCAACTGACTGAGGCAAGCAGCAGGCCGTCAAAATAAGAAGGCATCTGTTCCAGCAAATCCTGGCAGAGGCAGAGACAGTTAGTGAGATGAACTGGGAGGGAAGCCGGAGCCAGGGATGAGACCAGTGTACGATGGCCCCCATTTGAGGTTTTCTGATTGTTTTTCTTTGCAATAATAAAAGGAAACTAAATGATATGTGACTGCAATTTGTAAAGAAAACATGGGGCCTGCTGCAAATTAGGCATGCTGCAGTACTTCCACCTCACTGCCATGTAAATATAAGTGGCTTTGGGCTCTTACGAGGAGACGGAAAAGGAAAACAGAGTAAAAAAAGGAGCAAAGAAATAAACAGTGACGCACAGCTTTTTTTTTTTTTTTTTTTGGTTTTTGTTTGTGCTTGTTTGATTCTTGCTACTCTGAATTTTGGAGGAATCCCTGATTTTAATAGTGTTTCAAACTGTCCCCTACTCTTAGCTACACCAGGAGAATTGCAGAAGTAATAGAGAGGACAAAAAGGACAAAAACAGTTTAAGAAGCCAAAAATATAGCTGTTGAAGCGTTATCATACATAGAAAAATCAATGTCACCTACCAATTGTGCCATCTTATCTGCATTGTAGTATTGTAGTTTACAAACGCTGGCAAAATGTCACATCTGAATTCTTCCACTCCTACTATCCAGCACTACAGTCCTCTCTCAGAGCTACTGGATGACAATAGGCTACCTTGGTGCAAGCACAGAGGCAGCTGCACTACCAACATAAGAAATTCTGTAAATTTCACACTCTGCTGCCTGCCAAAAAACCCCGTGCCCAGATTCGGTGTTTTGGCCTCTCGAGGCTCATTCCAATCCCGCCCCCCCCCCCACCTGCTACCAGCACAGGACCCCGTTTGTGTTGCATCCTTGTTTGGATGCAGCTCCCAGAAACATCTTGAAGTCACTGGCTACTGTATGGGGTCATTTCACACAAGTCAGAACAAGCTCAGATCTGTGGCGCTGCGCAATCTGCATTGTGTTCAGAGAATCCATGAGGAAACCAATTACAAGACATAACTGAAGAGAACCGTGATAAAAAAGAAAGACAATCAAAGCGATATTGAATCTAGAGCCAATATGAGGAAAGATTTGTTCATTTCTAATGACAAGTTTCATCATAGGTGGAGGTGGGCTTATAGTTAGGGACTGGCTTTTATTCAAGATCTATTATTAAGCAGAGCCCTATCTGAGAGACTACAGGTTCCAGTATTTTCACATTTAGTAGTTTCCTGATGGGCTGTCATCTTCTGGACTGCCAAGCTGCATTTTTTCCTTTTTGTTTTTGTCTCTGGTGATGACATCTCTTTAACCGAGAAATCATGAAAATGTTTTTGCCAAGAAAAACACAGGACCTCCTCTTTAATTCCATCTGGCCAGCATTTACTTTAGAGATGAGCCGTAGGTTGCTGACACTATCAGGGGATTTTTATGCATTTTGATGCTCAAATGCCTGGAGGGGGCAGAGGAAATGTATTGATGGGAAATAGAGGTCCTGAGTCAAGCAATTTATAGGTCCTTTTCTTTCCCATATGGGAAAAGAGTTAAGTGAATCACAATGAGCACTGTGGTGTGCAGTTTCCAGCTGGAGCCCCTCTGCATTTTTGGTCAGGATTGTTTACAGAAGCTTGTTTTGGATACATAGAATATATATTAAATGCATTACATGGGTTGAAAAATGCATAAAATAGCAATATAATTATTTTAGGAGTTATGGGCTACTAAATAAGTAAATTAAAATGTTCAGAAAATAATAAAGGAGGAGTGATGGTGCTTTTATTTCAAATATTCACAGAATGGGCTTTTGAGGAAAAATGTAGTCTCTAACACACTACTTAAACTGCAAGTGTGTGTGCAAGTGTGTCTGTGAGTGTACAGTATATTTTTACATCCCCTTTTTTCTATCCGCCACTAAAGTGACATAAATGCCAACTTTTTCCAACCAAGCTTCAAGATTATTCGCTTTTTAAAAGCATAAGTATTTTCCTGCTGTACAATTTTCAAGCACAAAGAAACCACTAAACATGACATTCTGCAATTGAATTACATCTCTATTTCCTAGTCATTGGGGATTTAATAGCTGGTTACATGTTATATGACATATTTATTGTGCCACTGGCTGCACAACTGCAAAAAAAAAACAAAAACACACACACACACACACAATCATAAGCACTTTAAACATGGAGAGTTGCCAAGCCACTGCTACAACACTGTAAATTAAAGGTGATTAAAATTTTTACCTCAACCTAAAAGTACTTCTAATGCTTAAAAAGCTAAATCTGAGCCCCTTTAAAAATATGGACATTTGTTTTCTGTTGGTCACTTCCCTTTTTGGTTTCATTTGGATGACGGCAGCATCTTGTAAGAGCAGCCAGTGGGCTTCAATCAGGAGCTGGATTTGTTTTGCAGCATCCCAGTAATTAACTGATTGATAATTTCTGGGTTGGTACCCCTTAATTACGGGGCTGATTGTAAATGAACATGGTGATCCAGTGAATTGGAAGCGACCTACACAAAAGTGGGACACCTCTTCCAGATTTCTGCCATGTCTGGTCACCGCCCACACTCTGTGTGACGTTGTTCTCCTGCGTGGCCCCCTTTACCACGCTTATATTATCCTCTTATGGAAAGCTAGAATTTATTTTCCCATCTAAACTTTAAGTATAATTATATAGTTAAAGGTTTTACTTAAATGTGTTAAATTCTAATTCAATGTTCAACTAATGTTTTGCAGAAAGGCACTGTAATTTGTATCAAAGCACAGAGAATAATAAAATAAGAGTGGGGGAAAAAATCTATATTTTTAACTCAGTAAATCAGTGTAGGTGCAGCGTGCTGTGTTGGAGTGACATTGTTTCAACAGGGGGAGCCACCCTGCTGTCATGGACTGAGGCTTTAACAAGACAACATGACGTTCTGTCTAACAGGTAAATGAACACAGTATTTTTGCAGCCTGTTTAGAGAGAGAGATTAATGTTTAGCAGGCTGACTGTACAGATTCAGGCGCAACCTCAGGTCCCGTCTCACCTTTGTGTGATTTGAAGGGAGTACTTTTTCTCCATTCTGTCTGTACTGAATTGAATGAGTTTATCACAATATATTATTTTTTGGCAAAATGAAAATGTGAAACAAATTACAAGCAACAGAAAATTTGAAGTCATTTTCATTATATTTACACAAATTAATGCAATATTTCTTAAATCTGGTTTTTATGATGAATTTTTACCAGCTAAATATTCCAGGAGGTGAAACAACATTAGCACTTCTTCATGTGACAGCTCATAAAGCTATTACCCTGTGTCATGGGGGAAAATTCCTCTTACATTTTAAGTGCTTTACATTATAGTTTAACATGGCATGTTTAAGGAGTAGTGGGGCTACAAGTGATATACATTGACAAAATGGTCTGAGGGGATGGCAGGTTGTATATGAGTCAGACGGATGATTGAAGGAGTTCAAGAGTCATTCTGCCATGTGGAGGAGTGTTCAGCAGCAGCTGCAATCAAGGCCTTTATGGCGACCATTACTCCCAGCTGATGGGGAAAGCGGAACCTCCTCATTATGGCTGCTTGACAGGGATCAAGGCCAGTAAAACCTCAGCAACCTCTGAGCTTACCATGACCCAGTTGTTCACCTTCCAGTGACATCAACACTTCGACAAGGGGGAAGACAAGGGAGAAAAATAAAAACAAAGATGGTATTCTCTATACGGTCTTCTCTGAGTGTTACCCTCTGATCTTCATAAATGAGAAGCAGTTGTAAGGCAAGTGTGTTAGTAATAGCTGGTAATAGAAATATCCATTTCAGCACTTGTGGTACCTCTGAGGTATGGAGCTTCTTGCTACTTGGCAAAGCGCTGTTGAGCTATGCTTTGCAGGATTTTCTTGTCTCTTTATTTCAACATCTCCTGGAAAGGTATGTGGAAAATCTTTTGATAAACAGAGCTGAGGGGGAAAACTAAAATTCAGACCAGGATAGTGTACAGTGCAGCATATGTCTGCAATTCAGTTTTAAGTCCGGATGAAGTCACAGTGAAGTTTTGTTTACTCTATCATCAACATTGGAGCATGCCTTGGCAATGCTTGCACAACTGCAGAACGATCACATCTCATAATTTGTTTACATGTGAAAGTGTTTTTCTATATCTGAGCAGGGGGAATTTTTCAAATAACGCATTGTTTATTGTCTGAAATAATACTCAAGAGCTAAGGAAGATTTTGGGGAACCCATACTTTATCTTTTAAGATGCAACGGTTGAGTTGAATGGAATGAATATGTTGCTCTAATGGACTTTGATAGAGTTTGCATGAGAGTGGCACCAAATGCCAAAAATTTAAGAAATGCAGAGGTTGAAGCTGAAAGCTTTTTCAGACAGCACAGCAGTGAAAAAAATACATTCACTGTAAACCTGTATCTCCTTCAGCTGCTGCCTTAATCTAAAAAAAAGAAGGAGAAAAAAAAACTTCCACTGCTTCTCTATTCTATGAGAGACCAAGGAGCCATCCATCACTATTTTCCACAGTGCTTTACTGCCCAAACTGCTCTCTCAACATAGAAATGAGTACTGTGGGGCTGGCCAAAGGTTTTTGGCCTTTGAGCAACTGTACACAGTGTTACAGTACTACAACATCCATTACTGCATTGTTTTCCACTGAGGAGGAGATTCATGTGGAATTTTGTTTTCAAATGAAAGAAATTAACAATATATTTTAACCACCAGTTTCTTAAAATTGTTAATGTAATAATCTTTGAATTTAAAAAAAAATATATTCAGAAGTCAAGTTCAGGACAAATTTTCTGTCATTCCACGTTAGGTCACATTTTTCCTGTGACTTTTAAAATACATGACGGTACATGAATGTACAGCAATGATCTGACAGTTGGAAATGATGTGATTTATTCAAAGGGCTCCATGTGAAACAAAATGGATGAGATTTGATTTGAATGATAAAAGAGCGCAAATAAAACAAAACCAACAAACCCCCCCCCAAAAATCCCTTAATTGTGTATTCATAACATTAAATCCGGCCAAACCCTCATAGGTTAAGTCTCGGTCAACATGCTCTCCTTTCAGCGTTAACAGAATCAACAGTAAATTATACATGAGAAGCAAGCTTCTACCTAACCCATTAAAACACCCTAACCTGCAGGTCAGGCAGCAGACAGCAATAACAGAATCCACCATCGCACCTTTCCTCGTCATGTCAACTGAGATAATAAGGGCCTCGGCTGGGGGCATGACATGAACACATTCTGAAACTGCAGCGGAACAAAAGTGGGGCCACTGAGCGTCCCTGTCAAGTGTCAAAGAATAGAAATACAGTCGTTGAATAGCCATGTAGCCAAATCCAGCACCACTGTGCCCTCAGACAATAGGTGCAGTACTAATCCCCCTTCATGGGGTCTGCATCCCCTGTCATGCCCAGTGGTGAACCATGCTGAGACACTGCGTTGGCGACTGACACCTCGACAAAGGCGGCGTCCCAGGCCACTGTTGGGGCTGTGTGCTCTGCACTGCTGTGCATGGAATCTGCATTGGGGGGAATAAAAGAGATGAGCAATGTGTTAAACAATAAGCTGCCTGGGTGCTGAGACCCCCGTCAAGAGGCTCGGTGTGGCCACCCATCAAAACCCTTGAGCCCAGCATTCGAGAACTGCAGATAGTGCAGCCCACACCCACCCTTCTACAATCCACCCCTATCAGTCTTGTGTCTGGGTTGGGCCTGGCTGGGCCTGCTCTTCTGTCCTCTGCTCTGCTCCGGTGGATCTGACAGCTGTTACCGGGGAAGGTTATTCACTCAGCGCATCTCTCCATACACACACAATGACCCCATAGCCCCCGCCTGTCTTGCCAACCAGCTCTTACGCTCCGCAACCGAAAGACAAGGTGGAGAAAACGAGCTGACAGTGTCATTCGTCCGCCACTTGCATTTCACGCTACATATGCGCCCGAAGACGGCTCTTTTTCGCCCCAAAATAACTGAGCTGACTGAAATACAGTGACACCATTTGTATTTTTTTCCCTTATACGCATACGAAGCAAGCCCGCGGAAAATAGGTCAAACACCATGCGGATGTGGTTCATCTGAAAATGGCTGCTATGGAGGGCGTGTGCATCAGAATAGAGGGTGCAATAGCATGGAGCAGAGATGGGTGGCGCTCTTACTATACTTACAATATAGCCCATCATCACATACAGCCTCCTTCTGCTTCTAGACTGCAGGAAGGCGCTAATTGCTTTATTCCTGAATTAATAAAAGATAATTTTGTTGTTGAAATCAAGGCTGCTCATACATACAAAGATCTACAGCCATATGAACATTTGTGGAGATATATTAGCCATAATCATGATAAATATTGTTGTCAAAATATTATATCAAACATATATATCATCTTTTTAAAATAATTTCAAGGCTTCGCAGCTCGGTATCGGCATTTCTTTATTCCTGTTTTTCCTGGTGAGTCAATTATTTGTAACTCAGTACCATCCTTGTATCAGACCCAAGCCTCAGACTTGTGAGCCTGGACTTAGATCTTTCCGTTTAAACCACAAACACATTCCTTTGCTAATTCACTGTGACAAGACTAACCAGCCTGTTGCCATTATAAAGATAAAAAACATGCAGGGTCAGTTTTCTGTTGCCCTCCCCTCCATTCAGTTTTTCTGTCATGTTGCAGAATTAATGCCTCTAATTCCGGTACTCTGTTATTTTCTATCCGTATTCCTAGCAGTGGATGGCTCTTGGTATGGGCTACCATAGCCTTCATTATCTTTAGTACATTTTGTCCCAGCTCGTTTGAATTTTTTCTCATGCAGCGCTCTCGCAATGATCTATCCTTTGTGGAGTCCTTTACTGCCTGGTATTGAGTTTCTTGTTATTTACAGATAAGAGAGGAGATGTATTTATTGTATGGTACAGTAGTTGATCTTTTGGTGCTGTGCTGATGTAGTGTACAGTTTGCTAATTGGAAAATAATGAGGGTAATAATGGCACACCACTCATTAAAATTCATCTGTTGAGCTTTTTTTTTCAGCTTAGTGTAGAGCGTGAATCAAATGACATGGAGAAAGAAGATATTGGAAAATTATCTCATTATATTGACACACTTAATTATATGAAAAACACCACTGTTGGTGTAAAGACCCGAATATCTATATACTTAATGAGCATGTAATAATATCCTCAACTGAGCCACATGGTGACTTGCTGGTTAAATATACATTGTGGAGAATTGTTTACTGTAAGCCTACACAATGCAATACTGATAACATGCAGTATACTGCTTCTGTAATGTATTCTTATGAAAAGGGCTACAACGTATGACCTGAGGATCTACATACTTAATGAGCATGTAATTGTGCTTTGGAGAGACCTACTTTGTGACTTCCCAACGCACACTAAATATAAACCATGTGAAAAGCTGTTTTCTATATCAGGCACACACATAATGTTATACTGAAAATAAATATTGCATACATGAAGTCAGTAAATACTACTGTATTCTCTGTTTGCTTGTTTTTCTTACTCACAAACACCCATGCACGAAAATATTCACACATGCATATAAATACATATACGCACATACTCCTTTTCACCGCTATATAAATAAAATTGACTTGCTGTTCATTCTGAATAAATGTGTACATTTGGAGAAGTGAATACAAATGTATTTATTTAGAACAATGACTAATCAATATTCACAGCCATCATCGTCTCAACTTATCCTCATCATCATTTTTCACCTTCCACATTGACTTTTCTTGGAAAGGCATCATTACCACATTCAGATTCTTCAGCTCAGTCAGCTGAGTGGACAAACACACATACTCACAAACAGAAAAAAATCCAGCACATATTGCACATCCACACACACGCATGCCGACATAAAAACACACATAGCCTACTCTCTCAAGTGGCATGGGCAGTCGCACATTGTTCTTTCTGCCTCCATCCCTGACGGCAAAGCTGTACTGTCAGTTTACCTTGCCCCAGGACATCCATGGGACAGCCTATCAGCCTTCTCCCCACTGCCAAAGACATGTAGCCCTGTTTATCTCCTAATTGACTCTCAGAGGAAGGCTAAGATTGACAGTGTTGCTCCCACATCACTTAAGTCCTTTTTAGCCAAGCAAACCCTGCACGCCATCACCTGTTAATAATACATTGCGGCAGACTTACTCTATTGATAAGCACCGCTTCACCTCACACTCTAAAATACAGCCAAAAGAAGAGTCGTTAGAGGCCAATCACGTCTTCTCATTTGAGGAGATGACTTTCTCAGTCACTTTTTCCCAGTTCTGTCTCACATCTACGATCAGAGGACTCTGACGCGATTGAATTTTCGGAGAGGCTAGAGGGGGCAACATGTCCTGACAATCCAAAACAAGTCTGGGGTTTCATTTATTTCGTATATCCCCCCAGATGTGTTCAAATGAAGCAGCACTCATTTTGTCCTGTGTGGCAGCACAATTAGGGAGGGCTGCTGCTGCCAATGGTTGACAGAAGTGTTGAGATATTACAGAACATATATTGCAGAGCGTATTTATTATGCGTTGACGGATGGGAAGACAGACTGGAGTTGCCATAACAACTCTAAACAGAAACGACTGGGATTGATTGAGACTAATTGACAGCATTGGAAAGTATGGGAGGGGGGGGATCTGGGTGATGTGTTTAATTTTTCCTCCCCTGCCACTTACTTGTCATCACCTGACAGGATGCAACTTCCCATTTGGCGCTACACGCTGTGCATTTGACACCTTTCTGAAAGCCCAGCCTGCCTCTTGTGCTGGTGGAGGATGGGGTAAAAGGGCATTGGGTGGGAGTACGAGCCAAGATGGCCCTTGTCCTCGTCTGTCGGAGATTATTTCGTGGGTCGCGACTGGTGTGCTGGCGGTTTTTCACGCGCCACTTGCGGTGATGTCACGAAGGCCACCCTTGCAGAACTTTGGCCAGCTGGGTGCCGTCACAGAGCCCCATCACATCTCAACTAAGCAATCCATGACTTTAAAAACCCTGCGGGGGGGGGGAGAGGGCGTGGGGGGGCTATTAATAGAGCTGCATTGTTACATGATCAACAAGCATATTGAAAATAGTTGCATTAGAAGGTCTGCTCTGAAACTAGTAAACAAATTACTTCCAGCTCCCGGATAGAACTCCTAGTTGTCACGATGAGACAGAAAGAGGAAGAATGGGTGTTTAATCAAGGTTTTAATGAATAAGTATGCTCCACACATGCACAAGAGTGAATCACCTCCCTTTCATCACTTGTTTGATATCCCTGTACTCTTTGTCTTGGCTCCCAAGGGTCTTGGGTTGTCTTCCAAGTTTGCAACAAACCCGCTTCTGTCCTGTGTTGTAATTCACTCTGTACAACTACAAGCACATCAAAGCCTCTTTCTCTTCCCTATGATACTTCTGTTTGTCAGTGGCTGACAAAAAACTATGCGTGTTTCATCCTGGAATTATTGCCGGGGCTGGGAATCTTTGTAGGTGCTGTCCTCACATGTCTGGAGCCTGGTGAATGTATAACTCAGATCTTCAGCATGCGTCCTCATAATAGGAACGATCTACTGCACACAAGAACTATCAAGACCTGGAGACATGACTGTCAGGGTGCCAAAAGGCCTTGTTAATTCTCTTAGCCAGCTTGTTTGAGTTGCGCTCAACTTCAAACATGCACAGAGGCAGAGGACTCACCTGGTGAGAAGAAAGGTTGCCTGCAGCCGAAAGAATCTGATTCCCACCCTCTTGTGTCCATCTCCTTAAGCCATCACTTATTGGGGAAATCCTCCTTACTGCCCAGAGTACTTCGGCTCATTATGCGCTAATGATCTGTCTGCTTTTTCAAAGTTTCCTCTTTGATTACGGAAGTATAGACACAAACTTCTTTGCACAGAACACAGTTCAAGTACATGAGAATTACGTTACACTTGTGGCTAAGAGCTAGTTTCTCAGTGGGCAGGACTCAGGAGAGCAGAAATGAAGAAAAAAGCACATTTTTAACAAGAACTTCAAAAGAGCCAAAAGATTTCTTCTTTTCCTGTGATCGAGATAAAGTAAAATATGCAAAGGTAGCATGCTGCGTCATGCACTGCAGCGCACACACACACACACACACACACACACACACACACACTCACAGTAGAAGACATTAGCCTGACCTTGTGTAATTTCTTCCCTTTACTTCTGCTTGTTGTTCACTCGACTCCAGTAAGTTGTTACAATGGCACAGTGAAAATTTCCTTGTGACACTTAAAGTGTGTGTGTGTTTCTGTGTGTGTGAGTGTGTTGCAAGTGCAGAGGTGTGAGTGTCCGTTGGAAGGGGAGGGGGTAATCTCATTCTCCTTTTCAATCTGGTAATTAACTTGACAGCATGACAAATGGACACGATCAGCTGTCTGCCTCCATGAGACACAAATATGCTGTATTACACGCTTCTATGTGGGATTCCACTCGGCAAAAAAAGACATTAGAGAATAGCTACTCAAATGGAATCAAGTTGAGTTTTGTCTGATATTTAGAGTTTCATGTGTGTTTGAAAGAACAACACAGAACAAGAGAGGCTACAAATGAACGCAAATTATTTGTATAAATCATGTGTGCATGCATGCACAAGCATACATTGGACATAGACTGTGGGAGACGTGCCTGTTTATTTGATAGCTCTTTTACCTCTACACTATGGCTCTCCCACAGTCTGCCCCCTGTTAGGCCTAATGGCACAGAGGAGTCGACTTGTCTAAGTACAGCCTACTGTATATCACTGCGCTGTCTCTCCCCATATCTGTCCCTCCCTCCCCTCTACTCTCCCTCCATTCCTACTGCCATTAATCTATCCCTCCATCCCTCTATCTTGAATACCTGATTTGGCTGAGAGCTTTGCACTTCACTATGCTGCAGCCTATTCCTGAGACGTGGTGCGCTGCAAATCACATGCACTAACTTAAAAACACATACACACTATTGAAAGACTTATCCAATTATACACACATACACACGCACACAACAAGAAGCTCTAAAAGCATGGACTGACCTGTGGTGGCTTTCTGTCTAATAGCAAATCTGATGTGTCTCATTGATATCCTATTTCAGGGGCCCTGTAGCATACAGCAGGGTCCCTGTAGTTGCTATGTCACATGTATGGGGTGTCACAATAAAGCAGACATGAAAACTCCAGGTAGCCAATTTAATTTAGTTGTGCAGAGCTCTGCGTTAAAATAACACTGCATCATAACATCCAGAGATGGCATCTCCTGATAATGGAATGCATCGGATATCATCTTGAAAGGATATTTTTGAGAGCATTAGAACAAAATAAATACACAAAATAATCCCTTCCTGGCAAAGCAACCAGGCGTGCTCCGGTTACTGATATTTACACAGTACAAAATAATAACAATGCTAATGTCAATAGAAACACAATAATGTCCCAATCTGATTATGCAGCCTGTGTGTGTATGGCGAGTAGAAAATTAAATTTGAAATTTGAGAACTTGCCTCTGTCTGTAATGTATTATGGTGGGGGCTGGGTGGTGGAGGTGGTGGGGGTGGCTTGGAATTTAATAAACCCGCCAAAAATTTTTAAAATGCATATTGGCTCGAGATAAGGTGGAGACTGTCCTTTTTTCTAAAGTAATTATGAGATTTTATTCATTTCTGTCATTAGTCAAACTGACAGCTGGTCCCTGCAGGCAGGACTTGTCCCATTCTCCTCTCCTGCTCACCTATCTGGGAAGGAACCCCATAATGAATGTTTACAACAAACAGGTAACAGAGTAAATATTGGACTCATCAATTATGGAGGGTAAGGGAACTGGCAATCAAATCCCATGATTATTGTTACCGTCGGGGGCAACATGAGCCCTGACAGTGGCTGGTGGTCACACATGACGCACAGTGCAAGCAAAGCCACAAACCTACACACATATGCAGACACACAGAGACAGATACAGACACAAACACAGGAAAAAAAAAAAACACACACACACACACACACACACACACACGCCCTCTCACCTTGTCATTTTATGGAACTGTCTCACCTACACCAGATAGGGCAGAAAAGGAGCTTGTTAACATTGTGTTGGGGGAAAACGGAGTGAACAGGACAGAGATAATGGGAGAGGGAAAACAAGGGAAATAGAGAAAAGACATTTAAATGATACTGTTATCATCAAGGGCAGTCACTCTCAAAGCAAATGTTGGTAAAAATTTATATGGTTTACATTTCCAAAAAGAGGTATAAATATTTATTACCTTCACTGTGCCTGGGTGAGCAATGATTGCTTTCAAAATAAATGACAAACAAGGAGCTTTGGTTCCTTTGTCAATGGTAGTGTTGTCCTTTGTTGTAAAATTTAGTTAATCAACGAGCCAGAGAAAAATAGATTGTGTTGCTATTGTTACTGACTCTGTAAATGTGTGTGTTTTCTTCTGGTTCATAATAGTCTAGAGACTTCATTTGTGTGGTGCTCAAAAGAACTGCAAGTCTAGGCATGGTGACTTGGACTCCCTCTCTCTAACTTTGTGCTGAGGTCTGCGCCTATTGTGTTTTGACAGCACCTCTCTCCTGCAATCCCACATTTTGGACAGCGGGACCTACAGCTCAAAGATAGTAAACTGACACCATCTCCCAATTTCGTAAAAACCTCGCTCATTACAGCAAAGGATTACTGATGGGGCTTTGAAACCAGCCGTTTGTTCAGATTAGGTGGGGATACTCGTACAGGCGCTCCCCCCTGTCACTGTGACTTTTTTGCTCGGTCAATTAAAATGTTCCAGTGTGAGCAAGACCTGCAGGTGCTTACAGACATTTTTGTACTTTTTTGTATCATTTTGTTTTTTGCTCCCCAAACGCAATGAACAAGTCTTGCAGATCACATTTTGCAGGCTAAGTGTCCCCTAGCATCTGTTTTGGCCTCTGAAGAAAGCTGAAGGGAACTGGGAGCAGAGCAGGTGCCAGCAGTATGTAAACCTTATCACTGTATTCCTCCACTGTCTGATCCTTGATCGGACGGCTGCTACTCTACTAGCGACACAGCTGAATACAAGAGGGGGGTCATTAACATGTAATTACAAACAACCACATATTCACACACGCACACACACACACACACACACACAAAACCTCAGCACTGGCAGCACTGCAGCTTATACTCAAACTCCTCCTCCCAGAGGGACCAATCTATGTTTTTATGTTGAACACCTGTTACCTGCTGTGCATGCGTTGCATAGTCTGAGTGGTACACGCAAATCAGTCAGAATAGCAAAATTGCACCATAGCTTCAGGTTAATGTAACCTAGAAATGCACGGAACACGAGATTGTCATCTAAGTTTTTGAAAAAAGTTGCTCTGTTATGGTCAAATCTGCGAATTAACTGGAGGCACACCGTGGATGGTCATAATGACTCCATATTAGAACAGTGGTACAGCTGTGCCTCAGTCATTGAGTGCGCTTAGCTGCCAAGGGCTGGGAACACACTCTGGCACACACGCTCATACACATGCATGCATAGCAAGCTAATAAATTGCCCCGACACACCCTTTGGCAGCAGCAGAACCCACCACAACCACATCCCCCTCGCCCACAACCAGTCTAACTCCTAATTTAGCTGGCTTTAACAGTGAGACATAGAATCCCCCATGCAGACTCTGTTTCCAAGGCAGGAAGCAAGGAGAAATGTCATACAGTAGGTTAGAGGATCTGGAAGTTGGATTAAAATCTTTGCACTTTTGGAAAGCTCATTTGGTCTGTTTCAAACTACTAGGAGAGGCTCAGAAAGTGGCTGGAGGATGTCACTTGCATAAATGCACACAAAGACAAGACTATCAAGAAAGTATAAACATGCAGTAGAGTGCACATATATCTACTTTGTGCTTTAGTTCACCTGCTATGATGTTAGCCAACTCAACTTTTATACATTTAGCTTTCCATATTTAGACAACTTTGCAAAATGGAAAAAAATTAATAGTACTGCACCGCATATAAACATTAAGAGAAACTGGCAGTCTTTCAAGAAGTTTACTCCAACTTGCAAGTAGCCAGATGGCTGATGTTTATTAAATTCAGGGCAGCGGTGGCTTAAAGCAGCTGCCCCTCCCTTATTACCACCACTGAGCTATGCTTGAGCCATGCACTGCTCAGTGGCCAGCAGATAAGATTGTAGGACCCATTGTCTGACCACATCTAATGGCAAAAAGTGTTTATACCCGTTGTGAGTGGTCACGCTTGAAGGCAGGGAAATGAGCCTGCCATCCTAGCCTCCTCCTGGCTGTATCCCACTGACTTCCCGCTCTCTCTCCAAGACATTTGTCTTTTGCGTAAATCTTAAATGGCTACTTTCATATAGTGTTTTTTATCCGAAGTGTTTTACATTTTGCCACTCATCTATTCACAAATATACACTCACACACAAATAGCACATGCGGACAGGAGGAGCTGCGGATCAAACCGCTGACCTCGTGATTAGTGGACGAGCTGCTCTACAGCCACAGCTGCCAACATTTTAGTCGAATCATACAAAACGGAATAAGTGTGCACACTTTTAGACAGTTTCTCCTGTCATTCATGGTGTTGCACTCAGCTGTACAGACAAAAAGTGACAGAAGTAGTTGTGTAAAGAGTGAAAAAAGAAAGCGTTCCCCAATTCTGACATCGGAAAGGGAGCTCCAAACGCTGTTAGACAATCTGATGAGGACTTTGTTTTAAGTTTATTGAGGCCTTATTTGTGTCAGTGTGGAGCAGGGTGTTGCTTAGATTCCAAGCTCTTTGAACCAAACCTGAAAAATGAAAAAAATAAATAAAATGTGTGACTCTGGATATCCATGCATCCCCAATACATTACTGGTATTGCTCTGTCACTGTCGTGTTACCAGCCGGTTACTTTCACACTTGTCAGTCCAGCAAGGGACTGTTCGATGGGGGGATACATATTGCAATCACCCTCCTCTACATTTCCCATAGCGTGGATTCAGCGCTAAATTAAGTGCTCACGTTGACTCACATTTGCTTGTTAACCATGTGTTGTTTTGAATTCACATAAATGCTCTGGCTTCCTTTGTTGCTACTCTCTTGGATTCACGGAGGGATACAAAAAATTACTTAAAACCACTATGTGAAGCTGTGAGGTGTTAGTTTAAATTGATTCAACAAAAGGTTTTACTTTCTCTTGGGCAATTCAGCGGGTGAAGTAATGGCATGTGTGCAAGAATGGCATGGGGAATTTTGGGGACCCAAAAGTCATCACCAGTCTTAAGTACTACACAAACAGCGTTTACATCTGTTGACACTGCTTCTACATCTCTGACGTCACTCAGCATCGTTAGAGTGGAGCGGGGCAGCGTAGTGAGAGGTATTAACCCCTGGGGATGTAAAACTGAAGTGAAACTGGTGAGGCGTGAGGTTACCCTGAACGCAGCCTGCCTGACTTGAGATTAATTTCTTATTTTTCTCAGGCTCTCTGTCTCTCCTTTTCTCTCTCTCTCTCTCTCTCACCCACACACATTCACTGCACTTCTCTGTTTAGTATGGCAAGGTAGGGTGACTGTGCTCAGGGGGACATTTTAACTAAATTGTAAATGGCCCGGGTGCAGCTGTTGTAGTCTGATAGAGTTAGCAAGAAAGGAGGTCATTGAATCACCCCTCATTCTTCAGCACTGACAGTCTCTGTAAGGCAGTGTGGAAGACGTCCATTCTACTGAGAATTCAGTTTTGACAGACTCATTAGGAAGCACACACACCACTTGTCTATATGTTACATTTATATCCTTTCACCTCAATGCTGGCCATGGTGTCATAAAAAACTTAACAGAGTCATGTCAAATGTCAAGTGATAGAACTAGATTGAGGGGTTGTATGAAAGCTGACTGTGTCTTGAAAAATGGAATTATAAAGCATGAACAGACTTACATCAGTGCACACACACCCACACACACACAGACACACACATGCACGCACATGCACACACACACACACGTTGTACCCATTCTTTCTTTATTTGAAGTGACAGCTGGGTAAGTAACACCACCAGGAGCGTGGACACCACGATGAGATCCAGACCTCATGGGCACCATCATGTCTAATAAGTTTATCATTAATTGCAGCCTTTGGGGACGTTTGTTCTTGAATTAATTAGTCTTCAACAACTCAGGGCTCAGCAAATGTGAGGAAACACAACTCACTTAGCAAACCGCTCTGGCTTGTCTCTTATTTTATGTTGTTTCTTAACTTAACATCACATCCTCACTCACTGCAGACATAACTGCCTGGTGCACCGTCATCAATCTGCCCATTGGCTTGCCTTTATAAAAACTCCCCAGAGAGCATAGCAGTACTGTGGGCAATGTTATCTGACAATCTAACACAGTAGCCTTTGATTACATGTGAATTGCTCCATCTTTCGAAAATGTCAGCCAACAGACAGACAGAATGAGAGACCATTCACTATAGCCCTGCCAAATATTTAGCTTGCTTTTCCTGCAGAGGATGTCTTGTTTTTCTTTTTTATTTAATAACTAAATTATAATAGCACAAGTTATTAGTCCCAAGCGAGGCTAACTGCATACTAACAAAGAAACAAACTTGAAAATTGAGAAGAAATATTGTGTGAGTGCCAGCAAAGACCTGTCCCATGCCAAAACCAAACAGCACAATGACACAAGGCCTAAAGCTTAATCATGTCCACAGTGTCTGTTCTACAGTTCAGTTTACAGAAAAATAACACTAACAATGCCAGGGTTTGGTGCCCTTTGAGGCCCCTCTTTGCCATGAAAATTTTAATTGATTCTGTGAGTTGCTTTGGATAATTATATGCACTTAAACAACAGATTCTGTGACCCATGCCCGAAAAAATGAAAGAATGTAACCCTGCTCAAATAGTTGAATATCTGTTTTTCAAAAATATGAGAAATGTTTTAGCATTATCAGTCCTGATAATAACCACGTAGAGGTGTTAAGCGTGTGTAGAGGTGAGTAAAAGGAGCCAGCTGATCTCAAAGAGCAGCTTATAGTGCCTCACAAACTATACAGCAGGTGCTTTGCTGGTCTTCAGTCCCCATTTAAGATCAATTTGTCAGGGGCTGTTAGTTGGTTTTTTAGCTGGCCTTATACTATCTTACTTGGAACAGCAGCTGCTGCAAGCCCCTCTAAAGAGTGTCAAGTGGCACTTTGAAAAGTGAGGCTAACCAGAGACCTACTGTAGCAAGATAGCTAACTGAATTTGATATTGTTTTTGTAAGGATTCGACACAATGCTTAGTGCTCCCAGAGACTCTCAGGGTTCCTCAGTAAAGTTTCTTGCACTGTGCAGAATGAAAAAGTTCATGTCAAAGAAGCCTTTGAGTTCATTCCCAACAAAAAACTTTTTGCATCAATGCTATGTTATGAAAGCTGTCATCAGGTCATGTACCTGGTGTAGCTGCTGTCAGCCATATTATTCATTCACTTTAGTGCTTTTATTCCTGAAACACTTGAATATAAATACAAATATAAATATATTTCATTGTTGACTCAGTCAATTACAGGCAACATTAAGTCTTGGGTAGCCTTTATATCTGTCTTTCACCATGAATAGGGCAGCAATTTCAGTTGTGTCCCTCACAGAGTAGCTGCTACCGATAACTACAGTAGTTAGAAGAGCTACTGTGAAGGTGTTGCATGTAGTAGCCAGTTGTAATTCATTATAAAGTTAACATTCAATGTTTACAGTGTGCATAATTGGCAGAGAAGCAGAAAATATTTTGATCCGTGACAAAAAGGACTTAACATCAACGGTGAGGTGACCAAGTTCAAGCTGCAGTACTGTTTGGCATTAAGAAGGCCGTTGTTTTACAGAACTGTAGACATCATCATCATTGACTAGACAACTCCATGATAATGAGAGACATTTTCATTTACAATCCATGAGGACATTTTTTTTCAAGGGAAAGGTCGGATTTGACTGTAAAAGTTTACTTCCTGCCCGAGGTGGAGCAGAGAGAAACAAACACATATTGCTGTGTTAAACAAAGAGTTGCAGGCTCATGTAAAAAACAACCCTGGCAGAAACAAGTAGTTCAAGGGGAGAATAATAACGGTGGAAAAGATGGAAAGTCAAGCAAGTCATATGTGAAACTTTCCTTCCTCACCTCTCTTTGGCACAACCACTTGGGGCGATCGCCCGCTGAATTCATGCTCAGTCAACTTTGGATCGGCAGTCACGTCCGTCCTTTAAAAACCAGCACGCCAAACATGGCTATCAGCTTTCCTTCAGCTGCTGTCTATCAATGTCATACTGGATCAACAATGCAGAACCCTTTCTGACTCTCTGCTCCCCTGCTGCACAACAGCAACCCCTCCACCTCCACACCCCGTCTCTCTCTGCACACGATCAGAGTATTGTCAAGGGCAGGTTGTGAACTCAGGTGCAGTGTAGTTGACTTATTTATTTATTTGTGTAACAGGCGCACAGATCAATATGAGTATTCTGCTCAAAATAAGGCTGGACTGTCAAGAGACAGATTAGGGCTGACGCAGCTTGGTGCCGCTCAGCTACCCTCTCTCACTCAGCTTGTTGTTGGCGCACAGTTGATCATGCATGCACGCACACACCTACACACACACACACGCACACACACACACACACTAAAAGAAAACATCAGTATTGAAAGCTAACAAAGACAAGATGGGTCATAATCATATTAATAAAATAGACAGTTTAATTCATTAATTGACAAACAAGTGATAAAATATATGAAGAAGACGTAAATAAATATCAAATGAAAAATATGTCTTTCCTTAACCTTAATTAATAAAATCTACTGAAACAAATCGCTATCTGTTTATTTTAAAACTCTATGTACACAATTTTATTTCTAAGCTTTATTTCTTTCTGACAAATATTATTAACAAGCTCACATCTATCACAAAGTCACCACAGGAATTTTTTTTTTTTTTTGCACTAAGTGCAAGTGTTTTCATGTTAACAATGTGTTGCTGTAAGAATGTATTACGTGTTAACTTTATCACATTTCAGGCTAGCTACAAAGAATACAGTGACTTTTAATAACACCATATCTGTGCACACTAAAATTAGAGTAACAGTAACTTTATTGTTAGGAGTCATTTTAATAATAATTTTAAAAGCTTGGCTTAGATGTCTATAGCCTATCTTGAACTGGAGTCCTGAACCTGGATCTGGTGCTGGTGCTACAGTAGAATCTCCTAATCTTTCCACAGGACTCCCTAAAAATCTTCAACAATGGTCCTCAATCGAAATGTTTCTTGTCTCCTCTCTGTTTTTTCAACTCAGTTTCTGAATGACCTGACCGGTGATGAGTTTACATACAATATTTCTTACTTGATACCTTTTGTCTGAGTCTCTGCTGAGCAACAGAACCAATCATGTTTGTTGACCCTGCCCCACAGACTACACCATGAAATAAATAAGAGGCATTTGCATGAGAAAAACATTTCAGTGGTAATTATATCCCCCAGACCTACTGTAAAACAAATCATTTTACCAGTACTACCTGTGCCATGATGATAGAGACACATACATATACAAACTCACACATTGATGTAAGCACACAGCTTCTGATATCAATCATTATAATCTGATTAATTGTTTTGTCTATAAAATGTCAGAATTTCCCAAAAACCCAGTGTGACAACTTAAAACTACTTGTTTTGTCTGACCAGATATTTAGTTTACAGTCAAGACAGAAACAAGCAGCAAATTCTCACATTTTAAAAGCCAGAACCAACAAATATTTGGCATTTTTGCTTAAAAAATTGATAAAATTATTGATCTAAGTAATCTAAGTAACTAATCTCTTCATTTCAGCTCTAACAAGTAATGGGACAATAGCCATAACAAAAGGTTTTCACTTTGGATATTAAAACAAAATTCTAACTTGCTAAGAATCTTGGTACTTAATTCAAATGAGATTCAAATCAAACAGCCTTTCACCTTCGATGAGTCAGTACGATGCACATTTTTCTGTCATATAGGAAGTGCAAACGGATCTAAATTGTGCACTTTGGAGGCAGCACTGTCAGCCTAACCAAAGCAGAGATGAAAAACACAAATTTCTTTATCTGTTTCAGCGATACGCATGACACTTGAAAATGCGGTTTATTTATTTACATTCCTGCGGTAGAAATGACATTCTGATGAGCTCTTCATTTTCTCTCCCTTTCCAAACTTAGTCCCCCCTCTCCATCCCCTCCAAAATCCTGACACACAGTACTTTTCACAAAACATTTTACTCCCTGTCTTGATATGAAAATGTAATTAATTTGTTCTGACCTTGACCCTTCTGTCCTGACATTTTTTGAGCAACAGTGGAATGCAAAAAAACTTAATTAAAAGATAGTCCGAGCCATTCATTTCTCTCTACAGTACACACTTTATAAATATGAACACTAAATCTAGGAAAGAAAATATAGAATGGCTGAGAAAATAACACAAGAGCATTGGAATTCATTTGCTCGCCTTTAAACATAAAACCAAGTTTACTCTGTGCAGTGGAGTATAGCGAGTTCCTCCAACCACAAGAAATCCCTAATTTGTAGTATTTTAACATATTCCCTTATGCAGATGCATATAATGAAACTATTAAGAAGTCATGAGGGCATCAGATTTAAAACCACCCAACTCCTGCTCGTCTTTCATAGTTCACTCTGCCACAAATGTCAGCTGCAGTGTCACAGTATGAACTGTGTAATTGACAAGTTGATTTGGATTTCAGACTTAAGGTGTGAGAGAAACACGACTCTCGTCTGGATCCTGAAAAGTCATTTTGCTCTCCTTGATAACATGGTAACCCAAACACTTGTATCAAAGTTGAAATTGGCAGCTGGGAATAAAGGGGCCATCACTGTGACCCCACGCCCCCCTCCATCTCCCATTTTGCAGGAACACCTCTCAGTTTCACTTAGAGTGCAACTCCCATAAAATATGGACTCCATCATCACCGAGGACGACAGGCCAATATGTTGGACGCCACTCTCACCGGAGAGAAGCGCCGGTGCCTCAACGACCCATAACAATACCCTCCGAAAACACTGAAATCAGAAGGGACAGCACTTTAGAAGGGAGCTGACTCTCTTCAAAGCTCTTATTACACTTTTACATTAAATCTCAGCTTGAGTGTCAGATGAGCTTCCAGTGCTCTCCTGACGCAGAAAGACAGTGTGCAGAAAAGAAAAAGAGGAGGAGTGAGAGAGACTGTATAGGTGTCACATAAGAAGAAAAAAAAAGGCAAGAAAAAAAGAAGAGACTAGCAACCCACTTCCATTTTGCCAGCATACTGGCACACTCCAGCATCTCCATTAAATGGGACTATGTAGAGTTACCCTTCTGGCCATTCTCGGGTGAAGGCATTCTGCCCAAGCCCTTTGCTTTGACAGGAAAGGAACAGCATGTTATTTTACACTTAATTGCAACTGTCAGCAGCTAACATCAGTTCTGAAAGAACAGTAATGTGACATGACTACAAAATACACTCCTTTCTCCCCATCCTTTGAAGGACATCTGTAAGGCCCATTAACATACTGTATGGTAAGCAGTGAAGCCAAGAAAGCAGCTGGGAGTATAGCACCAGCAGTGCCACCTTTGAAAAACACAAACAAAATATATTGCCTGCGCTGACGAGGGATGGTGGGTGCACAGAGAAGCATGTGTAGTAGTTAATGGTATGTCACTGACGGGGAGGAGAGGTCAGACCAAACAACTGCACAGGGAAGCTTACAGCCTCACGGTAAACACACTCCCCCCCACAACAAAGCCTGGTGTATGTCATCATTTTAGAGAGTGTGGAATAAATTCACTGGTGGCCAGAATGCCCATAGCTGGGCCTGGTCAAAAAAAAAAAAAGTCTCTGAGAATCCATAAATAAAACCTGCTGGCTGGTCTTTTTTCTCTCCTTTCATCAACTACTTTGTTATGCACATCTTTCTATTGAAAATGAGGAATAGCAAAGTAAAAAGATGAATAAAGGAGAGTGTGGACCCAACTTATTCCCTCCACTACTACATCATTAACTAGTAGAACAGCAAACAGGGGATGAACCTTAGTTACCTCCAATGAATACTGCAAACAGAACTTACAAAGGAGCTGAATCAAAGGTTTGCTGTGTAGTTAATATGTCGGTGTCACAATATGAATTCCACCCCTGCATGAAAGAATTATTCAAGTCCAATATTCTCTTCGTTGTTTTGGCCATTTAGGGCTTCAATCATAATGCGTACAGTGGGAAAAACTGAAGTGCATTGCAACTCCCCACAGAACAATGACCGTATTATATGCCCTGATTTCCCAGGGTTCCATATATCGCTCCCTCTGATGACTCCAAATGACAGACCCGCCCGTGTCATGTGGTAAGTCAGGGTTGAAGACTTCAGATGACTGCTTAAGCATTTTAACAATGACTGTCCATCTGTGGGATTTCACTCATTAGCACGTTTGCTTTCACAGAGACAGGAAGAATGTGACGAGAGATCCCGAAGACTATAATAGAGTGAGTGTGACTTTTGTCTTGACAAGATGGATGAAACATTATCCCACAAGAAAGTACCACAAGTTCTAAGGAGGATTTAAAGCTAGGCACCGGCGCCAGAATAAGAATATCAGATAATACTATTTCTCTTACCCAAACAACTGCGTTTAACTTTGAGAATACTGACAATTATACACCCTCACGCATAAGCAGGAGACACTGAATTCCTTCAAAAGTGAAAAGTAAGCAGTGAGAAGGTCAAAAACTAAGTTGAGTTTTCATTTTTTGAGATTTAATAACTTTATTAAGGCAATACTTGAATTTGTTATTCATCAGGTGTTAATTGTGTTGAAAATCTTGTCATTAACTTTCTGAAATATCATCAGCTCTTCTCTGCTGTTCCTTTCCCTTCATTTTCTATCTTCATTTCCTGGTACCAGCAGGCAACTCAAAACAACTGTCAATTTTTTTTTGTCGATAGAAAGTTTCCAAATATTGGAGTGCTGCTCCTTCCTAGGTGTCAAATTTGATATATGATTGACAAATATATTTTGTTACACTGGATGCTGAAATGTCTGTCTGAAACTAGTGGTGCAACGGATCACAAAACTCACGCTTTAGATTGTATCAAGGTTTGGAGTCACAGCAAAAAAATGTTTAAATAAAATCTTAAAATATATAAAATATTCATTACTCAATTGTTAAATTAAAGTGCAATAAGAGACATGATACCCTCTTTCTTTAAACATGGTAGTGAATGAAAAAAATCGAAACTTGATGATAACTTACAAACATGAACACACGTCTTGTCCTGCAGCTTAGCTTGTTGAATGAGCCACCAAACAAATATTCACCGAGGAAAAGTGCACACTAACATCAGTTAGCAGCTAGATAGCTAAACAGCATGTAAATATACCTGCAAATATCATTTCGGACCCGATAGATGCTGGTTTGGTCATTGCTCTTCAAAATCCCTGTTAGTGACACGCTGTCTGTCTGTGACTTGTAGATACAGCAATTTGTTTACTTTGTCTCCAATGAGACATTAAATTTTGCAACTAATCCAAGGTTCACATGCATTTCGGACCGTGAGGGCGATCTGTACGGATCACGGATCAACTACGTTCTGTTACACCACTATCTATAACCAGCTACTGAAATCCATTCAACAAATGTGTTGTGACAACAAAAATTATGTCTCCAGTGTGCATTTCGGCCAGCAGTCAATAGAAGACCAGTAGCATTGAATGGGCCTGGTAAACAAGGTGCAGGACAGAGTTCAATTGTTGGCATTGTGCTGACAACAGGTGACTTTTTGCTCCATCAGTGTTCTCACACACTTAACACTGACTTGCTTTTTGTGCTGAGGGGTTCAGCTCTTAATGCTCTAAAATAAAAGCCTACAGCGTATGTCACCAGCAGCCAGTGTCTTCTAGCAACACAAACCACATTTGTTTTTGTGTGACATCTTGAGGTTGTTAGTATTATTCATGTAGCCTTCTTGATTAATTTGCATATAGAAGGAACACCACTAACATCCTGTCAAGTCTGTAAAAAATGCTTAATTACAGTGGTATTTAAAAGTGAATTTTTTTGTAACTTATGATATTTGCAATAGTACACATAGCAATTTGTAAACCTAAATTGTACATGTTATGAAAAGGACATTTTTAAAAATAATATTAATATTTTAAATACAGTTTCTCATAACCCATAGCTTTAAGCCACACAGGGTTAACTAACATGTACACATGCATTTATAAGATAAGGAGTTAACACGAATGTATCTCAGAAAATATCTAACAATAGAAACAAGCATTCTGAGTGCAGAACTGAGGCCTCACTGATTGCACAGAAGAGCTGTAATTACTTGAATATACAGTAATATGGTCTACTTTACATTTGTGATATACTCTTCTCCTGCAGAGATCAGTAATACTAAACACCAACACATATCTTTGGACTTGTTATCTGGCATTAAAAGGTTTGTGCTTTCACATCTTGAGACTGACATATTTACTTATACATCTCGAAGTGGGTAGGTGGAATTTGATTTCTGTCTTGGTAGCTCACTTGCCTCTCCTCTCAGAGGAGGCCATTGACTTCCACAGCAGCGAAGCCTCCTGCTGCACATGGTTACTGCAGGCCATGTGGCTTCAGTTCAAAGCCGCACAGAGAGGAGAGTCTCTTCCAGAGGGCCTGTATTGCACATTGTGCAACAGGCATGTCTTAATATCAGAAAACCCCTGCAGGACAAGCACTGCTGCAGCTCTAAGCCCAGTCAAATAAAATGTTATCGTACAAAATACCTTGTCCAACACAGTGCTTTAGTTTAGGTAGAGCAATATAAAATAGAGTGTAAGAATTTATTATAAATTAACCGTTTGGTCTATAAAATGTCAGAAAATACTGAAAAATTACTTTTTTTCCAGGTTCAAAGGTGATGTCTTCAGATGTCTTGTCTGATCAACAGTCCAAAACCCAAAGATATTCGGTTTACTATTGTGTATAACAAAGAAAAGCATTTAATGATCACATTTGAGAGGCTGAAACCAACCAATTTTTTCTGTCAATTGATTAATTCAGTAATCGTTGCAGCTCTAGCTAAACATTAAATGCAGGGCTCCTGCTATCTATCCATAAGCTGAGAGCTAAGATGATTGCAGGTTCCTCAGAGAGAAGATGGAGGGCAGGAACTCAGGGGTGTGTTGATGCTGGACATGAACTGGCTTGCAACACATGTACTTCCCATTGTCTGAGGCAGCCGCATGCTGATAAGGTCTCGGATAACACTCCAGTGCAAGTGAACCACAAAAGGCTTCCTTCCTCTGCTCTCCAACCTCCCACAGAGAAATGAGAAGACCAGTAGACGGCTGAAATACAGAGAGGAATTCTGGGAAAGGAAAAGATGGAGAGGTCCACAGTAGGTGAGCCACCTTCTTGTGAGTACAATATAGATGCAGTCATGTAGCAACAAGTCAAGTGAAACTATTTCTTGGTATCTTGTCATATCTGAGTATAAGACTGTGGACAAGACAGTTAATGTTTTGAGGCTGAAATTTCTGTGGTGCTGTTGCATTGGACTGCATTATAATTAAGACCTTTCTAATATTTTGAGGACAGAGTATGATACACAGTATCAACCAAATTAAAAAGTAAAGTAAATACATTGATTACAGAGCTGTTAGGCTCAATTGCATTACATTGCAGTTTTTATTTTTCTCAGAAAAAGAGAGGGGTATTGAGATTCTACATTCACACTCCTGCCCCTGATCCTATTTGCAGTCTCTTACTGTATTGACTTTAAAACTGATGTATTGCACAGATGTTAGGAACATGACCTCAAATCTCCTCCTTTTCCACAAGTACTCTACCTTGGGGTTTATGAAATCTGTTGCTTACACGTGAACTAGTGGTTGGATGAATGCATTTCCCCTACAGTCACGTTAAAATACATTTTATCCCGTGGGAAGGGTGTGCGTCCAGATCCTTTAACAGCTTCCACTCATCACTCCTCGTATTGTTATCATCAAAAGAAAACACCTCTTTCATGGTATTGTATGGAATAGTAATTTTTAGGCTTCCTTCCCTCTGAGAGGTAAGCTCTTTCTGAGGGGACTGAGGTAATTAGAGATCAAGACGATTTGTAACCGTGGAGTCAGTCGCACATCCAAGAACTGCTAAACAAATGATAGTTATTGTATTAATAGAGTAGAAATCTGGGAGGAGATGCGATGAGACTCCCTTTAAACTGTTGTGCTATTCTTCTTCAATTATCTTCCAAAGCAATTTACAGTATCATTTACACATAGTTAACATTTATAGAGCACCCAACACTCCGACCTGCTTTACTTTGTAGTGCAATTGTGTGTAGTTGGTTGTGCATGTCTACTGCTGCTCTATTAATGACATTGCATCTCTGTGATAAGGCCAAACAATGACAACCTCCTTTAAAGTGACAGTAACAAATAATTATATTATTATGAAGCAACCTAATGCTAAAATTGCACTGAAGGATGGATCAAGGATGTAGAACATTTTCATTTCTCCTGAGTTTCATCAGGGTTTCTAAATAAGATTCATCCCTCACACAAAACAGTTATGCTTTGATGTCTTGATACAGAAATCCTGGTTTTAGCAGCATTGCCTTAAAATTGCAGTTTGGGAGAATATATTTAGTTGTACCTGTAAGGTATTGCATGCAATAATTTTGTTTTAAAATGTCTTATAAAAATATTGACTTAAATAAAATATATGTGTTTCACAATAACCACATGAATTGTTAGTTTAAAGTTTTATGGACATTTCCAAAAGACATAAAACTGTGAAATGTTCAGGTCTTGTAAGCCCACTCGTACTGTCTGTCACCTTATTCACACACTGCAACCAAAAGACTAAAAGCTTGAATACACTAGAGGCATGTCAGTCACACTTTTTTGTTGTCCATCTGATGCACTTCTGATGGAACAGATATGCTTCTGTTTTATTAATACAGCTGTCTAATCAGACGACGTAATGGATCATATGTTACGGTTGCGGTGTAAATGTATACTTCAGCATTCACACAACTACTTTTATTACATGCACATAAACAAATACACAGAGTTTCTAGTAATACTGTTGTGTGATAACCAGTATGTGTATATTCAGTTTCAGAGCTATAGGGTCAGTCTTACAATGAAGGATAAACTAATAATCAGGGTGAGGATTATAAAGTGTATGCATCAAATGCAAATGGTGAAACTTTGTTGAAGACCTAGTTTTTCCTTTGACTAAAATGAAAGCAGTTCTATAAAAGTTGTTGGGAAGGACATGTCTGAGTGTCTCACATACAGGTATGGTCTGTGCTTCAGGTTTTTCTTTTTTTCTAGTCTAGCGCGATACCTTTATGACCTACAGCTTGCTTACTGAAAAGAAAAGTCTTTAGGGAAATACTATGGGATATGGAAATTAATCTTGTATGGCAAGATGAAAACTTATTGGACAAATTACCATTGCCTTGACGTTTCTCCACAAAAGTTAAACCATTATGTTACTGTAATGAACCTTAAAAAAACTCATGCCTACACTGAAGTGTCTCCCCTTTAGCTGCTTACAAATACGACAGTCTCCCTGAGAGACATCATTAGGGAAAATCAGTAAATACAATCCATCTTGGAGAAAAGTTTATGGAACAGCCTCTTATACTGGTGAACCAGTCCATGTGAATAATAACTAAGTCTGAACCAGTGAACCGTTTTCCACGTGTTTAGCTCTGATGGAAGCTAAGGAGTATTTTAGAAGGTGTATTTAGCTGTTGTTATTGGAGAAGATAATGTTTTTCAAGCAGGAGTATGTGGAATAATCACATGTGGTGAACATAATGTTGCTTAGACATAAAATGTCTCTTGTGCTGTGTTATTACACTGAAACAACACCATTAAATCCAATGAGAGGAAATGCATTTAAAAAAGTGCTTTGTGGAGAACTTTTTGGTTCCCACACATGCTCGATTTGTACCAATGGGGCATACACTAAGCCTTTGAAAAGAGGAAATAATTGGTCAGACAAACAGAAGAAAAACATTGAAGAACAGTAGTAACAACCAATAAGTATGTGCTTTGGTCCTTGGACCATGAATGTATTGAAGTAGAGAGTGTTGTATCAGGCTGACCATGGCTGATTACATAGCTTAATGGTCTTGGCTTCACCTCATGTTTTACAAGCCCAAATGGTCCCAGAGGTCTGATAAATCATCGGCATATCGAGTCAGATTGCACCAATGAACTGTTGCCATTCCCAGGTTTCTAACTGGAGAAGCAGACGATGTAGCGAGCCAATATAAATAACCCTTAATCCTGTCCAGGTCATGTTAAAAAAGTCAAAATTATCACCATTTCTTTGTAGAGACTTGTGAAACATTCTCAGTTTTAAATTGTGTGTCTTTTTCCTGGAAACAAGGCATCTAAACAGCCAAATAAAAGGCATGATAGCTCTGCCCTGGATCTTTAATAAAGCACAATACATTGCCAAGAAAACATCCACTGCTCTACAGGTGGTCTGTGTTGGGGAATGAAGCTGTGAAAAGGTTACCGCTGACAGCTCGTTATCTGAACAGTCTTCCTGTCTGAGGGCTCCTCTCATGCTAAATGCTATCAGGAAATGTAAACATTATGTGCTGCAGGTATTGCAGGTGTTGTTATTGGCTGCATTTAAATGGATGGGGTAGCAAATCCCTTGACCATATTCTGCTTAAAGTCTCATTTGATCAGTTAAGCTGCTTATATGCAGCTTTGATACTATATAACTAGGCATCCCTGTTGCCATAGATAACAATTAAGAGAAACTTCAGCTGCTATAATCTTCTTCACAGCTTGACTCAGGTTACTTGTAATTCAAGGTAAAAGGTTATTCGTTTCAGCACAAGGGTAACATGTGGGATGAAAAATTTAAACCCAAGATACTGATTCCCTAATTCTGGACACCTTTCGTTTTTATTCAATCACAAGTTATCTATCTGTAAATCAGGGAATATTTAAGACTCAAAGAAGTCAACACTGTGAAATACTGAACATTTATTTCAGGTACCCTATCTTTAATATCCTAAAATTAGAATATTGTAGTTGAGAAGGAAATATCTATTTCTTTTAAATAAAACTCTACATTAATTGATTATCTTTTTCTGCCACAGAAAACCGTATGTAACAAAGTTACACTATTGTTGTTTTCAACAACCTTATTGCTAAAATAAATGCCTGTCAATTTTTTAAACCTGTTTTATTTCAGGGACCACTACTCTAGTCTCTTTGCATGAAACATTTTAAAGAGAAAATCTTGTGACAGCTGAGCTGAAGCTATCATTACATGTACTGGTACAGTGTCACTGTACCGCTGACATTAAAACAATAGACATTTGACCTGTCGCCCGGCAGGACTTGGATTAAATCAACACCTTTCTTGGGCTCATTTTGTGAAACCATTACAGTCACAAAACCTGATGTCTGACAAACAATCTGACACAAGACAACACATTTTTAACTTAAGACAGAGCTAAAATGCAGAATGCAATGTAAATGGAAATCATAAATGATAATTTCGAAATGTACATATGTAGTTATTCAGTATATAAAATTGCACCCTCTAATGATAATAATAATAATAACAGGCAGTTATGACGCTAACATATGGTGACTCCAAACTCTGCTAGTTGAGGCGAAGACGTGTAAACCTTGTGAACGGGCATGCAAAACTTGATGTTCATGATTCATTCATTAACACGCATCCAGCCAGAAACATGCAACAAATGAGAAGCCCAGTTAAGACTGCCTAATGATGTCTACATAATAGAGAGCATGTTACGTTATGAGTCACTTACTTGACATCTTCTGAGAGGACATGATTTTGTCAGGCGGATTTGATTAAGTTACAAGTCATGAACAAACACTGAGTCATCATCATTTCTAGAGGCACTTTCATCTAATTACTTTCAGAGACTTCTTCCTATTGGCAGCAGTGTTGATTTTGGCACCTGATTTTGGTTTAGTTTAAATTTGAGGGAAATGTACTGTATATTAGTTATCAAATTTTAGTAATTTGAGTTTTGTTAGTTTTAGTCTACAAAAACTAAAGACATTTTAGTTAAATTTTTGTTGCCATATTTGTTGTGTACAGTTACCATGGTTATAAGTGTTGTTCTCGTCAACACCTATAACTGAGTAACTCTCCTTAGTACATCCAGCTATTATTTATATACATTGTTTTCCAAACTGAGAGCTGCTCACTCTCCGTCATCTCTGCTCACCCAGCATTAACACAGCTACTATACCTGTTTTCTCCATTGCAGAGCAGCTGATCAATCTGAAGCTGGATTCACTCACTTGTACTGTTCACTAAAATTAATTGTCTGGGTTTAGATTTAGAGAAGAAGCTAAATCATTGGATAACGTAGTGATATTTCTTTGGTGAACATCTAGAGGAAGATTTAGATGGCTGACCACCGACATTAATCCTGGAATTTCTTGATAGCAAAACCCACGATAGCTGAAAGTAACATTAACAGTACATCCACATCCACAGCACTTGATAATGTTACATTAGCTTACCTTTTTATTGATGTTGGCTTACTGCCTGCATGTTTTCATAGCTTGTCCCAGCTGTTTTGTTGCCATTTCTTGTCTATTGTTTAAGGGATTGTAGATTAAGTTAATCAACACATCTGTTTCTTCCCACAACTGGTAATGTCAGAGAACATTACTGACAGAGACAGGGGAAGCATACAAGCCAAAATTCTGGGGGTGAGGAGATGGGGGGGGGGGGGGGGGGGGGGGCACAATTAGAGCGGAGGGGATGGAGGTCCTTCCCCAGAAAAAAAGAAAAAAGAAAATAATGATGCAATTTTCTGCAATTTGACCTTTATATTCAAAGACTTTGGGGGGATTATTTTAAAACTTCACTAAATCAATTTTTGCAGCTCAGTAATCTCCCATGTTATATTAGTGTAAATGCTGTATATTCATTTAGAGGTTTTCATGTCAATTATTTGTGCTGTTATGGTTATTGAAAATGACACTTATTCACTCACCTCTACACTACCCTCTACAAGAAGAATATAGATAATAAAGCCACAGATGAAAGGAACCTGCCAACATGGTAATGGCTGTATTTTCAAACACAGTGCACAGGAAGCAGCATGAGTACAGATGAGACTTTGCTGACATCACATAGCAGTGTCTACTCCATTGCCAGTAAAAGCTCAGACTGAGCAGTAGTAACCTATTTTCCAAACTACTCAGCCTCCTTGAAAGATCCATCATCACCACTAGACTAAGTACATATAACCTGTAACCACACCTATACACACTGATATAACTACAGAGAGAGAGACGGGGGAAGCTATAGCCAAGTGCAGTATCCTTATGCCTATCTTAAAGTCTGTGTAAAGCAATAATAAATGTGTTCTGAGTTTGTCACACCACAGAAAAATGTGTAATTAACCACCCGGACAAATTTGAATGATTAAAAAATTGCCAAGTATATAAAATTAGGTTTCAAAACCATGGAAACATAAGCAGTATTCTCTGCTCTGAAACACTAGGTCGTGTCTAACTGAACGCTCATACCAAACTCCCACATAAAAATACGCAATTTAAAATAGGCCTTGTTTGTAGGTGTAAGGCAAAAACATGGATGATATTTTAAAAATATTTTAATTTGGCACCTGTTAGGTTAATGTGGACTTGTTTCAGTAAAAATGTAACTTAAATGACTAGGTAACAAGTGATCCATCACCAATCATTGTTATGTTAAATTGTCATTTTTTGTTTGGTGCACTTAACGTTACTCACTTCTCTGCTGAAAAGTGGCTTCATCGTGACCAACACCCTTGGAGCAGAAGCCTCTTATGCTGTGCTTTTTGGTGAAGTGCTGCAAATGCTCTCCCTCTGGCCGGGGACCTCCAAGCTGCACAGCCGGTGTTGAAGCCGAAGCTGTGGATGGCAGCGGGTGTCGGCCACTGCCAGCGCTGCGTCCATTGACTCTACCCATCCTCCCAGCTGCACAGCCGGGGCTGAAGCTGCTGGCGGCTCCACCTGTCAACGGACGCTACAGTTGGTTTTAAAATAACTGAGTGCTAATGTTGACTGAAAATGGCTGCATTCAGCAGTGACAGAGGATTATCTAAAGTGAATCCCAGTTGTCTCTGATGAAAGTTTGTAAAACTACTGGTGTAAAAATAGTAACTATGAGTACGTGCACTTTAGTGTTTATATAGTGGGGGAGGGGTCATACTAGTAACCCCTCTATGTCATCGAGCCACCACTTCAGGCTCGCCCAAAAAAAAACACAGAAATGTTGAAAAACAGTTTAACACTCTAACTCCACAGTTCAGTACTACATGGTTCAGTCTTTTCACATGTTTTAAAAAATTATTTTCTAACATGTATAATGTGTTTAAAGGGAAATTTCTGATTTTCCTTTACACATACTTTAACGTCTGTCTGCAAGACTCCAAAAGGAAGCCCTAACTCTCTCCAAGTTCACTTCCTGGCTCCTCTCTGCCTCGACTGCAATGACAATCAGATCAGCCATCTTATCTTGCAACATCGAGGTCCGCAGTCTGTTCTATCACAAGTCATGACTAGGTAGCGAGTGAGAGGATTAAACAACCAGATTGAGAGATGGCTACTGACTTTAGTTAGTACTAACCAACCATCTTGCAAACTATGCCTATATCTCTGGACAAAGACATAATGTTACTGAATGCATCATGCTTCTTATTAATGGTAGTGCAACAGGTCAAGCAGCTCAGTTAAATTCTGATCATCAGATATTTTTGGGGAGGTGGATGATACTGTTTTATTAATCAGGAGCTACAGTTTGTGATTCTACAGATGCATGCAGGTCACTGAATAAGACTTTTCATTAACACATTAATTAATTCGTCCATTTGTCACATTATTGTTGAGTTTTTATTCATTGATGAAACATGTATACTATAAATATACTACTACTACTTCTTATTCTGATTTAGTCTTGTTTTTGTCCTGGAGGAAAAAAAAAAAAAGTTAAAAGTACTAATCTTAAAATTAAATCTGATCGGTTTAACCATATTGTTATCAAATTATTGTAATCCAAGACAAGCATTCAGCTTTGTCTCTTGGATGTAAACACAGAAAAACTATAAAGGACCTTTGTGATGACCATTATGGAACCCTACAATACTGGACGGTTTTCCAAGTAGAATATTCTGGATATCGTTTGAAATGGATTAGTAGTCATGCGAAACTGTTAGAGGTCACCAGCTCTTCAACTGCACATTTCAGCCAAAGTCATATGAGAACTTCATTGCTGGCAGTTGACTTCAGAGTGCTTTGGCAAATCGAGGAAAGGGATTTAAAGACAACCACGATTCTGCTTAAAGCTCCAGTAGTGTAAACAGAAATTCCCCCTGAAGACAACAGTATGAAATTTAAGCCTCCATTTAAGACATGTTATGTGCGGACTAACTGGGCTTGACAAACCTCACCGTTCCATGGTGAATGATAGTCTTGCACTTGAAACAAGAATCTAGCTTATATCGCTGAGGGGTTCCTATCCACAGTAAGCACACTGTTTATGTAGCACATTTCAAAACCATTCAAAGAGCTTTGCAACAAGAGACAAAGGAAACATAAAAATAAGACTAAATGCAAAATACAGACACAAACAAAGCCAGAACTATAAAATTATTAATTTAAATGCCAGTGAAAACAAGTGTGTTTCAAGGAACAGGAAAACATTAGAGCAATCATTGAGGCCAAGAGAAATCACACCGGTGGAGGAAGCAAAATAATATAAATTTGCAGATTGGCCAAAGGCAAAGAAAGCATAAAATGTGCAGTCTAATTCTGAGCTTAAATCTCAGAGAATCAAGACCAATTTTAATGATATGTAATTAAGGCCTAAACAAATTTTCCCCAACGGATACGATTAATGGGGAACTTATTACAGGCTATGGCACCCAAGGGGGTAATACATTCATACTAATCTCATGGCTGTCAGCCTAGGGGCTTCACTGCTATTGAAATGCCTTCATATTAAGGGCAAGAGTAGACAGGAGCTAGAGAGTCCAGGGAGTTAAAATTAGAGGTACGATAAATTGGCTGCACTGTTTCTTATAAAGTCAAAACAAATGACAAGCGGGAACTACACAACAACATGCAATAGCCATTCATATACCATGCAGTTACCAGGAAATACTAGCAGTGTTTGACAGAGAGTTAAAGGGGTTAAGTATATTTGTGAAGGGCCATTTTTTGCCATATTGCTTTGCACAAAAGTAACCATAGATGAAATCATAGATAATAGAACGCAATAAAATAGAAACTCAAGGAAACACTGTGTGCATTTTTTGCTTGTGTCTGTGTGTGTCTTTGGCTGTGCATATGGAAATGGGAGTACTAGGCAAGACCGTAGACATCCGAGGAAAGACACAATCACAACATCAACTGAGGCTGGGCAGTTTAGGAGCGTTACATTCCATATAATGATTATGTATCACCGGTGTATGACAAATCACCACTTTTGGCATTGTGGTTGCATTAATTGCTTGCACACAACCAGCTCCATTACCCCAGCTGGGCGGAGTTAAAAGCGTGCAAATAAAGAGTGCCTCTCAAATCTTTCAGTCTGCAGACAAACTGGAGACAGTGGCATTGACAAAAAAGTTAATGTCAGAAGTGGGCCAGTGATTGATGACTCCTTACCTGAAAGCTTCAAGTGTGTCTGGCACAGAAACATTCTTCACATACAGAACAGAGCACACAGATCATATGCAGATATTGAGGCTAAATGCTTTACATTGTTTGATGTTCGATTTTGTGGTTACATTAAAGTAGAAAACAAGTATATACTGTATAGTCTTCTTCATTCTCAAATGCAACATCCATTTTTTATGCCACAATATTACAATCTTCTGGTCACTTAGGGAATACTGAAAATCTCTTTTTTTCTTCTTCATCACAACCTCACATTTAATAGAGATGATCATCAAATCCATATACACTGGTTCACTGCCACTGTTAAGTGGATAAAATGGCAAGAAAACACTTCAGTTTAATAACCCCTGAGTACGGGAGGTCTCAAATCAAAAGTGCAATAATTGGGATCAGTTTTCGTTAAGCTAGCATGAAGTCATTAAAATGTTCACTGACTGTGGTGTAAGCAGTGGTTGGCAAAAATATTTTGATGATTTTCACTGATTAAATAAAATAAAGCTGGATGTTTTCTTGGGAAGACAAGACGATAACCCTAATGACAAATGCCAATCACTGGGGCTATGCCAATTACTGGATGCTTATTTAGCAGAGTTGCCAATTAATTTCACACCCTCTCTTTACTTCAAATCATCTTAAGAAGTTTTCTGGCTCTTTGTGTGTTTTTTTCACAAAAAAAAAAAAAAAACAGAATCACCAAGACATCCCAAGATAAAACATGTCACTTACACAGATTTTTAAAAAAAATTTTCTCCAATTTCTGCCTTTTTGTGAAATGTTTAATAAGGTTTTCTCTGCTGGCTTTTGAAAAGCATTCAAATGAAACACTTGCTCACACTCACATAACTGAACTACTCACAGCTCATATCCACATGGGGGCCATCTCTTTGCTTTAAGGGGTCACAAGCACTGCAAGTAGTACAAGTACATTAGTACAAGAACTAATGCACTAGTCCATGGTGGGAGGCAAAACTACACTTTACCACTGTTGCTCTTTAAAACTCTCAATGCAAAAATTTTAAAAACATACTCATGGAGTGGATTCTTCAAAGAATCTCTGTGTTTGAGTAAAGTCTTTCCAACTGCATACACCCCTGCTGAAGTTCATGGTATCTTAAAACAATAACTCAACAGAGTAAGAACCTTACTAATTAAAGAGCTTACAGTGTTGAATATAACCCGGCCAATTAACCCTCGAAGAGATCTCCGTAAATGCTTCCTTCTGCTCAATGAGCATTTACCCAATCCCTGCATACATCCTGTTGTTGTTTGCATTATTGTAAGAAATGCTCTGTTTCCAACATTGAGAAACACTGCCCGCATTATTAACAAACAAATTAGTTCCGTATGAAGGCTGGAGAGTAGATGCACATGGTTTAGTTGGCCTTCTAAACGTCAAGCTAATGGACTAAATTGCTTTCAGATTGAATGACCAGCATTACGTCTAGGAAGTGAAAAGAAACTGGATAGATGAGACGATGGTGTAGACATGTATTTGAATTTGTTAGTGCCGTAATATCCTGTGTAATACCATTACAGGTTCAGGTAGAGTTATGATTGTTTATCAAGCACCAATAATGCCAACATGCAGCATGCTATCCCTCTTTAATGTGTGAATGTTGCGTCTGGGTTTAACGTGCAGGAATACTAGCCAAGTATTTGAATAATGGGAAACACACACACACACACACACACACACACACACACACACACACACACACTCACTCATACAAAGAGTACAAAGGAATGAAAATATCTGCTGAAGGCTTCATGTATATACTTCAGTGTGCATGTAATCCTCTGAGAATTGTGGATGTGGAACAACATTGGAGAGGCAGACTGGGATGATATTGTATATCCCCCTTCTTGGCTTGCCTTATTGCTAAAGATATAGTGAGATGAAAGCTGCAAATAGTGGATGCTAGTATTTTATTGCTAAGTAATGTGGAGGAGAGAGAAGGGACGCTGGATTTTGCTTTCTTAGACAAGACTTTTTTGTGGTAGGGGAACCTCCCGGAGCTTGACAAGGGGATTAACACCAAGGCATCAACCCCCCTCCCACCAAAAAAATGAATATGATTCTCCAAAATATCATATTATTAAAGGGTGTCCAACAACATATGCTTTCCAGTGAGTCCATACTCACACAAGGAAAGGCATTTTCAAGACTGAGGAAAACTAGGCAACGCTATTGAGAAAAATCAAGTGGCATCCTTTGGTGGTTACACCACAATCCTCAAACAGCTTTGTCTTTGGGCAAAGGGACATGCTGGCTTTTCCATTGCTAATGTGTTTTCCACTGCCTTTGTGACAGCCCCAGCATCTGTGTCAAATTATGCCCACAAAAGCAGTAGCGATGGCTGCATTGTATTTAAGATGGAGGTTTACTTGCCAAAGCACTTTGCATATTCCCATGAAGCCTGTAGAGTGAACCCTGCAGCCGATGCAAGCCCAATCAGAAAACACCTAATAACATTCGCTGACAGTAATCAGAAGGATATGTTGCAATCACTTCTACACAGCAAGAGTCCTGCTTGCAGAAAACAGCAAGAGGTCTAGCTATCGCACAGCAAGAAGCTCACCCTCCACTGTCAAAATCAATGCTTTTTGACTTACTTATTAATAAACATAGCCAATTAAGTTGCAGAAACTATTTGCCAACACTTTTAATCAAGTTGCTCTTTAACAGTGCACTAGTATTGCAATTGTTGTGACACATCTTAACACATTATAATCACATAACATCATTACATAATATTTAATCGATGTTAAAAATCATTTTTATTAGAATAATGACAATGTTGAACAGCATTAACAGTATACAAGTTAAGATACTCTATACGAGGCATTTATGCATATGTTTCAGCCCTCTGTTTTTTGCCTTAAGTTTTAAAGCTGAAACTATTAGCTGATTAATTGAAAGAAAATGTATCAGCAACTACTGATACAGCCAGTCAGACATGAGGATTTGATACTTGATAGTAAATCAAATATCTATGCTTGTTTTATCCAACCAACAGCCCAAAAACACAATTTAAGGACATCACCATGGTCTCTGGGAAATTGTGATGGACAATTTTCATTATTTTCTGACACTTACAGAGAAAATGATGAATAGAGAAGATAATTGATAATTGATAAGGAAAATAATTGTTAGTTGCAGCTCTAATAATTTTAATTTACAAAGTTGAATTTTTTCAAGGGTCTAAGATTGGGTGTATCATTTTTCATGATTTTGATGTTGTGAAACCTCTCAGTACACTGACACTTCCTTAGTTTTGTTGATAAGGTGACCATTTCAGGCAGGCGGGGACAACAAGATGAATGTTGGTATTTCATTATTCTGTTGTGCTCCTGGGAAGGTTTGTCCACGAGCTGTAACTTTAAACTCAGTCATTTAATATTTTCAAGTTGTGTCCCCAAGGCAAAGAGTGGCGGTAAAATAAACACAGGTACTGGCAAAGGCTGAAGTACTTTATAAACCGTCTGTCGTTCAATTCATGAAGACAGGCTCATCTGTCTCTCAACAGATCCTTTCCGAGCGGCAGCAGAGAGGAATAACAAGCAGTGAAGTATTTTCTTCTGCTTGACCCATGACATGTGGCTTCCACGCTGAAGCGAAGGCAAAGAGGAGGGGTATCTCTGGACCAGAGTGCCAAAACACTGGCCTGTCAGCACACCGGTTGTCTGAGAAGTCCCTGGCTTGTCAACATGGAGTTTGGGAGTTGATGATGTCGCCTCCCTTGTAAAGGAGATGAGGAATGACTGTTTTTTTTTGTCGGGTGATCTTCTGACCCTGAGCTGTGGAAATGGACATTGAACATTGTTCTAGATGCCAGACAAGGAAACAAAGATTCAAGATGTGCTCACTGATTTTCAGTTTTGGTGGAATTAAAAAGTAAACTGGGTAACAGTGTGGGCTGTATAAACTTGTTACCACTATAACTACTACACCAATCCTATTGTCAATTGTTATTGTCATTTTAAACATGATGTGCTTTCATGCATGAGCATGAGCAACGAGCAAAATGAAAAAAAAAACACTGTTTGTTTGAAATTATACCTTACTACTCAAATGAGGACAAACAAATGCTTTGTATTGTGTGTACAACTGTCCTTTTTTCCAGTCTCTACATATGCTCTGAGTCATAATGTGTCTTTGTACTCTATAAAGCTGCTTTTAAAGAAGCGGCAGTTAAAGGGGTTGAGTTAAATTTACGACATTGCATTTCCGTGCATGCGATGGTTTTGATTACACAGCTGCCATTTTCTCTCAGAAATAAAACCCCACTTAAAGGTAAATTAAGCCAATTAGTGACATGTAATGTTTTACCAATGTGTGAAATCTGTAACCAACAAAGATGGTAAACCAGCAAAGATTGTTATGATTAATTCTTGGATGATAATTGCTACAGTATGTCTTACTCTTTTATTAATTTACTTATTTTGATTTATTTCGAACAGTGGAAACAATTCAATTATCGTTTATACATGAAACATGTGCATACAAAGAGCATTTGGAATCAATAAGCTTCATTATACGGATTTCTGGTTTTATGGTATGCATTATTTCAAGCTGTGTCACAGATAATCTTGCGCATGACAGACAAATCATGCCACAGGAACTCATGACAAATGCTTTGTTTCAAAAGGCAGTGTTCAGACAATAAGTAGAATAGACGAATAAAAAATGTGAGAAAAACAGATTGTGTTTAAGAGTTTGGGCAAAATAAAAAAGTAAGAATGTCCCAATCAGGGGTTTTGCCTGCAGTCCTGAGTATCTGCTGATACAAAGTCTGATCCAGTACTTATATTTACCTAGATGGCACAGCTGCCCAGTACACACTCAAGTAACAACTTGAAAATGAGATAGGGCAGAATTTAACTCACCCACAGATAAATGTCTGTGCCAAAGATGCTCTGTGTACTTTTCACGATTGATTCACTATTGATCTAAATACTGAAGGTCCTGGTTCAAAACTATTAAACTGATTATCTTAAAATTTTGATATTGATTTGCCATATCATCAAGTTACTCATGGATTAAACGTTGATTAGCAACAACTGAAACGACCTGTCAGTGAGCATTGACATTTTAACCAGGGAAAACAACACTCAGTACCTACTAAAACTGAGAGGCTGCTACCAGAATGTTTTGTAACATGAAGGACAGATGAATGATGAGATTTGATAACAGATTTGTTAGCTCTGATTTTCACTTGCATTTTCAGTGACAGTAGAACCTGGCTGTCATAAAAGAGAGCAGCAGGCTGGGGTGCACTAACACAGTACAGGACAGTAAAGAAAGGATCGGCATTTGACGGGGTTTATTTTAGTCAATCCTTAAGAATCTGCCTGGATTGTCCCTGATACAGATCCTTAGAGGTGGCTCAGGACATCTGTACCATAAAGATTAATGAAATGGTACTGGGAGGATGAAGTGCCCTTCCCACCACGCCCACAATTAAACAGCTATTGTTATTGCTGTTTGACATGGTTAATAGCTTAATGCAGAAAAGTTGATGCTACAGCTATTTTCCAATTAGCCTACTGTGTGCAGCTTCACAAAGGTATAACAAAAATCTAGTACTTGGGCGATATTTTTAAAAGCCAGCAGTATTTTGTCATTAAAAAAAATACAGGTCCATTGTCAGTAATATAAAAAGCTTATTGGGCAAATCACCACAGCAACTTCCATGCTTGTAAATTTAACAGCCATGCCTGCACAAGCAGGCGTAGTGTGCAGTCACTTTATGATTATTCATGAAGGCAACACATCAGTTTTATCAAGCACTATTGTGTCATTTGATGCCCAGAGCACACATGACATTAGGGCTGGATAAAAAAAATTGATTTTCTGATTAATCACGATTCTTATTTGAATGATCAATAATTAAAACTTGAAATCCAGAGATCGATCTTTGCATTTGCACCTTTAATCAGTAAACATGCACATGTGCACTTAATGTTGTGTATATACAGTGTTTACTTGTTGTAAATGGTTCAGTTAGAGCTGCATGATGCGTAAAATGTTTACTTTGTGGAAATCAAGTTATTATAGCATGCACAAGAATCTTATTTTAAGTAAAAAAGTAACATAGATGATGGCTGCAATAAGAGCCTTCGTGAGTCACGACAGTCCATAAACTGTGACGTGAATAGTTACAGTCAATAGACCCGCTGCAGTTTACAGGACTGTCGTGACTCAGGGTGGTCAGCTGACTCTGGCTATCTCATAGCGGATCTAGAGATCACATCTACGACAGGAACAGACTTAAAAAAAGACTCTGCACACTGGGATGGCACTTATTTCTTAAAATATGCATAATGATGAAACCCTTGCTAGCGATGCATGTATTTTATTATTCTTGCTCAACTGTTTTGCATGTAGGCCTAAAAAATATATCATATTTAGTCTTTTTGCATTTGCTCAAGAAGAAAATCCTTAGTCCATAGTTGACTGGGAAATGTGTTGTCAATTGAGCCTGTAATGTTCAAGGAAAACAAAAGGAAGCAAGAGATTTATCTGATCTAATTGAATCAAGAACTGAAATCGAATCATGAGATCAGTGCTGATATGCAGCCCTACATGACATACAGACATAATAAGTAATTGCAGTACAATACCTGGAATATGCCCAAGTAGGGAGCGAATGTGATAAAATGATTGCTTGTTTGGAGCAGTGATGTGTAGTAAAGATAAGAAACAGAACAGTGGCATATCTTGAAGCAGTGACATGCATCAACCTGCAATGACACACATCACAATGCTACCAGAAGACACTTGGCACAGGTGTTTTGACAGATGTCATGTACCACCAGTGTGTTGCTCTTCAGAGATGTTGACACCGCCAAAGCCAAAATAATACAGAACTTCAACAGATGGGAATATTGGACAAAGAATCCAAAGCTAGAATCAAGTTTGACTGACACTCAACAGATGCAGAAGAGTTCAGTAAGAAATTGAGGCTTGTAGTCACTCCACGTAGTGCCTTGTAACTGGCCCAAGCAACGGCTTCCATGCTTCCTGAGTCCAAGTCAGACCACTTTGTCTCAGTCCTTAGTATAATTTACCCATTTCAGTGGTTGTTATTATCACTCTGTCTTGAGCAGTCATTGAGGGCGAAGAGAAGACACCAATTCAAATGCTGGACATTTTATCATTAATCACCAGGGAGAGAGTGAGAGCAGCAAATGAAATTGAAGTGAGAGCAGGAGATGGTGAGAGGTGGAAATAAGACACAGGCTCTTTTTTTTTTCCATTTCATTCCAGTCCATTTCACAAACATCCACATTTGAAATATAGTGTGAAGGCAAGAGCTCAGAGTACAACATCTATCCACAGAGCATTAGGAATGTGCTGTAGATACAAGAGATCATAAAAAGATGGGCAGAGGCTGGCGAGAAGCCATTGTCAGCAACAGTAGAATTTATGCTGAGCGCAGTTCCATTGTTCTGTGTGCAGGTGAGGTGAGGGTGAGGATGTGTGTATGTGATTGTTAGGATATTGGTGCATGTATGCGAGGGAAAGGTTGTTTTGTACATTGGCGTAATGTGGTACATTTCTGTCAGGCATTTGGAGAACACGCTATCGCCTGCTGTCATTGCTTCTTTTTCCTGCCATTCTCCTTTTGCACTGGGAAGTTTTGATGCATTTTTAATTCCAGTGGTTACCATGGAAATGCAAGGTATTTTTTTTTTGTCAGCTGCACTGTGAAAGGCAGGTGCATGGCAGGGACCCAAGGTGACAGTAGTTGAAACACGTTCAAATGTTTCACCAACTGCCAGGGTCCAGAAGCAAGGTCATAGCATTTCTGTTCTCCGATGCAGTGAACTTCTCTTATGACAAACAAACTTCTCAGATCTTTCAACTGTAAATTATGTACAAAGATGCAATTACTATTTGTCTGCACCTGGGTGCTTTGCTGAAAGCTAAAATTTATGAGAAGCACATTATTTTGGTCAGTAATGAAGCTCCTACTGAAATCATCAACTTGGCATCTACAGAAATTTAAAGAAAAACAGTGTGACATAAAAGGTGTAAACATAAAAAAACCTGTAAATCTGGAGTTCTTCATTTTAATGATTCTTCACGTTCACGCCCTTGAACATTATGCACAATGAGTCATCTTAATATATGTTGACCAGTGAAATAAATTACTGGGTTCAAAGGTCATTGATTGTGAGGCATATGCCTGAGGATAAAACTGCAATGGTGGTGGAACACAACTAACACTCAGCAACTGAAGGACAATAAAAAAAAGCACAAAGTGATCTTGGCTTTAAGAGCTCATAGTTATGAAGATATGTCTCCAAGAGAAGTGTGTTTTGTCTGGGCAAAGAAAAAAAAACAAACATTCCTACATGTCCTCTAAGAGCCTAAGCTACAACACTGTTTCTGATGAGGAGGCAGACCTGAGTGTCAATGCTAAATTTACAGTCTTCTTATTTCCTTTTCTGGTTTTATTTCCAACCCTGCCCCAGAATTATTGTTACCAGTGTCAGTTGAGTGTTTGTTTTGGTGATACGCCAACAGCAGCCAACAGTGTGTCTGAGAAAAATGGGAAAAGCATCACCAAGGAGGACAAAGCATAACTCCACTAAGCCTCAAGGGTCCCTCAGGCCATATTTTAAGGAGGCTAGAGGGTGAATATAGCTGTGTATACTCCGCTTCTATCTCCTATGTCTTTCACTGGTTGGAAATGGCTGACTAGATGCTAATAAGCTTGCTCTGTCATGCTTAGACTGTCAGACCTGGTGCAACTGCATGTTAAGATAAAGAGCCTACATTTGGTAATGCCAAATCCCAAAGGTCCTAGATCCCACTTGAGTTTTAGCATATGAATGAGCATAAGTAATGCAAATATATTTCCAGAAAACTTTGCCTGTCCTTCTCTCCTCCTCTCAGACTATCGGAGAAACTTCTCCCTAAACATAAATCCATCTACTATCCAAGCTGGTGTTTCTGCCTGGAGATAGCTTTTGTTCATGGCTGGCTGGCCTTACATTTTGTGGTTGGTGATTGGCAGTGACCAGCGGGCCAGTTCCTTGAAGACTCCCCCTGTACTGTCTAGAGGTCCTCTGCTATTGATTTCCTGCTTGCGCTCGCTGCTTGACCTGCCAATCAATGGTCAGAACAGTGGGATGTCATTGGGAGCAAGTTGACGACGTGTGATGCTTGGCAGACGTCTAACTGATGGCACTGAACGAGCAAAACATATTAGTGAGAGAGCGAGAGAAAGAGACAGCCAGGAGACAAAGGGAGTACAAACTAAACCCTTGTCTTTGGAGTTAGACAGAGAAAGTAAAGTTAATCTTAAATTAAAAAGCAATGAGGTGCTTATACATTTGGGGAGGTTCTCTGAAATTCAATCACTTTGGAGAGAATCACCTCACGCCACACAATGATTCAGTCGTAGTTATTTTCTTTTTCTGTAAAGTGCAAGCAAGTGTGACTTACTGTATTCATTCGATCCAAGTAACAAGTGATTAGCTGTGAAGAATAAATCTTCAGAGAAATTCATTTGAACTGCGAACAGTGGAGTGGAAACTATTGAGAAACATCACACCCCTAGAGTTTTGCTGCATGATTTTGGAGATGGACTCGAGGGGAGGCCCAGAATAAATAAATAACATTTTCTTCTAAGGACTACAGTGTGTGGAATACTCTTTCTAATTCAGTGATTTTGTGGCAGTGCCACTCAGAGTGCTCTTTGTGTGACAGCTGACTTCATGAGACACTGGCAAGCAAATTCCTGTGGCAATGATTAAAACCTTTTTATTGCAACATGAATTCCTTAACACTTAAAACATTTTTTCTTCTTTTTCTTTTTCCCCCATTCATTGCATACAAAAAGAAGTTGTGGCAACCAGAGCTGGTCTCATAACATAGCTTTGAAAGGGAAACTCAAACCTTTGACTTGATTCAAAAGACTTGCTACTTTATTCTTACATTAGATCCATGTTGGCACCAAAGTTTCAGATTCAGCAAAGCAGAACTAGCGAGGTAAGAGTTACAATAGAGTTCAAGGCTGTTTGACCTACAAATTGCTTAGATATTGGCACATGGAATACAGAAGTGAATATAATTTTGTAAGAGTGATAATAACTAAGCAAACGGGAGAAAAAAAGCCATAAAATAAAAACCTTTCTAAATCTCAGATATCTAAATTATTGCTTTACCCAGTGAGCACAAAAAATTATACATACACGACACCAAGATTATATCAGTAAGTATATATATTATCCTTACTTTACTGTTTCAAATAAAATTCTCCAGTTGCAAATTACACTGTAAGGCCTTCTGTAATCTGCTTTTGTTCCTTCTTTCAAACTGTGTATTCAATGTTTGAAACATCTCCATTCCCAGTGGGTTTGAAATTATTTGAAATATTAAGGATCATCAACATACCGTATTTGCTGACACATTTTAAAATGTGCAAATGATATTTCAAAATGCAGCTCTTGAAAAAGTTATAAAATTTCTAATTTCTTACTTTAATTGTATTGCAGAGTAAAAATATTGTGTAGGAGAGCTCATGTTTCTATTGCTGACATGAATTCCGAACAATTCAGTATAATTTAAAGTATAACTGTTGTTGTCACTAATTACCTTCTGACATAGTTAACAGAGTTAAACAAGAAAACATAATCAATTTTTCATCAGCTTGTTGTTGTAATGGTTGCTTCCCCCCATTAATGTGTCCCGCTGTAATCCTTATGGACTAGTCAGCATGAAATATATATCTCCATAAATACATTAATGTTGTGCTGAAATCTGCTTCACTCCCTGCAGTTTTAGAAACATCATCCTTTAAGTTTGTCAAAAATGATTTTTAACCCCCCGTAAATTAAAACAATGTTGAATAATTGCAAACACCTTACATCCAGATAGTGAAGTGTGTTCATATTCTTACTATTAAGATTTTCTTTTTCTGAGAAATAAGCACAGACAACTTGTGACAGTCCATTCTCACTAAGCAATTTCAAACTTTTTATTCAATAACTTTGCAAGGATGGCCGAGGCAGACGTTCAGCTGATACAATGCTATTTTGTTGTCAAGGGTACTGGCGTCAGCAAAAATCAAAACGTGCCGGCGGTAGACCTAGCATCAAGTTGTCTGCAAAGGAAACACTTTACCCACAGCTTCTCTGACAGTTATGAGAAACCACCATTAGTGCATTATGCATAATTGTACATGCACTACTATCAAGTGTCAGTGAAAGACAACAGGCAGAGCAGCTCTCTGTCGACTATGGCACATTTGTTATTGTGAACCATCAGCATTTCTCTATGTAAATGGAGTTGCTACAAAGGGCCATTTTCCAATCTGCTGCCATGAAATCACTCTACCTATCCTTGGTAATGACCAGCCTTAGAAGCGGATTTCCACTCAATTTATTTTCATGAAAGACAACAGTAGAGGAAATACAAATCTCTGTCGTGGACCAAAGGTTTTTATAGGAAGATTCATATTTTTAATATTTTTTAATATGCAGACTATATATACACCGCCTGTCTTGGTAATGATGGATTGCCTAAAATATAAAGATAAACAGTTTTTTTTGCAATGCTCATTACTTTTTAGAACATATATATGAAATACAAAATATTTTTTTCTTCTCTGGGATTGCATTTTATTTATGTCAGCAGGTGCTGAACTGAATGAAAAATATTTAACAAGTTTTTCATGTGTCTCTTTATAGGTGCATATGCTTATTTATTGATTGCCTGTAGAGAGCGTACATCTACACACATGCCCCAGAAAAACACACACATTCTTGTTTGTACACACTGTGTGCATAAACATGGATGGACACACACGGAAACATATGCAAGGATTTAGTCTCACACACACACACACACACACACACACACACACACACACACACACAGCAGCAGCAGCAGCAAAGAGCATGGATGACTCATCTTCAGGGTATCAAGGTCATCTTCAGGGGAAAAATATGATCTCACTGGAATGTACTCCCTCTCCACATCTCACAGTCTTTTTGATCAGGTTCTTTCTGGTTGCTTTGATCAGCTGCTTATCATTAGTGATTGGCCATGATATGTACTTGACAGTCCAGTGTGTGATTAGACAAGGATAGAGAGGCATAGCAGAACATGAAGCTGGAGGGCTGCGGGGCACCCTTCCCATCAAGACGTGCTCCAGTGTAATTAGACATTAGCACCCAGCAGGAAGCCTGCTAACATGAGCTGAACCCCGATTAGAATGATTATCAGAGATAATTCACTTTAATAAGTACATAACAGACCACCGGACTCACGACAGTAGAGATAAAACTGGATGCTTTTGTAATTACTGCCTAATTGGTGCATGCAGGGCAGCTGATTTTAATGCAGGATTTCAAAAGACTGAAACAACCTTTGCATTTCATCAAAATTATTAGAACCCTTCATTAAAATCTTTTCAGCCTGGAACTAAGTGTAATCAGGTTGATTATTTTAAGAATGTACCTATTCATTTTTTATATTATATTATATTTTTTTGTAAATTTCAATGTATTTTAACGGTTAAAATATTGAGAGTAAAATAAAATATTGCAAATTCAATTTATTACAATACTGCTACAATAAAGGATATTTTACATAAAGCTACACAAAGGGCATTTGTATTGAGTGAAATCTATATACACAGAGATAGAGTGCACAAATCTTATATTCTGATGAAAGTGCATCCAGCTTCACATAGTAAGAATGCTCAGAATATTATGGCAAAGAGTGTCTTTGTTGAAATGAAAAGAAACCTGTCTCCCCAAATGGCCACCTCAGAGATAGTGCTCTTTAATATCAGAGACAGCTAAGCGTAGCTTGAAGCTACAGACATTGACAAGCCAGGCCTGCGGGGACCAAAGGAGATAAGCGTGGCACACAGACAAATACAACACTTGACTTTTCCTGCTCGTCAGCTACTGTTGTACAGGGATTACAAAGTCAATGGTTGTTCTTCTATTTGAATACAATATCTATTTAGAAGTAAGAAAAAGAAAAACATTCCACTCCCACTAGAGTGGGATCAATCATCAACTAATTTTACTGGACTGCTCATGTGAGACGCAGTTGGGAGTCCACGCTCCCCAGACAGGCCTTAGTGTGTTGGGCTGCTGCTCTGAAACGCTGCATTAAGGTTCACAGGCAGGCATGATTAAACTGTGTTTTACAGCACACGCCTATGTACACAAACACACACACACACACTCAAAATAAGAATAAAATATAAATGCTGCTTAAATAAAAACAGGACAAATAGTTTAGTGGCTAACAAAAAAGTTGCAAATAATGTAAAACCATTAAAAGTTTTCAAAAGATTCAGTAATTATTTTTTAAAACTGCATCTGTTATTTTCAGAATTTCATAGGACAAAAAGAACATTCAAAAACAAATAGGAGAGATATAGCAGGAAAAAAAAACCTCACCTGCCAGTTGTTCGAGGATTTTTCACATCTCCTCACAATCTTTCTCTCTCTCACCAGTGGCAGCATCTGATAGTGCCTACAGTATAAGAACACCTCACAATGGTTTCTCCCCAGGGGGGACTGATAAGACCTGCTGCCAACTTTCTTCTTATTCCTTGCCTCTACATGTTGGGTCATAATGTCACTCCAATACTCTCATATTTGTGCCTTCCGATGGGCAAAACACTTTCTCTCCTCTAGGTTACCTATATGTTGTAAAAACATTATAGCTCTAAATTAACATTTTAAGGGAGTGGAGAGAGTGGACAACCACAGTGATTTCCACAAATGTAGAAATCAATTGGAGCCAGTTACCAGAAAGAATTGCCTCTACGTGTGTGTGTGTGTGTTTCACTGGGGCCATGATAAAATGTGAACTAAACTTGTCCATGCAACGTTTGACTCCACAAGGTGTTTGAGTTTCTTGTCTTGCTCCATCTTACGGTGAAAATGAAATCTTTCCAGTCAATTATGCTAGCAGCAGTGAGCGCCTTGACACTTCGAGGGACCCATAGGGTGTTTCAGACGCTGACACGCATTCCTTGCTACCTCATACACACATATTTTAAAATACACAGACACACAAAAACGATGAAATTTACAACTCAGGCGCATTGGATGAAGCAGAATCATATTCAAAAACCACACGGGCCTAAGTGTCTTGTCATGTCATGCACAGCTGATGATTCGAGCTGTAGTTCTGTGCTTTGCATTGAAACCAACAATTACAATGCAGTATAATTCAGTATACTTCTCGCTGTAATGGAACATTCACAATACTACACAAACCCCTGTATTTTGCTGTTTAATTCTTATGGTGTGATCTTAGATCTACTGTATATTTGAATTCTGAATCAAATATCAAATACACTACCATATAAATTGCAATATTTTGTTTTATTCTGATTTTATTTTCAGTTTTTTGTTAATCTAATTTTTTGATCTGTATTCCTACAGGAAAATATCGAGTTCAAGATGGAATGCAACTGTTGAAAAGTTCGTCCTTGGGAATAATAAGGAACCTGAGAATAACCTGCTAAGAGATTACTTCCCTTTTGACAGCTTCTGGTGGATTACCTCGACTTTAAAACAGTCTTATGATCTGACTACAAACTTATTCAGCCTCTAAGTCTAAGAAAATGTCTGTTACCCACTAGACCTGTCAAATTGTGATACAAGTCAATAGATATACTGGAATTCCTGTCAAAGTGAGAGGAAAAAGGTGAGATGAACAAAAGAACACAGTCCTGAATTTTCTGAGTCCAGCGTATTCTCATACAAGGTTCTCATATTATATTATAGTATGTTGTTAACATCTATAATATATATTCCCTTGTGAAAATAGACAAATATGAACAATCGCACCCCTCAGAAATTAAGGTTATTTTCAAGCTGTAAAAACATTTAATCCAATTATCATTGATCAGTGACAACAGAATATCAAACTGAGAAAAAGTGCAAGAGAACACCACATCTGCACATTTTTTTCATGAAGTCAAACAAGAAATATACAATTATATTATTATTATTATTATTATTATTATTATTATTATTATTATTATTATTATTATTATTATTATTATTATTATTATATGAACATATGTCAGTATTAGAATTATGTTATAACTTAAATCTTCCTCTATGCATGAAGGGTATCTTCATCTTCTACTGAAGCAAGCACATTTTTACAGGAAAGGATACATTTCCTTTTGTTTGCATGTATTGTTATTATTTATTTATCATTTTTATTTTGGTCTAGATTCTAGTCTGATTTATCTTGTGTTGATGATTGTTTACAGTATTAATTTAAGTGTAAAAACTGTTTGAAATGATGACTAAGTGATGGCTTATGGTTATTAGTCTGCTGAAGGACAAAATAAATTCTCATGTAACATTAGGGTGGCCACATTTTATGGAGTACTGTCTTCAATTTGAGAAATGAAAACGCAACGTGTACCTCTAGGACTTTTCCTACACCTTATTTCTCTTTAAAAAGGCTCATTAAATGTTTTAAGTCATGCAAGGGAAATACACAGAATTATAGAAATCCTCTTTAATTAAAGATTGTTTGCTTAGTTAGACCTCCAAAATCCATTGGCCATTCCAGGAAAAGCTTCATTATTGCATTTCTAGTGAGCTTTAATTACCAAGACTGACCAGACTGACACAAATCCCAGTAAACAAGAAAAAAAGAGGAAACATTCTTTGTTGGGTAAAGCTTTCATGTACATGTATTCATATGTTCAGATTTTCCTGCTATTTCACAGTCATGAAATTCCTTCAGTACTAGAAATTTTGATTAATAGGGACCTTATACAACCTTTTAGCGGCTCTGAATACATGTATTAATAACCTAATCTCAACCTGCCAAGCTTGTTAAGTAGATTGAATAATATAATGTACATAAAATTCTGAAATAAATATGCACCCCTTTGTCACCAGTTTCAGAGGATCTTATTTCAGAGGATCTCCTTGTAAAACATGAGTTCCCCTAAAAGTAATATTAGTGTTGTAAAATGTGATAACACATAATGCTGTGAAAATAGTTTTTCAAAGAGATAAAAATGAGATCAAACTGCAGCCTACCTGGAAAGACAATTGCTCCTGCAGTTTAAATTCTCCAGGAAGCTTGTTTGTTTCTTTCAGATATTTGGATATTCCTCACATCCGATTTTATGTCAAATGCTAAAAGAGTGTCATACACTAGTAAGTAAATTGGTTTGTATAAGAAAGGGCAGGTGGTGAGTGATGAACCATAGAGAAAACTTCCTCTGTGCATCAAGGTAAATCACCAATTATCACTCTATTTGTATATGTACAGTTTGTGGTTTGTGTTAGTTGATAGATGTTATATTGTTTGCTAATTGCTCAGTGGTCATATTGTTGAAATAATTGCACAAAGTTGTATCAATATGGTCCCTCCTCTTTATTTGTACTGCTGTTATTTTTTCATTGACTTTTGCATCCTACACTGTTACTGTATTTACTGGACAGCCGTTATGATGGTGCTGTTTATTCACATCACATCACACAGCCTTCTACTCTTCAAATGTTTGACATAGTCCTAAAATATTTTTCTGTTCTGTATTTCATTGCACTTTCTGCTAAAAGTCCCACTTTCTCCATGGGGATTAATAATGTTTTGCAATATCTGATTTATTTGATTACGTTTATAATTTTTGGATTTATTATCTTTGGCCTGTTGTTAACAGACCATCATGCTGTCACGATAGATGCTGCCTGTTAATGATGAACATGTATTCTGTGCATCAAGCAAGTGTAATTAGATATGATTCAGAATTTATTAATGGATTTGTGAATAATCTTATACTAACCCATGAAACATTGTCATAAGAATGCATTACATCCTCCTTCTTAGATTGTTAACAATATGGAAACATATTCATTTCAAGAATTTCCTTCAAAACCCACCATCAAATATCTACATCATCTGCATTTAGGGGGGCGAAAGGCAATGGGTGCCTGCAACTGCCCAAGCTGTGAAAACGCTGGGCAGAAACGCTGGGTTGCTTTGCTATCAATTTCCAATTGATAGTAAAGCAACCCAGAGATAGGCTTAGCACCAAGAGGAACCTGGAGGGGCAAGGTACATCCAAAGTGTTGATGATCAGTGTGTCCTGCAATTCATATTAGTTCTTCTCACAAGTAGCTGCATTCTTCATCAACACACAAGCCAAGGGATGCATAAGATGCACACGGATGCATAAGTTGTTACAGGTTTCTTTATGGGGAGGCCAGGATTGTTTTCAAGTCTTTTGGGGCAAAACTCAAATAAGGCCAACAAAAGTTTTAAGTCTTCAAAAGCAAGCAAATCAAAACGCTAATTTTCAGGCCTTTGAATGCTGTCCATGACCATTACAATGACATTAATCCCAACAAGACATTGTATTTTTCTGTCTTAAGTTTTGTCCCTAATAGCACCATGACAGAGAGTCACCGAACTGTTAAAAAGGTGCTACAAAACAACATGGGTAGGCATGACCATCTGTTAGATAAAATAAACCTGTATTGTTAGTCTATATTGATAAGTATTAGCTAGTAGCATAGTGTAGTAAGCAATGGGTACAAGGCCCTGCAGAATATAATAATTACACATGCAAAGTGTGTTGGGTGGCTGCAACAGACAAGGCCATGAATATTACACAATTTCTCATAATTTGTGGTATAGTACACATATGAAAGGGCATCAGTAATTTCTCTATTGAACAAAAATTAAAAACATGTATGATCATCAATAAATAACAAAACTAGCACAAATAAGTTAATTAAGAAGCATATTAATTTTGCTAATGATTTTAGTGAGTCAAAATTGATGAAATTTGCTGCAGGTAAAGTCATCAGAAAACTGTAGGGCGAATTCACAAAGAATAGATTGCAGCCACTCATAGCACCATGAATTGTGCATCACTTGCAACCGCTCTCTGTTCTGTCTCAAGGTCCCATTCACAAAAGATATTGCGCTAATGATATTATAGCGCAAACATGCCCAAGGTGTGCATTTGGTTTTTCCAAGCGCACACCTTTGGACTGCAAAATATGGCATGGTTTGAAGAGGACAAAAGCAAAAATATCATTTAATGCTTCACAAGCTTCTCAAATGGGCAGAGGTCCACCTTAAGAACAGCCTTTAAATAGCATTGAGGAAACTGCAGCAAACTCTCCAGACTGAGCAAGTTCTTGGTCTGGAGGGATTTCACACAGACAAATGTCTTTTACAGGACTTTTAAAGTATGTTTAGACTATAAGCTACTATGTTCGAAAACACTGCCTTTTTTCTATATGCAACATGTTTTATTTGTTTAACTGGGGTTAGTTTGTCTAAAAATATAACATATTTAAATGTGCCACCTCTTTAGATCAGCCAATGCCTGGCCCTTCCTGTAATACCGAAACTGTGGTCACCCAAAATCTGGAGGACAACCCCCATCCCACCTCAAACCTCAGCGCCCAGCCAAAATTTGGTGGACATTCCACCCTCCTCTGTGACTGTGAATTATGAAGCGATTGGCCAACTCCTCTATGTCAAACAGCAAAAACAAATGTCTGTGAAGAAAAAATATGCTTCCCAATTAAAGGGTCTAACAACTGAATTGAGAGCCATATGTCGAAACTTAGGCCAGTAGCCAGTAACTCAAGTCAGCTGGTCAGTGCTCTGGCAGGCTTGAAAAGGAACATCTTGGGCTTGAGATCCCAAAAGCAGGCCAGCCGAAATGATGGGGGTCATGGGTTGAATCGCTGCTGCGCTCAAGGCCAGTGCATCACTTGTGAGGGGTGAAAGTCAGCCTGAGCCAGAGGTCTTGTCAGGAGGGGCTTGCCAGAGTGCCACTTCCAGCTCCTGAAGACAATTAAGAGAGAGGAAAGGGAAAAATGTAAGCCCAGGATTTTGGAAAAGAGGGAAATTTGTTTATTCATTTATATAAGGAATAGACAATTTATATACAAATTATTCTAATTTTGTTTATACTACAGACCATTTCCCCCGCACTTAACCCCGCAGTGACACACATCATCAACTCCTTGCTTACAACGGGTGTTTCCCACTGCAATTAAGCTTAGGTCACCCTGCTGCTCAGAAAACTTACACTCAACCCAGCCCAGTTTGAAAACTACAGACCGGTTTCACTCCTACCCAACCTATCAAAAATACTTGAGTGCATGGTCTTAAACCAAGTCTCTGAATTCTTCTGCAAACAACCTGTTAGATCTGAATCAGTCTGGCTTTAAGCAGGGTCACTACTGAGACTGCACTCCTGTTTGCTAATGAAATCACTGCGTTCGGCTAGAGCTGCTGGTCAGTCCTCAGCTATGTTGCTGCTAGATCTGTCAGCTGCCTTCGACAAGGTTAACTTCCAAAGCCCCCTTCCACACTCACTGAACTTGGTATCTCAGGATCTGCCCTCCACTGGTTCATGTCCTACCTATCCGGGAGAGCTTTTAGAGTATCTTCGAGGAGGAAATTTGCACATTTTATCCACAGGCATTCCTCAAGGGTAAATGCTTGGTCCTCTTCTCTTCTCAATATACACCACCTCACTTGGTACAATCATCTGCTCCCATGGTTTCTCATGTCACTGCTATGCTGATGATACCCAGCTCTTCCTATTACATTCCCACTGGAAGACTTCACTACACAATCTTGGGACAGATCCCGTCATGCCTTACCGATATCTCAGCGTGGATGAAAGCATGCCACCTTCAGCTTAACCTCTCTAGGACTGAGCTCCTTGTCATCCCAGCCTGTCCCTCTATACAACAACAGATCAATATCCAGCTGGATTAACTCAACTCATGCCCACAAAGTCTGTCCGAAACTTGGGTGTCATGATTGATGACCAACTAACCTTAAAGGTTCACGTGGCTTTGATTGGTCCGTCAGGTCGATTTGCCCTGTAAAACATCAGGAAGATTAGACCCTACCTGCCTGAGCATGCAGCACAACTCCTGGTACAGGCTCTTGTAATATCAAGCATTGACTTCTGCAACTCCTTACTGGCAGGTCTCCCCGCATGCGCATTCAAACCTCTGCAGATGATCCAGAATGCAGCGGCACGTCTGGTCTTCAACCAGCCCAAAACAGCATGTCACCCCACTGTTCATATCCCTTCACTGGCTACCAGTTGCTGCCCACATCAAATTCAAAACCTTGATGCTTACTTAAAAAACAGAAACTAAAACTGCTCCTGCCTACCTGAACTTCCTTATTCAGGTCTACACTCCCTCCCACTTATTACACTCAAAGGCACCTGGTAGTACCACCACAACAGGGCCCTAAGTTGCTAGCCAGACTCTTCTCTTCTGTAGTTCCCCGGTGGTGGAATGAGCTACCAAACTCAATTCTATCCACTAAGTCCCTCTCTATCTTTAAGAAAAAGCTAAAGACCCAGCTCTTTCACAAACACCTCTGCAACTGATGGATGAAGAAAAAAAAAAAATCTGCTTCTATGCACTCCTTTGCCTGTTGGCACCAATGTCCTATCGGACTTGAACTTAGCTTTATGGCACATACTTGCATTGTCCTCTCCTGATTAGATCCTTCCTTGTGTTGTATTAACTGTCAGAAGCATCTGCTAAAATGAAATTGTAACATTGTAACATGTAATACATATTACAGTGGTACTAAGCTGGTAGCCTTAGTACCAGCAACAGGCTGACCCAACCCCGGTGCCTCAGAGAGCGGCACCGGAGATCATTCCCGCCAAGTGTCATCAGACTTTACAATTCATTTGAGTTTGTGTGGCACGGTGACATCACACTATCTGTGAATTAACTTAACCTGATGAGCATGTATTTATTCACTCAGTCACCTGCTTTTTTAAAAAATCACCATAGCCTCTGTGTCTGTATCTGTTGTGTTTTTATCATGTTTTAAATGTCCTACTGTGATTTAATGCCTTACTTGTGTTTTCATGTATTTTTGTCATCTGTCATGGCTGCTATGACAATGCAATTTCCCTTTGGGGATTAATAAAGTTTTCTATTTATCTATCGATCTATAATAACCTTATTTTTCATTTGTTTTTTTCTTGTTTTTTATTCTCATGTATTTTCAAAAATGACTATGTGGGGGAGCTTTATTCATTTATTTTTCATGACACAACTGTCATTGCATCCTGTCACTGCATCCTCTAACAAAATAAATGAGTTTGAGTGGAGCCGTCCATGGTTCAGAATCTTTAGGCCAAAATAAGGCCCACTGTGCTGACCGATCAATAAGGCTGGTGACTTGCTATTTTCAGGGTGAGAAATTGAGTTGTATTGATTGTTTGGTTTTACTGATTTATTTGCTTTTGTTTGTGAAGCACTCCGTGTTGAAAAGTTCTATAGTAGTAATAACAACAACAACAATAACAACACCAACAGTAATAACAACAACAATAACAATAATAAATATTATTTACAAACTGTATTTACAGACAATTTAATTTTTTAGGTCATACAAAAAGGTGGAATTGTTGCAGAGATGTTTGAAGGGGTAAAACAACCTAACTGAAAACAGCATGTTATTGGAAATAATGTTGAATGATGTTTTGTCAGACATACCTACCCTGGTCTGCTCGCAAATGAGACAGTGGGGCAGGCGGCTCCTCTTCATGTTGTTCTGAGTCTTGATCATCTTTGAGCTCAACAAGATGCAGACCAGCTCTCATGGCTATGTTGTGAAGGATGCAGCACATGACTATAATCTGGCATACATTGGAAGGACTATGCAGCATTGCTCCACTGCTACTATGCAGGCATCTAAATCTGCTTTTTCGAATGCCAAAGGTGTGCTCAATCACACCTTGTATTATGATGTGTGCCAGATTGTAAGCTGCTACAATCACTGCTGCCATGATCACTGGAAAGTCTCAGTGTGACACCCCTTATAAATGTGCTTCAGTTCCCACCAACTCTCTGAAGACATTAATAAGTGAATTGGACTGTTGCAATAATGTCAATTGCATGGAAAGGGGACAATTTTGCACCAAACGTATGCATATTACCCAATTTAAATACACCTTTGCAGGTGCCTTATGAATTATATGGATTTTTTTTTTGTCTTACTTGTGCAGGCTTGGTGGTCGCAAAAACTGAGATGGACGGATATAAAAGGAAAAACTGTTAGTGTAAAGAAAAGAAACTTTTGCAGTGAAACAAGAACATAAAAACAGCTGAAAATCTGATGATTCCAATCTTCAGTCACTCTTTCACTGGGATAAAGACAGACCTCCTATGACCCAACCCCTTTATTATCATTTGCCCAGTTCCAGTATGACTTCCAGACATGACTTTAATTCACATATTGGCATATTTCATCATTTTAAAACTTCATCATGTCCCTTCACTCACTTATTTCACCTTATGTATGCATGTCAGTGTGACATGAAGTTGACTGGCACTGGTGAGGGCAAGTGACAGCAGTTTAATTAAAATATCAGGGCCTTTTTCCCCCATGAGGGTCTTCATATAACACCTTCAGTTGTGTCATAGGGAGCAGAAAGTTGGCTCCTTTTTCCAGAGGCAGTCAATATGACCTGCCCACTGACAGATGGCTTTTATCCTCCACCTGGTATAATTGTTCACTGACAGCACCAGGTGTCTAAAATTATATTTATGTATTAACACATAATGAACATTGAAATAACATGGCTAATGTCTCATGACACAAATCTTTTTCTCATTGAAATAGCATGGGGTTGTAGATAAACACATACAAACACACAACTCACGTCATTCAGCAAGTCTGCCATTCAATCCCATTTGTATGACACTGCAGTTTGTCTCCTTGTTTACAAATGATTGCATTTCATTTGCTCGATAATGACTTGGTGTAGAGGATCTTTAGATCTAACAGTTAGAAATGGGACAATCACTTGAGCTTATATCTCTAGTTTGCTATTTCCCCCCAACACTGGGAAGCAGATTACATTCAAACTGTTCTAAATTGTTTTTGAGAGTAGGAAGACACGCTACTGGTGCTCTCCTTGTACCAAGCTCAACTAGACTGTTTTTTTTAAATCTATCTATTGATTCATGAACATGTGAGACTATATGTCATGGTCAGGCCTGTGGAGACCAAAGGAGATAAGCGTGACACACAGACAAATACAACACTTGACTTTTCCTGATCGTCAGCTACTATTGTACAGAGACTACAGAGTCAATGGTTGTTCTTCTATTTGAATACAATATCTATTTAGAAGTAAGAAAAAGAAAAACATTCCACTCCCACTAGAGTCGGATCAATCATCGCCTAATTTTACTGGCCTGCTCATGTGAGACTCAGTTGGGAGTCCACGCTCCCCAGACAGGCCTTAGTGTGTTGGGCTGCTGCTCTGACACGCTGGATTAGGGTTTGCAGGCATGAATAAACTGTGTTTTACAGCACACGCCTATGTACACACACACAATACAATATGTATACTGCTTAAATATAAATATAACAGAGGACAAACAATAGGTTAGTGGCTATCTAACAAACTTCTACTGTGCAGGAACCCTAGTGATTCTTCTGACAGATCTATTGAAGCAAGTACATTTTCTGGGAAAAAGGCATGTTTCCTTTTGTTTGCATGTATTTCTATTATTTGTTCATCATTTTTATTTTGGTCAAGGGTTAGGATTTATTTTGTAATGATGGTTGTTTACAGTATCAATTTAAGTATAAAAACTGTTTGAAATGATGAGTTTTGGAACCCAAAAATAAGTCTCGAAGTGAGTCCCTTATGGTTATTAGTCTATCATTAGTTATCTTTAAATTCTCATAAAACATAGTACTGATATAGCAATGTGTACCTCTGTGACTTTTCCTTATTTCTCTTTAAAAGGCTCATTAAATGTTTTAAGTCATGCAAGGGAAGTGGACAGAATTATAGAAATCCTCTTTAATTGAAGGTTGTTTGCTTAGTTAGACCTCCAAAATCCAAAGGCCTTTCCAAGAAAAGCTTTGTTATTGCATTTCTAGTGAGCTTTAATTACCAAGACTGACCAGTCTGACACACATCCCAGTCAAAGAAGAAAAAGAGGACACATTCTCTGTTGTATAAAGCCTTCATGAACCACAGACATTAAAGCTGACATGTTGGTGCTGTTACATGAAAATGATAATCATATCTTCAGATTTTCCTGCTATTTCACAGTCATGAAATTCCTTCAGTGCTAGAAATTTGGGTTACTGGGGACCTTAAACAACCTTTTAGCTGCTCTGAATAAATGTTCAGTATTAATAACCACATCTCAACCTGCCAAGCTTGTTAAGTAGATCTGTTAATTAAATGTACATAAAATTCAGGAATAAACATGCACCCCTTTGTTACCAGTTTCAGAGGATCTTATTTCAGAGGATCTCCTCGTAAAACATGAGTTCCCCTAAAAGTAATATTAGTGTTGTAAAATGTGATAACACAATACTGTGAAAATAGTTTTTCAAAGAGATAAAAATTAAATCAAACTGCAGCCTTTATCTTGTCACCTGGAAAGACAATTGCTCCTGCAATTTAAATTTCTTCAGGGAGCTTGTTTGTTTGTTTATTTCAGATATTTGGAGATTCCTCAAATCCAGTTTTATGTCAAATGTAAAAAGAGCATCAAACACAAAATTGGTTTGTTTAAAAAAGACGGCTAGTATTGAAACCAGTCTGGCAAGTGATGAACCATACAGAAAGCTTCTTCTGTGTAAAGCATCCATTTCTCTGTTTACTTGTATATGTACAGTTTGTGGTGTGTGTCAGTTTATAGGTGTTATATTGTTTGCTAATTGCTCAGTGGTCATATTGTTGATAATAATTGCACAAAGTTGCTGTCAGAGGAGTAGCAGGAGATGGACCCAAATGCAGGACAACTTGTAAAAACAAATTTCTCTAATGATTCATGATCCAATAAGACTGAACTTAAAACCAGGACTTAAATACAAACTAAACTGACGAGGGGATGAGGTGCAGGTGGAACAGGAGAACAAGAAAGGAGCTGATTGGCTGGGGAAGACACAGGGAGTGGGGCAGGGCTAAAAAGGATGATGCAGGGCAGGTGTGGAGGGAATGTGTGGAGGGAAACGTAGGCTGAGGACACAGGAGGGAAAACACAGGGCAAACAGAAAACCAAAAACCCAGAAACACAATACTCTTATTTATCCAATAAGCCAATTGTATCAGAGTCTGATGGTAAAGTCCTGCTAGCCCATTTAAATTCACGATATATAAGCTCCTGAGGTAATGTCATAAACTCTGGTTTAAAGGCACTATGAGATGGCAGTAGCAAAGTTTGCCTCAAACAAAGACAGGAGCATTCAATCCTGGTTAATACAGACTGGCATAGCTTGACAAAATATACATGAAATGCACACAAATAACACTTCTCCCACTCAGTCCAGTCTTCACAAAACATGGAGAAAAGTCTGAGGGCATCTGGTGGACTGGTGGAAAATGGCAAGTCTGGGAAGTAAGAAGAACGAACATGGCCGGGAAGACGTAATGCGGAGAGCTGGGGATGAGAGTGTGTGGCTGCAGAGAAGGACTGAGGAGCAGATTGTGACCCTCCTTCTTATTTTGTACGGCTATTATTTTTTCATTGACTTTTACATCTTACACTGCAACTGTATTTACTGGACAGCTGTTATAATGGTGCTGTTTATTTACATTAGTCTTCTACTCTTTTTCTTGACATGCTCAAATGTTTGACATATTCCTGAAATATGCTGAAATTTTTCTATTCTGTATCTCATTGCACTTTCTGCTACAATGTCCCAGTTTCTCCATGGGGATCAATCATGTTTTTGGAATATCTGATTTATCTGATTAGATTTATAATCTTTGGATTTATTATCTTTGGCCTATTGTTAACAGACCATCATGCTGTCACCATAGATGCTGCCTGTTAATGATGAACATGTATTCTGTGCAACAAGCAAGTGCAATTAGATACGATTCAGAATTTATTAATGCATTTTGTGAATAATCTCATACTACTAACCCATGAAACATTGTCATAAGAATGCATTACATCCTCCTTCTTAGATTAACATTATGAAAGCACATATTAATTTCAAGAATTTGCTTCAAAACCCACGCTCAAATATCTACATCGTCTGCACTTAGGAGGGCGAAAGGCAATGGTCAACAGTGTTGATGATCAGTGTGTCCTGAAATTCACATTAGTTCTTCTAACAGCTAGCTGCATTCTTATAGGCCTTTTTTCCTATCTTTATTCAAGTGTGTGGTCTTTCAATTTGAGAGCATGATTTATTGATTTTAGATTCAGATTTTGTAATTCTTTCCCTCAAAACCCTGCCCTCGCACTCAAATAGCTCCTGCTTGCACTTAGATTTGCTCTGCTTCTGCTCAAACTGTATGTTTGCACTCAGATATATTGTTGCTTGCACAGATTTCCAGCTTCAGCTTCAGCTCTTCTCCTCGCACTCAGGCTGCCTCTCTGCGCTCGTGAAACGTCTGCTCTCAGATTTCTCCTCTGCTTTAGGATTATTTGTGCAACAACCCTGTCAAAATTCCCCAACCAATAGAATTCCAGGTGTAGTGTTGACCAATGAAATGATCTCTGCCTCCTTGTGGGCGCATTCACTTTACTTCTTCGAGCATCCTGTAGGGCACTTGCTCTTTAACCAGGTTCATCCACTCCCATCCTCCAGGGCTTTATTATATGTACTTCCCTTGCTTTCTTGCACAACTTTTGGAATAAAAGGACAGTTAATATATATACTAGCGCCCATACTTTTTTCCTATAATCGCTACATATAGTAGCAGCCGTATAGCACACCAGCCTCACATCGGTGTGCTAGAGGAGAAAAGAACATCACCTTCATGACTCAGGAGAGTCTAGCGGATTGTTGGCCAACATGGACCGTCAAAGTCAAGGACCTCAACTAAGATTTTTTATTTTCATGGTGCTATTACTTCCCTCAAATTGAATTGGTTAAGTCATATTTGCAGCAGAAGAATACATCCATGATAATATGTTTGGCTTTCAAGTGTTGCAAGTAGCATGAACACTGTTGCTAGGCAGCTAACAACAAAATGGACGCTGCTATTTTTCTTGTTATTCTTCTGTATTTTAGTGTTTATTTTATTTATTCCAATTTATTCCAATCCCAGTTAATGCTACAGTGTGATTACTGGAGATTAGTGTCAGTCAGGCTTCTCTGCTGTGGAGCCATCTTCCAGTTTGGGTCAGGGAGGCAGACACCCTCTCTATATTTAAGAGTAGGCTAAAAACTTTCCTTTTGATAAAGCTTATAGTTAGGGCTGGTCCAGTCTTGCCTTGGACAGAATGGCCAGTAAAGACGGCACACTCCCCAATAAATATAACCATAGGTTAGCAATTTGCCCTGATATGTATGAAACTAAAATGAAATAGTAAAGATTTAATCGTAAATGTATTTTGTACATTTTGTGGGACTCAAGGTTTTGCAACAGCATACTGTATGTCCACGTGTCTCATCGGGTCCTCTTGTTTTAATTACAGAGTTCAAGCGAAACCACCAAGCAATCGACCACAAGCCAGCCTACCATTACCACCACCCTTCAATTGACCCAAAAGTACCCCAAAAATGGGAAAGATGCCAAATGACTTAACTGGGTAGTAGCAGAATTTATTTTTTGTCTGGATGAGGTACCTGTGTATACTGTGGACAAAACTGGCTTCAGGAGTCTTGTGTGTGAGTTGGACAAACGGTATGACATGCCAAGAAAAAACTACTTTATGTACACTGAAATACCAAAGCTCTACCAAGAGACCAGAAGTATCCTTGCTGCACAACTGGCAGAGAAACCATTCTACGCATGCACAACAGATCTATGGACAAGCAGAGCTGTAGACACCTACATGGCTGTTACCATCCAGTTTATCAGTGTATCATGGGAGATGCAGTCTTGGTGTTTAGGCCGTACAGCAATGTATTCTGACCACACTGCAGAGAGCCTGACTGAAGCCTTAGAAGAAACTGTTAGTGAAACATGGGAATTGGACATGTCTGTCCAGGCTCTGTAGAACAGCCTCAATCTTCTCTACGTTAAACAAACTTACAAGATCACTGAAAAAGAAACAAGAGGCACTGCAGGTTGCAGAGTACAGGCTCATTCATGATGAGCCCACCAGATGGAACTCGGCTTTCAGCATGGTGGACAGGTTCTGTGAGCAGCAGCACTCCTGGCGGAGAACCACAAAAATTATCACCTCATACCCAAAGACACAGACATCACCATCTTGGAAACAGTGAGGGATGTTCTAGATCCTCTGAATGCCTTCACAGATGCTTTGAGTGGAAAGAAAGATCCAACTCTCTCCTCTGTCCTGTCTCTACTATGGAAGATCCATTCCTGTCTAGCAGGCAAAGATCCTGATGAGACACTTACATGTGGCATGAAAAGAAAGATAAGAGATGACATAAAGAGGAGATATGAAGATCCTAGGCCACAATTTGTGCTCAACACAGCAACATATCTTGATCCAAGGTTTAAGATGACCATTGTGCCAATGGAAAAGGAGGTGAAGGATGAGGTCCGACAGGGAGCTCTCATGGCTGACCTCCATAGAGGAGAACAGGCAGAAGAAAAACAGGCCTGAAAAGCTTTCTGTCCAGCATAACGTTGGAAAAGAGGGGGACAACAATACAATCTCAGAGAGTGGATCTCAAAAAGAACCCCACTGAAAGAGTCATAAATGAATTTGAGGTCTAATGCCAAAGTAAAGAGATACATGCAGTAGAGCACTTTCCTGGTGGAAAGATCATGAAAAGAGCCTGTCCATCCTTGCAAATTGTGCAAAAAGATATATGTGTATTGCAGCTTCCACTTGTGCCTCAGAACGTGTTTTAAGCACCTCTGTCATCATTGCCGGTCCCAGGCACATAAGGCCGTCAGAGAAGCATGTGGATATACTTGTATTCTTGGCCAAGAACCTAAAACAGGCAAAGAACCTGTCTCAAACATAGACTGATATCACAGGATATTGTGAAGAGTGCAATGTGCATGCCTACTTGAAACGTGAAAGTGTTCTAATTTGGAAAGACTTTATTATAGAAAGATGCTGTATTCTGTTCTTAAAATGTTTTATACTTTTGAAAGATTCTTTTTTTTCAAATTGCTTTATTTCATATATATTTTTTCAGTTTAAGACTTGTCCAGCAATCTGAGAGTGTTACAAGGTTGTTAATAAACTATGATTTCGAAAATGTGATTAACCCTTGTGGACATTCTGTTTCTGATCTATTAGGTATTGTGTATCAAATCAGTATTGTTTCAGTTTCAAGTATTGTTTCAGTATCAAGTATTGTGATGCAAAACTTGGAACTGATATCAAATCAAACTTTTGGTGTCATGACAACACTAGTCAAATCAAGTCAATTTTATTTATATAGCGCCGAATCAGAACAGAAGTTATCTCAGGGCATTTTTCACATAGAGGAGGTCTAGCCTGTACTTTTTAATTTACAGAGACCCAACATTCCCCCATGAGCAAACACTTGGTGACAGTGGCAAGGAAAAACTCCCCTTTAACGGGAACATACGTCAAGCAGAACCGGGCTCTTAGTGGGCAGCCATCTGCCTTGACCAGTTGGGTTGAGAGAAAAAGAGGGAGGGGGACAGAGGAGAGGGAGACATAGAGAAGCACAGCAACAATAATAATAACAATAATAGAAATATGACTAATAATAAAAGTAGCAGCCGTGGGTGTCAAGCTGGACCAAGGGGACAGCAGGCGGTCCACAACTGAAGGTCTCCTGTGAGACAAGAAAGCACAAAACCCCGTTGCTAAGTTAGTAACATGTATTATTGGGGCAAGAATGCATACAGATGGAGAAGTAAGGGAGGAGAGAGGAGCTCAGTGCATCATGGGAAGTCCCCCAGCAGTCTAGACCTATAGCAGCATAACTAGGGGCCGGTCCAAGGCAAGACTGGGCCAGCCCTAACTATAAGCTTTATCACAAAGAAAAGTTTTTAGCCTACTCTTAAACATAGAGAGGGTGTCTGCCTCCAAGACCCAAACTGGAAGATGGCTCCTCAGGAGAGAAGCCTGACTGACACTAATCTCCAGTAATCACACTGTAGCATTAACTTGGATTGGAATAAATTGGAATAAATAAAATCAATTCCTAAACACTAAAATACAGAAGAAAAAAAGATAAAGAAATATAGCATCCATTTTGTTGTTATTGGCCTAGCAACAGTGTTCATGTTATTTACAACACTTGAAAGCCAAACATATTATCATGGATGTGTTGTTGTGCCGCAAATATGACTTCACCAATTCATTTCAGTTTAAGCAGAAGCCGAGCGAATCTGCGCACAAGCACGTGCTATTTGAGTGTGAGGGCAGGGTTTTGAGGGAAATAATTAAAAATCTGAATGTGAAATCAATAAATTATCTTCTCAAATTGAAAGACCATGCTCTTGAATAAAGATAGGAAAAAAGCCCCATACATTCTTCATCTACACACACCCAAGGGATCCACCACAAAGAGTGATCACAGGATTTTTTATGGGGAGGCTTATGGGATTGTTTTCAAGTCTTCTCAAGTAAGGCCGCTGGTCCATAAGGGGAAGTCCAACAAAAGTCTTAAGTCTTCAAAAGCAAGCAAGTCGGAACGCTAATTTTCTGGCATTTGAATGTTGTCCATGACCATTACAATGACACCAATCACAACAGGGCATTTTCTTTTAGTATCTTAACAGTGTTTTCAATAGCACCATGATAGAGAGTCACCAAACTGTTAATACAAAAAGGTGCTAAAAAGTGTTTGGGTAGGCATGGCCATCTGTTAGATAAAATACAAGCCCTGCAGAATATACTTATAATAATTACACACACCGTGTGTTGGATGGCTACAACTGTCCTAGATTGTCTCATAACTCATGGTACAGTACACACATGAAAGGGCATCAGTATTTTCTCTATTGAACAAAAATTAAGAACATGTATGATCATCAATAAATAAGAAAACTAGCACAAATAAGTTAATTAAGAAGCATAGCAATTTTGCTCTCAAGCTGCGGATCAAGTCTTCAGAAAACTGAGTTTTTAATCTCCATTTCAGCATATTATATCTGATTCAAGTCCAATTATAAGTTTAGAGACTACAGCTCTGGCAAGATCACAATGGCCAGCTGCGTAGGTCAAAGAAGAACATGTGAGCATTTTTGTCATTTCTTAGGGTGTGAAAATCCCACTGAAAGATGAAAGAAAAAAATGTAAGGTGATAAGAGAAGAAGGTGAAGGGCCTCTAAAAGAGCTGTTGAGGGGATGCGGTGTTCACTGACAGCAAAAGAGAAAGAGGCTGAAGTTGACAGATATTATGTTGTCCTCTCACACTCTCAAAATGTGACGTCCTTCCCAGGTGATTGGTTTGGCAGAGGAGAGATGGACGGATACAAAACAAAAAATTGTAGGTTACAGAAAAGAAATCTCTGCAGTGAAGCAAGAACATAAAAACAGCTGAAAATCTGATGATTCCAATCTTCAGTCACTCTTTCACCAGGATATAGACAGACCTCCTCTGACCCACCCCCTTTATTGCCCAAAGTTTCAGTAATACAATAATGACTTCCAGACATGACTTTAATTCACAGTGCATACTGGAACTCATCTGCCCCCAACTACCCACAACGTTTTAAAACTTCTTCATATCCTTTCACTCACTTATTTCACCTTATGTATGCATGCCAGTGTGACATGAAGTTGACTGGCACTGGTGAGGGCGAGTGACAGCAGTTTAATTAAAATATCAGGGCCCTTTTCCCCCATGTGGGTCTTCATATAACACCTTCAGTTGTGTCATAGGGAGCAGAAAGTTGGCTCCTTTTTCCAGAGGCAGTCAATATGACCTGCCCACTGACAGATGGCTTTTATCCTCCACCTGGTATAATTGTTCACTAACAGCACCAGGTGTCTAAAATTATATTTATGTATTAACACATAATGAACATTGAAATAACATGGCTAATGTCTCATGACACAAATCTTTTTCTCATTGAAATAGCATGGGGTTGTAGATAAACACATACAAACACACAACTCACGTCATTCAGCAAGTCTGTCATTCAATCCCATTTGTATGAAACTGCAGTTTGTCTCCTTGTTTACAAATGATTGCATTTCATTTGCTCGATATTGACTCGGTGTCGAGGATCTTTAGCCCTAACAGTTAGAAATGGGACAATCACTTGAGCTTATATCTCTAGTTTGCTATTTCCCCCTAACACTGAGAAGCAGATAACATCTAAACTGTTAGAATCTAAATTGTTTTTGAGAGTAGGAAGACACGCTACTGGTGCTCTCCTTGTACCAAGCTCAACTAGACATTTTTTTTTCTATCTATTGATTCATGAAGTTGTGAGACTATATGTCATGGTCAGGTGACTATGACCAGAGGATGGTAGTTCATATGGTCATACGACATGATTCAGTGTAATTACTTAATGAGATGTGATTAAGGATTATTAGGGAAGTGACATTTAACTGCATGATTGATTAATCTGTTTTTTATTATTAATGAATTAATAGTTTTGTCTATAAAATGCCAGAATGTAGCATGCCCATTATAATTTCCCAAAGGCCAAGGTGAAATATTAAAATTGCTTGTTGTTCTACCAACATCCAAAACTCAAAAGATATTTAGTTTACTATCATATATGACAAAGAAAAGCATCAAATCTTCATGTTTGAGAAGCTCGAATCAGGAAGTGTTTGCTTGAAAATGAATGAAACAATTTGTCGATTATCAACATTGTAACAGATGTAAAAAAGTGTGAGCAGCTGCTCATACCTCACAAGCTCCCACAAGCTAGTTGCATGCTACCTGCCCAGCATGAAATAGCAGAGAGCCAAAATAAACAAAAACTGCAAAGAAAGCTGAACATTTAGTAAATCAAATATAACAAGAGTAAGATATTTTTCTCTATAGTTAGAGACCAGACCAGGAATAAAAATGGCAGTGAATATTATTGGACAGGTGGTGAGAAAAGAGGATTCCAAAGGAATGTTTTTGTCTGCTAGATGAATAAGAAGGCAAATGTTTGCTGACAGATTAGCTGTAACAACTTGATAAGCCAATTTATTTTCATGTTTTAGTGGGTTTATGAGTTGCTTAGCATTTAAAAATGTCATTAAATGAATATGTAAAAGCATGCTTTATGTTTGCTTAAGTATCCCCTCCAAATTTTGAAGCTCTTTCAACCCTCAGTTGCACATATATATTATATTGTGTAACAAAAGGGGAAGCATGAGGTAAAATGACTAATATGTTCAACATTTACAGATTGAATTTCTCCACCAAAGTCCAACAAGAATCAAGTGGTTTGAAAGTTTATACAGTGGACCCTGCTGTCATTTCCATGTACCATAGCAAGACAGAGCAAATGCAGAACAAATAAAAATCAAAGTCTTCCAATTGATATGCATTGGATGTTTTCCCACTGTTCTGATAGAGATGCCTCTCCAAACAGTGGTTTGGAGATAACAGGCGGGCCTGGCTGTGTTTGCTGGAGTGGTGGAACAGCAGCAAGGGACGGAAGGTCACTGTATTGATATGAAACTTGACAGGTCTTGTTCCTGCCGTTGCTTTCACTTCCCAAGACAATGTAGATCCACTGAGAGAAAGATAGATACAGAGAGAGAGAGAGAGAGAGAGAGAGAGAGAGAGAGAGGGAGAGAAAGCGAGAGAGAGCGAGAGAGGGAGGACGAGAGAGGAAGGGAAAAAGAGAGAGAGAGAGAGAGATGTTGGCTCATGTGTTAGCTACTAATGGACTGTTATTGTGTATGTGTGTGTGTGTGGGTGGGCGCACGTGTACTTGCATCGCAGAACGATGGGGACTTGGTCCAGGACTGATGAGATGCTTCAGGGATAATGCCAGGCGTGGAGTTGATATGTGATTTGGGAGAAGGCTTTATGCAATTTTTTACTCATTATTCTTAATCACATACTTCAGCGTTTTCTTCACACTCCCCTTCCTCTCACCACCACTACCCCGCCACTGCTCCCATTCTTTCTGCCGCCTTCTCATATCCTCAGTCTGGAGGCTGACAGTGACAAATAGAGGAACACCACAGCAGTATCTCCACATGACTGGAGGGACAAATTATTACAGGTTATTTTCCTCTTCTTTTCAAAACCCATGGTTATTCATCTGAGACTGTGGAATATACGAAGGCTTTCATTCTAAAATGCTTTCTGTCAGTTTATGGACAACACATGTTGGCTCATGTTCATTGCTCAGTATTTCCACATGGTTACGTCCTCTTAGTATCTATTTTGCGAGCAGAGTTCTTAAGATGGCTGAGTAACTTAATAACTACAGTAATAGTGAGTTTTACTTTCACAGCACTGAGTATAATGTTCAACTTGTTGTCACTCAGAAAGGCAATAGGATCATGTTGAACATGGGAGCTTTATAAAGTTGTACAGTTGGCCACAAAAGACAAATAGCCCTGAGGGTCAGGTTTTTCTCATTCAAGTGACATTCTAACATTCACAGTCCGCGCCTGCGAGCTTGCAAAACACTCAACATTCCCTGTACATCTGCTTCTAAAATGACTGGTATGTTGTGATTAATTTCTAATATTCTGCATCCATCTGCCACTCTTTTAAAACTCAGAAGGAAAAGGGATCAAAAATTTGAAACCTTCAAGGTTAATTCCATTATATAAATTATGAGGGGGGGATTACAGTTCTTCAGTGTCAAATTATACTTTCTGTATGACTATTAAGCAGCTCGGCTTCTTAGATAGTTGGTTTGGTGAAAAGAATATTTTATAAATCTTTTTATTCAGTTATTCACAATAGACTTCCCTCAGTGGGCCAGTCAGGGGTAAAGGACACGTCTGTATTCCTAGGTGTAGACCCCATCAGGGGAATAACTCATAAACATGTCATCTCTTCTTCAGGGAGAGCGCTGTGCAGCTGAGATGCCACGCTAGACAGGGAACTAGTTGACTGCATAATTTCCTTCGGTGCAACTGACACCTTTTCCATATGTAGGCACTAGACTGGGCTTAAGTGTGATGGCTATGCATCATTATGCCTTGGAAATGGAGGGTGCAAAAGTGCACTAGCAGTGACTGGCTTACATCTGACAGTTGGCCTTGTTTTACATTAGTCACATCAATTCAAATCCTCTCTCTAGACAGAGTAGGAGATCAAGTGCCAAAGACCTCAGTAACCCAGGGAAATAATTCATGAGTCAAAGACTACTTTGATTTTTAAAAAAATGCTTTATAACTGCTTGTGTGAAATATTACCTTGTCAAGAATGATTTCAGATTTTGCAAACATACACCCTGTATTTCAGATAAAAGGAAAAATGGTATGTTGCAATTTAGTTTTACAATATGTAGTCTGACATTGCTTCGAGTATTACAAACACAATTCCATTTACCACTATTGCAATGAGGTGATGGCATAAACCTCAGCTGCAAATATCTAAAATCTTGGCAATGAAAGCTGAAGCTATCTGCAAGACCACTAGGACTAAGTGGGAAAAATCTTTTAATGCTGTCAAAACCACAGAGGAAAAAGCGTTGGCTCTACTGAAATGTATTTTACCCTGTTTTGCAGTTGGAACTATCACCTCACCAAGCTGGCTTTAAAAAGTTAATTTAAACTCAATTCAGTTAAATTAAAATCAATTCATTGATTCCACAGCAAGAAATGTAAAGTGCAGCTTTACAGCACAGAGTTTACCAGTGGCTGCAAACACCTCTTCTTCACCCTTTACCATCAGCAAAAGCTGTGATCGCAATAACTTTGAGAGCTGTGAACACTGACAATGAGTTTTTTTATAGTTTTTTCTCTGTCTGGGTAACATAATATTTTCCCTCTCAATAATCCCTGTAACCTCTCTATTGTGCAAATGATAACCCATGTTTGAGCTATATTCTCTGTAATATACATTTCAAAGAGTTCAATCTTTATCCTTTTGTTGAAGGTTAAACAGAGTAATGTGCAAGAGTACACATCCTCTTTTGTGCTGAAAGAAAAACTTATTTAATACCTTGTATTTACAATAAACCCAGATATTTCTTCTTTGAGAGACACAGATGCTTACAAGACGCTGTTTACAAGACAATGCATTAAGCTATCTGAGATAAGTCTGAGGAAGTCTTTGTCTTGCGATCACATTAGTCTTTATTACCAGTCATTCTTTTATATCTCTCATACAAATGCTATTACAGATGGTAGCCATTACCAAATAATGGGTGGCTACCACTGGCTTATCAACAGGTATAGTCGGTGAAGAAAATGATTCTATAGCATTAATATGTGTGTTGAGATATAACAGTTTTCATTTATCTTGCTGTGAGGAATTACCCCCAGAGATCTATTCTTCACACGGGCTGGGTAGACTCAGGCCTTACTGGCGGAGATATCAGAGTCAATTTTTATACTGCCGCACTGAGCTAGTTTATTTCCCAGGACACAAATCTCAGACTTCACGACTGCACATTGTGCATTAGTGTGAGAAAGAATCCAGACAAGGGAAGGTTAACCAAAATCTGATACGGTTACTTCTTCTACTGTACCATATGCTGATATGCTGACATGCTAACTTTTTAGCATTTCACTCTGTTTTCATAGTTAAATAATGAAAGCTCTGACAACACTGGCCCCTACAATTGATCAAAGGCTGCTTAATTTTGAGCATTACTTACTTACTGAGCTAATGAAATGGCCCATCACTCTCCTCATAAACCAGTAAACAGTGGGGCAAAAGAAACCATCCTTCAGGCACAGGCGTGATTATCCAAAAGCAGCGTTAATCATCGGGCCCCATGCTCCTCCCCATTTTGTTTTCTTTCCCTCAGTTGCTTAATGTTTACCACCAGTAAGATGTTTTATTTATTAGTTTTGTCATAAAGTTCTGTTTCACATGAATCTGGCCGCTCATGCATGCAGTATGAGTGTTGGAATTAGCATCTCATTACTTGCAATAATTAGGCCATTGAAGGCCAGATGTTAAATGTGTGATGTACTGAATGTGTCTATGCGTAGGTAAATAGCTGGGTGTAGCTTTTTATTATATGAAACTAATACTATTTAATAAAGTTTTACTGCCAGCATGAATAGCAGTGCCTTGATGAGTGATAGGAACAACCGAGTTCGCTCACGTTGTTGACTCAATGCCAATGAGTCAACAATATTGTGTATGCAGGGTTAAATGAGTGCAGTGTTAATGGAGTCTTATATCAGCAGTCCATAATCTGATTATATATGACAGAGAGAGAAAAACAAAATCTTTTCACCCCCCTTACACATGCAGTGTCATGATGATGTTCATGGCTGCCGGGTAAGGTGATATGGATTATGCAATGAGACATTTCTATCACAGCAAATTACTGTGATGCACACGAAGAAAACGTAGAGTGAGAAACCACAGCAGCGTGTTGAAGCACAGTCGTACCATAAACCAAAGCACAGAAACTCCAACAGAGGAACCATGTTTCTATGAAAAAAGGGCAGTCAGCAACTTGAGTACAAATCCAAAATCCAACAGCTGTAGTTCTTGTACTTTTTCACCCTTGCTTGTTCTATTGTTAGCTCTAGTTAGACAGTATTAAAAGACAGGGTATCACAGTGAGTATATCTCTAATGTACAGTCAACAAATGGAAAACTACTTGATTTGTTTGACCTATTTCAAGTTCTAATTCTTTCACTTCAATTTGTTAGTTTGTTTCTTTTCTGTCTTTCTTGAATTCTTTCACTGCAACTTCAAAGGTAATATCTGTGTGATAAATCTTCAAAGTTAATTTTATGCAATGGAATTAGTTTTGATCGTTAAATGTGTCAATTCTAGGGTCCTGATTAGAGTTGGGCATTATAAAAATACATATTGTCAGACAATATAATTTTGTAAACCATCAGAATTTGCAATGTGCTGTTTATATCATGGTAGCTCTCCCTTTATCATCTCTGTTGTTATCATTGCAGACAACATTACCTATCAATGAGCAAGACTTCTTTAAGGCATAGTTGGACTTCAGATAACAATAATGATAATAACTTTATTTTATAGCACTTTTCATACACAATGCAGCTCTAAGTGCTTTACATTAAAGAGATAAAAAGCAAAAAAACAGACATTAAGAACATTAAACAGGAAACATGAGAAGATTAAAAGGAGGCAAACAAGAAAAATAGTGCTTTGCATTAAAAAGAGGATGAGAATCACTTAAAAAGGAAACAGCTAAAAATTTTAAGTAAATCACATATTCAATCAATGAAATAGAATGAAAACAGAATAAAATGGAATAAAATGTCTTAAAGATGGTGGGATATGGCACACTAAAAATGGTGCAAAATGGGACGATAGAAAGGCTAGGTTAAAAACATATGTTTTTAGGTGTTGTTTAAAGGTTTCAACCGAGCCTCCCTCTCTAATGTCTTTAGGTAAGGTGTTCCATAATTTGGGAGCATAACTGATGAAATCTGTATCTCCAGTTTTCTTTTGGGAAGGGTTATGGGTCTCTAGCAAGTCTGCAGTAGAAGATCTAAGGGCTTGAGAAGGAACATAAAGCAACAGGCAGTCTGTGATGTAAGTCGGCCCTAACCCATTGAGAGCTTTATAAACAAGTAGAAGGACTTTAAAATCGATTTTGGAAGACACAGGGAGCCAGTGTAGTCCAGCCAAGACTGGAGTGATGTGTTCTCTCTTTTTTGTTTTTGTTAGCGGTCTAGCAGCGGAGTTCTGAATAAACTGTAATCTGTCAATGTACTTTTTAGGAGGACCCATAAAAAATGCATTGCAGTAGTCCAACCTACTTGATATAAAAGCATTAATTAGTTTTTCAGCATCTTGCTGAGTTAGGAATGCTTAAACCTTGGCAATATTTCTGAGATGAAAGAATGCTGTTTTGGTCACTTTGTTTATATGGGACTTAAAGCTCAAAGCAGAGTCTAAAATGACCCCTAGGCTTGTTATCTCAGGTTTGATCAAGAGGAGTGACTTTATGTTTGCAGTGGAATTATAGATGTTTATATATTCTTTTATTCTATTAACATCTCTGCTAACATATTAGGCATCACATGGCTATGATGGTGTCATATTTTGTCATTAGAGGAGGTTGCATTTGTTTGAGCGCTGCCCCTTTAAGAGAAATTCTAAAAAAAAGTGTGTTGTTGTTGTGGGCTGGAAGTTTTTCTCTGTTGTTAAGGAAAAACGAACAGTATGCTTTGTAACTGAACCGAGCCTAAAATAAAAGTTGTCACAAGAAAATTGAAAGTAGCCCTAGTCCGTTTTGAGGGTGCAACATAAATTGGTGTTTCTGCCCGGTTTACAAAGAGCAATGAGCCAAAGACCGGATGTTTTTCTTTTTAGAGGTGCGCCGCATGAAGGAGAACCAGCTAGCCACATTAGCTCGTGACGTCGGATCCAGCACTGCGGCAATGCAAGATAATCCAAAGAAAAGTATGGAGCCTGAGTGGGAATCATTAATGACTGATATTAAGGTGAAGTTTGTGACGTTGTCACTTAAAGACTTAAAAGCTGTCATCTGTAGCCAAAGCCAAAGCTGTGAAAGTAGCGGCAGTTCAGGAGGAAGATAGCTGTGATATTGAGCAGGCCAGAAGACTCCAGAAGGTAAAGGAGCATACATCTAAACCCAATCCTATACTGGAGAAGCTTGATGCTGGCAACAAAGTAATCTGTGAAGCTATTCAGAACCTCACTACACATGTTGCTAGCCTCAGTAAAGCAGGAACAAATAGAGAGGAAGACAGACAGACTAAAGCTTGGAAGAAAGAATATGGTGGAGCTAAACGCCAACCGAGAAAATGCCCAGAATGTGAAAAGTCACACCCAGAGGGGAGATGCACAATTGCTACAAATGTAGAGGCAGTGAACACTGGGCTGTTGGTTGTCGAAGGAAACAAAACATCACGGCTAACACCTGTAAAATCGAAGTTTCCCTCACTAAGACAAACCAGCCTGCAGTGTTGAATGATAAAACTGTAATGTCAAAGAAACAGCAAAAGACAGCTAAACTAGTCGGACACAGAAGCCTTGTCCAGTGCAATCTTGGAGGAATCGAGACTACAGTATTGTGGGACACAGGATCACAAGTGTCAATTGGTGACTTAGACTGGAAAAACAAATGCTTACCAGAAGCTGAAATTCGGTCAGTACAAGAACTTTGCGATGAGGGGGTGCTGGATCTGTCTGCTGCAAATGGAACAGACATTCCATATGAGGGCTGGATAAAGGTGGAGTTTAGCTTACCAGAAAACAGAGACAGTGAGTTAGCTGTGCCTATCTTAGTAAGTACTCACCCACTGGAAAGATCAATAATTGGTTTCAATGTTATTGAGGAATTGACTCCCACTGATGCACCTCCAGACAGGACAGTAAGCAGTAGATTTGTCCATAGCCTTGGTGCAGCACTGGATATAGGGCCTAAGAAGGCAAGAGCTGTATATACAGTCCTAAAGAAGAAAAAAAAATGACTCAGAAACTCAAATTGCACGAACGGGCAGACAAGATGTCATGATCCCAAAGCATAGCATGATAAAAGTGAACTGTGGCAGACTGAATAAAAAAATGCTGCGAGGTGACTATGTAATCCTGGAACCAAATGAGAACACACCATGGCCTACTGGACTGATAGTGAATCAACAACTTGTGCAGCTCCCCACCAAAGATAACGCCATGATTACAGTGACAGTAGAGAATAATACAGAGACTAATATCAGACTACAAAACCGGACTGTAATTGGCTGGTTATATCAGGTAGAGGCCATTTTCCCCTGTGAAAAAAGTCACAACTCATACCTCAGGTCAACAGAGTGAAACTATTAACTCAAACAAAGTGGAAGTGAATGAAAAGAACACAACCACAGTGAATGAGCACCATAAAGGCACCACTGAGAAGGAGTACTGGGACCCACCGGTTGGCCTCTTACACTTAACAGTGGATCAGCAAGAGAAGGTGAGACAAATGTTAAGAGAAGAGTGTGATGTTTTTGCCAGGAATGACTGGGACACTGGGTGTATTTCTGATCTACAGATGGTAATAAACCTCAAGGATGACATTCCAGTGAAGAAAACATACAATGCCATTCCACGGCATCTGTACCAAGAGGTGAAAAATCACATTCAAGACTTATTAAGTCACGGGTGGATTCAGAGATCCAGTTCCCATTACTCATCTCCTATCGTAGTTGTGAGAAAAAAAGACTCCACAATGAGACTGTGTGTGGACTACAGGCAGTTAAACGAAAAGACACTGGCTCACCGTCACCCAATTTCAAGAATCCAGGAGACACTGGAAAATCTCGGAAGAAAATCATGGTTCACAGTACTTGATCAGGGCAAAGCCTACCACCAGGGCTTTGTCAGTGAAGAAAGCAGAGTGTGCACAGCCTTCATCACGCCCTGGGGATTATATGAGTGGCTCAGGATCCCTTTCGGGCTGACAAACGCCCCGGCTGCTTTTCAGCGGTACATGGAGGGATGTCTTGGAGATCTAAGGGATGAGGTATGTGTCCCCTATCTCGATGACATATTGGTGTTTAGTAAGAACTTTGACCTTCATGTTGAAAATGTGCGGAAAGTGCTGCAGAGGCAAAAGTTTTGTGGAATCAAACTGAGACCCAAAAAATGTGACTTCTTCAAGAGGGAAGTGTGCTACATAGGTCGTGTCATTTCAGAGGAAGGATATCGGATGAACCCGAAGGAAGTGAGGGCAATACAAGCTCTGAAAAATGAAAAAACAAAAACAGTCAGAGAGGTGAGATCGCTGGTCAGTTTTCTTGGCTATTACAGATCATTCGTTGCAGATTTCTCTCGGATCGCTAAGCCTCTCTGAGAGTTGCTGTCCCACCAAAGATTGAGAAAAAGAAAGTGGTCACATAAAAACGAAACAAGCAACACTGTTCCTCTCAGGTTCCGCCATCTCAACCAGTTGAATGGACAGCACCACACCAGCAAGCGGTGGACATATTGGTCAATGCACTGTCAAATCCCCCTGTAATGGGATACCCTGATTTTGAGAAGCCCTTTATATTGCACACTGATGCTTCTGAAGAAGGCCTCGGGGCTGTCCTATATCAGTGGCAGGGAGAAGCATTAAGAGTGATAGGACATGGATCACGGACACTTACTCCCGCAGAAAAAAATTACAGACTCCATTCTGGGAAGCTAGAGTTTTTGGCTCTCAAGTGGGCTGTGACAGACTGATTCCACCACTACCTCTTTCATGTCCCTCACTTCACAGTTTATAGTGACAATAACCCGCTAACATATGTAATGAAATCAGCTAAACTCAATGCTGTAGGGCACCGCTGGGTGTCAGAGTTAGCAGACTATCACTTCACTCTGAAGTACAGACCTGGGACCTGCAACTGTGATGCGGATTTCCTGTCCTGCCGACCTCCAAAGATTGAGGACATGATGAGAGAATGCACTGGAGAGTGTCAGCCAGATGTTCTAGCAGGAATAGGGAGAGGACTGGAAGCCCAGAGTAAGAGGGATACTAACTGGATCTCTGCTATCACATGCCATGTTAAGAACTCGTCAACACTTGTGAAATCACAGTCAAACAAATCCCAGCTGAAAACATAAAAGCTGCACAGAGTGAGGATGAGGTGATAAGCAGAGTGGTCACACTTAAGCAGCAGCATGAACGCCTGCGACAGAGAGAGAAGCTGAAAGAGTCTGCATCAGTAAAATCCCTGCTTAGAGAGTGGCCTCATTTGTACCTAGACAAAGATGGGGTTCTACGCTGTAAAATTACCTCCAGAAATCAACTTGTATTACTAGCAAGCTTAAAGCCAGTGATATATGAACAGCTTCATGAGGAGATGGGCCACTTGGGAGCAGATAGGATGGTGTCCTTAGGCAAAGAGAGATTTTTTGGCCTAAAATGAGGGATGAGATTGAACATTATGTGACAAGAGTCTGTCGCTGCTTGAAGCAAAGAAAGCCAAACAGAGCAACAAGAACACCTTTGCAAAGTATTACAACATCTGCTCCATTTGAAATGATATCAATCAACTATCTCCACTTGGAGAGGAGCAAAGGCGGTATGGAATATATCCTTGTGATAGTAGACCACTTCACAAAGTTTGCACAGGCTACACCAAATAAGTCTGGGAAAACAGCTGCATGTAAGATCTTTGATGACTTCATCCCACGATTTGGATTTCCATCCAAAATTCATCATGATCAAGGGAGGGAGTTTGAAAATGAGATGTTTCGCAAACTGCAGAGCTACAGTGGTATACAGCACTCAAGGACAATGCCATACCACCTACAGTCAAACCCAGCAGAACGTTTCAACAGAACGTTGTTGAGTATGCTCCGCAAGCTGGAAGAAACCCAGAAGTCTAATTGGAAAGACTATCTAAACAAAGTTGTCCATAACTCCACTGTGCATGAATCAACAGGTTTCTCACCTTTCTTTCTTCTTTTTGGAAGGGAGCCAACACTCCCCATCGATCTCATGTTTCCAAATGAAGAGAGAAAAATACGACATCTCAAGCGGGATATGCTGAGAAATGGCAAAAGTCAATGCAAGAAGCATACGACATTGCAGGAAAGAACATGAGAAAATCGGCCAAAAGAGGACAGAGACATTATAACCAGAGAGTATGGAGTTCGGTTCTTGAACGTGGTGACCATGTTCTGATCCGGAACCTATCAGAAAGGGGAGGACCAGGAAAGATCCGTGCTTACTGGGAAAACGAGGTACATGTAGTTAAGGAAAGAAAAGGGACTGACAGTCCAGTATATGTCGTGAAGCCTCTGGATGGAGACAATCGAGAGAGGGTTTTACACAGAAACCTTCTGCTACCTTGCCCTTACCTCCTTGTTGGACAGAGAGCTACACCTCTGAAAGAGAGGAAAACAGAACAAAGAAAAACAACAAACAAACAAAGAGAGAAAACAAGGATTCATACTCATCCTGAAGATTCTGATAGCCTCAGCGAGGAAGAGTATGCTGTGTGGATGCCTCAACTGACACAGGACACAAGTCTTGAACCACAAGCCCAAGTCTCTGGACCTACACCTAAACAGGTAGCAAGAGCCAAACAACAGCCGAGAGTGGAAGCTGAGACTGAGACACTTGACCAGGACGAGAGGAGTCAGACTCAGGAGGAAAAGGTACCTGCTCAGGATGTGAGTCAAGCTGAGGAGACTATCCAGCAGGACTTGGAGCCTGAAGTAGTGCAAAGTTCTGATTCAGAAATGCAAGAAGACGTAGCAGAGGTGTCAGAGGAAGATTCTGAGGTCGGGAGACCAAGATGATCCACAAGGAGGCACCGACCAAGAACTATCTACACTTATGACAACCTAGGACAACCTACATACACATCAGTGAAGCAATAAATAGTGTGAGGGAAGAACAGAAACAGTACTTAAGAAAAGATTTAGTTCATGGTGTGTTGAATGGACATTTGCTGAGTGATACAGTTATGATATAGTCATTTGAAAGGTTTATTTACCTGAGGTTATTAAAATCAAACACAATGGAGTACACAAGAATATTAGTATGATGTGCAGAGGATGTGTAACAGAATCTAGAGCTCTACATCAGTAAATTGTAATACTACAACTCAGGGCATGTAAAATACAATAATGTATTAAGCAAGGTGGAGTGGTAGCTTTTGCCATTTGTGACTTAGAGGACTTGGGAGGCCTACCAATGTACCAATAAGTAAGTCAGTACACTGAAACAGGCGTAAAATATTTGGCTATTTCTCCTGTGATCGTGCTTTGTAGTCTGGGAAGTACTCGGTAGTGTAACTATAACTGTATGCCACCCAGTTTACTGGTTTTGTGTTTGGAAGTTTTTCTCTGTTGTTAAGGAAAAACGAACAGTATGCTTTGTAACTGAACCGAGCCTAAAATAAAAGTTGTCACACGAAAATGGAAAGTAGCCTTAGTCCGTTTTGAGGGTGCAGTATATCTCACAATATATATTGACAATTTAGGGCTTAGCAGTAATGATTCATGTGAAGGTATGCATTTTTGTAATATCTTTGTCAAGCAGTATTTTGTCATTACACATTTCAATTAGCAAAAAACCAATTAAAAGCAACTGTACGACAGTATTAGTGATCTGAACTTGATATATAAAATAAATTATATATTATTATATATATTATATACAAAATAAATTAGCACAATTTGATTAAAAAGTAAAAAATAAAATGGCAACGGAATGTAGCAAACCGCATCGTTCACATACAGTGGCCATTTGAGTTCATGTTGTTACCTTAAACAAGATGCAGTCCGAGGCAAATACCAGCACTGACACCCACAAGGATTTAATCCGCAAAACTAATAATAATAAAAACTGTGAAATTCAATATAGCATTTTTGATTGATCCTTACTTATCTTTAGCATATTTTAGCTGTATTTACTTAAGCAACGGCAAATGGTTAACAATTTTAATAGGAACCTTAGCTTGCTGTTTCCTTTCACATGGCATTTGTATATGGGGAAAAAAAACTAAACAAATACCATCAATATCGTCATATCGTCATACGTATATATTGCGAAAAATATCATTATATGATATTTATACCGTATTGTCCTAGCCCTAATTGACATCATGATATAAAATTATATAACAATATGGATTTTATCTTTTATTTTATAATGAGGAGCTCTGGAGACGTTTCTATGTATCTAATAATGGGTTATGTTGAGAACTAGACAGATAGAAAATCAAAAAATACACTATGTAAAGTGAATACATTTTCACTGTGGTATTTAGGTCTTTATTTTTTTTTAAGTTTTTTTTTTTTTTTTTTTTTACAGTTTTTTTAAGTGGGCTATGCTCAATCCTGAAAAGAAAGTGACCTGGAGTCACTCAGACAGCATTCAAACTTTATAAGTTGTCACGTCTCTTCCATTAAGCCATGCACATCTACCATCATCTGACGCTAAACTTGACAGATGAGGATGAAATGAAGTGTGTCAAATGCAGTTACAGTGATCTCATTCAAAATGCATTTCCCAGATAGGACTTATTTCAGTAATATATCACATCTTACTCCTTAGCTTTTCATTTCATTGTGTAGCATCTAATATCATGTGCCACTGACAATGACAGCCAAACAGTGTAAAATTAATGACTGGGCTGGCATATGTCTTGAATTTGATTAGCAAACATTAGAGTGCTTCTTTTTTCAAAGGCTGCACTTTGTCCTGTCTGAGGGCCATCCCTGCTTGGTCTGTACTGTACAAACAATGGTGACACTATTATTAAACCAATTTGTCTGAAAAGGCTGTATCTTTCTAACAATTTGCTCTTTTTCTCTCTCATAATATCCAATTCAAAGTTATCATGGATGCTTAAAATGAACCCTAACCATGGCTTTCAGTCAGTGTTGATAGCTAGTACTAAGCTTTACAAACAAACCTTTGATTACTAAGCGCATTATTTTTGAGATGTATCCAAATCTACATCATTACATTTGTGCAGAATGATACAATTCAAGGCCCTAATCTCCCAATTATGTAATATAAATGCAAATTCTTATGGTTAAAGTGACATTGCTCTGTCAATGTTATGTATACTGTTATCACTGTCAGCTGCAGGGGATGTTTCCAATATGCACTGTCCTCTGGAGGAGGGACATTGCTTTGTGTGTACTTAAGTGTGGCTGAAAAGCGCCTCCCAAGTCATTCAAAAAAAGAGTGAGATTTAAAGGTCACATAGTGCATATCACCTTTTCATTAGCTCACATTCAACCTGTATTATTCTGCTCAATGCTTTGCTTTGCAATGGTAATCCTTCCTGTCTCCCTTAAGAAACAAACTTTTTTCTCTCATGAGGAAACATGAATACTGCATGGCATACTGGATACAGAATGCAAAATCCCAGCTACTTTCTCAGAATATTCTATGGGTATGGTCAGCTGTGGGGCCTCCCACGGACAATGATAGAATGATAAATACCCTCATCTAGAGAAAATGTCAATTATCAGCAGACTCAGCAGCAGTGCTGGTGGTCCTCCTGGTACGATAAAGATCTAACATTAATAAGGCATGCTTATCTCTGGGAAGACAGCCACTGATTGATTTTTGGGAGAAACCTGGAAGAAAGAGAACAATAAATTATTTAAATAGAAACATATTCAACCGAAGAGAAATGTAATGAAGTACACCAAAGAAAAAATAGCCATATGACTGCATTATATTAGAGTTCAGTGCCTGCCGGGCGTCTAATGTTTCTCATCCATCAGCTCCTGCTCCTGTGCCTCCCCTAGCTCTAAACATAACCCAAGGAACATTAATAGATACTTAGAAACATTAAATGAGACCCTGGGTCACTGCCTCTGTGTGCTGGCAACAACAAGACTTTGAACAGATTTTTAAGTTTGAGGACTTCTAATTAGTCTCCAGAGCTCCTTCTGTGTTCTTTCTCTCATCATATGATATTGGTTTGCTGAACAATAAGGCTAACCAACGGGTGCATGCGAAATTAATGAACCATTTGAAAGAATGGGAAGGCGAAGGAAAATTGGCTCAAGCTGGCAACAAGTTTTGACACAGTGGGAAAAGAGAATGCATTCTAGAGACACATTCAAAAGAGAAAAAAAAGTAACCACTAAACACTCAATTTTTCATGAATGTTAACTTGTTTGTGTACTTCATTTCCTCAAATACAATTCAATTTCTCTCTCTGGCATGGCTAGACAAAGTCAATGTGGCAGCCATCACTAGATTGCCATTTGAAGACCAATTGTAAGCCTCTCGTGAGGAGAAACCCCGGGAAGTGTGCTGCAAGCCTGGGATCATAATGATCAAAGTGAAATGTTTGTTGACTGAAATCAATAGCATCAGGGTGCCTGGAAATTGCTATTAAAGATCCCCATCGATTAGGCAGCAGCAGTTCAGTGACTGAGCGACTGGTGTTTCAGACTTACAACAACAGTGAATATTTCCTGGGTCAGTTGTTATCTTCTGAGGGATTACCTTGGTTGAAATGTAATCAAGTTGGAACCATGTTTTTAGTCACCAGGTAAGGCCCTGGGTTAACTGTAATCTACTGGCATCTGAGTCATCACCACAAAAGTAAAATGGTGTGAACGCAACAATTTGAACTGTTAAGTCGAGGGAGACGACTTAAAAAAGCTTTATTTTTTATTGTGTATCACAGAACTCCCCTGGGATTCAATTTGGCAATTACTTTAAGAAAATTAATATCTAAATGTGGTCTAAATTGATCACAGCAATTATTTCACTTTTCATATTTAACAGCAAAGAATGCACCACCAAAGAAATGAGAAATGTGGTTTTAATTAGAGCAACAATGAACAAATAATCTCATTGTTGCTTAATTTGCTCACTAATTAAATGTTTTGTCTATAAATGTAGATAAATGTAAAACAGTGAAAAATGCCCATTGCATTTTCCCAGAGATAGGGGTGACGTCATTGAATTGCTTGTTTTATCCTACCAACAGTCACAATATATTTAGCTTAATACCATAAGTGGCAAATAAAAGCATCATATCCTCTAATTTGAGAGCATGACAGCAGTGAATTTTTTTTTGCATTTTTGCTTGACAAATTACTAACACAGTTAATCAATTATCAAAATAGCTGCAGATTAATTTTCTGTCTCTGGCAGTATAGATATTTCAGATTTTTCCATTTCCTGACACCAATGTCAAATTGTTTAAGTGGTTTTGCATACATCAGTAGGCAGAATACACTGCAAACAGTACTGGGCTTAGGGGTCTGATTCCCAGTGGGACCACTCATGCAAAGAAAAAAAAAAAATCTTGATACTGTCAGCTCTCTGGGGGAAAATGCTCTCAAAATCTTAAGTAAAGGATCAGTTTTCTTTATTTTGTTAAGTCTATATAATTCACAACTGAATAAATGATCAACAGAGTAAAATATAAGCTTACATTTGTCTTGCTAACAAATTGTTTTTTAAATGATTCTTTTACATGCTTTATTATAATCACTGTTCAAACCTTGACTTTTGGTCATCCCTCAGCTTTCCTCAAGCAAATGTATATCAATCCTTCTACTGTTTCTACAACTTGCTGAGCTGTGCCTTAATCCACTCCACTGCGGCACACATACTTCTTTGACTACATCTGTATGTCATCATTTAATATCCATTACATTTCCTAATAGAAAGGCATTGGCAGCTTCTTTTCTTAACTCGCGTTGCTTCCGCTGGGCAGAAAATTGGTAAAGTTGGAAGAACTGTTCTCATCAGTGTGGAAACTTTTTCTCAACAGGGTATCGTATCTCAGTAAATCCCAGAAGTTAATGACTGCTGTGCCACAGAGGGTTGCTCTGTTTTTCACCAGATGCTAGATTTTTGGAATTCCCTGGATTCTAATGTGCACCAGAACAGCAGTTTTCCAGCTCGAATCCCAGGCAGCATGTAGCATCTCATTAGCTCCGGTCACTGATCGAGTGTGACAGACATGAAACCTGACACATGCTGCAGACCTTCACTATACATTTCTTCTTGTTTCCCGCAATGCTTGAAGAATGGTTTTCTGCATTTGTAATTATTTTTCTTCCTTGGCCCTTTCCTCAGATAAGTCCTTATAGTGTTATTCTTTTCAGCTCACATGCTTCAGCATTTCTCAGGAACTTTTTTTTTCATGTTGAAAGAGATGCTTTCAAATCTGACACAGATGAGTAAGTTTCAAGTCAAGCAGTTATGCCAAAAATGTAACTGAAGACATGAGCCACAGTGGAACCATAAGGGAAATGTTTATTCTGACTTCATCCTTTGTCCTTTTAGACCAAAATGCACATAATCCCTGTGTTGCATGTGTTTTGTGTGAATTATTTATTCATGTCAATGGTTTCTTGTATTGTATTTATAGATATATAAATATATATATATAATATATATGTTTATGTACACAACTAAAGATGAAATAAGCAGACTTCACAGCACAAAAAACTTAACCCACAAAAAATGGCTCCATTTCAGAAACAAAGTACTGACAGAAAGACTTGTAACAAGCGAAACTACTGCAGTTCTTACTGTACTTGCACAGGATTAGCATGACACTCGCATGCACGAACACACGCCAGCACACACACTGGCCAGAATTACACATGCACACACACAAAAGCAGACTATAATACTGCAGCCAACTGGCCCTTGAGCGCCACTGTGAATGGACTGCAGAGTAGGCTCTACTTTATCTGCTCTTTCCCTTTGCCTTCGCCCTCTCAGCACTGACAGCTGCTTCCTAACGAAGCCCACTCTCTTCCAAGCAGACCCTGTGATAATGAGGCTCTGCCCAGAACTACAGGCAACCAGGGAGCAATGTCAACAGCTTGGAGCTGACCTCCTGAACGGGCTTGCTTCCCCTCGTTCACTGAGAGAGCAAAAGCTGCACCTCATTGTTTGGGTGGAGAGCGAATCCTTGCCTCGGGGAATTGCCCGTGTCCAATACTAACAGTGAGCTGAAACAGTGTAGGGGCTTGATGTGCATACATACTGTAGTGCGTATTCATGAATGTGCACACACCAGCGAGAGTGCACATGTAGACAAGCATACACATGGCCACAGACAATGTAGAAGAGAATTACAAGTGATACGTCCATGTCACAGAAAAGAGGATTTTAACAGTGGTAAAACTCAGTTTTACTACAAATTTAAACATACCCGAGAATCAGCAGACCTCACCTGCATAATATTTTGTATGAACAATGAATAAATCAAACCAGTGTCAGCCAACAGTGGAGGGAACCAACCAGAGGCGGAAATCTTCATGAGCAAAACCCTTTGTATTGTTTATACATATGTAGAGTGATGGTCAGTGTAAAATTCCCCCTTCTTGCATTAATCCTGAATCTCCTCTGCAGGCCACAGATGAATCTTGTTAATGATACTTAGGACAACCAAATTATTATATTTTAACAACAATACTTATTGGACCATTTCTTTCCATGCCTAATGGCTGAAAAAAGAAACTTGAATTATTCAGTTTATCTTGGGATGGAGCCGAAGTGCAGCTGCATTACCACCAAGAATGTAATAAAAATTGGGACCTCAGTGGCTTCATTTTTTTCATGGACAAAACATTAACAGAAAAACTCTAAACAACGCACAGTGTGTGACATATTGAAACTATATCTTTCCGATGCATCCCATGGTGGCGGAGACCCTTTAAAAGACCAGTCTGTATTTGCTTTGGTAGTTACACAAACCCAACATTAATCACACTGGATAAGCTCTGCAATCGACAACAGACACCCTCTGTAATGAATAAGTCAACTAATCTGTGCCAGCTTACAAACTGCAAACTAGAATAAGAGCAGCCGAGGGATAACTGCAAAGAAAATGGAGTAAATAAGGATTTTCAACTCAATAGTGTGTCTGGTGAAATGAAAGTCTCACCAGACTGTGCTTCTTTTATGGAATTAATTGACTCATTCAGTGAACAAAAAGAAAATAATTCACAGGGAAGTTAAGAATCTACCAACAACAAAACTATGTCCTGCTAAAGTTTGGTGACAGTGCATTGTTAAAACACCAAAAGTTTTCTCAATCAAACCACCAAAGACAAAATATTATTAAAACATTCCCTACATTTTGCAGCCAGAGGAATTTGAATCATATTAATAACTACAGTCAGTGAAAGTATTAAACAATCACACAAGTGACAGGGTTTATAGATAGACTTAAAGGCTGTTGAAAAATTGGACCGAACACACTGAGACCAAACTATAGAACCAACATTACAGTCATCTGTGTGTCTGCCACCCAACATCAACACCATGGACAGCAATTGTGATAAAATGTAGGAACAGACAGATGCAGATGTGGCAAAAAATTAAAAAAAAAAAAAAGATTTACTCACTATTACTACAGCTGTAGACAGCATTAAGTGTAGGTGTTGAACCATCTCAGGATTTCACCCAGTACACTTGCAGGCTGCACTATCTGGGCCTTGTGTGTGATAATAATATTCCTTTATTCTAACTATATTTTAAAAAGTCTCTGTCCTTAAATCTTGCATTCACAGACGGGGTAATGCTGCAGGTACCCTAGGTTTAGTTAATTTGACAATCCCAAAATCATCCAGAGTCAAGAGGCAGTGGCCCTGGCAGAGCAGCAGAGGCAGGTGGAGGGTTGACGGGCTGCACTTGATCAACAGTATCTGCTGTGGTGTTCACTTCCTTGGCACTGATAGATATCCATAACTAAACTTGGGATAATTTTCCTAACTTGTTGGACTCACCTCGGTCCCAACTGTCTCCTCAGGTGCTGCAGCATCAGGTCTCCAGTCCCCTGGTTAAGACTTTGAATCAGTCTTTATGAAATGTGTAACTATTTTCTACTGTCAGCTTGTTAATGTCAGCTAGCCACGTCAATGCAGAGGCACACACTCCCACTTTAGCTTCCTGTCACGTTTGTCACGTTAATTATCACCTGAGTGGATGAAATTGCACAAAGCCTATCTCCACCCCTACCAACCATACTGAATATATCTAACATGTGAGATAATTGATTTTAATTTTCACATGATGCATATTTTTATATGTACATCATTTTATATTTTTATTGCACAAGAATAGTTTGGGGACAGAGATTTACAATTGGAGGTTCCCTATGAAACTATTAGTGACTGGAATTGTTTTCTGTGTTTGCTTGGCCTCCCGTTTTGTGCCTTAAATCTGTTTTGCGCATTTTTTGCACTAGTAACCAAAAACATGGAGCATAATCATAGAGAGCTACATTTTGTTCAAGTCTTCAACCCAATCACTTTTCACAGTCATTGTCAAAAGCAATGTGAAGATGATTTATTAAGTTATGCAAACTACAGGACCAAAGAATTTATTTATTTTATTTGCTGAAGATCCCTCTGCAAATTATAGTGTTTCACTTTTGGAACAGTCTCAATTTGCAAATACAGTCTGAGAGGCTCATCACACAGAAACTCTATGTCTGAGTACAATCAATAGTGTCATAGCAGGAGAGCATGTCTGGTATGGAGTGAAGGATATTTTATGGTTTTAATTTTCCTCACAATACTCATTCTCAGCATATATGTCCCATTTCAGGGTTATGGGATACTGCTGCATGTATCTGTGCCCTTGCTCTTGAATTGTGATAGCTGTTAGTTTGCTAGTATCATTTTACCTGTAAAAGAACAGTAAAAACAACATTGTAAAAACAAGTTGCCTTGCTGAAGAAAGATTGAAAAGGGTCTCAAAATCATGTTTTCTACATACGTTTGGACTTTTAGCATATATATGTATGAGAGTAACTAAAGCATATACTTTCCATGGAATAATTCATTAATTCACTCTGCACTATAACCACCACTTCAGCAATCCTGTTTGGCTCTTGCCAAGTTCACTTAAATGGCCCCCACTACCCATTAACAATGATCATAGGTCCTGCTGGCCACTTCCTCTTTGGAACAACATTAAGTCTTCTGTGGTACAGATGGCAACACGTAAGAAGATTATGGTGGAAAGTACAGTCTTCATGGTTGTAATTCAAACAGTTTAGAAACCACTTGAATTAGTGATAAATCCTTCTTAACTGGCCTGTGAGCAGATGTGACAAGTTGAATTATTCCCCCCTTACCAAGAAGCTTTGCAGGAATCTTGAAGCATATGGTGCCTTACGCCTCTATCTCAGACTGTAAATATTATTGGAGGATGGACATTCCCAATAGTGTCTGAATTCAGCAATACCAGCCAAGAGGTGCAATTTGTCTCCTTTTGTGATTCAAGGGTGCTCCTATTCATCTCCAATCATTAAAAAAAAGTTGGCAGCCAACTATGACAGTCTAATTTAATTACTAGAAGTGGAGGCCTGTCTGGGGCTGTCAAGAGCCACAGAGATAGTCATAGGCAACCAGATTATCTGCTTTTCTGACTGGAGCTGTGCTTCATCTTGGAATATAGGGACTCTATCATCTCTTTTTGTTCCTCAGATCAGTTTAAAATATGTCTAAATATACCACATAATTAAATCTGTGCCACATGGAAGTAGCCTCAAGCTACTTATACCTGAGAGAGTATAGTAGCTACGAGAGATCTAGGGCATTGTGAATATGACAGCAGTGATATTGGTCAATCTCTCTTCCTTGACAGGGAATAGAATATGACATTAAATACAGATTTTAAGTCAAAAAACAAATAACAAAACAATAAAAAGGCAAGAAATTACCATCACAGTCAAAATGGTTTACCACTTGCCGACTGAAAAAATACATAGTTGTGCCTTTTGTCTCTTGGGATACACTGTCTGAATATGACCTGTGTTTTATTTTCCTGGCTGTTGGGAACAGTATGTTGTGGGATGAGCCCCCTATGGTTTGTGAAAGCTGAAATTAAGATCAATTGTGCAGCACTACACAGACCGCTCTTGACCAAACTTCCTTTTGAAAGATTTATTGTACACTCAAAATGATTTGCATATTTACACTGTTCCACTCTCGCAAAACCATTCCATATAACTATTGTAATAAAATTATTTTTCATGACACAACAGGCTATACCTTTTCTATAATAATACAAGGATGTCTATATACAATACTGTACAATAAGTCACTTGATTACAGTTACAAGCCAACCAGGCTCACGAAGAAATGAACAGTCAGTGATGGACAGACAATCAAACAAGCATACATATTCAGTAATGGCATAGTTGTTCCAGGTCTACTTGTCACAGTTCAGGCCCATTTTAATTTCCTGTCAATCACCCCTATTTATTAACAAAATCTAAATTGCTTTTTCTATTTGTAGAAAAAGCAATTTAACCTTTGTGAACACACATGCATTTATCTCCAAAGTGCTGTAGCTGCATTAAAAGTCAAAATAACAGTTGAAGTATTTTCTTTAGAGCTGGATATCCTACATAATTTTCATTGAAGCAAGATTTCTTTTAAGTCAGAGCCTCATGTTGGATCATTAACAAATCTGGGACGTCCTGCAGACATGTTGAAAAGACCAACAATTATAAAACATTTCATGTGCAAAAGTATTTTATCATGCTCATAATCACCCTAATCTCCATTTCAACTGTGGGAGACTACGTTCTCTTTTATTACAAAGTCTTGTCTACAAAGAATTTGGACTTTTGTGAAAAGTCTTTATTATCCTGAAGTAGGATGAAGTTGGGTGTGCTAAAAGTCCGGTAAAGCTGAGCTGCAGGAGGCAAAATCTTCTCCACAGTCTCAGGAAAGCTGGATACATGTCGCCATCCCGAATGAATAATTTAATCCTCAAAGTGTACTTCAAAGCTGCTCACCAGGTGGTGAGTCTCCCAACAGCTGCCTCACAGCCCAGCAGACAGTCAAAGATCGAGCAAAATGATTTTCTCCAAATGTTCGACAAAACTGTGTCCGGATGATAACATTGTGTTGGAGTACAATCATACCTGCCAGCAGACGTTCCTTTCCCCGGTCTTTTTCGGCTTCTGTTCAAGGGGACAACAGTGAAACAGTGGTTATCCTGATGAAAGGGAAAGCTTAAATTGACGGGGAAGCTACCCACTTGGAAGATGATTCCACCTCTATTTGGCAAAAGGCTCCCTCATAGCTTCTCAAGATCAGCAGTACATTGTGTTGCTCCAACCTGATCTTTTTTTGATGCCATCACTGAGGATAAGGATACTTGATACATCTCCAGCAGATGTTGGCAATATTTATCTGGACATGGTTTTGAAATCCAAAATGAAGCAAAGCTGCATATGTTTGCACTATTTTAAATGTAAGGCGCTGAGAATTTTTTTTCAGTAAAACACAATCCACAATGGAAGTCTTGTGGCTCTGTGATTGGTCGTTATTGGCACTGCACAGAGACAAGCAGGCCAAAAACTGCTGAATGTTGATGATCTTTCTGACATGGCCAAAACCAAAAAAATCTTACAGGAAAGAATAATTTGTATTGAGAAGAGATGTTTGAAAAATAGGACTTTCTTTGTTTTGACAGATTGCAGCTTGCATTCAAACTTGAGGCAAGACAGTACACAGAAAACAGCTAAATATAAACCTCATTATTCTCCATGCTAACGTAGTTTCATTGACACTTGGGGCATAAAGAAATGGCAAAGGTGAAGAGACGGAGGTTACATCGGAACAAAAATGTGTCAACATGAATGAATATGATGGTATCAACAGAAGGCTCTAAATCAAACCATACGCTGTATTCCCACAAGATGACAGTCTGAGCCTGCCAGTATGTTTATTTTTTTCTCTATTGAAGAACATGATGCAGTGTATTTACAGAAATTGTGACTTAAATTGTGACCAGTGATAATTTAATGTTTGCACGCAGGATTGTAATGGCTAATTTTAATAAATATTAAACACATATAATATTGGAATATATAAATATAGTCAAGTCAAATTTATTTTCATATGACAGGTGTAAACTCAATGTGCTTGAAAACAAAAGCAAAAAAAAAAAAAGTAAAGATCATACATGACAAAAACATCACATTACCTTAACATTACATATATAAAACATATAAGATAAAACATAAGATAAGGAGATGTTACATATATAAAAACATATAAGACAACATATAAAATTAGAAGGTAAGAAAGTATTGCAATAAGAGAGTAGGGTAGGAAGGTATTATTATTATTGTTATTATTATTAAAAAGAAATAACAATAATTATACTGATTCTAAAATGAAAGTTTTACCCATTAACCTAACTAAAAGCTTGCGAAAAAAGATATGTTTTTAGTCTGCTTTTAAAAGAGGACACTGTTGTAATAGTTATAACTGTAATCTAGTTAAAACTATATTCAGAGAGAGTAAGAAGATGATTCCTCTGATGCAGCACTTTACTACGCTTATTTACAGCTAAGTACACTTGACACTGGATATTTAGGAAGCCACAGAAATGGGATTTGGCCACAAGGCGGAAGGAAAAAAAAAAACGTATGAAATGAAAACTGAGTAAGGGTGATGTGTAGAAACAAATCCATGATGCATTGAGCCATCTTTCATTTCCATTGACTTATTAAACAGAGTTACTGTGGGAGGCAAATGATGGAGCTCCCCTGGAACTCACTACATCTTCCCACTTAACAGGGAAGCAAGAGCGCGCCAAACCCTGCAGGCTGACAACGCTCACCAAACAAATCATGGCAACACATCCACAGGCAGTCCAGAGTAAATTGTTGCATTAACCCCCAGGCAAGGGTCCCCCCTCAACAATTCAATAAGCAGAGACGCATTCCTACACATCCTAACAGAAAGCTAAGGATTTGACAGCCCACAAAGCACGCCGGTGCCAAGCTGGGAAGGCTGTCAGTGTTATGGGTCAGTGTGTTAATTGTTTTCCTTTTCAAGACGTTTATCTTTTATGACTTCTTCTGCTGCAGTCATCATGGCACATTTTACAAAGAGAAAAGAACTGAAGTAAATGATTGTCACCAGTCATTACAAGTACCATCATTTTGACAATGTGCAAATAGAAAAGTTCTTCCCCCTGGAATAATGATGAACCTGGAATTATGGCGTTCCGACTGTGTTAAGAGATATTTAGCTACACAGTTTCCACAAACTAATACAACTTATTATTTTTTTAGAATTAACTTTAACTTTCATCTTATTGTGTTAATGTAAAAATTCCAACTAAAACTTGCATGTACTGCCAAGCTTCATTACTCCAAATAATCATTTGGAGTGAGATTGTCAGATGAAACCTTTTAAATTAAAGACTGCATGATCTTAAGTATACTGTTGCTCAAGCCACAGTGAGATCTTTCTGCATGACTCATAGTTTAGGAAGAAACTTGATGGGTCAGAGGTGAAGGACACACTGGCAGGAAGCGGACGCCATTATTTTGGCTTACTATAATCTCCAGATCAGATTAACTTCGGCTCAAATTAATCTAAAGAATTATGTGATCTGCAAGTCACGTCTCCCTGCCAACAGTATGTTTAAGCTATCTGATGTGGCGTACACGTTGTCTTCCTGTCTATTCACATACCCAGTGACACATGTTCTGTAGCTGGCATTGCTAATGAGATGAAATGCGTTTGTCTGTGTAGCCTTGGTGGAGAGCTGACTACAAATGAATGTGACTGCATCCACTCAAATTTAATTCAGCTTGATCGTACCACCACACACTTTTTCTCATTCTGACAAAAAAAAAAAAAGAAACACTTTGATATTTGCATTCAATATCATGCCACGGGACGGCAATTCCAAGTAAACCATTCATTATGTGAAAACCCCAGATTCTAAAACTGGAGATAAAGCATCCAATTAGCAATGTATGGTAATGTTGACATTTTACTTTTGCATTAAGTAATGTTATTCTGCATTTTGTGCGATGTGGTAGCTTTCTAAATCCTTTCTTGGCTCCACGTCTACATAATACCTCAATTATCCATAGATAAAAACTGAGAGTCACCACAGAAAGTCAGCACTGTTGTACACAATGTGTGCTATAACTGATATTTGAGTCTTGCATCATTTACATAACAGGATGCAATTAAATATTTAGAAATCAGAAAAGCGCTTTATAATGGGCTTAAGGTCAGGGCTGACGGCATCTCTTGCAACCAAATGAGAGCATTTTGTAAACATGTTTTATTGCAGGGAGATAATATTTGTTTGGATATGTGCAAATAAAGAGACACCGTATATGAAGGAGTGAAGCTCGGTTATCGGCAGGGGTAGATACTTCATTGGCCTACAAAACAGTCAGCCTGGATTTCTACTCCCCGTGTGTATATCAGTTAAAGGCGCCTTCTCATCGTGCTGTTGATATTTTTAGACGGCAGTAAAATTCTCTCTCAGAATGTATTGCAGCATCTTTCGGATGACTAACAGCATTTTTTTTAAAACTACAAATGTGCAGCATTAATAAATAAATCACCTTTTTCAAGTTTACAATCTGACATATTTAAATTGACCAGAGCCATTTGAGTGTGTGCAATTAAAATAAAATTTAAAAAAGACATATATTTGCCACTCAAAGTTTACAAAATGAATTGCACCAATTTGTAGAATTAATAGTTGAAAATATTTGGACAAAATGAAGTGTAGCACTTTTGAAAAGCAATGTAAAATGTTTCACCTTCACTTGCTGTAAATGTTCAGTTCACTTTATTTATTCTGTTCATTATTTTTGCATCATTCAATGTGTGCCAATGGCTAGAAGGTTAAACACACAGAAACAGTTGTATCTTATCTGGTTAATCTCAAATATTCTAATGTTCTTGTTATTAATTGCTTTGGCATCCTAAGCCTCTATTTACCATTTCTGATTTAAATTGTCAAATGTTGAAAGACTGCACATGTGCCTTGTCAAGCCAAACTTTAGAACTCCATTCAGGCTGCTCAATTCTCATGAAGCCAGACAATTTTTCCAGGTGCTGTTTTTTTCTCCTCTATCCCTTTTTTCCTCCCTTTGCTATTGAGAACCTCTTCCCCTCTTATAGACATGATCTGACAGGAAATCTTTGAGAGGCAGCACTGTGCTAACTGCCCAGAGATTTCAACTGTCTGTTCTTGCTGGAGGAGAAGCTGAACGCTGGCCTCCTATTAGTCTAAACACATGGAGCCCCCCAATCCCCTGTTTCTCTCTCACTCTCTCTCTCTCTCTTTCTCTATTCCTTTCTGTCTCTATCACTTCCTCTCTCTCTCTCTTTCTCACTACTCATCCTAGGCCTGGCGAGGGGGCTGACAGCTCTCAGCGTCCCAGCCTGTCAAAAAGGGCCTGTTATTCAGCACCCTCCCTCTGGGACAGGAGGGAAACACACACACATATACGCACACGCACACACACACGCATGGATCTGCAGACGTGCACACTCACAGAACATGCTTTCACAAAGGCCTTGTACACAACATACACCCACACACTGTCTCTCTCTCTCTTTCTCTCTCTCTCTCTCTCTCTCTCACACACACACCCACACACACACAAATATTTTTCCTATGCCCACGAAATACTTGCACATACAAAAACTTTTGACTGTTCTTAGAGGATGTTCTGCTTGTTGTCAGCATTTCTCAAAATGTGCTGACATTTTGCATGCACTAATCAGGATCAAATGTATTATCCATACAGACACTAATTTACTGAGCATTCGCCTTTTCCACAGCAGCGCTGACACAAATTCCTCTCTTTATGGAGTCCTCTTGTCAATCCATGTGATTGGCTGAAATTTACCAATCATTAGCTACAATTTAATAATGTCTGGTGAATCAGAAGAGCTGACAGGTGTCCAATCAGGAGTCTGAAATGATTCCTTAGAGATTTTGAATGCTAGCTTGCAAATGAACCTGCAGGTGCCTCCACAGCTGTATTCCCAAGTCCATCACAATACTATGTGCATACTAAGGAGCAAAAAATTGCTCATTGCCCAGCCTGCTGTCTTGTCCTGACTGTTTGGGGGATTTTTCAGATTTAACAATAGAGATATGAAATGGATATAAATATGTAATACCACAGTACCCACACAAAAAAAAGATAATTTGGGGGGTTGAAAATGCATTAATTTATGAAAAGAGATGAACATTTGTTAAATGCTGATATTCATTCATTCTGTTTAGTGGCATCAGTCAGGGAGATTAATTGGGAGTGTTTATAATATGTGATAAAAAAAGGAGAAAGAGTGCTGTTTCATCATTTTAACAAATATGATAGCGAGCCATAATCACACAAAGTGTTTGAAATATTTAAAGATCACTGCTCACTCATGTTGGCTCGTTAAAAAAAACCTGTGTGTTTCATATTCCTTTGCCACAGTGTAAATGATTATTTTCAAGATTAATAAACCAACAAATGACAATTAATTTATTCTCAGCAACGTAGGGTAAAAGATTAAAGGTATACTGAGTCTTTATAAATTAATTTACTGAAATTTATGTATTAATTTTGGTTGAGATCATTCTGGGTAAAACTATTTAAAAACATTTTCATTTACTTCACCAAGAAACACATTTCACATCGCAATTTCCAGCTTTCTCACTTTCAATATAGTGTTTTATAAATGCATATACACATACTCACATGTGCACATTCACCATTGCGCAGTCGATTTTTCATGTGTCGACATTTGGTCAATCAAAGTGACAGCAAGCTGTTGCTGTGTCGAATCTTATTTTTCCTTTTTATAATTCAAACCCACAGCCCAGGAGTTGCTGTGCTGTAATCCCTGTTCAACTCCAAGAAACAAGTAATGATTGCAGCTGATCGCATGTGGTGCCACTGGAGAGCTGGAGCTCTGTGCTCCAGAAGCCTTTAAAAACCATCTTAGAGTAGGGGCTATTTATTACTTGATTAGCCACACAAAACTCTCTTGCCCATTCACTCAGGATGTTGGAAATAATAATAGAGAAACAGCAGCAAGAAAAATGCCTTGTGTATTCAACCTTCACTATCTGAAACTTATCAAAGTGAGATAAAAAGAAAACAAAGGAGAACAAACTTTTCTGAAATGCCAGCTAAGCATGAGCATAGTTCCCTTGCTTCCCATGTGGCCCCTTTGTGAATAATTTCCCTCAAATCTGAGTAATCACAGTATTAGTGCCCTTTTTAAAAAGACTTCTCTGTTTGCTAAATAAGGAGCTCTCTTAATTTCTCTTCCCGACGCCGGCTTAATTGTGTTAAGAATTAATGGCGTGTTTTCATGGCCAAACTCACCACCACACACTGGTTACACTGCTCTACCTGCTGGGCCCAATGCCACACAGTGGGCCCAGAAGTGCCTGTCGTGTGCCAACTCCGGTCTCACTCCTGCTCGGGGGTGAGAAACTTTGCGCTATACATATGCATGAATATCTCTCATATCTCCCCAAAGGCAGCTATATCTCACCATTAGTCTCTCTCAAAAGTCATCTGTGGCACACAGTATTGACTTCTGGAATAATTTCAGGCAATCCCTGATGTGATTTATGATGATGCACATTATCGATCACTTAAGGAGATATTTAGGTATTCAGAATAAAAAGTTATGTTCTCATTACGTTGATGGTGTGAGGCGCCAGGCCAAGGGCAGAGGGGGGAAGTCACTGTACACTTTACCGGAGAGGTAATTAGCACGTCTGAGTAACAGCAGTGCTCCCCCTGTCTGCTCTCCTGCTGCTGAGGCTGGGCTGACTTGCCTTAGTGTTAGCACAAATTGTTACTGTCGCCCCACAGGTGGGAAACTAGCTCTCATCACCTCATCACCCCAGAGGATGTGAGACACAGCAACATATATTAAACTGCTATCCTCGCAGCATGCGGCTAGTGTCTTCATGAGATATTTTACTCTTTATGGAGCCCATGGGGGACGCACAAATCCAATACAGCTCCCTTTTAGAGGGGCACAGGCGAAGACATGCATACAAACAACTGGGATTTAGAGTGGTTCCTCTGCCAGAGGCAAGAAAAGTGACAAGCCATTGGAGTGCTTTGGGCAAATGCATCAACACTGGCAATGCCATGGGCTCTGAGACAATAGGAAAAATGAAGGAATTTACCTAATGTGAGATGGTGCATGGTTGGAGTCTTACTACAATTTCAGGGCTGTCATTGCAGACAGAGAAAGAGATATATTCCACCACAATGTTTATTCGTCCTGCTGTGTTCCATAATGCTTGAAATAACCATAATTCTAACAGTTGCTGGACTTTTTCTATCTAACAAATCACAACTTTATACTTATGGAAGTGTGGAGAAAACTTATTTGAAAACTTTTTTTTTCGTACATCTTCTTCCACTGGGCAGTTTGGCTTCAAACCAAGGATGCCATTACCCTCTTTGAGGCCTGCTGATAAGAGACACTAGACTGTGTTCGTGGCAGTGAAAAAAGAAACATGCGCAACACTTTCTAAAGCTGTTAATGTTTTATCCCATAATTCACAAGCCTGAGACTTGGGAGTATGTCTTTGTGGGAAAGCCTTGGCTGGACATGGTGGAACCAGCATCATTAGTGCCTGTCTCCCTGGGGTGGCATGTGTGGAAATTACTGCCTCAATCAATAAGCAAAGTCCAAGTGTTGAAATATTTATCCAGACAGAGCTGCGGTGGACTGTCTAAGCACTCTTCCTGCACCTTAAAGGGTTATTCAGAAAGCCATATATGGGCAAGAGTACACCTTGAAATCAATGGGGTGCCACTCACTGGCTGAGTGCTGAGTGCTACAGGAGTCCATTAATTTATTGTCGATATGGGGCGGAAACAGCGTAGGAAGTGGAAACTCCCCTTAAGGTGTACTCAAAATAGTGTTGTCACAATACTGAAATTTCTAACTTTGATGCAATAACTTGAAAAATATCAATATTTCATTTTGTGCCAAAACCTACAAACAAAATTTCAAGTGGCGCAAACTTGTACATGTATGATACCAATGAATGTCTATTTCAAAATGGAAAAAAAAACAACTGCAGATTCAAGTTGTGAAATAGTAGGTTTCTATTTGTCACAGGAGAAATTACAATTGGTGTTGACAGTGTCAGAGTGCTGAAACCAATGTGTTGTATATATATATTTACATAAAAATGCATCTATGCCAAAGTTAATAAAAAATATTCATTTGTAAGTTAATTTTCAATTGAAGGCATTTTTCAGACACATGTGGATACAGTCACATGTCAGTGAAAATATATCTATCATCTTGATATTCTAAAAAGATAAGTCACTGCCTATTTATATCATAAACATTGCAGATTAATTCTGCAAAGGCCAATACATATACACCCGACATCATAGTGTGATTCTCTCTGCAAGACTTCCTTTGAACTCCAACACTTAGCTTGTTATCTCACTTTATCTTCCCACAGAGCATGTTACGGACGATTAAAAGCTCTATGTGATACTTGGGCTAACATCTCATTATAAGAGAGAGCCCATTTGTATTGCTTACCTCCATAGTTAGAGTCTACAAAGGATGACAGCTGACTTCTCCTCCTCAGCTTGAAGTACTCTGCTGAAACATACGCTCATTACAGAACCATAAAAAATTGCTCTCGTTTGTTAATATAACATTTTCAAGACTCAACGATGGGCTCAGAACTTTGCCTGGTTCAAAATAGTGTGGTCCTTTGAGATGTGCAAGTATAAAATAATTTAGTCACCTCTTTTTTTTGTTTTTGTTTGTTTATCATTACTTACTCTGAATACCATTTTGTTCCCATTATTTTGGGAAGATAATTGGTCAGATGATGTCTCAACAACTCTCAAAAACATCTGAGCCTTTTCAGACCCTTGACCTTAATCAGATTCCTATAAATAAATTCTACAAAACACTATTTTGCCCTCTAGGAAAACAGGCACAGCTGATTACAATCTTTCATTTGTCCATACTGCTATGATGTAGAAAGTCACGGAAATTTATAGACCTCATAAAAGCCTAAAGAATGAGTTTTCTGTTCTGCAGAGGAGGCCGTTGTTGAAAACTGCAGCAGTTGCACAACTACTGCATCATTCCCCTAATGATAATCCGATCATGTTGATAAGCTAAAGGGGAAACACTAGACACTCTTGGCTACCATAAATCTCAATACTGGTATCAGTGTTAACAACCACCAAGGGGATATACAATGCTGGTGACTACACTGGAGAGTGTGTGCAAATACCACTTTCACTGACAAGTGATCATAAGACCCCTTGTCTCTGTCCATAATCATGTTGTACTCCTTATTAACTGAAAAGTCTTCATTAGCCACGGCGTTAAAGTGGTTCTATACTGATAAACAACACTGATAATTAACATTATCAGTGTTTGTAATTGTCATTTGTTTGCCTTGTTGGTTTACACTTTTACAGGTCAGCTAAGAAGCTGTCTCCATGTGCTCCTCTTTAGATGAGCCAAGATGCCTTTCGAATACTGTGAGTTCATCAAGGATGAAATGCACAGGAGGCCACTTTGCTCAGACACTCTCCTGACCCTGTTCACACATCTGAATGAAGATGCGACAGGCATGTGGAAAAGATTTCAGAGCATGACGTCCTCCTATTAAGCCCTGTATCCTAAAGAGACGCAATGTTACTGAGAGCATGAATGGAAAAAAGGGTTTCTGTGGGATACCAGAAGAATGTGCTGTACAGCATCCATGGAGCTGAGATGCCATCTGCAACCAATTCTGTCCGCAGCGTCTGACCTCCTATAATAAATCTGCAATGTATCAGTGATTGTATTTGCACACATGCAGGTATACATGTACATGTGTGTCCATTACAGCGTCTATATAGGTGTGTTGTTCCACATATACTTTTGTTTGAGTGTGTAAATATGTGTGTGTGCATACATACATGTAATTGAATGCGGGTGTATCTGTGTTTATATTTTCATTACTTCTGTGCTTGCAAGTGAGGTGTGTATTCGTGTGATCCGGTGTGTGTGGCCGGTTGCAGTGTGGGTATATGTGTCTGTGACTGTTCTACAATCTGTCTTTCATGGTTTAGTGTGGACGCAGTCCCAGGCGCCCAGCTGCTTTAGATCAACACTCAATCACGGTTCACCTCATCGTAGCTTAATTCTATCTGATTCACATCGGCCTGATCTGACCACCTCACTGTGTCCCTGCTCACAGTAACTGGCACTGTCTGGTGGAATTGGTTCCACATTGCTCCCATATTACAAACATTGGACATACTGTACTTCGTGTTTGTGCAAGGGTGCAGATGGCAAATCAGGACTGACTGCAAAATGTCCAAATTTAGTGTCATCTGATAACATATACTGATTCAAAATACTCCACAAATATGCTTGACCACACCTTACCTTTGCACAGGATGATAATGCATTTATGTGAGAAATGTGGAGGACAACACATTTAAAAAGGTATTGATTATAAAATGTGTGGTTGTTTATGCTTAGATTGCTGTCCTTTGTTGCTCAGTGAACATCTATCATTATGTGTTGTACAAATGAATCAAACTAGTCTATTCTGTGTTTACCACCATTGAATCATATTCATGAAAAGCCTCACACTCTTAGAGGTGTTAAGGAAAATTTACCTTTGTGGATGACGCAGATGCTTAATTTGTACATTACACATTTGGCAAGAATTAGTTGAAACCAAAATGTTTGGCAGCCTGAGAAACACGAAAGCTGCAGATAAAAAAAAATGAATCTTCCAAAGTGAGATTCAAAAGAGGCGTTTTTCTCCGAGATGAGACGCACTCTCAACGTCTGACACATAATACGCCGGGGCCTTGAATATTGGAGCAAAATAAGCTGAAAACATGCTTCTTGTAAAAGACTAGAAAATGAAAACAAAAGGCATTGCTCTGTGACTATGTTACCATGGTGTATCACACTGCATTTGGGACTTGCTGTTGCAATATGAGGGAAAAACCGCAAAGTTTACTCTCTCTATAATAAACTGACAAAGACAGCCCTCGCCAAGGTGGTGTCAGCCCGCCGCCCCCCCCCCACCAATTCCAGATGCTGAAATCCCAGTGTGAGAATGTGAGAAATGGCGAGAACCTGCTGCAGATTTATTCACTGCTGAGCTCCCTTTCTAGTATTCGATCAAAAATATTTGTGCACGCCGTCTCCTATTGTTGAAACAAATGAGAATTTTTACAACGAATTCCTAACACTCCAAGAGACGCCTTTATCTTGCTCCTTATTTTCTCAAGCTTTTGCAGCATGAAAGGATCACAGCGAACTGTAAAAAATATATATTTAGAGAGAAGGACAGAGCACCGTGAAAACTCAGGCATTATCCTAAATGCTCCTGAATTGATTTCAAATTGTTTCCAGGGTGTAAGCCAGGCCAGCCAGAGCAATTTGATCTGAATTTGTGTGAAGGCAGTCTCCTGTGTGCACTAGTTCTGTTAATTTGAATGTTCATTATTGGTTCATTAGTGACTTCCTGACTTTATAGCACCAATTCTTTAGTACATCAGTCCTTTTCTGAAAATAATTGGTAACATACTGTAACATAGACTGAGTTAGCCTGGTCCTGCATGACTTCATGCTACAAACATCAGTAGCCTACCCATTAAGTCTTTTCTAAGTCAATGTGCAGCCACATTTGTGTGAAGGCAAAGAATAAAGAATAAGTTCTGACAGAAGCTACACATCATACACACACATTGTAAGACTGTGGAACTTGCCGCATAAATGCACACATTAATGAGGAAACCTGATTTCCCAAAAGGTACTGCAACTTCTTAAATTAAATATTTGTAAATTAAAATATGAATTCATTTATAATTATCCAAATTAATAACACCCTTAGTATAACTGCTAATGTTAAATATATCGTGGTTATTATTGTGGGACATTTAAAAGCATAAGAGTCTCTTTCTTTAAGCTGATGTCAGTTTATCTTTGGTTGTAAAATACATTAAAACCAATATATTAAAACATTTAAAATAATATTCAGAACGCCTGGCTATTATCTACATAGCTAGTCATAACTATGCACAACTGTAACCTTAAACATATTTCATGACCTGACAGTGGCAGTGGAAATCCCAGGTTGTTATGCTCACAAACTGCTTTGGTTTCTCATCTGCTCCCTGGGTTAATTATGTGAGTTTCAAATATTTGGTGTCTGCTGAATATTCTCCTTTAAGTGGGGTCTACTGTGTTGAAATCCAACGCCCACCTTAGTCCGCTTTTCCTTTCCACAAAGTACACATGTGTGTTTGATTATCTCTCTCGCTTGGTAAGACAAGTGAAAAGGAAAAGTCAAGTCCAACTAGTACGTGTCTCATCCTGAAAATACCTCATCTCATAACAGACCTCCACCACAGGAAATAAGGAGCAGTCAAAGGTCAAGACAGAGAGTTAAAAAAAAAAAAAAAACATAACTTCTGGAGAAGGATTTTTTTTCTTTTTATTACATAGATTTTCTTCTCTTTATTTGAAATTGTATTCACATTGTAAAAACGTTCTGTATTTCTCAGTATTTACACAGAACATAATGAAATACACAAATTGAAGTCCAGTAAATACAAAGAATACAAAAGAAGCAGCCTAGGCCAAGTATATTGAACAGTAATGTGTAATATACTGTAAGATAATACAATGGGTGCCTGTCAATGAATATGGGCATAGATTTAAACCATGTGAGATATTTTCCAAGGCCTTGATACGATCTTTCGAACTGCGGCTGATGTTATTGTTTTGTCTCTGTCTGGTATGCATTGACTTCGCATGTCAATCACAACAGACGTTTTTCCTCGCTCTTCTCTTTCTTTTGAAGGCTGAAAATCCAGCAATATAATCATGTTTAAACACTATTTCAAGTTACTTGGAGAACTTTAAAGCCAGTTCACAAAACAAAGGCTATTCACAGCCAGTGGTCTGTGGAGTGTGCGCTCACAATACATACCAGATTACTCACCCTCCTTCAATACAGACACAATATATTCACTCCGCCATTTCCCTCCACGCTCTGTTCAGCAGATGCCCACACAGGGATAGGGAAAGCCATTGTATCTAATTGCAATGCTCAGGATTTTGATTACACTCTTGCCTTGAAAGCACAACACTGTAAAAGAACAATTGCTCAGAGAGCACCAAGCAGCAGGAGGTGCAATTTCAGCCCCTTCTTAATGAGAGAACATATCAAAAGGTAAAATGGAGGAATTTATACTTTAATTCCATTTCTGAAGTAATAAAACGTGGGGGCCCCTTAATTTATTAGTTTATTAAAGGTGAAACTCAACTTGGGACCATTTCACCCTCTTTGTGTTGTGTTTCAGGGATCCTTCCATCCTGCTCTGTTTTGCCCATATCTCTGAAATTATTAACCTCAAAGCGGACTTCCCCCTGGGGTTGAGTGATGTAATGGATTAATAAAATGACTATAATGTACTGTAGCTTCTCTGTCTCTAGGATATACTTTTCACATAAAGTGGAACCAGTCCTGGGAACCTATATAAAACTTCACGTCACATGGCCTTACAAGCCACAGACCACATCAACGGAAGTTGTTCATTAACTGGCAGTTTAACTTGTTGTCAAACTGAACTTGTGCAAAAGTTCTCGGTCTCTTTGGCTCTCAAGGAGTGCAAAATCTGATTTCAATATATTAATAATCAGCTTGTGATTCAGTGTTTAAAATGCTTAAAATTTTATGATTACAGAACACCAAAGTCAAAATCTGTATATACTTTATCGTCTTTAGAGAGAGAATATTTAAAATGTTTTAATTAAAAGATTAATCTTAATCTTAAATCTTAATCTTTAAACACAAATCAGAGTAGTCGATAAAATTCAATTTGATAGTGCAGAGCGAGCATAAAAAGTGTCATTGTGGAGTTCACTCTAACAAGTAATTTTTTGTATTATTCTTATTACATTTATCAGTCAGTAACCCTGTGTAGGAGGGTGTATTGCATGGGGTTAAATTGTCTCTGCTAACACACTTTTAAATCTTTGCAATCCAGCAATTTTGCGTTTTGACCTTGATCACTACAAAAGGAAGTGAAGTGCAAAGAGGGTTTACATCAGACAGTGAAGAAAAACTGCCTGTCTTTGCTGAGTGACTTCTGTCACATGGTAACCTTTACATTTTTAAAAAGTCAGCTTCTCAGGAATGTCGCAAAACAGTCATTATTGTCAGAACAACAGTGCATCTGTGGTCAACACAGATCCACTGTTTTGGATGGGTTTTATTGGCCCTAAATGTAATGCGCCTATGAAAGAAAAATACATGTACCCAGGAAGAAAATACATAAGAATCACTCAAGCTGGAGTTTTCTTTCAACTGCAGTTGAAGGAACTGTAGAACTGGAACAAAGGACTTTGACAGACCTGTATCGGTCTGCTTATATTGTTGAAAAATGAGGAGCAGGTGTTCTGTATTTGACATTACTATATAATTTGTACACAGTCAACTGTAGGTAGAACTGTACTAAATCATATTGCATATAGCAATTATGCATTTTGTCATTGCATGTAAATATGTTTTTGATAAGCTTTAGCAGCAGATGAAGGTTTAGCCTGTAAAATGCAAAGACGTGCTATTTATTAACCGCAAATATGTATTGTAAGAATGTTTGTAAGATCTAGTTTTTCTTAAAGAACTAAGCAATGCTGCTGAGTACTTGCAACAATTTAAAAAGAATTGCAATTATAATGAACTTTCACTTCTTTCAGAATTATTTTATTCATTATAAGTTTCATGAAATACAAAAGATTGATCTCCTTGCTACTTTTAAAAGATTTAAAATTTGAAAATTTATTCGAAATTGAAAGCAGAGTTTGTATTTATCAAGCATTCAGAATAACATACTTATTACAAATAATAATTTGGTGTATTATCCACACATCTTTCTTAAGCATACTTGTAAAATGCAGTGCTTTTACAACAGGTAGCTTCAGCCAAGCGACCTATCAGTCATAGTCTGATTTCAACCATTTTGATTAATTCACTTTCGGTTGCTCAACTTTTATGGTAACATATTAGTTAGCAATCCATTTATTCCTTCTAATTCTGCTGTGCATATATGACTCATGGGGGAAGGTTTCATACTGTAAACATGCTCTTTTAACCATTCAATAAAGTCCATCATTCTCTTTCTGTAATTAAGAGTAATTTTGTTGCTGTCTTACCAGCCTCATCACTGTTGAAGCTGTAATCAAAATTAAGACAGCTCTCTCAGGTATTATTAATATATTAATAATTGATCAGTATATGAATATATTAATCATGTATTAATCATAGCCCCAGCCTCTCTAAAACGTATAGTTCATACGACACCACAGCAGGTGGTGTGGATAGTTAAGTTAAGTCATGTATTGTTGTGTGATTTATGCTGTTTGCTTCTAGTCAACAGGCTGGGAAAACAACAAACTCCGAAGGTAAACAACATTGATGCACCGGGGCATACTCGTCTTGATTAATGAAAGGAAGTCAGATCTCATGCAGATTAGTGCAGCGGAGGACAGCATCCTCTGTGAATATTAATTTCCCTTGAAGAGGTGTTCTCGCCCTCTCTCCTCAAACACTGCTCAATATATTGGAGGAGGTCACCAGAGAAGGTCACAGACAAAGTTAGCTAAATTAAAGTGGTTCATTAATGGACTAAAAAGGTAGTGAATCCAATCAGTGTTTAGCTGTTTTTTTCTTCATCACCCATCTCTGTGTCCTAATGGATGCCATTATGTTTAAAGAACTTTTTGAAATCAAATGAAGTATTTACTTCATTATAAACAAATTGTCTTAGATATTTTTTTGTTTTGATCTCAGTCAGTTTCTTTTATTTAGTTCATGTGTATCTTTGTCTTAATCTTTTCTTCACATGTTTTTCAAGTCTCTTGGGTTTTTTAATATCGACCTTCATAATCTGGATTCTGCCCCCCCTCTACTTTTTATGTTCTGACATTTTTTATTTAAAGTAAATAAAAGTCAAGTAAATCAAAAACACCATGGGCAGAATATCAATGATTTTTACTTTAAAGTAAACCATAATCTGACAACATTTTACACAAAGGTTTTCTTACTTGTACAATTTGTTTCACTCTGAAGTTTCTCTGAGTTAAATATTTCAACACTCTTAACGCCCCCAAATATACAGTTTAAATTTAAAGAACCTGACCAAAGCCTTCATGAAGCTGGGCTCTTTGTTAAAGAACAACGCCGTTAGTGTTTATACTGAACAATGCTAAAAGTGACCTTGACAGACTCGGATACAGTAGCACACCCTCATGGTGACTGATCTGAAGAGATAGATATAAGATATAAGACTTATCCAGTCCTTTCACCTGTCAGTGTTCAGGGAAAGGAGGAAAAGAGGCGGCTGCTGCTTCAGGGTATCGGTGACAGAGTGAGTGTGTCTGAGGAGATTGGTGAGGGAGATTAACAGCTCAGTCCATCTCTGTCACTGAGTGCCGCTGAACCTTGACACAGCTTAGAGGTATTACGAGGTCACCGAAGTAAATGACATCTCAGCACAGGAGGAGGCAGAGCCAGGATGTATGCAGATACCTGAAGGTATTGATTGGTGGGGGAAATTATGCAATAATGCCATAACATGTCCTGCATCACACTCTGTACGCTTCACACAAGGTAATTCAGATCATCCTTCCTTCAGCCAAGGACTCTTGAGCATATGTTTTTACAGTGCTTTTGTGATTTTGAAAATGTATTGTAGCCTAAATTTAATGTTGCAGGCATGCTGTAATGAAAGGAAGCCTTTTGAAAATCAATATCTCATTCAGGAGCAGCAGAAAAAAACATAACATGATTCAGGGCTAGTCAGTGTTGCTCAGAATTACAGGGTGAGGGTAAAAATATGTTTCAGTGCCTTTAGTAGCAGCATTATATCCTATATGGCATTGGAGTTGAAGGGTATTTTGAGCTGAACTTTGACTGCATTGGAAGTTATATTATGTGGGTTTTGCAGTGCCAGCCTTGCTCAGCTGTCTGGTTAATACTATCATCAAACACTTTTTCTTCCAAAGATGGAGCACACACCATGTCTGGTGCAAATCTCTTTGTCTGTTTTGACAGAATGTTGAAGAAGTAAAAGCTAACAAAACTAACAAGCAGGTTTCTTGACAAACAGTGCCCTGTGTGTGTGTGTGTGTGTGTGTGTGTGTGTGTGTGTGTGTGTGTGTGTGTGTGTGTGTGTGTGTGTGTGTGTGTGTGTGGTGTGTGTATGTGTGTGTGTGTGTGTGTGTGTGTGTGTATGTGTGTGTGTGTGTGTGTGTGCATACCTGCTTCTGAGTAAGGACACACACATATACAGTACCTGTGTTTGTGAATGTGTGTACTCTTCCTCCCACAAGGCATGTGCTGTGTTGGAAGTGTTTCTATACAAAAATAATCCTGCTTTTTCAGTATCAATAGCAGCTTCAATATCAGCTGCTATTAAGTTAGATTTCCCATGGTTCCTGCTCAGCACAATTTTGGATAGATTAAAAAGCAACTCAGAAGGTGCCCAATAAATCAAGTGCAACGCAATGACTCAGGCTTCTGTGTGCCAGAACCTGCGTGCAGGATATGAAAAATCCTAATGCGCTTGATAGAAGTTAGTCTAACTTCAACTTCAGAGCTTCAGAGCTCCACCAGTCACTTCCCCACGCAGTTAAAGCACAAAGGCACATAAAGAAATGAAAAGTGGTTTAATTATTACATATAATAGTCAGTGCAGGGGTGGTAAGTGTAATGTGATTGGATAACCTGTAAGTAAGTGAGTAAGGTGGTGGTCAATCTGTTGTGGATACTGGGAAAGCAGGAAATACGAAAAATGTGTGTGTGTGTGTGGGAGTCTGAGTGGGTGTGTGTGTGAAACAATTATTCCAACTTTCTTCTGTCTTTTTAGTTAAATTGTATGGAAGAAGGATTCATTTTGCATAAATAAATAAAATGGCATCAATGAATACTTACTGAAGAATTGGTGAACTAAATTGGCTTGGGATATGTGTGGGTGTGTGTTTTTTGTGTGAGTGACTGTGTAAGGAGGAACTATTGTGTGTGTGAGTGTGTGTGCTTATTGCTCTCGGGCGCACAGCAGGTGACGATAAGGAACCATGACAAATGCACACACTCACAACCATTTACAATCTGAATAGCAGTCATATACTGTACATTTCAGCGACTAGCCAAGTGCTTACACTGGCATCCATCATTGACATAACAGGTGGCCTGAAGCTGACCAGGACAGAGTTGTGAATATCAAACTCAAATGTGTCACAAATGAGCGCTGGAGTTTACATTCCCCTCTTTCCAAATTCAACGTGGGACCGCAGTGTTTCTGTGCTGCAAGGCTAAAACTGCAGTTCAGTTTGATTGCAATGTGAATAGACTCCTGGAAAGACTATTTTGCAATTCTAGTATGTCTGCAAAATACTGCATGCAGCTGCGGAAAATCTCTGTTCCACCTCCTTCACTATGTAGCAGTTGGATATATTACGACCAGGCAGTCCGTCTGCAGTGGGCTGGAAGATAACCAATGTTTCCCCTGAGGATAAAACTTATTTCCTCTTAAAAGAGTTGCTATAAATACTGACTTGATTTACACTAAAATGTACACCTGTGGCATTCGAAAGGGCATTTAGTGAGACAGGCTAACAGCCCAATGAAGTGTCCATGAATCTCCCCATTTCCTCTATGGATAAAGGGGGATGGAAATTCATGGCAAACTTTATACCTTCGCAGCAGCCATAGAGTGGTTATATATCCAGAGCTGCCATATGACATTACACTTTCCCATATGTTTAGAGCTGTTTTTAGTCTTGCATCCCGCTGTGCAGTGTACTTTTGACCTCCCCATCCATAAAGGGCAATGTTCATGAGGAGAGCCGTGTCTGTCACACGTCCAGTGGATCCATCTGGAGCTTGGCTTTGTGTGTGTACACCAGTGCTTGCTAGATATGTGATATTCATTATTAGAGCTGAAGTTATTAGTGGACTGACAGAAAATTAATCTAAAAATATTTTGATTAATTGATTAATAGACTGTATAACCATAAATGCCAAACATTTGCAGGTTCCAGACTTTCTTTTTCTGTTTTATATGATCATTGGTTAGACAAAACAAGATATTTCACTATGTCACTTTTAGATCTGGAAAATTGTGATGGACATTTTGAACTATTTTATGACATTTTATACATGAATGCATTGAGAAAATAGCCATTATATTATGATAATACAGATATTTAAATTGATAATCCTTATTATTAATACCATTTTTAGTAGTAGTGTCATTGTTACTAATATCCTCCTCCTCCTCCTCATCATGATTATTAACATTATTAACTGGCAACAGCTTTAAATTAAGATGAAAAAAAAATTTAAATACAAACTTTAACAATTTAACATACTTACAAATATAAAAACAAGGATGCATGTCACAGCAAAGCAGAGTGATTGTAAACAACACAAAATGGAAGAAGAAAAATAGAAAGAAAGAAAAATAAATAGAAACCAGCAGTAGAGCGGAAATAACACACATCAAGTAAAATTAAAAAGGTAATTACAGTTGCTTAAAAGCCTCAATTAGCACATCAGCGAACTTGAGGATTAAATCTACTGATTAATTAAATATACTTTCAGCTAATTGTGCAACAATTTAGACGCACAGACATGACATGATGAAGAAAGAAAGAAAGACATCAAGTCAAATTTGTGCACATATTTTTGTTGGAATAACAATCCATCACCCTGATAATTCATCCAGGCCTCTTTAACCTGACAGACTACATGACTGAACGATTGTTTTGTGTAGATTGCGTTGAAATAAGCATGATAAATCTTATGTAGGACATAAAAACAAGGATACACGTCATATTAAATATAGACAGTTTTCAGCAAATATTTTTCTGCGCACTGTATTTTCCACAAAGTGTGTCACTTCTGTATGTGCTCCAGTAGTGCAAGAGGCAGCTGTCTTAAAAAGGTGTCTAACATGAATCTGAGTTTTATACTGTGCCGCGCTGTGTGTATGTGCATGTGAATCTCCCTGTCTATTTATCTACAGAATGTTTTGCTCTCTTCTCAGGAGACTCTGCAGACATTTGGTAGGCATATTCGCCATTAAAAAACAGGACCACAGGGGACACTAGCTAAAGATAGGTACCAGGAAACAGCCCCAGCAATCCAAAGCATATGTGGTTTGATATTCCATTTGATAAGTTCCTACATCCTGAGTTAAATTATTTCATATGCTAAGGGAACATTGAGAATTTCGTGTCTGTGGAACCAAAAGGAAGATATGTGTACTGGTCATAAGTAGCACCACATGATTTCTTTAATACATCCAGTATACTTTGGGCCAGATTTAACATTATGATCATGTTTGTACAAAAATGTAATATTCATTGACATTATGAATGCTGTTTCATTTTTATTCTGGTTTCAGGCAACAACTGCAAATCATAATACACAAAGGCCAGAGTAGAATCTGTTTAGAATTAGTGAAAAACTCAATTAAATGTGGAGGAATTTGTCAGTCATGTTATATCCTACTGACGCACTTGGCTCAAGTGCAACTAGAGGTTATTCACTCTACATACAGAGCATTGATTCAGAATTGTATACCTGAGTGCATGTCAGCTGAAGGAAACTCAAGACTATATTAAAACAGATGTTTCCAGTATTGCTGACCCATGTGATCAGCAGGTCAAATGGCTGGTCAACTGCTCACCCTTGTGAATGACATGGAAACTATATTGTAATATAGCTCTCGGTGGTTTTTAAATATTTATTGGAGAAAGTGTTAAATGTGTTAATTCCCAGAGTTGCTTTGCTGAATGCGTGAGATCTTTTGTAATGCATGTTTAGTACAGAATACCACAATATTTCCCTAACCTTAACTATGCCGTAGCTGTGATAGGAAGACATTGCATAAGGCAGGAATTTTGACACTAGATGTAAAAAACAAAACAAAACAAAACAGAAAAAATAAAAGAAGAAAATTCTATAGCATGTAACTAGGGTTTTTGCAGAATGTTGACATTCTTGTCTGGGGATAGGGTTGTTATGTCATTATGTTTTGATGGGCCCAAAGACATTATGTGACCTGCAGTTCCAAATATGGCCATTACCCAATGCTATGCCAAAACTGCCGAGCACTACCCTACGGACATTAGAGAGACTCATTAGTCTTACATGAGACAGCATGGCTACATCAAACCCAGAATGTAACACACTCTTAAATCCTAACCATGTCATTTGACATGTCATGACTGAAACTAAATATTGCACATTTGGTTACCTTAGCTTATTAAAAAGGTTGCATTCAATTAGACATACCTTACAATAATACTGCTACTATAAATAAGTGAATGTGAAAAAAGCAAAAGCTTGGTTGCTCAAGATTGCATTCACAGTAAAAAAAAAAAAAGAAAACACAACTAAAAACTGATGGAGATTTTGGTGTTTGGAAATTTCCTTGAAGAAAAATGCCCCAAAATCTTTAATGTAGCTAAAGCCACATGCTGAAGATGCCTGCTATAGACCTAATTAGTCCACTGTAAATGTGGAATCTGTATGGAATAGTTTACCAGTCTTATTTGTTGGAAATCACAGAAGGTTGTGTACCAATGTTGTCAGATCCCGGCACAGCATCAGAAGATTTAACTAATTAACGAAGGTATGCATGGTGTTTGACCCATGCATAATTAAGTGCAGCACATTCCTCAAACTAGAGACTGCAGATGGAACGTACATTTCATTCTTGCAGCTGTAGTGTAATGGCTTCAGGTATTTAATCAACTGACAGGGAACGACCTTATATATCTCACAAGCATCTGTGGATGACATTACTCGACTAGGATAGAATAGTATTAAAGAATGCATTTTGATGTGCATTTTGATCTGTACTAGATTCATGAAGGAGAGCTCTGTACGTGTTCCTTTGCCGACATGAAAATTGCCTTTGTGCTTTGCACCGTTTTCATGCCAAAATGAGATACTAGAATTGCACTGAACCACCTGATCTGCATAAGCACAAACTCAGCTGCACCACTCCACCAACTTAAGCACGGGTGGGTTCGTTTAGAGCCACGGAATTCCCAAACAGGTGTTAACACAACAAAATGGATGCGTCCAACAAAAATTTCATTTGCAACTGTACTAGCACTTAACATCAGCATAAATTTAGAGGCTTTAAATGAACAGATTAACAACCTGACCAGTCGAGATCAACTCTTTCTGATGATGACAGCCCTAGCGACTGTTCCCATAAGTGAAATGAAATGCATTTGCTCTGCTTTTCTTATGCGTTTTGTTTGTTTTCTTCTTGGCAGTATTTCTTCCTTCTGTTTGCACTAGAGGTCAATATATATCTTACTGTTAACTCCTGTGAACCAGCACATTGTTTTGTGATAATGAGAAAGCATACGGTGTCTCTGTACAGAGTATTAGAATTTCCATTGAATGTGCATACTCTCCCTGCCTCTCTCTCTCTCTCTCTCTCTCTCTCTCTCTCTCTCTCTCTCTCTCTCTCTCACACACACACACACACACACACACACACACAGGCAAATTGTCATGTATTCAAAAGTGCTACCTAGTTTGTCGGTGCTTCAGGACTAGAAAACACATGTTAATTTTTTTTGCACTACCTAAAACACAGTCATTTACATTGTCTGTGTGATGTTTTACATTACAGAGCAAAATTCTTTGGATGCGCTGTATAATTGCCACTGTATACAGTGAAAAAGTTTTGCAGATGTCACCATGGTATTGTGATTTACAGACACGGCTGCCAAGACTAGGATAGTCTGTCAAGCTGTATGGCAATTGCCAAGTGTGTAGCAAAGACATGTGTGGCTGTGGCTGGGTTTCACCATGCCGGCTGTCTGAGAAAACACTTGCAGAAAGACATTGTGAGTGTCTCAGCGTGTACACCTGCCCTATCCTGCTGCCATTCCACAGTAAATGGCTATTTATCATGGCAGGGATGGATTTGACAGCCTCTTCCTCCCGTTCAAATTCAACAGCATTCACAGGCAAGGTACAGGGTAAATTACGCTCTCAATTCAGATGGAATCAACCTTATGAGGGTACAACTTTTGGGTGGCAGACTGGCCTGTAGGTAGCAAGGCTGTCTACCAACTGAGAGGCTGTTGGCTCAATCTCTGTGGCTGACAAGGAACTTTATACCAGCGGTAGAATGACAAGTGGTGGGTGGATACTATTATACGATACACTCTTTATTAGAACCACCTGTGAAATCTAATGCAATTTAATATAACAGCTCTGCCATAAATTCTACTTTTAGGAAGCTTATACATTTTCAGTTTTTGTCGACATTGTTAGAAAGGTGATAATTCTCCTTTATGTTTATCATTGAGGTCATAGTGGGTGGTGGTGGTGTACTGGAGTGCATTATATCTAAAAGTGTTCCTAATATTTTGCTCCTCTCATGTATGTCAATGGGGTGGACAAAGCAATAGGAACACCATTCAATATAATGCAATCCACTACACCACCACCACCCACTATGACCTCAGTTATAAACATAAAGTAGAATTATCACCTTTCTGACAGTGTCAACAGAAACTGAAAATATATGAGCTTCATAAATGTAGATTTTATGGCAGAGCTGTTGTTTTGGATTGCATTAGACTGCACAGGTGTACCTAATGAAGTGGCCGGTGAGTGTATATCTATGGGACTCGTCAAGCATGCTGAGATGCATTTAAGCCAGTGAGCAACAAACTCGTCAACACACTCCTGGATTGCAGCTGACCAAGCGTGTTGGATTCTCCGTAGAGATGAAACCTCCTGATGACCATCATTAACACCTGGCTGATCATTAACAATTGATTAATTTCTTATTTAATTATAGTAAGAACCCAGATAATATTCTTTTGTTTTTTACAAAACATTTACTGTATTTGATTTTGTTTTTCAAAGCTGTTACTAATTATTTAAAATGACCTATGCACAACAAAATGATACAAAACATGAAGAAGTCACAGAATCTGATGACAATCAAAAATAACTGTCTTAAAGGTATACCTATCATATTGCAATGTATTGATTTAATTATCTATTGATAAATTAATCAATTGAATGGAGTATTGCACTTACTGTTAATTAATGTACAATGTAGAAAGTACTGAAACGAATATCCAAATGAATTGTCAGTCAAAGCACAGCACATCAAGAACACACATTCCATTTACCTAAAAATAAGTCATCATCATATTAGTGTTAGAGGGCTTGTAGAGAGTAATTAGTGGACATGAAAATATTCCAATGAACTGTGCTAGGACATTTACTGATATCAAGAATATCTTAATTAAATCCTGTGTGGCAGGAAGTTCAAGGATGTCCTAATTGTATCTTTTACAATATTATCTTAATTCAACAAAATTTAAGTGCAAAATTTTTTTTTTCAAACCTGCAGTAATAAGTATCATTTAAACTTTTACTTATAATTCCTTTAAGAATTAGCCACTTTGTTAGATTGGATTTGAAGGATTCCTGGATCCTTTAATTCAATCAAAACTCCAGCTAAGGTTTCTAAGATGTGGTCAATGCCAGACCTAGAGAGACTAGCCAGCCAGTCATGCTGCTTTCAGCCATGGCTTTATTTATCTAGAACTGCTCTCCTTTTTATTCTTTTTCTTCCTCATTTCTCATTCCTCTTGCCCTACTCGCGTTGGGCTCATCCCCCAGACTTATTAGAATGGCTTTGACCTCATTATTCTGCATAGACCCAGCTGCTTTCTCCTTTTTAATATCAGCAAAAGCTACAAAGAATGAGAGGTGTGTGTGTTTGCGTGTGTGTGTGCGTACGTGTGTGTGTGTGTGTGGAGGTGCGGTATTGGTCATCAAAATGTGTCCAAGTCCCACAAGCTGTGAGTTAGATAGAAATGAGAAAAAAGGAAAGAAGAGGAGGTGCACTACTGGCCATCAGGGAAGTGTGGGCAGACCTGGGGAGACAGGAAGATGCAGGTGTTTGGCTGGTTTCTGTGGAGCAGGTGTGTAGTGTGTGTGTGTGTGTGTGTGAAAGAGTATTCACACACTGGCGTAAGGGTAATACTAGTCAACAAAATATTGAAATAAGCACTGACACTTCTCAGATTGAGAAGAATAATTTTGACGAGGGACTGCAAATGATTACCGCATTAGAGTCCTTCCCTCAAAAAACAACACCTGCACACCTCCGGCTTCGTGGACTGCATCACACACAGAGGAGATAGATGTGGATGCCCCTGCTCCCGCTCTTCGTCTCTCCCTTTCTGTTATCACACACACAAATGCACAAAGACACAGTCCACATCCTTACACACAAACACGCTCATACTTCGTGGCAGGTGGCCAGAAGGATGTAGGAGGAAAAAACATAGTTGCTAATAGATTCAGGGTTGCAGAACACTTTTTGAAATCAAATTTAATGTTTTTTAACACCTTTTTAAGATCTCGACAGAGAAAATTTCATTTGCCTTCCGCAACAAAATAAATGCACATTAGGGCTGAGCTTCATGATTGAAATCAATTTCACAATATTAGTAGGGATATTTTACTGGATATTTTTGTATTTCCATATAACAGTCATATGTAAAATCATATAAAGAAGGCTAAACAAATTAATTTCCACTGTTACACTTTATATTAGATAAAACTCTTTTAAAAAGCATTTTAATTAAAAATTTTAATTTTAATTACAATTTGCTTGGAATTGTTAATTTTGACAACACTCTGTAAAACAATAATGCTGTTCTGGTCGTTCTCGCACTCACAGAGTGGGCTACAGTTAATGCTCCCCATTAAGACGCATACACGGTACAGTATATCTACCTTTCATCCACTTTAACAGCCCATTAAATCTGTAAACTCCAGCTAAGTGGTCACCAAATTAAAAGTCTGCTTCTCTCCTTCATGTCGGATATTGGTTGTTGTGGCTCCGCACTAAAAACATTATTACATTCATTATCCAGATTCTAGCAACTATCAGAAATAACAGAGGGCTTTGTATCTCCTCTGAAATCCCCTGGCCAACTGTCTTTTGCTGAGCATCTGTACTGTTTTGTGTACTTCTTTAATCCTGTTACCTTGGTGAGAGCAGGCGGCCTGTGGAGAACCGATCGAAACATTATCAGAGAAAGAAAAGAAAGAGCTGGACTGGAGTGAGTTGCGACTGAAGACCAAACCAAATATAAATTAGTGAATCCTGTGGGGAGATATTTCTCATGCAGCTAGGCATCACCTCATAATTTAAGATCTATTACAATTTAAAATAAGGATTTTAAAGATATTTTATGACCTTAAATTATGAAAATCTTATTTAAGACTTTTTAAGGGAAAGTCATTGGGTCATTACATTTTACTTTTGTTGCCCTCTTTCAAAAATTAAAATTAGAGCTCATTTGTCCCCTTATGGAACTGAAAAATGTGCCTTGAATGTAAATGAACAAAGCCATTAAGCATCTGTAAACACAGAATGCACACAAGATTGTCTATGTGCAAGCATACATGCATACATACACAGGTGGGAAGAAGAGTTTTAGTTTACCATTAATCTTCTCTGCTGGCTTGATAATTTTCTGTGCTTTTATTACTCAGCATATACAATTTACAGTTACAATAACATGACCTTGTGATCAGGTTGTCAGACATTCAATAGAATATGTTGATTGTAAAAGCTGAGAAATTCACATGTTTTATCTCTTATTAAAAGGAAAAAATAGCTGAGAAATGTGGTGTAACATATAGTTAGGAGCCCTCTGGTAATGTAGTTTAATATCCCTCAATAAAGACAGAAGCTGCCCAGATTTGTCCCCCGCTAAGCGAAACAGTGAACACCTTTTGATGGCAGCGGAGAGCTGCTGAGAACATTAATAACAGCCGTCAGTCTGCTGTACGTCGCAACTTGAAAACAGGATCAAAAGTCAATAACACTTGAGGTCAATATTAAAATCAAAAACTGAGTCACAAGTTAAGAGATTCTGAAATGGGGAAATAATACCGGATGAATAATTTATCAATTTCAAATGAGAACACACCGATTCAAGGATGAACACGCAATCCTGTCACTGTTCACCCTATAAATAGGCACTGTCCTTGCTGTAGCAGCTGAGCCCATTCAAACATCGTGGATATACGACGGTCCCAGGAGAGACGGCGAGAGAGAGGTGTCACTGGATCACAACAGTAGAAATAGACAATGGTTACCATGTAGCCTTCGCTGCAGTACCCAGCAGTAAACATCTGTGCCATTACGGGTGTGAGCTCCAGAGGATGAGGCCTGGAAAGAATCCGAACAGGCAATTAGACAACCTCGGGCCAGCTGCTCTCCATCCCTGCAGCAGCGGGGCCTTCTTCTCTTGGAGCTAATTACATAACAAAGACAGTCTTTAATCAGGTCTTGCCTGTCCCCTCCCTTACCCACACCCCCCCAACAGCTTCCTTCCTCCTCCTCTTCTGTCCTCTATCTCCCCTACTCATCCTCTTGCAGATTACATGAGCGAGAAAAGAATAAATGGCCAGCGGTTACTCTTCCGTATGTTCAGCCATGCTGCTGTCCAACTGGCTAACTGGTCACGGTTAGCCTGCTGACCTTTCTTTGCTCACAAGGACCCCGACCATAAATTAATTTGATAAAGAGAAGGAAAAAGAAATATGAAATCAATTGTGTGAGCTGGTTCAGCAGCAAAGAGTTTTGAAAATGTGAGATCTGTTTCTTTGTACTGTTGGTTTGTGCTATCTTTAAATGACATATATAATGTTTCTTAAAATAATTTTATCTTAAAACGTGTGTATTTATAATGAGTTCAAACTACACTTTCTACTTATGTTTCTTTTGAGAAATATTTGTGTATTTTCACAATTAAATACAGTTATGTGGCTGTGAACAGAAAAATGTGGGTTTAATAATGATATCTGGTGTCCGTAGAACATGTCCCATTCATCCCACTAACTGGCAAAGGTTATTTGTTTGTCCACCCCCACAGATGAAAGAGAGAAAACACTGGTGCAGAATAGGTTTTGAATTGGTGAAGTTTCTGAAGATAAATAAAGTCGATGGGATGGGTTTTCTTCTCTCAGCTATGGTTAGAATGTACCGAAGACATTTCTGACAAGCTGATAAAATGATGATACTTTCATCCATCCATCCATCCATCCATTCATTCATTCACTTTCCAGACACGTTTTGGTGGCACCAAGTGAACTTCAAACTTGTAATATGTTCTCATAAAACTTAAGAAAAGAACAGAAAGTTGTTGTTTTTTTTTTAATTCACAATGTCCCAGGACTCATTTCCATCTGACCAGTTGTCATCATCATCATCCATTCTGTCTGTGAAAATAACTAAAAACAGGTTTTGAGAACCAATTGTGGACTGCTAATGGCAGTGGTTTGGGGGTTTCTTTGTGTAAATCCAAGCCCTTTTTGTACCATACAGTACATGTCAGTACTATAAAACACCATTAATGAGGGCAAGACTGTCCAATTATCACAATGGAAATTCCTGGAGAAGGCCAATCCAACCCAAAGCACATACATATTGTGCACATACATTGTTTAGAATCCTGATCTCCACCAAATGGCATCAGAGAGCCATCTGTGTCCGAGATTATTTAACAGATTCCGTCTTGGTTCTCTGTCTTTCTGTCTCAACAGGAATTCCTCTTGTGCCATTGAGACACAACCATTCTAAGTTGGGGATGAAACATCCATCACAGTTAATGTTCTTAAGGAAACTCTGGGTTATCCTAATTATCGCAAACACAGACTAGCACAATTTACTTGTTTAATCAAATTGTGTGTTTGTTTAATTAGCTGGATTTGTGCACAGAGAGGGAGAGGAAGGAGAGAGAGAGACTAAGAGAGGCAGGGAGAGAAAGAGAGAGTGAGGTGGCTCTGCATGTACAAACTTTCTTTGCCTGAGGACAGAGGGAATTAGAAAGAGAATTACCAAACCATTGTAGAATTTGCACTCAAAGCACAAAAAATTGAGACATTTTACGAAAACTTCTACAAAGACTGATTCAAGGTAAACTAAATCTGCTTGACAACCAGGAAACTAAACTGAGCACAAAATGGTTGACATAATAGCACAATTATTGCACTGCATACTTATTCCAAAGTGTATTCCTTTGTCTGCCATGCCCAGTTAATTTAACTATCTATTTATAAAACTGGTTTAGCTTGCAGTAAACGTAGATTTAAGCCACTTTTTCTTCGCTTTTGGCATTATTTGTTGTGTTGCCATGTGAAAAGGCCCTGTCATTTAACAATCTGTTTTGTTTATAGTTTCTATAATGTCAGGCTGAGGTTAATTGCATTTCAACTTTTTCATACGTAATCCACCTTGACTTTCCACTCTTATTTGCTTTGTTTGACAAATTAAGCTCAGGAAAAGGAGAGATCATGTGCTCTTTTGAAGTCACAGATTTTTTTCTGAAGAAGGTCTCCATTCACATTAGTCCACCATAACTCACTATCATAATTACTCTGTCCTCTCAGAATGCAATATTTAACTCCCTGACCTTTGCTAATAAAAGCAGTCCTCATTTAGAATGATTAAAACAAAGGACAAAATCAAGACTGTTATACAAAACCATAAACATTACTTCATAATTTAAACTAATGCTGCAAAGAATTCAAATTATATATATGTATACATCTATGCATATTTGTTATTGTGTTATGTAATTCCATTTTTAAAAATCCCATAATTTTTTTTAGAATGAATTTAAAATTTAATAACATTCAAGTCAGCAGATGTGCAAGTACTTAAATAAAACCACATTTTTCATGTCTTTACATGTACTGTACGTCTGCAGAATTTGTATCATAGGTTGTATGGAGACTCTTATGTATAAAGATGCAAATCAAATGCATACAAAATTACAGAAATACAATAAGGCTTTTAAGACTGCGTTTTTTTCAAAATCATAAAGTACATTATTATTCTATAGTCTAAGTGCTTAGTGTACATCCTCATTACAGCATGATCGTGTATCTGAATTTAAAAAAAAAAAAAAAAAGATAATAATGCTTAATTTTGTAGTATATACTTTCATTGTCAGTAACCTTTACAAAAGAGCTCAGGTATCATGGTAGGCGTAAATGTGAAATTACACAAATCAAAGCAGCAGCAAATGTTAACTTTGCAAGAGAAAAAAAAGAAAGAAAAACAATGAATCAAAGACATGAGTGCCTAAAGTCAGCCCTTTTCTCAAGTGGAAGATTGTGTTCTTTTACTGCGGGATACAAGTGCACACATGATCCACTCCTCATCCTGCACTGCAGTTCCCTGGCCAAGTTCTCTGAATCTAACCCGCTACAGTGTCAAATGAGACCAATTACGTCTCCCACCAATCAATCATTCCCAGCAACTGAACCAACATCAAACTCATTGATTGAGAACAAGGCCCCGGTCGACGTAAGGTGATCAACCCCTCACAACTGCTCTCAGCCACATTGATTTTTTTGCCACTGCTCTCTGGGCAGATAAATAGATATTGTTAGATAAAGTACAGTAGATAACACTTACTGTTATCTGTAACTTCAGACTTTTTTTTACATAACTTCTAGGAAAATTACTTTTGAGAAAAAAAGTTGGACCATTCCCAGGAAAGTCTTATGAGATGAGATTAAAGACAGACGGACTACAAAGTATGATTTTGCATTCAGCATGATGTTGCTACATGTTGCTATTGACCTACACACCAAAAAGAATATATAAAACCATACCAGGTTTCATTTTAGATACTTATCTCATGCTTTAAAACAAAAACAACAAAAAAAAAAAAACTAATGATCCTCAACCAAAAGAAGTTTTACTAATTTGATGCTGAAATTAACCACTGTAAAAATCATTTTAAATGGCAAATAGACAGACAGAGCAAAAAATAAATGTTGTAGTGTGGTGTTTGATAAAGAAATAAGAGTCAAAGGGGGAAAAAAAGTTAAAAGTTTATCTGAAAGCTGAGATGATCTACAAGTGGAGAAGAAATGGTGGGCGAAGGGATGTGGGAGAAGGCTATATGAAAAATGTTCCCTCATTTCCTAAGCTTAATAAGTTTCAAAGATACATGAGAAGTATTGTTTTATCATTTTCACCAGGCTCCAGTATGTGTTTTTGTTTTGTTGTTGAAGATTAATCCAATTTCTGATTGATAAGTAGATTACAGATACCGTAGGCACACCCGCTTCTCCCTAAGCTGCTTACTTAGTGGATTCAGCAAGTCAACAGTTACAATGATAATAGGTCTGGTAGCTAATAGTGAAAGGGTTAACCGTTGAATTATTATGTGCACACAAACACAATAAGTAGGCTACAATACAGAGACTATTAAATATTATGCATGTGTATTAGAATTTCATATACCCAATAACATTTCATTGCATTGTGTAATGATGGTATGAATCATTTTTCCTGCATCCTGGATGGCAGATGATTGTATTAAATACATCTATTGTTACCTTAAAATATTTTCTACCCTCTAATGTCTCGCTCCATTGATCTTTCACTTCTTTCAAAAGTAATAGTTAATAATGCACTCAGAGAATTGTCAGCCTTGTCACTCAAAAGAATCGCAGTGACTGTCTACAACCAGAGTAAATTTTTTTCTGCTTTGCATCATACGGACTCAGGAAACAAATCTCTTGCCCTTGTTGACGTTCAAGGACACACAATGCTGTGTGACCAGTATTATCAAATTGTTACAAAGACAAACCTTGAGAGCCTCAGGCTACAGCTGCCTGGGTAAGTGTTTTGAATTTTTTATGAAGCGTACCTGACACAGAGTGCTGGATTCTGTGATAGTGTCACAATCATAGGTGGGTGCCAAATAACTATAACTGCTATATTACTTTAATTATAAGTAATTTTACTCAACTGCTATTGTGCAGTAGTAGTTGACATTGATTTTTCAGACTGGAATACTCAGCTATATTTTATGTCCAATTTATGGAGATTTACTGTGGAATATCATGTCGCATTGCCACTAGGATAATATATATTTAAATACTTAATTTGTGTATCCCTTTTTGAAAACTCAGGAGAGAAATTCCTGGAAAATTCTTTCCAGGATGCTTGTCAAAGAGATAAAACATGTTGACGTATTGATATAATTACTATTTCTAATTGTCACTTCAAAATGTTTCATAAGGTTAAAAAAATGCTACTGTACTGTATAAAAGACAAAGTTTCAAATTACTGTTGTGGTTGACATAAATTCGAGATGACCGCAGCTGCAGTTTTTTGATAATAAATCCACCTTTTTACAGCGAGTATTATATATTCAAAAGATTTTCGGTAGATTATCACTTCATACTAAACAGTAGAGACAATTCTATACCCATGCTAGTTGGGATGGTTTTTAGGTCACACTTACATTGCATTTTGAGGACATACCACTTCCTGAAATTGGTAATATGTATCTCATGTTAAAACAGGATCTTGGAGTGGAACATAACACAAGGAGAGCAAAAGAGAAAAGTTGATTTATTTTATGGGAGGAGAAGAGAGGTGGAATTGCTAAAAAAAAAAGATGTATGTGATTTTAAAAAAAAATGTAATCAGCATTTAATCGATCTGTATAATAGCAATTCTGAAAACACAGGCAGTTGGAGCAAAAGAACAAACATATCATTAATAATACTGTACAACATAATGATACAACCCCTCCTGTCTCACTGGACCAATATTACAAGGAGATGACTTTCCTATTATAATAAATCATGTATATCACAGATACAGCATACATCATGCATTTATCTACATGCATTTTATTAAAGACTTGTTTCCTATCTTTCTTAATGCCCTCTTAATTATGAGGATTTATATTGTTCTGAATGAGTTTTTTGTAGGTTACGTCCATCAGCACAGCTTCACAGTACTATTAGAGATAAGCAACATATTCAAGGGAATTACAGCTGTAATGTATATACTATGGCACAGAAAATCTGAAAATAAGATGAAACACTTCTCTTAATTGTATATCTTTCATGGCTCTGTAAATGAATGTGGTGTACTTTTTGAAAGAGGGAATTCTGCTCTTGCATTTTTCTTTGAAACGCAGAGGAGACATATGGAGGCAAAGTGGTGGAATCTAATCCAAGACTAGTTAATGAGCACATGTTGCTCCAGAGGTGGTAGACTGAAACACTGAAACATCTCCTTAGTACACAAGATGCCTGATATCACATCATACAGATGTGAACAATAAAGTAAACATCTGTAAGAGATATTCGTCCATCTTAAATTTCCATACTGCAAACAGACTCTTCACTGTTAGACCAAACAAAACTTGCAGAACTTCCTTCCTGGCCTTTTTTTTTTTTGCCATGGACCATTATCTGTTTTAAATGCACTTCCAATTGAGCCTGGAAGCTGTAAAACTGGAGTCTGGCTGAGTGGATATTCTGGGACTGATCTTAGAAACAGTCAGGTTTTCCTTTAAAATCTGCATCTAGTGGTCCACTAAGGTGGCCTGAAATACAGCTCTCATGCATGGTAATTAGATAAAAAGGTTCAGAAAATGTTGGAAACCATGTGATGACCATTTTATAACAGATAAACCAGATGATACAATGAGACGAAATTGTCTGTAATAACAGGAAGGAAAATGTTGGACTAACAAATGTCAGATGAATGTGTGGCATTAATCCCCTTCCTAAACCAAAGTTAAATCCTGTGTTAAAATATGTATAATCCCCTAAAATTGCAATAAGCTTACTTTTTGCTAGATTAAACCTACTTATTCTACAAAGTCACAATAAGGAACAGACATTTGTTAGGGTATTGTCTAAAGTATAATCTTTTGATAATTATCAGTTGTAACTTATGGACACTTCTTTGGATCACAGAGACTTTTATGGAAACACTGTTTATGAGTTTTTGTTAATGCCAAGCACTAACTGTCAAGTTCTCACTTTCAGTCAGGTTATAGATTAGATATTGGTTTTATTTCTTCTTTTTTTGTAAATGTGTGTTTAAGATTTAAATGTTCAAATATCATATCATACAGACAATGAAGAGGCAAATACAATAATGATATATGTTTAATTTTAAGTGAGAAAGACCTCTAGCAGCCGTAGGAATTATTACTCTTGTCCATTGGGAGTAAATGACGGGGCAGGGTGATGTTGTTATAAAGCCACAACTTCCAAAGGAGGATGTGAAGGTGGATGGGTGGATCGAGAAAAAAATCTAACCTTGACACGAGGGACTGAAGTTGGTTTCCATGATGTTTCTGTTCCCAGCTGGAATCAAACAGTGGACATTGCAGTTATGTGGTATGCGCTTTAACCTTTCTGCTATCAGGACAGTCAAGTAGTCATTATTTAACCATGGATATGAAGTTCTACTAACCTTAACAAAGCAGCTATTTAACCCAGACAATGATCTTTCCCAAACCTTAACCAAGTGGTTTTTATGAGTGATAGTCATAGAGTGTCAGATGAGATCAGAAAACATTTGTATTTTTGCAACAGTGCTTTGAAACGATTTTGGAAGGCTTCTTTGGTATCATAGTAAAGTACATTCTGATAATTAACTCTATAGCATCAGCCACCTTTTTGTTTTTCTGGCATCTCTGTTCAAGACAGAGTTAATTGATTGGATGGCGAAGGGCGTAGCATGTTGGAATATGAGAACCAATTAAAACTCTTGCTTTAATACTGCACAATAAATTGTGATTACCCAGACTAAATGGAAACAACATGCTGTGCCATGCACTTAGTGTTAGCCAGACAGTTAAATGAATTAAACTGAATGAATTTGAATCACTGTCACAGACATTAAAGTCACGATATTGAACTTTGAATGGCTGACAAAACCAACTTCTCTAATTCAAATGTGGTGAATCTGATTAGAGGCTTTTCATGGTGCATGCTGCAGACAAGCCTAACTGGAAAGAATTTGGTAATTGTTTAGTGTAAGGAGCCAATTGAGGCCAAATGTAGTTGTGATATGTGTATTTGACTAAGTCTGACTTCAAGCACATAAGTAAAATCAAAATTTTGACCATTGCTCACATTAGATTTTTAAGTCTTGGTTCAGAGGAACAAAATATCTACATGCAACTCACTGAATCTTTCCCAGAGATCCCCCCGCTGATAGTGCTTAAACATAGTCTTGGCACATATAAAAATACTTTTTTCTGTGCCCAGAAGATGAGTTGAGGGCACATTCTTGGCTAAGTTGGTGGGCATCATGAAAAAATGCACAGTGGCTGTTTAGAATGGTATAATGCCCCCTTTGTAGATAAGGAATTAAATAAATCAGTGGTGAAGAGATAAATGAATTTGGGTGATAGGAACGATTTATCTTCACTGCTTCACTGCACTTATTTACCAAATCTTTGCTCTTACAAAGGGCTGCAACGTGGCCTTTAACCAAGAAGGACATGTCAGTGTGGCTTCGGTGGCAGCTGTGGTCATCAGTCATCTCAGCTGGATTTAAATACTTCAGACAAACCCATACATCTGAAACGGTTCAGGGCAGATGCTCATGGTGCCTTACAACATATGTTATTTACACACAATTATGGGAATGAACTCATGTCTGGTGACTGTTTTTCCATACACACAACATTTAAACATTTATAAGGAAAATATCTGCATTTCAGTGAGCAACATACTGTACATTACACTGACTGAACCACAGATCCACAGATCTGAAAAAAAAAATAGTTTCAGTAAAAGGGACTGTTTGAATGGTCTTTTAACACTCTCCTCTCTCAGTTGTCTAATTTGTTCTGGCGTAAGGGTAGTGGATAATTTAACTAAATTAATTCGATTCAGAAACAGGCTCTGGGACTGGCAGTGGAAACTGTTCTGGCATTCTGATGTAGAAATACTTAGAGATCAAACAGGATGAAGAAATATGAAATGAAACAGGTTGTTTAAGCACTGGATGGAGCAGATTTGAAATAATGAATACCAACAAGTGATAACCAAAGTATTCTTATTACTGCAGTTTAAGTGAGCATCAAAGTAAAAGCAAACTTAACTCTTTTGTTACATATAAATTTATGTACAGCATTTACTTGAATTTTGAACAAGATAATAGTTTTCAGCTATGGGACACTGCATGTCAAAACTAAAAAGCCTCATTGGAGTACTGTCTCATTTTTTAAAAGATGATTTTGAGGCATTTTTGCATTTAATTGATAGTATATATACAGTAGTTGAGACATACACAAAAAATGTGAGGGGGAGATAACATGCAACAAAGGTCCCCAGTCAGATTTTAACCAGGGGCGTTGCACTTTATGTGAAATGTGTCATAACCACTGTTATTCCTGATGTTACGGTGTATTTATAATCTTCATTGTTTTATTTTTTAATTAATTGTCCTTTCAGTAAAGAGAATCCCAGCTGTCATCACAATGGGTCAGCTCAGTGTATCAAAATGAACCCCTCTGATGAGTAACCTGAGTGTGTGTCCAATGCGCTACTTGAAAGAACAACCACATGTGAGGGCGTTAGTCTTATCAAAGATCTATTGATCACTTTGTGTGGACATTTTTCAGCCAAGAACAGCAGCATGCCAGCGCTTCACCTCCTGCTGCTGACAACACAACTTCAGCAGCACCACCTCCTCATTAATGGATGATTTTTTTTCCATTTAAAGTTGACCAGGCTCCCCACATTCTCAACCATAAATCCTGCCCGGGTTTTCTACACCCATTTGTTCAGAGGCCTCCCCGGAGCAGCGCTGGCAGGGGCCCAGTCCTGGGGGTTCGATCGCCCTCGCCAGACAGATGGCCCTCGTGCTGTAATGGCAAAGTTCTTAACAGAGCCTTAAGCTTCCATCAACAAGGCCTTGACTGATGAAGACACTCATTATTCCAGGTTTGGGGCCATTAGTCTAAGATCATGCCATCTATCTTATCTTGTATATGGCTGCATATTTCAGAATGATGTCTTGTGTTTTCATACACAGATTTTTAAGTGTTCTTGGCAACCACAAATAATCTTGCAAATGAGATCATCCACCCTGAGAGAATGCATGCAAATCATCCACTATATCTATTTATATAGTAAACACTTAGCAGAACCCTGACTTTTCACTAAAAAGGACTTGACAGATGAAAATACTCAGCTTTCCACTTTAAGCAGCCTTTGATCTGGTCTCATTTTCTTGTGTTCTTCAGGTGCAGTGAAGATCGAAGCTGAAATACAGCATTTCATAAGAAAGGCTTTTGCTGACTTTAATGATAAAAGGAAAGTATAGTTTATTTTCTACACACATTCACGTAGTATATATTTGTTGCAGTGTGTGTTTAAGGTGGATAAGATGTGTCTGTAAACAAACCTAGTATATGGCTGGACTGTGTATGCTAGATGCTAGATGTGGTGACATGTGGCAACCAAGCCCCCAGGAGGTGTGCTGGGCTTTGACGGAAGCCAATGTGACATAGAGCCTTTCTCAATACTGAGTCCACCAAGTTCAGATTTGTGTACTTGCTAGTTCAGACTTGGCAAGTTTGACTCAGGAGTACAAACTTCCGAGGACGGGAGGACGCTATACGATCACTCTGCAACTGGAACAGCAGCGTACCTGCTGACAGCAGCAACTCAGCTTCAACATAACGACCTGACTATACTGTGATAAAATAATCTCAACTCAAAGCTCCAATAACAATCCCCCCCCCAAAAAAAAAATACATTCATATGTATTAAATGTGGTGATATCGGTACTTATAGAGCCAGAGAGGCAGTGCTGTTGTTCTGTCCAGTAAAAACATGAAGCTTCACTTTACATTCAGACAAACTAATGTGGCAGCTACAATTGTTAGATTTCATCTGTGAGACCAAATCCTCCAAAAGGAATTATATCATATATCAAAATGCTACAGAAACATTGGAGCCAGTGGTAAATTAACAAAGAGCTGCACAGATCAGTTCATCGGATAATATGAACTGGGCCTTGTACAGAGTCAAGCTGTAGATACAGAAGAGAAGAAGGTAACTTTCATTAAATGAAATCACCATACAGAAATATAAGCCTAGAAAAGGTAAACCTCGAATGCCAGTATAATGGGACATAGGACTCAGCAGGCAGACAGCCGATGGGAATGGATTGGGAATCAAGTAAACAACCAAACAAAAATAAAGGTAAAATAACAGAAAACCAATGGCTGGCCTGGTCTCATTTGAGAAAACAAACAAAGCACATACGTTGCCAGCCCCAATGTTATAATGTGTAAAATATTGCACATATTTAAAAGATGAAGAAGATAATAAAATATGCATGCAGCAAAGTCAAAGAGGTCTCTACTGAGACTGGTAAATTTTTATCACTTCATGATTACCTGCTGGTAATGTGACTATGCATGTGCACCATTCACCTAGATTCCCACATTAATAAAGCGACGTGTTAACCATCCTACGGTGAAAATCACGACAGCAGTTGGTGTGAAATGCACTCTGGGATACTTGGCTGTCCCAAGCTTTAGCAGCATTCAGAGCCTTCATCCGACCAATGGTGTAACTTCATCACTCAGTCAGTTACTCAGTCACAGACATTCATGTTTATAGGGCAGGCCCTTCTGTTGTGGTCCAACCAAAAAAGATCACTGAATGATTTGCGTAAAATTCATCATCTTTCCAGATTCAATGGTTTTCATTATGGTCTTGCACCAAAGGGTTTGACAGACATTTTGTCACATAGACAACTTTAAGATGGTGAAACTCCAACATGCTATTTTTGTACTTGTGGCTTTTCCTGCTCATCCTGCTTTTCCTGCTTATCTAGATAAAGCAGATTACAGTAAGGCCCAGCATTAATCTTGCTGAATCTCTGCAGGAGTGAGGCTAGCAACACCAGGTCAGAAGGTTACATTAGTTGTTGATTTCTGTGGGAGCAGTGAGGGATTTTGTCAAATTTTAATGAAAGCTCAGGTCATGTCAAGTCATGACTTAAGTCATCTGACCTGCACATAAATCTAAATTATCATTCAGCTTTTATCTGTCAGATACGCTAGGGTTTTAGATATAGCATTCATACTCTATGACATAACATCAAAGTGGATTTGCAGCCAAGAATTAAAATAGAGAACACACCACTTACCAGAAAAATAGACTCAAAGAATAAAACCAAAATACTTGCAATCCCATACCATGAACTCATTTAGGTAATAGAGAAGCTGCAAAATCAGTAAGACCTTGGAGTTGTCACCCCATAACTACAACATAATTAAATGAAGATTACAAAGCAAGTCAAGAGTTGATCATCAGAGGGTTATGGGCTAATTTAAGTCATTGACTGATGAATATCTATCAAGATACAGAAAGAAAACAACATGCCTCTCTTGATCATTCTGAAACTTTTGGCAGAAGTTGAAAGTCTCAGTAAAAACTGCGGACTCCTCTTGATCACTCTGTGGTTTGCTTAGGGATGCCAATGTTTACAGAGAGGAGTCTGATGAAAAACCTTTGATTGCATGATGAGCATCCGCATACTCACTCTCTCAGTGTTTTGGCACTTCATATACTATATCTCTAACTTCATACCATCAAATGACTGTCCAAAAATGAACTAAAAATCATGAGGGATTCCTTTCTAGCTTTCCTGATTAGTGGTTGACAAACCCAAGCGCTTAAACCAAACAGCACCTTTTGTGGTATGAAAATCATACTGAGCTGACTTGGCAAGTTGTTTATCTTCTATTTCCCTTTGTGCCATGACATCACTGGAAGAGACGCTAACAAACGAAGTCTTTGTTCAAAAAGCATTCTTTTATATTTTCAAAATCAGATACTACCACAAGACTGCATATTCCAATTTTCTTTAAAATGACAAAAACATTTTTTTTCCAGGTGATGTATAATGTTCACATTCTAAGTGATATACAGTACATTGACTGTGTACTGCCTCTTCACAAAGTTTAAGACAGATGTATAAAAGATGAATGCACAGATTAAATAAAAAGCATGAAAAGGTGTATACACATCTTAAAAAGTTGCTGCACCTTTGGGAGTGTGAAATAAAGGGCTGGCTGCACAGTGGAACCAGAGTAGCACTGCAGTGCTGAATCAAGAAAATCTAAACAACTTTGTGCTTATTGGAAGTGGAAGTCTAGTGTAGCCTGTTTACAGCATCACAGTTCCAATAATAGATAGTAAAGAGGAAATGTCACACAGAAAACAAACAACAAAGTAAATTAAATTTCATCCAGCTGTTGTAACTAAGGTGAATATGTATATGACAGAAGACAATCATATTTAATCTCCTCTTTACATACTTAACAAGAATCCTCTGATTTATTTTGTTCGTTTTTTTTCCTGTTCTGTCCTCTACTCTTTAGGTATTTTGCCTCTTTTTGATGAGAGTGCATCTTTTAAAATGCTTTCAGAAGCAGAAAATGATGCCATGTACAGGTGTACACAATGAAGAAATATAGCTGAAATTTTAACTTAAAGACTCTCTTTTCCTGAAAAGGGGTTCAAATGCACCTGTATGTAAGTCTAAACTGTTGGCACAATCATGTATGCATGTGTTAAAAAAAAAAGAAAAAAAAAGAAAGAGAGTTTCCCAATGAAGAGTCCAGGTACGGTCTTTCAGAGAAAACTGCCACAGCATCTCAAACAAACAAATATACAGCCCCCTAAACATGTTTCCAATGACAGATGATGTCCCTTTTGTTTCAGGAAACACTGAATTCCCTGTCTGTGTGTAATGATGCACACAAAACCTTGCAGTTGTGTTTGCGTGAGTTGCATGAGTTGCATCTGCATAAACTCAACCATAAGCAAGTTTGCTCTGAGCCATGAAAATAACAGATGCAAATGCAAAACATGGATTTGCACCTGGGAAACATAGTACTGCAACTGTGTATGTGGTAATCTTCCTTATTATTTGCATGAAAATAGAGCCCTCAGTACAGTACAACATTTTTTCAAACCAAGGACCCCTAAACTAACACACATTAGACCACGGTCCCCCATCTGATAAGATGTTTGCTTTTAGATGTTTTATTACAGAAAGAGTATGAAACCCATGACTAAAATAGTCATACATTCTGTCATTGTGTTACTTATAGATAGAATTATAGTGTAGTGCTAGTTTGTGTGCGTGTGTGTATGTGCATGTTTCATTATGGCTAAAAAGAGAAAAAACAAGTTTATCTTACCAGATATTGCATATATTATAAATAATGTGACAAAAAAATATGAAAATGTCTTAAATTGAGTGAAATAGGTTGTGAAATTATTTTAATTTTCAATTTAGACAGTTGCAAGTCTCATTGGAGACACTTCAATAGCAACTGTAACAAGATATTCTTTAATGCATGACTGGTCCTATTCTCCAAATGGAATATAAAGTGGTTCAAATGCCTGAACACACCATTTGCTGTTGGCAAAAGCAGACACTCCTACCAATACCTGGGTATTTACGGGTCACCTCCTGATTAGCTTCCATCGTCATTAATGATCCCTTCATCTGAAATATCATTTCAAGACTTTGACAGTGTGTGCACCAATTTTCAACACGTTGTTAGGGGCACTGTCGAAACAGAAATGAATGACTTTCACGGTTCCCCCAAAGCAAATGGCACCACAAGTCATGTTAGACTTGTGAGGCCCAAATGACTGACTGAGTGAAGGAAGGACTGCAGGAGAGAGTCATTATTTTTAAGCCTCTGGATCTGAGCCCAGATATTTTGAATTGGTGCCTAACAGGAGATTAGGACAAAACCTACGAAGGACTTGTCATTTCACAGAACTTTTTATGAGGCTCTGCAATGTATGGTGAGTGATGAGCAACTTTAACTGTGGCCTAACTGCGTGTCAGACTGGACCATGTTTTATCTTAGCATGACAAGCACCTGCCTGCATACAGATGTTACTGGCAATATTTAACATCATCTCTGGCTTTGACTTTGACATAGCAGATTTTCCAGTTTGACAAATGCAAATTCCTAACACCCTGTCCTCAACCACAAGTGTAACTGGGGATCATTAACCGCACTCCGCATCATTTAGTGCTTTCCGAAAAGTCTTGCCATTTTAAAACTCCCTGCTTTCAGGCACATACATCTCTCCATATGTTGGAGGCCATTTGCTGGGATCGCCTGAGGGCTCTTAGAGAAATGCAGCACCGGCCAGAACTCTCCCTTGCAGTCAGGAAAAGAGGGGTCAAATCTGTTAATGATTGGCCCATTTCGCTGGACGAGGTGTGCAACTGGCCCCGCTGCCCCCCATGCTCCCTTGTTTTTCAATTTGCTGTCCATCTGGCTGAACCGCTCAAAGACTTTCCACCAGGAATGCGGGTTATACTTATGTTAGGAACAGAAGAGTGGATCATTGTTCAGATCTCTGCATCACAAACCTCAGATGGAAATAATTTCTTTTTAAGCTGGTATAAGCTGCTAAAGATATTGTTATGAATCACACTTTGATACGCAAACACTTCTTTGAAAGTTTTGAACATCAAAATACATACGGTATAAATGTGCATATATTCTATTAAGAATTACACCAGCTAATTCACAGGATAATGAATATAAAAGCAAATATTCTCAGACAATAAAGGTCTGTGATTCCTGTGAAGCGGAAACTCCAGGCATACTGAAGTCTGCACAAACAGTCCTCCCTTTGACGAGGAAAACACTGCTTTGTGTTTGATACGAATTATAGCCTAATCCCTACTCTACTCCATCCCTGTTTTCAAGACAGATATACCAATATTCACACACATGGGTGGATCCAACACGGAACAAATGAGACACAACAAAAACATGATGATTATGTTGTTTTTTTCCCCCCATCACATTGAATTACATCTTTCATGCCTCCACTTCAGCTCCCAAATGTATCCAATCCAAGTTTCTCCCCGTCAAAGTCGTATATCCATTGCTCTTCTCATGTGTGATGGACAATGTTTACCATGGCCATGATAAACTATTTCCTCATAAACGATTTTGTCACGGCCTTCTGCTGGCTGTCATGTGGGATTCCGCCTGCAGACTAAAACAACCATAATTCACTGGGTGTATTTACCTCCTCAGAGGACAGAAGCTTGACAGATGATAAATGGCCACTGCTGACAATCATCAACACATACCACCCTGTGTTTGCCTTGAGTATAAGTGGCGCCAGGACATGGAAATAAGACTTTGACATATCACACATGTGGAGAGAGACATGGAGAGAGGGAAAGAAAGAGAGAACAAGAAAAGAGAAAGAGAAACCGAGACAAAGAGCTGGGGAGCCAAGGCTCTATTAGAGACTGGGAGAAATCTCTGATATGTATATTGGGCATGTTTGTTTCTCTGTTTCCATGCGTGTTGACTGTGTAATATTTTCCTGCTGTGAATGGATTGATGCTGTACATGCAAACCCAGCAGGGGAGATGCACATCTGTAAATTGAAGATGTTTTTTTCTCCCTGTTGCTTCTGTGCAGTGTAGTCTCACAGCATATGAGCGAATGGCTCAGAAGATAAGACAGTCAGGGTGATGAATGTGCATCTCCTTACAGCATATTTTTGTATAAAAAACATTTCCACATGTCCTAATGGTATGTAGAGAAGTCACATGCTGCACAGACTGTGCAATCTTTTATGTTTTTCCGCTACATTTCTGTGCTTGTTGACAGTGTACATACTGTATGACAGCTCTGTGTGTGACAGGGTGATGGTGACTCCTGTAACTGAAAGCTCTCTACAACAGTCAATGTGTCCATCAACTTCCATATGTCCTTGAAAAATACCATCAAATTCCTTACAGTACCTCCTTGGTTGGTAGAAGTTACTCAAAATAAAATCTTCACAAACAAGGAAGAGTCTGCAGTCACGTCAGGGGCTCTATGAGGCTGTGCTGCTAACATGCTCCAATGACAATGTTAACATGCTGATGTTAAGTAGATGTAGTGCTTACCATCTTAATTTAACATGTTAACATGCTAACATGTGCTGCTGTAATTCTCACTGAACACAAAGTGCAACTGAGGCTGATAGGAATGTCATATTTGGTCACAAACCAAAGTTTTGGACGAAGGGATCATAAAAGTTGTCACACATCATCCTGAGGGGAACATGAATATCTGCACCAAATTCCACAGTAATACATCACCAAAGTAATTAGGAAACACTGACCATGACTGTCTGCAAAAAACTTTGTGGCAATCCATAAAGGATAGCTTCACATTTTTCAGGTCTATCTTAATTCAATATACTCGTGCCCATATGTACATACTAATAGGTCATCTTATAGTAAAAAGACTAAAACTTTGACAAGTCATTGTGCGTCTAATTTAGATTGCTGAAGCCTCATATTGTCTTAAGCTGTACTTTTGACTGCATTTTACATAGAAAGAAGACTTTGGATTTTGCCCCCTATCACATATGTGTTAGGATGGGATTTCTTCAGGGCCAGCATGGATAGGAGGAACAATTACAGCAACCAAAGAATCTTTCAATGTGCATACGGGCGTGTGAGTATTGTTTCATGAGAGACTTGAATAAATGTTAGCTTAACCTTTAAGTTGATGTGGATATGTAAATGCTTTGACTTGCTGGTGGAGCTAGACGAAAAGTCAGAGGATCACCGAAATCAGTAAGATTCCCCTTCTGGGGATCATAAATGTCTGAGTGTGAATTATACAATGAGGGGGTCAACTTTTTCTCCAGGGCATAAAGGGAGCCCAGTACAGCGCAGGCGTGTGCTTCAGTGAACTGAAGTCTTGCAATCCTTACAGTATCTTGCATATATAATGTAATGTCTGCAGTCTGTACATAATGATAAATCAAATCCATTACACCAACTCATGGGGCATGTACCACACAACAACTTTTCTTTTCCACTCAAACACAGACCCACAGAATGCTGTATCAGAATGAAGATTATAATATTGTAACCCTAGTTCTATAGGCACAGGCAGAGCTCCCTACTGGACTCTATGGGTAATACTCTCTTCCAATCAAACGTACGCAATCACCCACTGAAATTTGCATGTACATAGCCGGCCAATCAGGACACACCTACCGATTATGTGTGTCTCGCACACTATATAAGCGGTATCTCAACGCTGCTCGCTATCCAGAACCACTTCAGTGGACGGCTTCAGAGCGGCAGGGTCCATAGGTAGAGGGCTCCGCCTGTGCTTATCAAACTAGGGTTACAATATCGTAAACTTTGTTCTATCTCACACAGGATCCACCCTCTACTGGACTCTATGGGTAAAGTAGGCAGAGCCCGATGAATGTTCGCCCTGCTGACAACGTTATTCAGTGCTGTTACGTTGGGTGAGGTGTGGTTTCCGACAGCATCACACCGACCATTACGTACATGAACCGGCACAGCGCCGTGATGTCTCTGGACATCACTGCCTAGGCTGGCACAAGTGTTGTGCAACACTGGCCAGCTGTGACACGCTGTGTGATTTATTCAGTACTGTTACATCGGGTAATGTGTATTTTCTAACAGCATCGCACTGACTGTAACGTACACACACTGGCACAGTGCCATGATGTCTCTGGACATCACTGCCTAAACTGGCACAAGTGCCCCGGCCCTCCGCCTCCTTCGCAGGAGGAGGGCAGGGTCAACATCTGTGTGTGTTGTACAACACTGGACAGCCATAACACATCATGTGAAATGGAATGAACTGAATTCACCTTGGCAGCATGGAGAATCGCGGAGGTGGGGAGAGTGTGGGAACTTGCTCTGTTAGAAATGTATTATCTTAATCAAAACATTGTAACAGGCAAAGATCACATCATGAACAGCATAATGGAAGGGGGAGGGAAAAACCTCGCCGTCATGACGCAGGGGTGCTGGGAAAGCCCTCACCATCGGGACGCGCACTTCTGCGCTGTCGTGGAGCCCCATCCATGCTCTGCACCCATAGTGCTGCGGTGCCTCCTTCGGCGTAGCCTGAGAAGAGGGGGTGGCAGGAGCTATTGGTGCTCTGTTCCAACGCCACTCTCTCCTTCTCTCTGTCATGCTGTTATGCCTCGCTTCATCCCTGGGCAAGTGGCCGATGACTGCTAAGCTGTGACTACTCCTAGTCGTTCGAGGAGCTGAGTAACCAACAGTCGGAATAGTGGTGGTGGGGGGGCGTTTTACTGTGAAGACGCCAGCGAAAAGCCCAGCACACCCAAACTGTTGGCTGTTGCAGTAGCTGTGTGCTCCGCTGGAGAATCTTGTCAAATATTCCAGTGTCTCCTTGCCACACAGTAGCAATTCTAGTGGCTTCATGCTCGCTAACCAGCCAGCCGACTGTGTAACCAGGTGGGCAGCGAGGGCTGCATCGAGGGGGGCACACCAGGGGAAAGTAGCATCCATGCAGTCCTACACCGTGAGAAATCCTGCCAAAACCTGCGACTGGGGCTTTTGTCTAAAATGGCTGCTGCTAGGATGCCTCCACACACTTCCAGATGTCTGGGAGGGTAGGCAAGACAAATGCTGCCTGAGCCAGGTGAGACTCTCCATAGAAACCCTCACAAAGACGGCTCAGCAGCTTGGGTGGAAGTGGGGTGGGGCATTGAGATAGAACCAAAGACACTATCAACATGCTAGAGTTAGGCAGTTGTGTTCCTACCATACAGCATCTAGGCCTGTGCCTAACTAACATTAAAGGCATAGACCTCTCAATAATATAAATTTGTCATCTGTTTCCTTACTTTGAAAATAGTGTAGTAAAAAAAAAATCAACATTCCACATTTGATTTCCTGTACCGTACACAATATCAAAATGAATGGATAAGATAGGACTCAGTCTGTAGGCTCAAAAGCCTAAGCTAGAGTAACTCATATTTTTTTCCATTAATTCAGAAGTGAGAAACATATGGCTCGTATGGAAATTGATCCTGTAGAACATGGGTTTATTTTTTTCTATTAGACTATTTTCGAGGTAAGAAAACAGCTGACAAAATTTAATTTTTGGGTGGTCTATGCCTTTAAGTAGTAGCTAGGCTAATTTTTCAGTCTTCAAAGTAGCCTAATGCAAAAGATTCGATCAAATCAGTCATTGTCTTTCTGATCAAATCAGAAAGACAATGGCCAGCTTTCAACCAAGATGTCACAAATGGAGTAGGGTCAAAGATCTCCAAAGGTAGTCCATTGATGTCCACAAAAAGAAGAGAGGACAGACTAGCTAGCTACTGACATTAACCTACAGCATCTCCATTGGCTTGCACGATGCACACGAGCACAGACTTTAACAAGGACGCGAGCCACTGCGGTGATGGGAGTGAGGCAGGCAGACTAACTAACGTCAAGGTTAAGAAATAGTATGGTCCTCTTTAGGGGTGTCTGAAATTGTATTACAAGATTCTTCCAGGCATTATTATGGGAAATATATTGTAATATTTAGGATTACAGATAAGAAGGACATATAAATGTTTCGACCCCCCTGCCCCCTCCGACATGTTGTGTTTACCTCTTTTGGGGGATCAAAGTCAAAAGTCAAAATTGAGTGACTGATCGACATTGCCATCCATAGAGCCACACTGCTAGCTTGGCTAAAAAATGTAAAAATTATTTTGTCTTTCTATGTGCTTACAACTGTAACTTCAGATACCTGATGCAAAAGAAGCACTACTCAGCCATACTTAAACCATGACACAACAATTTTAAATGCAGGCCTACTTTTTACCTTCAAACGGCTCCTTTTAAATGTAGCACAAAAACGGTTTTTTTTCTGCCAATAAACATGGCTGTGCAACATATTTTGAATGCACCTCCATCCCCTCACCGCATAAAACAAGGATAATTCCCAATCATCAAGCCTTTCATCCAGGTAAAGTGCACCCCTGAACACAATATTAATTAGCACCAAGTCTTTGATCTTCTTCTAACAAGGAAGTGTATAGTGTTAAGAGTCTTGCATAAAGTGTAGAAAAACACCACTTTTTATGGATTGAGGTCTTTTCTATTTTCCTCAAACTTCACTGTCTCATTGCAGCTGATGCTTACCCCAGTGTTTTATGTTAAGTTACATCTGTGGATGGTACTATTCTTGGTAACCTTGTCCAAAGATGTTTTGCTGCATCTCGGATAGACCAATATGGCCTTGGATGTCATTTAGCCTTTCGTTACAAAAAAAGACTATTATAGTTCTCATCTGTGCAACACTAAAGCTATTGGAGTGCTTTGTACCCCATCCTCCTTCCTCCTCTATGTGCCACACATTATCTATTTGTCAGAGAATTAGGAGATTAGTCATGTCAGACCTTGCTTCCTTTGTGAGCTATCTCTGAATTAGGCTCTGTGAAGGACGTTTTTGCCAGCCAGCAGTGAAAGGATCCTTCATGTTTGCATATATTTCCCACACACATACTTTGCTTGCTAGTTGGGCACACACAGGGATCCTACAGCTGTTCCCTACTCTCAGTCCTGCCAGCAATCGTTACGATGGATCTGTAACCTAGCACTTTGGTTGCATTAGGCTTACACAAGATGCAATGTATTCCTTGTTTATTTAAGTCTAACAAATACAGAACCATTAACATGGTGTGCTTTTAACTTCCAAACTTCACAAGAGAAGGCAATTCACCCACAAAATTGAACTTTTCCACCAAATGAAACTCAATCTATCCCTTTAGACAGTTTCAACAGGGTCAAAGTCAACAGCATGACATGTGGAGGCACTTCTGCAGAAAGTTAGTGATGCATCTCATATCCAAATAGTTTGAAAAGGGCTCTGAGGATTTAGATCAGTGTCTAGATACAGTATATTTGATTTGTTCAATTTCACCCCTGTGAAAATCCAAAGAACAGGCTGTTTTCAGAATGTCAATGTTGTGTATCATAGCCATCATAATGCTCACATATCCTGCGTCAGGACTCTAAGGTCTCTTCACAATCCCGTGCACACAGTGAAACGGATGATTCCCAGAGATATCCTGAGGATATTGGATTTCCCCAGCAGATGAAACTATTTGTGACCAATATGTCAATTTTTTCCAGTCTGTTTGCAAGGGGCAAGGAAAGCAGGTTCTGACTTCTCTTAGCCTGAGCAGACACATGTTCTGCTGACCAGCAAAAGCTCCACATCTAGATGTGGGGAGATTGCTCTGTGGCAATTTATTAACATCCTGCCCAGGTGACAGGGTCAGCTCAAGACCTGGCTCACATTTGGAGCAAATTTAAGCGTGGCACTGCTCCCTGCCATCAAATTTGCAGCAAAACCCCACTACAGTATTTTAAATATTATGCTAATTGTGATTAATATGTATGAGATACAATTTAAAAAGACTTCTTATGAAACTGAAATGCACTCAACTATCTCAGGTCAGTTTTATATTTGCCGAGATTCAATTTCAGTCAGGCAAGATATGAAGGATGTTCCAGATTTCATTAAGGTATTATAATAATAATTTAAAAAATACAGACAAAAATAGCTGCCTCCAGATAAATCACCCAACATTTCCAGATCGATCAGTGCTGGCAGCAGCCCAACACTCAGTGAGCGTATCTACTTTTCACAAGGCATTTCTGTTCAGACTGATGTACATAATATAGGAGCAGGCAGGCAGATGCAGTCATTCTCAGTTCCTCTGTCTGACCTGAGAAAAAACAGTGTCTCCATAAAATGAAATCACTTGCTTGTGACACAAGTGTGCCTCCTAGAATTTGTTTATTGTGCCAAGTTTCATTAAATTCCCCTTTTTAAAAACTAAAAGGATACCAGCAGTGTTCCTGTTTAGTCACATCACTTAAATTGGTGAAATGTTGAAAAGCGATGCCTGCAACTGCAACTATGCTATGACTATACTAAACTATTGTAGTGGTCCAGCTCACTGTCAGTGTTAATTTTACACAAGTCTCTTATTTATTCTAAATCTAGACAAATCATCACCACTTAAAATGAGCTCCTAAGCATGCCACTATTTAGCATAGTAACATAAACATGTTTTATTCAAATGACAAGTGATAAGAGCACGGGAGGAAGCCATACTCCCCATAGTGCCAGCAGGCAGGCACGTAGATAGATCTAGCCTTGCTGACTAAATTGTGCTTTTTTCCTGAAAATTGGCAAGCTCTGGCTCACTAGAGGCACACTATGGTGTTGTCAGTAACAATGACTGCCTGTGGCTTATTTATTTTCTTATCAGCTTTAATCAGTCTGTGTTGACAGTGACATCTGTGCTCAGCAATATCCAAATGCTACCAGTTAAGATCCATGTATATTTGTGTTGTTTTGTGTTATGTGGCTGTAGTTTATAATTGGACATGTGTGTTTGAAGATACAATTGACCCTCTAATTTTGGGCATAGTCACATATGGTCTTATGTTGAGAGTATAGTAAGTGTTGGAATTTGCCTTTAACCACTGCGACACAAAATATAGGACAAGCATCACAAAGTAAATGAACCTATAAATATACATACATTTTTATGTTTGTCTACTAAATCCTTTTTTGTCTTTTATCTTGTGTCTATTTTTTGGTGTAAAATCATATCTTGAATGAGACTATTCTCTCCTTTATTTATGAGGGCTTTTTATATCCAGTTATTTTCATTGAAACTCAGAATGATAAAAAGGTTACTCACTTTAGATTTATAGTTGACGAATGAGTGAAAGTTGAATAAAAAGACTCTGGCCTTTTGCCCTCTAGTCTCTCACTAAACAGATAGCTGCTGCTTTTGGACAGCTGTATGACTGACTGCATCTCCACTGAGGAGCACATTTTTCCACTTTTCTGCCCGTCTCAACTGCCGGGTATGTCGAGAGGCGTTTGCCTGTCTGGAGAAGCGACGCTGGACTTGTGGGCAAATGTGTGTGTGTGCGTGTGTGTGTGTGTGCATGTACGGATCTGTGTAGTGTATGTCTATCGTCCATGTCTACCTCTCTCACTTGCTGAAACATATCCGTCCAAATTTGACAGCGCTGGGGCAGACAGCCATGTTGCAGAATTCTGATCATTTAAATGCTCAGAGGCCTGCTTGAATAGCAGACGTGTTAAAAAAAAAAAGAAAGACACGCAAAGAGAAAGATAGAGAGCAGCCCTTCACATGCCTTCATATCACATAAGGGACTGCCTGCCACTTTCCTGTGAAAAATAATGCTCACTTGTCAATCTTCCAAGAGCCAGTCAGATAGCCGCCAGTCCCACAGAGACCTATTGAGGTGTATGCTTTGTTTCATCTGGGGCATGCCTCAGAGGAGATCGGGACTGTTGTATCTACCAATTGCCTTCAAAATATAGGGTCGGGAAAAAAGGGCACATTTGGCACAACCCTTGAGTTGATGTGCTATCTCACTTCAGCACAGAAACTGAACCAGAATTTTAATTAATTTGCCTAAACAGTAAGAGAAATAAAGAGACAAATACATGTGATATATATTTGAAATAAAGCTGGTTTTGATATTTATTTCCAATGATGGCGGCACCACACCTGAAACGAAAAAAGATAAAGGGTTAAAGATAAATAGTGTTTACACCCTGCAGATCCTGCTGCACATTGTATAAAACACAATTTCAACTCCTGTTCAATAGCACTATTGCCCATGAACCTTTTTAAAAAATTAGATTTATCACTGCCCTAATTACTTAAATTACTGTCTCATGAGAAATCGGCTAGCACACAGCTATGTACACAAAGGTGCTGCATTCCTTCAGAAAAAAACAATTCTCTGTAGTCCATAAGACAAACTATAAAGGTGTCAAGTGATTTATCTATGCGGCAATGCAAATAAAGAAAAACATACCCAGCAGCTTGAGGACGAGGTCTGCATATCTGTCCACACAAACATTTCCATGTCATTATGAAATACACTTTCTATTACAGTTTCATGATACATAGCACTGATGCGAAAGCGAAAAAAACCTTACTTGTGTAGCTGTGGGAAACATAACTTTTCACAAGAGAGGTGTATTTTTTTTCTAAATAAAGTTAACAGCTGATGACATTGCTCTAACAAGTCCAGAGCAGCCGACCGTGCCTTCAGCCTACAGCGACCGTGTTGAAAGAGATTCTGTCCTAAACATCCCGGGTCGTCTTAAATGAGGAGGTTTATATCAGTCTATCTCGCACAGAGAGAGAGATTGAATGTTTTGCAAATTATTCACAGGGATTATAAATCACAGCGGTGTCAGTGTTTCCAATGATGGGAGAGGATGCTTCCTCATTCCTTAATACAAATGACACGGAAAACAACAGCTGCAGCAATAAAACTCTCTGCCATAAAAAAGGATAAATAAATGTACAAAAAGGAAAAGCTGGGGCTCATGTCTTTGTGTATTTCAATGTCATCTCAATAACTTGACGCCTGTTTTATTGCTGTTGTGTTTGCTTGTTCCTGTCTCGTGTAGCCCATTGTCTAATTCATTTATCTCATTCATGTCCTTTTTATGTTTATCTTATTCGATTTTAATTGTTATTGTTTTCCTGTCTGTAAAGCACTTTCTCAGTCTTTTGAAAGTGGTCTTTACCTTGCCTTGCGGGATGTGCAACCTAAAACTGATGGAGTAGATTTCAGCATCTTGATATTGGTCAGTCAACAAAATGCACTGCAGTATGTGACAGCTTCATATTTCTCATGCATCCAGGTGTCATAAAGTGACACATTTTAATAATGATGATGTTTTCATATACTGCATATTCCCAGATATACTCAGAAAGACACATTGACATGATACTTTACCACAAGCTGCCGGCAGATGAAAGACTATCTTCAAAAAGTTGAATGTAGGGTTTAGAAAGAAATGTATGGATTTCCATAGAGGTATAAGAAAAAACTAGTTCAAACAAGAAGTGCCTGCTTTAGCCTACCTGTTAAGGAGGGACCACCATGAACAGTAAAGCACAAAATCAAACACTTAAACAATATTGTTGACACAGCTGCAGTGAAAAAATTACATTATGGTCAAAGGAAATTTGAGAATTTAGCAAGCATTTGATTGGACATGAAAAAATGCCAAGATGTCCTCCCAATTAAATAACAAAATACGTTTCATCTCCCGGTTGGTGACAGGAAACGAACAGTGATCTCCCATGTTAAAGTCTGATGTTTTGTTGACCTCCGGAAAGCTGGAAAACAGGAAAACACCTTGCGCCAGTTGCCAGTCCATCGCAGGGTGTTATCATCTAAGTCATACAAACACATTAAAAGTTGCAACTACAAGTAGTTTACCAATTTCACAAACTTCTTGTCTTTAGAGCATCAGTTGACTCAGAGAAAAACACCACTGAGCCACCACAAACTATCATACCATATTTTAGATCTCAGTCTGAACAAAAATGCTGCTTTATTATTTCAAAATATATGTTTCTACAGCAAGTACAGTGTGACCTTAATTCTCAAGTTCAAATCATAACATAACTAGAAGAGTGCACTCAGTAGAGTGCAGATCTCCTCCAGGTGTGTACAGTCAAGATGGTGGCAAAGATAACAAAAACAGAGATTTATTCATGTGGTATCTTACCTAACTTTAGTGGATCATAACATTTTGGGAATGAAATTAATTTGCAGATGCTCCAGTTTAAGATGAGATCAAACTTTTCTATGAATGTCATTTTTTGCACCATGACAAAGGCCAAAATGTGACCCACAACAGACTAGGTAAGCCTTGTTTTCAGCATAGCCGATTGCTGGAGCCTTTTGCTATGTCATAACACTTATCGTAAAATGGTGAGGACTGCTGAAAAGGCGAAATTCAAAGCTATACGATAGGCTCATAAGGAATGGCATTATAAAATAGGTTTTTCAAAAACTGTGAATCACTGCAACCATGAGAGGTACTTGTCATAAATGTGCACCACAAATATTAGGCTGATGGGTCCAGTAGTAGACAGATAAACACATGGACATGCACACACACACACACACACACACACACACACGACCAAACGCATGATCCCCTCTAGGTTTACAATTGGCAAAGATAAAAAACTCCAAGAACTAAAGTTACTACTTTTTTTTCTGACAGCGATGATGAAATGGCTAATAAATGACTGATGAGGGACTATGTTCCCCAACAGTCACTCCCTGCCAAGGCGAGTGTCACCCTGTTTCTCTTACCATTTACTGCACTTTGTCATTATGCGAGGAGGCAGCTGAGGTGGTTAACTACACTAAGTCCGGGTGAGAATGTGTGGTGACTCAGGCTAATGAAGGTGAAACACAATGACACTCTATTTCCACATTAGCCTCCCCCTTTTCCCTCTTCACTTTTCTCTGTGGGTTCGCAGTGACCCGATCCTCCCTGCTCATCTGTGCTCTGTGACCGCTCCAAACACAGGGACACACACACTTGTGTTTTTATTCATGTTCTTGTGAGGACTGATTATATTCTTTTCCTAGCATGGAAGCCTTACATTCCTGCAGACATCTGCAGCTGAAACAAATTGCAAGTTAAATCCTAAGTCAGCGACTTCCTCTTGAGTGTTAAAAACATTTTGACGAGTTGCGTTGCAGCAATGTTACACAGAAGCAGCAATTCAACACCAACTCACTTTGCAAGGCAAAGCTGTGCAGCATGTGTGATATTTTTAAAATTCAAATGAAAATCAATGATGGTTGACACTTTCACTTGGGGCTTTCAATGCATTCAAATATCTGCACATATGGTAACTTTAACTATTGGCCCCTAACCTCAGCTTTAACCTTAGCTTTAAGCCTATACACTAACCCCATGTTAATTGTAACCTTACAGGAACAGTTTTGAAGAGCTAATATTTTTTCGTACTTACCCATAGTAATGCACTTATCTCTGTATATACACTTCTTTTATGTCTCTCTTTACATTTTGAAGTTATGTGCAATGGTATGATTACCTGGGATGTTTATCTAATTAGCAGCTCCTTTAAATGTAATAATATAAAGATGGATGCCTTAACTTTATACCAAAATTCCTGCCCTCTTTTTCATTCCTGGTCTGTTTTCTTTTAGATTTAATTTCTATATCTTGTGAGAGAAGAGTTTTCTTAGCAAAGCTTACTTGAAGCCACAGTACTTGGGTAGTCATATTGCCACAGGTCTTTGATAACAAAGACAGTGACTGAAAGACACTGAAGAAACTGGTGGTTTGGGAGGGAGGGCAGAGATGTAGGGTGAATGACCCAGAAGAGCTACCTGTGGCAGTTGACAAAGTCAAATCTGAGTGAAACTGATGTGCACGTGTGCAGGTTGTTAACTCACTGTGTAAGTTGGGTTTTGGTCGATGGTAGTACTTAGGTTGGAGTTTGGGATAGAGCCATGGGAGGACACTGCACTTTTGAATGTAATACAAAATGTTCTCATTCTGTTACCCTAATATTCATTGGTCCTCACAAAAATAGGACAGGAATACACACAAACACAGCTGAGGTCTATATTTTTAACGCTGGTTGGGAACAGGCATATTAGTCAGCCTCAACATTAATATTGTACAGTTGAGATGTTGTACATATTTGCTCTGTTGGTCAGAATATTTTTCCGGTGCCAGGTATTGATAGTTCTCCACCCACCAGAAATGTCCAATTGAATGTAAAAATACAAATATAAAGTGTTTCCCAAGCAACAGCAATGAGTGCTCTGTCTAGAGATGGCCAAAGTCCCAAACATCTGGACAAACTTTTTGTCTCTTGTCCCAGAGCTGCAGTATTGCTTACAGATTAATGTTCATTATACATTTGCACAAAAAATAGACAAGGAAGACAGGATAACAGAAAAGCTTAAGTATCAACTTAGTACATGGTATGAATTAAAAGCTGAAATAGGCTTGTGATGTGTAACTTTGCTTTTACTGTAATCCACTATGACCAGTTTAAACTTGATAGGAATGAGTTGTGAGAGCATCTTGTCACCTGTTCGCTCCATTGCAAGATTAACTTCCTAATCCCTACTAATTCTTTCGCTTGCAAACACTTTAAGACAGCCAAGTGGCTAGCACACTGCATGGCGGTACTAATATTAACTGACTGCTGTCAACTTTTTGTAAGTGATGTAATGGACTCACCGGCTTGACCATGTACGTGTTATTGTAAAAGCTGTGGAATTAAGCATAGGGTATATGACCCCAATTAGTACTTATCTCCATTACTTGGAGTGCTGCAGTCCCGTCAGGCGGATTTAAAACGATCATTGTCAGTCAGTATGAGATGTCAAAGAACTTTGAGAATGACAGCATCTCAGTCCATCAACTTTATCTTGAGAGATTTGGCTTACTCCTTATAAAAAGTGTTTTTTGTATGCAGAGAAATATGGTGTTACTATGAAAGGACAAGTCAGCAGTTTTTCACTGGGTTGTGGCTTAATAACACTGACTTGCTGCTGAGGGTGTTGATTAGATGCAAAGGTGAAAATCTAAGATGCTGGAGAAACTAACAAACCAATATATATTCATGAGGTTAATTACAGGATGTGCTAAAATGATACCTTTTCATTATTATGCCTATTGTCAAATAGCAACTAGCGCTGAAAGGTGTCAGATTACAAATCAGGGCCAATTATATAGAAATTATGAGTCAATGCTTTTTCTTAGGCTGGCAGATTTGTGCTGTTGTTGAACTGTTGAGCTTTACAAGTACAGTAAATTGTTTTGAGTATGCTGTCAGAGAGTGTTTTTATTTACTGTTTGTTACATTTTTATGAATCAGCTTGCTTAAAAGATAAAATTAGTTGTGGGGACAGCTGTTGGGTAAAGGTGATTTGTAATAGTCACTGTGAACTGTGGAGCAGTTTTCAGTGGCTAATATTATGTTACTAGACAGAATAATAACAGGAGGAAGAGCCCCCCTTGATCATTTATAAAATTAGTACTTAAGAATATAGCTGACAATTATTCACATTTCATAAATCATGCAATGATAATCATAGTTTGTTGGAAATAATGACGCTGCTAAACCATTTTGTGATTTTTTTAAAATCTGAGATATCATTCATATTACATTTAGGGGGGCACTCAAAAGATTTATTTGTTGAAAAAAAAACAAAGTTAATGGTGCAGCAATTTGGGCATATTTGTTGATTATTTAAAAATTAAGTACACAGTGAATCAAAAACTAACATGGTTTCCTTTAGCTTCATTTCTAGCGATTCTGATTTCTTGCAGATGCTGAATTAAACCATTAATCAAATCATGTTTTTTGTAGAAGGTGCAAAATTTAAAGTAAATAAAACACACTGATTGCTCACTGATTTACTATTGTGTTTCACAATTGGTGTTGTTATATCACTTTCAACCAACAAGTGGCTTGTAAACCAGCTCATGCCAAGAATCAGGAACAAGAGCGGTGTTTCAATGCTGTATAATCACCTTGCTTATTATTCAGAGTAGTCTATCCAGTGTTGATTAATGCCTCTGAGCAAATATGTACAGAGGGTCTGGTTAATCTGCAGGGTTGTTTTAATCAAGTGGACCTTTGTTTTGTCCAGCTGCATAGTTTGTCCACCAGACGTGCACTTTCGCATGGTCATTTTGTATTGATCACCATGTGAGTGAGAAATTCTGTAGAGAAGAAATTCTGTTAGACTTGACTTGTCTACCTCCACCCACTCTCCTCTGCAACATCACCTTTTACCTCTTTCCTCACTCATCTGTCTCAACATCTTTCCTTCCAACGGTAGAATTCAGAGTCTATCTATAAATCCTCTGAGCATTTTATCATGCAGTGGCGACAGTGGGCACCCCTGTCAGCTGCCCTGACCCCAGCGGACCTCTGCCACTATCGACCAAGTGACCCAGTGTACTGTTAAGGGAAAACAACATTTTCTGCAACCGCGGCAAGGTCCCTGAACAGCGAGAGAGAAACTGACAATATGACTGACACCGGGTGACAAACACTTTGAACTCAGACAACAGGAAATTAATGCAGGGAGTGCAGCTCAAGGCACAACACATTGCATGTGGCACACTTAAATTGACACGTCTATCCAGATGACACATGTTGATACCTTGGCTGTGGCTTCAGTTCCACTTGTGATTCTCTGCATCTGGTTGTCCACAAATGCTGCTTGCACACTGGCCATATAAAGATAGACCCTGCAGAAACTGGAGCTGCACTTTGAATATAAATGTAAGTAGCTCAGCTTTTACATCCCAAAACAAATTTTAACATGGCATCAGCAGCTACACAAAATGTAATGCAAAAGGAGGATCAGCTGTGCTACAAGATGACCCAGTTTAAAATAATTAAAAACACAGTTTGCACTTAGCCAGGAACATTATATGCCCATTACTCTATGCTTTTCATGTGGGAAGTGGTGGCCATTGGAATTCAAGTGCCAAACCCTGGATGCCTATTGAGCTACATAACTGTTAATCCTTTTTTCATATTTTGTTTCTGCCCTACCCCCATTAACCACTTAAAAACAACCTATAGTTTTTATATGAATATTTGATTTCAAACATAGTTTCTCCCAGTTTGTATTGTACCAACAGATTTTACAACTCACAGAAATATGGCAACCCTACGGTTCTTCCAAATATCTCCCAAAGATCTCATTTCACTGATCTGCCAGCCACAGCTGTAAGCTATCACATCAAAGTGAGTCGTAATGTGGCTCTTGCTTGATATCTCACCTTCAAGCTGAAAAGCCCCCCGACGTACTCAAGACAAAACTACCATTCAGCATCTGTTGGGATCCCCCTGGCTCTGCTTTAATGCATTTGAACCATTATGCATTGAATTGCAAAGTCGGGCCACAGTCTGTCATTAAGAATGCTATCCCAGTAAGGACATCTGCAGTGGAGGCCAGACTTGTGCTGTACATAAATGGTGAAACTGATCAATCAAGCGGCAGTGCCACCATAATCCATTTCACTCAACGTTATTGAAATACATTCAAATTAAAAGTCTATTTCCAGGGCTTCTGCTGGAACATGTAATGGGCACCATTCATAGCGCTGAGTGTCAATACTATGATTATCACAAATAAGCTCAAAGCAATTTACTCTTCTGTATTAACAGAGAAATGGCTTGGAAGGCGGAAGCATGCCTGACATTAGACCATCCGATCATTTAAATCTACTTTTGATTGTTGGAGATATGAAACCCCAGCTCAGATATCATTAATTGCTTGTCCACCCTTTTTCAGTCAACATAATGCTTTTCCCTCTTCCTCTCTGCAATGTGATCCATTGAATTTGAGATGTAATTTGCATGATTGGCAAGACATCTTATTGTCATTTGTGAGACATCAGACATAAAACGTTTAAGGAGGAAGCTTTAAAGGTCATGCCAGTAATTTCATCAGCTAGGAAATTTACTGTAGACAGATTTCAGGGCTTTCCTCTAACAATGAAATAATGGCGCTGCACTGTCATACTCCCTTGTAGCACTGAAATAAGATGTTAAATTCATATTTATATGTTATTATGTTACTTTGCTGGTAATTTATATTTTCTAAACCATCATACTTAGGAAGACACATGGATTTATTCAGGTTTGCTTAAAAATACAGGAACTACTTGGACAAATCCTTTATTCACAGCAATTTATGATCAATATTTGAACCTTCTATAAAGTTGCATCTTGTTTCTATATTTTCCTAGTTGGTTATTCAAACCAAATTTGCAGACCTGCAATGTGTATTTACAAATTGTCAGCCAACAAATCAGTGATGTGTGCCGGTACTGCTGGCCATGGATGAAAAAATAAACTGTTGATATGAATCAAAAACGTGCAATTGATTCCACAAAATGCATTCTCATTTTAATAAAATGAAATCAGATTAGATCTCACAACACTTCACTCATGCTATATTGAAACTGACCTGGAGTTCAGTAGACATTAAATTATACGCCATAATATGTATTCTTTTGTCTTTGCTTTCTCACATGTTTCATCGCTCTAGGTCTGGGTATAATATATAAATGCATTTGAGCATGTGAAGCAGATGATTATTCATTAATAATACAAGTGATCTGAACTAAAAACCTTTCATAAACAAGGGGACATATTTGTAATTTTTAACACTTGTTGATTCTTTCCTAACATTTGAAAGGATACTGTTTCTGTACCTTTGCATTTGAGAAGAGAACTGGAGCACGCTGTGCATTTTGGTGTCTTAACCAGTTATTTGACTAAGACAAAGCACTATACAAATAGGACAATGATACCACAAAGGCAATGCAAGTAATATAACAAAGATCACACACAAAAAACGTTCCTGGAGATGTATGCTTGCTCACAGTTCCTGGGCCCTGTGGGACCACTTGGCCAAGATTAGCATGACAAGGTTCCTCTGCATAGGCCCCTCTGAATCTTAATGAGAAACTATAGTCCAACAGAGACATTCATAATATATTTCATATCTTGTCTTCATAGTCTCCTTTCACCTTCGCCACCAGCAAGGAAACTCTGAATCAATATTCAACTGCAATGCACACCTGTACTCAAGGTTGCAACTTATCAATTATAAACACAGCACTGGGCCCATTGCCTGCTTTATGGATCCCATTTATGTCCCACTGTGAATGATTGTGGTTCCCAGGGAACGTGTTTTGATGATACACAGTCCAATCGATAGATCTTGATGCCTTAATCATTTTAAAAAAGAAAACTGAATGAATATTTTTGCATACAGAATCCACAAATTATTACAATTTTTCAAATTATTACAATCAGTTAAATGTTTTCAGTCATACATTACACTAGTATGCAATGGTGTGTTCCTCATGGAAATAAAAAGACCACTGAGCTTCAAATAATTTATGATTTGTTCCTGGAGCATACAGTATGAGCAGGTTTTACATATTATTAATTCCTTTTTATATGGCTAAAGCATTGACAAGATATACTGTAGAGAGCAGGGGAATACAGAAGTGTTTCCCTGGTGCTTTAAACTCAGAAAGTGACCTTCAAAGAGCTCTCTTTTCCATTTCTGAAGACAAACCAAATATGTATAAGGAACTGCTGGTGGTCAGTATCCATTCACATAACCTTCATATGATTCTGAATCACATTCATTTTTTAAATAAACGTTTTAAGCATTACCTGCTCTTATAATCTTGCTCAAAGTTATTTTGAGTGGAGGGAATGACTGCTGAAGGACAGTCACTCTCGCCTTTTATCCACCCTGCAGCTGGCACGATGATGTCTTGCCACAAGGAAAAGTAACACACTTTGGCTGTGTTGTGATAGGTTTTGTTTAAATGTAGATATTTTAGATAACTACCCTGCTCTAGTTTGAGAGCTTGAGAGTGTGTTTTTCTCATACCTAAAAACCTACATATTACAATAACAGTGCTTTGAGTGTAAAGATAGAAGCAGTTACCCTTAAGAAGCAAATAATGTAGGTGAGAGGCCATTAAGTTGTTACATATTCCCTCTCCTCTTGCTGAATGATGAATAGAGATGTTGATGCTGTGTGAATACAGCAGCATAATGGATTAATTTGCATGAGCCTCAGCATACAGTAGGTGTAGTGTGAGTGGGAGTTATCTATATTGGGCCGCAGAAGCTTGTACACGGCAGGGGATCCCATAGTTATTGCCTGAGGCTTCCCTTCGGCGAGTGCCAATGAGTTTATCAGACGAATGTTAGATTTACTGATGAGAGTCTGAACATAAGAAGTAAAAAATGCACTGTGCCTGTTTACTGTAAAACAATATGATAACTCATACCATTACATAAGGGAATCGTGTTATACTATCGATTAAACGCATTGTGAGCTGGATGTTTTTTGATGTTTTATGTACTGCATGCATTAGTCATAAATATTACTGACATAATTGCATCAGTAAATAATATTAGACAGCAGGAGATAATTTAAAACATTAACTGACTAATTATTAGATATAAAAAATGAATATCCAGTTTCTAAATGATCAAAATACTTTCAGTTTGGTTCCTGTCAGACAGTAGAGAGATTTGCATCTTCATGTATCTCAATTACATATTAGACACAAGATGAAAATGTGTTTATCTTACAGGATGATTTAAATGGTTTGTCCTCCAGTTTGGTGGAAACCAGAACCTCCATTAGCTTCGTATAATTTGAGAAAGAAGAGGAATCAATGTCTTTTGTTTTGTTTGCTACAGCAGCTAAGGGTTTTAACATCTAGTGAGCCTACAGCTCAGATCTCATTGAGTATTGAGATGAAAGAGCTTGCACTAAGGGCAATGCAAGACACAGTAGCTCTTTGAGAAAAATAAGAGTCAGAGGATCAATAGGTGACATCCCCATGTGATGTGTGTTATTTTTCAGTAGAATGGATTTTTATTTTTCCAAGTACTTATGCTAGACGGCTGGAGCAACATTCATAATTACTTTTAAATGGATGAGTAAATGATGCATCAAACCTCATACATTTTTTCACTGTTTGAATACTTTAAATATAATAAATCCCACCTACATTACATACTTTCCTCCAAATACAGTAACTTACTGTGGCCCATTGTCTAGTGTTATTCTAGTTTGAACAATCTGAAGAGGGCAGAAATATTCCAAAACACATCTGTGTTTTTAAATGTTTTCTTTCCCTCCTGAATCAAGGGTTTTAATACTTGTAGCTCATTCAATTTTTTAAACCGTTCTCTTGAGCATTTGTGGAGCACCAACAGAGCTCCCAAAGTACTCACAGTGCCACTGTTTTTAATCTAGTCCTGTATGGTTGACTTATACTGTCACTTCAAAAGTCTAAATTCATAACATGCAAGGGTCTATCCATTAATCTCAATGGCTATTTCAAGATCCAACCATCTTCATGTTTTTGTTAGGATATTTCTTATTCTGATTACAAGGGCTTTTGCAGGTCTCACCTTCAAACCCAGTCATAAGAATTAGCTGTTCCCCCTTGAGGTAAATTGGAACTGTATACTGGCATGGAATGGTTTATTTCATCTTTTTTTTCTGAGCCAGTCGCTCTCATCCTTTTTTCATTTGAAATCCTGCATCTGGTAATTTCATAATTATGGGAGGGGATTATAACGAAGGCAGCTGGAGCTGCAGGTTAATTGGATTTTTCACCTCGACGGGACCGGATCTAAGTCGCCCATGGGCCGCAAATCTGCACATTTGAAGTTGGGGACAGGACAAAAGAGGCTGGGGGAAGAAAAGAGTGTGCAGTTAAAGGGTCCCCTTTGACTTCAAGAGTTTGGGAAGTTACTTTTGCACTGCCAGTCACTGTTTGTGGCTTGAGAGGTTTTCCTTTGCTTGTACACAATCACTTTCATCCACGTTGATAATATAATTGGCACTGTGTTTTCCGTTCACAGGAGTTACTGCAGCAGTTGCCATTGCAGTGGCTATTGATAACCTCACAGAAATCCTTAAGGATTTGAAATTTAACTTTTTAAAATGAACTTTGAATAAATACATGAATATAGACTTGAAAAAATGGTCATAGTCCTCTATATTTTATAATAAAATATTGAATTATTTGGGCTTACAAAATATATATAAACATTCATTTTATATGTTAAGGTAGGGATGTGGAATTAAAAAGTCACATACGTAGTAATGATCTGTAATTAAAGTTGATGAAGCTCATCACAGTTGATCCTAAACAGATGATCAATTAATTAAATGTTCATCAAATCTCTGTGTGACCAAAATACCAAGTGCTTATAGGAAAGGTCTCATTGTTTTCTGCCTCCCAGTGAGGACACAGAAATGTGGGAGACTTCTAGTACATTCTGGGAATTTGGAAAAAAAAATATACACACACATTTATAAAATCTTTCATCAACTGGAAAATGTCTTTCATGCAATTTCATCATATCCAACAGAGATTCCTTAGATCCTGAATATTACCTCTGACTCGACAATCACAAATATCCATGTTTGGTCACACATTAGTCTCATTCCACTGTTTACTCAATAACACATCCGTCTTTAGCAGTTTCACCCCAATTCTGCTGACAGTATTCTCTACCTCTGTTTCCAGGGGCCGACTCGCTCCTCTGTGGGAGCAACCAAGCTCTCAGCCCCATGGCTCCTGGCCTACTTCTGAATCAATGTTTGACAAAGGGTGAGTCTCTCCCAGAGCAAAAGACGGGGAATTAGTGAGGCTCTTGCATGGTGAGAAGGCCACACGCAAAGCTGGAGGGTGCCGCATTCACATTCCCTGTCACAGACAAATAGCCAATGCAAGATCATATTTCCCTGCCCTTAATAATGAAAATAAACTTGCTTACTGGCAAAGTTTATCCATGTCTAAGGTCACTGTGCTAGGATAAACAAACTGCAGTTAGGGAGAGGGGTGAAGAAAGGTTTGGCTATTATTTGTTTGTCTGCGTTGACATTGTGACTTCCTTCTCTTCGTGGTAAAGATTCTGCCGTTAATGTTTGCTTTATTTTACAGTTTAGGCAGAATCTTGCACTAAAGAGTTGTCTTTTTTTATTTCAGGAGGACAGAAAATGCTGGTGATCTATGCTCACAACAATGAACAAAGACAGACTTGTTTGATGGGATAACTTTTAACAAGGGGACACTGCTATTATTTAGTGGTTACTCCAATGAAAATGTAAAAGTTGAACAGAGCATTATGTATATAAAAAAAGTCTCTGTGAGATCAGCCGTCTTAGGTTCTTCTACAACAATCTTTATAATTACTTTTGTTAAAATTGTACAAGTTGTTACTGTCTAACAGCATATTTCCAAATTCTATTAGTTGTATTTATTTTAATTTTTACACAAAAGAAACATTGTCTATCTGAGCTTTTAAGGCTCTCTTACACAATAGAGATCAATATGATTTTTGTCCTCATTATTATGCACGCCATTATGCCTGCCATTTCAACAGTCAACAATCTCCTCAACACTTGATTCCTAACTGACATTCAAGGGGTCTGTACAAAAGATCACAAAAAAGAACATCATTCCTCTATGACAGTTTGTAGCCTCACATAATTGCACAAAATGTCACATAATTGTGGATAAAGTCAAAACAACACGCAGCCCACACAGCATTATGCGCACCAGCTCTGACATAAAGTGCATTTTTGCTAAGTTCTGAGTCATTTCCTTCAATGCCAAATGGTAAACAGTGCAATTTCCAGCTACCCCGCTGAGAGCTGTCACTCTGCCTAAACTGGTGTTATATTAAAATGCTTCGTAAATTAGCATTACCTGAGGCATAAAGCGTACAGGAACTGACTGTGGGCTTCGGCGGCAGCAGCAGACATTAATTAGAGCAAGTGTGTGTCATACTCGGACATATTATGTATAATATATTTCTACAACCACAGCCAAGTGTAGCACAGGCCCCTTGTTAGGTCCATGGACACGTTTCTACTCCCACACAGCATTAAAAGCCAACATCTCACAGGATAACCCTAGTGCTGAGCTCTTAAGTGGTGCCAAAACTGGTGCTCATTCAATAATATACTAAGTGGACAATACTGTGAACCAGTGTCATTTTCGAACCTTTATTAGTGTTACAACCACACAGAGGAACATTTACAATGCAATTTTCCTACCTGAGTTTCTCATCTTTGAATCACATGGAAAGATTTGGCTTCTCTAACACATACGGTGAAATGAGCTCTCTCTACACTGCAGTGATTGAAGAAAAAGCAGAACAAAAAGCAAATAAATCCCATAGAAAACAAATTCACCAATTTACCGTTCAAGGTGCTCGGGACTTACTTATAACCTGAGTCAAAAGTGTATTTTATCCATACCAAAACAATTAAAACGGTTTTCTCAAATAGTACCAAAAACACAAACCATTAAAAAGCAACTGGCATTTGACAAAAAATCTCACATTTATTTTATTTGTTAAACAAGTGTTGAACTTTACATCAGTCTTAAGTGATGAGCCCCTTGGTAACATGTTTACATAAAAAACATGAGCTACAGTACAGCATGTATACCAGTGCTGGAAAATATTCATACATTTCCCATTTATTTTTTGGAAAGATTTTAATAAATAAAATGTCCAAACCCAGGCGGAAGAACTACATTTATGATAGAAACTTTATTGTCAAAAGTTGGTTTCATTTCGGTTGCGCTTGCCCATCACCCTGACCCTGCCATGACTGTTAAAAAGATCTATTTAATTCGGAATTACACAAAAAACTGTGTAATAAATAAATCACTTTAACTGGGTTGTTTGTATTCCCATTCTACTAAAGTAATGCCACTTGGGCAAAATCAAATAAACATATTTCAATGGGCGATATCAATGGAACTCATTAAGCAAAAACACTGTTCACAGGTGGGAAATGTGATAATGCATCTTTGTAATTTGTTGAATCCTCCTTTCTTTTCATAAGCCTTTACGTTCAAACTTACTACCATGAATGAAGTGCTGGAACCATAAACACACTGTATAACATATGTGCAACTTCTACACAATAGTCTCTCAAACGTTAAATTTTGCAATTAAAAGGTTTCTTCATATTTACGGTTTCCCATGAATTTTTATTTTACACTAGCAATACAACAAAATATATATTTTAGCCATTTTCCTTGACAACAGTTCAATGTACAGTTGAGAAAATATAAGGCCAGGGGCTTGATTGCTAGTGGTTATACAATCCAAACTTCATGGTGATGGATAGCGACCAGGACCTTATATTCCTTTTCAAACAGTCTGCACAGGAACATTTTACAAACGGAGTCCATGTCCTGGTCTAGGGGTGTTTTGTTCACAATAAAAAAACAGGTTTCAACAAGGATGTTGGGGAGTGTATGTACAACCTTTTGATTGGGAAATTGCTGATCTGATGTAGCCAGTAATGTTTCCTTTTGGTTTTTTTTTTGTCTTTTTTTATTTCTGTACCTTAAATTTTTCTCAATTATTCAACAGCAGCAGCACATTTAAATACATAGTTGGCTTGTCTCTTAAAATTGAAATTTGACTCTGCATTTTATGTACAGTCTCATTTAAACGTTGCACTGCCATTGCTGTGCACCAAGTCTGTTGCTCTGCAGGGAAGGTGGGAAGAGTGGCATGTTTGGGGGTAAAGGAGATGGTAATGCAGATGGGGGAGGGGAGGTTTGTAAATGGCTAGTGTGTATGACGGGGCTTCAAGGCTCTCTTCAAAAATAAAGCAAAGACTTCCCTTCCCTTCACTAGTGGGTCCTCCAAGAGGTGAGGGCTGCAAAAGGGCAGGAAGAGGTTTGGGGATGATTTAAATACATTTAAAGGCTTGTGACTAACTGCATCTGTCCTTCCCGCACATCGCCTTCAGGGATGCAGCCCTCTTTAGTAATAGGAATAATATAACCATCACTGTTCCCTCGGCCTATCGAGTAATAGGCCTGGAGCTGGTTGCCAGCTCCTAAGTTAGGCATGCTCTTGTAGTAAACGTCCTCATTCTCGCTCCTCTTGGAGGGGGACAGGTCCTCCACCACATCAGGGCTGCTCTCGGGGTATGGAGAGTCCCTCAGATTAGGCATACTAGTGTACAAGGAGTCTCTGTTTGGTGACTGCAGACTATCGTCAGGGTTGGTGGGTGTCAGCTGGCTGACAAAGGTCTCAACTCCCCCATCGGTCCTCACCTTCTTCTGGGGTGCATACAGAAGCGAGTGAGTCCGCTGGGGGATGAGCGGTGCCTCCAGCTCCTGCTGATGGTGCAGCTCGAGGCCCACTGTGTCACCCATGTGCACCAAAGACGAAGCATCAGCTACGATAGCGTCGTCTTCACTGCTGCTGCCACCTACCACTGTCACCTTGGGCGGAGCCCGCTCCGCGTGGTGGTGATGATGGTGGTACTGCGGCGGCTGCTGGTGGTGGGGCTGATGATGTAAACTGGGGTGCTGCTGCTGTTGCTGTTGGTGGCTTTTGTTACAGGCACGCAGGTTGTTGTGTACTAGCTCAGAGATGATCATTTTCTCGAAGGCAGCATCGTCCAGACTGAGGCCGCAGTCTACTACCTGCACACTGTCGCCAAAGTCCCCATTGCGGAGCGAGTAGCTATTGTTAAAGTTACCATTTAGCGGTAGTGTATCCATTGCACTTGTATCCCTCACCGCATTGTTCAGTGAGTGCCCTATAAAGAGAAGAGAACGTGAGGGGATTTTACATTAGTCAGCACAGATGAATTGCAGAAAAAAAAAGTTTAATGCTGTTTAGGATGCAGTTTCACATAAAAAACTCAAGTCAAATTAAGCCATGCCGTAAATCCGTTAGTTAGGCACAATCCTTAACATACAATATATAGGCATGCATTATTTGCAATGAGAAATCATTTTACTTTCTCACATATACATTTTGACTTTCCCTTACAAATAATTTCTTTGAAATAAGCGGAGCATTGTGCGTTTTAGTCTGCCACAAAAGTGACAAAGCAATGAAAAAGATCCCAAACAACATTAAGAAACAAACTGAAACAGTAATCACCATCACAACACACTGGGCAAAAGTAGATGTCCACAAGTATGAAGCCACAAACGGGCAAGCTACAACACTTACAGGTTTTCTAGCAACTAATAGGTTGGATGTGCCAAGGGAAAGAAAAGGACAGAGATGGGAAAAGATGACATAGACAGAAAGGGAAAGTAGTCATGTATCAACATGGGACAGCCATCTTTGTTCTCACTACAAGGGGAGCCCACAAGCAGCACTCCACCATCACCACACACAGCAGGTGAAAAGACTCACTTTAGACAACTCACATCATGTCTGTCTGCTCAGGCTATCTGGTCTAAGAGCAGCTGATGTACAAAAGAAAGTAAAATGATTTATTGTAACATGAAGGAGAATCACTCAAAAGAACAACAAAACATAAAGTAAAAATCTTAACTGCAACTTAGCAAGAGCAAGGGTTCAGCAAATGAAATAAACAAGCATCAAACAGCTTTTACTTTTACGAATTAAATGCCAACAGATAATTTTCTTTTTTTTTCTTTATGTTGGTACACTTTCTGTCCATTAGTTGGCAGCTTGTGTACCCAAAGCTGGCAAAGGTCAGAGCTTGCCCGCAGCCCAGCACTTGGCATCCGTCACAGTGACAGTTCCCAGTGAGACCCCGGTCACTAGCAGCACAGCTCAAGAATAACACAGCCGCTGCAGAGGTCAGATGCAGTCATGTTAGGAATTTCTCAAAGCATGGAGGTCATGGAAAGCAGCAGCAAAAAGGATAAATATTAGTTATTCTATGATTGAGAGAGGAGATAAAGGAAAAATGTGCTCTGCTATGCTTAACATGCCTCAACAGATCTAGAAATGAAGATGAAGACTAATGGCGGTATCTTACGGCAACATTTGTCTTTGTCCAAAAAAAAGGGAGTAGCTATGATTGTGTTATAAGGTGAAATTTTGCAGAGCTTATTGGAGAGAAATGACAAGAAATAGAAAATAAGAGAATACGGGGAAAATTAAACAGCTGCTGCCATGGCATCTGTGTGTTTATGCCTGCTAGGAGGCAATTTAGTGTCCAGACAGGTGTTGTCTGGAAAGGTGTGAGGGGAATACTACTGGACACTGAGACTGCTGAATGCCACAGGAGGACAGACGTTTTTTTGGGAGAAAAGAGAAGAAAAAAAGAAAAAAAAAGAAATTTTTCTGATAAATGCTCCTTTCTGCCAGAGAAGAGCAACACATTTTTTGGTCAGTTAAAAATCACAAATTAAGCAGAAGAGAGAGAAGCAGAGCAATGGGCCTTTGCGATAAAGCCGTCTTTTATTTCTGTCCAGATTAGAGTTGAATTTGGGTAGATAATTTTGTGAACCACTTGCTCACTGAGTGTGTGTTAATGGCCTAAAGTAAACCAGTGACTGTGCCAGGGTTTTGGTTGTTTTTAATAAGCATGCTGAAAAAAATTTACATTTGATAGGCAAAGTTAAGTTTTACTCCCATACTTGTCTCTCTGTAGGTCACTAGAGGGAAGCACAAGGGAAAAGCACAAAACATGACAAAAGATGCCATTTCAGTTTCAAAATAGAATAGCACACAATCACAGCACAGTCTTCACAGTCTGATATAAGCTTAAATGCCATGTGCATTTGAGATATAGTGATTTTATCAGCTATTACCAAATATATCTATACACAGACAACTTAATGCAAAAGTTGCATCAAGGACATAGATTTTGCTAGCAGTTTAATATGTTTTAAGGGGAAAACTCCCTCTAAAACACACAAAAAGATAACAAATCACCTGATAAACTCAGGAGCATAAATCTTAATTATCATGCAGTTTATACTACAGCTTCATGTCTATGCTGCTGTTTACATTATCTCAAGGCAGGACATATAGTATCTCATTCCCATCTTAATCATTATGTCCCATTCAGAGTTTGGATAAGAGAAATATGAGAACACAGATGGTGGATCGTGACGAACCACAAAAATCCCTGTCCAAGATGAAAACGTGCATTTTCGCACACAGTATGTACTGTATCAAGCATTTGGGAGACAATGATTCAGAAGGAAATGCGATACTGGAGAACTTCCTGCCTTTCATTTGGCCTGCTGTACATTCTGAACAGACAAAAGAAGGAGAGAAGGAAAAGAGGCAAAGAGAGAAGAAAAGAAGAAAAGCCTGAATGTAGGTGAAAGTATTAAGTAAGCACACCTGGCGAGTTAAACACTGGAGCCGTGGGGGTGTTACATACGACTGTCTCAGCCAGTAAGGTGTTATAAGGGTTGTTAGTGCCTTGTGGTCGAAGAAGAGGATTTGTTAGTAGATAATTCCCGGTCATTCCTGGAGTGGCAAGACAAAAGAAGAGCAGATAAAGTAATTGAAAGTGTCATGAAAGACAGAAATGAAAGGAATTTTTCAGAAAGTTTGTGTTATGAGGCATGTGGTGTCACCCAGGGCGTTTGCCACAATCTGAAACTAGGGTGTTTATTTGCAGAATAAAGTTTGCGAAGCCATTAGGGAGATGGAAGCAACCAGCTACTCCTGCATGAGCCGAAAATACTTTTTCTGGCCTTCTTCACTTTATACAACTCTAGGTAGCAGTTTTTCTTTTCAACTTTCAAGTTCATTTGTCGCATGTGTTGCAGGTCATACAGAAGACCACCAATTTTCGACCCAGCGTGCTCATTATTGCATCCTGTCATCAGTGCTTTTCACAAGTTATTTTTTGTTATCATCTTGAGCATATATCATTTTTCAAAAATAGCACCCTCCATTTCTGTGATTGTGCAAAGGTTTTCCCGCTTGATTCAGGTGCAAATATAAAATCTTCCCTATGACAAAGAATAGAATCCTTCCAAGTTTTAATATCAAAATCTTTATTTAGACCAGCTATTTTTTTTTATTTAAATTGGCTATTTTCTCCCAAACCTCATCTTCCTTTCAGTGTTTTTGTGTTGTAAGGATCTGAGGTATTTCCAATGCCATTTATCACCTGTGTTAAATGCCATCTGTCATGTTGGGAAGTCTCCAGGGATGTTCTTAATGACAGGGAAGTACTTTCAGGAGATAGAGCCCTGCTTTAGTGCACTTACTCTCTAGGGTAACTAGGCTACTACACCCTGGAGTGATCAATATCCAACCTTTACATTAACATCTTCAGGAAACGGTCCTGTAGGAAGAACAGTCTTACTTCTAAATTGCTACTGATGTATCAGCGAGTCAAACTGTGCTTCCAAGTCCTAGGTGTAATGTTTTACCTTGTGGGAAGTGGTGGCAAAAAAGAAAGAGAAGGCAAATAGCGGCAGCGACAGGAGTCAGAGGAAGGGAGAGGAGGGAGTGAAGTTAAACTACTTCAGTGTAAACCCTCTTCTCCCTCGCATGCTTGGAAAGCCATTTCAGAGGCAGCAGAAAGCCTACCAACACACTAAGCACTCCAGGTCAACCAGAGTTGAACATCATCTTCTCATCATCATATTTGTGCTCAAGCTAAATAATAAATGACAGTTTTTTTTTTCCCCTCGCCCTCGTAAATCCCCCTGTAAAGTAACAGCCTAATATACCAGGCAACAAATGGCCTCTTTCTGCGTGTTAAGATTTTCCTAAAATAAAACTTTTCTCTCCCCCCCTGTTTTTAGTTTTGCCTATATTTCCCCTGAGTCTGGGTATGAACTTTGGACAGCCAGCACTTAAATAAAAAAGGTTCTAGCCTTGCCCCAATTTGAGACTGACGTTACTGGCCAGAATGACAGCGCACAGAGTATTTGAGGACGGATTTTTGTAATCCTTCGCTGGCAGAAGAGGGAGACTTGACTAAAGACCTAGATCTTTTTTTTCTTCCTTTTTTTTTTTTTTAACCGTACTGCTCTGTCTTTTCAAACTGAAGGCATTTATTATGATTACCAGAGTAGGATTCTGTATGGCGGTGTGAGATCATTGGAACTTGAAGGAGGTATTTTTAGCTGGATGATGAAATGTGTGCATAGGTGTGCATGTGGAGAGAAATGAGGTGTGAACTGACCTTGGTTAAGGGTTGAGGTGCTGTTGATGTCACCTGAGATAAAGGAGGACTCAGATTGCTTTCTTACGGTGTCATTCCACATTCTCCTGATACGACTCTGTCAGGTCAACAAGGGACAGTCATTAGGACTTTAAACAAGCCCGCTCACCTTTCAGATCAACTTTCATTTATTTTCTATGTACTATCACTCCTCACATACATTCTAATATGCAGTGAAGCGAGGGCAGTACTAATGCTCATTTCCACTGTGTGTGTCTAACTCTATTTCACTCAACTTTTGAATGACTTCAGCGACAGTCATTGATCTCTTGAATAAAGAGTGACAGGGATGATTCGGTTTAGGTACAGTATATCTGGAGGTATTGTCTATAAGGTCTATGAGCCTTTAATAAGAAAGGAATAAAGAAAATATGTTGGGTTTTTTTTTGCAATTTTGGCTTTCCCCACATTAAAATGTGCTTGCAATACTCTTTAAATAGTGCAGTACTATTTCACATGCACATGACGTTAGTGAGAAAAAAGATAAAGCAAGTGCTAAAGGGGGAAGAACAGAAGAAAGGTACTCATGCAGTACAGCAGATGCTGCTTGTAAAATGCGGCATAATGTTTGTGTCTCTTGATCTACCTCTGAAGCTAAAATGCGTAATGTGCATTTTTCGGTGCAATATCTACATGCTCATGATGAAAGTAGATTCTCTGTGTTCAGTGCTGTGTTCTTCTCTCTTTTGACAGTGAGTCTTTGACTGTATGAAGTTGCTGGTCTACCTGTGTACCAGAGGAGTAGCGTGCGCTGGTCCGTGTGGTGGAAGTCTTTGCAGAACCGTGTGAGCTCTCAGTTGGCAGCCCTCCGCAGCAGTACGTGTGGCGGAAGCACTTGCTGTACTCTTTGCGGACCTGCGTGAGCAAACAGCCGAGTGTTTACATACAATGTTGACTTTACATATGACTTAACCGAGATCTTCAAGCAAGCAGTGTTTGTTCTTTATATCAGCATGTGGCGCTCTGTGAATTCTGCATGCCGGTGCAAAGGTTCGGCCTTGACTGTTCACCTTGAAAAGAAAATCACTGTCTCTGAGCACTGCAGGCGACAGGAAACTTACTTTTTTCTGGAGAAGGCAATGGAAGATGAAGATAAACATTCCTTGGAAGGTGTTGAATATGGTGAAGAGGTACGCCATGACAATCGAGGCCTCGTTGATGAAGAAGAGACCAAAGGACCACGTCAGACCCAGAAGACACAGCAGAGCGAAGGCGCCCATGACCCAGGATCTGAAGGACAGCGAAAGCAAACACAAGCAGAGAACAAACCCAGCATGAGAAGCGTTCACTGGTCTGGGAAAATAATGAGTGGGATTTATAATCACCAACACTATGAAAGACTAGGGTAAAGCTGTAAACCAGGTGAGAAGAAAACAATAAAATGACAAACATTTTAACAACCCCTCCACACACACACACACACACACACACACACACACACTCTCAAACTCAAATGCAGTTCCTGCCTTTAAACAGACAAGAAGGAAGCAAAACCTTGATCCTGTTTTCTGTAAATAACTTCTTATGTGTTAGAACACACAGTACAGCACAACCAGAGGACACAGCATGTAAAAAAAAAAAAAAAAAAAAACTATTGTTATTACATATATGGTTATCTGGCTGAACCTTACACTAATTTTTACAAGTCTATACACTGAAATGTTTGTCTAGCGAGTGCGTTATCAGATCTGGAGAACTAGGCAGATTTGGAAAGAGTTCAAGGAAAAGGGAGATAACCCGTTTCATGTGTGAAGGTCCTGTGGAACCTTCAGACACCGACAGTGGTCACAGTTCAACGCTCAAACACACAACAACAACACCAACACTAGATTTCAAGATGATGGACACGGTGACAGTGAACAGTCACAAGGACAGTGGATGAGTAGTTTTCAAGCGGCAGTTTGGGAGAGGGTGAACCGGCAAAAAAATGAAAATGGAAGAAAGAAAGAAAGAAAGAAAGAAAGGAATAAACGAGGAAAGAGAATAAACTACAAGCTGAAGAGTTCTGGGCAACATGTCCTTACTTGATAAACCGTTTATTATCTTCATAGCTAGAGAGCATGATAAGCAGGAAAAGAGAAACACAATTAGATCAGAGCGCACAACAGCGTGGGTTAGTCGGCATTAGAGTAAGATATCGTAAACTTTGATCCAAGGGAAATCACGGGAATCAATGGAATTAACAAGAACTGAGTCTAACAAAGACTGAGAATTGTATGTTTTGCTGTTGATGATGACAATTACAAAACTCTGTGTAGACTACATTGTCTGTGGTTGAATTTACATTTGAATGCGTGGGTGGTGTTGTGTGGGTAAAATTATCTGAGGTGTATAGTAAAAGCTTACCCAGGCAAATCTGTATTATAGTAGCCATCACAAACGCGATAATTACTGGTGTGGATCGCAGAACAGAGAGAGGAGGAGAATGATAGGAAAAGAGAAAGGAGAGGGTGTGTGTTAACTTTGCTTTTACATGCAACATGCAATGATATTGGCGCTAATACTGACTTTCAGAGACTTTGGCACGAAAAACACAAAGAAAAAGATCACAGGGAAACAGCTATTAATACACAACATATTTTTGCAATATAAACACGCTTAAGAGAAAGCATTTCAAGTACAAATGCGCACCAATCTGTGTGCCACCATGTTCAGTAAATGTGCTGTGTTGTGGTTTCCTTGATAAGGGAGTAGTCCATCTCAAATAAACCAAGATGTCTGAATAAGCCCTTTTCTGACTATTCTTCCTGATTGCAGTTTTACCACAGTGCTGTAATGTTGCACACATTCATTAAGGAAAAATGAAAAATAACAAACACTGGATAAAAATAGGAAAACCGCTGCTCCTAAACAGAGTTGAAGTTGAAATACGTAATGTAATGGTGCAAAGTGACATGGAGCTGTGCTACTGAGAGCGGCAAAACCATATAACCAAAAATGGAAGAAGTCCCTGAAATTCAGCCTGCAGTAAAACAGCAATAAATATTGTTTTCACAGAAGTGCAAAAAACAAAACAATTAGTGCTTCAGAAAACATTGCTTTCCTTCCCAAAGCAAAACACATCATAAATGTTGAGGCAACTACGAAAGCCTAAACTAGAAGAGGATGGCTGGGTGGGGTGGTGGTCGGGTGGCGGTGGCTGTGTTAGGAAGGATTTTTTTTTTTTCTTTTCTCGGATTAGAAGCTGGGATCTATAAAGAAAAAAAGGTCCGACATGTTCCAGTGGCAAACACACATGGTAGCTTTTCCACTCTACCCCACCCTACCAGAGCTAACAGCGCATAGTTAAGTTGCAGCCTTAGAGTGATGTGTGTCATGCCAATGCAATTCTGTGGCTAGTGGTTTGGAGCAAAACAACAAGGGACAAAAAGACGACTCACAAAGTCAGTGTGTAGTCGTCATTACAGTCAAGACATGCCAAAAGTCTAATTCAAACACTGTGTAACATTTTGAAATCTCAAAATGAATTCCTCTGGTAAATGTTCCATCTGGATAATTTCAAAAATTGGCCAAAAAAAAAAAAAAAATTAATTTTACATTCTAATGTTACTTGCTAGTCAAGCACTGTAATTTGGCTCGGAGGTAAGAGAGGTAATGCATTTTTTCCTGAAACATTATTAAGTAAAAAAAAAAAAAGAAAAAATCATTACCTCAAGAGTAACAGAGCCTTACTTTTCCTGGGGGTAGTGGCAGAATAGCACCAGTGTTATATTGCTGATAAGCAGGATGCGGGTGTTCAGCAAATGATGCTTTACTTACTTTATATTCTCCAGTCGGCTAGAGTCTGGTTTCAGGGTGGTAGAGTGCTTCACCATTTTGTACATAGTGATGACCAGGAAGATGAGATTGAGCTGTCAAAACAGAGTAATGACAGTGTTAATACATGGAGATGTATGACTCAAGATACAGTAGACAAAGAGAAAAAGAACTGTTAATTTGTCTATAAGTATTAAAAGAGGAGAGCCTTCAAATCTCTGCATGTCCACAGACTAATCCAATAAACATCTATCATTCCAGCCGGGCTAAGTTAAAATTTAGTGTCATTCTGTATCAATAAGAGCATGGAAATGCATTAAAATCCATCACAGTGAAAAAAAAAAATAAAAAGAAAGAAACAGCCACACAGCAGCGGTGTGGTGAAGTCGGAAGGGAATGAAAAGTAGCAGGAGGAATAAGAGACCTGCTTGTTGTCCAAAACAACTGCATATCATTTTATGCACACAGTGAAATATTATAAGGTGTAACCAGCAACAAAAGGCTTGAGGGAACATGGTATATTTTGTTCGATTCCTGTGTGTGGACAGATGAAGAGAGAGAGAAAGCGAAAGAAAGACAAAGAGGGAGAAGGAGAGAGAGAGAAAGAGAGAGAGAGAGAGAGAGATGGTGTTTGCTTGCTTGTTTTAATGTATTAAATCTTAAGGGAGCCAGTGGCACATATCAGGTTGAGACAAGGATACTATGTGCTGTGTTTCTGAGCGTATCATTCGGTACCTTAAAAATCAATACCGTGATTTAGAGACACAAAGGCTGGATGGGCCAGCAAGGAGCCGCTCCAAATAATTTACTTCAAAAACATTTATTCTGGGGCAAACTAGTCCCTGACACAGCATGTACATGCACTCACAGCGGACGAACCAGACTGTGTTTGTACTGCAAGCCAGGCATGTATAAATAATGTCAAGGAATACCTGAGAAAGAAAAATTGAAATGTGTGTCTCCAATAGTGCACATCAAAAGCTCTGACAAATATAAAAATGCAGCAGACAAATATGTGTAAGCTACTGTATCATGTATGCGCGTAACCACAAAAAAAATACAAACAAACACATTTGCACAAAACATGACACAAGCCTTCTAAAGAGTGCATTTCAGTGTTATGATGTTATCTTTAGAACAAAAAAAAAAAAAAAAAAAACATTGGCGAGAGAAAAATGGAGACGCATTGCCAGCATGAGGGCATGAAATAAATGAATGACCTTTGTGAGCTGGACTCAGACCACGGCCATTCACTCAACACAGACATTTTCTGTGTTCTGGTGCACGCTGCTATCAAAAGACTGCCTGTGATCAATACATCACCCCTCCACATGCAATCAACTCATGGAGCTGCTCACAATAACCGAGGCAGTAAAAGAAAGGGACGACTGGAAAAAAAAGAGAGAAAAAAAAAATCCTTAATCGTGAACCTTCTTTTATATCACAGACGGCACTGAAACTATGTTTTGTTTCGCAGCTATCAGCCATTATTTCTATCAGCCGCCTGCATGAGTCAGACAGTGGGGGAGGAGAGGAGGGGCAGGAGGGACAGGACTTCTGAAAACCCTTTCACACAGCCTGGAGTGGTGACATGGATCCAATGAGACAGAGGAGAGGGACACAGTATTTTAAAGTAATCTAGCAGCACGGCACATGTTCCCACCCCCACCGACATGCTTTCGCAGCCCTTCCCGGGGGATCCCCGTTGCTAGAACGGAGCTGTCTTGCCTCTATCCTTCACTCTGTCTCTGAATCATCACTGCAAGCCATGCAGAAGCACCTCGCCACACTGGGACTGAGGAGAAAGCTTTTTCTGAAGTGGACTGTGTGTGTACACACTGAACTCCAAATGAACTGCTGGGGATAAAATATTAAAGGTGCAGATGGAGCTGTCCAGATGATAAGAACTGCTCACGACGTGTCATGATCCAAGAGGCCTTGTGTTGAAGCTATCTCAAGCATACTAATGGCTCCCCCCTCCACTCATTACTTCCATGTTCCCCTTTCATGGAGCTAATACCCCCTGTGCCCAGAGACAGGGCAACCTCTGCTTAAGAACAAGGATCTAAATGCCTTCCACTGGCTTTTGTTTTCAGGCTGGTATTTAGGGCCTGTTTCAGTCAGGAGCAAAAAGAAAAAGAAAAAAAAAAAAGGAAAAGCAAAAAAAAAAAAAAGTAGGAGAAGAAACAAAGGGAAGAAAAAGCATGACCACCCTGGGTCAAAACCAATGTTACTTGGCACAAACATGGTTTGGGTGGCGGGTAGGGATCCAGACATGAGCCAAAGCAACACTGTTTTCCCTCCTTTTCTCTTGCCCATGTGCCTTTTCTCCTCTCCCTCTTGACAAGGACAAAGCCAATTTGTAGAGAAACCAGGGTCACGGATGGTGTAGACAAATCTTGCTCTTGCATGCTCCCCTGAGATGCCCCTTTCCACAGTACTTTGTCTTTTTGAGTCAATTGTTGCACAGAATCAGAGAAGCAGTGCGCAATGCCCGAGCCAATGCTGCAAAACCTCATTCCTGTCATACATTAGCTCTGCTACAATACATTAACTCCTCACAGGGTCATGGTTCTATCTCTCCGGTCATCACCACCGGGATCCTGATCATCATTTCCACCGCAGACGCATTTTTCATGCAAATCATTATGGAAGCACACACACAATTGGAAAACAATGAGGGCTCAATTTAGGGAAAGGAAACACATTCCTGTGTGGCTGACAGAGCATTTGCTGAGACAGGGAGAAATGCATGCTTGTTTTAATACAATGTTAGCTTTTCTTCAATTATTAACTCACACATTCAAAGCGGGTGCTGAGAGGAAAAAAAAAAAAAATCAATGAAAACAAAAAGAGAAAAACAGGTATTTTACAATTTACTCAAAGACATTTCGAAAACAGACTTTTGCAAGGTCTCCTGTATACTTCCTCCTCCATTTTTAAATGCTACATCAAGAGGCAATGTCTCTCTTTGAGAAAACTGTGAAATACAGTTCAGTGAGTAGATTCTTTTTTTTTTTTATTTTGTTACCACACAGACAAAGAACTGCACTATATCTTTACTTTGAAAGCTCCTAGCGGTCTGCCGATGGTATACAGAGACTCGCTGGAATTTGACATGGGTGCCCCCTCTCTGCAGTATATTTTCAGTGTCAGTTTGATGTTCAACAGAGGTCACTGCATCTGTAGATACAGTACCAACTATTATGCTGGATAATGAACACAGTACTGAACAAATACAACCCGTCCTCCCTGCACAGCAGCAAGACAGGTTTGCAAAGCTTCCTCATCCCTTGGTGTGCATGAGGGCAAAGCAATATATGGTGTGGTAGCCTGAGAGGATATATCTGAGGAATACCACCTGCTATTTCTTTTTTTTGCACAGGGAGGTAAGACTCCCTACGGTCTCATTCTTCTGAGCCTCTCTGATGGAGCGGGAGATAATAATGTCATGACCAGTAAATAATTGCATGCCTCAATGGGACATATGTCAATATGATATTCTATATGTCCTTCACCCCTGATGGTCCTTGACCAAACAGAGAGGTGCCTTTGCTTTTCTTCCTCTCCCTGACACTGTCATGCGCTATTTACTACTGCCACACATACACACAAGGAGGCTGGTGCAGAGGAGGAACATAAGGAGCTATAAAATGTAATGGTGCCAACCTACTGTATGTGCTGTAAAATGCACACCTTTGGTGCTATTTTTCAACCCTTTCTTCCTTTATCATAAAAAAGTGTAACTTGAAGACCATTACATCTGTAATGTGAGACTTCATGGGAGTTGTGTAGATTCGAGGTTAAAGTACACTATCAAATCCTTGTCTTTGTCAGCTAGTGAGAGGTGAGAGAGAATTGTTGGATGCCTCAAAATCTGTCTTTGGCACAAAATTAACCTGTCATCACTGAGGAGACTTGGAGCAAAAATCCTGCTGATATTTTCCCTCAGTTCAACCATCTCACTTCCTTTATCTCTCCCCTGCATCTCTTTCATCTCACTCTCTCAGTCCCTTCCTCACTCTGTCAGTCTCAGTATTCAAAAAAAAAAAAAAAAAACGGCTTACCATGATGATAAAGGTGACAGGTCCTATAAAACTCCATATGAAATGATTATCCACACTTAGCCAGCACCTATAGCAAGGAAACAAACACTTAAACTTGGGGCAGCACACACAAGATAAAACAATATCAGCATTGTCTTCATGCTCCTGTGGCCAAATATTAATGCAAAGAAATTATTTTTTGGTTACTTGAGCTGATGACATAGAGTTCATAATTTCTAGTCAATATTTAACTTGGAGCGCATTAAAACACTCCTTTCACAGGTTGAACATTAATACAGTTGTACAAAACAGAGGGAAGACCCAGAGTAGCCTCACTTGATAGTCTTAGCTGAGATATGGCCATTAATCTACGTAAAAGGCTTTTTCTGCACAGTGCTCCTCTCTTTAAGAGAGCATTTACAAACAAGAGGTCACAGGAGGGTCTTTGAGTAGAAAGGCATTAATGTAGCTGCACCCCCCTGAAACCACAGTGTTGAGTCTGTCAGCCACTTTCAAATGACATGAAAAATTGAACAGCTGCCCATCCCTGGCAAAAGGAGCTCAAATGTTTTGGTGTAGTCTCCAGGGATGTGCATAAGGCACTGGCAGAAATGATGAGTAGATTTCTTTTCAAAAGCTGCCACATACAGACACAGCAGGTGAGCCTCACATAGTGTAGCATCCAGCGTGTCTGCTCTGCATTTCCAAGGATTTGTTCAGAAAGCTGCACTTACGCTTTCTTGGTCCCATAGCTCCTGTAGTCAATAGCTGCTGAGACGCCGACCACGATGGCAGGAAAGAGGTAACCAGATACGTAGTAGTACTTTTTCCGTGAGTATTCACTTTCAAAGACCTCCACGAGCATGAGGTACAGCTGGACACCCTCAAGACACATCCAGGAGAAGGAAGCCAGGAAGAAGAAATGAAGGATCCCCGCAATGATGGCGCATCCAATCTGAGTCAGAACAATGACCAATGAAGACAATTAGGGATTAAGGAATTAACAATATGATCACAGTTTCCATAAAATAGGAAGATTTTTGAGATTAACTTGTAGTACAAATGTGATTTAAACATGACAAGAGGTATCTCCATAGCACTTTCTTTATTGCATATTGTATATCATACACCCCATCTTTTATTAAAACCCATTGAAAAGACGACATTCAACTTGCTGCCTCCCATTCAGTGGAACACATATCAGTGAAACTGATGAATAAAAGGTAATGAATATTCATTCACCACATGGGCTCTGTCGATGCACAGGTTTAGCTTTCCATCAGCATGGTAGAGATTTAAATGCTATTCTTATTAGAAGGTTAGAGTTAGTAGATTTAATCATACAGCTCAGCATTTGAAGCTTCAATTCCCAGCTGTATGCAGTTTTTGTGCCCCTGCCCCCTTGAAGTGAAAATGTAGGTGAAAAAAAAAAAGTTAAAAATGGAATGGATGCAGACTCAGCCATAGCAACTGTGACTTTAAGTGAAAGAGGAAAAAAGACCTGTCAAGTGGGGGACATGGCCCCTTAGTAATCTATATTAATGGTTCTGTCCCACTCATGTCATGTCAGGGACAAGCTGAGAAGGTTAGAAACAAACAATGCTTAAAGTCTCATCCATTTTACTCTGAACGGGTCTTTTGTTTTGTTTTGGGGGTGTGAGGAGATAAAGTGAGAGGGAATGAATCAAAACCAAATCAATGGGGTGCAATCGTTCCGGCTTACCCTAGGTTCCGTCATATCGATACCAATTAGGAATATTAACTCGGCAATGAAGAGATTGATGCACAAGTTCTTGTGGATGGTGTTGCGATCGCTCTGCAGGCCTCGGAAGAAGCAGAAAGTGAAGATACTGATGGTGAGACAGACGAGGGACACCACGATCCCAACACGAGTGATGACAGTCAGGAGCAGCTCGTGCACTCTGTCGTTAACCTGGGAGACATAAAAGGTCAAATTAGAAAATGTGTTTGTCATTATAAAAAACATCAACATGTGTTGCAGCTTTGTGAAGAAAGTTTAAGATCATACGTGACGTAAATTCAACCCCTTTCAGATATTATAATGAATGAGTGATTATGAACAACTAGGGAAAATAATATTTAAGCTTAAAGCTTAAAAAAAAAAAAAAACTAAGTTTCTTATTTGCTTTATATTGCTACATAACTGTAGGAAATTGGAAAAAAACACCAGCACACAGAGCAGCACATTAACCAATTTTAAATTTTAAAATATTCCCTGTCCCTATTTTTGCACAAAACTTTTTATGAATCAAAGTACCTTAAAGGAAAGGTTCACATTTGTTCAAAGACCATTGTAATACAATACTCACGTGGCCATTTGTACACTGAAAGCATTATTGGTCGCTAAAATTATTCCTCCTGTCCATGATTATCAAAAAAGAGATTCTTTCTTAAAGCAATTTCAGTCCTTTTTCTGTGCAAATTTCAGAATGCATTTTCACACAAAAGGACAAGGACTGTGGATTTTGTCCTCCATCTCTTACACTGAAATTGCCTCAGGAAGGGATTTCTTTTCACCAAGTGTGGACAGAGGGAACAATTACAGAGACCAAAAACTGTCTAAATGTACATACAGTTATGTCAGTATTGCTTTAAGACAGAAAAAAAATGTCAACCTATAATTTAAGTCTTGAAATTTTAACAAAGTGTAGACACTACTAAGCATTTCACTTTTTTTTTTTTTTAACCAAACCTGACCTGGCTTAATTTTTAGCCAATGCCTCTGCTTTGCTGAGATGGGGGATGTTTTTCAAAAACAATATTGTAAATATTATAAAAATATTTATACAAAATTAAATAACCAATAAATAAAGCAGTAGAGTTAAAACACACTGCATCAACAGTAAACATGTATTTACTTCCTCAGCCTCACTGTGACTTTTATAATCTTGTAATATTGCTATTTAAACCCACAAGAAAGAATGTTTGAGTTTGCAGATAATGTAGAAGAAGTTTTAAACAGTGTAGATACGTTTGAAAGAAAACTCAGTTTGAGGTGGATATAAGAAGTAGGACGTGACATACCGAGATTTCACGGTGCGCCATGAGGACGGCGAAGTTGGTGAGGTGGCTGCAGGAGCAGGTGGTGTGTGTTTTATTGGAGTCCAGGAGTTTGCAGCCTTGGGTGGACCAGTAGCCCATCATACTCCTCTCAGAGTAATTCCAGAAGGAGCAATTGGAGTTGAAGTAGTTCTCCATCTGCAGATAACAAGAGATATGGTTAAGTGTCCAAATAATTGACTGCCTGAAATTGAAGTACATGTAGAACACAGAGGCCATTTACCCCCTACTCATACAAAGTATTTTTCCGCACTGATATGGATGAGGATTTTTCACTTCACAGCTCTTATGAAGCAATTCATATGTTGTATCTCATTTGGCACATGCTTGCCAAATCAACCGAAGCATGGTTGGGTATATGAGGCCTTAATAACAGAGAAGCATAATTGTTTGACAGCATGTCTTTGGAATTGCACAATTTCTCTGATAAAGAATGGAGTCACGCATGGCCCTCTGGGAACTCTAGTGACAACTTTAAAAGACGGAAGATAATTGGTGCTCCAGTAATTTCATCCTAGATTGTACGGCTAATCTAGGAGTTAATTTCCCCCACTATAAAAGAAAATGGGTATCATTTATATCCCAATGTTGATTAAAGAATTAGTTTTCATTAAGAATTCACTTAGGTTCTAAAGACTCCTTTAATTTGATGTTCAATGACTTAAATAAACTGCCGACTGACCTAGCCAGACATTTACAATTCAAATTGCAGATCTCTGTCTGCTCTAGATGTTCCCTCCTGGTGTTTTTTAATATGACCTCTCCATTCATTCCAGCAGGGACACTCACGTCAATGTGCTCCAGGGTAAAAACCACCGGGTCATTAATGAATACACGACTGGATTCTTTGTTGATCGAGGCAGCGATGATGTCAGAGTTGACGGCCACTGACACGTTGCGGCCGTAAGCCTCGTTGGCCATCTTGATGGTGTTATTTTCTGTACTGAGGAATTGGCCCAGATTTTTGTAGAGCACAAACACCAGCTTAGCAACTCCTGTAAAGAGAAAGATGTAGACAGACATCAGAGAATGAGTAAAAAAAAATCAAGCTTCCAGGACAATTCAGACTGTATGCAGAGAAAAAACTGTGAAAAATAGGCACAAAAAAAGAGGACTTAAAATATTAAAGCATTCCAGTTCAATTTAATTCAATTTAAAAGATTCAAACAAATGAGAGACAGATAAGTGAGGGGTGAAGAAAGAGGATTTTAAATTTGGTCTCTCATTTTTTCAGCCAGTATCACAGTGCTTGAGGTTTTTGAGATAAACTCCTTCATGGTGCCCCTGAACAAACACAGACTTCATATTTTCCCAGAAAAAAAAGTACTGGAGAAAAAGTCAAACACACACATGCGTACATCTCACAGTTTCTCACACATGAATATGCACATCATTACACTTTGAGTTACAAGAATTACCATGACCAAGTTTCGCTTTCTTCTTTTTTGGTGTGTTTGAGAGAGCTTACCATTCCGACTGTTGAGCTTGACGGTATTGGCCGAGAGCTGGATTGAGATACCGCCCTTGCTGGATTGTGGAAATTTAAAATCCTGGACCTGGCCATCCGTGCTGAGTACATACACATCTAGGACTACCAGGTGCAGAGAGGCAGAGGGTGAGTTAGAGAAAAACGAAAAAGGAAGGGGAAAAGGAGGGGAAAAAGAATGAGATTTAAGTCATTACACGTACTGTCTGACTTAGATACAAGGACATAAAAATGAAACAATGGAGTATATTGTTGCCAAAGTGTTCTTCCTGAAATTTTACACAGACCAAAGGACACATCAATGACTCAAACGCTAAATATTTGTGACAGTGAGCTACACAATAAAAACGTCAATCACAGAGGAATCATTCCATCCCAGCGAGACTCTTACTAACATGAATAAATGCAGCAGAACAAAAAAGAAAAAAAAAGAAAAAGCTGTCCTTGTATGCTCTAACAGCTGAAGCAAATGAGGGGAGGAGGAGGAGGAAGAGGCTGTGGATAAACAATGTACTTTTTTCTGACTCCACAGCAGGCTAATGTTCACATTAATGTATAGAGTTACAAGGTCTAGACGCATACATTTATAAACTAAGCGTGCGCAATCAGAGAATCCAGTCTATTTAATTGTCTGATATTCATCACTTTGTCAGTAAGCGACTCGTTAAACCTAATATGCGTTGTTTTTCTGTTCCCCCGAGGTTTAAGCGCTTATTATGAAAACAAAGTCCTTTTTTATGTGGCGGCCTTGTTTCCCTATCACAAGAGTTACTCTCTCAATGAATTGAAAGTAATCGAATTTACTAAGCTTGCATCAATTGAGAGCGCTTGTCTTTGCTTACCACAAATTCTTTTTACTTACTTATATTGTCTGCAGGAACTTTGACGATGGCAGGTTCCATGAGGTTGTCGGCAAGGACAAAGGCCCCTTCCTCCAAAGTATCTAGTAACATGGTGGCGGCGTGTGTTTGCTCTGTGCTGTTCATGTCTTGCCAAGACTTTAAAGCCTCTGGTCGTAGAAGGTTATCTACCGTGTCCACAATGGCCTGTGTCGAACCAGACAAAAGACAGACAAATAAAAAACAGATACTTTTAGAAAAAAAAGTAAAGGTCATAAGAATAAGCAGTGACATGCACACACTGAAATTAAATGATTAAAATGCTGTGCTGAAGCATCACTTCTGCAGGGATTAACATGATCACAATGAGGAAAAATAAAGAGGCTAATTATTGTTTTCGTTGTATATATATTACAGACATGTAACGAATGTAAAAGACATGGCTGCAGAGGGAAGGGAAGAACAGAGGCATCACTGGAGATGGTGCAGATTCAGTTTCTTTTTCAAGGACGTTTCATCGGGGCACACACTTGGGGTCACAGTGTATTGAGCAGGTCTGATCCGATAACAGGATATTAGAGAGAGCCTGATGAAAGTCAAAGTACAAAAACCCTTCCTCAATTAAAATTCTCTAATTGCAAAATTCAGTGTTCACTACCGTATGTGGAAACTTTCACTTTTTTTTTTTTTTATTGTGGACCCGCAGTATTCTCATGCACCTCATACTCAGGTGCAAATACACTAGTCAACCCGGAAAAGCTTAAAAAACAAAAAACAAAAAAAAAAACTGCACATTTTGGAAAACAACCAAATAATATGTTATATTAAATTGTTTAATTGAACTGCAACCTTCATGCAGACATTTCTACTACACTACTCACATTTTCTGTCACCTGAACCGCTCTGGACAGACAGCGGGTAAATTAGGCGTAGGATCCAGACGACGCTGGGTTTTCTTCAGGAAATAATCAAATCAATGAGTCTAATCAGGTAATCAATGCCGGCGACGGCTGGTGGGAAGGGTGGAGGGCAGCTAATGTGATGTTGCGTCAAGTATGGCAGATGTCAGATACTGCTGACTCAACAGTGTCTGATCCTCTCATGCTGTCATTAGTCAAATAAATGCTGCCATTTACATCAACACAAATCCTCTACCCTTGTCACTACCTCTGACTTGAAATCACATGTTTGCGACATAAAAAAAAGCACAATGATGAGGTGACATTTTTGAAGAGGTGGTGTAACTACATACATGTATTTTTCCCCTTTCTCTCCTTCTTTTTTACGAGTGCACGGTCATTGACTAGCTAATTAGCTCGATCCATTTTAATACCCTCCCGAAGGAGAGATCTGGATTGAGGGGGGTGACTTTGGTGGCAGGTAGAGGACACTGATCTCCCTAATGGTGGAGGGATATACATGGCCAAAATATTTGATGCACTAACTCAACCTGATAGCATTCAAAGAAAAGGAAAAAAAAATGGCTTGACCTGACTAACCCTATTATCCAGATAGAGCGAAACATTTGCACCTTTAATTTACGAAACGAATGACTTCAATGACCTAAAACCTGTGTCCTTGTGAAACAAGAGCCACATTTTTTACATTGCAAACTGTAAAAGGTCCGGTGATGGTCCTTGAAAAAAAATGTTTGAATAAATCACAAGTATACTGTGTTTGATGCAATATTCAGAAGTGTTTTATACTGAAGGGAGTTTTCATATAAAAGCAAAAACTGTTACAAAGCAACAAATCCTTCAGCAAATGGATGATGAGCAGGATGTAAGAACGGGATGTTTGCTTGAGCTGTGGTGTTATGCATCCAGACGTGCAATCTTGAGTAAATACTAAGAAAACATACAACAGGGAAAAACATTATGAAAAATAAAATACACCATCACTGTCAAATGTAAAGAGGGGGAAAAAAACAACACAGAGACACATACACATCCATAAAAAGAAGCCACCTTCGTAATTGGAGATGACTTCTCTTTGACTTCGATTTGGTTGTGTGTAAGGCAATTACTCAAAAAAGCAGGAAGCACAGGGAGAAGGGAGTACATGACAGTGCAGAGGGTACATGCTGCTGAGCTTGAGCTCGGGCGTATAGCACAGAAATAAAGGAGGGGACGGCAGCAAGCAGAGCGGGCAATAGCATTGCTCCAGTACCTTCATGTATGCCCTGCATGTCCTTTCTCGTTTTTGAAGCTTTTTTATTAGAAAAGAAAAAGAACAGATAAAAAAAATAGAGACACATAATTTGCAAAAGTTCATGAGTTCATTACGCTTGGCAGAGCCAAATTATGGTCATTACCGCAAATGTACAAATCTCTGTTATGGGTCAGAGTCTAAAATAATCTGATTCGTTTTTGTTTTGTCTGTCTCATATCTTTCTTGTCTTTAAAAAGAAAGGCAGACTCCATGTGAAAAATGAACAACCACACGTTACTGTATTATTTTGGGGATTCTCTCCTGCATTTGTCATGTAGAAGTATTAATTTGTCAGTAAAACACCTAAACCATGTCATTTTGTAGAGTGATTCAGGAAGTTAGAGTTGATGAGAAAATGGTGGCAGTATTTACCTCAATATTTTGCATTAAATGATAAAACAAGAGAGGCATTTTGTTACTTGTGGTGGACGTGGTTACCTTGTTGAAGCTCCGTCCTGCAGAATCCTTCTCGCTGGGTCTGAGCTCCTGGAGCTGAGCATCCAGGATGTCCACCAGCTGCTCCATCAGGCGCACTGATGAGCTGACGTCCCCGGCAAAGATGGGGCCTTTGGTGTGCTTGGCTAACTCGTTGGCCAAGTTAGCTGCATTTTCACCGCTGCGGATCTGCAGGGGAGAGAATGAGTAATGTTCAGAAGAATGCAAGAAGACAGATTTGGAGGGTTTTTTACATCCCAGTTTCTGACGTCAAATCACACTTGAACGAGTCCTTGAAATGCCAGTTATGAAAAGGGGGCTTAATGTTTTCTTCACATAGGAGAAGTTGCCATGGAGGCAGTTTTTTACTGTGTGGTTAGTTTGAAAAAAACAGATACATTGAGAGCTCCGTGCTACAACTGCTGTTAAATCTACGGCACACATCTGACAAAGGGTAGAGGAATATTGTTAACATTTCATGTAGGAGGCCTTTAACTTCAAGGCAACTAAAATCACTGCTACAAAAATGGGTCATATTAAGTAGTATTTATAAATATACAGTAACAGTCAAAAGTTTGGACACACTTTCTCATTCATGTGAATGAGAAGATGTATCCAAACTTTTGACTGGTACTGTATATTTATGCACAGTTTGTATCTCTCGTTTCACTGTGCATTATGCTCTTTTTTTATGTTTATCTGTATTTGCTAAATAATGTGGTTTTAAAACAGATGCTTTTTTAGTTTTTTTCTTTTATAAACACACATATCAAAGACCCAATTGCCAGATCGCGTTTAAAGTTGACAGATGCTGCTTTTTTAATCTGACCCAGCTTTCTGGCCAACTTTGTAACTGTGAGTACATTAACTCAGTGTTGAAATCCTGTACAAGGAGGTGTTTTCATTATTTTGTCTACTCCCTCTCTGTTTTTAAGAAACACATTCCACTTAGACGGAAAACAGCGAGACAGAGCTCATACAAACCTTCTGGGCTACTTGGTTGACCCAGTGGGAGGTACAGTTGCTGAGATCAGGGCCCTTCGGGTGCCAGGCCCCAGTGGAAAGGACACATAAATAAGAGGCTGTGCCTGACAGGAAAAACAAGAACAGAATAGTCAAGTTCAATCAAGTCAAATCAAATTTATATTCCCACAAAGTCCTTTATAGGGCAACAAAGGACAAGGATACAGATAAACAGAGGAGACATGCACACAAACAACAGATCAACAAACATGCAAATTCCTACATTTTAAATGGATATGAAGTCAGAGAATTCTTCCACACAGAAATATCAGCCCTGGTAGCTATTTTGTCTTTTTAGTGTGCTAATCTGGTACAGTAAAACAGAAGAACTAAAGTGAAATTGTTGGATACAGTGAACTCCAAACACGTAGAGCCATTTTGTTCCTGCAAAATGATTTCTCAAAATATTTTCAACAGCTCCTGCCTGTTTTTGTTACAAAGTGGTACCAATTTTCTTTCCGTTCTAATTAGCCTTGTGTCTGATGAACTCTGAGTGCTAATATGATTTCACACACAATCAAATGAGGGATGCACGTCGCCATGCAAGCTCCAGGAGAAACAGCTGAGCCTGTTCCTCTGCAACACAGCCGTTACAGATAGCTTAATCATGTTTTGACCTGGAATGACACAGCAAAAGCCTAACACCATTACAAACTGTCTTCACAGATTCCCTCTGCACCCACTGAAGTGGGCACTCTTTATAGATAAAACAATTACTGTATGTAAGAATATCAGACAGATCTAACAAACTCAGCCTACATCCAAACTAATACATTTTCATTTTAAAATAGTGTTTTGAAATCAAAATGATGAGCATTTTAGCATTTTTAGAAATAATCTCCATCCATACTAACACGCCTGAAACACATATCACATGACTATTCATGTACACTGGGCATGTGCATGCTGGTATAAACAGGAAGGAGATTGTGAACTTTGTGGTTGGTTGCTTAGTTGCAGAAAATACTACAGAGGAAGAACAGCAGTGGCAAAAAGTAAGACCAGAGATGTCTTTGCTTGGACTGACGACGAGGTGGAAAAGTAACACGAGTATAAGGTGGTCAAGGTGGCAGAAAACACAGATTGGGAGTCGTCACGTGATAGGGGCGTGACGAATCAGGGAAGGACACATCGTGACTGATTAGACCCAATTACAAAGTGAACGTGGGTGTCTGCGTCATTGTTTTTCAAAAATTGCCGTTTCTACCTGTCCAGACTAAAACACAATCCACGAGTTTTCAAACCGAAATGGGGTCAGCGGCGTTTTAAAAAGTCTCCATTTTGGAGGTTTGAAAATACCAGAGTAGTGTGGATGCTACGTGTAAGCCTAGAAAAAGTTATGCATTTTAAAATGAAAACATATTAGTGTGGATGTAGCCTCAGGGATGTTCTCTTGGGACGCTTCGGGTCATATTGAAAGCCGTGAGCACATGGCCCTGAGGTAAGAGGGAGGCCTGTTTACCTCGTGTTCCCTTGGGGCAAGGTCGCTCTACAAGCATGCCCCTCTGGGTCTGAGGCCACATTATGTCTCTTCTCTCGGTGGCCTCACAGAAGCGCTCGGGTAAAGGGAAGGACTCCAGGGGTGGAGGGGAAGTAGTGAGTGGAATCACAGGAGGCGGCTTGGGTGCTCCCTTGTTGCCTTCCTTGAGCCCTGTTGTGGTGGTAGTGTTGGCCACACCCCAGTGCACTGTGGTTGTTGTGGTGGTGGTTGTAGTTCTCAGAGGCTGAGGGGACACGGTGGCTTCTGACAGTGGCGGAGCTGTGAAGAGAGAGAGGGTAAAGAGGCATTATGTTTGGGTGGAGCACTCTTACAGTATGTCATGGTGTGCAGCCCAGTTGGGAAAACATTAACACTTGTATGATTTAGGGAGTTTGAATATCACTGGGACACATATTCATCAATCTGTATAAAAACATGATGCAGCACTGTGGATGAAAATAAAAAGCAAATGGTAGTTTGACCTGTGGTTGCAGTGACAGGGCAGCTCATTAGTCTGGCACCCCAGGGGCACATAATGTGGAGTATATCAACTGTTTTGCTAAGAATACTTTGGCAAGTATTCAAAGCTTGACCTTCTGGTGGGCAGATGCCCTCATGTACCACTAAACCTTAATGGCGTCCCCTGTAAGTAACATTCCTAATTTTTTTTTTCTCAACATGTTCAACACTGTAATGCTTATACATCTAAGTATCCTGTTGTGTAAATTGCTGCTAAGTGCTTTGTGCAACAAGCGTATTTGCCTTCCCGTTGACTATGGCTTATCCAAGGCACTCAGTCTGCAACGAACAAGACAATAATTACAGTAACATCCTCCTGCCTGGCAATCATTCTTGCCTGGGAGATTTTGTGGCATGGCTGATTAAATTTCACTAGAGCAACACAGAACCTGTACGTGTAGTCGTGGTGCCTGAAAATTCATTCTACAGTTGTTTCTGCCTACAACTCATACTCTGATAAAACAGGTGTGCAGTAACTCATGCAATGCCCCGGGCAGAAACAATATGTTTCAGTCCTGGGAAAGGAGAAAATAGTGCACTCTTTACATTTAACATGAGCCACTAAGGAAAAACTATGAAGACATTTTTCATGTGATACGCCAGAGAAGTGTGAGTAGCAGTGTAATTACATTTCATAAAAGTCGAACATAAGGGAGTTTCATAGATGAAATGTTGATAAACTAACTATATGATATAAATCTGCTCCGCATCTCCAAGTACAAAAAAAACACATCCCCATCTCCAAAAAAAATATTTGTTGGTTGAATTCAAAAGGGTAAGCTATATCAATCAAAGGAGCTCTGATTGGAATGCAATGTGCATACTGAATCTAATCGCATTTGAGTACTTTGATTTCCTCCATTAGGCTGCCTGTAGAGCATGTAGAGAATGTGAAGTGGTGCTGTTACACTGCTTGAGCTGAGTCGTTCTCAGTAGTACAACCAGTAGTGAAAACATTGATGAGACAGGGCGACAGAGAGTCAAAGAGAGGAGGGAGTCAAAGGCAGGATGAGGGGGAATAGAGATGAGGGGGAGGGGATGTTGGAAAATAGACACACATATACAAGACGATGACAGGAACATTCAGAAACAATGTGGCCAAGTTAGAGAATGAGACGACAGTTTCTGTCTTCCAGTGGAGGCAGCCAGACCCCAGGCAGCAACACCTCCATATCTATTGACTCCATTGGATAATGGGTCTGGCTGATAGCCCCCCCCCACCCCCCCCCCGCAACACACACACAAATCGCTACCACTATCAACATAGGCCCCACGGTGTGGATGAGAGGCTTCAGCACAGTCGGGCTGAAGGGAAATCGCCTTTGAGGCTGGCTGCTACCTGGGACGAATTAGGATCTATTGACCAGAGGAGATGACTCTGTGTGCTCCCTCCTGGTGGGGGCTATAGAACGACATACACACAAACGCACGCACACACAAGCAGGTGACATGAAGGTGTACACAGCCGACTGGCTGTTTTGACACTGAGCTGAAGGCAGATTTGGCTGGCTGGCTTCATCCCAGCCTCCTCTTCTCTCGTCCCTCCTCCCCTACCTGTATCCTTTTACTCAACACAGTGAAATTCTCGGCTGCACAGCCTGTCACAGCGGTTGAGAGACAACCTGTGCTTAGCGTCCTTTCAGCACTAGCATTTAGCTGGCTGGGAGAAATGCCTGTCTCTGTTCTGCACCGATACCCTTTTATTGCTATAACCCTTGTTTTTTCATGACTCACTGAGAAGACTCACAGAGGTGAAAGCAATCGTCGCAAAAAAAAAAAAAAAGATAGATTTGCAAATTTCTGGTTAACAACAGCTTGTATTGTTGCAGCTCCAACTTGAGAAAATGAATGTGTATCAATGTGGTGTGTATATTATCATTGTTTCTTTTTAAACATCTGGGTCAGGGTTGCTTGGCGAACTCCCAGAAGATTCCCAAGAAACTATGGGGCCCTTTATAGGTTTCTCATTTCCAAAATATGAAAGATGATAATGATAAGATCCCAGTCTCCGTTGGTGGGGAGTTTAGAATTTAGACAGAAATAAAATGAAACTGAATCACAGTTCGGCAGCATGATTTAAGTTAAAGGGCTTGCAACTACAGCCAATAAATCAAACAGGCATCTGCTGTAATCCAAGCACATTCCTTTAGCATGTCAACTAACAACTGTATCTTGTCTACACCCCTCACTCAAGAGGGCTCCTTGTCATGGCTCACTGGGATTTTGAGCTGCGTGCTCTAGTTACAACATGTACAATTAAATCTCTTTGAAGTTTTTTTTTTTCATTTTTCATCTCTACCTGCTATCAGCAGTGAAACTGTGAGTGTAATTAATGTGGGCTGTGTTAATACTAGGCTACAACTAATGGGTTTGGCTCTCCTCAAGCGTTCCATTGGAGAGGGATTGCCCCATAGCAAACTGGATGGCTTTGACTTTGGGAAAGGGGTGTGAGGTGGGTTTCCTGAGCCAATGCCTGTGCTGCACAAGGCAGAAAAGCTGTGCTGGCATTGCTAAAAATTGTTGTTCTCAGTGTGCACCGTCACAGCAGAGGCTTCATTAACAAGAAACAGAATGAAAAGGACATAAGTAAAAGGGCTAAAATAATCCTGTTGGGAGGTTTCATTTTGTGTTTATGATGAAAACTAATCCTCTTTCCTGTGTGAAAAAGAGGCTAATGTGAATGTAGGCTATTCTTCCCAGAGAGATTCGTGCATAAGCAATGCCGCCTCTCTGACCACTGCTGTTCCTGTGTACATAGCGTGTCAGTTCGTAATCCTTCCAGCAGCACAATAATCTTATTACCTTTATGCCATAGCTAGGTTTAATTTAATCCAATGAAAGCTGGGAGGAATTAACCCATAGGTATTAAAATGGACACTCCTCTCAGACAGTCACTTCTTCACAGAGATGTCTAAGTGGACAAGTTTATAAGTAGCCACTGTGAGGGATGGGCATCAATTCGGTGGTAGTGCTGCGGCAGCCTTTTCCACATCTTTCGCCATAACACGGACCAACTATTTCTGTTTTCTACTCTGATAGCACATGTCTGACACCATTGAATGCCTTCCCTATGCAATATTCCTTTGATTATGACAAAAGAATCAAATCCCACTTTTGGGCTATATAGCGAAACCAGGACAGGATCCTTGATTATTATGTCTTTGCTGCACTCAGCCCAAGGGGAATCTTCAATTAGCTGTCATAGAGTGTGAGTGTATGGAGTAATATTCTCCAAAGAACCTCCAATAGTCAGGACAGACTTATTCATAACTGTTTTGTGTGATTCGACGCCCACACATTGTTGCACTTGAATGTATCTCAGTGGTTCCTTTATTACCACTGGGTTTATAGGTCTGCGATTGATGACAAACAATGAGACAGGAATCCAGGAGAGGAAGAGAGGAGAGGAGCACGGTTTGTCGAGTGTTGTCAGGGCATCTGCATACACGCAAGCACTCAGGAACACACACTCACAAAAACCCACACTCACACACATACACAAAGAGCCCAGATGAGACTTTAGGACTCAGTAGTCATGCCGGGGTGACAAATGAAAACCGACGGCGTGTGTGTCTTTTATATTATGCTTAATGGCTTCACTTTCAGTAGGCACTGCATGGCTGTTCATCAGGGTAATGTTTCATACACATTATCAGGTGCTGTTTATCTTGCAAGGGAGAGAAAAAAATGGCAAAGGAACACACATTTAGCATTTGTTTCAGTTAATTTGCCATATAAAAAGTTACAAGAATTATTAGATCTCCCTCCTCTATCTTTTTCTCTGTCATGGCATAATCTCATGATGATATGAAGCGAGGCTGCTTCGGAGATTTACCTCTTTGTTCCCATTTTGAGGGAGATTTGCTTCTTGCTAAGGTAAAAGAATCATGTCTTTTTGTACACTCTGAAATATGCCTCTTGGGTGGTAATTGCTTCCTCATGGAGGAAGGATTGCAAAAGTTAACAAGTCAAAGGAAGCTCAAACAAATCAAAGTCTGTTTCTGCCATCGGGAGGGAGCCACACTCGGTTGTTGTGAAGGGACCACGAGAATCCAGAGGATGGAAAATAAATGAATAACCCATCAGCTTTCAAGTCATTCTGCATAGAGCACAGGTTAATTGAAATAAGGTGTTGAACAGTGAAAAACAACGTGTAAATTATTTCCTGTGTTATTGCTGCCATTGAAATATCTTTTTGTTCAAACATGCATTTCACTCAGTCCTCTCTGGATGCAGCCTTGCTTGTATGTTCAAATGGAAATGGAGCTGTTCTTGAGTATGAAATAGTGTGATGATTTATAATACGTTTGTGATGCATTTTGATATCTACCAATAATAACAATAATACACAAAGGAAATTGGATTACACGTCTTTCACTCTGCACTGCATTTGTAGCTGTGGAGGGAAACATAGTGTTTGATTGCTTGTGTATCAGCAGTAAATATGAAGAAAGCTGAGTGAAAATTCATATAATTTCCCATGAGTCATGTCCTTGTGAGAGTGTGTACAGTATATGTCCATGTCTTAGGGAACAAAACCTAATAGCTGGATTATGTTATTTACTACTGTCTCCAATATTTCCCACAATACAAATGCATTGATTTATATGGACACAGACAGGCAGACAGAGTGCCCACACAAACACACACACAGGCGCAGACACGCTTATAACACATGTACACCCTCACACACAAAATAACACCAAAGTATAGAGAACAGACATAGCAACTGCCAGACTACAGCCTGCTTTTTTTCCCCCCTTGCAGCTTTCTCTGTACTGTACGTGCCTCAAATTTCAAGCATTAACTCTAAGTGTGCCGAGTAGACTGATATTTAATGCTGTGCACACAAGGGGGTGTCTATTTCAGGGGTTCTCACACACACACACATACGTGGACATATACAGATACACATCCAAACAGATTCACATTATTAAGCATGTATGCACATACACACATAAACACAAAAAGTCATGCACATACACATTTACACAGATTAGAGGAACACAGACACACATAGACACAATAATCAGGCCTGTGTGAAATAAATCTCCTCAAAGGCGTGTGTCAGGGAGTGATGGGGGACCATTGTGATGTCTGAGTAATAATTCTTTTAATACGCCTTGTTTCACAGTCAAACTGTAATCAAACAAGAGACTGTGGATCCCCTTGGCTATAGGGCTCAGTGTAACCATAATCACTCCCCCCACCCCTCTCTTTTATGTAAAACAACTCTTTGTGACATTCTAAATCATAACCCCAGGTTTGCTGTAGCCTTGTACTTGTATGTTGTCAGCAAAGATCATTTGGCCACACTGTGTGCAGTAGTTTAACATCAGCGGGTAAGACATTCCAAGAGAAGTGTAACTAGCAACTTGGGAGTAAGAGAAAACATAATCTAGAGGTGGGTTTTTTTGGGGATGAGGAGTGAAACAGTCTTCCTAGCCTGGCGACAACTGGCCCTCGTGTCTTACGATGTTCAGTGCTGGAGAAGCAGCAGAGATGATGATCAGATTTCAGAGGAAACAGGTAACCCCCTGACCTCGTGTTGAAAAGGCTTCATTGCCACCAGACACTGGGTGGTTAGGTATTATCCCACGATGTAATATCAGAGACATTGTGAACAGCGCTGTAAATCCTCATTGTGGGACTTCTTCCCTTTCATCGCTGCAGTTAAATTCACTCCTATATCGTAACCAAGAATGAGACCAGTGGGTCATGATGTCGACAGAATAACGTCACAGTATGTCGTAAAAATCATGGGAGGAATAAAGAATGGAAGGTGGAAGCCATAAGTTTAAGGCTAGCTCACTTTGGGGGATTTTTACTCCAAATCTGAGCTGTTTTCTGCAGGTTGTCGTGTACAGTGAGGTATTTGTTTTGGTCTGATTCTGGCAGGCCAGGCTTGTGTAGTCAAGTCAACATCAGGGTGGATCCTGATGACAACCGATAGTTAAGTCAACAAGGAAGAACACATAAGAGAACCAAAAAGAAGTTTCCTGTGACAACAACTTTCATTAAAATAGGTAGTTTACATAAGAAGCAATTCTCAACTTCACTAAGCAAGAAGACTGGGTCAATCCAAAATGTTTTCAATTACAACTAAGGCAAAATGAGTTTCATGCAAAATTTTTCATCAGCCTTTTTGGTGCAATAATGTCCCTTAAATCTAAAATGTGCTCCCTATAAAGCTGTTCCACCAGCGGATAAATATTTCTGAATGACAAACCTAGATGTACATGACAGCCATCTTTGTACAGTCTCCCAAAAGCACAGCAAAGGATTTACTTAAATCCTGTCATTTAGTCTGCGCTGCTCTCATTGGGCATGATTTGAACAGTCTGACCTAGGCTTTAGATTGACTTCAGGAAGAATGCCAAACAAATAGAAGAAGAAGGAGCACTTTATCGATCCCCGTGGGGAAACTGATCCTCTGCATTTGACCCATACACACACACTAGGAGCACTGGGCAGCCGCAGTGCAGCACCCGGGGACCAACTCCAGTTCTTTTGCCAGTGCCTTGGTCAGGGGCCCTGACAGGAGTATTAACCCTAACATACATGTTTTTGATGGTGGGAGGAAATTGGAGCACCTGGAAGAAACCCACACAAACGTGCAAAGAACAAGAACTGCACAAGAACGTGCAAACTCAACAAACTCCACCCAGGTTCCCAGGACCTTCTTGCTGTGAGGCAACCCTGCTAACCACTGAGCCACCATGCTGCCCTCATACACCCAAATACACACGCTGACAAAAGTGTATGGTCATATGTACACATGCATGCACAGAAATGCAAGTGTTTGGATTTAAGGAGGAAGATCATGGAAAAGGAGGACTAAGAATAGTAATAGACAGTCTACAGGCAAGGAAAAATAAAAGGAAAAATAAGGAGAGTGAAAACAGAAAGACAGAGAGAAACAGCAAGACCAAATGCAATAGAGAGATAATGAAAGAGAGAGACAATAAGATGGAAGTAGACAGATAAAGAAACAACGAGAACAAGAACATGACAGGAGGACAGAAAAACAAAAACAAAAAGGATAATTTTCCACATCAATACCCTCTCCTTTCACACCGCTGTGTCCACTTGGGCAGCTGACAGGGGGTTGGAACAGGGAGGGGGGAGTTGTTGTCAAGGCAAACAAACAAATTGGCCATTTTTAACACATCCTGATCCCTGGTCCTGTACCATTGGTGAGCATATAGGAGACAGAAGTCTCTGCCATTTTATCTAAGCACCTCAGATGGCTGTGAAAGCTTGTTGTTGACCTTGAAAGTATCCATATTTCTCTATTACTCTCTGTGTCTCATTCTTCCTGGCTTTCTCTCTAAATGTTGCCATGCACATGTTGACCTCTATGTAAGCACTGCAGAAGACAGGAATGAATCATAAAGGTGCTTATTAAAGAGCTGTACATTCATCAGGCTATAAGAGGTAGGCTCTCTGGGGTGACTGCTAATGCATATGACTCACAAGCATCTGTAACAGTGGAGCATTTTTGCGTTGTAAAGCACTTTGATAACACACAAACTACAGGGCATTGTTTTGACCACATGCAGAGTTTTGTAAGCTAATTGGCAAGTTGCGTCGGTGAGCCATACCTTATAATTTCAAACAAATTGGGTCATTCTCTTCCTTACAATCCCCACTTGTAAATGTATAATTTGAGAGTGCAGCAAAAATTGAAACAGTATGCAAATGTATTGACATTTGAACAATTAAAGAGGAGGTCTTGATTTGTGTGGGTGTTAACTGCAGCACTGTGGGCTCTTATGTGGAAGTGATTCAGAATCTAATTTTGCAATATGGGATAAATAAAAGGTTTCCGAAGCTCACCTGTGTCCCATTGAGGCAGTGAATATAGCCTGTTTGTGCCTACTTCTAGTAAAAGATAGCTTTTGATATGCTTAATCAGTGGTTTGAGGCTACATATCAGAGCTTGGCATGATTTAACAGTCCTTAGAAATGGGTATATAATGAGTTTTCTGTGGGAATAGTACATTTAAATCAATTTAATCATCTCACTTACAAGAAGTGACAAAGGAATATGTCTTTTTATGAGTTCCTATATGCAAGAAGGAAAACAGGCATGGGGCCATGGGTAAATGAGTGGATTATGGCGCTGTTGGTAAAAGCCAAGAGAGGGACTTACTGACCCATTTAATGTCCACTTCCAGTGGAGCCGCTTGTTGGATGTGACCCCATCCACTCCCCCATAATCCTACAAGAGATGTTCTTGCCTCGACATAAGCAACGTTATTGGACTTGACAAGAACCCAACTGTCTGCCACACAGGGTCTCAACATCACTTTGATGTAATTGCACTCCATGACGGGGTGAATCATGTGACAGAGTTGTTTGTGCACTTGAGAAATATGGGAAAAAAGGAAGTATGAAGTGCAGTGTTGAGTGGTAAATGCATACAGAATCACCCTCACTCCCTGCACTGACGTTGTCAACTCTTCCTTTTAAAGAAGTCTTTGATTAAAAATAACCTTTTTTCCATTTTAAAGAAAAAAGTCAACAGCTCTAGCATCTACATTAATAATCAGCTATGTTCTGTTATACAAACAATGATTTCTGCACAATTAGATGCTTCTGTGTGTGCATTTGCTAAGCTTTCACCTGTGCTTGTGATGAGATGAGCAAAGCTTAAATGTTATTTTCACTTTGAGTCCTATTTCCTGTTTTTTGCAGAGCACTGCTCATAACACGTACCTTCAACTTTTACCATCATAAAAGCTTGTTTCAGTGCCTAGTGAAGCAGGCACTGAAACGAGCATCAAGATATCACAGAGGGCGTCCAGTGACAGCCAGAAAAAAGTGCCATCATTTACGTGTCAACATCAGCCATGTGGGAGGACAAGTTTATTGACATCTTGATGATCATCCTAGACCATTCTCCCTTGCGCTCATCGACTGCAACTAAACATACATTAGTCAGCAGCAGGGCTAGGCGCATGTTTCATTGTCAAGAAGAGGGAACAAATTCTTCATTGACATTAAAACACAGATGTGAGAATGCAGAAGTCCCGAGGAGCAAATACAGTATGTTAGGTGTTTTGCCAAACATACACTACAGGAAGGGAAGTGGGTTTCTGTGGTTCTTTGACGGTCTGTGAATTAACACATGTAAATAAACACTTGTAAAGTATGCGCCTTACACACATACAGTATGCACACAGGCACAAAGACAAACACCTATTACTACAATGTAGTCTTATGTCAGGGAGGATCCTGTTAAAGACCCTGATTTCTCGATCGGTAATGAGTGTACATTCAACAAATGATAAATCGATCGGGTGTGCAGTCTGTCTATACACAGCTTATTCCAAGAATCCATAACAGCTAAATTGAAAATAGGCTGTTGTGGAGGCTGTTTCTTGACTGTCTAATAATCAGTTTACTTAACATAAACACATAATGCCATGTAAAGACATGCTTCAAGTTATTCTTATTACATTACAGAAAAGGTGACATTATGGCCACTTTTACTGCAGCTGTCTGCAAATGTAAGGGTCTGTTTGAGGGGCAGCTTATTTTAAATTCTCCATATGAGTGTGTGAAACTATTTTTGGACATTACTAAAATAAGAACATATTTTGACTGTGGCCTCTTCCTCAATTGCTCCAAATTTACTTGTACTGTGCAAATATTTAATTAAAAAATCCCTTGGTATCTTTCTTGTGGGCAGTGAAGAAACTTCACTCTTGTTATTCAGAGTTGGAAAAACATTTTTTTTGTTCCTCATGATTGTTGAAGTATTCTACTAAGTACACCCTCTGTATATGAATTATGATTTCAAACCAGGACAACGTTCTTCGTTACAGCAAGGTTTGCCTTGGTCTGGCTAGATTGATGCTCTTCCATTTGCTGAACCCAATTTAGCAGCCCCAGACCAAGTCTTATCAATACAAAAGTGGACAAGCAAACACATTAATAAATATTGAGCTCTCGGATAATCTGTGGAAAAGTTGCTTGACCTCCATGGCTCATCACTGACTGTGCTGAGCATTACGTGGATTTAGGACTCTGGGTGTGGAGCGGATTAGGATAATTACTGTTATTATATTCTCAGTGTAAGGACTATCGCAGGCCTAGGCTAGCCTTGCCTCAGCTCTTGACAGCTAAATTAAAAGCATGTGCTACTGATGTGACCGTGGATGATTGATCCTCTCCCATGTGTCTACCATCTCTTTCTCACATAGGCAGAACCTTGAATCCTTACACTCAGCCTACAGAGAGTGAAGGTTTTTTTTTTTGTTTTTTTTAAGGGCCAATGGAGATTTGGAGTTTCAGCATCACTTGGGGAATGATCTAACCTTGCCCCAGGCCAGTCTTTGCACCTGTCCAGGCATGTATGTTTCCAGAGGTGAGAGTATATCTTTCTCTCCCTGTCTTACTCTAAAAAAAGGAATATGCTAGCAGGGGTCCCTTGAGCCTTAGCACTAGGGACTCAGGGAACGCCCGGATGGTAAACCTCCCTAAATCCCCTAGATACTGATCCCTTATGATATGGTAACTGGCTTTGAGGTGTTGTTTACCACAGAGCCCCACTCACTTCACCCCCCGAGATGCTTTCCTACACTCCAAAGCTTCCGTAACATATCTAGCACATATTAGATTCTAAATTAAAAATCAGTCAGCTGTGACACTTGATACATAGATGGGGAATAACAAAGGAATATCAAAGAGCAGTTGACAGCAACTAAAATCACAATTTCAGGAATGCAATTTGACATTATTGTCTGCAGAAGAAATGATTGGGGGGCAGGGTTCTTACCATGAGCTGGATCAGGAGGACCAAACACCAGATTGTATCTCAGGATGTAAAAATTATTCCACACATAGAGCTGGTTATCTCGCGGATTGTAATCCACAGCTGCAATGTACTGGTACTGGTTGGGAAAGTGGATATCAACATATTCCCCACGGTTCTGTTTGGTATTGTAAATGTAATCGATCAGGCTCTTGCTGACCTCGCTCTCATTGTCTTCATAGGTGGAGCGGACCACATACAGTACTCCACAGACCATGAAGGCATTGGAGGCTGAGCGCTTATCATAGGCCGTGTCCCAGGTAGCCTCAAAACGTAGCGTGTAGGGGTTCAACTGGCTGATTACCATCATGCCGTTGTTCTGTTCTGTGGCGTAGATCACCCACAGCCCGTTCTCATCTACCGCCAGGTCAATGTCTGTTTTACCACCCCACTTGTAGGGCGAGGTGTCGTGGTAGTTGGCGTTATTGATGATGGCTTCCCCACTTTTGATTCGAGTTCGCAGGTCAAACTTCACAATGTTGCGGGTACGCTCCTTGTTGAAAAACACGGCTCCATCGTAGACCACGAATCCAGTCCCATCCACCCGGTGGGGCAGCTTGTAGGTGACGGTTTGTCGGGCGTTTTGGAAGTCATCCAGGGAGGAATACTCAATGAGAGTGTCTGTCCTATAAGGAGTCCAAGGCATAAAATAGATTTTGTCGCCAGCTTGCAGTGGGTCTTTGCACCAGGCACCAGCTTGTTGCTCCGCTTCAAATAGAAAGGAAGGGTCACCGACAGCTTTCAGAGTCCCAGGACAAAGAAAAACTAATAATGGAAGAAGAGTAGAATAAAAAAAACAGACACTGGTTAACATATGAAAAATAAAACCATACAAAGCTACATGTAATGTCAATATAATATTTAACATTTTCATTTTGTTTTACGGGTTGTCCACGAGGAGTGGGGACAGACACACATTAAAGAGTGGCCAAAGGACAACTAACAGCTATAGCCAATATTCACAAGCAGTATAAGGATTTTGGTTTTGTGCATAGAAAGAAAAAAAGGAATAGGAAAGTTATTAAGCATAATGTTTAGATATATAAAGTAGTCTGAAACAAAAGGAAGCTTTGCCTCATAGACATTTACTGTTGGGAGTAGAACACAAATGAGGGGAAATAGAACAGAAACAAAACTTAAAGAAACAATTGGTCCTGTAAACAAAAAAAATGCAGCCAACTAAAGTCACTTGGCAACAGACGGGAGAGGTTATGAGAGAGCAGGAGTCAGCAGAGTCTGCAAAATGTTTGTGTGTACTTAGATGTGTCTCAGTTACATCACCTTTTATACGGTATATACCTGAGACGCTTGTCATTACGAAGTGGTGCAAATGTCACAACCATTAAAATTTAGGGAACTTTCCGTAAGGGTTTCTTGAGGTGTTTGCTTATTGCTCTGAGGCATAGGTGGCATAAGAATTAACAGAGAAAAGAGCAGCAAGTGGTCAGGTGAGAATAATGGGAAGAGTGAGAAAGAGGGGGGCTTTGAGAGAAAAGGGACAGTAGAAAGCAATAGTTTAAAAAAAGGGCCAAGAAACACTGTTACCATGGCATGCTATGGAAAAGGGGTTGAAAGCCAGGCAATATGAAATTCTGCTGAGTAGCAAAAGCACCCAGGGAGAATGAGGACAGGAAGCCCCTATAGATTGCAGCTAATATGCCCCCATTAACATCTTTTGGCTGCTTTTGTGCCGGTCAGCCTCACTTCCCTTGTTACACTACATTGGCCGTTAACATTAGAGTTAGGGGGACTCTGAAGATTACGTCTAAGATGGGTTTGCAGGGGCCACCACAGGAAATTAGGTAATTTACAACCAGATGCCACAAAACAAGGAGCTAGGGTTTGGATCGTGTCTGTTATTTACCTTTTTGCTCCACTTCTATTTTAAGCGTTGGAAGAGAGAATGAAAGGGGTGCAAGGGGAAAAAAAGAGATTAATATGAATTAACTGTCATCGCTACGATTACATATGCAGAAACAGCTTATGAGACATGGACAAAGATGGGTAGACCTATTCAGAGAAAGCAGGAAAGTTGTGAGAAAGGTGACACCGCCGTCAAGGTCCTGTCTTAGAAAAGGAGTTAGATTACAACATCAAGAATGGTCTGATCACGTTTGTGATCATGACCAACTGTTACAGCTGCGTTATAGCAGAGTGGTGGGTGGATTTTTTTATTTAACAGGCTGCCAATTACCTGTGACACTTGCTATCACTGATGTCATAACTTCAATCAGGTTCAACTTCTAACATTCATAGATAAAAAATCGTTTTGTTTTTGTTTGATAGGTAGGCAAGCAATTCTGGAATTGAAATTGAAATGGCAGGCAGGTCAGGAGAATGATCTCCAATATGCACTGAGCCATTTAGTTCAAATATTGTAAAAATTATTATAGGTTAATGAACACTCAAAGCCACTGTGGCCTCATCCAGTGGAAACTGCAGTAGTAAAGTGCCATTTATTGCATCAGTTTATTGATGTCTGTAAATTGCATTTAGATTTTACATTACATGAGTCTGGTCATGTTGGAAAGTAAAAACACATTTCTTTAAAAATGTGGTCTCTATTTATCCACCCACCACTATAAACCAAGCCTAAGAGAAAATACAATTTAATTTTTAAAAGAAAATTAAATAGTAGCTACCACTTTGCTTTATCTTTAAAATAGAGTTTAATACAATAAAGATGCCATTTTACCATTCTGGATAATTTTACATCTGACTAATATCATATGTATAAAGGTCTTTGCATAACACTACAAACATACTTTACCATTTAAAATTTTAAAGCCATATATAAACAAGAAAACAATAATTGAGGCCTTATCAAGGAATCAGGTAATCAACGTAAATCACTTGAACAAATATATTAATATAGTTTATGTGCACTGACTATTAAAACATGTTTTTAATTCCACAATACAACACTGTGCTTAATTTGTGGAGTCATTTGTGTGCTTTCCAATACAAGTCCGCTATACATAGGCTATATAATATGTAAATTAGCCAGCATGGGCACATTCAAGGCACTCTGAAGGCATCTGTTCTAAGAGGCATAACCCAGTTTGTTAATCTGAGATGTCAATGCCTGATATAAAACATATCACAATACTTAAAAAGGAATATCTCGTACGTTTAATGCATAAAAAAAACCAAAAAACACTAGCTTATTTTTAACTCTAACAGCAAGAAGACATGTTGTTTAAAAGCATTTAACAGATGACAAATTTACATAAATACAAACTGTTCCTCAGAAAAGACACGTTCCTCAGGTTAGCCCAAAGCCTAGGTCAGACTACAAGACTGTTCAAATTATGTCTTTCCAAACTGTGTCAGTTCAACTGAACAACTGGTCTGCATACTGTTTGATTAGCAAGTTGTTTAAAAAATGTCATGTTCAATGACACTCAGTCTTACTATTATTTATCATTATATATCATTTGTACAGAATAGCTCAAGAAAAATATAATTACTAAAATGTTTTATCAGCGTCTATTATACAGAACTGAAGCTACAGTTTGTATTTAACAAAAATTATTTAATTTCATTTTTATGAGATTTCTTTCACTTAAAAGGTCATTTCTATTGATGTGGACTGATTCAGACACACTTATATTTGATGCCATTGCTATTTGATATGATTTAATATGAGTGAATATGAATGAATGTGAATGTAAGAAATACAGACTGAACATGTCAGTTCTCCTGTTTTTTGGCTTTCTTAGATTTCAGTCAATACACAGGCTCAATCAGAGCAGGGCTGACTGAATCAATGTATTTGAAATGACAGCAGCAGGCAAAATGCTAGATGTGCAAAACATTTTGGGCCAATTTGCAGTATGGGATAATCTGCAAAATCTAGGCTTTCCTTGTATCCCGCAACCCTCCAGCTCCAATTAGTGGAGGTTCATATCAGGATTTGAATCTGTTATCATTGTCTAGTCTGACCTAGACTTCAGTGAAAATAAAAGCAGTGACAATTAAAGCTGCAAGCGGTGATGAACGGGCCCTCGCGCCCCATGCACATTGGGCTGTGACGTGGTCGGTGGGTCTGCACGTGTACTTCTTCATACGCAGGCGTTTTTTGGACAGCGCATGAAGTGGTGAAGCTATTTGGAGCTAGAAAATCCATCCACAAAGTAACAAACACACCTGCGAAATAAAGGCATGGTGTAGTTTATGTTGTTGAGAACATACTATGTAATATCATGCAAACCTGATGATGTGTGTTGTGAGGCAGACTTCCTGTGCACAGTAGGTGGCACTATGAGAAAGAGACAATATGGAGGCATAGTGAGTTTGTGTCTAAAACAAATTAATTTCCTAATTTTCATCGAGTCTATTTTTAGAAAAGTAAAGACTTTTAACCCACATGGCCTGGTCAAAGTTTGATTGACATGTGTCATGCATATATGTCTCATATATTTGAATGGAGAGTGTGAGCGAACTCACACCTTTTTGAACATTTACTGCTTCCACATAGATTTAGATACAAACTTCATTTGAACTTTAAATGAGTCACAAGACTTTGACCTACAAAACCTGAATTTACATGGTTTTTCTATCTTTTACTGTTTTTGGGATATTAGAGTGTGAGTTTTAAAGTATTTTCTTGCTCCTCCTGTGATTTTATAATGAGTGTGTATTGCGAAATGTGTCACAGCACTGATGGGGTGACATGATGAGGATCAGTTGGAGAGGAGAATTTTAGAGTACACTTCTGGTGAAATATCCTCAAAAATCCCATTACTTAGGCCAAATCTTACATCAAAAATCATATTTTTGTAGGAAATTTCACGGCGAATCCATTGATACAGGTTTCAAAGTGGTCAGACTTACAGTTTAGATGTCAGAAGCCTCTGTTTGACACAAAGCCCATGCCTCCTCCATTGTTTTCAACACAGTGCCATAAGTCATCTATTTAAGTTTGAAGCTGATACCATTAACGCCCTCAGAGGAGATAGCGTTTGTTCGGGAGCCAAAATTGAGGAAAAGTCTTATTTTGAAAGGCTAATTGAGGACTTCCTGTTGGATTTAGGTCAGAGGTGTCAGCGTATGATTTGTAGGTCTTGATGAGACGAATAATTGAGTTTTGGTTTGATCTCTCTACAACATTCCTACGGGTCGTGGCGGCCATTTTAGTTACATAGGTGGCGCTAGAAAGCACATTTTGGCACTTTGGGGGTTAATTTTTACACCCCATTTTTTTCACCAGACCTGATGTGTGTGCCAAATTTGGTGAGTTTTTGAGCATGTTTAGGGGGTCAAATTTAGGGTTTGAGTGGCTTAATAATAAAGAAAGAAACAAACACACGAAATACAATAGGGCCTTCGCCCCTTTGGGGCTCGGGCCCTAACTAGAGTCTCAGAAGGATCCATGAATGCACGACATTCTGCAGAAAAAATTCAAGTGTGTTGCGGCTAACTTAGAGGACAAACACAGAGAAGAGGCAGACACATTAACAACAGTTGAGTTCTCAGAAGCTGCCTCAGCCACATAAAACAGAAGGTGAGAAGAAGACAGAGAAAGATGGCGTGAAGGAAATCTGGAAAGAAAAAGAGACACATGACGGAAGACCTGATGATGTTAGTTAGAAATATAAAAGTAGAAATATCAATCAGTGTGATCAAAAATCAGTCAGTAGATGAAGAGAGTGAGTCAGATAGCCGAGGAGATTTCCTGCAGATTGCACAGGGGAAGGGAAGAGAGTCAGTCACTTTTAATAAAGCAACACAAAAACATGAGACACATTCCAACCCAAACCAACCCCCAAGACCGTGAACTATTTCCAATCGACATTATAAGCTTTCTAGTAATTCTACTGTCATATCAGCTATTACTAATCATATGATGACTAATAACCACTGTTAATAATCAGGTGTTGCTTCTTGGTGGCTTCAGTATTAATTACAGATATCAAATCAGAGCATCATGCCAACTACATTTATAAGGGGAAATAACTGGGTAACAAAGAATACCAAAGCTTAAGTTTAATTTTCATAATCTGCCCATCATTGTCATATCAAGATGAGGGTTTACTGGCATTAGCATGTGATGATAAATGGGAATATTAGCACTGAGGACTGTTTATGCCTACTGGTACAGCTCTACAGTTTTACAAGTTAGAATAGTGATGGCAACTTTTTCTACTTTTTTCTTTCACCATTTCAAAATAGTTCGCACAGAAGCGGTCTTAATAAAGAGACGCCTTAGCTTTTATGTTGCTCGATTCAAGCAATTAGTAGAGCCAATTCAGAGAGTGACTCAGTGCCAGGTGAAGGCAAAATTTACATCCTTGGCTCGAACATGAGGATAATATTGCTAATGAGGGCAGTTCATGACAAGAACCAAATTATGAAGCCAAAATGATGGAAATGGTGGAAATGTAGGTAACTTGTTGCAAAGGCCACTTGCACTGAAATGAAATATCCAAAATTGCTTGTGTGATTATACAAAGGCTTTGACAATAGAATTAATTGATTAAATACCGCATTATATTCAGTTGGTGTTAGGGCCAAAAAAATCCAACAATTTATTGTAAAACTTATTTCATGGGACAGAGAGCTTTTCAGGGACTGCAGTTACTATGATCAAAATGAGGACACTGTCCACGGTCCTGTCGTTGATCAGCTTAATGGGGATTTAATACTTTGTCTTGCAAATCAACTTCTCAAGTCTTGTATTCCAGCAAATCCAGGGCATCCTAAGCTCCTGAACGACTGCAATGTTTTTAATCACTAATCTTGATATTTGGCATATGAACTGCATCGTCTGAAAACTGTAGAGAACTATATTGAGATATTTGCTATCCCATCTGAAAACTGTAGTAAGGTTTTTGCTCTGGTGTGGAAAAGCTCAGTAAATCTTCCCTTATGATTACCTTTATCTGCATTAGTCTGACTCTACAAAACGATCTGGTGTATATGGATCTTATCAAGGGGAAGAGGAGGATTGATAAGAGGAAAGCAACAAAACACGAAACTTGTCTATGAATCACAATCTATCACAATTTACAACAGACGAGTTGGGCTTGAGTGGGAAAAGCTGGACTGGGCTTGTGTGGACTGGATCAGACTGGGAGAACACTAAGCACTTACCAGGGCAGTTGCGATAGGATACATTCTGTGTTCTTGGTCCTATTCTGGTTGGGCATGGACCTTGAGAAGCAAAAAGATGGGGCTACAGACATGCATGTTTGAAACTGCTTAGAGTGAACAGAGGACCTGCTTGGAATGTTTTTGTTAGATAGACTTTGCGAGGACCGAGAGTCCTTGGGTAGAAATTTGTTTTTCACCACACTACATCTTGTCTTGACTGCTTCCTCTGTGCAAGAAGGAGGCTAAAGACAATCATAACAGTGGGTGGACATGAGTGCACCTTGAGGCTAATCCTACTATTAAAGTTTGAGGTAACACAGCAAGACAGGATCAATACTTCACTTAACTATGAGGCAAGTAAAAAAAACAAAAAAAGCAGAATCAAAAAACAAACAGGTGTTTAAAGTAAAAGCTACAGGATTTGGCCGTGCTCAATAAGCTGGACTCAAATACTCATTATTGCTTACTCCATTTTTAATTACAGGTCCTCAAAGCCTCGGAGAGGTTAACCTGTAATGAGTTTCACCATCTAATGATGTTCACTAATGCATTCTGATTCCACCCTAAGGGGAACAGCTTGGACATGTATACTGGTAATGAGCAATGTAGAACTGATGTATTGAATATAAAATGTACTGTAGGATAAGAGTATATCATTTATATTTGGGTTAAATGTCCTTCTTCAGCTGATTCAATACTGAAACACATCTAAAGACGTCGCTGTACAAAATAGTCATTTGAATCTAAAACAGCTGCCAAATACTATCTTCCTATCAGTCACCCTCTAATTATTTCAGTTCCACCTGATTAGTGATTCTGGCAATTCATCTAAATCTTTGTCATTAATCAGTTTGTAAAGGTTACATGGGGGAATTTCCTTCACAAATTGCAAATGAACATGGCAGCTTAAAGGACAAAGGGGAATTTTAATGCAAAGGGCAATCTAAATTTTGTTTGGCAGCTGAATGGCAATGAATATTTTAGCATCCAAGAAGCAGTCAAAATGTTAACACTATCATCTTCAGATGAAATATTACCTTGTTGACTTACGAGTGGAGCCATTCTGTTCTGTTACATAATGAAACATCTGTTAACATATTTCAACACCTGTTGTATTGATGTATATTAAGCCATCAAGGTGAGCTGTTTTTTTGTCTGATAGACTTCTCCGCACAAGACTTGTCTAATGAAACCTTCGCTTGCCATCATGGAGAGTCAGCATGACTTCCTCAACCCCCCCCCCCTCTATTCTGCTACCTCATAACCAGCCTTGTCAATCCACTTGAAACACGGTGAGCACATCAATAATAAAGGTAGTACAGAAGAGGGCAAAAGGGTTTTACAGGTCATATTTCATGAAAAGTTCATGGTGTGACACAAATGGAAGAAGAGACAGAGGAAAAGGGTGCTGAAAGGCGTTGCGGACAAAGAGAGCGTACTGTCTGGTCGAGGCGGGAAGAAATGGGAGGAAGAAAAGGAACAGGATATGTTATGACACAGGGGAGAGAGAGAGGGCAGAGAAGAAGAAACAAACCAAGGATGGGAGGGTGTGGGTAAAGGGAGAGTTTTCAATTCATGACAGAAGGGTCATACTTACTGTAGGGCACACACTCATACTGGACCTCCAGGTACTTGTAGGTCCCTGGGCAGGGGTCAGGGAAGACATCTGAACCTGTGATCACAATGCACTGGGTCCGATTGTTGCATCTGTCAGGAATACACAAACAGAAGGTAATAATTAGCAACAGTAACTTATGTACATATGAAAGGAATCCATGCGGTTCTTTTCAAGCAGTAAAGTAAATAATTAAAGGTATCAAATAAATGTAACTGTGTAGAAGTGAAACAAACTCTCCTCAAAAGATAACTCATGCTGAAGCTGTGTAATACTCAACCTCCGACAAAGAAGTTAATTAGATAACGCTCAGCAAAATGAATGGTGAACTGCCTTCACCAGGTTGCAATGCTATTTAGTCTGTTATCAATAAAGTCAGGGCCAGCTCCATTGCTTCTCACTCAGCGCTTGCCTATTGGATCGTCTCTGCTATGTGTATGATTTAAAAGAGGTCCTTTGTGCGCTGTACTGTTCCATATGTCCTTTTCAAGAGCTTGGATAATCTGTCTGAATGGGTATAGACCAAAGAAAGAACTCAAATGCAATATATTGTCAATAACTGGCCAACAGTATATTACACTCCCAGTATTCTGAATGAATCTTTCAGTTATACACAGCTATGTCTTTTCTTTAACTTTGTTCCTGCTGGTTGTGATCAAATCATATGTGGCTCCTCTCTCTCTCTATGTGTGTGTGTGTGTGTGTGTGTGTGTGTGTGTGTGTGTGTGTGTGTGTGTGTATGTGTGTGTGTGTGTGTGTGTGTGTGTGTTTGTTAGAACTTGGAATTAAATTGAATGTACATAGACAGCACAAATCAATGCAATAAAATCAATGCAAAGAGGTAAAATCCTTTTCACACTGGCATACAATTACATAGGGACCTCGTGTGATTTTGGAATTTACCCCCCACATTGGTGTTCGGTGGCGCACATTTGCATGGGATAAACAAAGTCTGTGTTTCACTCAAATGTCCCGACTTATTGATTTGAGCTTGCTCCTTCTCTGAATGGGTCTCCATGCTGAGTAGCTAGTTGAGCCTCTTGAATTTGCACCCAAAATGCCATCAAAGGTCTCATTAATGATTTCCACTGCAGCCTCCATAAGTCTCGACCCGGAAGAGCATAAAATACTAAGTCTAAAATCTTTGCAAAAAACCCCCCCAAAAAACTACTCTGTTTAGCAAAATGTGATATGTCATTTATGTCATTTTTTTCTGGGACACAGACAACCTATGGGAGATCTGTGGCAATACTTGGATGCAAATAGGGCATTTTTTTCCCCCCATTTCACCAGCCCTTCACAGCAGTGTCAAAAGTTAATTTTGGTTACTGCCTTTAACATCTGGAGAGCAGACATTCTAATTGAGCCCTTGCTGTGCTCTAGAAAAATTGCAGGTGACCACCCTTTTGCTGTACTGAAATCATGATAATGATCTCAATAACCCAAGCAAGCCATCTTTGCTACCACAGGGATTTAAAATTCTATTGGCAATGGAGGAGCCAGATCAATAACACTGTTCTGCTGATTTAGCAGGGACCAGAGATAATATTTGTTTCTTCTTATCACAGACCAGTGCGCCCATTTACAGCAGATCATTGGAAAATGTATTACTGGTTGCACTGTATTGTGCTTTGGGTTTTGGTTTTGTTTTGAGCTGCTGAAGTAATCACTGCTCTGTGTCTAAATGTTATTAATATATTAGGCAGCGCAGTGAAACAATTGAGAGTTGGTTACTGTTGAGGTGTATAGCGTTAAACAAACACAGGAGGCTGGAAATTGGTGCTGTTTTGGTTTCAGATTGAAAACAAGCACATTTTAGCTGCATACCGTGAATGCACGCAGGATAGTGTGGTTTACAACCATATGCAGAACAAAAATATATTCAGCAACTTAAACAAACGGCTCCTGTGTTCAAATGTAAAAACCCACTAAATCACAATAACTGCAGAGAATGGAAATAGCCATTACCCCTTTTTTTTCCCTTTCTCTTTGTTTAAACTAAGCACAAAAGCAATTCATCTCCTTCTTCCTACTGTTCTATTTTTCTATTTTTTTTATCAGCATGTATGCCAATTAAAATAGTTCACACATTGTTTTCAAATACATTTGATGGAGAGTACTTTTTTTATATTTCACCAAAAGAGAAAAAAGGATTTTTTTTTTTTCATTTTTGGCAATGTTAAAACAAACTATTTAACAAACTATATTAATAAATATTTGTGTCTACACGTGTGTGTGCGTCTGTATTTAGTGGCGGTCTCAAGGGGCATTTCACTTTATTGATGACCTTCACGTGTGATAAGAGATGATAATATCAGAATATTGTATTTGTTTTTATGGAAATGAATTACTGTTTTGGAATTAAAACGTGCACCCCATGCTGGGCCCATAATACGCCGCTTGTTTTTGTGGGTAATATTTCATGACTCTGCAGCACTTTCCATATATTATATGGTCACTTTGATGATTCTTTCCCCTTTGCTCATGCATAAGCATATCATGCAGGAGCAATATAAATTACAGTGCTTTATCTAACAGATTCCAGTGAGACCGGGAAATGAATGCCTGGTTTATATTAGGCATATGAAACAGAGTGATATCAAAAATAAAATTCATGACACTAATGAGACATAGTCCTGCCATCGTTTCTCAGGAAAATGTATTGAACAACAGGACATAGGCAGTGGAAAAAAAAACAAAACTCATATTTCTTTTGAAACAATGTTGACATAAGTGTTGATAGCTCTTTCTGATGTATTGCCCTAATTTTAGAGCTGTGGAGCAGGGGCGCCCTGATCTATGGGATTGTGTGACTCTGACTCCATCTCATCTGTGAAACCTCGGGCATCTCCTGAGACCAATTGAAAAAGCCCTAATGACTTCTTCTATGCATAGTCCTAGCCCTCAATTTCAGAAAGAGCATGTAATTGAAATTCCTCCCATAAAAAGTTCAGCATTTGGGCCTGCCAGGGCACAGGTCTCAAAGTGCACACTAATTAAATACATGTAAAATATGATATCTCTGACTATCTTTTGATAGTCTGAGGCTATATAGTAATTAATCATGTACATAATGAATATTAAGTCAAAGGAAGCTTTCCTCCACTTTCCTCCAGAGTGAGACATTCTATTTCTATAAATACCTTGATTGCTCAACAGAATTTTACTGAAAAGTGGAAAGAGTATTAATTTATTTCATCCGAGTAATGCAAGAGAAAAAAAAAATTGAAGCTCAATAAAATGAAGAAGGAGCCAAAATCGTTGAATCTTTTTTTATTTTTGGCAGGGATATTATCTAATCGTTTGGTGGTGTTTCAGTTGAATCTCATATCCCAAAAAAAATACCGTTCTTTCTGTGTGGGAGTTAAAAGAGAATTATTTACTTCTATTCATTTATTTTTAATTTGAGATATTAGTATGTCTAACACATCCGTGACATGTTTTAACAAAGTGTTGTCCAGTTTAAAAATAAAAAAGATTTCCAGTGCTCCACATTTTAAACATGACAAGATAAATAGGACATAGGGTTTAAAGTCCAGAGGCAAAAATCTGGAAGCTGACTCTATCTATCCAATTATAATGTTATGCTTTAATTATTTAAAATACTAAGGGGTATACAATTGTCAAAATGCTCTCAGTCAAGAATACTTCTAACATGTTTTTTTCTTGAAGTGAAATTAACATAAATGCAGGACAGAGTTACTTTCTACTACGAATGCCCCCATTTCCCCACTCGGCCTGTTAATCACACTGAAGTATTCCAAATGTAATCCCATCACATCTCTGACCTTTTGGGAGTGGCAGACATCAATACAATTAGAGTGACACACAAAATGCTACTTGGATTTAATGCAAATCTCCTTTAAAAATGAGCACTCCCCGCTGACAGCGGGAACGGGTGCGATAAGATGCCAACAAGGTGTAACTGATGACACTCCTGATACCATATGTATCCACATGCAATTTAACCTTTTCCATTGCCGTCATTAAAGCATGTCAGAGGAATAATTGGACAGAGAGATAATGGAATAATTAAGTGAAAAAAATGTTACAATCTGTATTTTGATCAAAAAATGTAGTCCGAGGTGTTACTTAGGTCTAAAGTATGCTTCAAACAATAAATGACTGCAATTAGATCAGTTTTTCACTCATCCATCTCTCAGAACAGATGATGCCATTTTAATCAATGAGCGTAGGCTTGTATGTCAGCTCTGCTTATGCGCACTACTCTGACCTGCTCTGTATTTTTAAGACCCCCTGCTTTTAGTGCACTGAATGAATATATTTAGTAAAGCAGATATACTGGCTGACATTATCTTATCACAGATATATTTTTAGATATATAAGTAACAGAAAACATTGTGTACAGAAATGCCAAAGATGTTTGTGCTAAAATTATAAACACTGCCACCATTTAAGGGAACCTTATCAAAATTGTTTGTTTATGTTATGTGTTGATTAAAAAATAATGAAAATGCGCTGATAAATCACCTTTAAAATTATAGTTTAGTAGGTAAATCTTTGGTCTTTTGCAAACAGACAGATTAAAAAAATACCTCACTCAGTTGTTTACATGTAAATTATTAAATTACTTTATATTGTTGATCACATAAGTACGTAAATATTCAATGGGAAAGAAATAAAAATAGTCTTCAATGCACAACTTCTAAATAAAAACTTTAAAATGACACCAGTATGGACAGTCATGGAAGTCTTTCATAACCATTTAATGCTGCTCATGTGCCTCTTGTGTGACAAATCCAGTTTAGATATGGGTAAGATGTTCCTTAATTGCTGAATCCTAGATTGTTTTATCCCCACTGTTCCAGTTTTCCATCCTTCAACAGTCCCTTCCATTCATGAGGCCTAAGCAGCCATTAGGAATTCACGACGTAAGAAATAGCAGCAGCAGCGAAAACAATCGCTGTGTAACTGGAGGAGAAAGGCGACATGAGTGAGGGGAGCACATTACAGAAAAAGGCACAATCTACTTCCTGGTGCTCCCAGTTTGAATTTCAATCAAATTAGCGTCTCTTAAACTCAAAGTGACCCGTCTAGCTCCATTTCATCTGAAATGCTGATGAGGTTCATGGCACAATTATCAAGGCAGACATCTCTCTCAAGAGGCAAGCCTGTTGATAGCAGACAGGCCATTGAAAAATTAAATCATTTCCAGGGCCACAGAATGGCAGCAAAAGAAACAATCGGATGCAAACAAGACATGAAACACACACACACACACACACACCACACACACTTTAGATGTGTAATCACTTCAAATATCAGTATATTTAGACCATTTTCTAAGGGGGTGGCCCAATAATGTTTCAGGAAATTGGTTGTTAGAAATTAACCATTAGCATCCTGCTTTCAACTTGAGGTCTGACCCAATATCCGGGTAAGACATTCCAGAAACTTGTAATTACTGTCATATGCTTGTGTTTATGCTATATTTACTGGAGCTGCCAATGGTGCTCAACAGGGGGATTCCAGGATCTTACAGAGTCAGGAGGAATGCTGTCTGACTCACATCCGTCCATCTCAACTATTGATTTTTAAACCAGCAAAGCTACATCATCATGCCACTGAAGTCAATGGGAATACTGTTGTGACATTCTGCAGCTCTCTCTACATGTGACCTTTCACAAGACAGAATGCAATGCTGTTGAGCACACTCGATGGTGATGTTTGGTGTCCAATTCATCTGAAAATTCTGAAACCGTGAGCACCGTGACAGATTAAGTATTTAAAAATACGAGTGGAAGAAACTGCATTTCACAAACATTACTGACACTAATGTTGTCAAGTAGAGGTCATCTTTTATCACGATATAAACTCAATTTTATTACGCAATATTGATATATATATATTATGATGTAGTAAAACTCAAACTGTCAAAATAACCGGACAAGCATGACAATTAAATACTCGAAAAATCAAGGTGCTTTATTTAATAAAAAAAATAAAGCAGTCTTGCTCATTGAATTGCAGCATTGCCCACAATGATCTAATGCATCCAGAAATGTTTAAGTGATAGCAACCACAGTAAAAATGGTATGGCAAATATGGTATGATATGACTGTATATATTTTTATATCAGCCAGCCCTGTTGTCATAGTGATATAATGTAATATAACATTAATTTTGATAAACCAACCAAAATCCGTTTCCCTAGCTTTTAATGTGAGAAGCTATTTTTTATACATATTATTTTTCCTTCCATGAGTGTTATTCGTTGGTATTAGTATTTTTTTTGGTTAATGATGATGACGGTTCACTTTTTAATTTAGCACATCATCACTAATATAGTCTTGAGTACAGAGCAGTTTCATGGCTCATGAACTTGTGTACACCCCTCTGAAACGCCCAAGCTGAATCTGGATCTTTATGAAATCTTAATCTGCTGTGCTTTAAATAACACTAACACTGTATGCACAGAGAAGAGGAACAAGGCAGTGTGCTGTCAGGCAGCAACAATGAAGCTCCTCGGAGAGCCTTCCAAGCAGTGCTGTCACTGATATAAATAGTGTAAGCAGTATCATTGAGTCTCCAGAAATGCCTTACATTTACTGACAAGAACTTGGAAAATACTAATGATTACACACTAATATTACTGGGTCATTTCAAGATTACAAGTCAGCTGTTAAGGCCCATATAAATATAATAATGTCTGTAAAAAGCTGTCACATCATCCAAGCTATTGATATGTGATTTAAAAATACATTTTTCAAATACCTAATGGTGAATGGTAATGATCATTTTCATGATAATTATTGATGATTATCAACTCAGTCTAACTCATAACTGTCCCGTAATCCCACTGATGAATTCCATGTCCTCTGTTAGAGAGCTATCTGCATTGATCACTCTTGTCAATGATACGCTCCTTGGAAAACCCATAATCCACAGGCACGGCAGGACCCAGCCATGTTATGTTACAGCAATCAATGACCTTGTTATCGAATACTTACAATGAAGCTCATTAGTCAAAAAGAAATCAATAGATGTAAGCCACTTATTCATATTGTATATCTTAATATGTTCTTTTTTGTGTGCGATCGGTCGACTCGTCATCTTGACTATTCCTCAAGCTATTGTGATAAGGACTGGTGTCTAGATATACATCAGTAAAAGATGGTACATTTATGTACAACTGCATGTATTACGAAATAATATTTAAATATATTTGTTTTGCAGTCCGGTAGATATCATTTGTGTGGTAAGAATTTGTTGTAGTTGCGACCATTATCATCAGTACAGTTGAAGAAAATTTAATTATTAAAAACTAAAACCCTGAAAAGAAGAACAAGAAAAAATCCCCTCGCTGAATATTATTATCAATGAATTAATTATTTCAAACTGTACTGCCATGCAGTTTCACATCTGCTGGGGAGGTGTCCACGTGAAAAATTCCTGTACAGATTATCACCCACTTGAGTCGACTAATTGCTTGCAGCTGAATGTTCTAATTGAGCCACAACAGTCCTAAGGCTATTTTCATAAAATCATTGTGCTCATGAATATAATATGCCAGCCAGATATAAAAACAACTTGGAGAGCCAACAGGATCTATCAAACTCGGTGAAGCCTCAATCCAATTCTCCACACTTCAGGACCACATCAATTTGGGATGTTTATAAAAGTGAACACAGTTTTCCACACAAGTGCTAATGTGATTTTTCCCACATACTTAAATTAGTAGGCCAGGGTAATTATGGCAACAAATATTTTTGGCTCTTCAGTCCTTTATTGATGGAGGCTGTAGAGTAGAAAATACTATTTCTTTCAGTGGGTTGCCCCATATATGGAAAATTTCAGCTGGGTTAGAGCACAATCCAGAGTTTTGACTTGTGGAAAAGTGAAGGGCTCAGATCTTATAGCTATAAAACAAACATCACATTCCAAATAGGCAAAAATCACCACATTTCTCATTTGAGGGTAATTGTTTTTGGCAGCAGAGGCATTGTTTCATTACGTTTTCTTCCTATTTTAGTCTATTTCTGTATATAAATGGACAAAAAATAAAATCACTAATTAGTCCCACATGTAATCTTTGGCGACTGTCAAGCTGTCCTTGAACCTATTTTCATGACAGTGGACTGTTTTAAGTTTCTGCACTGATTACGCAAACACTGCTTTTATGATTTATAGACTACTTCGGAAATAAATTGTGCATATTAAACCCTATGGCTCATTTTCACATAAATAATAAAAAATAAATAAATAAAAAATCTAGTCTCACACATTCCATTTTGATATATATCAAAGATCTATTTCACAAGAATTTGCACACAGCCAAAACTATGATATATGGATGACACTTTATGTAAATAAGTCTTTTTTTTTTTTTTGGCCTCTTTTGGATTTCTTCCTATCTTTCCTTGTTTCAGATATAAACTCTTCAGAGATTGTTGTGTAATTTTTGAACCCACACACCTCAGAGAGACCCTTCTGTATCACAGGACTTTCTCTTAGAACGCACACATTTCTGACTTTGTTCTGAGTACAATAGCTCAGCAGTGACACTGAAATGCTAAAAACACATTTAAAATAACATCTGAACTACGGCCTCTGGCATTCTCAGGATATGCATATAAGGAATGAATCTGAGTCCTCTAAAGACGCTGGTGGGGAGCGTTTCGACGAGACTGTTTGGGATTTGTTGTCAGGCAGCTCCTGCTGGGTCAGTATTTGTGCTTCAGTGGACTGTTCTTGTTCGAGCGAGGCTGAGGCCAGCGTAATACACAGGGCCGCAAGCAGGGAGCAGGCAGGCTGCAACCTTTCAAGACACACAATGTGAGTCAGCTATCTGACTTCATCAAACAGGGCTTGACAATAAACCCCCTGAATACAAGGGCTCAACTGTTTTATTTCATTATTTTTTTATTTCCCAAGGCGGCTTGCCAGAGTTGCTGACAGTCTCATACAGTCCAATATCTCTCTCTGTGGCCCTCATATGTCATTCCATCCTGTGCACTTTGGCTCAGATGGCATCCCTATGTGACAACTGGTCTCATGTATAAGGTCTCACGTATACAGTGTTGCCAGTGGAACCCTGCTGAGTTGCATGTGTGCGCACAAGAACATGCACCTCCACGGGTTTGTTTCAACACTAAATCATCCGTCTTTGCACGTGGACGATAGTTGCAGAGACACATGTCTTTAAAATGGCGGACATCTCTGTGGTCAGTCATCAATCAGTTTAGGAGATACAGAGCATCTTTAAGTCGGTCCTGCCAAGAACCTGCCCTTAATCTGACCAACAGGATTTGCCAAAGGGCCAAAACAGAAGAGTAGTATGTTAAAGTTGAAGAAATGCCAGTGGTAGAAAGAGGATTCAGATAATTTACTTAAGTAAACATAGTAATACCACACTATAAAAATACACAGTTGCTATCGAAAATGTATTTTTTTAAAGTACTCATTATGCAGATTTGTCCCAGTCAGTGTATTATTTTTACATTATTGTGCATTTTTATTTATGCATTAATATGGAAGCGGTATTTTACTGTTGTCGTTGGTCGAGGTGGAGCACATTTTTTTTAACTATTTTACATACTGTTGGGCAGTTTAATCTCTAACACTGCATCATATTTTATAAACTGATCAAATGTTTTGTAAAATTAAATTGCAGTGTAGCAGCAATATAAGTCTTTTTTTTACATTGATTAAAAAATGTTTAAATGTTCTGCATTAAACAAAAGACAATATTTGAAAATCATGTTTGATTTACAAGACTTATAGAAACTAAAGTAGATTGAAAAGCTTTTTATATCAATCAAGGCACAAGCCAGAGAGTTTGTTATTTAGCTTTTGGTGGCAACAAAATATAGCTGTATTATACCAAGTTATTTTAAACCAAAAGTGGTTAAACCTATTTTATTAAACACAGGTGAACCCCTCACCTGGGACACTTGCCAGGTAATGTATTTATCAGACTAAATTACAACAGACATAATAATTACCTCCTGTAAGTAAAATTTGTTCTGTTGTTATTTTGAGATGTGAACTTGATGTCCATTGTGAATTTATTACTGTGCTCACTGATTTATTTTCATTTTTATTTAAATCTGTTCTCTTCAGCACCCAAGTTCTGATGAAGTTTCTAATTCTTTTTGGCTCGTGTTCAGTTGTCTCAGTATTGGTGCTAACATTAATGTCTTGCAGGTTATTGATGCTGAAAGGCTACTGTTGCTTTTTTTCTTTTTCTACTCCACAGTTACATTCACTTTTGCTATTTTTTCGAAGGAGCAAATAAATCCGATGGCAGCCCTGATATTCTGCTTGGCAGAAGATTTTACTCCAAAGGCCAGGGATGCAGAGAATTTTCTTAAAATAGGAAAAACGGATGCCAACAGGGGCAACCAGACAAAATGAAATGGTTGATAGTGGTCCAGTTCTGGTTGCTCAGGGTAACTAGCAACCGTTACTGTAAGCCAATTATTTTCTAAGGGTCCTGTAACTTTGGCAGATGCCTCATTTTGGCATAATTTATTTATTTTTGATACTGCACAGAGCTGTCTGCAGTTTTACCTTTGTGACATTATCTTGTAGGCATCTGGAAGATAGCAGTTGATGTTCTCCATCTGGAAAGGGTCGGCATCGCAGATCTTGTCATCTGTTCGGCCATAGTTGGCACTTTCAATCATTATGACATCACTTCCTGGACACCGCAGATCGATGGGGTAACCCTCACAAGACAGCTCTCTCCGTACTAAGCCAAATGGCAGGGCAGCCCGACTAAACCCTGAGGGAGAAGAGAGAGAGAGAGCTCTATCAGTGCAAAATGAAGGGAGATGTATAGTTAGGCTGTCACAGAGGAAGATGATGTAACAGGCAGAAGACACAGAATATCAGAGCTGGATGTGCTGGATATAAACAAAGGTAGCATCTTCATGAATGTTCTTTCTTATTCTATTCGAAAGGCTATAACAGTTGAGCAATATGAATCATACTGATATGTGAACAGTGAACTTTGGATTGGCCTGACAGTATATTGAGTGAAGTCAGATCTCAACTGCACCAGTGAGCTAATGGTGTTAGTATGTCATCCACATGCCTTAACTGGTCCTGGAAAAAAAAATCAATAATTGTCATTAAAGTCAGTTTGTATGTCAGGAGGATTGTAACCCCTTATGATTGCCTATGTAAGGACATACACTAACATACAAACACTAATCTCTGACAGCTTGCATGGTGGTTAAAAAAAAAAAAAAAAACTCCAACAAGAATTTATTTTGTAATGGATTTTTCTGCAACTGTTTTTTTTTTCTTTGCCCAACTGCTGTCCTGTGTTTCATTTTAATATGGGAGCACACTGTCATCACGCAGTCTATCACCCGAGACTTGTGGTTTACTTGCAATGCTCATTTTTCTATCCAAAATGAAAAAGCACAACAAGCATCTGTACATGAGTGTAATTTAATCCACTTTGCAGGACTGACAATCGAAGGCAGGGCTATTGGGATGCTGGAAAAAAAAGGGGAGAGTTTGTGTGTTTGTGTTTGTGTGTGTCTGTCAGGGAGGGTGCGGGGGTAGGAAAAATAGAAAAGAAATCAATATTATGGCTTCGTGTTCTGTAAATGTGAACAATGCCAAAAGCCATACTTAAACTAAAAGCAAGCTACATACATAAACTATACCAATTCAAATGCCGGATATTTTTGGTCAGGGCAGCTTCCTCCTGCTATGACATGTCAAGTATTAGAGGGAAGTGGCATAAAGCTTGAAAAGATTGCCAGCTGCCTCTCTGTTCACTTTGACTAAACCACTGGCTGCACTGAATAATAACTTTTTCTGGTATCCAGCAGTGACTTTGTCACCTCTTTTAGTCTTAACAGCGTTGTTATCAGCAACTTGACTCATAGCTATGTTGTTAGCATTTCCAAAGCCTCTACTTCACTAATGAGGTTTAGTCCACTGACTGGCTGCAGAAAAAAAAAATCGTTACTTCGTAACTTTCATGCACTAATTTGTTTGGCACCTGGACAACTCAGATCAATCCATATGTGCAGTTTATAATCGCAAAGCACATTTTCTTTTCATGAGTTGCTCAGTGAGATGTTCTTTGTGTGGCAACAGTTTACTTAAAGCCACTGACTTCAGCTCTGCTCAACTGGCCTGGAAAGGCTGAGTTCATTGTGCCCTATTGGATGCCTCATCAATTAACTACCAATACAATTATCTTTGTCTGATTAAATGCTATGCTACAATGGAAGGGATTAGTATTCTGTGTTGTGCCCTCACCAGAAAATGCTACTGTGGTATTTTACAAAGGAAGATAAATGTCAGTTAGTATTGTTTGGTCCTCCGTTTGTGCACCAATCAGGTGAAAATCCTACTTCTCAGGTACTCAGTGAAGAGCTCAGGGTGAACAAAAAATATATCTGTATAGCCCCTTTTACACATGTACTGCAACCCTGAAACTTTCCGGACATTATCCGGAGGAGCTGTATGTGTGAGCGCAAATGTCCACTCAGTTGGACCAGACATTAAACCAACTTTACCGTGCCAGCTCACTAGTATATAGTCCGTGTAATATCTGATTGAACCCATGTGTGAATACAGCAGTTAATTTTCCAGAGAATTCACAGTGAGCAAGTAGGCGTGTTGATGACGTTTCTATCACGCGGCTGGCACTGGATCAACACAGCAGGCCAGCTTTTGACTGGGCCTGAACACTGTGCTGTGAAGCTAGCGCCAATGGGACAGAGAACTTCCTGTGATTTCTCGTAAAATAAAAGCTGTTTTATTTCTGGTGAAAAGCTTAAAAATGCCAAATTACAACCACAGCATACTTTTTGTGTCATGTCTGCCTCCTGCATACCTTACCCAGGCGCCATCCCTTGCCTAAACCAAATGGAGTATTTCCATTAGGTGAGAATGCGTCTGACACAGACACAGATTTCTTGTTGTGTGCTACATGTGTGAAAGGGCAATTCCAGACCTTCATATATATTTATACATTCATAGGTGAAAACGGCTTATGAAGGAGGGCAGCTGCCCTGACCTATCTAACCTCTATAAGACTTTATTTGTTTGGGAGCACACAATCATCAGGGAAGGATCTTTTTTTCCTTTACGTGCGCTTTCTGACAGCAAACTTTCTCATGTGACCAATAGGCATGAAAAAGTAAAGGCTTTCAAATATGATAGGTTTCAGCCATATTTCATTTTTGCAGCCCTTTTCTCTCTGGAGTCAAAAAGAAACGCTTAAGGTGATAAACAATTTATCAGAGATGTTGGCTTGAAAGAAAAAGCCCAAGTGGAAAAAATGAAAACACGGCATGTTAGGAACAGGACTTGACAGCCAATCTCGAGTTCATGTCAGTGCTCTCCAGCATAGCTCCATCAAAAGTCAGCAATACAATGTATAGTAACTATACGAACCAATGTAAAACATCAGTCAATGCCACATTACAATTTTTATACTCAAACCATGACTTGAAAAGGGCAAATGTATAATGGAGACACGTCTATTGCTTTTCTCTATGTATTGTCTTATCATAAGAAAAAAGACAGGCTTCAGATGGGCCACATTTGGTGCATCTGAGATACTTTAAAAGCTTTTTTTTAATTGAGGAAAAGGTTTAAGAATTGAAAAGGTTCCTCAGTCTATACTATAAGCAAAAACAATGATTAATCCAATATATGAATATGTTAAAAGTACATTTAACACATGAAAGAAACAATACAATTCTTTCTGTGAATTTGCTGAGACTGGACTGAATTCTGGTTTGTCTTACTATGGAGGTCACATAGACTTCACACGGATCAATTGGGCAGCATGTCATGTATGGCTGGGTGGGACACATTAGCTTGCACTGCATGGCCTACTTTGTGGCTGGAAGTGATCTGGGTCTTTGGCCATGTGCAAGACCTCTGAGTTTGATCTCCAAATCTGCAGCCAAACCCAGTGATGCTCTGCGTCCCAGGAACACTGCTAAAACACTTAAATCACTCTGCAGAGCCTTTACAATCTCTGCTTCTGGTTTTATGATTTAGAACTGATGCAGTCTCTCTGCTTAAGTAGGAAAACAGAGGCTGGAGCAACAAAGAGATACATGTGAGCTTAAGAACACTGCAAGACTCCCTCTGATATATACCAGAAACTTTTTTTTTTCAACCAGGCTGATGACAGGCCCTGTAATAATGCTACATTTTCATGTTCAAATCTCTGGGAGTTCAACAAAATTGCCATCCTCGAGGCATACTTTATTTGCTAGCTGGGTTTGTGCTTCATGGGCCAAAAGCATGGCCGTAAACAACCTCGAAAAGCCTCTCTCCATTGATTAGGCCTGAGGCTGAACTACTTTCTCACTCTGGTGTCAGATGGTATTTTTGTATAGGGGAGATTAGTGACAAAGACAACTCAATATGTGGACACCCAATAGTCCAGCAATTTCAGCGCAATAGATGTGAGTCCTTATTTGAATGTTTACAATAAAGTCATTAATGGTCTGATGTATCCTCTTGTGTTCTGTATAATTTATTTTGTTTGATTTTGCTTCAGTTCAGTCCTTGACATTACAAATTTCTTACTGTGGTGTGTGTGATCCTTCAAACTAATTCGACTACAGTGTTCATATACAAATATACATTGGTCAAAACAAGCTAAAGGAATAATTGCTCGACTGACTTATCAAAATATGTTCCTTGCATAATTGTTTTGTAGAAGTTATTTTACATCATATAATGGAGTTTGGGTTTATGTGCCTATACTTCAAATCTCTGTTTATACAGATTATGAGACACCAAAACACCATCAATCATACTCTGCCACGACCATGCATTGCAACAGAATAATATGATCACAGCGGATCTAACATAAACAAAATCCAATGCTTACTGTCTCACTTAACTAAATAATTTAATTATTCAAATGAGCTAGAAAAGTAATAATTATTTTGCTCATGGCATCATTAGCATAATTATTGAGGGAATGCATGATATGAAAATTATTCACTCTCCATATGGAAACAGTGAACCATGTTAGGAATATCAATGTCTTAGATGTTAAAAAATTGTTCTATATTGTAAGGCAGCTACATTCGTTTCCTCCCCTTGTCTCTCTTTGCTTTGTGATTTTCATGATAATTCTTCTGAAATCACATCTAGAAAGATCTTAGCAGTTTATTGGAGCAGCTGAGAGCACTTGTTGCTATATTGTGTTTCAGGGGCTTTTTTACTTCTGAACTTTCTGTGGTTGGGAAGAGGCTGCTGAGCCAACAACATGTTGCCACATGTGGCGTATGCCACTGGTGCATTAGTTGCAAACAAGGAGCCACATGATGATGGCAACTGAGGGGAATTTTTTTAGTTGTGTTCATCTTAGGTTGTCAGACACACATACACACACTCTTCACACTCAAAGGGAAACTCAGCACCCTCTTCTTCACGGGTAGCACACACTTCAGACACCTCCTCAAAATATGAGATGTTATTTTACTAGCTTTGATGTACTTTCATTCTGTGATGGTGCATCCAAACCTTTACATGGCAAGGAAAAATGTTGATTGAATTAGAGATGCCTATCAATCAACACCTAAAAGGAGTTATAAATTAACTGCACTAATTCAACTGCAAGAAGCAAAGGATCGAGGCATAGTCAATAAAATATTATGTGGAAAGCTCAATCCTGTGACCATGGCAACATCATGCAGCAGAGACATAACTGGCTAGATCCTTATCATGGCCTTGTTGACACGCTTCCTAATCAGGTATTCTGGTCAACCATCCACCCTACTACCACCACCACTAGAAAAGCATTACAATTCCTCTTAATCAGCTATGTAGCAAGCATTGAAATCAGCACTGATCAGTGTCATTGTACAAGAGTGGACTAAAATTAAACTGTAAGCCTTGAAAATATTGCATATTTTATCACTAACAAGTAGAAATAAGCAGCAGAGCCATTTTTCCACTAGAAAACAGCTGTTTATCTCCTTTTTAATATATGATTACTAAATCTTTTGACATCTGCTTGTTGTACATGTTGTTATAACATGCTAGTAATTGATTTTGATTGGTGCACAGGACCTCTATTTCCATGGGTTATGGCACTTTATTACACCAACGAGGAACCTCTATTTAAAGCCTCCCAGGCTGGCATTTACTACCATATGTAACCTTTGTGGTGACATTAGGCCAATACAGAATCTGCTGCTAAAGAACTGTGAGAAACCCCCGTATTATGCACGCAGTCTCTGTGGTGCTATAATACAATAATTCTTTCTTTTTTTTTTTCACAGATGAGCCAAATCATTTGGAAAGTGACCATCTGGTAGGATATGAGTGTCACTGAAGCAGAGGTAATGAACAAAATGTCTTCCTATTTCACAGGAACAGAGAGTCATTAGGATCTTCATCAACCATTTAGGGACATTCTACTGCATAGTCCCATGAAGCTAAACATTACCATGATCAAACATATGGACACATGTATTCAGGATGTACAGTACATTTACAGTATACTCAGCTAAAATGCAAACTCCGAGACAGATGTATGTTTAATGAAGGTAACCAACTTGATTCTCTCATTGAGAAAGAAATTATTCCACTATTGCTTGGTAGTGATTATGCAGCACAAATGACAAAGCAACTATACTGCTTTTCATCAGGGCTATCTTGCATCCAGTAAATGGTTTTCATATTAAAATGACCCTTTGTAACTTGAGTTACACATGCTTCCAGTGTTAGTCCAGGGGCAAAGCAGAGGCTGATCAAAAGGCCTATTCAGCCACTTACGCTGCCATCATTGTGGCCAGAGCACAAAAGGTCTCCAGATTATTTTGATGTGAAACCAGATAATTTTTCTGTCTAGAGCCAATGAGAAGTGTGACGAGGACGCTCCCGATGCTTGTCGTCTACCGTTAGTGCAGCCCTTTGATTTTCCTCACTGTTCTGATGAGAGCTAAACAGCTGCTTGTAAATGAGCTAGCATCTCTGCTTGGTTTGCCATTATTCTGCACTCCCGAGCCGACAAGGTCGCTTGCTGGGGGGATTTGGGGTGAAAGAAAAGTGTGGCCTATAGCATTAGCTTGGAGCCACAGGAAACACAGCTTGAGTCCTCCAGGTTCTGCCACCCCATCCCTTCCCCCTCCTCTCTATGGTACAAGCAAAGGAAGTCTGTGAAGGAAAAGAAACCTTTAAGTCAAGACTCTTCCCACAGTGCTGATTCTATAATCCAGAGATATCCTTTACAACAGCATGTATTCTTAAGAAGTCAGGTCCACACAGGGGAGGAGAAGAAAGAAAATATTGCATATATCCTGCAAACAGCAGGGTATGAGGTAGACTGCTGACTCTGTGTGGCCATTGTAAAAAAAAGAATTACGCTACTGGTTTGACAGATATTAACATTCTTTTGAATTTCTTCACATTAACTTTAACTCAAGACTGTGTTTCTCTTTTTTCCGCTCTGTGTGCTGAAAGCTGATGTCATGTTTGGGCATGGCTAACAGCAAATGACAGTCACTTATACAGAGGTTTTTGTAATTCTGCCCGTAACATCTGTGGATTATTAAGCTCTTTGACAACTGATGTTGAAACTATGACTTATGTGGCACAGAATACACTGACACGACATCTTAGCTCATATTTATATCGGAGATGATCAGCAAGAGCCCAAAGTTATTCTGCAGGGGAAAAACCATTGATTTTTCTGTTCTTATTTCATCCATCTATCAGCACGACGCACAGTGCCTGACTGGTGAAAAAACAGGAATGTGCACGTATCCATAGTGGTCTTGCTTAAAAAGTCAAACAGATCCAAACGCATTTTAGAAATATTAAATGTAAAAAGAACTAAATCTTGCATGATATTATGCAGTGTCAAAATATGTGGAATACTGCTTAATGTTAGGTCTTTGAAACCTACTTGCACAGAGAGGGGGAGACAGAAACAGAGAACGATATTGGGAGAAGAAGAAGAGGCAAAGAGCAGCAGGGGAACGAGCCTTTCAACCTCATTTGTATTCTCCACCATCCAATTCACTCCAGTTCATTTACATCTCCGCTACTTCCATAGCAACAGCAGGGGGGCTATCAGGAGCATCTTTGATATAGGTACATGACTCTGAAAAGGATCTTGTCATTTCTCTCTGAATAGACAACATGAAAAAAAGTCTCAGATTTTTTCCCCCTTTTGGTGTTAAGGTGGCCTTCTTTAAACAGAAATTTACCCTGTCAGACTTTTTATATTTACTCTATTCCTCATCTCCGACTGGCACTTGTAGACACATAAGCCTACAGAGGAAATGCCATCATATCACAAAAAATATCTGAGCCTCTATATCTTAATACTTTATGTTTTTTTCTGTTTTCAGACAAAGGGACATTAAGGGACACTAAGACTGGTAACAGAGAAAAGTCCATGTTTTCTTTCTGTTACATTCCAGACAAATTTGAACAGATAAAGGGCATCAAGTGTTGCCACCAGACAAAATGAAAATGCACTGCACCAGCAGGAAAACACAGCCTCATCAAATTCCATGTACACTTGTATGTAAATCAACCTTTAGGCCTAATTAAGCTCTATGGGGCTCATCAAGGTCATAAATCCCCTTTTTTCATAATGCATTATTGACTTCACATCATCTGCACATGTCGGCTGACTGCACTCGCACAAGCACACAATGTCATCTCACTGTCTAATATCGGATAGCCCTGGGGCCAGGCGGTGTGTGTGTGTGTGTGTGTGTGTATTTGTGTGTGTGTGTGTGTGTGTGAGAGAAGGGGTGAGTGCTTTTTAGGTCACACAAAAAAGCAAGGACATCTTCTTGTAATGAAATGGCTGCTATGACCATCAAACAGTAAATTTTGTCCCGTGGTCCTTAACAAATGATCACTGGCAGATTTGAGCCTTAAATTACAATACTTCTTAAGATTGTCAAAGATAGGTCAAGAGTTTTTCCTATTTTACTATGACACCTCAGGTAAATTAAAGGCAAATTTAAAAATTCAGGAAGTGCAAGTCATTCTTACCTATTCTTAAGTTTTAAATTGTGCAAACTGAAAGTGAGCTGATTGCTTTTTTTGTTGCTGCTGTTTTGTTTGATTAGTGGTGGATAAGCAGCAACCTCCAGGGCTGAAAAATGAAGCAAATGTGCAAGTGCCAAAAACTGCAGTTCCTCGAATGGCCACTTGAGGCTGGCTCCCCATAGACCCCCATGTTAGAATGCCCAACTTTACAGCAGAAATAAACATGTTTACAGCCTGGTAGAAAAAACAGTTTTGGTCTATATAGTTAATTTCCCCATTCATGACAACTGTACAGGGGGTAAATTTTTATATAACTCACTTGTTTAAATTTTTATTAAAGCTTTAAGTGATGCATAATTAAGATCGTGGCTGCTTTGAGTGACAGGTGCTACCACGGCATCAACGTTGGTTAGGTAACCATGGTGTAACCCCAGATTAACAGAGTATAGGCGTAGCTGTAGCTGTCACTATTTCAGTGTGTTTTCAGTTCATGAAAGTTAATTGTAACGTTTTAGTCGCATAAAAATGTCTTATTCAGCAGCTAGCAGCTAACAGCTAGCCACTAGTGTTAGGATAAGCTCCACCTTCTCCTTCAAATACGGTCACTTCAAATAATCCAAGATGGCGACAGTAAAAATACAAACTCAAGACTTCAAAACACAGTCCACAAACCAATGGGTGACGTCAGTGCTATGTCTATTATTTTTTTACGGTTTATGGTAGTGGACTGATCCTATGAGTCATTCTCTAAGAGAATTGATAATGGGCTGTTCCTGCTAAGAGTCATGGTGCCTTTTAGTGAGAGCAAGCTCTTTGGAACTCATTACTCAGGCTTATCAGTGACAATATTTCAGATGATATTAAGTGATCCTGAGTTTAAATGTGATAAGGATGTGAGTCATATTTTTCACGCAAGACCTTTCAAACTGGATTTGCTATGTGTTTGTCAGCTCTTGCCCCGGTGTATATCATTTCCACAGTTTCCATTACAAATGATGAAAAAAATGGACTCAGATACATTGGGTAGCCCAGACTTCCTTCTCTGCTCCAATGAAGCGTTTGATGCTCCTCGATTCAATAAGGAAGCATTTCCCAATGGGTCACCAGTGGCAGTACACACAAATGAGAAGGGTCCATCTGCTTGGTTTGCATTCCCAAAGTGCACTTCCTCAAGCAGACCACAGCAGTGGTTCCTTTTCTTGAGACTAGGCTCTCATGTGTATGCATTTGTGCCACATTATTCAGCTAGTGCTGCAACTGACCCCCACCTGGCATTTAAATTCCCTGACCAACCGGGTTGTCATGCCCTGATGACACGACTGCTGCTCCATCTGAATTCTTTATGCAGCTCTTATTCAGACTAGACTGCAGACTTGTCGCCTTCTAGGTTAGGCGGATTGTTATGTGACACAATGCTATTTTACTCAGATACACTAGCCTCCTAGGCTTTTCTTTCTTGACTCACTCAAGGTTATGCACATATTCTGCCCACCTACGGACTACTTCTCTGGCAAATGCAACACAATGGAAACAATAATATTTATTTATTTATTATTTCTCTATGAGGGTATTCTTTTAATCAGGGGAATATTATCTTTAGATTTCATGCGGTTCAAGGATTTCATCTCATAACAGCTGAAGAGAAAGCAGGCCAAGCTAAAATTGAATTTTACTCTCGTTTCAATTCATCAAGGATTTATTGGCTACTATTCATTATAATCCAGAGGCTGAATATTATCTTGATGACCTTCCATCTCATATGTATTTTTCTCTCCAGTGAACTGATGGTTATAATGTTCAAAAGAAGGTTCTCCCCAACATTTTTTTTTTATTAGAAACTTTTAGATTTGGATTAACCTCATTTGAATCAAGTCCACAGACTAAGACCGGTTCCTAACATTCTCAGTCCTCCATCTGTTTCCAGCCCTCACACTGTCACAGCAGGGGCACTTTGAAGTTCTCATTTAAGGATTTATCAGATGTCTCTCATGCTTATCGGCCTTAATTATTGCTTGTTGGCTATTTAAAATAATTTGGGAGCTTGTAGGGGGGTTGTGTGTGTGATGGAAATTAGGGTACAAGAGCAACTATTAAGCGAGAGGCAATGATCCAGCTGAGCTGAGTCAGTAGCCCATTTTAAACAGAAATCCCACAATATTGCCGTAAAGAAGATCTCTCATTATACTTTGCTTTTTTACACTAAACCAAACAAAGCCGGCATAATGCCGCCCCCGTGTGTGAGTTTAGATAGCATGCCGGCGTTCCAGAATCAGAGGCGTGACTTGTAACATAACAACGTCAGCGTCTAGAGAGTGTAATCCCACCATGCTGGCTGTCCCTTTTACACAGATGTCGATTCATCAATGTGACTACCTCCGCTAACGGCTTAATGGCGGAATGATAATGCCCCCCCATTCCATGTTTGTAAGTTTTATACAGAACGGCAAGGCAAAATAACAGCACAACATTCCCGCCTTGAAAAGGCTGTGTAAAAGGGGCTAGTATTACAAAAGATGCCCTTATATACTAAGAGGGGTTGATTTAAAATGTCATTTCATTTGACATTGATTTGTATTGTTTCCGCATGGGGAATCTGTCTTCGATGACTGTTTTCTTCAGCCTGTCATTTATTTGAGAGTGGGGCTTAAGAGCACTGGCCCAAGCCCTTGACATACGGATGCACTCAGAGGTCATAATGACTCACAAGGTCAAAAGCCAAGTCACATGAGGTCAAGTCGTAGTGAACTGCCAGAGAACAAATGGCCTGAGTCGACGTATGTTATGTTTGACAGCAAGTAAACCAGCAATTCCTGACTTCTTCCCTCTAAATGATGACCTACAAAAATGAGGCAATGAGCTTAAACTTTATTATTGACTGACAGCATATTTTAGTGGTCTGCCTTTGGTCAAGCAGGTCTTGGACAAGCTTTACTATGAAGAAAGGGTTATAAGAACAAAAGAGGAAAACACTGGATGTACCAGTGAAACTCTGTACGTTAACAAGCTTCATAAATGGGCACTCAGAGTTCCTCCAAAAGGCCCTGGTTCTAAATCCTTTATATTTATGGGCGTAGTTTCACCACCCCTCGTTTACAGGAGCCTCTTCAGGATTTACAGCGGCTCTAAATCAGGACTGAAAGCAAGAGGACAAAGAGGATTCCACTAAGGGCAAGCAGGAATATCTTGCATCTGACTCTTGAGAGTGAACTGTAAAATCTGTGAAATCATAAGCCTTTGGATATATTATGTTCACTTAAGAGAATGTGCCATTACATGTTCTGCAATCAGTTTTCAATGCATGATATCCAACCCATAACCACACTTTCCTGTGCTTCAGTGAACATGCCTTTCAACAGCGTCTTCACAATGAAAACGTGATTACATACCCCCTGAACACCTGCAGATTGTTGTTGTTTACATTAGGTATTTCAGCTGATATGCAATGGAAAACTCACGGGCATGAGTCAATGGTTTCATAAATAGCAGTTCTCATAAGAGCACTTGAATGCATTCATCCCCCAGTTGCTGCTGTTGCTCAAATCAGAAGGTGCAGAGGGACTAAATTGCTCACACTGACAAATATATGTAATTCACTATATGAAGGAAAACTGCACAGTATGCACTGTAACAGTTTATTCATAACAGTTGGCATCAGTCTCTAACACACTCAGGACTATATACTGTAGACAAAGAGTGAATATTGCAATGCTGCACTCCATGTGACCTAAACACAGCAGTCTAATTACCTTAAAATTCCAGTAGATTACAGTAGCAAACAGGAAACCAAGCTACATTTGCCCTTTGACCAGCAGAGCTGGTTCATTTGTCTGGCGCGAGGTGTACATGCTGGTTCCTGTTTGAAATACCATCTACACTGGATAATCAAAAACATTCTCCTCATCCGCCCCTTCCAGACAGTACTTCATCAGCAGTCCTTGCGTGAGGTCTGTCTGCAGCCCTTGATGTCCACTACACAGGCTCCAGCAACATAAAAATATTAAAGAACTAAAGAGCCTGTGCTATTTCTGTTATCATCCGGGTAGCTTTAGGTATTTTCTCACCAGGCATTTTTTTTTTTGTTGCTACATATACCAGAGCCTTTAACATCAAATCCTGCAGACAACCCAAGTTAAAGCCAGATCTCTGTTCTAACACAAGTAACAAATATATGACACTGAAGAAAACAAAAACACAACTTTTAAAATGGAAGCATATCTCTGACAAATTGAAGCCTGCTTATACAAAGATGCCCACATACTGTTAGTCACATCTGCTGTGGCTTGATCAGAGGCAACCAACAAAAGCACTAAACAACAAATGTTCCATGAATAATAGGTCTTTGGTTATAGACCACTGCACTGGAGATTGATAAGTCATATTTGTTTTCCCGTATTTGGGATTCAGAGAGGAGACTCGATGGGTTATCAGAACATGTTTTGTAGATTGTCTGAGATATACTTGTTAGGGACCCACATGATTCTACCTGGGCAAGAACAAAGTAAGACAAAGCATGACGGTAAAATACAAGGCAGATAGGGACATGTGGGTAGATGACTAATCTTGAGTGCCTGAGGTCCCACCCAGCAAGAGCCTCATGAGACCTGTGTGAATACTCATTATCCACAAAGATCAGCACTGAGAATGATGGGAGAAGGTAGGTTTCACACTACACATGCTCTGAAGCTCCGTCACGCTGAACCACTCTCCTAGACAAGTCAGAAACCCAATTAAGGACCATGTTGGAGGTTGAGCAACATGTTGAGGAACACACTCCTGCAGTTTTGTGTGAGACCTCCGCAAGACTTGTGACCTAATTAAACAAATATAGACATATCTCCTCAAAAGAAAAACTCTTTGCTTAGGTTTAAAAGGGAAAAAAACCTGAAATAAGTGAGAAGTTAAGCGATAAATAGCTTCATAAAAGAACATTTTCAGTGTCCCTGCCATAACTGACACATGGAGGAGAGCAACTGGAGTTGAAACAAGGCATTGTGTCTCCGGGCTGAACTGCCGCATCGGTGTCACGGCTGAGATCTTGGCATGAGTTATGGACAGCGACAGCAAACAACAAACTAATGATGCTTCCCAAGGTTATTTCTGCATAAATAACCATTAAGAAAAATGCTGACGCAGCAGCCCAAACCCACAGACACTACCACAGGCCACTAGAACAGCGTTAAAAAATCCTTGGCAAGGGCAGAGAGTTAATAATTATGAGTTTCATACATTTTGGGGTTAGTGGAACATCTTTTAACTGCCTCACTGGCCAGGTGAAGGGAGGGTCTGTGTTTGGGTGGGAGGGAGGAGGGTGGCAAGATGTCAGAGCTCCGCCATGCTCTTGCATGACAAACACCAACCTGGAGCCAGCTGTGACAAAGCCCTAATCCAGAAAATCCCTCCTTCCTTTGCTGAAAATCCTAATGAGGATTTGAAGTGCTCGGCAGGGAGGAGACCCAGGGGCTGTGGTTACACCTTGCCACTGCTTGCTCTCCCAGTCATTGTCTCCTTATCTCCTTATTGGCCAAGCCTGGCTGGCGATGAAAGAGACATGACAGCGTGGTGGGCCTTCGTACACAGGCCCCACGCCTGCCTGGCTCCATGGGAAGCCAGATTCCGCAGTCTGCTGCAAACAACCAGGATGACATCAAGCAGGAGGAGGAAAGACAAAACCAACAGAAGTTGTTTACTAAAGACACATGAGATAAAGGGAAAATTCACCTCTTTAGCTGTAAATGTTTAAGTCCAGTTTCCAATATGAAATAAGTTGGAATCGGTTCATAAGCATTTCAGAAAATAATTATCTAAGAAATGATTTGTTTCAATTAACATATTAGCTATGGGCCAGCCTTTTTCAAAGTCTTAAATACCAAATTAAGTGGTCAGGGAACAGGAGTGTGGCGACGCAGTGGGGTACTATTTTTTTCAATGGACACAAACTCTAGGACAAATTAGTACTTCAAAAGACCAGGCCTACTGCCCGTGGTTCCACAATGCTTACTTTACACATAGTATTTTGATTTTTTTTCTTTGTAAGATAACATGCACAAATGAGGCTGCTGAGAAGGAGGCCCCGAGTGGAGAGAATGAAAAGCAGATTATCTGTACAGAAACAGTAGAGTACATAGTACCTCTTAAAATGCATACATCATCTGGGTTTTTACTTTACTTGATTCTATTTTACATGTTAGATGCATTTCAAAATCTTCTTATAACCAATATCCGCCTATCACTATCAGGAAAAAAAACAAAACTGAATGACCAGCCATCTTTGTGGGGTTATGTAAATATGCTTTCATGGTTACAAGAAAAGGCTAACCAGAGCAAATAGGTGGTGCCACAGTACTGGGAGGTGATGGATCCTGTTCTTGCAGGTTCTGGCTCATATTAAGCCCTGGGCTTTTACTTCCAGTAATTACATTTCAGAACACCTTGATTGTCTATTTCACTCAATTCACTTTGAGATTAAGGCTTAAAGTCTCTCCTCTTTTCCTTTCACATGGTACAAAAAGAGGACTTTTAAAGGTGCCCTTCCCTGTTGCCCTTGAGAAATCTCAAGTACTTGAAACATTTCAAGCTTTGCCAAGAAACAAGAGCATGGTTTCAGGGTGTATGGAGGGAAAAGACATTCTCAGTGTCAAGCTTGCTCACACAAGTTCTGCCATTGAAACAGCTTTTACATCATGGCATACTCTTTATGTACCCTTCACCTCATAAGCAGCAAAGGCCTCATAGTAATGGAATGACGACATGCAATCTAGAAAAAACAATTGCTAAATCATTGTTGTATAAACTCCCTATGACCTACTTCACATTGCTTTGCTTTCATTATGCTTCTACAAATCATATTTTATGTATTTTAAGTTTGTGGACTATAAAGCCACAAATGTCACATGTTAAAGAAAAAAAAGATTACAATTCCTAAAAAGCATCCACTGTGTCAACACAGTGATGTTATTTATTAATTGGTCATATTTTTTTGATTGCTGACCATTAAAAAAAAAAGTTGCTCACAATAACAGTAGATGCATCACCAGAGAAATAATATGTCTCTGATTTTACAGGAGAAATCTAACACGGACAAATTTTCTCCTGAAATTTTCTTGGCACTCTAACAGGTTGCAAACATTGCCCTCTCTACCTTTTGACACAGAAGCCTTGCTCTGCTCTCTAATTCTGCCTCACCATAATTCTATCAATCTTTGGAAAAGCCTTTGAAGAGAGCGCGTGTCTGAGCTGGGTGTGAATTGTTATTCTGTCACTGATACAGACAAATCCTTTCAACCCCACCAGACTTGACTAAATTATTTTGGAAGACATGTGAGCCAATTTAATCATGTGTTGTGAGGGGAAATCATCATTTTTTTTTATATTTTGCAAAAAACATTATTACTTCATAAGTTACACCTTCACCTCAGTTCTGCTAGGTTGCTATGGTGACGTTGGCCGAGGACACTGGTAGGACAAAGGAAATAAACCTGCAGCTTCAAAGAAGATCACTCCAAATGCCAGAGGACAAACTTGTGTTGATGCAAAACAATATCAAAGCAGGTCAAAGTGAAGCATACAAATTAAAGTGATAGACAGAGCTGTCTGTTACTTGGTCATCTGAATTAAAAATGACTGAATACAAAAATGTTGTGTTGGGTGTTAAATACAACCCAGTTCAATATCAACTCCCTTATTCAAAACTATGCAAAGCAAAGCTGGTCAATATGGAAAAAAAAATCCAATATTACACTACTTTTGAATGACAACAACAATACTGAGGCAATAATTTAACTATAAGTGGTTTCATCAAAACTGAGTGGGCTCATAAGTAATGAGACTTAAAGAGGCACTCCAGAAATTCAGTATTTCACTTCCATGGATTTGAGGGACATAAGAGATCCAAATTCTTAAAAGAATGGTCAAATATGATGCAACAAAGGCTGGGACTTTTAGTCCCAAGAATGGGTCAAGCTCCAAAAACATTCATCTCCACCCCACCCTCACTGCATCTCTATTGTGTCTTTTGTTAGACCCTTCATGCCCAGTAAACGCCCATGCCAATCAAAGTCCACACCCCAGTTTGTAATGAAGACTTTCTGTTAAAAATTTTTTAGTCTCAATCCCAATCCCAAATAACCCTAATGGGTTATTTTCTCAGATTTTAGAAAGCTCCCTCCACAGCCACAGAGGACATCATAAAACTATTTTCACATGCTTGTGCCACTGCTTGTGATGAGTAAACTAAACTTAAATCGGTTGTTTAGCCCTTTAATTATATGTAGGCTAAACTGTAAAAGCTAAATGTGATGAGTCTTTGAGACTGGAAAAAAGTTCTACGTCATGATGAAAAAAAATCCCAAATGATTTTAGTTTCATAGGATTGTGTCATTGATATTGATATTGATATCAAATACCTTATCTGTGTCACAACAAGGCCCTTCTTGGCTTTTTATAGGATTATGGACATACTCTGAGCACTGGATCAAAAATATGTTGCAATTATGATAGTTATAGTAGTTGGATCATGACTAACTGTAAACAATACTGCACTGAAAGAGTAGCTGTTCTCAAGAGGGACAAAAAAAATACAAATGATACCCTCAGTAGATTTTTTTGTACTGATGTTAATAACATACAGCAGAGTATAACATGGTTAATTCCATATCATTAGGTTTAGAAGCTCCTGGCCCCAGGGTTCCTTTGATATGTATGACACTATGCCATATATATATATAGCATAATCAAAATAATAAGACAAATCAATTTCAAAAACCAATGTCACTGACTAGGCTGCATATGAGCAATTTTCCAGGGTTAGGATGCGAAAAATAAGCAAAATGGGAGATGAAAGTCTCAGAATGACATATAGATGTGGTGACAAATCCAACCTATGCAGTCAAATGTGGAGGATGAGACAAGTGTTATATAGAAGGAGGTCAGAGGAAAATACAGTCCCCCACAGCTACAGTATCAGTCTTGGATATTTGTACTTCAAAAGTCAAAACAATGAGGTGAAAAAAACACCCTTTAAACTATTTACAGCATTCCACTAACCCATTTAATTCAATTATAAAAATGCATTAAAAAGATATTACGGGTAGACGCAGTTTAATGAAGCATGTTTACTTGCGGATATTGTTTGTAATGAACTGTTTCTGGGCTGATCTCTGCGGCTGAAATGGGAAATGGGAGGGAGGTGAGGGGGGAGGGGAATCAACAAGAGGAAAAGGTGAATGACAAATGTCATCAATAAATGCACTTATTCCTTTAATTGCATTTACCCACTCTTTCTCTCAATCATGAATAGGCATTTCCCCATGTCCTATGGACTGTCATGTGTCACTTCCAGTCCACCTCCAAGGAGGTTCATAACATGTCCGAAGGTTCTCTCTATAACACTCCCTTTGTCAAATGCACCAAACAAGAGGACTTAGTAGTGCAGCATTAAGATCCCTCACTGGCTTCCCACCTTCCAAACACTGCCAATTGGGTTCTATTGAGCGCAGGGTGAAACCAGAGGCACTGCAATCAGGTGCAAAACCTCTCTATGGTGGCAACTACCTTTCTCATCCCCAAATAGGTTTACTCACACATATCTAGGTCTAGAAATTGCAAACGTTTATCAACACATACAGTTTATAAAACTATATGTCAGAGCACCAACATATATGAAATACATGTGATTGTGTTTCTGTGATTCTCTGTGTTTGCTAAATCCACTGAAGCCCACAGAGACCACACACTACTCATATTTCATACCTCTTATATGAAAGTTAAAATCGAAGCCAGATGATACGTAAGAAACACATATGGTATCATACAGCTGTGTCACTGTGACTTTGCTACGGTGTAAATTAAGCATCTTGAGAAATAATTAGCTTACAGACTTCAATCTATAATCCTACATTATTGAGATTTTTTAAAAATCAGTAAAGCAGGTATAGTGAACAGTTGGCTAGAGCTTCAACAGTTGGCACCAACAAGCCAAATCTGTAATGGCTCTTTTGATATATTGCACTGAAAAGACGCCAATTTTGGCTTATTCTAAATCCAATCATCAAACATCTAAAGTAATGCACCAGTATTCTTGTGAGTAAACACTAATAAGTACAGGATACAGTTTATGAGATGTAGTTTGGATGCATAAATCTTGTCATTATGATACAACTGAGAGTGATTTAATCAAAGCTAAATGCACTATGATTAAAACACATTCAAGCTTTATATTTTTTTCAAGGTGTGAAATCTGTGTGCGCCTGCCATGAGACAGAAAATTTTAGCGAGGAATGTACAAATGGATCCAGCTCTGATGCCACTGGGAACAACTGGCGCTTTCAAGCAGAAAATCTCAGACAAATCACAATTTACCAACTAATGAAACCACTCAAGATTATCCCCCATCCGCCTGTGCCCACTGTCCTCTGAGCTGCATTACTTACACAAGCACTGCCTGCACTCAGAGGAGCAGCTTTGGCTTAAGTCACCATTTTCACGTGCCATTGTGGTGGCTGTTTACACCCCTCCCCTCTGCCAACCCGACGTTGGCGTGTAACGTCATTCACACCACCATAGCTCGACTCCAGACTCAACATGCAAGTGCCCTTATCACAATCTCAAGTGACTTCAACCACTTCACCATGGCAACAACCCTGCCCAACTTGACCCAGTATGTGAGCTGTTCAACCAGAGAGGAGAGGAACCTGGACTTGCTGTGTGCTAATGTCAAGGATGCATACAGCTCTTTTTCCCTCCCCCGGGGTAGGTCAGACCTCAACTATGTGGACTTCAACCCCTGCTGTGTGCCTCTGGTGAAAGGTCAGCCTGAGAGAGGTCTGGAGTGGCATGAAGACCATCACAGACCGGTGGCACTGACCTCCAACATCATGAAGACCTTGGAGAGACTTGTTCTGGAGAAGCTCCCTCCAGTTTACCTACCGGCCCTGACTGGGAGTTGAGGATGCCATCATTTACCTGCTAAACCATGCCTACGCCCACCTGGACAAACCGGCAAGCACTGTGAGGGTCATATTTTTTGACTTCTGGATTGGATTGTCAACTACCTGACTGGCAGACCACAGTACGTGCACTTGCAACACTGTGTCGGACAGAGTGGTGAGCAACATTGGGGCCCTGCAGGGGACAGTCCTTTCTCCCTGTCTCTTCACCCTCCACACCACGGACTTCAACTACCAAACAGAATCCTGCTATCTTCAGATGTTCTCTGATGACTCTGCTATAGTTGGATGTATCAGCAAGGGTGAGGAGGCTGAGTATAGGCCTGTGGTGGAAAACTTTGTCACATAGTGTGAGCAGAACCATCTGCAGTTCAACATGGCAAAGACAAAGAAGCTGGTTGTGGATCTGAGGAGGGCCAAGGCACTGGTGACCCCTGTTTCCATCCAGGAGGTCAGTGTGGATATTGTGGAGCACTACAAGTACCTGGGAGTGTATAGCAACAATAAACTAGACAGGGCTAAGAACACTGAAGAAGAAGGGCCAGAGCCATCTCTACTTTCTGAGGAGGCTGAGGTCCTTCAACATCCGCCAGACAATGCTGAGGATGTTTTATGAGTCTGTGGTGGCCAATGCTCTCCTGTTTGCTGTTGTGTGCTCAGGCAGCAGATAGATAGACTCACAGGTCAGTCTCTAAACGCTTCGCTCATAGAGACTGAGGAAAATCTCCCAGGTTTTGTTGTCAAAACTGGATGGAATAAGATAGTTTAAAAAAACTCAGTCTATATATATATATAATGGGGTGATGACATGCAGTTCACTACAGAGGAGAATGGGAGGAGAGCATAATTTCTGGTAAGGCATGTCCTTGATTAAATGTAAGGGGCGTAGGATTGTTAGCGGCCGTTCTCACCACCATTCAAGCAACTACCATGCATTTAGAAATCCACACACTTCAGTAGGTGGAGATCTCTGATTGTCTGGTATCACGAGACTAGAGGGTAGCAGCCGCCAACAGGCTCAACAAACTGATCCATAAGGCCAGGGACATTGTGTGGGTGGAGCTAGACTCTCTGGTGGCAGTGCCAGAGAGGAGATTGCTGTCCAAGTTATGTGTCATTTTGGACAATGGCTCCCACCAACTCCATGACGTGCTGGTCAAGCACAGGAGTACATTCAGTGCAAGACTCTTTCCACCGAGATGCACCACAGAGCGACACAGCAAGTCATTCCTGCCTGTGGCCATCAAACTTTTCAACTCCTGTGTCAGACACTCTGAGTCAATAGACTGGCCCTTGGACTTATTTCACCCTTGTCAGCAGCTTAATAACCCCAAAATTTATAATTTATATTTTCAACCATGCAATACTGATTTAACAGCACAATTATTTTGTGCAATAATTCAACTATGCAATACTCTGATGTGTATTTATATTGCATTAATACTTCATTTATACTGTATACTTCAACTAATATTTTATATTATTTATACTATTCTGCTTTTTGACACATTTATAGATCCCATTTATCATCCTTATTATTAACACTGTTCTATCTTTCTCATAATTACTCTATGCTTATATATATTTCTCTTCTAGAACATGAGCAACTGAAACCCAATTTCCCCTAAATAAAGCATTTCTGATTCTGATTCTGATTCATTGCTCATGTTATATTTTAAATAAGACAATAACAAATAACATTTTTCTGGCGTTGGCTGTCATTGCGCCTGAAACAATGCTTGTCCAAAAGATGCTATAAAAATACTAGTATGAAAACAAATCAGTATGCGTTTAGGGAAACAAAGATATATGTACTTACCCTGTGTGGAGTGAACTTGAGCTAGTGTGATGATAAACCAGCAGAAGGTGTGCAGTTTCCACAGGGAGCATGCCATGGCGCCTGGTGTTGATGGTCTGTGGCAGGTTTGTGTTGTGACTAAAACGTTCTGATTAAAAAAGTCCAAGCCAAGTGGTCTCAGAGATGCTCATCATTGATCCTCTTACCTGTGGAGCAGACCAAGAGAGACATTCAGTTCAAGGATGAAATTTATTCCACGTGCAGACTCTGTCCCTGTGTGATTTCACAGAGGAATTCACCCTGTCACACTCTTATCACAAGGCACTTGATGCTGCATATACATTCCACTGCAGAAATGTGACAAACCTTAATCTGTGAAATGCTACAAACCCACGCAAGCCACCAAAATAAGCCCAGAAGGTCAATAATCCTGAGAAAGGAAATCCCTTAATGGCAACTGAACGCTGACCATTTCACTGGCAGGGAGGGGGAGTAGGGTGGGACTGGCGCTGTTATCAAACAGATAAGGCCCGCCTTGTCCATCTCTTCATGACCCATAGGCAAGGGATGCTAACCTTATCAGTACTGTGTCAAATTATATTTTCTGTACCTTTTGCAAAGAGGTATCTTTCAGCATTTTAAATCTCTAACTTTAAACTATCTAGCATTTTACTGTCCCATAGCACAAAGGAGCATATCATAGGGATTTGAAAGTGATGTTGATTTGTAGCAGTAACTCACTGATTCCCATGTGCTGAGACTTCTCATTTTAGAAGTTCTCTCTTCGTTGTGCAACAAAAGCTCCCCACAGATTAAAACTTTAAATCAACCCCAGAATAAAAATGCTGTAGACTCACCAGAAGAGTTGCATCAGCAACTGGCCAACTGTAAACTGACACCAAAATCAAAAACTCTACAACCATGTGGCGGAAATGTTAAATTAACTGTCATTAACATTAAATGCTAAAATTATCCATGGTAATAGCTTGGTGAACATTAACCAAAAGGCTTTCCATCCTGCTACAGTATAATTGTTTTGCATTAGCTTGGTTGTTGTCTGAGTAATCAATGGGAAAAAAAACTATGTCATAATAGAGGTGGATATACTATGTCTTGATTAGTCAAATACTGATGTTATTTTAACATTAAGCTATTTTTAGAAAGTCTACAGAGCCAATTAATCATCAAACATATTTTACAATACACAGATGTATGTAACCATGTCTATTTTTAGTGGCTCAGTCAGATTTCCTTGAGTATATTTTAAATTGGCCACTTGATATTGTTTCCTATGAAAAATTTTCTGCTTCTGACATTTTATTTCTACTTTAGCAAGTAGAGCAAGTTAAGAAGTAACAGTGCTTCTATTTGACTGATATTTTCTTTCCACCCCCACGCTTCCAGCCAAACAAACAAATAAAGAAACACTACCAAACAAATGGTCACTTCTCTTTGTTGTGACTGACCACAAACTTATCTCTCCAGCCCCCTCCCTCCCCTCCCTTTCCCTTACATCTCTTCAAACCAGAATCCCTCTCTCCCCACCTCATCCATACCTGTCCCACTAGCACTATGTTTGAATGTTTGTTTTTGCTCTCTTTCGCTACAAAAGCAAATGGCCTCCTCCCTGTCATAGATACAGTTCTGGAGCTGTGTAGGGTGAAACCTAATGCCTACCTGCGCGCCCAGGCATGCGTTTCACACTACTAACGGCTCCCTTTTGTCTGTGTGTTTACCCTGCTCAGCTAAGCTCAGTCCTCTCACTCCCATGAACCATTAGCACATTCACCCTGGGATATGGCATCACTCAGGCAACAAGGCACATAGGACCCCATTAGAAACTGTTTTTTTTTTTCTTCTTTTTAGCTGATTCAAAAACAACATTCCATTTTTTTCTGTGTCTACAGCCTGCAATTGTTTGTTAAGATTCAAGGGACAGAATGTTCTCCATCATACTCGCAGCTAACAAGAGAACACACTGAAAAGACGGTGAGGAATTCTGTTTGTCATGAACAGTCTGCTGCTCGGCTGTCGGCTGGCTGCTCCTCACTGGAGAATATCCCCGGCCTGAAGAGTCTTTGATCTATTTTGTCTGAGTTCTCAGACAGTGTAATAATTCATCACCGAGAAAACATGCGGAGCGCACGCATTAGCCAACAAAGTTATAATTAAGCCTGCCATAATCAGCTCATCTAGTATGACATTACGCCTCACCTGAGACCTCTAATTTTAGAGCCATTTAAAAGAGGTTAACAGGAGCACAGTACACGCAGCCACAGTGTATTTAATTTCAATGGAATAATATCCAGTCATGAGACTCAACAAATGAAAGTTGATCACACAGCCCAAAGATACAGGATTCCAACAAAACCTTGACCCTTGTTTTTTAGCTAATAAGTACATAAGACACCAATTAAATTTATCAAGCAAATGTATTTGTGTAATCAGCCTATACTCAAGGTCCATTCAGTATAACAAGACCTTAAGCAGATTGTCTCCACAATAAAGCTGTACAGTGAGTATATAAGCTTAAGGATTGAAGTCTAAGCTCTTACGGTTTTGTCCACTTAGTGAGACAGATACTAGTACTGGTACTATACTAATACTTAAATCACACACATTTACATGTGCTGAGATGTAAGTGATGATGATTCCATCACTATTCGCTACGTTAAGCACAAACAAACAAAATGTGAATTTCAGATAACAGTTTGATTTAGGTGTTTACATGGTTCACAATAAACCGATTTCCCTGATAATAATGACATGAGCTTACATGTTTAATTGTTACATTAAGGAAAGATGGATGTGTGGTAGCTTATAGGCCGACAGAAAAGAGAAATAAAATGAGAGACTGAATAGATTTCTTTGGTGTTAATTGTTTTTAACATCACATTTTACAAAGCAGATTCACACTTTCCCTTGAGGTGTTCGTTATAAAAAAAACAAAAAAGAGTTTTATTTTCCATACACTCTGGGACATATGTGCCAAGTGCAATTTCAAAGTCCTACACCTACTCAGTTTACAACTTTGACATGAATAAGATAACCTGGTTAAGGTGTTTATATGATAGTTGCAGTAATTGGTGTATTGCCTTACTCAGGTTATAATCGTATGAACTGAGTGCATGCAAACACACTGATTTTCTCTTCACAGTTGAGATTAAATGTTGTGGATTAAGTGCTGTACTGTCTGTCAAATCACATTGCCTCCTTTACCCCCAAACTATTAAGTCTAAGTAATTTATTCCTCATTTTTGATTCAGTCTGTATATTTAAGTGAAATTAATACCATAGACCTGAGCACCATATTAATAACCTTTAGAGCAAGTTACACTCACGTCTCTTGGTGGCTGCGGTTGCTTGTGTTTACATATGTAAACAAACTATTGTAAGTCTCAGCCTGAGATGACAGTGTTGTATCAATATGATTATTTTTGCTTCCCTGTCATCATTGCTTAGTGTAAAAAGAAAGAGGCAGCATGCTCAACAGACCTCCTGTGTCAGAATGTGAAGACAAAGACAAGATGCCTTTAAACAGTTTTGCCTCCAAGGCAGTCGAGACCCCCTGCCACGAAAAAAGATGCAGAATGTAGATCCCTAGTACATGGGGATGGGTGTTCTGTAAATCGATGATAACAGTCCTATACTTTAATATATTTTGTATCATGCTGTGAGTGTTTAACATGCTGAGACACCAAAGGCACAGACTAGGGGGAGACTGCCTCACTGCCGTTCTCCTCATTAGACGTGCTGAGGTCTCCCCTCTCAGCTGGGGGTTTCTTTTCTCTCTTCGCCTTGTAACAGAGAAACCGCCAGTGATCATACCTTACTGTTTTCTTAAATAGCCCTCCAATCAGATGTGATCTCACAACAGGTTTTTAGTATCTTCAACAATGTGTTGTGCTGGGGTTTAGACCTTGTATGGGGGACGGACAGATGATGAAGAGCAATGTCACCGACATGGCTTTTTCGAATTCGCAAGACAAATGATCAAGGCATTATTGTGTGATTGTTAAGCACAGATTGCTAAAATGTCAACAGGCATCACACTGTTTTGGCTAAATATGAAGTCACTGCAGACAGATGTTTAAATACTCTGAGAAATGGAGAAGCCACAGGGGCGTGGGCCCAGAGACTTTTAACATATGCGTACTTGATATATTTGCAGCACAACCGAACGTTTTACAATCGACAACTGAGTTAAAATATTGTGAATTGCAGGAGCCCAGTTGGTCTTCTTAGAACAAAAAAATAAAAGGCTTAGTAATAGGGAGGAAGGGGGTTATTAGAAGGGAGGGGAGGTGGGGGGTTGATTGAAAAGGGCAGTTTGAAATTTGAATGGAGCAGGGGTCTGAAAACAAGAGGCAGATGTGAAAGAATGCATGGCTTCTTTTAGACAAAGCTTCTGGTTGTCCCTCTCTGGCTGTTAGAGGGCCACAGGAGAATAGAAGAAGAGTTGGGCTTTTCTATAAAATGAGGTCTGGGAGAATAGGGGGGCGGGGGGGCAGAATAAAGAACCTGAGTGGGGGAGGGGGACTCCAGTTACAATAAAAGATTGACAGCTTGCAAGTCTTGCTTGACCCTTGAATTAGCCCCTGAGCTTTCAACAAACTCCAAGAAAGAGTTGGGATGTTAATTGTCACGGAACATCACAGGGATGCAAAGGAAGGGAAATATGGGGCCGGAGATTCACTGAAATGTAAATCAGAACCAACAGACCACCACATGTTGAATGGGGGGGGTGGACACATTTGGTTTCTATTGGGTTTTTCCCAACAGCATCCTCATACATGAATTCATACATACTATAAGACTCCTCTTATCTCTGTTTCTCTTACCCACTTTGAAGGAAAATCTGAACTACCTGGGGACACAGAGCTCAGTCACAGAACACTCAGCCACAGCTGTGGAGGAAATATATTCCCAAAAGAGATTGCGTTCCTGCTTTGACACTGCTGAAGATGTACAATTTGCAAGCGTAAATCAGAAAATTCGCACTCCAGAGAGAAGAGATCGGGCTGGTGATCGGATGAGTCTGGAGCCCCACTGAGTCAGATACGGGGCAGGGAGGAATCAGGAGCTGACCCCTCTGCTGAGGGAATGATTGAGAGCAGCACAGGGTTAGAGGAGCTGAATGACACCCAACCAAACACTGTGTGACTGCTGGTGCCCCAAACACAGGCCCTGACCCTGACAGGAGCTCAGCCAGTGAAATACCAGGTCAAACATGCACGCTGCGCAACAGGACAGCCTGGATACTTTCGGGGGGGGGAAGTTGAGGGTGGGGTGATGTAGAAGGCAGGGGGGTAGAAGGGGGAGTAGATGGTGGAGGGAGAAGGAAAACAAAGCAAAGCATGAGAGTTTTTCTGGTTGGGGTATTTTCTGTTTAAGCAGTGATATAACATTTCATGAGAATGCCAAAAAACATTATCTCACATAGTTCAAACTTATTATGGCCAGAGATGTCTAATTAGGAGAGTTATTCCACTGGGACTTTTCACATCTCTAGTTATACTGTACTGCAGGTTCACAGTTACTTATCTTTTATAGGTATTATGCAACCCATTTCATCCTCTGAAAGTACATAAAAACCATTGTTTTTGAATCTGTGGACCATAATGTTTGGATTAAATGAATCATTATCCAAGCCACATTTGCACAGAAAATACAGTAGCATGCAAGAGCCAGAGCGTGTGACATAAGCGGTGCTTGTCATGCTCATTGCTCTTAGTGTTTGCACCATTCATCATTTTTACGAGCCACTCAATTAATCGATTAGAGTACTCCCCACTGGTCAGGACATATGGCTACTAAATAAAGCAATCATGGGCCAAACCCTGGAACAATCCAACTCATCAATACATTTATGGAGACAAAAACGGCAGCAATGTCAAATCCATTGCAGGTTTTAAACATGAGAAAGCCACATTTATCAGTGAATATTCCCTCATTTTAAAATGCCCATATAAAAAATGTTTTTTATGAGTCTCCTGTGTTATTTTTTAACTGTATCCCTAGGCGCTGAGTGCTACACTGACCTCTGCCTGAATATATATTAAATCCATAGCCTCATAATCACTTTAGCAATGCAACAAAAATCCTATTAGTGCTGAAAGATACCTACACCTGTCTGTCGACATGGATTATAGAAAGATGATTTGCCACGGTAACAAAGTTTTAATACAGGTTCCATACATTTTTAGTTGTAATTTTGATATTTTACTGGGAAGTGAAGTGGATTATCTCGAATGAAATTTCAAAATGTCATTTCCACTTGCTGATAGCACAAAACTATTCCTTTCAGGTCTGTTGAGATAAGAATGATTCACCCAGGGCCGTTAAACGGTGTCTTTGCCAAATGTTCCTCCGCTTAGGAATTAATAGGCTGACATTAATACAGCAAGATAAATAGGAAGGTCAGGAATGGGAGCCCTGCCATTATATGGGCATCTCATGATAGTAACTGCCAATCAAGTCCAATAAGTCCTTGACACGGCACAATTCACCTTGGAATACACACAGAGTACGTGCGATATGTAGTGTACACTCCCCTGTCCAGAAACCCAATCCAATTAGTATGTCCACATAAATACTTTGCAGGGTTGTTGCTCAGAAAGTACATTAGGACACTGTAAAAGGAACATTTGGTGTGTGATCCAGTTTGCCATGGCTAAATTAGTCAAAACAAATCTGGGATTATACAAACTGAGCGCAGCAGTTGGCCCTGACACTCTCCCGAACTCATCTTCTCAATTTCAGCGTGAGGACATCATTGTTGCATTCATGCAAAAATAATACAATGCAGTGTAGCTAAGCATAGTCAAGCAGCGGGGACAAAAACATGAACAGATGCACATTCCCAGCCACACACAGCCACTGGGTGTAAGGTGAAAAGTCGCTCACGTTGGCATGCTTGAAACTGTAACTGAACTATGGTGCGCAAATAAAAAGTCAAGGCCGGGCGTTTCCTAATTGTGGTCACATTCACTGAAGAACTGTGATAGAGTTCTTATGATTTATTTTTGTGTCACCACTCATCTAAGAGCATGTTTGTTTGCAGAAAAGGGATCAAGCCTTTTGGATACAGAAGGCCTGGCTTTAGTCTATGACAATAATGTGCTGTATTTACTCAGATATGCACCAGTAAGCAGCTTTTGTGACCCTCCTGCTCCCTCCTCTTTCAAAATGAGCAGCTGAATGGTTAAAAACCCTGCTCCGTCCCTCTATTAAGGACCTCACCATCAATAATGCACTGTGATCGTGAGGCGTTATTAAACAGGATGATTAATTTTTAAGGTAGTGGGCAGCAACACAAAACATAGGTAGCAGAGAAGATGACTTGTAAGAGACACATTTAAAATGGAAGCGAAGCAAATGGCAAAATAAGCCACTTAACCATCTAAGAGAAACTGCACAATCATCTTTGAAACCAAAAAAGGAGGGGGGATGTTATAACTCCACCCTGAATGAAAGATGTGTCATTAAGTAAATCTTTGGCTTACACTGAAAGTGAAATCCTGATTGAGTCTTGAGTCTTAGTCCATTTTGACAATCCACATCTCAATTGTCTAAAAGCTGCAAAATCCTTTTTTTCCCTTTGTTTGCTTTGCTTGTTGAGCTACGTCTCCTTTTTGCGACTGGTATATTTAACAATGGCTTAATAATAGCTTTTACCTGGATTCACCTCATCATTGCACTTAAGCATTAATAATATATTTTTCTTTCAGCGTTTCTAAAAGAAAGCATCATTCAAGACACTCTGTCTTCCTAAAATTACTTTCAAAATCCACAAAATGCACAGGCTTGGAAAGCGAGAGTGACTGTTGTGTTTCTTGAATGGTAGATATTTTCATTTTTGAAGGGTGCTAATTCTTTCAGATTAGAGGCATTGTGCATAATGTGGCCGACCTTGGCTCGGTCTCTAATTGAGGCTTTTAACCTTTCTGTGGCTCAGAGGAAGGACAAACACAGCCAAAATAAGGGACGCCACATAATCTCAGACCTCACTAAAATAGAAAACAGCACAAGGACCTTGCCCTTATAGCAGAAGCAATACTATACAAATTATTTCAGCAGTGGCGTGGATCTACTGTAGCCTACTTCATCCTCAACACATTTCTATCCCAGTGCTGCCGCATCTATTTTCAATCTAAAGGATGGCATGAATGCCTTTGTCAGACAGGGGAAGCGGTGTATGTCAACCTAAAACAAGGTATAGCGCTGTGTCTCATCAGGAAGCTCAGACAAAAGAAGTGGGTGTAGCCTTTCCTGAATGCAATCACTTGTCAGCCCTAAATCTTCTCTCAGTACTGCCCTGACAGGTAATGGTGCTTGTTAAACCTGATGAAGGTATATTAGCCTTTTTTTTTTCAAAGACAGAAAAATTCTAAAAGGCATTTAGCTGCTGCTCAGAAATGAATTCTTTACACGCTTGGCTTCACAATAACATGAAAAATATTCTCAACAAAAATGAAAGAAAAGGGGGGGAAATTGTAGCTGAGTAAAAAAAAAAAACAGCTAGCATCTAATACCACATATATACACAAGCAACATGACAAAAAAAGAGTAATTTAAGTTGCTTTGAATTTTCAGGGTGTATCATTAGGTTTGCTTGTGCAGTTTCAGTGTCACCTCTCCCCACCCTCAGCTGTGAAAGAGAGAGGACAGTTTTGGGGCTGAGCCTTCTCCTCCGTGTTCATTAGCATAACATCAGCACAGTGTGGGGGATTGTGATGCAAACAAGCTCAGATTGGGTTATTCCAACCCCCCTATTTTAATAAAGAAGGTGCTACAGGATCTCACTCCTGTCTGCTCACTGTACAATGGATGAGCCTATTTGGGACTGAGAGAGAGAGAAAAGATTCTTAAAAATAAGAAAAGTTGCAACTTCAGTTTGGATGAGAGAGATGTCGTCCAGCAAACACTTGGCTTACATTCATTAGATAAAAGAGGTGTTGCTGTACTTTGCTTTTGTCCCAGTCTGAACATATGGCATATCACTGTAAAAGAAGGTAAGAGTAAAATATTAGTATAATAATGTTCAGCGTCTTTTATTAAATAGAAAAAAAATCTCGTTTCAAAAATATACCCCACTTCCAACATGATTCAGGCTTGACATGATTTTTAAAAAATTATGTAAATGGCTCTGTGGCTTATGTTATCGTCCCCTGCCACCCACAGCAGGACAGCAGATACAGCAATCACTGCTTCTGCACCTTGTGTATGTTTAATATGTGTTTGCTCTTTTGTGATAACAAAAGGGGGGGGGGGGGGGGGGGGACAAATAGGGTTTTCTTTTCTTCTTCTTTTTTTTTCTCCTCTGAATAACTGGACCAAAGTCAGGGAATCTAAAGACACAAGGAGAGAGAGCAGCAGATACAGGAGACTGTCAAGCGGACTGCGATAAAACATTCACTAGGAAATTATCTCCCTGTCATAAGGCCCTCCTGTTTTGAATACCAAAGGGATTCAAATTCCCAAACAAACTCTGAAAGGTTGACCAATTTCGTGCTCTGCCAAACGATAGCATATTGCAGTACAGGTCGCACCTTTGAACCACTGCGCTGGAGGTAGTATGAAGCAGAGATTTTAATCTCTGTATCTCTGCATAGGTAATCCACTGAAGTGTAATTGCTACAGCTCTAAGTTATACAAAATAATGACAGGAGAATAAGACTCACTATGAATATGAAGTGAGTGTGATAACAAAGTCCCATGGTGGGAGAGAAGGTAATACTTTGACAAGGGCCCTTGCTGGGGAGGAAAATTCTTCTCTGAACAACAACAAGCGCCTCTGAGGTGGTTTCTTAACAAGATGCACCATTCAGAGCAACATAATACACTGAGCCGCGTAGATGAAAGATGATGTTTTATTGACTAAAATGGCTGGTAGATTATAGTTTTTTTTGCTGTTAGCAAAATCAACCATTATTGTCTTTGTGTTTAATCTGAATCTGGAGTGACCTGATGAGCACAAATATTTCGCCCTCTTCAGCAGCAAGAAAATATTTGTAAATCCATCCTTGCAAAACACATAAGAAGCGCCAGGTAGTGAAGTGTGATACCACTGGGTTTATGCTTCATTACAATCACATTATTATACTTCATTTTCAACCAGGGCAAGTGTGTACCAATAATTCATGCAAAGCCAATCAGCAGTTCCCAATATGGAGAGCATATTTTCTGTTTTACAGTATTCCACCACATAAATTTACATATTAATGATTACTGATTTCAAAAAAATAAAATAAAACCTGAACAGATACCATCTTTAAAAGAAATGAACTGATTTACATTACGTGAAGTTTACTACCTTCAGGTGACTGAACAATAAAGGAATAACAACCACAGGTTAAAAGCAGTAACACACTGTAACTTAAAAGGAGACATTCTTGTCTAGCAAATAAATATTCAGCCCTGAATATTTTCCATCTCTGTCATCCTTCTACATTAAAATATCCAGAGCGTCAATTAGCACTTTTGTTAGGGGCTATTACTGCATGCTCCAGTTGTATGAATCGTGTTATGAAAGCTTCATTACACATTTCTGTCCTGGCGCAAAATGTTTAACTTCTGCTAAAGTTTAAATACCAAGTATGCAGCTGAGAGAATCCTGTGGCACTGACTACAGAATATTGTTGCACTGTCCCCAAGTAATGTCCCGACACCCCTCCCTCTGCTACACGACCTCCATTATGCACAGGAACCTGCGAGCCTTTTCAGGTGAGAGAATAAAAGATCCCTTTTTTGGCCCTTACAGTAGGCATTGCGGTGACTGCAACATTCACCATCTCTCGCTGATTGTTAGGCTCAGCGTCAGTGTCTGGTAGCTACATTTCAGCACTGCCATTTACAAGGCAAAAGTTCCTGGGGTTGATCATAGGCAGATCTTTTAGAACCATGCTAAACATCTAAACAATATGTACTACCCCATCTCCATACATCTGAGTGATGTTACCAGGCACAACACAGCAAACTTTTCCATCCTTTGAGCAGCTCTCAGCCTCTTCAAGCTGCAGCTCCTCGTCTACCCCCGGGCCTGCTGGACCTATTTCTGATGGTATTGGCTGCGGGAGCCGCACCCTGTCAGCTCACTCCAGACTCACTAGTAATCAGCTTGGCTTGATGAATGACAGAAATGCTACTGGCTCCACTTTTTACAACGACACAAATGCAACCCCCTCCCCTCGTTTAACTGTCCTCTTTACACTGCTTTTTTTCCCCCCATTTCTATCAACTACTACAGAATAGCACTCATCACATTGGTTCAGCTGCTGATGCTGGAGTTGAGAACTCGAGCAGCTTGCTAAGGGCTTTCTGTCTGGTCATCATTTAACCTTGCGATGAATGCAATTTATCAGAGGGTGATTCATACAGAAAAAAACATATGCTCAGTTTAATGTTCCTAGTTGTTATTTTTTATACAAGCACCAACACAGATATAGTATAGATTAAAATTTTTACATTAGTTTGCCGATGGCAGATTTTCAGCTTTTATTAATTAGCCGATGGCAACCAATCTGTGTCATCTATCTCCAACATGATGGCGGTTCCTCAAAAAATAATTTCAGGTTTTATAGACTGTTTTTATGTAGTAGCTGCTACATAAAACAGTCTGTAAAACCTGAAGTGAGCTTTTTTTTACACAAATTACAGTAAGATTTATTTGTTTTTTAGTAAAAGAAAATCCACAAATTTCACATACTGCTCAATAAATTGGTCACTGTGTAAAAGAAGTGATTAAACACCTAAAATTTGTATCATAATAAATAGTCTGACAAACCGCGGGGCGGTAAAATGTCCCGTCTTCGCTAGCCGAGGAAAAGCTTGTATCTCCGAATTTGGTAATTTTGAATTTTTTAAATAAAATGAAGGATTAAATGTTACAGACTGAGAAATTAACCATTCTGATATTAGCCATAAACAAATATTTTAGTCTGGCCATCAAAATACATGTGCTGTCCTGATTTGGAGGAATCTATAACGATATCTACTCAACTAGATTGTCATTTCATTGCTAATTCCACTTTTTTTCTTGCTCATCCATGCCTATGTGTCTCTCTTCCAGTGATAACACACCACGTGTGAAGTAGGAGCTGCAAATCCCACACTCAGCTTAATTACTAAAACCAGTTTGGTTAGACAGTGAATAGCTGTATTAAACAAGCAGGTCGCTCTAATGGATAAAGCAGTCAGGGTATGTGTGATTTATAGCAGAATTCACACAACCAGAGCCGCCTCACACCTCATTTAGAAGGAGGCATGATGAATTATTAGGGCAGCCTGTATATGTATTTTTCCTGTGCAAATGCCAAAAAGATCAAATCATACAGAGACACACTGAGGTGTCAATATTAAGCATTCCAGTTTTCATAATAAATACATGAATAATTTCACATCTCCATCTACACACACACACACACACACACACATTCAGGAGCTGAACTTATCTGCAGCATTTAAGATGTTCATTACCTAACCCCCCGGCAGTGGAGGAGGAGTTGGATCCAACAGGCAGCAGTGAATGCCAGGCCTGGCACAGCTGTACAAGCAAAGCTGTAAAGGGAAGTCACCGGCCACTGTCGCTCAATCTTCCCCAGTGTTAATCCCACACTATCTGCATTCACGTCAGCTCCACTCCTCGTGTCCCTGCATTGCTTTTCACATTTCTAAGTTCAATTTGGCAGGAAAGTGGACATGTTGCATCACTCCTCCTGGCTGAAAATCCTCTCGGCATTGTTCCCCTCCAATAATCTTTTTTCTAAGACAGCATGATGGCTGTGTTATGGTGTACAATTGATCTGATAGTCATTTCTGCAAGATATTTCTTCTGTCTTGTTTCGTGCTTTGCCTTTTTTCAGGTATTTCGCTGAGCCATGTAAACTGTGTGTAAAAATGTAGGTTAAGTTATGTTATTCCAGATGCTACTGTAGCACTATGACTTTTAACAGCAACGTAGCAAATATGAGCACATATGAGATTTAAAAGCCTTTAATGCTCCCGAATCTCTTCTTAGCTGATCAGATCATCTTCTGAATGGCCTCAATACACAAGCAGGGAGTGTGTGTGTGTGTGTGTGTGTACAGAAGAGTCAGTTCAATGTATTTGTATTTATCATTTACAATATTATGTATAGGCAACTTGCTGTCATACTGTATCCCTGACTGTTACTGTTGCTGGACAAAAGCGCTATAGGAGGAGCAGAATGAACACTCAAGTGGTGGTCAGGTTTTACTAAGCCAGCGCTCTTAAACTCCTCTATGTTTTACAGGCGGAAATTTTATACCCAAGCGCCAACAGAACTAAATCCTGGCCCTAAGGGCAGAAATTTTATTTTAACATCTCTTTTCAGGACTGACATTTTGTCCCCTGTTTTCAAATGTTTTCCCAAGAAGCTTCTCTCCAGTTGACCCAAGCAGAGACCATTGCCTCTGGCTTGTCACGAAGAGAAGAGTGATGCGGTTCTATGGGCAACAGAGAGGGAGGCTCTGTACTGAGACAGCAGCAGGTGCAGCTGTGACAGTTGCCGTGTTGTTGCTAGCCCCACACTGTAGTCAAGATGAGGTTCACAGATGTAGCCACTCAGTGCAGTGGTTTATTGGCTGCCTGAAACAATGCATCTCTGTCAAGAACAACTCCTCCTAAGGCCATTTCAGTCTAAGAGTGCTCTGTATGAAACAAGGCGTAGAAAAACCTCATTCTGACACACAAGGTCAATTCTGCTCAACAGCAACACAATCAAAGCTCCCCCTGCTCTGCCAAACAACAAAACAAATTCCAACCTGAAGCAATCATTCTGAAATATGAAGGTTTGAGCCATATGTACATATCAAGGGATCAGTATGTCTTATGCATTTCATTCTTAGTTAATAATAATAATAATAATTATTATTATTATTATTATTATTATTATTATTATTATTATTATTATTATTATTATTTAATAAATGAAAATAATAATAAATGTCAATATATGACAGTTATAAGTGCATGTAAATATATTATTCATAATTAAATTATTATTAGTAGTAGTAGCAATTATATAATTTTGTCCTAATTATTGTACAAGCATTGTCTGTCGAAACATATTTCTAGTTAATTATTGCCAAGACTCTCCGCAAATTCTGCATGCATGCTTCTCAAGTCATCAACCACCAAAGGTTGCACTTTACCCCAGGTACATCTAGCAAGACATGCGACCCTTTCTAGAAAATTAATGGCACTCATTCTGCTGTGGCATTTTTCTTTTCTTTTTTTTTTTTTTTTTTGGAAAGAAAGCAAACCTGATTCCTTTCTTCAATTCAGACCCTCGAAGTAGTCCGCAGATTCCAATCCAAGGTAGTGTTTTGTTGAATCTCAGAGTAGTCGAGATCTGAGATAATATGACTATTGTTTTCCTGTAAAGCACCCAGTCTCTGCTTGTTCAATTACTGGAAGGAACCTCAACGAGGGCGGTTAAATCATTTGCAGACACATTATCTACGCAGAGAGAGAGAAAGACAGAGAAAGAGAGAGAGAGAGAGAGAGAGAGAGAGAGAAAGAGGAAAGGGAGGGAGGGAGGGAGGGAGGGAGAGAGTGAGAGAGAGTGAGAAAGAGAGAGAGAGGAAAGCAGACATAAGGGCCAAACTTTTTAGTCTGTAGAGGAAACAGAAACATTTTCTGTGGACCACACATGGAGGTTACTGCGAAGATAAAAGCAGCAGGATTCATGATTCACTGCAGGAAATTAATAGACTAATACTGTTCTCTCTGTTTCAATGCCAAAAACCACATAATAAGATAAAATTGTTTTCATTACAGGTGATGATGGATATCTATGTAGATTACAAAAATGTACACAGAATTTATAACCGAGCGACCACAAACGTCATTCTTCCTCACATATGTCTCCTACAAACAAAACCAGCCCACAACCGCTCATCTGTCAGCGTGAGCAATCATTAAGAGATAATTTGATTGTTTTTTCAACCTCGGCTGTGTTTGATGTGTCTGGCATGAAAGCAATTGAACAGACAATTATTTTGTTGATTAGCTTAGTTTTTAGCAACTTACCATGCCTGTGATATTCCTCTGAAACTCCCAGACCAGACGCTCAACTCCATCTGACTTGGCAACCACATTACAAGAACAAAGCTTCCACACTCCCAACTAAATACTGTACAATAAAATAGCATTTACCAAAGCCTCACACTTCCACATTGACTTGATAAGTATATAGAATGTGTGGCAATGTATATACTTAAAAAAGTGAGCACAGTAATTCGTATCTGGCAGGATTTCAACCGCAAATTAGCACAGTACTTTTTTTATTTTTTTATTTGCATGTCTCATATTTTATCACAGCTTGACGTCATTGTTTGGTGTATTTGATCATCAATAAGCAACGCTGCTTTGAAAACTGCAATCCAACAAACAGGCTTCAGTTGAGGTCAGGATCTACTGTAGTTTAATGTATGGAAGCGCTCTCAGTATGTGAATATGCACACACATAAGAAGAACCGGCTATTTTGACTGAATTATAACCTGTTGTTAGTTCAAATGTGTATTCAGATGTGTAAATTTGTATTCTGGGAGAGTATCATAGTTCACTTAATTGCAAAATAGTATGTAACTCAACAACAATTGGTATGTAAATAATTAGATTTTAAAAAATGATATTCTCATGTTGAACACTGCTTAACACTTTTGCGCTTTGCTGGAATAATGCCAGTCTGAATAGACTGAGAAACGCCCACAGCCCAACATGAAATTATTTTTGAAAAAAAAAAAAAGGCACAGGGAGCAAAACTTTTCTCACTTGCAATGAGTCACCATTGTCAAGGACAACAGCAGCCTATATGGAGGAAATATATTGCTCTCTGGCGTGTTTACCCACACCATCCCTAAATAACAGCCCTGTCTTGTTGGAAAAGGGGCTTTTAAGTGTGGATGTGCTTCGCTCTCCTATAATCCAGCCGAGACATTACTCCTTCCCCTGGCAGACGTCCGCAGATCCCCCCTCTCTCCCAGCCAGGCCTTGCTCTCGGCTGCTATGGCAGAGCCGCAATAACTGCTGTTTGCTTAGAGCCTTGCCTCCCAGGTTCTCCTCTGTCACACAGAAATTGAATATTTTCCCAAATAGTGTTGCAGCTGTGCACAGATAAGGACAAGTCCTGTTCACATAGCAGAAGAATGAGACAGGGTGTGTGTGTGTGTGTGTGTGTGTGTGCGTGTGTGTGTGTGTGTGTGTTGTCTATATACTTAGTCTTCATTAAATTATGAACAGAAAAAATATAATAAATTCAACGAGAACATGAAAAATAACTATAATGTATTAAATGTAATTATGAAAATTCAAATAGAAAAAAAAGAATAAATTTTTCTGTAATTTCCTAATTATCTTTCAATTATGCAAGTGATGAAAATGAATAGTTTTGTTCTAATGTGACGGTTTAAAAAAAATCCAACTATGGTGGTAAATTCCTGTATTGTTTTTTTTGCACATTTTATGTTTATTGACATTTCCTGACTGTGACCTATGCTCACACTGCTAATAGCCCACAGCATATCTTATCTGAAACCCAAGGAGTGTTTGCCACATGATGTAAAATGGGTGAGCCGTGATCAGAAACCAGGCCAATGTGTTACACCCAAAAAACCCAGTTTTGCACTTTGCACTTCCTTTCTTCAAAAACACCTTTCACAGATGCACAAAATGGGTGAGGCAATGAGATGCCAGATAAGCTCAGACAGGCTGCCACTTAAACCATTGCACAGAGAACCATATGAGAGCCATCGGCTAATATCCATGTTGCTTCTTGTCACCAGAGTTTGAATTGACCCTTACTTTCCTCCGCCTATGTCCTTGCTGTGTAATGTTCTGCTAGGAAATTATTTAGGCAAGCAGAAAGTTTCACCTGCCATTTCAGGGGCACCGAATCCCCCTGCTGCACCAGAGGCCTTTGGCAAGTGGAAACAAATGTTTCACAAAATGGCAGGGAGGGGAACACACTGGCGCACAGTGTTTTACTGATTGCCAATCGTAAAATAAAATCAGTCATGAAAGGGGAGGCATTTTGGCCCACCAAAGGCCAACACGTTACATCAAATTTGCCATAGCTTTCTTTTACAGCCTTGTTTATTCCCTTTAATGGCGAGCAGTTATCCGCACAGTACGGCTCCACGTAGGTGGTTTAGCAACAGAAAAGATTGCATCTGAAAACACAAACCCACAATTTACACGCTAAATAAGCAATGGGATGTAAATCTTATTGCTTTAACTCCCTGCTATCCTCTACTTCCGACGCATTCACGACCTCCATCATTTGCCAGGTTTTTGCTATGGAGTAAGCTAACAGACCCAATTGCAAGTTGACATTGCTCCTCGCTCCTTACACACTGTTGGACAAAAAAAAAAAAAAAAAAGACTGTGACGCCCGTAATGAACAAAAAGAAATGCGCTTTTATTCGGTCGTGTTCGGTGTGGATAAAAGCTCGACATCCCTTTGGTGTAACGCTGGCACAACCAATCCATTCAGCCACAACGCAGCCTTTAAATCAGACCTATGGACTCGCCAATCGCTGCTAAGACAAAAGACAACAGGCTGATATCCACGCTTGTGAGAGAAGTGAGTGAGAAAACGTTGCCACCGGTCAGTGTGTGCACCATTCATATTAAATCAATAACAAATTACCTTAATAAAGCCAAAGTGGAAGTGCCGTGACTTGTTGGTATAATCTAAAAATCCGGAGAGGCTATGAAAGCTGAGTTATGATGTGTTTAATGTTGAGTTAAATATCCGTACACAACCTCAGCTGCTGTTTGTGTGTTCTAAGGGAGAGAAAATATCCCAGAAGAAAATGAAGCAGCAACAGTCCGTAATGTCACAAATTTTTGATGCGTTCACACCCACTCGCTCATTCACACCCGCTGGCTTTAAGAGACTCGTGTGCAGCGAGAGTGCGATACAAAGAGTTGAGAATAGAGTGATACATAGCACTTTGTCTCCCCCAAACCCCATATAGAAGTGTGCTGGGCCGTATTGATCTGCAAGCAGTGATGAACGCAGAAGCAAAGAGAGGCAATCTGGTGTTCTGTCAGATCAAGAGCAGCTGCAGTTCTTTGAAACCGGACGCACTTCCACTGAAATTAGGCTGTAGACTGAAAAAGGTAGTCTCCACTGTAAAATGCTCGTAATGGCATGCTCGGGATAAAGACATCCATCAGAATATAGTTTCATTCTTTCATTTGCATTCACATGTAGTTTGTATTAAACAGCTGCTGACAAGCCGAACAACAATGTCTAAAATATTGTTGCCGTGTTAAGTAGAGATTCCAAAAAGTAACGCTTTGCAATAAAGCATTTTTGAGATTTTTTTTATCGCATGCTGTCTCCCTACTTTGACCTAAATATTTTTTTCTGACATTACACCATTTACTCTTTGTGAGTCGCTGTACACTTATCCTGCAGTGTGAAAGTGTCTATCATGCAATCACACAAACAAGGGCAAGTGAGATTACGTTATACATGTAGATGTCATAAGGAAGTACTTACAAGAGAAGGGGGGAAATACACAAGTCTTTCTGTTTTACCAGTTCTCACACTCTCTCAGGCTCAGCCTGGTGGCGAAAAATACAACTCCTTCCATTGTGTAAGGGCTCTGACCACTTTGATATGCTAATACGCTCCTTCCAAACAGCTGGAATTTGCACTTGCATTAATTCAAACATTTTTTTTTTACACACAAACACATGAAAATGGAGTTCCCCAATAAGAAGGCTTGGAGGAGCAGCTCCTGTGGCCTGATTAAGCGCATATTTCTTACACACTCCTTCCAAAATCAACACTTTCACAAATAAGCTGCCTTTGCGTTTCACTGGATGTCACTTTCTTATGTGTGATATGGGAGATTAAGTCACTTTATCCTCCAAACACTTGGTTTATTCTCTTGTTTTTCTATCATCTCAAGAATATAGTCTACAAAAAGGTTATGCAGCACTGCCTGTTCGGTCATTTTGCTGTATGATATCACTTAAATCCATATTGTTTTTTGTTGTTTTTTAAACACAACAAATGTCACATTATGATCCACTTATGACCAGCTAAGATAAATGTATTCTACAGAGCCATTAAAGACCAAACATAGAAATGAGTCACATTCACAGACTAATCCAGGCAGGAATTCGTAGCTCTCTTTCTCTTGAGATCAGACGCACAACCAGAAACGAAAAAAAAAACTGAGGGTGTATGTGAGGACTGGAGCTAAATTTAACCCAATCGATCACACTGAGGATTGCTGCTCTGCTGCGGGGTGCCATGCATCACCGGCTGGTACGTTTCGCCGTGTTTCTCGGGCCAGGAGAGGCGCACACCGCACCGCATGTGCGCTCCTGCTGCCTCCTCTTCAACACATGGTTGACAAGATGCGTTCGGAATCGGTAGGCCTAAATAATAAATGTGCAGTAAAAGGATCTAATTTTACTGCCACTCTGCGCTGACTGGGTCTGAGTTAAGCCCAAAGAGCCAAATCTGTCCCCTTTTATGTATGTTTTCATTTTTATTTCTCCCTTTGATTGATTCCAATGACATTTATTACGCTTGTAGCCCATTGCATAATAATCTATCTCTGGCCAAAAGTAATTATTACATCGGTAGGCGAGGACTGACTGTTTTTTTTTCTTCTTTTTCTCTTCTCTTTCTATTCTTTTCTCTCTTCGGACAAATAGCCTAGCCCCAATTATAATGGATTAGCCTCTGAATGCTCTCAAGAATCACACCGACGTCGCATTTTCAGGTCTCAGCTCCGGCAGAAATCCCTATTCAAAGCAACAACACCGTCAGTGGAGGTTTAAAAGCCCTCGGTAGAACCACCACCACCAAACTCCACTTCAACTTTAGAAGCATAAATCCCAATTAAATGGCGCTTTACATGTTCTGGTTCACATAAATGCGCTGCCCCTCCACTTTTTAATAGTTTCCATTCAGCCAAACTCTACAGCCGAACAAATCAATCCACATCTGGTTATGTTTTGATTAACAATTTTTCAATTAACCATGATACCCCTCCGGACAATTTCAACTACTGCAAACAGGGCTGTTCTTTTTCAAAGACTCGCTTATTGTTAAAAACTAATTATGTATCTCCTCTATAAAATCTGACTTTTGTTACTTTTTTTTTTTTAAAGTAGCTAAACACACTGTAAAACTTGAGCCCTCATAGCAAAACTCTGACGTGACCCGAGCAAAGAAAGAAAAGTTACTCCACATCAAACTTGTCAAAATGCTGCTTAGGCTCTGATTTATAAAGTGGCGATGAGACTAATGTGCAAGTGAAAAGTTAAAAAGAAAAAAAAAACTACTCTTACCTTTCTGGAAAAGCAGTGAAGCCGAACAGGCTTATATGAAGTCAGTGTGGAGGAAATTGTGAATTGTTTAAAAAAAAAAAAAATGTCAGATTGTGGAAAGACAGTCTGATGGGAACTCCTCTGCAGCGAAGAGAGTGAGTCTGCAGGTCTGAGGCATGCTCCCCTTATCTGGGACAGAGGCTGTGCTATCAGGCGGCGGGTCCCCCTCTCAGCCCGTACATCCCCCTGTGCTCCGGACACACACTTCCATGGCAAGCAAAGGTGTTGTGTCTCTGCGCTCAGTCCTAACTCATCAACACCTCATTCGCCTTCTCTGTGCATCTATTCTTCCTGTGCGCCTTCACTCACCGAGCAGCAACAAGAAGACAGAGAGAGGAGAAGCGGAGCTCGGGGACCCCCCCAAAAAAAAGAGTTGACTGAGAGGGACAGACTGAGTGGGGCTTTCAGTGTCTGATGAAGAAGAGGGAGAAGACGAAGACCTCTCCGCTACTCTCCGCCACTTTGGACGCCGATGTCTCTCCTTTGCTCCTCTGAATGGGGCTGTGAAGAGTTTTTTTTTTTTTTTTTCAGCGGCTCGCCTCTGGAAAAGATCCCGCTCACAGTGTTGAGACACTTGGTGGAAGCAGCGCGGAGCGGGCTTCCAGTAAACAGCGCCAGTGCAGTGGAGAGCAGGCTGCCGTCTGCAGAAGCCGTCTGAGCCGAGGACTCCACCAAAACCTGACATGGACTCCAGATCCACGCTGGATCGGAGTCTAGACTTGTGCAGCAGCAACAGCAGCAGCAGCAGCAGTGACAGCAGAAACTAATCACATCAACTTATTACTATGCCAGACAAGACTCAGCTTTTTTCTTTTTTTTTTTTAAACTTATAGAAGATTCAACTACATCATCCAGAAAGGGAGGAGGTTATCGATAAATTCTGCCCCCTCTCATTTTGGCCCCTTTTCTGCTTTGAGATGCACCACTGCGTTCCTTTTGGGCATGAGAGGCCCCATGCACTGTCACAGTAGGCAGTCCAGCCTATTCAACCAATGACAGAGGACTTATTCTACTGTAATACTACCAAGCATCAAAAGGATCATGGAAGAACAGGGAGACTTTTTTCTCCCCCCCTTCACTCCAACTGGCCCCACAGGATAACACACTGGCCCGAGCAGCAGCGGTCAAGCTGCTGCTGGTGCGGCTGGTGTGTAGAGCCAAGCGAGTGTGGAGCCAAGAAGTTTTTCAAACCGAGAATCTCTTCTCAACTGTGAGTGGATTTTTTTTTTTTCCCCTGCACTTTTCTTACATGATTCATGACACCATTCAGCAGTTAAGGGAATTTTGTTGGGTTGCTGCGGATTTGACCCTTGCTCTCCTTACTGTGTACTAGCTGCATGTTATGTTTGCATTTTTTGTATAATGCAGATGATTAGCAGCTCAATCTGTGCAAGATTTCTAAGTGAAATTCATGTTGAAATGATGGTGAGCTCTTTTGATTTTCATTAAAACCCTCATAAGAAAGTCAACTAAATTCCTGCAAGGGAAAAATTCATTTTCAATGCAGCTGCGGGGCTTTATATATTCATTAGGACCGCTATCTTTAAATCAGAAAATCTACAAATAAATAAAACATGCAGGTCACAACTGTTTCATGTTTATTTCTGCATTTGGTGAGAGCTTGGAACATGTTATGATCTGGTTGAGGAATTCTGTCCAGAAACATTATCAAGCAGGACGTGGGTACGCACCTGGCTTCAATAAAAACTGTCTTTCACCCGCTATAGGGAAATGTGAAGTTGAGTCATGCTTGCCAGGTGAACGTGAACGCAGGAGAAGGGCAGACTTATGTTTTCATGAGCATAATTTTACATAATAATGCAGCAATTTTTTTTTTTTTTGCAAGGGACAAAAAAAGAGAAAACAGATGTATAAAAAGGTCACCCAGTGGCAGGCAACCATATCTGGAGAAATGTTTATTTATAAGTGGAGACTAAAAACACATGTGGTGTCTTCATGGCCGTGTTGAACAGCTTAAACTGCCATTTTGCATTCATTTGAGTCTGCTCCCTCATATTGTCAACAGAGGGCATTACACTTATTGCTATTCTTCTGAATAAACATAATTTTATTGAATTGTTAAACAGATAAAATAGAAACAGGTGAAGACATCAGAGATCAGTGTGAATCACATAGTTCTAATTAAACTTTTTGTTAATTATAGACCACCTTGTGTATGTGACCCCAGCTTGTGCAGTCATGTCTTTCACGAGTAACAGCGGTTGCACATAAATTGTTTATGTGCAAGTGTTTATAATAAACTGTAATATAATCATGTCTTGCAAAGGCAGCACAGTATTGCTTGTAATCACTCACTAAATAGTGCATGATGCTGGCTTTGTTACGTATCCCAAAAAATATTCACAAAGTGGAAACAAGGACAGAAATTATGATGGAATTTTAAAATATGAAATATATGTAAATAAAACTAAACATGTGTATGTTTGCATACTAGTGAAGACGTGAATTGCAGCCTTTTTTCTGTCTTCATATCAGTCGAAGATGATGGGAGATGCTTTAGAAAGACCTCAGTCATCCATGGTGAGGGCAAACATGTCTCCCCATTTCCCATGTGGCTCCAAGCCTGGCTCTTAAGTTTCAATTGTTCACCTAACAATGCTTATTGGTTCCTTCCCAAAATATTTGCACATGATTGACATCTCAGGCACACATGACCAGTCACAGGACTGCTCCTGACCCCAAAAATCAGCGTCCTTTCGCTGATGACGGACAAAGATTTGGTCAGGTTTTATGCTTCAGAGCACAATTAACAAAGCCACGTCTAACCTCAACCACTAAATCGTTTTGTGATTTTTAACCTTTTTTGTTTTCTCATTTTATACTATTTATCTGACGGTGTTTGTTTGCATCATGTAGTCGTGACCACAAAATCAAAGTGAAGTGGACTTTTTGTGTGAGACATCACTAAAGCTTTACAACATGTTCACTTAATTGTTTAATGCAAAGTGCAGATAAATGAATCATCTTTAACACTGAGATAACACTGCGTGTCAGCCACTATAGAGCAAAAGTTAAAATTGAAGCTTCAAGATTGTGAACTGTCAACTTCTTGACGGTTCTTTCTTTGCCTCGTTTGCATGAAATCCAGCAGCTTGATCTGCTCCAAACCAAGTCTAACTTCTACACATCACAACTACACAGATTCTCTTGGTATTCTCTCATCAATTTTTTCAGGCTGGCCTTAGTGGTCTCCTTGGATATCAAACTCTCGGAGCAGACTCATAATCAAAGAAGGCCTCTCTACACATTGGAGACTCAGTTAATATTTATGTAGCCATGGGCAACCATGCAGCTTGGAGTTTTGACCTCACTTCCACAGAACCTCGAGGAGCTGCCCCGTTTCTGCTCTGGTTGAACTGGGCACAGGGCTTATTCAGGAAAGCAACAGGGTGTGTATAGGCTTATTTAGAAAACTGATACACTAGTTTTCGCAAGTTTTAATCCTTGCAAAGACGTTTTTTTTACTAAATTTTGTGTATGAGGATTTTTAATTAGAACCTGTGGCTGATAATGTGATAAATGATATATCATTTAAAGCTCTCTACTACAATTTGGTTCTTATTCTTACTTGTACATGTGAATTCTGGCATGAAAGAACACATAAATGCTTTCATGCTAGAAGCTGTATTACATATTCTCTTTTAAAGTCATATCTTAATGTAAATGTCCGCATATTTGTATCTGAACTGCTGCTAGAAAAAGTCAAACAACACTATCAGTCATCATAATTTTCACATATCTTCAAATGAGACGGAGTGCAGTTTGACACATATTATTTTGCTTTTGCTTTTAGTTTGCTGTTGGGGTTAATTAAGAATGAATGAATTACCATATGTTAATGAAAGCCTGTTTTTATGTGTTTTTAATTCGCTGCTGACCACTGAAGCGTTTTTCTTATTATTTTGTGTTAAATACAACACCAATGGGGTATTTACACCAGCATGCGCCTGACCCCAAATCAATAATGGATAAAAGAGTAAGACTGTCTTAAGCCTCTTTAAATCAATACAGTGTTCTTTGCCTTTCTCTTCCCCTTTTTTCATTAAATAAGCCAAAGAAAGGCAGCTCAAGAAATCAACTTCTGTCTGAATCAACATGTGTATGCAGTGAGCTGGCAGACCAAGTAAAATATTATCAAATCAAGTACCAATGAATGATCTCATCATTCTGCTCGAATTTCAGTTATTTAATCACTCTGTCTGTTCAAAAATGCTGCTATGGTCAGCCCCCCCCACCAAAAGGAACCCAGGACTTAATTGACCCAGCAGACAGGAAGCAATTAAAAAGAAGTCAAACACATGAGGGACTTTGAGATCAAATTTGAAAAAAGCAAGGGCCAGTGTTGCCATGTTGGGCTCTGGCTTGCACAACTGTCAAATAAGTTGACTGTTAAAAGACTGCACCACATAAACAAATCATTTTAAGCAAACTGTGTCATGGTGTAAACATTAAGAATCTTAGCACTAGACTGCGTTCTATAATCAAACCTGTTGAGAAATACACTGTCTGGTACAAAACTAGCCTTTTGCTCTTTTTGAGGTTTGATGTATGAGACATATGTTGGTTTAAACAAGACCAGGGGTGCAACAGATATAGGTGAAGAATCTCTATTCAAATATTTTGTATGGAAACTTAGCCAAGTGGAAACAGATGTGCTTCACTTGTGACCTATAAAGAAATGATATATGGTCACCAGTAATATGGTTCAGCAGAGGCCAACAGTTCCAATTTGCTTCACTTTGCCGTGTTGTACTCTGTGTTGTGTAAATGTGGACATATTTTTCAAACAAAAGATGTGGCATTTTCAGTGTAAACCTAGCAGATGCTCAGTATGTACTTTGAAATGACTTGGTTGAAAGAAAGATACATTTATTCATGATTGTAACACATTTGAAACCAAAGGTTTTCTGTCAAGCATAATGTTATCACGATTATAATTCATCAAGTTGATCTATTATAATAAGAAAACATAAAAACATTATTCAGCAACAGAGAACATCTGTGTCCCTTTTTTTTAATCACTTATAAGTGTTTCGAGGAACTCTGAAATAATAAACCATCACATTTTTTGCAATGTAATTATTCTTCAATTGTCTCCCATAGACTCAAAGTTAATATACAGTATCCCCGAACATTACCACAGGACTGGGGAAAGTGTAGGACTCCAGATGTGTTATGCCAATTGCAATAATGCATCAATCAGATGTACTAAATGGAAAAACAAATATGTCTTGCTCCTCAGTTTAGCCAAAAAAAAAGGCTTCATAGCCTAATTAACTTTTCAAGAGAGTGGCTGTGAACAGTTTACTTTTCAATAAAACTCTGCATTAATTTCCATTAAACAGTCATTGAAAGTATGCAGAATAACTAGACTTTTTCTCCCAAAAAGTCCCAGTCTAAAAATCTTGTAGAGATGACTTTCTAGCAGTACAAAACAACACATATTCAGACATCTACACACTGACACCATAAAAATAACTTTCCTGTGTCTGATGAAAGGACAAAAAAGTCTGGAAAGCATTAATGGAGAGGAGGAGTAGGTCAGTGTGAAAGAGGCGATGCTTCAAAATCTCCCTTTACCTGGACAGACAATAATAGAAATCAACTTTATTAGTGAACTGTGCAGAGGATAATCTGTCTGTGTTAATACCTTCTAGTGTGAGCGGAAGACGCCTTCAATTGTTCTCTCTAATGAAGATGAATACTATACTGCAAAGACAGAGGAAAATATGTGACCTCACCAGTCCCTTTAGAGGTCAATAATCTTTTAGAATAATTGCCTGAAATTTTAATTGAGGCAAAATCTTACTTAAGCATTCATCATTGTGGACAGACATTCTTCCCTTTAATTTTGCATTCCGATTAATTCTACTAATTTAAAAGTAACTGCTTTGTGCTGGTATAAAGGAACACAATTATAAGTTTTAAATACATATAGCTTATTTCCATAAAACATTAATGTTTTAAATACAGAGGCTGCTCACTAAGGCATAAAAAAACTGGCTAAATTCATACTGGCTATTGCTGTAGATGCTTAAACTTATTACCAAGTCAACAACAATCTTTGAAGGTTTTTCAATTTGTCAAAACTTGCACATATGACTAAACAAAGTGCTCTTGAAGGGTGATTACTTTTTTAGAGGTATGCTCCCAGCCACACGCTTCAGGAAGCAAAGACTGGGCAAATGTGCAAGGTCGTATGTAAATACCGCCAATACCAAAAGCACATTCTTAAATACACATTATTTAATAGGTCTGGAATTCCACTCATCCCAATCATTTGATACAACTGTTTATTAAGGTAAATTAGTCTGAAAGAAATCTTTCCAAGCCAATCAAATGGTTTGCTTGATTAGTGGTGTGTTCTTCCTGGCACACTGAAGAACACATTAATCCAATAGGGGAAAAAGACAAGGAAAGGAAGGGCAACTCTAATTTCTGAGGACAATGAACTAAATTGTTCTGTCCCAATTTCTCAAGAGATACTTTGTAATCATGGATAATTATTGTTGCATTGTAAAGTGGGAAAGGAACCATAGTCGCTGTTAAAGACTTTCCTTGAGGTTGTAAAATAAAGAGATGTTTTGGGAAAAAAAGCAAAATCTCCATTACTGAACACCTGAGACTGTCACAAGTTTAACACTGCAGAGGACAAGATAAAAACAAATCTGCATGGATTTGTTAATTGTCTCAGCTTTTTATAGTTCAAACAACACACGTTGGAAATATAAGTAAAAGTATGCAAGTGTTATTAGCAAAATATACTTGAAGTATCAAAAGTAAAAGGACTTACAATGCAGAAGTGTTATACTATGCTGTATATATTATATTGCTGGAATTTTATTACTGATCCATTAATGTGTAAGACGCATTTTACAGCTTTAATATGTCAGTGTAGAGCTAATTTGATATACTGTAACATACTGTTATTCAAAGGGACTATTTTATATACTGTTTTCATATATACTGTTGGGTAGTTTTTATTTATCTGATTTTTTTAAGATCATCATTTGTTTTGTATCTAAAATATTAATCTGTAACCTAACTAGTAACTAAAGCTATGGGGTATAAGTATAAAATAGTATGAAATGGGAACACTCAGATAAAGTGCAAATACCTCAAATTTGTACTTGAGTACAGTACTCGTATATGAATTAATTTACATTCCACCACTGCCAGTATGAAATGTTGATAAGGATACAGTGCTTTTTGGTCCATCAGACAAAGTTGACCCCTTTTTGTCACAAGTTTCTGTCAATCTGATGCAAAAGAAAACCTATGGATCAAAGATAAATGTCTAACCTATGCTTTGACCTGCTTGCAGCATTGAATTTTCTTCAGACAGCTTTTGTTATAAACCCCGTGTGGGCGTTTCTAACAAATTTTCCCAGTAGCAACCCCTCTGAGAAGCAAAATCAAATAACCTTTACATAAATACCACTTGGGTTGTATTTGACAATTTCTTCAACATTAGCTACCTCAAATTTGTCTGCATTAGGGTTCAAAGAGAGGAAATTAGTCAAAGATGTCAGGACTAACATAAATACCTTTATGAAAGAAGCAGAATAAATAGGGGTCAACATAATAAATGCAATAAATGTTCTACAGGCAAAGGGAAATGGAAAAATGGAAATGTGCAATGGATCCCATCCATATTTCAGATGATGGGATAGGCTTGCCATGTTTAACCTAACGCTGGGATGTTTGATTAACTGTGTTAATCATTTCCCATCTGCACTGGGCCCCTGTCTCTGCCTTTTGATTAAATTCCGACTAGTCTTGCATTGTTCATTATGTGTACTTGTCAAATAATTGACTGCTTGCAGGCAAAAAAAAAAAAAAATGTACGCCTTTCAATCTTGATGAGGAAGTGCTTTAATATCATGTCATTCACTTTGCAAGGCATGTCCAAGAGACGAGTGGAAGACTCGGGGAGAAGTACCTCCCCAGCACAACCTCAGGGGGGAGAGGTTATCATGAATTTGGCCCATCTGCTTCTCAACAAGCTTTCTCTCCCCAAGGTTCATGTTCAGGGTCTAATACACTGACTTTTGCCCCAACTAATTCAGAGTATGTATGGAGGACACATGACTGGAATTCAGTGCACAATATGATTTCCAATGATGATGGTGTGATAGAAAGAGGAGAATTTTAATGTCTTTAAAAAGGTAATTGAATGCAGTATGATTAAATACATGCTGTGTGCCTTTACTGTAAAAAGGTTTATAGGTTCATCAACATAAAGTCTGGGATTATTTCAAACACTTCAAATATAATATTTCCAATAATACCATTTCAGGTGTCTGCCCTTTATATTTGAAAATGCATGCTACCCTCCTTTTTAATTACTTCACAGCACAAGTGAATCAAATCATAAAGCTGCTAAGAACTCAGACCTGCCGCGATAATGATACCTGACTGAAATGACAGCTCCATGCTGTGTTATTCCTGGGGTTATGGGCGTGTAACTCCAGGCTCTTCAGCATCGTCTTTGCTCCCGGCTCTTAATACAGTCTTGTTTGTATAGTCCTTAATAAAGAAACACGCCACTGTGTATGCATATGCAGCGGGCTGACAGACGCTCTTTCCCTCCTCAAGGATAAACGGGTACCAAACATTCAACATGATTAGCCATGTAGCAGTGTAACTCAGATGCGGTAAATGCGGAATAAAAGACAGTAAGAAGGGTTTATGGTCATGTGAGGCTCTGTTTTGCAACTCTGTTATGAGCCAAGATCACCATATCTGTGTGAATAATTTATATGTAAAAAGCATGTTTCCAGCAGTTCCAATCAAATCTCCTCTGTGTGGAGATAAAATAGAATTTACTTGCATGGTTCCACAAGAAATGGCTAATGATGGACTTTTAATATTATGGCTGCCTATTGTCACCACCCTACTCACTGTCAAATCTACAAAAGAGGCTGGATTTAATTAAACAACTACTTGTGCATTTCATCTCAATTGCTATGGCAACATCCTAACTTCTCTTGCCAGGCTGCAGGTTTGTACTACATCACATGTCTCCCTTTCAGCTTTACACATACTGCAGCCATGAAGATCATAGAGGAGCCATTTTCAGTTAGAACTAGTGCATTTTATGAGCAATGATATTATGTAGTTGACTGAAAAAGAGCCCACAATTTCATCCTTGTTAATTTGACTATGTTAAAGAAAGATTTGTAATTTTCCATTTCAGACATTCTTATCTCTCGAAATGAAGGTAAAAAATAGAGTTTAAACCAGAATTTGTGTCAGATCTTTGTAAATGTCCTTGTTAGGTTACAGAGACACAAAAAAAGACAGTGAGGCAGATTAAATGGAGCTGCAGAACGAGAAATGGCTGAATATTTGTGTGTGTGCGTGTGTGTGGGAGGTTCTCCCCAAATTACTAGAGTGAACCCATAGGTCACTGGTTTGTCATGGTAAACATAAGCCGTTGGAATTGAGTTCAGGAGCTTTCCCACCATCGCTCCGAGGTGGCAAAGGCTCAGCCACCGCTGCATTCTTGTGTGTCTTACCATTAAGACCCAGTGAATACCTTGGCGACAATGGTCATGTGGTCAATGAGGAGGCTGCAGTGGAAGCAGCTCAGACTTGGGCAAAGGGTGAGCACTTTGGAATGGACTCATTAAGTCACAGCTGTTGTGTTCAGAACAATGAGGCTGGGACTCTTCTGAAACCTCTCCAGCACCCAAACATTAAAACCTTGGCAGAAGATGTGCTGTAGAGTGGGGGAGGATTGCAATGGATGGAGACCTGACAGCAAGCAATCGTATCTTAACTTTGTCTCTGAGGACTTTGTAAATATTTATGGGTTTTTGTGTCCAAGTTTGAGAGACATTAGAAAGAGGAAGGTCTTATTTGAATAGGCTTCCTCTTGTCCAACAGATAAAAACGCTCTTGTTTATTTGTGATATCTTTGTTGCTGCACAAAGTACAAAATCACACTCTACTAAAACTGTAGAAAACAGTTTTTTATACATATATATATATATTTATTTTTTAGTCTTATTTCCCATCTGGATATGACAAGTAATTCAAAACTAACCTTGCCTTTGAATTCACAATCCCACTCGATCCCACACCTCATGTCGACACAGTAAGAGGAAGCCAGAAAAGCAAAGCCAGTGACCCCTCCATGGTTTGGGGTTCTCAAAATTATAACACCCATCCTCTCCTCACAAAGCAGTTCCCTGCTGCTGCAGCCTTGGTACTGCAGTTCCAACACCATTGCACTAGATTGGATTAAAGAGACAGCTAACTGTGAGATGGAGCCCAGGCTCACCACCAGTTCCATTTCTCATGTAAATGCCACAACAGTTCATGGTGCCCGACATAATAGAATGGATACAACATGGTAAAAGGTTCCTTTGTCCTCAAAATTACAAACGGTGACATCAGTTGGTGAGGATCTTTTTTTTTTTTTTTTTCACTTTTGTAAATCTCTCAGAGCGCCTGGGAAATAACCAGAGGAGTGAGTCCCTGACTCATGTCATAGAGTATTACTCTGCTCGAAGTTTTCTTGGAGCGCTGAACCCGGGATTTGTTCTGTTTCCTTTTTCCTTTCCGTCCTGGAGTCGGCGGTGTTTGCTTTGGAGCTGACAGTTGACGTTTTAGGATTCCGGAAGCCAGCCCACCAGCAGTCATGAAATTTTAACCTGTAACAACAAAGTCGGTACGATCCAACATTTATACCATGGGCAACAATGACAACCTCACCTGCAAATGCTAAAAACATGTTGAAAAGTGTAAACCTGTCTTTCATCTTCATTAGGAAAGTGTTTTACAGCAGTAAATGAGACATGAAATGCAAATATATTTTAAAAATATGATTAAAAAAAAAACACAGGGAGTGAGAGCAGAAAGAGCCAGAGAGGCTCAAGTGCAGGTCATCAAATCTAAGAATTCACACTTTGTCACTTCAGAAGCCATGAGTCAACTAAACTAGTGTCCAGGTGACTTCCACTTAAATATTTATTTGAGTTTAGGTGTATGCCAATACCTCCTGTTTCTTTCCTGACCGGTTTGTGTGAGATCACAATGGCACATCTTCACATGACCCCTCGTCACTGTAGACCTTTCTCGCATTTTCGTAATAAGGTTCACCTGGATCCTATCACCAGAAGTCACCAGAGCAGTTTGTCTGGACGAAATGTAATTAAAGTTAGTGGTTTCACATGTAATTATCATAACAAAGTCTGGGCCTTGTGCGCCTTGAGTACTTTGTTGAAAAAAGAAACCAATGTTTGTGTTTATCTTTTCGAATTAGCTGGAACCTACTTTAAAATTAAGTTGGATCTCTAAGGGATCCGTCACAAATCCCCTCTAACACATGCGTTCATGCTTCGTCACATGCCTGTACTGAAGCCTTTCTAAATCCTCACAAACTTGTAGTTTGTTTAAAGTGAGGAGCAATATGATAAGACATCTCCTGAGAGGTGGGAGTCAGCTTTCAGTAAAGTGCAGTGGTGTGTATTGGTTAAGCTGGTATTGGACCATCTCAAATTTGCCCCTCGGTGTCAGATAAGCATACGCCAAAGCCCCCCTCCCCCTTAACATACATACACACACACTGCTACCCACTCTCTAAACAGCACCCCCGCACAGCTGTCTCCCTCCTCTGGGAGACTGTGAAGGCCAACTGTGCAGCCACTGAAATGAGCTGCTAATCCCCGTACAGGCTCCCAAGCATATTACAATGCACAGAGCCATCAGTCCATCAGCCACTGTGTTAATGTGTGTGTGCTATCAGTCTATATGCATGCATGTGTACGTTTAGGCATGTGTCAATCTGTTTGAGTGCCAGCTGCATAAAGCAGTGTGTGTAGAAGAGAAGGTGGAAATTATTGCTGTCCCCATCCTGCGTGACCTCAGTAATAGCTATATATCCCCTTGCAGCGTTTTCTAAGACCACAACCAATTGGCATTGCAGGAAGAAGATTCCACTTCTCCCCAACAAGTGTCTCAGCCTCCTCTCTCTCTCTTTCACTGGAGCGAAGTCATTACCGGTGCTTATGAAAGTGAAATGAATGAGAGCGTAAGGGGATGGATGGGAGGTCACGGCCTCAGGGCCTCTGGGGAGTGAGGACGCATAAACTCATCACCTGGTACTGATGGAGGACTGCTCACCTCAACCGCCATCTCTATCCCTCTGCCCTCACCACCTCCACCAGTTTTTGCCCACACCACACAGGCAAGCACACGAGGAAGGAGCAATTTTCTACTCAAGTGATGTTCACAAACAGCCATAAATAACATATTTGAAAGCAACTCATGGCGAACACCTGAAATCAACATGATAAGGAAGCAGAGATGTTGCCTGAATACAAAAGGCCAAATCAGCATGCCCTCCCTTTGATATCATTCCTGATTGGTATAATTGCAAAGGTGAGCCTTTGTTTGAATGGGTTAATATTATTATCATGGAGCTGTTATGAACTCATGCATTTTTAACAAGGAGAGCGGATTTTAGTCCCCAAATACAAATTGAAATATTCATCAGTGTGACTGCGTCAGCCTTAAAATTAGCTGATCAAACTGATGTTTTGGACATCAGAGTGTAAGCAGCTGCTGCTTTAATTCCTCAGGCAAACCTGTTCTCCATTAAGTTGGCCAAATGACAGAAGGGGCTGTCACTATAACAGAAAGGTCACATGTACAATCCCTAAAACAGCACTTAATTCAACTTTTTGAAGTGTCCATCAGTAAGGCACAGAATATCTACTTGCTTCTTCACTGTAAGACTCTCTGTAAGCTTAAAATCAAAGTGTAAAATAACGCAGGTACTGTAGTTTAGGTACTGGCACTTACTTCGGTTATGATTTTAATCCGTGTGGTTTGAACATTTCTAAAATGCATTCAAGAGGAAAACATGTTGGTCAAATTAAGATGTAATTGCAATATTAATTTGACCAATTTGACTGAATGTATGGTGTAAAAACCTGAATGATATACTACTGATTTGTCATCTACTCCCTGACAGTTTAAATGAAGAATGTCCATGACAAACCATGTAAAAACAAACTAACAAAAAAACAGAAAACAAACACAATATACACTATTGTTTCCTCTCCTAAGCAGGACAGATTGTCAAAAAAGGTCTTTCACATAAAATGGTGGGGAGCCTGCAAGGACTTTCACTGCTTTGAATTCCATAGATACCTTAACTGTCTACAGACATAACATGGGCAATTTTTCACAGCTACCTGTCCGTGACACATTGTCCACTTATCCATCAGCAGGCCTCAAAACGAAAGCATTTGCCATGAGTTTTCATCTAGTGCCAGCGACGTCTGGCCAGTCATATCTCACACAAGTCTTCAATCTGTAAGAGAGGTAAGGGTGTAAATATTACTCTAAATGCAGTCAAAGTAAAACAAATTCTGCCTATAGAAAGGAAAAAAATCCCCAATTTTGACCTGAGGATACAGTTTGTTAGAGAAGTAAGAAGTCGAGATCCTGAACAATCTTCACTCAGACCAATCATCACAAATGTAAGACAACCTAGTTGTGGATTGATGCACGTCTGGCAGACTTGGGTGAGACAATTGTGTATGTAATCAGCAATTACCCTAATGACAGTGCTGACATACATTGTGGTGTAGGGTTCGAGCCTGTGTGTCAGGGGGCTGGTGTGGGGAGAAGGGCCAGGGAGGACGGGGGTCTGCTGAAAGCCCTGTCGGAGTCTCTGAGTGATGGCTTGTCAACGAAGCACTCCTGTTTCAGACAGAGTCAAGGCTCAGGTGGCTCCAGCGGGCCCTTCTACCTCCACATGGTGTTTCTCAAGTCACGCCCGTCCCGGAGCACTGGCACATTTCCACACTCCCCTCCATCTGCAGACCATTCTTCCTTTCCTTTCCTTTTTCTTTACTAGCATTTTTTAATCTGCTCATTTTACCACCTAAACTCCTGAGTTGTGTTAGTTTCCTTGCAACATAATCAAATAAATTTCAAATGCCCAAGGCTTTTATTTAGCTTGCTGGTCACACTTTAAAATACCTTCCAGCTTCAGCTTCTCCAACAGCTTCAAATGTGCTGTTTGGTGTTGGACTGCACCAATAGAAAATACTGAACATGTTTTATATGTTTATTTAACCTTTACTTAACCAGGAAGTCTCTTGAGATACATTATCTCTTTGGCAAGAGGGACCTGTGATGTGATATGTTCAGTCTAACATTGTTTTGCACCTAATGGATGCCCTGTTACACATCAGCAACCCTGTCTCCTAGAGATTATGTTTATATACAACTCATTTGTTTTGCCAATTACATTTTGAAAGGAAATGTAATTGCTGCTTGGATTTTGTTCCCTGGCAACATTTTTTCTGGCGTAGGAAGCACTACGGCTATGTACAAGGCCAAATTTGTAGGGTGGAGGGTCATACAAAGCGTGAGAACTTTGACACCAGAGATGCATCCTGATGTCAAAGTTGTCCTGGCAGATATTGTAGAGAAAAACTGAAATATGTTGTCACTGATACATTATCAACAGTAGTAGTAGTACATAAATATAATTCCTTGGAGATAGAGTTGCATCATGTGAAAAACTGAAAAACCACATCTACATTATGCAATTCTTGTGTCTGTTTTAGCAAAATTTTCAACATTTTAAATTGAATGTATACTAATTCATTGCACAAGCAATCATAAGGTTGACTTAACAGAAACTGAATTAAGTCTGTATTTAATGTTGGGAAAATCAGGGGCAAAAAAATGTGAAAGAGAAAATGTTCCCTCATTTGTGGCTTATATTAGCCATGTGCTGCTTGCTAATCAAATAATCCCCTACTTTGACACATCATTTCAGCAATCAAATAGTTAAGCACATACATATAAAACACAAAGTATGAGAGATCTATTGGCCATTATAGGCACTTGACAGCTTAAGCATAACTATTATCATACAGGCGCATGTGCAGCAGTCGTTCCAATTAGTGCATGTAAATGAAAGGGCCTAATAACCGCTGATGAATAATTCAGATGTAACACTGGTGTCACATTGATTTGTTCATACCAAGAGTTGTGATAAAACAGCCTCTTCATTATAAATGACCACTGAATTACTCATTTGTGTCATGGCCTGAAGTGTGATGTGGGTTTCAGCATAGTAAGTGCTCATCAAATTATATTCGGCAGAGCATTGCCTTCAAATTATATTCAACAGGGCAGAGGCTGAAGTTTATTTACTGACACACAAGAGAAGTATTTGAATATAAAACCAAAAAAAAAAAAATCCCTGACTCTGTCTTTCCAGGTACAGTAGCTGTGATGTTTTGTTGAACACAGCACAGTCTTTTGAGCTGTGTGTACTCATGAGTCCCGTCCTACTATGCATGTATTCATGTCATCTTTGCAATAGTAAGGATACATTTGGGGTTGTTTACCTTGCTTTATGCTGATTGCATTTTCATATTGAATTTAGCCTGCTGAGTTGGAGCCCATTCAGAAGTGCAGTGTGCTGTGCTGCAACTGGAAAGAGGGGATATTGAACCAAGCTAATGTGCATTTCTATTGGAAAACCAATGCACTGCAGAAGTCTTTGACTTGATAACATCATTCTTCTTTCAGTGTTATACAAAAGAATTCTGCATGCTCCAGGGTACCCAATCCAAGAAGATTGTTCTTTAGAGATGGTTTCAGCGAGGCAGAAGCTGATTGAGAAATACAAGCTGAGTTGTTTAATACAAAATGTGTGTGTGTGTGTGTGTCTGGGGGGGGTGGGGAATGGGTTGTCAAGTTTTTACAGTGACGGAATTTAAATATAAAATTTTTACTGACCTAATTATGGTACTTCTGCATCAGTGTGTAATATTCCTGAATCAGACGAATGATAAATGATCAGTTTGTCTGCTGACTGATGAGATTTGAAAAACACACAAGATTGGTGACACTGGCTGGAGTGGCATTAGCTTTGTTAACTGGTGACTCCTGACAGCTCACAACAGGGGAGGCGGGTCATAGTGGTTCATAGGCCTGTGTATGTCAGATAAAAACGAAAGTGCTTATTGGATCGTGTAGTATATTGCACGCTACGAGGCCTCAACAACAGCACCTGTATCACCGAACAGACAGGACAGGATGCTTGACTGGGCAACTTTCAAACCTGGAAAATGTGGAGAAGAAGCAAAAAGAAGAAAACAAAATGAGCAACAGATAGAAATAAACAGCAAAAAGAGACGGACCGGAGGTGAGAACTGAAGAGAGAAAGACAATTAGAGCGAGAAGAGCAAACCACAGCCTTCCAGCATGAAAGACCCTAACCACTATATCTCCACCCTGATAAGGTTCCAGAAGCTTATCAACCAATGAGTAATTTCAATTAAAAGGGGTTTTGCAAGACAAGTGGTTAAATACCTCAGAGGGAACCTGTCACCACAGGAGAGGTGGCAGGCTGCCTCCACAAAACAGAGGGAGAGAGTAGAGGAAGAAGAACAAGAGTGCTGCATGAATGGCTGGACTTGGCCCTGGTAGCAGCACGGGATGAGCGTTATTGCATTAGCTCCTCGCCAATCACATAATGAACTCTCTGTCAGACGAGACAAAAGTCCGGCCACACCCCTGCAGCACGGCAAAAAGCTAGAAGAATGCGATCGGTAGGATTAACAATGAAGGAGCCCTGAAGGGAGGCAGAGAGAGGCCTTTTGCCAGAGAGAGATAGGAAGATTCAGGAGCTTAGTGTTGTCAAATGTTTTAGTCAGCCATGACCGTGAGTGCTGCCAAACAGATTAGCCTGTTTACCACAGGTTCTCATTTAAGAGATAAATCTTTAAATGTTGGATTTGGCGGGGGGAGGTGGAGAGGGGCAGCATCTATGTCACACTAAGTAGGAGAGGGGGGCACATCTAATGCAACTGAGTAACAAAGGAACTGAGAGGCAGAAATAAAACTTCTCATTAAGCTCCGAGTTGTCTGAATTAATGACAGCTGTAAGCAGACTATGATCAATATGCCTCAGTATATCTCTCTCCCAGGATGAGATGAGGATCGAGCTATCTTCACGGCAAGCAGGTTGAACGGCTGCCGTAGACGATGTAAGGGAGGGTGGGTGCGTGGGGGGTGGGAGTGGGGGTGAAGATTTGACTGTGTTCTTTGTTGTAGCTCAGTGGAATTCTTGCCTCTCTCCTCTCCTTCCCTCTCCACTCCTTTTGTTCTTGTCTATTACAGCGGGGGTGATAAGGCTCCCCTGGGCGTGTTCAGCTAGAGAAGCCCAATCTCAGTGGATAATCATCTTCAAGATACATCAACAGGGTGGTTGTAATTTTGAGCGACTGGGAAAAAACCCCCAGAAAAGCACAAAAACAGCAAAGATTGAGAAAAAGGCAAAGCAGAAAAGTGAAAAAAACAACAACAGGACAGTATATTTCAAGACAGCTACTGTATGTAGAATTATGATTCTCCTAACTACCTTTCCTCTAAAAACGTTTCCCTTTTTCATCTAACATGGCACGTTCCCATCACATTTGCTTTCCTCCCCACTGTTTCTGTGCTGAACGCACCCACAGTTTGGCTGTGAAAGCCTCAGTTCTCAGTCAACTTGTTAGAAACGGACCATGCCAAGCATTCCACACCATTTCCAATTAATGATGCTGCTCTTGGCAGCAAAGTAGTAAATGACTACCAAGAGCGTTGTTTTATTTCCCAAGATGAGGTATACACAGCTTCCGTTTCTCACTCAAGAATTGATAACTACTATATCCTATATGACACACTTTCTTACTAATGAGAGGTCATCACGCACTGGGTTTAAATGTCAGGGGGAAATGCTGTCATTTCTGTTGGGCAATTATTTAGTGTTTTATTGACCTTAAGGGACAGACCAGGTATTCCTGGCAAGTGGCAGGTGTATGAGTTAGGGACAAAAAAGGACAAACTACTGTAGGGCAACTTTTAATGGAACCAATGGGACCTGTGTGTGTGTGTGTGTTTGTGTGCATGTGCGAATGTTTTGTGTGCACACACACTACAATATAATAGAGACGGCAAATGACTGATGATAACAATATGATGGACAATGACTGGCAGATGAATTGTAATGTTGATGAGCTGTGGGTCTAACTGACCATTACATTTCAGAATATTCAAGATTCAACTGTCATTTCTCCAGTGACACATGAAAATTGGAGCACAATCTATCTATGTGCAAAACAACAGCATTCTCTGGAAATCCCACTGGCCACCTGGCTATCTTGTTCAAATCAATAACATCTCAAGCTATCACAGCTGTAGCCTGAGTGACCCTCAAAAATGGCAGCCATATGTCCAGTAAGCAAAGAAATAACATGCTTAATCTACACCAAACCTGGATGCTAAGTATATTAAATGAATCTTGAACAGTACAATATATTTTTATATCATATTTACTGGCTCTCACAGTGCTCAAAACCTGAGGTAGTGAAATTAAAGAGTTTCAAGTAGGCTAAAATGTGCAAATCTCAGAATTAACATATGTCTTGACATGGAATAGCGGGGAGTTGTCATAGAGGATCATGAATATTCAAGTGTATGACCTAGTTTGATACACTGGAGCAGGACAGTGGGGTGCAGGGTAGAAATCCGTCTGAACTCAAATGTACCACCGCATCGAGGTAATATGAATCAGTGTGGGAGGGATTTAATTTTAATTGTTCAATCAACTGTTGAGCTACCTTCAGCTTTGCAAAAAATTCAGGAGTTCCCTATCTCATAGCGTCTTGATAATCTGACAATCTTGAGCAGTGAAGGAACAAGCTGAAAATGAACCATTTTGATTTCACAATCAGGGCACAAAATGCTGCCCCTCTCAACCCAGTCCTCCATGAGAGATAAGTCCCTCCAAGACAAAGTGTGAACACCCTTCCTCTGAATCATGAAGCAACATACTGAAGTACACAAATGAAAAGTGTTTCATTCTTCCCAGACCATAAGTTAATAAAAAATCCACTCTGTTGGCACCAGACTGTCTGACACAAACTCAAATTGATTCATAATTGAGTTTGTATAGATTTTTATCCAGCTTTTGCTGGTTACATTAGGGCTTGACTAGTCTCATTTTGCAGTGGAGTGTACAGCAAATGCAACCCATGCTCCGGGCTCACTGTGCATCGTGCATTGCAATAACTTGCTCAAATAATAACAGGCTCTGAAGGACAATTTTGCTCCCTTCTACTCATCAGTGTGCAGCCACTGAAGGATGTATTTAGGGTCACCTTTTTCCACTGACAGAAGCCTTTTTTCTGACTATTAGGATTTACATTTTACGATTTGTTCTTAAATGGGAGGCAGAATAACATTCTGTTTTCACATCAAATACAGAAAAGCTTTTCTTGAAAACACACTGCAGCTTGGGGGAAGAGATAAACAATTCTGCACACAGCATTTTGTGAAATGTTGCTCAAATGTACCGTTCAAATTTATAGTCAAACCCATACATTTTCAAGGGCAAGACTGGTTTTTATTCTATATTTTTCTTAATGTCAACAAATCTTGTGAAGAGGCCAAAACCAACAACACGTCTGTCTGTCTGTCTTTCAGTACTCATCTGCAAGCCAATACCTTTGTAAAACAGGTAACAAATATGTAGTTTTATTTAAAATATGCACAGTAATTTCCTAAAACAGCTGGTAACTACAGTTTGTATCAAACATTACCCAAACTGAAGTAAAATGTACATTTGATGGGGACTATTTTCAGATGGATTAATACACATTTGGAGTTTTTACAGCAGCGGGACAGTGTATTTAGAACTGATTACAATAAACTACTGTGCCCATGCTCATCGCAAGGAAAGTTAAGTTAAACTGGCTCATTATGTGATTTTTTTAAAAAAAAATAGTTTTTGTAACGATGGAGGTCAATAGCACCTCCAGAGAAATAAGCAATATCAAGCTTTGGATACACAGACAATAATTGTTAGTAGGATCAATTCATTGATGATTTTGGTTTTTTCATTGGATTTAGTGACAGTAAGAAAAATATAGAATATCACTAGCCTTATCCTGTAAATTTGGATGCCATACAGGCACACAAGTAGCAACTTTTGCAGGACTGACTAAGCAGGACAGGACATGAAACATGCACTACAGTGATATACCACACAAAGTCAGAGTGTGTCACCAAAGGTATATTGAGATCCTTGGACTTGCCTAGCAGTACCAGACTTCCCGTTTTTGTTGTCTCACTTGGTGTGAGTGCTTTGTGATTAAGAAGGAGGCAGGCCATTCATCAGATATTGCTGTCCATTCAGTCCTCAGTGGGGCCTGTCATATAGGTCTCAATCCAGCCCTGAGCCATGGTCAATCTTCAGCCAGACAGCAACCTCCCTTTGCGATAAAAAAAGGCTAAGTTTGGGATTTATGGCCGATCTGCAACAGGCCCGAACATCTCCTAAGGGAGCACATAAAACACTGAGGAAAACACAGCGTGAGCAGTAACACACACATTTGTCTTTTATGGCTCAATGTACTGATAATGATGTTTGATTTTCCATTATGTTCCAATGAAAGGTGAGAGAAATCATGGCTGGTACTTTGATGTCCTGACCCATTGCTGTAAATGCCCATGTCCATAATGTAAACTTTTCCCATTAATTCCAACGGGATTAGAAACCCTGAAAAAGATAGTTAAGTTATGCCAGGGCCCCGAGGTGCTCATTAAGTCCACCTAGCGAACAATATCATCATAATAAAAAGGTTGCGGTGAATCTTATCTGTATGCAATGCTGTTGTTTTCTTATGAGGAAGGACCCAAGGCAGCACAAAGCAGCTCTTTGGTTGTAAAAGGCAAGTCAGCTACCATCACTTACCCATCCTTTGTATAATATCTCTTTGAAGGATCACGTGCATATTTAAATAAGGGTATGGTGCGCATTGACAGTGCTTCATTAAAAGACTGAAATATACCCATTTCATTTGGTAGAATCCCCAGCGCTGTATTTATTGGTTGTCCCTGGCAATACTGTGGAACATTAATAAAGCACACCAATATCATTCAGCTTGTGGGATAATTAGGCAGCCCATCCCTGAGAAGACAGTATATAGCACATAAATTCAAATAATAAGCTATATATTGGTTTAAGATCTAGAAGCCCCGGTTCTAAACTTGTCATGAGTAGCAGAATATTATAGCACCTTGGTTCTGTGGGGACAAGGATTAATGGATTTTGTCCTCAATTAAAGTTGAAATAGGTAAACATTCCCCTCCTTAGTGTTTCATTTTTCTACTCAAATATTATTCAATCATGAGAAAATACTAAATATTTTTTAAATATTATTTTACCTTTAAAATGATTACCTCAGTTTTATCTGATTCCCTATGTAACTGAATCCTGCGACCGTCCAACCATAACCAAGCACAATTTTCACACACAAAGTATTTTTTTAAATCTGCTATCGAGCTGTTTATTGTAGCAATAATTACCTTGTATTTTTGTTCAATCTCTTGTTTACGTTTGTACTTGACTTTTTTATTAAAAAATAGTTTAAAATGAGACTAAGGATGTCTGGCAAATACTGGAAGCATACTGTACTTGTACTTTTTTTTTTTTTTGCTAGTTTTGTTCAAGTACACGCCACTCTACTTGCACTACTAGCTCAAACCTTTCTACTTCTTTTCCAGCCTCTTCGCACATAAAAATGCTGATAAAAGGAACAACTTATTGATGAATGGATATCATTAATCACAGCATGACATTGTTTATGGCATGCTGCTAACACCCACAATCACCAAACCCAGTCATAAATTTTAAACATTTTAATATCAGTGAGTTTAGCTACGGTCTATCAGGAGATGACACGTATTAGTAGTCCCACCTACATTTACATGCAGTTATTGAAAGCTTTTACATTAAACATCCAGGTTGGTCTCAGGAAAACTGCACAATAGTGCAATTTAGTTTCAGTTTTTAGCAGCAGTTTGTTTTTAGTAACCATCAACAAAATGTCCAAGTAAAAATATCACTGTAATGATCACATTGTTCAATAATTGTCAGCAAATTAAAAGCAGGAACCACCTCAGCAATGGCAGCTTAGCAGTCACTGGAATTATATCTCACAGACTATTTGAGCAAATTTCAGCATTTAGTTGGTGCTCAAAAACATTCATTTTACTGCCATGACAAATGTGAACTTGTAAAGTGGCACTTTGCCCTGCACTATTGTTTCTGAATGACCAATGGCATGATCATTTATAAAGCTCTCCTAGCTGACCCAGAAGATGGACACAGAGAAGATGTTGTGGCTCACAATTTAGAGGGCAGGTCCAAGGCTAACCCTCCAGCACTGACTCTCTCCCGCTGCTCTGGTTCTAATTACCTCACCGACAGAGAAGTGGATAAAGGCAGGATGCAGGATGGCACTGGAGCTGCAGCAGAGTGGCAGAGGAGCAACAGTAGTGTGGCTAAGTGGAGCCAGGAGAGATGCCTTGGTAGAGCAGGGTGGAGGAAATAGCCCAAATCCAAGTCTCGTGAAACTCCTTTTTTTATTTTCCCTCCTAAGTGATTGTAATTCACTCATTTGCTGTACAGCCATTTGTATGTTGTGATTCACTGGACTGGTACATTTGTCTTTGAGACAGCTTAAACTTCATTGTTGCCTGGTGCTATAATCTCCCAGTCCTCAGTCTAAACAGATTCAGACCAATCACAGTAGCAAACAGCTGCCTTACTCACACGCATGCATGTAAACACAGACTGCCCACAAATGGTTAAACAAACAGAGTGCTGATTTCAGAGATACCTCAACTGCATCTTCAAAGGAAACTGTTGCCACTCTCATGAAAAATGGCAAAACGCTATTGATTAGTGGTCAGCGGTGGAAATTAAAATGAGATGTACGTTGCTGGGCTCTGAATCAGCAAAAGGGTTCTGGACATTATTACCTTTAAGCTGTATCCTTGTCACCTCTTGCTCGAGCCCCAGGCTGAAAAAAGTTTCAACAAATCCCCAAATTCCTCTCTCTCTCTCTTTCACACACATGTACGCGCATGCACACACACAAAACACTCAAATAAAGCTGTAAATAATGAGTCATTATGTGAATTGTTCCCTTTTCCTGCACATTCCGTCACAGTGACAGTTGGATCGAATATTTTCCAGAATGCACTGAGCAGACAGCAGAGGCACACCACTCAATCATGGTAAAAAACCAGCATGACCTGGGAACAAAAAAAACTCAGACAATCATATTTAAAAAAAAAATAAATAAATAAAATAAAATATATATATATGTATATAAAACATCATATGAAGTATCTATGATAAAACCATTGCCATTTGTTTCGCATTTGTAATGTGGATAGTCCTGAAATTTAAATTGATTAACAATGATTGAGTGCTGTGCCATGCATACTCATGGCCTTGTCAGAGAGTGAATGATAACTTTTAGTGAAAGACTATTGATCTCTTGTCGGCTTATTAGCTATTAATTTGGCAAATATCTCAATTGGAAAATGTCAATATGCTGGCAGAAGTGATCTCACTCTATGTCTTCTACACAATGCAACTTTTTCCAAACTTATGTTTTGTTTCTATGTGGCTGGCAACAATTCTTTACCACGCTGTACATGCAATTACAGTACATGTGAATGTGAGATGTCAATTTTATATTCTTTAAATTTAAAAAATGCAACGCATGTTAAAGTGCAAAGACATCCAGCAGTGAAACGTTTTCACTAAATATGGTTATGTTATTATAATCTTTTTTTTTTAATGTTTTTTTGGGCATTGTTGCCTTTAATCAGCAGCTGATAGTGGAGAAGCAGACAGGAAACAAGGGGGAGAGAAAGGAGCACAACCTGCAACAAAGGTCCACAGGCGGAGTTGAGCCAGGGACAATGCTGTAATGTCGCATGTGCTGTAACCATTTGGCTACCACCACACTCCTCATGATCTTTTTAAACAAAAATTTGTAAAACTTATCAAAGAAAAGCCAACCCACTTTTCTTTTTTAAAATATATGCGTGTAAGTTGTTATACTCATCATGCATAGACTTTAGATTTTATTAAAACTATAGATATTATTATTATTAAATCATCTAGAAAACATAATCTCTTATTCGAAGCAGAAATACTGAAAAATACAAAAGGGAAAAGGGGGCTTTACTCCTGACTTTGTGTTTTTGAACACTGCTCTAACCGGGCAGTGACAGCTCCCTGCAGCAACCAATGTGCCCTGTCACAGTGTCCTTCAGAAGCACAATGAAGCACTTCATACTCAAGTACAGGTGTGCAGGTTTCCAGGTGACCATACCTCCTGATCCCTCTGTTGAAATTCATACCTCTAGGTAAAAGAGACGTACTTTATCTCTCAGAGCGATGTAAAAGAGAAGAACTCTCAGAAACCATATGAGTAATATGGTGAATGAAGTGCTTTCAGAATATTCCTAGAATCACTGCTAAGAAGTTTACCGTGACTGGTTTTGCTTATTGCCTCCACCTCAGCCCTGCTCCAGACAGCCGAGTCATGTCTGACTGCCAAATGGGTTACTATCAGCAACAGTGAAGTGGCAGAGGACCCACTTAAACACTGGCTGAGCCAAGAGACTGATCTCCTGTGAGAAGAATGTCTGGCTGTCTTCCCATGTCATGCAGTGGTGCTGATGGACTGATAAAGGTTTTGCAAACTGGATTCTTCCTTTCCTGTGACATTCCTGATTGGCCCAGAGCTTTAGGAGACAACAGCTTTTTTTTTTTTCAATGTGGAAGTAAAAGCACCTCAAGGATAATTGTGACAAGCTGCTGACCCCCGTGCCCAGGTCAAATTTCTCCAGGACGGGGGCCGCTTCCTGGCCAAAAACAAACTATCCAATGAGGAATCAAAACCATTACCACTACTTTACATTATCAGAGGGCTTGTTCCCTTGAGACTTATTTACTTATCAGTTTCCTCAGTAAGATAAACGTTACACATAAACTGTGATGGCTTGTACTGACAAGCCATTGATACAGCAGGATGGGCTTCTTGCAGATTTGTTTGCTCGTGTAACTGTTGCTGAGATGTTTGTCAGAGGCAGGCAGTCACCGCTGGCTGATTAACTGTTATTGTTTCAGTTTTGTGTGTATTTCAGAGCATTGACTCATAACATCTCGAAACATTATTGAGAAGTTAACTTCTGTTTTATGGCTTTATGGCAGTATCAAGCTCAAATGGATGCTAACAAATCAGAAAATAAGGAGGTAAACACAAAATCATCCACTACAAAACTACTCACTGTGGAAAAACTGATTTAAAAATGTGTAGTGGTTTATGAGCTATACATACATATTTGGCAATAACAAATAGCTTTCCATTATAGCATAGTTAAGAGTAATGGTGGTCATCAATTGGTTTAACAGCAGAGCACACTCTGACACTAAAAACGCAAACACATTTTTGCCAAAAGCATGACGTTAACAGATGATTTCCCGAGGAATGGTTTGTTTAGGGGCCTAATGTATCAGAGCTATGTCAACAGATAGTTTCACATGTTAGCAGTGTTGTATATTTAAACCTTTTTACTTCTTTGATTGATGGTCCTAATGAGTGATATACTAGGCTTTCATTTGTGTAGTCTTTATTCCAAATGTCAAAACAATCAAGATACACAAACCATTGCATATTAGACTGACTCACCGAGTTAAATAATGTAATATAAACTGCTCTTTGTGTTATATGATACTCATATTGTAGGTAAAACAACAGTAAACAGCAACTGCAATATATGAGGTAATAAAAGTGAGGTATTTTTACATTTTTAAAATGAAGTCAAATTTGGGAGTAACCCATTTTTTTTCAGGCTTATTGGTTGGCTTCACTTTAATTATCAACCATTTTAGACATTCTTTTGTACTCTTCAAACAATTTCAGCCATCCTGCACTCATTTGTTAATTTCCACAGTTTATAAGTTGATTCCCAGTCAAATATGTTCACAGTGGAATTACAGTAATGACCCATGCTTGCAAGTCAACACAGCTGAGGTGAAAGCAATTTTACACTTGGCCCACAGAGACCATGATTCTAATTTGAATAGTCTTATGTCTCTTGTTTTTATTATTTGGGACATTTATGTGGAAAAAAAAGCACATGGGGGGTTTGCTAGACGTCTAAGCAAAGACAAGAGAAAATTATGAAATTGTGTTAATTTATTGTAGCTTAATTTAAAAAAAATCCCTTGCCATTTGTTGAACGTATTTGTGAAATGAGAGTCATGTGGTGGGGGGACAACATAGAGCGATTATTTGAAGATTAGTCAGAATATTCGGATTACTGAATACTTCACAGACAGGCCTGCATACAAGCAGCACTGAGGAAACAGGTGCAGCTCTAAAAGCAATTTTAAAGTCACAACGGAAATGGAAGGGAAAGATGCAGAGTATCTTTACGTCATGTGATGTATTTTCGAGTGAAACTGAATATGTGGATGGGGTATAATTATGAGAGGGATTTGATCAAACTCTTCACATTTGACTGGATCACTCGAAAGTGGGCATGGCTTAGGAATACAGAGTGCTACAGAGCTGTAAAGAGACAGTGGGATGGAGAGGACTGTTGGCCTCCACCCGCATCTCCGTCTCCCATGTTGTTCGAGCAGGAAGTGGATAATCAGGGAGAATTTAATAAATTAGACTTCAACCACCACAATCAACAAAGATTTTTCTGACTAAAATCCAAACACACATCTCTGACCAATGATATTGCTCTGCTAAGTACTGCAACCCACACGCCAACTGGTCAAGAACAGTCATCAAAAGTATTGTAATGTTCTAGGAAGTGAGAAGAGATGGATTTTGATATATAAATACTAAAACATATGGCATTGGCACATAATAAGAAGTAACTGATGACAGCTTCTTCTGTGATCAATATGTTGAACTCCTTTAAACTAAAAATGGATTATCATAAACCATTCTGACTGGCATTATTTTAAATTCAAGATGAAGCTGTTCTTCTTAGCTCTTTGGTAGCATGTTAGTATCTTTTTGCACATTGTTTTGTTTTTACAGGCAGCAACTTTTCTGTTTTTGTTCACTCTCGGCATTCTCATCCACTCTATTTCTATCAGACAGCTGTTCTCAACAAACAACCCACTGTATTCTGACAAAGCTAGCAATGAGCTGATGAACACAGTGGAGCATTTAGCTGATAAAGTGACAGATATTTCCCTCACACGCTGGTGAAAGACCAAAATAGAACTAAAAGAAGATTGAATATTGGCCAGAAATACAACTCCAAACAAATTCATGTTGCTCCATGTCTGCTGGATGTGTATAGGAAACTGCTTGCCAATATATTCGACATATCCGTTTTATAAGGTTATACTATGTCAGTTAAAGCAGGTTCAAGAGAAATTTCCAACAATGCTGCCCTTTTCTTGTTACAGCTGGCACTGTAGGACAAGATTTGTTAAAAATGGTTTGTTTGTGGAGCATGTTTTCTAAAACTGCAGTCAGTGCAAATACAAAGCACTTCTTCGCTCTTATGTAAACATTTAAAGGGGAACAGATGGGTCTGAATTCAAAGGTCATGTTGTCATATCACTAATGGACTTATGATGCAGACATATGCGGCAGCTCTTTAGAGCTTATGAGTCATGTTGTCTGGGGTGGCAGCTAAACTTTAGCCTTGCTTGTAATCCACAGCGCTCAGCCTCCTTTGGGAGGCACTACAAACTGTACCTTGTCTGAGCACATAAGCACTGACCTCAGCCACACACGAAGCTTATTAACTGTTCTCCTAAGGAGGGTTGATCCAACCTACGGTACCTGATTTAGAGAGGGAATCTATGCCTATCAACGTACACTAACTTTAAGCCGTTTACTTCCAGAGGGGAAGTGTAAAATCCACTATCAGTATATATATATACATATAAAAAGTTTCAATCAGCTTATCTTTGAAATCATACTGTATTTTCGGGGACACATTGAAGGAAAGAGAAAACAAGGCCGATGGTCTTAGTAACGTGTTAAAAGGTTAAATTTCTAACACCAGCATTTTTCTTCCCAACCTCTTTCTGTGCATCCATAATTTAGGATTTAAACATAATCTGCAAGTATGTCTGTAAATCCCCTCCAAAATCATTCTATAATCTGCAAAAGAGGGACAAGAAGACATATTGGATGTGACATGTTGGATTATTACATCAAGCATTCAAGAAAACACAAAACATATTTTAAATATTTCTTGTGATATAGTTGAAGTTTTTTGTCTTTCATATGAATCACTACTAAACATTAAAAGAATTGCATGAGGTAGCTATTAGTAGTGAAAGTATAATTTATTTTTAATAAATGAGCATTCAAATACGCTGATCAGTCTTTTTTTTCGTTTTAGGCTTCCTTGAGGGAATTTTTAAAATGCTAACAAGACACTGACACCTGCAGTTTTTTTTTTTTTTTTTTGCTGATGAAGACCATGAAATGCAGTTGGATATCCAAAAAAGCAAGTAAGTGCACCTTTAGGTTGAGATTATTTTGTCACACAAGACATTTTAAAGTTCTGTTTGAAATGAAAGTGGTGAAACGATGGAATAAGCAGTAATGGTTGAGTAGATGCTCTCTATTTCTTAATGTATCCCATATTTGCATCTCCGCTGAATAGTCATGGCGTGTCACTATGCCTTATGGAACTGCTGCTTTAAAAGAATTGCATTAGTCTGTCACTATATAGCAAAAAGGTGTTTGTCCCTGTGTTTTTGTGTGTTTCCTCCGGGTGCTCCACTTTCCTCCCATGGTCCAAAGACATGCAGCTCAGGCTGACTGGAGACTCTAAATTGCCTGTAGCTGTGAATATGAATCTGTCTGTCTCTGTGTTACTGCTCTGATAGACTGGCAGGTGTTTCCCTGCCTTTCACCCAACGCGTGCTGGGATAGGTTCCCGACTCGCATTATCCGAAAATAAGAATACGCGGGTTTAGAAGATGGATGGATGGATGAGTTTCTATCGAGAGTTTTAATGCCCCATGATGGTGTAAATCATGTTTCACTGTTTCACGGCTGCCAAATCTGACAAGAATACAACTCTTAAAAATGCTGGAATCTTTGCACAGAATTTGGCACAAAAGTTGGTAAAAATATGATGAAATTGGAACATAAAATATCAGCAATGTCAAAATTCCACCTCAAATTTAAAGTATTACAATGGAAAGAAAACTGTGTTAGAAATCATTCACATCACATTTGAGTCTGCCGTCTTTCACCAAATGCATATAGTTATAGGATATTATTTATTACACAGTTTTTAGCCATTAACACTTACTAGTTACTTACTTGTACTATTACTTAGTTACTATCAGTTCATATTTAATGGACAAAATGTCAGCAATCTTTCCACCACATCATCAACATTTTACATGGTCTTTATTAATAATGAGTAACAGATTTGGGGATGCTGTGTAGGTATAAATGCTAAAAATGTTCTTTTTGGACAGAAGGGCTTTAGGGATAGCATTCCAAAAAGGCATTCAAGTACTGCTACCAAGAAAAAAAAATATTTTTGCCTTGTTACTGGGCTGATTATTCATAAAAAGTTCAAAACAAACTTCAACTTTCTACTTTCAAGAATAATGTAGAATAAAGCAATTTTTGAGCACCCTGAATTCTTGTTTTTCATAATAATTGATAGGATGTTTATTCCTCAAGTACATGTTTCAAACTATTTGGTTTGTTAATTTATGCTGATTAACTGTTTCCCCAGTAATTATACTCAAGTAATTACAACATAAATCTTTTGTGTGTGAGCTCCCAGTACAAAACTTTCAACTAAATACAAATTCAGTGACAAAAAGTGACATTAAAAAGCTGATGAATAACGTCTTTCAACCGAAACACAAATCTATCTTAATGTAAGATATTGCTTATGGGCAACAGGAATTGCTCTCAAATAGGTTGAAATAAGGACTCATCATGTCCTGAACCACCTATGACGAGAAGCTCAGATGGTCATTTTTAGGATAAAAGGTCTCATCAGGGGTCTCGGCATGCAAGAAACCATCTGCAGGTATATCAAAACATGCCAAAAATGGTCTGCTGAGGTAGGCTCATCTACATTCCCCTGACACTATGCAGGACCCCTGGAGGACTGGACAGGACATAAGGAGCCATAAATGATTTTCTTAGCACCGCAGGTCTTTACTGTGTTCAAGGAAATGACCAGAGTGTATGAGATAAAAATGTGTGTTTTAGAGCCTCAAGAGTCTGGATAATATGAATGACAATATAGAGACTGTAAGCTGAAGGAGCAGAAGAGCTGGTTCTTTTATAAGTGAATCAAATTCGATTTTTAAAAATATTTTTAAAAGAATTTATCTCTTGGACTTCAGGTGTGAAGAAAATGTAAGTGCATCTAGGGTCAAAGAAAAGTTTAGATCTATTTAAAACTTTTCTCTATTGAAAACCCTGCAAAACCCTTACAAAACTACTTTTTATTTCTCCATTCATTATTAACAGTTCATACACCTATTACGTCTCAAGGTATTGACAAAACCTACCCTCCTCAGCCTTTCCCCCTCTAACCCAACAAACCGAAATTGGAGAATTGTTGAACAAACTTTTGCATGTAATCATACACATATTTTATTCATGTAATGATATGCAATAATAGCTAAATCCTTCCGTGTCTGCAGTTCCTGCATGCATGGTCCAAACAGAGCATCCTGTGTAAGATAAACACTGTTTGCCAATAGACACCAGAATGAGTTTCTAAATTTAGGACACTTAGAAATGCATGTTTCTCTTTAGTTAAACCCACTATGCATTTTGTCCAATTTAATTACACAGAATGTTGTGCCCTACTTACATCTGTACACTTCACTTTCTTTCGTAGGGGACCGAACAGCCAGTAATAATATATTTCAGACTCTCCCGCTTGACAGACAACTTATCTAACTTTGAAGCCAGTAGCTCCGAGATGGTTAAGCTCCTCCAAAAAAGTGAAAACTGTCAAGTAAGACTTGTGTGTGGTGAGGAACGAGATGGAAACTGAATCGCACTGCTAGAAAAATATTTCACATCCACTGTATCATATTCTAATAAACCACATTCTCCACCAGTGGGGGGATTATGACTCTCCATTTGTCTTGGCTGGGCCACCACTGTTAGGGAGATACTCCCTCTCTGTGTCTGCACCATGCAAAGTTAAAAGCGACGCTGGCGACTGCTGCAAGTCATTTGTCTCTGGTAACACTGGCTCGTAGGAAGCCAGGACCTCAGCTCTAGTGGATGATACATTATTGCTATCACTTGCCCTTGTTTAATTACATCCATGTATGGGGTCTGGTATCATATCCTTCAAAGCTTATCCATCTTGGGAAACTTTAACCAAGGTCTATGTTATTGTGTCATATAATCCTGTGTTTGACAGAATATGTGAAAGAATATTTCAGCAATAACTTAAGAAACAGCATGGTATCTCGACAGCTTATCCATTAATACGGTTTATCGCAGCCACAGAATATAAAATGAATTATTTGGCCTTTTCCTGGACTGTAAATGAATAATGAACAACACATTTAGATCTATCCTTTGAAGCCTTTGAAGCACAGCTTTTTTTTTCTGTTTGAGTTTCTGATTTTGATTATGGCCCAGTGTTGTTTATTTATCACATGCCATTTAATTTCTTTACACTGCCTTTGTGTGCTATTTCAAAAATCTAATTTTAAAAAACAGCATTCCTGCAGAACATATGTTGTACATAACTGAATGTATCAAACACAACCCAACATATGCTACAAATGTTCAGGGCCATGCATATAAAAACAGAGTATTAAATGAATTAAATTGATATGTATCACACCATTATTTTTGCATCGCCTATGTACGTTGTATGTACGTGTACATTTTTATGAGGTGTATACGGTGAAATGGTCTTCAGTTTATTGATGCACAGTAAACCAACATTAAATTATACATAAGGATTGGACTTTATTTGCTTAGATATGGTGATGCATATCTTGCGACAGAAATGCATCTTCTCTCGCAAAAATGCAAATTGTGGGGAAATGACTGTTTAATTTCCATTTAGAAATCTCTCTCTGCTTTGTTGGTGTATTTTAGTATTACTTTGGGCAATATAGCCCCTGTACTTGACAAATTATTAATTGTTTCATCATTAAAGCTGTTATTCAATATTGTACAATATTGTGTGTCACACATTGTGACACAAGCTACTCACATCCATCCAGTGAAGACTTTACATTACAAATCTATTCCATATTATCAGGCTTTCATTCATGTTCATTTTTTTCAATATTAGCAGATTTAATTCTATCTGTAGTCTGTGAATGTCATATAATTGTAATTGCACTATGGTGATGCCACAAGTCAAAGAAATCTCATAAAGATGTATATAAACACACACTGACACAGTGAATTTTTTGAATATTGAATCTCCAATTTGTGGAGTAGAAACAGTTGTGTTTGTGCTTATTTTGCCCCCTTTAGTCAGTAAAAAAAATATAAACAAGCTGAAACACACTCTGCATGACGTCAGGCACGTATTGCTATATACCAGCACTTCACAACAACTGGATGGCCTATCGATAGCACTTAATAGACACAAACATTTCTGGTCTGAATTTGTATTAATGTATGGTAGCTGCAGTATTAAGTTCACTGGCATGAATAACCCACCAAAGTAAGCCTCATATTTATCATACACGCCAACGCTCTGGGGAACTGTTGGCTTGTGATTGTGGGCTTCTCTGTAGTTTACATAAGGTAAAACTAAACAATCCAAGCAACTCCCCCTTGTGAACACACTGCTTCAGTATATTGGGCGAGTTAGGCTCTTGTCCTGCAACTGTTTCCTTTTATTCACATTGGCCATTTTTCATTTGTAAGCATTCCACATGCAATTAGATCCGTGTGTATTCATATAAGAATGTACTCTGCTACATTCAGCGGCAGCAATCTTAAGTCTAGTGTTTTTTTCCCCTCTTTTGTTGATGAATTGCATACGAAAATCCCTCATTGTTTCTCTGAGAAGCGAAAATGCAACAAATCCACAATGAAAAGTAAACCGACTCAATCTTTACTGATACTCTCCCTTAATCTCAGCTCGAGAGAGTGAGATAGATCTGCATTTTGAGTTTGCCACCAAACTCAATCGCTCCCCGGATGACTAATGTGTTGCTGGGACAGAAGCTTTGCAATGTGTGCTGAGATCTCCCAGGGCCTTTGTGGCTCTCACATGCTGGACATCCCCATTGAGACAGTAAAGAATAGGTGGTCACTAGGTATGGACACAATGAAACAGAACTCAGGGACTGGAACAATTGCTGGAGCTGTCAGAGAGTGACAGAAACTGTAATTAATGATATTTTCTATTTTCACAGAAGAGAATGAGCATCTGACAGAAGCATTATTAATGAGCGCAGCCTTGTTGGAGGGAATAATGGCAGTTTATTAGCAGCAAGACAGATTTAACAGATCTCTCTCAAACAAAGGCTTTAGACACATTGAAAAATGGAGACAATCTGCCCTAAAGATCCAATGGGAGAAAATGTTCAATACAACAAAAATGTTTGTATTGTGATCATATTCTTTTTTTCCCCTTCGCAACCATCTGTTAGGCAAGTCGATAATAAAAGAAGTCTGTTTTGCTCAGAACCTTATCTGTTTAAAAGTGAAGATGTTGACAGCGAAATAGTATCAAACTGAAAATTTCTTAAATTAAGACTGCTGCCATTAATTTGGGGTAATTTATCTACTCACAATATAGTTTGACAGGTACATAGATGAATATTCTTATCTTGAGATACATAAAGACACATAAATGGTTTTTGAGTGAAAATGTGATTAATTTATTCAATAAGAATTGCAATGAGAATCCATAGATTGCATGATTGCATCAAAGTTATATAATATGTTTGATGTCACTGAAATATACCTTCTTATTGATAAATTAGCCATTGTAGTGTTTATATCGGTGGCCTAAAACCTTCTGTATTTCAGAAAAACACATTTCTTAGCCTTCACAGAATGAAATTTGTTAAACAACCCAAATATGTTTTAGAGAGAAATGTTTTTAATTGAATAGACCAATACAAGTGGAACATTAGTTTGCAGCCACCATTCCAGCCAATTGTACTGAGAAACTATGCAATTATCTGAAAATTATCCCACTATTCCTCACAATATCTTATGGATTTAGGCAAGGAATAACTATTTTTGAAGTTATGCTGATAATGACAATATCACCACCGGGTGAAGAAGATTTGTGAAATGTATTCCGGCAGTGTTTCAACAGATACTCTTCTGTTTCATTCATTTCACTGGACTGAAATATGGCTTCGATGTGACACTACAGGCATATGCCATTGAATAGAAGTATTAGATGATTTCCAAAAACGAAATGATAAAACCCCCCCCAAAACTATTTTCAGTTCATGTAATTGATTCTCATCCAGCAAGTTTGACTGTATTATGTTTGTTTGAAAAGTTAAAAGAATTCGCCTAATTTCTCCCCAACCAGGCAATACTTAACCAGATTAGAGTGGCCACTTCAAGCTTTGTTGATGCATCCAAGTGAGGCAGGGCAGCCCAGCTGCAAAAGCTGATCAAAAGAGAGAGGGGGAATGTGATATTAGCATCAAGTGCTTCAGCGAGTGACTCAGACAAAAACATTGAAAAAAACATCATTATTAGACACTTCCTTTACCCATGTTTGGAAGTGAATATATCTGTTTGTCAAGCAGCTGTGTGCATCCATACATGGCATTGATTCGTACTTTAACCAGCATTATAAGGCAATTCCTCTTTTCCCTTTTGCATCCCGTTATTGGTAATATGCTAATGACATCCGCTGTGATTAGTGATTTTCTTCTAATCTTTATTCCACGGTGGCCTGAGCAATCACAGAGGTAGAGCTTCAAGATTTACAGCAGCAAGCTTCTTCTGACTACTCTTCCCGTCTGCCCTGACTTGATTTAATTTGAATAATAACTAAAAATTTAGATTCAAAGGCCACTTTGGTGCGCTACTGTGCATTTGCAAATTTAGGAAACATACTCACAAGGACATAGGAAAGCCTTTTTTGCTGTTATGACCTAACTTGTTTTGGCTTAAAGGAGGAAGCTCCTAGTTCAGTGATAATGTCATGCACGCAAATGTGGTAATTGATTTTTTCTTTTTTTTTTAAATTTAAGCAGCATTCATTGGTTTCCTTCTTAATTTTAACACAAAATGAACTCTGGACAATTCATTTTGCATCTTACATTGAACATGAAGCCTTCCCTTGTTAAACATAATCTTATCTTGTAGATCTCATTACAAATCTATAGTTATTTAAACCTTTGTCAGAAGTGACCTGTACAACATGTGGTGAAAGGTGATTGAATTTGTCGGAGGCTTTTGTGCTACAGCACTTGTAGCGACTATATAAAAGTCTATTGTATCCCCTGGGGAGTGTGGGGGCAGTCCAAATAACTATGTGGTCTCACACTGTTTCCAAGCATTTGAACTGGAGTCCATCCAGAACACAGGCAAAAGGATTATTTGATTTTTTTCAGTTAACTTTCAGCATTAAAGGGAAAAAAAGAGGTTACACAAACTGTACCGACGGCAAGTCAATTTAACTTCCAGCTTAGAACATTTAGTAAGACATCATTACAAAGTTCAAAACCCCCCTGTGCTAAGTATTGAAAAGAGGTCTGTCATTTATTCTGGTAATGGAAATACTTTTATAAGTTTTTGTTGAAGTCTACCCATTATAAAGTGTCTTTGAATGGAGACACTACAGGGTGCAGTTACTGATGCGAATTTCCATTGAAATGCACCTGGAAGCCCTCCCTAATTGGCAGCCATCTCATTTGGCTTTGATACCACACCCCATCATCTGCATGGGCAGAACAGGCCATTGTCTAGGGAGGAAGTACAGGTGAGTAACAAGCTAATCGCTAAAGACGAGGCAGACGGCACTTGGGAGAAAGCAGAGGTTCGACATGAGGCCATAAAGCAACTCCAAAATAGCGTCAATTACAGCGTATTCATAATATACCGTACGCCCCTGCAATGTTTTACCGCAGCACACAAGAAACTGTATAATATAAAGTGGTAATGAGAGCAGTAAAACCTGAGTTTAGACAGCACGATCCAAGGACCTTCTAATTAAGAGTGCCATCTCAGGGACAGCATGGGGAGTGATCTAATGGTGAGTGGCCATGCATGTTTTTACCTGGAGTGTGCTTTATCTACCAATGCCTCTCAGCAGGACCTTAGACAGACCTGTCTCCTGCTTTACTGCTGAGATATGGACTGAAACGTGCAGGCACTAGGAGCTAGTCAAGCACCATTACAACCTGAGTGAAACAAATGGGCAAAGTGTTTATGCTAGGTTGTACAAATAGTGTCAACAACGGTATGAGGTATCATAGCAGTATCTGGCTTTGGATACAGGCCTGCTGCTCCAAAAGGTGTGGCAATAGCATTCACACCACCTGCAGAAGTGAAAGCGACCTCCCGCCTGTTCCTGTGATGGGGTGAAAGGCAGCATTCATGCTGTCACAGTAGCGGAGGTCTCATCTTCTTATCAGGCAACTATAACACATCTCAGAGATGTAAGGTGCTAATTACAAAAGGATGAACTTGAGAACTTGGACAGAAAAGAAGGAAACAATGGCACACAAGACCAAGGTCTCAGACAGATGAGACCTTGGGCTTTTGGTTATTTTTGTCCTTGAGAGGTCTCTGACTTTGTGTTCAATCCATACCGCTTCCTTCAAAACTGCTCCTCTTGTTTCTGTAAATCTATACAACTCTACTCTGACCTGTAGCTGCAAGTATAGTGATTAATTATCTGAGTCTGCCGCAGTCAGCATCTGGGCTACACGGTGTATGAAAAGCAAAGCCTAAGCACTGAGAAAAGAATCCATACTGATTTGAAATGACAGAGCATTGGCCTATTGACTAGCCTCCTGATATGTACAAGTCAAATGGATAATTAAGAATGAGGGAAATCGAGCTGAAATGGAAGAGGAGTACAGGACGGTCATTTTCAAATTTTGATATAATTATGTTTAGTCCACTACAGATTAAATGAGGAAAAAATACATTTAAAGGGCAACTCTGATTCAGTCGAAACCCCTTTAAAAAAATCGGCAGTTCTTTGAATAAACATTGCTGTGTTACATGTTTTGTACAGGTTTAACTTTGTCAGACATTTGTACAATAAAGCATTGGTGTGTCATAACTCTTCTGAGGGTTGAAAAATGGATTTAGTTAAGTGCAGGAAGTATTATGTTTAGCTCAGGGCAAAGTGTTCTGTTGAGTTATAGCAGCCAATTACCTACAGCTCTGGTCCGGGGACTACATGGGGTATTTGTTTACACCAAAGGAAATGAAACTATTTCCATTTAACTGCCCTGATTATTGGCCTCCCTTACTTCATTCCTCAATACATGTGATATGTTTCCTACTGTTACAATGGGTATCTCTGCTTTGACCACAGCAGATGGGAAAAAAACCTAAAAATCCTCTGAGCGAGGAAATAAAAATGTTGTGCATTACATGAAGCATTGCCGAGGATTCCTGTTTCCCATTATGTCTTCATAACTGACTGAGTTTTTACGCAGAGGTGCTGATGCAATTAGCCGTTCTCCTCCTAAATGTGTGCCAGATCGTACTTGGGTTTCAAAGAGTCAAAGAAACACTATCTTGCTTCAATTTCAGGGGACCTGTGCTTGATTTTGCTTCCTTTATCTAATAGAGATTTTCTTTTTCAAACACCATGTGGTTTGCTGTCGGTTGAATCCAAATAATGTACCACAATGGTCAGCCACAAGAGCCAAGAGACTGATGTTTTATCTGTGATATCGCCACATTTTATCTTGAACTTTAAAGGCAGAATGAGTAAGATTTTCCTAAAATATAGACACATACAAAAATAATCCCTCTCCGTCATCACTTATGACCTGCTAGAAGTGCCCTCTGCCTGTATTTTATTTTGCTGTGTTCAGGACGTTTCTGGGCGTCAACCTTTGGACAGTTGGTGTAGCCCCCAGCCAATAACAGCATGCATGGTGTGAGGGCGGGACTAAAACGGAGTGATACTGCACTGCAGCGTAGTGCCTCTGGTGTTGTTGAGCCAGGGAGGAGGGGCCAACTTTGAATGTTTTGTTTACAAACCGCAACTGACAAATCCTACTCATTCTGCCTTTAAATGCACAATATGTAATTTTCTGCCACTAGGGGTCTCTCAATCAAAACAATAACAAGAGGCGGAATTTGATGACGTTGTGAAGTAGCGTGAACTCATGGGAGTTGTTGTCTTCATCAGTTTCTCTCAGACAGACAGTGCTCTGCAATCAGCTTCTACCGGTTAGGTTCCCTTCAGTGTTCATTGTTCAGGGGGTTTTTACTGGGAGCCAAATTATCTGCAGAAGTCTCCTCCTCTCCAAAACAAATGGACACAATGATTAAAACCGTTAAAAATGCTGAATGAAGCAGTTTCATCACTTTCAAATCAGTGTTTCTTCCAAGCTTTTCAACATTGCTGTTTGTCAGCCTTGTAACCGTACGCGTAAACAAACCAGTGTGCACGGATTAATGTGTGGGTGGCTTACACAGATTCCTCACACAGTTAAGTGTTGAAATCACATTTTTCTTACCATGTGGAGCTAAACGTTGAGTCTAGCCAGCCTCGCTCTTTTCATCTAGCTGTTTCTGTTGAGGTGAGTCTTTACACAGCAGCGATTACTCATCCGTGAACACTTGTAGATTTTCCGAGTCTGGCAGAAAAAGATTTCCTCTTCACTCATCAGGAGAGTAGTGACTGCAGGAACACCCCCAGTGTCTCTGAGGTAACCGTTACTGTACATTGTCTTTCCTGACTGTCCTGTTGCCCCTCTGCCTCCATTCTTCATTTTTCCTGTCATTTGTTTTATCTCCTCTCCGTGTACTTCGGCTCAAATAAATATGGTTGGCCAGTCAAAGTGAAATGACTCATGATTGTCCTCATAATAGTCCACGGGATAATCGGTCATTGTGCTTAGTTTTTTGGAAGTGGCTATTGATACGGATTCGGTAAAAATGCCCCGTTTAACCGCACTAAAATGCCTGATGTGACGGTAAAAAAAGTCCGGTTAGTGGTCTATAAGAGGTCTGGCATGTCAAAGTATGTTCCCCCCTTGAATAACGTCCCCTCCTGTTAAAATTTGCTTATGTACCAATAGAACAAACTACTATCGGCACGGAAAACCTGTCTGGACGAACAGCCTGTGGACTACTGGCACGGAATCCCATTCCGTGTCAGTAGTCAGTAAATATTGCACCGGGTCTGTAGCTGTAGCCAGTGCATAGATTTTTTAGTTTCTTTACAGTATAACCTCGGTGAAGGTCAGCCTCATACATGTAAACAAACCGGCATGCATGGATGAATACGGGGGTGGCTCCGTTAGCTGGTATGCTGTACCGGATATAGATCCCCATGTAGTTAGCCATAATGCTGCTATAGGTAGATAATAAAACAGACATCCAATGACTAAAATCCTTTCTCTGGTTAAAAGATATAGTTAAAATAGACCAAGATCTAAAATGTTTATCGTAAAAATGTGGCTTAAAACTGGATAAAAAATCAATTTATGACAGAGCTTCTGGCAGACAACGACAACGCTGACACATGCGCAGAAGGGAATATGATGCCGTGACAGGCGACCAAATGAAACGACCATTAAGGTAATGGTACAGATTACAGATTTCTCTGTTTGAACATTGTTAGAAACATTTGGGATAATGTAAATACACAACTCAACAAAATGCGGAAAAGTTACATATTATACCTTTAACAAGTTTATCCTTCTGCTGCTGAGACCATTATCTATGTTTCAGTTTTGATTATAAAAAAATATCCTTTCTGGAAACAGAGAAAAATATAGAAATAGAAATGTGGCTCTTGGTTTTAATGGTTACAGCTAAGTGTTAGGTTTAGCCTCCAAAATGAACATTGAAAACATGGATTTTACCCACATTTATCTCCATCACTTAAAAACAGTACTGACAAAAGCTCCATATCTTGACTTCCAACGTGCATATATTCCTCCCACTCCAGTGTCAGCACATTCCCTGCCAGGAATGAGTGCTGCATAGGACTGCAAGAACAGCGGCAAAGAGAGGTAGAGGGGAGGTGGGGGTTGCTGGAGAGAACGATGAGGTTGATCCCTAGTAAGCTAGCCTATGGCCTCAACCCTCCAGCATTTATCTGAGCAGCAGTGGTGGTGGATCCATCACCAATCACACAGATGAAGAAACACCCTGGCTGTCCCTGATTCTACTGCCCCCTAGAGGAAACAATTTGACAGTCAAATGTAATAAATGCATCCCAATGCATCATTAGACTTAATGTTTCATGGTGGCTGTACACAGTGGTGGAAAGTAATTAAGTACATTTATTCAAGTACTGTACTTAAACACAATTTTGAGGTACTCTATAAAGAAATATTATACTTTCTACTCCACTACATTTATCTGACAGCTTTAGTTACTTTTCAGATGAAGATTTGGCACAGTGGATAATGTAACAAGCTTTTAAAATACAACATATTGTTAAAGATGAAACCAGTGGTTTTCAAACTTTTTGGTTTTTGACATCTTACAGAAAGCAGTGTGTAGTCGGGGTCACATTTCAAATGTCTATGAGTTGTTAACAGCTCCACCAAATAGTGATTTTTCCCTCTAAACTTCTCACATGGTTTAATTTCAATAAATGTTCAAATGATGCAATATTTCATCAAAAATCAAAGACTAGAGAATAAGTCTAAAAACTGAAAACAGATTTGTGTATCAGAACTTTGTTTTTTCTTCTTTCCTCTCCCATTAATCATCTCACGACCCCTCAGATTTATCTGGTGACCCTTTGGAGGGGCCTGACCTCTAGGTTGGGAACCACTGGACTAAACTAGCTAACTATATATAAAGTAGTTGAAACTAGCTCCTGCTGCTCTAACACTGATGCTTCAGTATTAATAATCTAATAATGTCATATATAATAATATATCAGTAAGAAGGACCAAACCAATAATTTTACTACATTTAGCTGCTAGTACTTATTTACATTTACTTAAGTAGGATTATACATAGGATTATACATCCATTACTTATAATGGAGTATTTTTTCATTGCTGTATTGGTACTTTTATTTAAGGAAGGGATCTGAGTAGTTCTTCCAGCCCTGGTTGTACATATCAGTCATTTTTAGGAGTCTCTTCTAAAGCCGATCTAGTTCAACTACATGTGAAATGCTCCTCTCTTCTTTGCTTCTCAGACTTTACAACACAGAGTATACAACACAAATCAATATGCAGGCGTAGTCTATTCAGAGTAAATGGACTCTGCGCCTTTGATTTACACACACAAAGCAATGGTTAAGAAAAAAAATGGTAAGGAGAGAAAGATTCCCCAAAAATCATTTGTGCTGTATTGACGCAGTCCCTGATCCATGTGTTTCAGCTTTGGAACAAATCTTTGGAGCAAATCTACAATCTACTGTCTCCACAATATTAAATTGTTACCCACCCATTACGCTGAGCACAGATGCCCCCATCCAATCGGCAGCTGGTGTGCTGTATATTTCCGTTAATATTTCACATTAGCCTGTGGCGCTACATAATACCAGATGATTGCTTGTCTGTTATGGTATATGATGAGAAGTGTTCAGGGCTGCTAATGTGAGACGTCTCTGTTTACTACTTTGATGGATGGCCTCCCTGATAGGACCTGAGTTACGTTCAGGGGTGTCACAGGAAAAAGATGACAGATGGGCCCAGCTGTTGAAGATATCGACACTTTGACCAGACCATGAAGACATTAATCACAGTATGGCTAACCAGCACAGAGGGAGAATGGGTGACTTCTCTTATTAAGACCCTTGTTGTGAAGAGGATACACTGTATAATGGACGGTTCTGTGATCAGAAGTTATAAATATTATGCCGTAACAAAAACAAAGACATTGGTGAAAGCTGTAAAGAATTGAAGCGACCCAAAGAACTTGTAACATGATTAACTGTCACAAGAGATTAGGGGCCAGTAATAAAGATAAACGGGGGGTTGTTGATGCTGTAATATAATATCAAGTGATGGCAGATATCCAGAAGTCAGTGTCAAAATGAAAAAGAGGACACTAATGGCTCTTTGGGATCTTCAGTCTCAGTTGCACCATCTTGTCATGCTGATAAGCTACAACCAGTACTCATAGACTCACTATGAATAGATATTACCATGGTGTTGCTATGTTGTGCTTAGTGATTAAATATTTATCCTTTGGCCTTTAGCTGTTTTCAAAGACATGTATCAATAGTATGAGGATTGATTGCTTTTCGTTAATTTTGTGAGTTCTTTGAAATTTAATTTTTGATATTATATTGAACTTTCTCTTACATAGTGTAACATTTAATATTTATCACTGAACAATGAGCATGGATGCCTGAAAAATGAAAGAAATTTAATAAGGGTTGTACAAGAAATTCCTTCTCAAGATCAGCTGCCTGTTACAGGTAGAAACGCTCATGAGTAGAAGATAATATTCATGGGAGATGGAGGATGGGGATGATGATACATATGTTGTGGGTGGGTCCGACTGAAGGGAGATTAAATCCCTACCAATCAACAGAAAGTAGTGTTGTCACTAAATGATTGTGAAGTTGAGCCGACCCACGAGTTTCAGTTTCACCACAGCCTGAACTATGAAGGTTCAGACTGAGTTTAGTCTGAAAGAGACAGTCACACTTGGCATAAACCTGGAATCAGAAGTGTATTACAGCATAAAGAGTGCATACATTTCAGAAAGTTCACCAAAACCAGAGCTGCAGTACTTCTGTATTACAGATAACATGAGTGGTTTTCACAACATTACAATCACACCTTTCTCACAACAGGCCATTATTAAGGATAGGTTCACAATTTTTCTGTTAAGTCTGTCTTAAAAAATAACAACAATACAAACATAGAGCATTTTCCTGTTCAGCTGCAGTGGGGGGATTGTAATCAAAAGAAGTAATTTGGCACTAAAAAGACTGTTACATTGAAAGATATTGACTTGATTTGACTATTTTCAAATAAACTTTTGAATAAATCTTTGAATGGAAGGAGGTCTGTGGATTTTGTCCCCCATCACTTACATAGAAAGCACATTATGAAGGGATCTCTTAATGTCCAATATGAACAGGAAGAATTATTACAGCAAGAAAAACATGTTCATTTGGGCACCTGACTATTGTTTGCACAGACTTGAAAAATTATGAACCTATCCTTTACGGCTATTATGCTAGCCCCTTTATGTGTACAGAAAACTGATGGAACAGACAACAGAAGTGAAGCTGACAAATTAGACTTGAAATCTTTCATTAACATAATGTCTTGAAGTTCATTAATAACACTGTTTTTAATTATTCATGGTCTTGTTTCACTAGATACAGCAGTTTTACTCCTGCTGAGCTACATATCTCCATTGGTTGAGAATGTTTTTAAAAATGTGCGTGCGTGAGGGAAAAGAGGGAAAGAAAAAAAAAATTGAGAGGGAGAGAGAGAGATCACAACACACAAAAAGACGGGTCATTATTTCAGCACTGCAGGGGAGACAGTTAAACACTACTTTGTTCTGTTCAATTTGACTCTGTGCAACATAACATACAACCATCTGGGCGTAAACCAGCTTATACCTTATTTCAAGCAATTTTATGCATCTCGTAAGTGCGACTGTTTGACTACCCACGGAGCTGCGTCTTCGCTGCACAGCTTGGTAGCCTATGGAAATCCCACTATTGTAACCAAACAGTCACTGTGGCCAACATTCATGAAAAAATGCTTTTGTTGAACATTACAAAGTTAGAAATAACTCTTTGGTTCTATTTGTGGTTTTGGTCACACTGCAGCTCTACAGAATACCACTGATCTACTTGAATTACAATGTTTCATTCATTTGATGGATCAGCTTGATGGTGTGTGATGCTCAGGACAGCATAAACGAACAAAAACTTAAAAATATAAAACTAAATTATTTTTTTCCACACACGTGCACAAAAAAAAAAAAAAAATCATGTCTCACTGTCTAATGCCAAGCCACATTTTAATCCTCCAAAACTCAATAAACCTTAACTTTATCAAGGTGAGCATTAGCACAGAAAACAACCAAAGCATTGTCTTTTTCCACCTTTCTTCTATCCTTTTATGCTTAAGTTGAATCCCAGATGAGGCTGTATGCAAGTGTTCTCCCTTTGTTTTTTTTTTATAAATATTAATATCTCTTGTAAATTCTATCCTACGACAACAATTTGGTTGGACATGTCTACCATTCCACAGAAACGTCATGGGGTTTGGTGATTACCCACCGTGGCATACCTGCACAGATGAAACTCATCCTATATTCTAAATGCTAAGTGGTTTCATCCAGCGGTGAGGAATGGAATAAATATCTGGATGGCTTTCCTCACTCAAATATATTCTCAAACATGGTTGCTGGGTGCTTAGCAACATCGAAGCCGAGCAGATAAAAAGGAAAGCGAGAGAGAGGAAAAAAAGGGGACACAGAGAGAAATCCTCGCTGACAGCTGCTTTCTCCATGCTTCTCCGTGTTGTAAAGATGTTACCCTCAGAACTGTATTGAGACAACTGACCCATTGTTCCTGTTGTAATTAAAGAGACCACAGCTGAAGGCACCGAGCCACATGGCCAAAGGGGCTTTCCTCACTTTTTCAGCCCTCTATCCATCGTTATGCTATGAAAGGTCAGTGGCACCGGCACTCTGTCATTATCCAAAATTCACATGTTCGCTCAATATTTATCTTTTCATTGAGCCAATGATTGACTGAGATGAGTTTTTTTTTGTTGTTAAATACAATAGTGTTTCACTGTTAATACAAATTTTGTAATATTGCCAGTGAAAAGATTTTTAATCTTGTAATCACAAGCATTTAAAAAGATGTGACACGATGATATCTTCATATTACTTGACATTTTTATGTTGTTTTTATGAATATCAAACATACTTGGAGATTTAAAGCAGAACCTCTAACTTTTATGTTCCGTTTTTTTAAAGGTTTTTGATGAACAATGACAACTGACAAATTTATACTGTAATGAGAGTTAATTGCCACTTAGATCACGGATTGCTTTTATTACAGTAAAGTCATCATTCAGTCGTTTATCTGATCAATTTGAACAACTGTATCGTGGCTGTGTTACAGTGTTGCACACATTTCAGCATCTGCGGTCACATTCCACTCACTTTTCCATACCTCTGCCTGGAGCAGTTGTAAATCGAGTAATTTCACAGTAGCATGAAAAGTTGAAGACAGGCTTAGCAACAATGTCAAGGGAGACTTGGAATCACATTTATCTATCTGTGTGACTATTTGATATACATCTACTTAAGCTTTGAAAACAGAGTCTATATTCCCTCTACAATCTGAAAAAAATGCCCTTATTCTGTTAGCCAGATAATGACCAGTCCAACTTCAAAACAGTCTTTTCTAATTAAAGTCTTGGTCCAAGGAAAAGCCGCATTCCACAAGCAGCAATCTGATGGAGAGGATGGATTCACATGAAACAGGCAGCATTACAGCAGACTTTGATTACCGAGGTATTCATTGGATGTCAATCATTTGGCATACCTGGTTTTGATTTTTGGTGCACATTTGATATTTGATATTTTTGATGTTTCTCAATATTTATTATCAGCACACATTATTGCAGAGAACTAGAATAATACAATATGTGTTCAGTTGACAACACAGCCCTAAATAATTGGACTTCACATAAGGGAAAGATGTTTTTAATGTGAAAAGTCAAATGAAATATTTATCACGTATATTTTCCACGATACCTCGGAAAGCATGCTTGTCTCTTTGTTTGTATGCTTTATGGTTATCAGGCTATCTCAAAAATACTTTAAATATTTCTATAAAATCTGGTGGAGAGTTTGGTCATGGGCCAGTTAAGGAACAAGTGCATTTCTGGTACAGCACATAACACCACAGATGTGACCATTTTAAATAACTTTTTTGACTTATTATTCCAGAGTTTTTAAGAGTAAAACTGCAAAATATGAAGGTATTTTGCAAATGTAGCACACCAGCAACATGATAAATGGTGAAAAATGGCAATTTTTGAGTCTGACTCATTTGAAAAACTGAAGGTACCCCATGCACAGCAGTGCTTCTCTCCTGGGTGCCAGCTGGTGCAAGGTAAACCACAGTAAACCAAAAAAATCAATATTCCAGTGCATACCAGGATACTAGGATTGAAATTTGCGCGTTTCGCATGTTGCTTCATCAGATTTGCTCTGTGCTTGATTGTCATCAGATGTGTCTTTATATAAGAATCCAACACAATACAAATGGGCTTCAAAAAGTTAAAAATAATATATATATATAATTCTAACATACAAAAGATAATATTTCCTACTTTTTTCTCCTATATATTTTTCTACTATTTTTTGGATACGTATCTTGTAATGATTTCCTCATAACAAGATACATATCCAAAAAATAGAAAAATATATAGTAGAAAAACGTAGGAAATGTTATATGTATGTACTTTGTACTCTATGATATTTATTTTATGGAAATGTATGCATTCTGGATGTACTCATCCTCTGTGGTATTAGAGATGAACTAGCCAGACTATGTATGTTGTACGCTGACATTAATTGTATCTCATTATCTTATGGAAATGGAAATGTGATATTTATATCCCCTTTTGAATGGTAGAATTGTATTTGCTATTGCCTATTATTGTTAATTTTTTGAAGTGCAATTGTATTAGGGAATGTGTTGGATTCTCTGCTATCAGCACCTGATTATTTAAGGACACTATTGATGGCAATCAAGCACAGAGCGAATCTGATGAAGCAACATGTGAAATGCATAGTTCGCTCCCTTTTATTTTTAATGTAATTTGTTAATAAAATGTCAATTCTGGTATCCTGGTGTGCGTTGGAATATCAACTTTTTTGGTTTACTCCAACTCACTTTAAGTTTGGCACAACTCATCTTTGTACTTTTCCCAAGATTTAGCCACTTTCCAAACACCACAACCACTATCAGTCAAGAATATTTCGATACAGTTATTAAAATAATACATTATTGAGTCCTACAGTGTCAATGGAAGTATGTGCTTTCTTTCATTCTTAGAGTTGTTTCACCCTTCAAGGGCAACTGCAGCAAGGTAGCGGTGCTTAAAACTCATTACTGTTGTCTGTGCTGTTTTCTGCACTTACTATATCTGCAGACACAGTGGTTACTTTTTCTTTGTATAGCGTTTGCCTATTCAAGCCCATCATCCCCAGCTTCACGGCAGGGCTATCAAAACAACCTCATAAATGAGCAGTTTAGGTTCTTAACAGCTTCACAGCACAAATTAAGAAATATCTGCAACATAATTATATACCATGGTGATTTGAAAATAAAAGTATAAACCAAAATTATATGTTTTATCGCCTGCCCCTTCCAATCCTCTCACAGTGTGCCATCCATTTGAAAGAAATGATATGAAATCCCCCAAAAGATAAATAACCTTCTGTGAGCTATTATCAACCAGAAGTATTTCCAGAATTGCTTTGATGAGCACATTAATACTATACCTTCAGTTGTCCCATCTGTATTAACACACTTCCTCTGATCTTCTGCTCAGCACACTAAAAACTTCGCCACTGAACAACACATCCAAAAGAGGACCAACTATTTTCTTTTAGGAGTTTGTATAAAAAGTGAAAATCACTGCTAATGTTTTGTTGATTTTCAATGAATCAACCAGCTGTGCCTCTGCTACAAATTCTCCCAGATGCCAGAAACTGTGGCAAGGGGCAATACTTCATAGTTTTGTGATTGGCCCATACATCAAAGTTCATAACTCACCACAGCAATTGTACTTTTTCGACAGAAAAGTGAAAATTGGCCAAGGCACACAGTTGGCACACATTTATTATAAATCAATTACATTTCCCTGTTGGAACTTATTAGTACAGCAAACATGTCTCCTCGAGAGTACATTTCTATACTTGTAAATGCTTTTGTTCATTTTCTTCCTAAATGGACAAAGACCTTTACAATTTCTGCTTCTCATTTACCCATTCACACACTCACACAGCAATGACGACAGAGCTGCCATGCAAGGCGCTGGCCTGACCATCAGGACCAACTTGGGATTCCATGTCTTGCTCAAGGACACTTCGACACAAGGACAAGAAGAGTCGAGGATCGAACTGCCAACCCTGCAGTTGGTGGACAACCATCTCTATCTCCTGAGCCACAGCTGCCCCTGAATTATGCTCACGTCCATTTTCAATTTTCAGGCCAGGACGTCAGAGGTGGTCAGGGCGGATGGTTAAGGTGAAGAACCAGCGTGTGGTTAGGTTACATTGACATTCTGAGACCATGATCTCTCAAAAACTGTGGCCGAGTTAGGGTTAGGGGTGTTTGTGAGTGTTTTGAGCTGCATGAACATAACCATTAAAATATTTGGCAATTTCTCAAAAACCACCAGTTAATTACCATTTTATGTAAAAACCTAGCAGGCACATGGCAACAAATTAGAATAGCAGGTAAGTACTGTTCTGGTATCAATAAGACGTCACCATATACAAGCAAGTCAACCATCCCGTGAAATAACACTGGATGGTCGAAATCATTAAAAACTCAGTGTCTTTGTTATTATTAATATCTTGAGGTATTTTTGAGTTAGTAAAAAACCATAATGAAAGTGTCATCACTTTATTTTACAGTTTTCTTCTCCCTGTGTTACTTGTATTAATTACTGTCACTGATATACTACTGCTGAGTTAACATGTTATACTGCTTTAAGTGATGCCTTTGACTTTGAGATTATTACTAATGTGATGTCTAAGTTTGTTACTGAAAAATCAAGGTTTGACTGTCAGCTCTGTCCAGCTCTCCTCTTATTGTGTGTCTCTTCGTGAATTAAAGCAAATATTAACTGGTGACATTCAATTTACTACACAAACCTCTTACTAGCTATTGTATTGGAGTTTAAATGAACGGATAAAATTTTATTTTCCTTTTCAAAATCAATGTATGAATGATTGTGGGAGCAAATATTTCAGAGGTGAAATCCTTAACCTTCAACACATTGTCTTCTCCAGTGACGGCAGTTGACTGAACTGGTTGACACGGGGGAGGGGTGTTTGTGTGAGATCGTTTTAATCAGCAAGTGAAGAACTTTTAAGATGTGTCATCAACCAAAGTGTGAAATCCATTGCTGCTGAGTTACTTTTAATTTTGATATATGAAAATAGAACCATGGTGTGAAACATATTTCTTCCAGCACAGACTGCTTCTCTTTTGAAAAGACTTTATTGGCACTGTCGACTAGTCTGGTCTGACAAGCCAAAGTACATTTCTCAGTGACAGCAGGTCCCTCACTGGAACTGGTAGATGCACTTGGCCAAAACACGTTGGCAGTTTTTTGGATCCCAAAGTACTGTATTGTCATGACAATTGATCTGACATAACACTATGTGTAATATTACTTGAAAGGTTCATATTATCAGTAGGTCATAGGCACACTTAATTATTTTTAATTAGCCTCACCTTTTTAGTCCATTAGCACCAGCTGTACCGATGTGTGTTCAACCTTTTGTGCTGCTGATTAAGATTACTATCCTCAAACTAAAGGCCATTATGGTTTTTCTGCTTCTCAGTACATCAAGAGACTAATTGACTCACACTTGTGGGAAATTTAGAGTCTCCACTCACCTAACTCTTTTCAATTTGGAATGAATACCTGAGCTCCCACGCAACACTCAGAGGGAGAACATTCATTGTTGGCCACAAATCACACCCAGGACCCTCTTGCTAAAAGGCAACTCCTGCTACCCTAAGATCAGGTAACTGGTAACTGTAATCTGTGAGATGAAACAACTTTTTAACCAGTCCATCAGAGGTTAATAAAAGGAAAGATAATATTTATGTTTATATTTTTAAACCCTTAATAAAGTGACAGATCATCTTTAACTATTAAACAAATGTAAGTAAGTAAGTAGTAAATTCTTCAATGAATATGACACCTAAAAGTCTTGCAAAACAAGTGCCATCTTTAAAAGCAACAACACATGTAAGCATTAATCATCAAAATTCTGTGTCGGGGCTAAAGAGGTGAGGTCAGTAGAGCAACCAGATTCACCTCAGGGGAAGGCCTGTCATCACCTGTAGAGTTAATGCTGCACTGAGAAGCATTGATGTTTTAATAGCAATTGCAGAGGGGCATATGCATCCGGCAGACAGCAGGTTCACGGTCACTCTGAGGTAACTGATAGACTCTGTGGCGCTGAATGGAGTATTTCCCCAAACCGATCCCATTATATTTGGAAGGAACTTCTTCATGTCTTAGAGATACAAAAAAGCTCCATTAGACAATATGATCAGGTTTCCTATTTTCGTACATTTTCTGCACTACATTGTTTATTGCCTTGTTGCTGAGATGATTAAGATTATTTGCTTTCCTATGTGGTCCTGTGAAGTTAAGTGGTTTAATTCTAACATTTTTAGCTCCAACAATCTTTAGTCTTTAGAAAACCCCCCAAGGAGATGTCTCTCTACTATTGACCTCTGCAGAACAGGAAAAATCTTTCTGCATACCGCCCTGATTATGCAAACACTGAATCTGTGCCGCCAATGGGATAAAACTTGAACCTGCATAATTTCCTGAATATGTTTTTTTTTTTTTTTCTTGGATGATGAATAGGGAAACATGTTCTTGCTCTTACCTGCCCAACTGTAGCTCATCCTTCTTCCTGTTACCTTGGGCCTAATTTAATAACCTAAAACTCAGTCAGCCAACTGTGATCCTACTGTGCACCCTGATGGCAGAAATATGTGTAAACACCTGCACTAATTACCTTCTCAGGCAGATTATTTATGAAATGCATTAAAGCATGTGTAAAACGATTCATTGGTCAGAATTCAGGGCAATTTTTCACTCGACCATCCAAATATCTTCCAGCCCAAGGGAGGCAGAGCACGTTCCCAATGAAACTAAATGGTATTATCTCTCTGTGACTGTTCATTTTCAGGACTGTTTGTTGCAAGGAGACTAAACAAGATTATCAAATAGACAAAGACAAGTTTTGCAGTGTTCTCTTAATCAGACCACACTGATTGTTTATGTTTGATGTAATCTACTTAATGTGTTTATCGTCCAGTTTTTCATGAATTTCTCTAAATAAAATTATGACAATACCTGTTCCTCAAAATTGTATCTCTCGTGAATAACCTACACCGAGATATGCCTCATAAATATTTTCTTATTATGAAGTTTCCAAGAGAGCACATTGACTGCGCTGCAGGTGCTGAGTAGAGGACAAAATTAGCATGGCACTCAGCCTTGAGTGTTCAGGAGGACTAATTGAGCTAAAACTTCTCAGAGATAGACATCTCTGATTACATTACATCAGTGAAATATTCTTGTCTCACAAATGTGCTGATACTGAAACGACAACGAAAAAGACAACTTTCACCATGATTAACAGTAGGTAATGATTTCTCCTATCTACTAATTATCCATGTTTGGTTATCTTGTACCAGAAGTTACTGGGAGGGAGACAAACTGATCAAGAAAATTTGTTTATTTTCAACCATAATGATGAATGAATCTAATTTAAAGAGTCAAGTCAAATCCATTGTTATCTAATCAGTGAAAATAACAACAGATAACAGATTTTTAGACCTCACAATTTAATTGGTGAGTCATTTAATATAGTTGATATACTGTATAATGAATTTCATTGATAGCCTTTTACAGAACAGCACCAAACTGTTGCATCACATGCAATAAAAAATTCAAGAGCTTACTCGTGTGTTTCACTTAAGTTACTGCAGGCTTTACTCTGGTGTAAAACACAATGCAGATCACAGAAAAGGCCTGATGCCCTGTGAATTTGAACTGACATGCAAAGAGATCTTGCAACAGCCCAGTCTCAAGAAATTTGGGAAATTAGCGCAATGTATTATGTGCAAAAGGAGACATATAGATACGTTTCCCTTTGAAATTATTATGGGGAGATTCAGTTAGAAACAGGCGGTAGTTTTACTAAGAAATAACAGAGTATGAAGGATGAGATAGTGACTTGATACATTGCCTTCAATTCTGAGTTAAAGCCAGTAGTGGTAGTAGTACGGGACTGAACATGAACGTCTGTTACATTCAAGCTCTTGCCAAACGAGTTCACACAATGCTGATTAAACCTATCACCTATCACCACTAGACAAATCTCTCTGTATTTTACGGAATACCAGAGTTTTTAATCTGGTGTCCGTGGCAACATTCCTGTGCTGGTGCACCGGAGACGACGCATTTTACATCAACCAGTAATGATTGGTTTGCCAGAGCTGAAGGTCGCCCATAGAGCGTGCTTACCAGAGACTTCCGCCAGCCAAGCTACTAACCTCTGGTTAGCCCTCCGCTAACTTGAGGGATAAAATAATTTAATCATGCGGCTAGACTTTCCGAATGTTATTGGACCTAATGGATCAAATTCTGTTTGTAAAACAAGTTATTTTGCAGGGGTTGTGACACTAAAAACAATTTATCCACCATTTTACAGCTGTAATAGTAGCGACAGGGACCAGCTCACGCATATACTCATAGAACTGGAGTTACTTCCACGTAACTTCTATTTACTCTCACTGCCAGAAAGGGGAGACAAAAGTTCTGCACTGCAGGTGTAAACCGTGAGAGGAATTTTCAAACCTTACCTTAGCTACCTAACCCTATTTTTCACTTGCTTATATTTAAATTTCCAATTCAAGTGATCAATAAGTGTTGTTTTGTCAATATTTTTGTGCTCGAGTGAAATAAAATTCAAATTAATTTCATTTGTGACCAAAACCTAAAATTTCAAATTAAAATTTTGTGCTAATTCCCCAAATTTGCTGAGACTTTGCTGTCCTGTGAATGTTACAAAATAAATTTTCATTTTGAGGTGCGATCTTTAGGATTTTTAGAAAAAGAGATCCACATATTCATGCAGAGCACCCACTGAGACAGAGAAAGATAACTTTTACATTCACTCCCATGGAAAATGAAGAGTATTCTCATTCCATTTGATGTCTTTTGACTGTGAGCAGAAACTTAAACACAAGAACAAGCAAGCTCTATACACACACACAGAGAGAGAGAGAGAAAGAGAGAGAGAGAGAGAGAGAGAGAGAGAGAGAGAGATACCATACAGAGAGAGCCAAAAGGGCCAAGATGTGATAGTGCTCAATAACATGCCACCCCACTGTATTAAAATTTTTAATTTTTTCAATTACTATTAAAAGACTGAAAATTTTGGGATGTCCTGAGCCGATCTGACTGATCCAGGTATTTTTTTAAAATTAGTATCATATTAGATATATAAAGCCCAATTTTTTCAGACCTTTGTTTGTTTGCCTCAGGTAGGCCAACTGTCAAAAACTGTGCAAAAACAACACACTGTTGTGAGTAAGTGAACTGTGGAGCACAAAAAACAAATAAACAGCAGCCAGCATTTTCAGTTAATGATATGACAGCATGCGTCAGCAAACCATGCGAGCAGAGTAAAACTGAGTTTCACAAAAATTTCAGCAACATTTGTCACATTTTAACTTCAGTATTTTGGTCATGCTGGAGTTGATCAAATGCTGTCAAATGTCAATTAAACTGCTTTTTCCTATTTTTTAAATTTTTAAAAAATTTTTATGTTGGCCTTCCTCGCACTGCCGTAAGTAGAAAAATGTAAAAATAATTTTAATCAGACTTGGTATTGGCAGATGTAATTAATAATATAAGCCTCTGATAGGGATTGGGGCCAAAAAAAAACAGGATCAGGGCATCACTAAAATCAATTTTATACTTAAGACTAGTCCAACGATGTATGAAGGCTCCAAATATTTACTATCTGAACGTTTTAGGATATGAAAGTCATGTTTTCTGCTAAGGGCAGCAGTTACTGTACTGCAAATCATGGAAATGTGCTTGCTTTGACTCTGCATCTATTAGCTGGGTGTAGCCACGCTCTAGCAGGTGACAGCTAGTCAGATGTGACAGAGTGCAATATTATCCCTCAGACAGTCTCCCCAATTTCAGACAGCTACATCATGAGAGGATGATGTGTTTGAATTATTGATACATTCTCAAGGTTGAGTGCATCATGCTTTTTAAGGAGCTCTAAATGCTATGAAAGGGGTGTCAAAGAAAAGGGAGTGCATTCAAGTCTGAAATCCCACAATTAGAGAGATATAAGTACACTACAGCTATAAAATGATAACCCCCATCTGAGCACAGGAAGACTAAGATATGCAGCTCTCGATGACCACGTAGGGCTTAGGGTTTCTGAGGCAAGAGACTTGTGACAGATGCTTCTATCTTTCAATTGCAGTTGAAACATTTGATCCATACACAGTGCAGATCATGGAGAGGGAATTTGTTATAATTAACTATGAGGAGTGAATGCATCCTACGGAGATTATACTAATTACTCGAGCTATCTTGGAGGTTCACTGTAGGATCAGAGCTCTCCATGTGTACCTCTGTGTCATATGGGTCTCTTGGAGAAATAAACGTATAGCCTCATGTGTTTTCTATTAAATTGAGCACTTAACTGTTAGACAGAAACTATTAGCCTTCAACAATGGTGTGATTTTTCTTTTAAATGCAACATCTAAATTTAGGAGGAGGGAGGAGTTCAGTTGTCTCTAAACCTTCCATAACAAGGTCACAGGCTAGCTGTCACTCAAAAAATCAGTTTCTAGTCTGGCAATCCATCATTTTGCATCACTTGGTGGACATTTTATTATTATTATTTTTTTAAATCTCTTTAATTGCTCCTTCACAATTCGCTCAGCATGCTAAACACTTTCAACCCAGTCGACACTCCCCAACTCACCTGCCCTGTAAACTAGCCTCCAGGCAAGAAGCCATTTGAGAAACGATTTGAAAATTTGTGAACTTATCCTTGAAAGTGACTCTTCATATTGAACTCACAACAACTCAAAGTTGCGAGCATAATGTGTCTGTGTTGTCAGCCATATTAACAAAGTGAACACACCATTAAACAATGTCATTAACCACCGACTCATGTTAATGTCTTCCTTTAACTATCAATGACGCTTAGCTTACTGGTCTGAAAGGGAAATCTGTTTTCTGGATTATTAGTCCAAAATAGAAAGTCACCGAGCACTTCGAATGTTGTTGTGGTGCTTGAGAGGGTGGGACACTGCAGTTAAATTGAATTGAAATAATTCAAATGGCAAGGATGGGCAGTGTAAGACTACTCGTGATTGTTTTTATCGATGTATTTGTGAGTGGTTAGTACAGAGTCAATGAATTGGGTGTTGCTTTTATATTGTGTCCTGTGCAATATCCCATTTAGCATGCCCATCTAAATGCTAATAAGATGAAAGCTGTTTTAAAATTGCTCAGTATATCTGATGTAGTAATTCACTGATTGCTAACTAACTGTAACATTGTGGCAACTTAAATTTGACACCTTAAATTGTCACTATAGCACTTTGTTTGTGCTGAGCTACTTGCTAAAAAGAAAAAGTATGCATTCTTGGCCTTGAGCCCTTTCTTCCATCATACACCATCAATTCTGACCAAAATTTTGTGTCTTGCCTCTTTATAGATCTACTCACATCTCTCAAATACTATCCCATAGAGACCACAGGATATTCACCTTGAAAGCACCCAAAACAGATTCTTTCAACACATTTTTGCGTGCTCTGTAATCAGACATGACAGTATCACCTGAAGTCATGCCTTTCTCGTACATTTTTGATGCTACCTTGGTGAGGGATTGAAAGGTTGCAGTACGTCTGTAAATCCTTCAGCTAGTTTAAGAAATATTGTGGTTGATTCCCGTGACTTTCGTTCCTTTGTGATATTCTCTCCTTCCATGGCTATATTAATCAGTCTTGGCCCGTAGGCCCAAACAGATGGCTTTGATAACTTGCTTAAAGCAGTCCAAAACTCCACAGATAGCGCTACAGTAAACTAGACATCCATCTTAGCCTCTATTTGTTCCATTCCCCATGCAAACAGAGTCATTATACACTTGGCTTGGGGGAGAGATTCCCTGTCACAGAGCCTAACCCTCTCCTCTTTAGGATTTGGATCTGTGTCATAAGTATTTCTTAAACTAGTCAACTGATGCTATATTAAGTGAGCGTAGCTGGTTCTAGCCACCTTGATCAAAGTGACATTGAATAAGTAAACTTTTTTTTTTTACAAGGAGGCCATGTGTATCATGTGGCCTGAACTCTGATACTGTGTCATTTTATAAAATGAAGATATCAAAAAGGCACACCTCCTTTTCCAAAGTACTCCTTAAACAACTCATTTAATTATTATAATGTGATCCTTTAAAATTGTGAGCAGCTTTGCACCTGAAAATTCATGGCATTTGCAGAAAAAAACCCCAAAACAGCCAATTAATCCTAGCACCCTATACGGTAACAAAGCATGATTATTCTCAAGTAAAATGCAGGAAACTATGGTTACTTAAAATAATTTGTTCAAAATTAGCTACAGAGGATGAGAAGTTGTCACTGCATTGCACAAATTAAAACATTTCTCACAGCCAGTTTTCTCCCAAAACGATTATTTGTCAAGTATGGCAGAATCATTTCCATACACTTAAATCAGGGACTTCCAGTGAACTTCAAATTCATTTAGAAATTCACTTTTTGGCTGTGTAGTCTTATATCTTTGGATTTCAAAGTACTTCAGAGTACAGGCAGTCATCTTTAATTTAATACCATATTCATCCATTTCAGAAGAACAATTACACATCTGCTGCACTTTTGATAGATGGTTACATCAAGTAATTGAGTAGTAATACAGTATTTAATACAGCTTCACAAATGACACTTCCAAATCACTAGAAATATGCAGTGACTTAAAAAAGAGGAATACAACCCTTAGTCACCATGAAGCATATCCTACTTCCATGTGTTCCTGTAATCAATGATAAAACCTCTTTGTATTTCAATGAGCACAAAGCTGTACACTATGTTCTGCTCTATTTATTCAAGTGTGATACGGAACTGATGAACTGGTGAACTTAAAATAAACATCTGGGATATCAGACTAGTTCCAAACCACAGAATTAGACATTTTTGATACACAAATCACTTAGACAGTGTTTCTCCTGCACTTAGCAGACAAACATGTGTCAGCCTTAAGGCTTCCATATGCTTTCAATGCAGTGTGCTTTAACTGTCATGTATCATCTTAGCATTTCTATCGAGATGATGCAGTCAATAGGTAACAGTATTTGATCTACTGGTACGTTGGTCTACCTACTGTGGGAATCCCACAGCGTCTTGGTATTTAGGTTCAGATTCATATTTCCATCTATCCGATCTCTTGCCTTTTTTTGGCCTACACTTACTTTTCTTTGTCTAATAACTTGAATATTCATTGTTATTCAAGTGCCACGATATCTGTCCAAATTCATGCATAAAAGCATGAACAGTCCAACATAAATGCTCCCATGCAAGCTGGAGTTTGTGATTTATTTATTTGAGCTCTTCTTTTAATAACTATCTTGTTTTTGTATCCTTTGCTTCCTGTAAAGCTCTCTGTGAAAAACCTGGCAGAACTTGAGTTGACCTGGGAAAAGTCTAGAAACATAGATTTAAAAAGTCGAGTGATAAAATGTTCTCAAAATGTTATGAGAAAGGAGTGATGGTAAAATAAACAAATTGCAGAAAATCAATATGGTATTACAATCATAGCGCACAGGCATTTACCTGCAATACAGCTTAAATGAAGGTAGTTTCAACCATCCTGTAAATATACTGTATACTGTATATAGCAAATGTATGCAGGTATGGTTACTTCACAGCAGATAGTTTTAAATATAACACATGAATTTAATCAATTAATATGTATTGTTTTTACTGTTTTCTTTGATTGGTTAACCGGTCATTTGAAAGGGTAGTACGGGTTGTTTTCCGAGTCTGAAAAGAATTCTCCACATTGTCTCAAGTAAAATAAAGTGAACGATGCATGAAAAATAATGCCAATGTTCACATTAAGCACACAGAAAAATACCTACAGTTGGAAAATATACTAATAAATAATAATAAAAGAGATGAAGCAACAGAATTGCAGTTATATACATTAACTCATGATGACTGAGCCTAGAGCCAAAAATTACAATCCATTATTTCTTCAACAGTTTTTTTTATACAGAGATTGAGTGTGATCTCATTGATTTATGAGTATCGCGTATAGCACCACACTTTCATAAAGACTGTAAAAAAGCCCATAGTCAACAAGAAACATGCGTACAATTTTCTGACCATTATTCTGGCTCTCTGAGGGTGCATGTTTTTTAATCTGTACTTCTCTGCCATTCGTATAAAACTGTGCTTTCCAACTGAAATAGGGGTATCTGAATCCTTCAGACAAACACTGTTACAATGATTTGATGCCAGTGGAATCACAGACAGGCTTTTTAGAGAGCCAAAAGCCACAAGAGTGACTTTTCAAAGATTTCCTTGGTTTTACTTCCTTGATTACAAGTCAAACATTAGAGATCTGGCTCCATTCCTCTATAAGCAAATCCCTTTTCTCTGTTCAGTGTTACAGTTACGCCCAAATATACACCCATATAATACAACTGCAGTTACACCCATATATTAAAATACTTTTATGACTGCAATTTATTTTTCATGGCAAAAGCTGAGGCTATTAGGCCAGTATTCAAATGAGGCATTTGGCAAAAATATATATTTCTCTCAAAAGACGTTTACGTTGTTTTTTCAGACCTAGCTATATACAACTATTATAAGCACAAATGGGACATAGCTTCATGGAATCCCGAAAACTGGGCAGCGAGTGACTGGTGGGCAGATGGGCAGTGGATAAAGTCTTTTATTTCCACCATTGAGCAGCTCCACACCTTGGATAATAGGAGCCAATTCAGTTCAGCCCATAAAGAGGTTTATCAGTTCCTGTCAGCATGCCCTGCAGGGGTGAGGCGACAAATAACAAGGTAGTGAAAAAGAAAAGTGGTAGGAGTCCAGCTCCCTAACCTGCTTCCCCTCTGCCAATGGCCATCTGCATTTTCAAAAAACACTCATTTCTGCTTATGACTCGAGATAGGAGATTACAGAGTTGAAAGTCATGTTTGAGCAGCATTAGAAGGAGATATGGAAGTCACGTGATTCAGAGAAGCTGTGCTCGGTGCATCTCAGAAACGTCATAAAATGTCAAGCACTGCATAGGCTGCCTAGTGAAAGAGTGCGTCACTCACTGCTGTAGTCAGATCTTGCAGTATAGTTTATTCAAACCAAAAAAAAGTATGGATGCAACAAATGAAAACACATCATTCACTGCACCTATAATTTTTGCATGATAAAACAGCATGTAGGTTAATTATACCTGTAATATTTGTATTGCACATGTTTCATGTGCAGCCGTTTTTAGGTCAGTGAGTTACAGAGTCCTCAGCATTTCACAATGTCTATTTCTGGTAAAAGAGCCTTTTTAGGTGCTAGAGCATCCTCTAGCACATAACACACCATGTCAAATTACAGCCCTCAGCCTGATTCGACAGGCTTCTTAGATTCAAACTACATTTCCGTCTCCTACCTGGTTACATTTTAAAAAATTACTGTACATCCTAAATGAAACCTCTGGACTTGCTGTTAAAATAATAAGGTATATCGTTGAAAATGTGTCACTATTTATACTATGTGCTGGACCAAAATTTCAGGAATTACTTCATCAAAATGAAAACAGACAATTTTTTTTCCTCAAGTCTGATGAGGAGGAGAAGGAGCAAGAAAACACAAGATGATGCTCAGAACACTTGCGAGTGCTGTTCTCAGCCCTACGTAGCCGTCATGTACACTACTAACCTGCATCACAGTGGCTAATGTGATTTTCCATGCATGAAAAAAAAGAAATGGAATGTGGGAACATGCCAATAATAATAACGATAATAACGGGAGTGCATTTTAACAGTATGTCCAGAGCAATTACTTATGGCCTTTCTCTAAGCTCGCACCTCGACAATAAATTACTTTTTAAAATTAAAAATAACACTGCACAGATAACAATCAGCACTTAACAAAATGTTGAACGCAATGTAGTGTCTGTGCATATATATATATATATATATATATATATATATATATATATATATATATATATATATATATATATATATATGTATATATATATATATATATATAAATATGTGTGTGTGTGTGTGTGTGTGTGTGTATATATATATATATATATATATATATATTTTTTTTTTTTTTTTTTTTTTTTTTTTTTCTCTTTTTGGAGAGTCATGGAGGCACAGTCGTGAGAGCTCGTCCATTGAGTTTGCCTTATGCTTGCCGGAATAAATTGGTACCATATGGTGTGATGACAGGATCACTCAATCTTCTGTGTACCTGAACACCACATTAATCATTTTTTGGGGGATATTCTTTTCCTTTCATCACACAGGAATTTCCAAATAGCCCCTGCCTTTATTTCTCTCACACATGTAGTGAATTTACATACACAGGCTACACTCTGCCCTTGTTAGGAGCCAGACCGTTTGACCAAGTTCAAGCTGGAGCAAAACAAAATGTTAAGGTTAGGTGTCAGGTGAGACTTCCTTCCTGCTCAACATGTTGACTTGCTTTCATTTTAATGTGTTTAAGAACTAGGGACATGTTTCAAATTAACTTTCTTGGATAAACAATGACATTACAATATTTATTGCATATGATGAAGTTTTTGGAGAGCACAATTATTTCTTTATGCACTGAGAATAAGTCTATTGTATTAACTGAAAAAGTTCACAGAATGGCTGAATTGAATTTTCTTCCCCCCAGTAATTTTATGTTGTATTCAGTAATAGCAAATAAGAGAAAAATGAGAGGAAAAAAAGCTACTTAAATTGTCAAATAATTATATTTGCACCTACCTTAATTTAATGGCTATGCTTCAGTTCCATAGGTATATGTTTGTAGGCATAAAGCTCCTTCCACTAATTCAGACTAAGAGTTTTTAGACAGAGAAAGGTGAACGGAGCAAAAAAGGGTGAAGTGGCCCAGAGGTGAGAGAGGAGAGAGAGAGAGAGAAAAATAGAGAGAGAAAAGGAGAGAGAGAGAGAGAAATGGGACAAAGGAGAAAGAGTGGTCTTTATAGCAATGTCCGCTTGATGAATCAGACATGTCTTATTTGTTGGCTGCACTGCCAGGGAATTTGCATTGATTATTTTCCCCTCAACAGATACATTTAAATCAATGTGGCACAGCGCAGCCAGAAAAGTGTGAGAAAATGTGCGAGGCACATAGTGAAGCCCGGAGCTGTAACCTTGGTCATACAGGAGGAGCCACAGCTCCCCCTTCATGCCAAACAGATGAGATCAGGACAAAAACCAACTCTGAGGACGCACCATCTCTGATCTCTCTGAAAAAAAAAAGCATTCCCCTCCCTACACCAGTAATAACATTTCTATGGGCTAATATGTCTTCATTGCACTTTTCATAAGCAGATGTGTAGTATTTTTTCACCTTATTTTTTTTATATAGATGGCAGTATATTGCTTTATGTTTCACAGTTTTGTTTTTGTTCTTTTTTTCCTCTGTTTTTTTTATCAGAAAGACCAGAGTTCTTAGATTTTTCTTTTAAAATAGTATTTTTTAAGTGTTTCCTCTGACTTTAAGTGTGATTGTGGATATATAGCTCTATATTTGTGGGCACTTTATAAAGAGTTATATGTAGGTCAATAAAAATCCTTCTGATATATTTTACTATTGCAGGAGGAACTGCTTCAGCCGGGCTTGATATCTTAATTGTAATGAGGATTTTACCTTCACTAATAGTCCATGCATTTATATAATTATAGTTTGACAAAATAACTGTAAAAAGCTCCAAGATCAAAAATAAACTTTCATGCTCAACTGTATAAATATACTTGGCATGTTACATTTGATCTATTTCCTTCAATTTATTTGTTTTTTTACTTTTAATAAGTTCAAATATGATGGCTTGCGTTATATTCATATATTCACGTCTCAAACAGCAGTATGTCAACATTACCAGAAATATGTTGTCAAAAATTTACTTTAATTTGCAGATATAGGCAAGTCTAAGACCAAAACATAGTCTGTTTTTATATATAAATAATTGCATCATCATTTCACCATTCTGTGATGACAAATACACCGTTGTTCAATAAAATACATTTGATCATCTGATATTTGCCTGAGAAAAGTGGGTTAGGTTATTATTTATTCTGTAACAGAAGCCACAGGCTTTTATGCATACCCAGTATGGAGCTGGATCACTGCTAATGCCATGGCCTCATCACAGGGTTTAGCATGAAGCTTTCATGGAAGCAGAGCAGAGGTTTTTGTCTCCTCTAATGAAGTCCTGTACTGCCCCCTTGCATACACTGAGCTAGATGTTTGAAAGGAGCAAAGAACATGATATCTGGAAAAAAAAAGATAAGTTGCCACAGAAGCAAAAAAAAAATGTATTGTATTTTTACAATGTAAGAGCAGAGAATAGCAATGAATAACTTTTTTATATGTGTATAAGTGACACATTTTTCTCCCATTTTGCACCGACTCATAAGCCATGGGCACTATATCACTTTCTAATTGGATGGGCCATTTTTAACACCCCAAACACACACACACGCACATATAGCACACCACGCTACCATGCAGCGCCTCCACCTCCTCTCTTTTCCTGTCTCTCTCTTTCCCCATCTCATTGATAATTTCTCCTGGAGCTTCAGCCTCTCACAGTAAGATCAAAGTGGCTGTCACACACACTGCCAGTGGAGGACGGTTCGGGAGCATCTCCCTACAATATATTATTCCTCTATGGATGATGAAAGAGTGTACACTAGGGGTGGAGATGACGCTGTTACGAGGCAAATGCAGTAGGGGGTGTTACATTAGGCCCCCCTCACTGGGGATTGGTTTGCAGGACAGCAAGAGTAACAAATGGTTTATGTTAGGGTTGCCCTGCAAACCAATCCACTCCAGGGCTGACCATTACATTAGGACTCTAAAATTAACCTTTTGTCATGGGTGTGTTAATGGCACGTAAGCTGATGTTACACAGAATTTTAATGTATCAGCACACGCACAAGCTGCTGCAATAAGAAGCTTAATTGTTTAAAAAAAAATGTGTAATGAGGCCCGTTTGGAACTAAATTTGACAACAAACAGTCCTGCTGTACTACATAACATTAAAAGGAGCGAAGAATTATGCAAAGTTTGTTCGCTACCTTTCTTTGTTGGCAGTTGTCTTTTCTCTACGGAGAAAAAAAGAAAATAGAAGTCTTCCAATATCTCCTGACTGTCTCTCTTTTCTCTGAAAGGCACATCTTAAGTCTGACTAAAGCGTACACTCGTCTCTCCCCTAGGGTGCGGTGGCAGTGGTGCAGAAAAAGTGAACTGCCGAGGACCCCACTGTTTAGCAAACACTCCTACTGAGGGGAGGAATTAATTATTCAGAGCCAAGAACCAAGGCAGCCCCATTTGATTGCACCACAAAAGAAAGGTCAGAGCTTTTCATATGACGAACCTCCTGGTTCCGCACCCTGTCAGCTGAGGGGACGAGTACAGTATTTAAGGCTGAATGGCAGCCTGGTTAACAACTTAATTAAAAGGACAGGGGATGTCTTGGTGTAGATACTTTCACAAGATATGTGACAAACAGTAACTTCAATGTGGTCATACTAAAAAGACTAGGTCAAAATCTAGCATATAGCTGGCCCGTGTATGAAATCCTAGAGGGCTTTTAATTTCAGACGATGGCTACAGGAAGTGGTGACACGTGGCGACCAAGCCCCCAAGAATGTGCCAGGCTTTGACTGAAGCCAATTTGACATAGAGCCTTTCTCTTCAATACCAAGTCCACCGAATTTGGACTTGTGTATTAGCTAGTTCAGACTTGTCAAGTTTGACTTGAAGTACAAACTTCTGAGGACGGGAGGACGCTATACGATCATTCTGCAATTGGAACAGCAGCGTTCCTGCTGACAGCAGCAGCTCAGCTTCAACACAACTACCTGACTTTACTGTGACAAAATAATCTCAACTCAAAGCTCCACTAACACTTTTTTCTCACAAAAAAATATTACCTCACTGACTGAGAGATGCAGTAACTTATGTCATTCAGTCTGTAATGTAGCTATAATAAAAATCCAAACTGTTATGTAGCTTAATAAAATAAAACGAAATTTAATATAGGCTGATCTGTTCATTTTAATACATTTATATTTATTGAAATGTGGTGATATCTGTACATGTAGAGCCCCAGAGGCATTGATTTTGTTCTGTCCAGTAAAAAAAAATGGAGCTTTACTTTACATTCAGACAAAGTAATGTGGCAGCTACAATCGTTAGATTTAATCTGTGAGGCCAACATTTATCTTCCAAAAGGAATTATATCATATATCACAATGCTAGACATTAGAGCCACCAGTGAGTCACCAAAGAGCTGCACAGATGATCATCGGATCACGTTCTCCTTGGGATGATAGCGGACGTTGACCAGCCGATCATCTCAGGAGTCGAGCTGCTAGTGGCTGAGATGACCTGCTGGCACCCGGCCAGCGGTTCCTCACATCTCCGAAAACATTGGAGCAAATTTCCAAATAGGCATTATTTGGATAAACTGACCACATATTGGGAATCTAAATGGTTACTTTCTCACCTGAAAAAATATTAAAACTTAAAGTGAAATATTAACAGTCCTACAGCGAAAATTACAGCAGCTTTTAGCCTGGCTCAAAATCGCCGCCAGGACTGTGGTTGGTGATTTTGCTGCCTCTACAAGAGTCAAGGATATTTTCATCACGTGAAATTCTGAGATGCATAACAAACGAAAAAGTATTCTGCTAGTGTGAATGATTAAGAAGTTATGACCCCCGAAAGCAGTTTTTCATTTTTCAGTTTTCATTTCCTTTCCTCGCAAGTTAGCAAATGATCTATTACCATGTTTGAATAGTTAATAGGCAATAATGGAATTTATCAAATTAATAACATTATTTAAACTAGGACAAAATGACCTTCTAAGAACTAAATTACTGGGTTTCAAATTCTGCAAATACAGTATGGACCCCTGTGGCAATTAATAGAGTTGGAGAAAGTTTGGTGTCAGGCTCCTTTCCCGTAGTGTGATCATCTACATAATTCTATCAAATTTCACTGTGAAAGGCCAAGCCTTTTTTCTCCAGCCATGGTGAGAATGCCTGATTTTCATCAAGTCCTTTCTCCCCACTCAGACCTAACAATGCCTACTTCACAGAACATACAGTAGCAGTGCAACAAAATCCTGCTACAGGATCCTCCGGGTTTATGGATTAATCTGCTGTGTAAGTAGAATGCTGTCAAGGCCTCATGGCATTGTGGTCCGTTACTGTGGGTCATAATCTCTAAAAACTGTGGACCAGTGAAACCCAGCAGAGCTGAAGATGGAGTCAGGGGAGCAAATTCTACAACCGTGCAACAGGGGGTGCGTCCTCACTCTCTATTGGTGTGCATGTGTTCCACGCATAAAGCACAGTGATGCTATTGGCTCTTTCCAACGCTCTGTCAGCCAATCAAGTATGGCCAAGCTCTACCATTCCATAGAAACCAGGCCTGCACCAGTAATGAAATCCACTACAACTTCATTGAGCTCCATTCTTCTCCCAGAAACTCACACTATACTGCATTTTTTCCAAAATAAAGCAAAATGACAAACAGGAGGAAAACATAAAAAATTTTTTTTTAGTTTTTATGTTTTTTTTCAACTGCTCAAAAAACATTCATATATTTTTTAATTACATGTGAAACCATCAATTCTCTCAGAACAAATCTCAAAATATAACTCCTATTTAACTATAATTGCATGTAATCAATCTTAAGGTTGTGTTTGCTAACTTGGGTGTCTTCACCTTAGCAGTATGAATTAGCTTACTGATTTATGTTCCCGGAGCATTATGGCTGAGTAGACAGATACAGATAGGAAAGAGGGATAGGTCATTTCTAGGAAGATTTCTTGCAGATGGTTCAGCGATTACATCTTAGTCTCTCAGATCATTAATTTCCCAGGTAATAAAGCCCTGTGTTGTTAGCAACGCTGCGTCCCCCACCCTGTGTTGTAGCATGCAGCTGGGTGTAGCTTGTGAGTAGTTGCCAAATGGAGATGACAGTTTGCTCCACTGTTCATCAGTGAAATCATGGAGCCATGCTGAGTCTATAGCACATGGATGAAAAATTAAACTCAACACAAAAATATTAACGCCTTGTAATACATTCTGTTATCTGTCCCCATAGAGTTTTCTATCACGCTTCAAGTCTGCTTCAAATGCATCCATTAAGGCTTGACAGATATGAGTTTTTGCAGACTGACACAATACTGGCACTTTTGAATTCAAAGCACTGATTAACAATTTTTTTTCAATATGTGGTGGGTTTTTAAGTGCCTGAAAAAACAAGACATCAAAGAGCTCACTGAAAAACATACTAAAATTAAAATTTAAGCTCCATATTTAGGTCACATTTTGACAACTGAGCAAGTAAGTGGACTTTGTGTTAAGGTTTTTTATTTGTCAAAAATAAGTGGCTTTAAATTAAAAGTTAATTCACAAAATGCATAATGAATACATACAAAAAGCATTTAATTCAATATATTTTCGTTGGTGTCAGTGAGGACTCTCTATGTTATCTGCAGCATTGTGATGAGCTGGCTGACTAATATCCAGTTTTGTTTTTTTTTGAACAGCCATGGTTTGGCCAAGTGAAAATATCAGTCTTACCATAGTACTTTATCTGTTGTTAACTGAATAAACAGCTTGTAATGTTTTGGATTCTCTATCCTCTGTATGCACTACAGGTTCATAAACAGAACTGAATCCAAACATAACTACCTCCATATCCAGCTGTATTGATATGTATTGAAGCTAAACTGATAGAGTTTGTGTTCTTTTCAGACAGATGTAGCACAAGAAAAAAGAGGCAAAAGTGAGAATTTATTCAAGATGGTCCAGGTATTATCTGCAATAGTGAGCGAGTGTAGCCCTTATCAACTTTGAAGACAGGAAAAACGCATGAGTCTGTGGAAATATGAAAGCTTCTTTTTCTGATAGCACAAGCATTTCATCACATTTCACATCAGAATATACTGTACTGCTGGCCACTCACAACTCTCTGGCAATCCAAAGGCTATCTGCTGTGCTAGAAAAAAAAAGAGAAAAAAAAAAACAATCTAACCTTGATTGTCAAACACCTCAGTGCTGTGCCAGCCTCATGAACTTCTATGAGGCAAAACAGCAACACAATCTTCCCACTCATAACACTTGCAAGGATCTCTGGAGCAATAAGCTGATTCTGAGAGCACTCATCAATCTTTAATCCTTCCTCAGGCTCCGTGGGGCCGCAGTGAGTAAAAACCTACCTGCAAAACCAGAATGAGGCCGCAATCCAGCACATTCAAGGTTCAAGCAAAGGCCTAGAAGACTGGTGGTCAAAGTGGGGGACGCAGCCCCCTTGAGGGCTGCCAGGGGGCACCAGGGGGCCCTAAGCAAATTGGAGGGAAGATGAGTGGAAAATGCTAAAAAAATAAACACTTTAAAAAATAAAATAATTATTATTATTTTATATTTATATTATTTTATATTATGTGTATAATTATAAAATATAATCTAATAATATATAACATATCGAAATCTTATTTGCCATGCCCATCTTTCTAATTGCCTGCCAGTCAAAACACCATTCATCACATAAACTGTCAGTGTTGACCTAGTAACGGTCTGCACCTGCCATGAAGCTGCTCTGCTGCTGAAATTTAGCCAGCTATTGCTAACTCACAAAAATGGACACATTTTTGACGAGCGGACATGCAGACCAGCTGACAAAAAAGCTCAGCTGCAAAAATTCAGAACTCCTGGCCCAGTAAGACTCACAAGTATGAGGCAGCATACATAAAGTATGGATTTACCGCCCCACATAAAAATGGCTGTGAGTGCACCAAATGTGTTCTCTGCCTGGAGACCCTCTCAGATGAGTGTTTAAAACCATCTAAACTTCAGCATCACTTGAAACAAAAGCACCTGGACAGTCGACTTTTCCAAACGAAAGGAAGAGCATCTGGCCAGGCAGTCAGCTACATTTGTGCAGCAATGTAGTCGACAATATCTTCAATGTTCCCGAACAGGCATTGAAGGCATCGTTTTTGGCTTCATACCACATTGCTTGTGCTTAGAAACAGCACACAATTGGAGAGGATTTGATTCTACCAGCTACCAAAGACATTGTTAGAGAATTGCTTGGTGAGGATGCTGCCCAGAAAATCAATGCTGTACCACTCTGATAATTCCATGAGCCAGCAGATTGGTGACATGCATTGACTGTATATAAATACAGATGACATGACAGCTCCTCAAAAGTGAAGCCAAAACATCTCGATCCCCCCCGGTGGCTGGCTGCAGTATAAGTCATAAATCCTGCCTCTCCATGTTAGCGGATGGGACATGAGCCAAACTAAAAAAAAACACACGTCAAATAAATTTTTTTTGTCATTTTAGGTAGTTCTTATCATTCTGATGTTTATCCAAGTGCTCATATTTCTGATAAGTTTGTTTTTACTTAGTTATTTGACGATATAAAAAGGCGGTGTGATGAATGACAGCTGTGACAGCCACTTTCAAACCTCCGTCAGACGGTGGGACTGGTCTCGTTGTGTGGGTGTTCAGACAGGACCGTGGCCAAGACTGGGAACAACAGTGAAGTGACTGCCCTCATCAAGCGGAAAGCCCTGAATGCCACACACTGCATGCACCACTGCGAGGCGCTCATTGCAAAAAGTATTGATGACGAGCTTAATCGGGTGCTACAGGACATTATACAAGTAGTGAATTTTATTAAAGCCCGCGCCACGAAACACAGACTGTTCACTCTGCTGTGTAATGAGATGGGCGCACGTTTTGAAGGGTTGCTGCTTCACTACAATGTGCGTTGGCTTGTGGGGGAGGTGGGGGTGGGAGGGTGGGGTCAGTTTTAAACAGTGTGTATGAGCTGCATGGGGAGGTTGCAGAGTTCTTCTCATCTGAAAAGCATCAGCTGGCTGACCGTTTTACAAATGCAGTCTGGATTCGCAAACGTACATACTGTCAGACATTTTCCAGCATCTAAATGTACTGAATCAAAGCATGCAAGGGTGTGACACGTACGTTTTACATGTGCAAGACGAAATGCGTGCTTTTCCCATGAAGATTACGCTATGGTCAAACAGGCTCCAGGAGGGAGTTACCCATCTAAACTACGTTAGGGACCCCTTTGCCCCTGGTGTAAGTTCTAGTCTGCACGTAAAGTCATGGGACACTGACTGAGAAGACAAACTAATTTTCTTTCTCTCTCTAACTACTGGCTGCATGTAAGAAAGGACTATCCCGCCCTGGCTGAGAGGGCTCTGAAATGCTTTCTCCCTTTTGCAACCATCTACTTGTATGAGTCTGACTTTTCAACTTTAAAAGTACTTAAAACGAAACACAGAGCACGTCTATATGTGGACAATGACATGCGTAAGGCACTGACAGACATGAAGCCCAGGCCTGACAAACTGTGTAGGAGCCACTGAGCCCACCCCTCCCCTCTTTCTCTCTCTCTCTGTCTGTCTCTCTGTCTTTGTCTCTCTCTCTCTATCTATCTATCCATATCTCTCTTTCCCCCAGACACAAACACACAGAGATACACATGGAGAAACAGACAGACACACACTCTCTCTCACACACACACACACACACACACACACATGCACACACACACACACACACACACACACACTTTCCATCACTTCAGAGGAAATAACATTGACTTACATTCATTTCCTGGAGACTTATCCTAACCTTAACCATAACCACCACCCTTACCTTAACCGTAACATAACCCTGAACTTATCTTAGCTTTAAACCAAGTCTTCGCCCTGAAATTAATAATTTATCTTAAGGGGATTTGCTTTCTGTCCCCCCCACCCCCACCTCCATCACACACACACACACACACACACAATCTAAAATGACAAACAATGCTTATAATGAAAAACAGAAATATTGAAACTAATGGAATGATTAAAATATGATTATAATATTGAAATACAGTAATGTAACAGTAAACAGTAATGTGAAAGTACACATTGACAATACTACAGCAAATGTAGAGTACTGTCAATGGGTTTTTAAAGACATCTTGCAAGAGGGGGACCCTGGCAAGAAGCTAATGCTATTTGGGGGGCCTTGGCATGGAAAAGTTTGAGAACGCCAGGCCTAGAAGACTTGTTGACACTAGATGGGGCCACATCAACTGAGGAGACCTTTTAATTCGTTCTACCCAATGGCTGAGCCAATACCCCAATAAGGTTTTTGGTGATCCGCTTTAGAGCTTTGAGGCAAATTACAGAAATAATACATTACACAGTTTTCACAAGACACATCTGTGTGCTGTATTTAGCCTTGGTTATTTTCTGCAAATCAAAGATTATGTATATTCAGACACTCAAGACATTATGTGCTGAAATGTGGCAAATAATTCAATTTTGCAAGGTTTTTTTGTTTTTTGGTAAACACATTCAAAGCAACACTTTTTAGCAGTGAAATGAGATGGAATCCAGTATTGGCAGCAAAGAGTTAAGAATTAGTTGGAAGGAGTTTTAAAACTAAAGCTGCCTGGTGTTGTGTGGGCTTTGGCACTTTTTCCCCAGCATCCAAAAGTCAAGGACACAGTCTAAGCTGAAACGACAGAGGACAATCTAAATAACTATCTGTATCATCGTACCAAAGCCACAAACATAGCAGCTGGGTGTAGCCTGTGAGTTGTTGCCAAATGGATATGACAGCTCTCTCCACCGTAGATCAGTGAAACCATGGAGCCTCGCTGAGTCTGGAGCACAATGATGAAAAATTAATTCAGACACCAAAAAAAATTAAGTGCCTCAGGAAGAGTGTGTAGTCTGTCCCCAGAGGTTGGTCTCTCGGCATTGAGGTCTGCATTAAATGTGTCTATTCTGAGTGGAACCCAGCAGCTTGTAATGCGACCTAAGTAACTGCCCGCTGACTGGTAGTCTGAGCTTTAGTCCCACCATATGTTTTCTCAGTGGCATATCACAACTCCGTAAATTCAAGTAAATGATTACATTGCAAACAAAGAATAGCACGGGGCCCTGTGAGTGAAAACGGCTTGGTGGCTCTGGTGAAATATGTGCATGTAAATCTGTCTCAGAAGAAAGCTCAAAGAAAAAAAATGTCCTGTTTACACTGGCTATGGTGACCGAGGAGCGCTAAAAAGAAAAAAAAAATGCTGGTTGGACGCTGTTTTAAAAGTAAGGCCACTCAGTGTGTGGGCTTTGGCACTACCATCCAGAATACCTACGTCAAGGACACAACCTAAGAGGAGATGGCAGGGGCCAATCTAACCATCTGTATCATCACGCTCAAGCCACAAACAAACATATCTGTTTACTTTTCATATGAGACAAAACCACTGAACTCATTGGAGTAAAGCCAGACAACCTCCACTGGCCTTTCCAGCTAATTTGTATCAAAATTTGACCCTGAATAGTTTGGTTTTCCGTTAAAGCTTGTTTTATAAAGATATAACACGTTGGACTGGGGAGGCGGCAGTGGGAGGGGGTCCACACTAGTTTACCCGCTGCAGAAGCAAAGCAGGTGGCCAGGTTGATGACAATGAACAGACAGCATTGGTGGCCTAATTTCTTCATGTCAGACAACACCATATGGCTCCTCTGCTCCCCTCTATCTATTTAGAAACTGCATCCACATAAGTATGCAAGTATCATAGTCAATTAATTAAAAAGGGGAGGAAACAGGATGCACCTCATTCTATATACTGTAAAAGATGTACTATTAAGGGAAAAAACATATCCCCCGAGGTATTTATGTGTTATGTATGGCATGTCCTTGAAAGCAGCGAGGTTTCAACATACAGCATACTTTTTTTTCCCCCCTGACACATTCTCAACTTTTGCATAAAATGGAGACAAGGCCTCTCACTGTTGTAGAGTACTTGTATGGAAAAATGGAATGCATTCAATTAAACTCTCTGACCTTAAGTGAACGTTTCACAAGATGACAAGAAAGCCTTGCTTACTCGTGCTCCCTATACCAAACTTGATATCAGCGCACAAAATGGCCTACAAAACAATTTGAAATAGCTGTGTGGTGAAAATGTATTGCTTTAGACATTATAATGACAGTTATTAACGTTCAAGGACAAGCCAACCTTCTCAAGTGTTTTGACTGATAACAGTTCGTAACACCATGATATCTTTGCTGTAGCTGTCAACAGTCAGCAAGCTTAAATTACAATACAATATAAAAAAAAAGCGTTATAAGGAAAGCTTTAAAAATCTCGGCCAATGATTGTTTCCAAAAAGGAAACTCAAAAGGTTCTCGTGACAGCTTTGCCTGCACACCACCAAGAAAAGTGAAAGGCTCAAAGCGTTACCAGTAGAATTTATTCATAACCATGTGACTCATGACAGTGATTGCTGACATGAAGTCTCTCAAAGCTGACGTTGTGACAGGTAACAGTATAAACTATGTGTGCCATGGAGACGGGCCAGTCCCTTATGTGGCAGCAAAAAAATATGGCGCCATATGGCTCAAACGTTGCAAACGGCATTGGAAAGTAGAACACATGATTTATTACTGTTCATATTCAGCATAAATTGTTTCAAATTCAATATGAGTTTTGCTTGTTTTTTTTGGGTCACATCAATTATATTAAGTTTGTAAATTCACAATAATTGAGGTTATAAACAAGTAGTCCAACTTCCATTTAAAGTTTTTTTTCTAAATAGAAGAATTTTCTTTTCTTTGTAAAGTGTTCTGCTGATATCTAAGAGCTGGTTACTTGTAAAGCCTCAGTCCAAAATATGTTCCTTTGTTCAGAGCTGAGCATAAAAAAGTGAAAATGAAATGAAGCACATGATCAAAACACATCCAAAGTTGTAATAGTTATTATGCCTGTTATGATTATAGCGTTTAATCCAGTTAATTTGAATTTCATTTATGTCAAACCCCCCGGGATTATTCCCAGGTGTCATCTTAACACAGAAATAAGGCCGTAGACAAAAGCAGAAAGTTTTCACTGAGAAAGTGGTGAAGGGCTCTTGTCACCCCCCCATGGGTTCCCAGCAACATCATGCAGCGGGGGACGAATAAAGCAGAAAATGGGTTTGTGCAGGATACAATAGCACATAGATAACAAGAAGGACAAGTATTGAAAATGTCCTATGGGGACGAGTTTGCAGAAATGCCTTGTTTCTGCGAGACTGTGGAATGCCTAGCTCTTAATGGCGCACTGGTGGGGGTCACCATTAAGTGACAAAACAATATCAGTAGGGAAACATTTGCATCGCAGTGTACAAATACGCAAGTTGTCAGGCATAGCAAGCCTGGCCTTTTCAACGTGACAGCAATCCCTTTAGGTGTGAGGCGAGTGCAGCTCAGTGGCGCAGGGGACAGCAAGAGATTTGGTGGTGGGGGACCGGTGGGACTGCGGAAGTTGCATGCAGTGAGGTGTGTGTCAGGGCACCAGAGACAAAGCAATGATTACACACAATGAGGAGTGCAGAGCGCACGCTGACACTAATGCAGTCTGAGGGGAGACACGAGACAGAGCACTTGTGACAACTGTGAGAGGGCGTCACTCCTCTGACAGACAGCATTATGGGTACCAAATAGAGCAAATGTTGTTGTTTTTTTTTAACACTGGTGATATTTCAAGCTATCATAAGAAATAAGAAATAGCACACAAAATAAACTAAGTAATTTAAATAATAATACAAGACACTGAACATAAATAAACAACTGTTTCTGCTCGGCAGCTTAAAGGTTATTCAACCTATCATAAGTTAATGGAAGCTTTCACACTGCAGTACTAAATACAGTGTTGTTGTTTTTTTTAATATATAGACACTAATGCAGCATAAGCAACATGTTTTATCTGCCATTAAGGACAGAAATGTGTTTGCAGTAAACTCACAATCACAATAGAGCAACACAAACAAAAACTGAACCTAATCAGAAGAAAATATGAAAATAAATCTAAAATACTTGTGAACAAGAAAAGGTTTAACTTTGCTTAACTTTAAATAATTTTTTTTGTTTGTTTGTTTTTAGACGGTTTCTTACTTTTGATGGCACCAGTAACCTTATATACAATAAATATATATACACACATATATATATATATATATAAAACACTAAAAAAGATGAAAATGAGACAAAATTATAAGTTACTATGGGTGAGCTGAGAAAAGGATTATGCTCTATTGCAATACAGCTTCTTATTGTTGTACTGGTATACTCATAAACCCGCTACAGCAATGTATTAATTTAATCCCTGAGCAATCTGACTTATATTTAGATATAAAGAACGGAGAATTTTGGCTCTATTCCCAACATAAAATGATTTAGTATTAAACATAATAGTATTAAATAATATTTTTTACTTTATCATCTTTAACCTGTAATCATTTGTTATTTTTTTCTACATATAGAAGGCACAATTGTAACAAAAAAATACACTACATAAACATGTGGTGTTTTTGAAGATAAGGAGCCATAAAGTGTTTGTTTTAGCTTTGTAAAAGCAGCTACAGCTCTGAGCAGTTTGCTCAAAGAAATGGTGTCATGAACCTTTACAACTTCTAATTAAATTTGATTGAAAACAAATGAGGATGTTGCGCCATCATGGAGTTTGACAGCACGTTGTACTGTATATGCTATTATTGATTTTACTGAGTCTACCTGTGTGAGTTCCTCTGGGCCAGCCTCCATCTCTTTATGACAGATGGGGATCCTGATGTGTTCCTGACGGCATCTCACTTAAGGGATGTGCTTAGGCGCATGCTGTTTCTTAAAACAACACCTGCCTACATCTCTCTATGTGTGAAATATTTAAGTACTTCTGTATAAATACCTATCACCATATGCAACACTGAATCCACTGGAATTTTGTCATTTTCGTTACAAGTAGTCAACTCATTAAGTATCAGCATAATTTAACCTATTCTAAATCAGAAATTTGCTGGGATTTGAATGTAACATATATATACTAGCAAATGTTTCTAAATAGGTTGAATTTAAAGATTACCAGAGCAAAGCATTGACTTGATGTTTGTATACAATATTCATATTACAGATACCTCACAGTGATCCGAATAATTACTTCACACCTTCACACTTCAACATATTTCAAATAATTATAAAACTGTCATTTGCAGATCTAACCTGTCACATCACATAACCATCTTTCTAACATTAATATCTTATCACATAAAGAATATAAGCGTCTACATAAGATTTATATATTTGCAGAGGTGCTACTGAAAGTGAAGTGACCTCAGCAATATATATACAGCCCCACTTCTCAAGGTTCCTTGTTATACCATAGCAGATATTTTTGAAACAAAGACTATCAAAGGTCTCTTTGTTCTTCTCCTCTGTGTTGAACACGTAAAAAATGCCATGGGCAATGGCAATGATGCCTCAGCTCAGAACACCTTATTAAATTAAATAAAACAAACTCACAGGGGCCAAAATACATTTGGACTTTAGATGAAGCCCTAGACGACATCTCTCTATGAGTCACAGTCTGGTGCACCAAAAAGAATAGTTGATACCAAGTGAAACTGCAGTGTAAAATCAAAAGAAAAATCAGTGTCTTTACAGATGGACATGCATGTTTCTTCATGGATGCTTCAATATGACAGAATGGAACTTTCAGAAGCACAATTTTATTCTCCAGAGTTTATGATACAGACTATTTATATAATGATCATTAAGAACTAACTTCTGAGTTAAAGTTCCAAACATCAATCACTCTTCATGTTTCAAACAACAAGCAGCACAAACACCTTGCAACTTCTTTTCCAAATAAGGAACTATTGTCTAGGTTACTGAATGCTTACTGCAATCCTTAAGGAAAGTTTAATCTATTTATAAATACTGTCATACAGTAAGCCCAAAGGCAACAATGTCACACTGGGAAGAGGAATTACCTCTGCAAATGACAGAGAATTCCTATCAAAACATAATGATATTCTTTATTTTTAAACACACACACACACAAAGCTTCAGGAATGGACTACCTCTCCCTGATTGCCAGTCAAGGTGTCACTGTAAGCTCTGCTCTCTTATGACTCCTGACTGGGAGACACTTTTGGGAAAATCAACAAAGGAGAACTCTTCATCATCTTGGCAGGTAGGTCTCTTCACAAATTATCTTTTCCCCTCCATCTGTCACACAAGGGAGTTCACCTGAATCTGTAGATGCAATGCTCTGCTGCTCACTTCTTTCACTTCCCACTTTTCTACAGCTCATCTCATAATAATAATATTTCTTCATTATGTCTTGAAAGAATGTCACAAATGCTGTGAATTTTAAATAATGTGCAAAGAATGTTCGCTGACACACACTTTAAATTGTCACTGGGGAGAAAATGAGATTGGTTTTCTTGCTTGCTTGAGACTTAATATAATGAATGTCAAGATATAGGCCTACTGTGCTCGATAGGATTTCTAAAATGTTTCTCCAAACAAGTGACCTACTAAATTGTATTAGGACTGGTTTTGATAGTGTAGGTATACTAAGCAGCTGTTGAAGTTACCACCGGTTACAATCCTTTAGTTTCATTTGCACTTGAAAGGAGGTCTGTGTCAGCCCTCTGCCAGGTTGCTCTGCACCTTATCCACGTACTGCATCCAATGATTAAGCCAATGTGAAACACTAATAAGCAGCAAGCATCACCCGGTGGACTCGCCTAATTGGGTCAATCAAAGATGATCTACAGAGAATCGCAGCGGGGAGAGAGCGAGAGCTTTCAGTATGCCAACAGTTTTGCAACTCTCTGCACAGACCACTGCAAATGAACATGCAAAGGCTTGTGGACATTATGATGGGAGCCTTTGATTAAAAAGTCAGAGTCTCCTGATAGCCTAGCGGTGACATTGCATATCTCATTGCCTTTCTTTGGATCTGACATCTCTTTACACAATTCCCCTTTTCTCAGTGCTCTGAGAAAACCAATGGTTTAGTTAAAATGTGAGAAAGGTACTCGCATGTCCTCAACGCTTCTGTGGTGGAGTCCCATAAGACTCGTGATTCTAGAGCCTCTTATCCAATGCTTTGCATACTGATGGACTGAAGTGTGGAAGCGTGCAGCTGCCATTTGAGCAGCACAGTATACAGTGACGCATTCAGTTTTCATTAGGCTTTATCTGGCTTGTGCAAGATGAAATATTGCATCAGGATTTCACTAGTACTTTTATTTTTAAAACCCCTCCTGCCACTCACAATTGACCTCCATAAAATTCAATCAAAGTAGCAGAGACAGGGGCCTGGTGTTAGTGCATGATGAATAGAAGATGACAGAAATCACTGTTTGGTGATTTAAATATCTGAGCCTTATCTATACTAAGTCTAATTGGCAAGAGTTAATTTGCCCGTTCTGTGGCAAGCCAGCAGTATTATATGTAAAAACCCAATTACTGTATGTTATATAAAGGGCACATGCATGTATCATCATACAAGTTCCCATGAAAGTGTTCACCCCCTTAAAAATGGAACCTTGTGTTGCTTTACAGCTTTGAAGAAGATTCAAAATGGAGAATGATCAACTGAAAAAACTAAAAATTGAATTCATAATGCAGCAATTCACCCTCCTCATCCCCTTCAAGTCAACACAATAAGTCAGTAGAAGCACCTGTGTCAGTGTATACAGTCTGGAGTTTATGTGGACAGGTATTAGCTTTGCATATGGGGAAATTGGGCTTTTTCTCTTCTTTCTTCTTTCTTGACAAACCTCAACTGGATTGCAGCCTGTACTCTGACTCAGCCACCTCAGGACACTAACTCTGTTTTCAAGCCATTATTGTGTAGCTTTTGTTTGATGTTTGAAATTGTTGTATAGAGAATAAATCTTCTCCCAAATTGCAGTTTTTCTGCAGACTGCAGCAGGTTTTCATCCAAGATTTCTCTGTATTTTCTTGCATTCATGTTACACAACAACAGTTTCCAAACTCTTCCAGGGCCTGCTGCGGAGAAGCATCCATCAACAGCATCCACCACAGCATGATGCTCCCACCACTATGGCTCTATGCACGATTCTGCCACGCAGCAACACATGTTTTAGAGTGAAACACGGTGGATACAAACTAATTTGGCTACTAGGCCCCACAATCTGGAAAACAGACTGAAAAACATCTGATCTAACGTGAGGTGCAGTGCCGTAATGTGAGTGCTCACCTCTGAGAACAAGAAGATCCTGTGAAATGAAAATAGACATTACACAAGCTAGGCAACTGCATCCAGCATGGGCCGAGTTTAGAGACTTTGTGCAACTGAAGCACTGGTGTCATCAGTAAAAAAATGACAACACAGATGGTCCTGCTGTCCACAGGGGAATCATCATACAGACTGTACTTGGTTTAAATATAGGATAACACTACAGTAATTATATTGGAAAAGTGGGAAGCAATTAATGACTCCAGCACTTTATGAGCAAAACTTACTTTTCACTTCATACCAAATAGCAGATCAGATGATGCATATGGAACATTTTAAGAAAGGTAAATCCCTTTCCCAACTAATAGAAAGCCTAATGGAATACATTAATTGAACATGTAAGTGGATAAATGAAAAAAAAACCTTAACAATACCAGTCTAATTGCACTACATTTACTATTTGAATATTTAAGAAATCTTTCACCTTGAGATATACATTGAGAAGCAAAAAAAAAAAAAAAAACAGTGTTGTGCACAGACACATACACACTGCATCAAAGAGGTAGACTTTTAAAGTCAATGGTGTTATTAAGCCAGGCTGTACTTCAAAACCATGGCAAAAAGAAAATAGTCACAGTCACAGACAAATTTTATCATGTACACAGCAATGTTCAAAGACTCGCAGCCATGTAATTTCGATCATTAAACATCATCAGATGCTGTATGCTAGAGCAAGAAGGGATTTATAGGACTAAGAAAAGTGAAACTTTGAATCAGGGCATAAAGCAGGGAAGTAAAATGTGCTTGCACAGATTTCCAATGCAATGTGCACTGCTGTTAGTTTTTCAATTAATGTATAAATGGTTGGTTGCCAGTTTAATATCTGCAAGTAAACAATAAAGAATTAAAGAGATCTTTTTTTTTTTCTTTTTTTTTTAAAGGTGATGCTTCTCCAGAGAGTGATGAAATGCAATGAATTCACTGACCCAATTTTCTAACATACAAGATATACAATAGATTAGACAAAGTTTTGAATAAATGTATGCCTTAGTGTGCACACTGGAAAGTATGATAAGTGTAATTAGGAACACTTCAAACATGCACATGTTAATCTGTGCAAAAGTAAAATAATGTAATATATGCTCTGTGATTGATACAAGTAAAAGCTTTTGTAGTCTGTCAGTTATGACAGAAAAATGAAATCTGTGCTGTGAAATCTGGTTGTTTTTTTAAGTCAAAAAAGCAAAAGCTCTTGTCATCATATTGTTTTACATTGTACTGTCTTGTAGATGTGAATGATAAACACTTTTTTTGTGTGAAGCCAATGTGGAGCTACAGTACACAAACATCTTGCATTGGAGTGATTGAACTGTCTCGACATCTGACTGCCACTGTCAGCCACAAGCCCTTTAAATTTTTAACCAAACCTTTTGTACTCCAAACCAGTAAAAAATTAATCACTACTCGACATGAGAAAGTTACTCACTCGTTTTCTTTTTTTTCTTTTGGCTGTGGCCATTAATAGCGCGTTCACTGATGCCCGGACAGCGTGTAATTCTTTTTGACTTTCCTTTCCATTTGCCTGGAGGATAGAGCAGTTTAAAAACATTTCTGCACACAGGAGCATGGCTAACAGGTAATCTGTCTAATTATGGCAAGGGAGGGGTTCCCCTATGAAATATTGAATAGCTTCCATAACCTTTGTTTCACCCTCCCTGTATACAAGCCTCTGAAACAGACACACTCTTTGCCAAGTAGCTCTGTGTGACACAGACCGTGTCCTAAAGCTCTGAGGTGCAGATGACCCAAGTTAGCTGGCTGAAAGAACTGTCTGCTGTGTCTGTTTACCAGTGTCATTTCATACCATAAAAAGAAAATGAAAACAGCTCTTAACATCCTATTAATCATATGAGATAATAAGATAATACACTTACAGGGGTGAGAAGGGTACAGGAACACCTAATATATAATGGAATTCAGTACAACAGCCCTGCAATAAAGTACAGTGTTTGTTGTTTCAGAGAGGTGTTGATTTAACTCAATGGCAATTCTTGAGTCTGTGTCATTTGATTGCATTACATTGTGATGATTTTATGTCATTCTGTCTGTCTTCAGTAAGCAAAAGGATTCAAAAACACTTCTTTGTCTCAGCAAAAATGAAACATTATAGGTTTCACAAAGGTCGTATGTAAGATGATTGTATTCAACTTTCGATTCCTCTCTGGTTATTTGACAATTTACATGAACTGCTGCAAGCTTATTCCAGTTTATGGTATAGCTTTGTTCAATATATATTTAATTTATGTTGAATGATCAGCTGAACTCAAATCTGGATGTCTACATAAAGAAAACATGTCTAACTAAAACACTCAATGTACTTGGATGAATTGTTATTAAATGACCTCTAATAACAATGCATACAATCCACCTCTACTTGTGCCTATAGCCTGGAGAGATGAATATTTTTAGGAAAAAGTCATTCTAAACTATAGTATTATTAGGTTGTTTAGGTACTTATTGGATAAATATTATAAATTCTACTGCCAGTTTAATAAATACAAGCTATTAAATCCCTCAGCATTGAAGAAGGTGAATTTTCCTACTTCTGAAAGGAGCTACAAATTGTACTGACACAAAACTGCACTAAGACAGACTGAAGTCATTGTTTAACATATGTACCTTCAATCACTGGGTAAGTTTGTTGATTTGAAAATATAGTAACTTCCACAGCAAGCTGAATGGTTGTACTATATACTAACTGTATATGTATTTTACACTTGAATGACATTACGCAATAGTAATTCAACTTGACACTAAGACAGCTTTGACATTTACTATTGTAAACAGCAGGTGTTGATATTTCATGTGAAAAAACCCATCTGGGAAATTATGTGTTTGGGTTTTTTTCTTCTTTTTTTCATTTCAGGCAGTGGCAACGGTGATATATAAAGGAAAAATGTGGTACTGTAGTTAACACAAACAGCAGTAAAGAATGTGGGGTGAAATGTTTGAGTGGTTGTCTGTCCTGAAACATGGCCACCTGTGATTATGTGTAATCACTTTGAAAAGAAACTGCTGACTTTCTATGCAGTGATTTTAGGTAATGCATTTGAAAAACACGGTGTTACTATGACTTGTTAACATGATCCAAAAAGTGAGAATACACCAAAAAAACTACAACTGTTTGTGTACTCTCACTTCATGATGACATAGCAAGTAGTGTTTTGCCTATAGCAAATATTGATCTCTTTCACAATAGAGAGAGAATTATTTTTAGTTTAGTTCTCGGTTCTCTATTATTTATTAAATGTTATCTATTCTCTTTTGTTAACATGTTTTATATTTCATATTGAGTGTTCTTTTTTACCATAGTCATGGTACAACTACAGCATTATTCAGTAGTCCTACAGTGTGTCCCGCAGTTACAGCTCCACTCATCTGGGGGAGGAGGAGTGGGTTGAGGGTGATGCTGGGGTTCAGGGGGATCAGGTGTAAGTATTTGACCGTGCACAAGGGGAGTCTTCCTTCCTGAGATAAATGGAGAAACCTGGTATCAGCAGGTCATGTGTAATAAGCATTCATGATTAATGTCTTTAAAGAAAAATCACCTGAGGGACGCTTTAAGCTGATCAGGAAACCAAGCTGTGATATGATGAATGCTCACTTTTGAGTAAAAGTACACACTCTGAATCCTTTGGCACATGGGAGACCTCCTTGCTTGCCTAATTGCCTCAGCATAAAAAGATGATTCATTTGATCTTTTTGATTTATTTTTCTAACTGAAACACATCAACTACGCGTTTTAAATCAACTTTTTTAATGATGTTTGACCAATATTGACATCTTACATTGATGAAAAGAGAGTGACTATATATGTGTGTGTTGCTTTATGCCATTTGAGTTTTGCAGCATGTTGATTTTTGTGTGCTTGGAGATTACTAAGCAGTCAAAAAACTGCAATTACCTCCAGCAAGCTGCTGTTTTTTTCTTTTTAGTCTTTATATAAACCACAACGGCTCATTCATTCTGGTTCTGAGTCATTCCTCAGGCTCAGTGTGGCATGACATAAACACATACATCATCCACAGAGCTCAGCTACTCTAAATACCTCTTTGGTGGTGCACCTTTGATAATGAGCAAAAACTCAAGTTCCCGACGCAATGTTCAGTGATAGTCAAATGAGATGAGAAAGATTATCTCTGAAAGCCAACATCCACTCGTTTGGGGAGTGATCAGCTTTCTGTTAATGTGCAAAAAGACACAGGGAGGGAGGATTGATGATGCTTTCTGTGTATAGTGAAGTTATACTGTTGAATGTATTGCTGACTATAATATAAGGTAGTGTACCAACCCTGTCTCCTAAAAATTACAGAAAATATGTTTTGAGAGACATGTAATGCCATCAAATGTTTTTTAAATAGACACATTTGCAAAATCAAAAGATTCATACAAAACATACTTACAAAACACTGAGTGACAAAGCTTTTCATTTGTACATTTCTACAGTAGCACGATTATGTTTTTTATATTTAGGTACTCAAAGGACTTGGCAAGGTTGGGGACAGATGGTGGTTGTGGTTAAATACTGAAGAAGATGGGAATATGTTTACTTTTCCAATATTTAACCAAAGTCTAACCATAGTTTAACCACAGTCTTTCCCTAACATTAACCAAAGTGTTGAGACTGTCCTCCCACAAATTACTGTAATTATTCAATTATAGCATTAGTGATTTCAGCAAATCCCCCAAAACAACATTTGTTTTAGAGGTACAACAATTAGTCAATTGATTGATTAGTTTGCCAACTATTAAATGAATTGCTAACTATTTTGATAATCGATCATTTTTTTAAGAAAAAAAGTCCAAATTCTTTGATTCCAGCTTCTCAGATGTGAATATTTTCTGGTTTCTTTAGTCCTCTATGAAAGTGAACTGAATATCTTTTAGTTGTGGACTGTTGGTCAGAACAAAAGAGGACATCATCTTGGGGCTTTGGGAAACAATGATCAACATTTTTCACCATTTTCTGACATTTTATGGACCAAACAACTAATTGATTAATCAAGAAAATAACCGACAGATTCATCAATAATGGAAGTAATTGTTAGTTGCAGCCCTAATTTGTTTACATTCAAGTGACAAATTAAATTATGGCTCTTTTTCATTGTGAGCAAAGCAGGAAGTAGTGTAATGTGTTAGAAGTCTGATCACCTAACTACGACTTCATTGTGGTACAATAATGTATCCAAAAAAAAAACGTTGCCAGTGAACCACAAAAAGGATCACATGCAAATTTCTAATTCCATGGCAACGTCGAACTATTGTTACTGCCTCTCTTCTGTGCACAAATTCAACAAATTCTGTTACATCCATTATATTGTAATGTCTCTCTCTCTCTCTCTCTCTCTCTCTCTCCCTCTCCCTCCCTCCCCCTTACATTTTCAAAAAGTAGGAAAAAAATGAAAAAGATATGTTGTTTGCTCATCTATTCCCATTTCTCAAAATGCCCGGCCTCCTGTTGGTTTGAGGGCTGGGGTTCTTTGACCACCACCATGGCTGCAATTCCTCCCACACAGGAGAGAATGGCATGACATTTACCAGAGCTGCAAGGCGGTAATACATTTTTTGAAATGGCAGGGCTGGAATATACAAGGCTGAAAGGACCCATGCTGGGCCCCACTGGGACTCCTTCACACAGCCTGCTAAGCCCATTCATATGGGGGCAGTAATTACAGGCATGGAGGCAAAGCCGAACTAATTCAAACAAGGTGTAAAGCATTCATAGACCAAATGTTGGTCAGTTTACTGTTGGAACACCCATTTAACCATAACCATTATGACTGAGATGTTTGTGACAGCTCCACTGATTTACAGTGACCACAGTGAACTCACTGTTCAAAATGATCAATTTCATTATGACTTCATCACCAGAGCTTTAATTTGGAGTGATTAATTACACACACGTATTCACATCCAACGCCATGGACCTTAGGAGGGAAGTTAATCAGAGACCGCACAGGAAACCACTCATATAATTGTGGATTTTGACATTTATTCTCACTGGCTATCAAACAAATTTACAGTTCTGCTTTGAAAACTCTCTCTATTGCACCACAAACCTGACAGATTGACACCTGTTACTGTGACCTGGCTCTTAACTCAAGCATAATGTTTCTACAATATCCAACTATAAAACAGCAACTTTTCCATTTCCCCATATCAACAGCACTACAGTGTGGATAAGAATGAGAGCCCTATTTCCATGGCGGCACAACAGCAAGCACAAGCAGCAAACATTTTGGTCTTTTCCAACAAGTCCTCCAGCACTTCAGAACAATACTTGACACTCCTGTTGGCAGGACATCATTTATCTTTGTCTTCCATTACATTACAAATTACTGTTGAAAAATAAATACATTTTATAATGTGACAATACTATGGTTAAGAATTGGTTAAGTATAGGCACAAAAACAATGTGGTTCGGTTTAGGAACAGATCATGGTTTGGGTTAGAATTATTACTTCATTAAGGTTAGGGGACATTCGTCATCATGGTTACAATAATTACTGCGTAGTTAAGGTTAGGGAATGACTGTGGTCACGGTTAAAAAAAAGACAACTTCACAACAACATAAAGGGGAGCTCCTGTTTTTTGCTTCAGTTGAACAACAAGAAAAAGTTACATGAAAATGTGTAAGTGTCCATCTTGGTTTTCTTACACATGTGCAGCTGGAGCACTAGTGTGTACAGTCCAGTCACAAATTTTGGGCTGCATGGACATCGGGGACCCTCACGGCAACACAGATGCAGTGACCATGAATTGCCCTTTATGGCTGATTATTACTATTTCTGTTGTCCACAGCTGATTAACCATGTATAAAAAGATTCATTAAATCCCTGCAGCCATATGAAGGCAGCAGGACAGATATGTGTGATAATTCTAAAGCTCAGTGCCATTACTGTGTTTGCCTTGATTAAAATACCTGAAAATCACACCAGGCTACTACTGTACACCTCTACTCACATCAGACTGGTCGGACATGACTCAGTATTCTGCGTGTTTGTTGGAGACATCAGACATCATTGCTTCCTTTCGAGCTTTCTCATGAGTAAAAGTGACATTTCATATTTTATTCCTTGAACGCAGCGCGGTACAAAAACTGTTGTGTCACTTCAATTACTAAATGACACCACTTGAGACGTGAAATACAGTCGGATTAAAACTGAAATTCAGTCAGATTGAACGCTCATATAAATGGACTTCACCAACATTTTTTATTACTTATTTCCTTAAGAAGCATCTTTGCATTTGTTGAGCTATAGTTGTCATGCTTCACTGTGATTGGCACAGCTATTTCAGAGCTATGAAATCACTATGTCACTAGCTGAGATTGTATTTATTAATCATCACATCCCCTACGATCTATTTTCCGCTGCACATACATGAAGCACAATAACAAGTGTGTTTGGAGACGCCCACACAATCCGTGCACCTACCACTTTGCGTTTGCGCGACTGAATATATTGCAGGCCTGACATTATTTGGATTCACATACATACTCGCATTTCCCTTCCACTGTGAAGTATATTTATTTCCATCAACAGATGTTTGTCCATGAAAATATTGTTGGTAGAACACTATTGGGAGCAGTAACCTCCAGCTCAAAGGCCATATTTTGTGAATTTAATTGGATGTCTTCACTGTAACATTGAGAAAGGTCTCTGCTGCAATACAAAGGAGGAACTAACAATACCTTTGCCCTTTCATTATTCCCATAAACAACACATTTGCTCTACAGTGACATGACAACTTTTGCAAACTCTGTGGATACCACACATAAGAGTGCTTAGCTGAGCTGAAATTGACAAATGGTAATTAATTAATAAATTGGTTTTGCTCCTTTGTCTGCTCTCTTGAATGCCTCCCAGTCTGTCTGTTTGACAGTTCATTTTGTTGTTTAAGCAATTTCAAATGTCTGAGACAGCAACCAAAAACATCATCTCAGTAGGGTGGCACTGAAGCAGTCATAATCAAAATCACATCTCAGCGTCTTTGATATGAAAGCTGACCCCCCTGTGAACATGGAAATCAATCTCTTTGACTGGCACAGAGCTGTTTTTTTTTTTTTTTTTCATTATTGCATTGCATTATTGGATTAGTGCATTATTATTTTCCAAGGACCTTCACTCTTTCTCAAGATTGCTTTTTAACTCTGTTTTAACTCCAGAACTATTTTATTTCATTTACTATTTATTTACTACTATTCTATTATTATTATTAAGTATTACTATTTTTTTATACTTCTTAATCTTTTATGCACTGTTCTTTTATCTATTCCTATGAAAAGCACTTTGAATTGCCTCTGTGTATGAAATGTGCTATATAAATAAACTTGCTTGCCGTCTTGCTTGCTTACTAGCACATATTTGTATTTGTGAAAAGCAAAAGTTTGTAATCTGTTCTTTTTCAGATGAAGGCCTCTGTGGTCTTTCTTTGAACAGTGTGTCAGCTGCAGAAGCCAGAGAGGAAGACTGAGGGTATGTGTGTAAAAGTATTTATGTGAGAGAATAGAAGGCAAGTGATCTAATGAAAGATTAATAATGATTGAGAAAGAGAGAAAAAAAAGAAACTTTCTCACAACTGCAAGTATTTTTGAGAAAAGTAACATTTTGACAACCCAAATATAATAACGTGTGGCTGTTTTATCATCCCCTCCTCATCTCATCTCACTGAGGCCCTCATTATTTTGTTGTATTCACTGAAATAAAGGTGTGGTATCATGTCCAAAAAAGCAGCAGATGGGAACAGATTTTTTTCCTCTTTCACTGTTTTGATATCCTCAGATAAAAAGTTACTTGATTTGAATTTTTATTACTAGTTTGAGGCGCACAAGTACACAGTTAGCTGTGTTTATCAAGAAATTAGAAAGTCCAAATCTACATGATACTGGAAATTAGACCCATGACCCACCCTGACACTTATCCTCTGCTGACAAATATAATCCTATCAGGTTCATTCTGTGGAGGTGTTGTCCATCCTAAATTATGCACTTAATGGATACAGTATAGAATTTCAGGTTCCTGTTGTTGCGGAGGTTGGAGGCCTTTAAAAGCAACTGTGAGCTAGTTATTCAGCACTGATCCCCTTCCTGGCTGTAATGAATCTTACCATGGGGTCTCTCTGAAAAGTAACCCAAAGGGTGACAGCTTCACAGGGAATCAGAGCAAAAATTTCTTGGTCATACAGCAGCAGCGATGTGTGTTGTAAACCTAAGATTGCACAAAAGTGACGTAAAACGGGCAATCTGTTAGTACTGGATTATGCAATAGTGAAGGATATTTGGCACATGATGTCATTAATGCAAATAATCGTCAATATAATGACCACACTGGTTAAATATATTTACTACAAAGTCTAAAAGTTTGTCTCAACCTTTCACCTGCTTAGAATACCTCAAGGGTCTGATTTATGATTCATTCATTTTCAGCCATTCATATGATGTCTGCTAAGTTGTGAAATTAAGTCTTCGTGGTTATTTGAACTATGTGGCATTAACTGAATTTATATATTAAAGGTCTCAGATTTGATATTGTATGCTAACTCAGATCATTAAAAAGTATTCATTCATAGCATAGGTCCTATTTATGTACTTTAATATTTTTTTCAAAATTGTTGCCATTCCAGTGTTACAAGTATCTTCCTCTAAGTTGGCTAAAAGGAGAAAAACACCTTAAATTTTAACAAAAAAAAAACAAAAAACGACGTATCATAAAACACAGGCTACTGCTGTAATGACGATTAAGAGGTTGTGTCCCTCTTGGATGCTGTGTGATATAGCATCACATAGAATCAAATATAATGAGCAGTAAAAAATTTTATTCTGTCAGAAAAATCATTCAGCATTGAGACCAGAGGTGCAGCATGAGATAATCCATAAAAAACACATGAAATGTTAATAGATTTAAATGATTGATGCAAAGATAATTGGAATGTCAGAATTGAAGAAGTGTAGACGAAAAGAGGTGTTTGGAATATAATAGTTGAGCTGGTGGCAGCGATTCAATCACATTATCGCAAAACGTGATGCAAAATTACTTGTCTTGATAGCACGAAATGATGAAAACTTGAAAATTCAAACTGCATTTCAGTTCTCTTCATTTTCTTTTTCACCCTGAGGCAATTACATAAAAAATGAAAGATGGATGGACGGATAATATGAGATGCTGTATCTCACTGTGTTGTAAATGCCATATAAAATAGTTTCTGGCAACCTTCAGTCAAATTCATGTGAAGAAGTTATTTCATTGTCAATGACAAAGTAATTGAAACATTTTGAGTACTTGAGCATAGCTTCCAACTATAACAAAATACAAGATATCTGGCCAAAAATCCTCCTGTTAATCAATGCACTGGCTTTTGAATATCGTAAAAGCAACACTTTTACTGTGATTTCTGCTGCAAATGCTTTAGTGGAGAAATAATTTCTATGCATATTATGTGAAATAATTAAAAAAAAACAGGTGTAAAAACTGTGGAATACTTATAGACTGTAATGTAGATGCTGCAGAGAAATCCTCTGACCCAAGCATGACCACCGAGGGTGGTGATGCTTCCTTGACAACAAAGAGCTCGACTCACAGAGGATGTATAATCTATAACCTATTCAATTGCCAGGGGTGAGGCAAATATCAACTCCCTAGTATTTAAATTAGCTTTGCTCCCAAGTCATTTGAATACAATAAATAGGTCAGGTGAAACTAAATTGATTGAGCCCATCCCATGGGCTGCTGCATGTACTGTAGCTCTGGTCTGGACCTCCACTTTTCTTTACAAAGAAGCTCTTAAGAAATTCACTTTTTAATTGAATTTGGTCACAGTTTAATACCAGTTCAGTACCTGATGATTTGATCCGGCTTTGAGCAGATTTAAAGCAAGGTAAATGTTCTAAAACTATGGGATTGAGCTGTGTGGAGGATTAAATGGGTAAACAAGCACCTTCCCTGCTATTTTAACCTTTAAAGGCCCTGAAAACCTATTTTGTCAATTTGTTTCTTACCACTAGTGATGGTATCCTACAATAATACACTATAATCTGACCAGTTTTGGTTATTTCACATGAGAGATTTCTGTATTTCTTTTCTGTTTTTCCCTCTGTGGTCTTCTCACTGGTTTGAAGTAGGTGGAGCTTAGTTGGAAATAGATGATGTCACATACTCCCATGCACCAATCAAGACATAGCAAACATTTTTATCTGAATATGATTGGGTTGTTTGGTTACGTTTCCAGTGACTGTCAATCAAACCTGATGAAATCACACACACACAGTCCTGAAGACACAGATTGTCTGAATTTTTGAGTTTCAAACTAAATACTGAGGGTACTCTTCTTCTGAGCTCTACCCTGTGATTAATTAATGTTTACTTAGTCATAAATATTTAATGTTATGGAGAAAACCAGGTTTTCAGGGGCTTTAAAACTGATCAATGCACAGCAGTTCATGTGTGCTTCACTTTGCCTGAGCTCATAATAGTGTGCGGCTCCTCCATTAATATAAGAACAATGGGAGACAAAACATGACTAGAAGAGGTACCTCCAAAAAAAAAAATAGAGGAAAAAACGATTGATGCCGCAAAAACAGCTCTGACATGCATGTAGCAAGAAGTTACTGTCAATCACAGAGCAAAATGCCTCCTTGAACAAATTGCAATTCTTGTCACGTCACGCTTCTTGTACTGTACAAGAACACTGCAGAGCAGAGCGGCAGGCCGCGCAGGGGTGTCCTACTTTAATAAATGAGCTGAAGCTCATATGCTTGCAAAGAAATCATTTGCTCCAGAGCATTAGAACTGCAAATGTCCTTATGTAACTACACAATGTTGTGACAAGGTAAATTTGAGACACATTATCAGGTTCAAGGCAGCATTTTAAATCACTTATAATTTCTTAATATCCATCATATTTTCTGAGTATATACTCATGGGTACCTCAAGATTGCCTTCAGTTTTGCTACCAAATACAATTTCCGCAAATAATCTTTGACATTTCATGAGATCACCGCTGACTTTGAGAGGGACTAACAGAGACGTAGCTCCTTCCCATATGGGTTGTTATTGACTGGTGCTTCTATATATCTAAATAGAGTTAATGACTTTTACACAAACCTGTAATGTGTAAAGGGCAGCATGCAGATGGTCTGATGGAAATTGATGACAGGTTTAGGAGTCATTAGTAACGATACTGTCTGGCAGCAGAAGTGCTGAAGAGTGGCCCTGTGAGGGTGATCTGCTGTACTGGCTGCCTCCAAGCCTTCAGGAAACAACATGTGGCAGAGACCTCCTGTGAAATTCGATGCATTAAGGCATCAATATGTCGTAATTGTCTGCTCTTCCAGTTCAAAAGCTCAGAAAGTATGATCAGTGCTGGTTGTTGAGCAGTATTTTCACAACACCAAAACTATTACTGGCCCTGCTGCGGTGCAATCTTAGTCTATCCAGAGGGTGACCATTTGGGAATTGCAGGAACACAAATAAGCTGTAAAATTACGTTCCATATATTTGCTTAGATCTTGTCTTGATTCAACTCTGAATTGCTTTGTGGAAGAGTTTTCTAGCAACAATAACAATTAGTTTTTACAGTTGAGCTGTTCAGAGATTTGTTGTTATGTTTTCCTTGACTGTTTTAAAGACTTCACTTGATGTTATGGCTCCATTCTAGAGACATTTTGTTGAGGGACTTTATGGCCCTCAAAGCAAATAATCGTTTAAATTCAATTAAGACTATGAAATGGCATGGTTGAAAACAGTCCCTTTAAAGCTTTGTTTTTGTGCAGTTTTGACCCATGTACAATGACTATATCCAGCACAGTATCTATATTGCACATTAGTGATTGAAGGTATACTCTTCAGTATATTTGCAGTGAATAAAATGGAATCATTAGCACAAAGCTCAACAAAATGAGGAAAAAAATAATAATGGGATGAACCCACTGTGCTTCTGCCCATCAGAGAATTTCATAATTAGCAATTAGTGGTCATTGTATTATGGTTGGTGAAACTCAAATCTGGCTGAAGTGTCTACACTCATTTACCTATCCTGAGGCATTGCAAATAAAATATCCCACTGGATTCAGACATGATTAATGTCTGTCGCAAGAAGGGCTGCAATGGCAGATTAGGCATGATTATGAGTGGGCTCATTTATTTTCAACATGTCATTATCTTTTACAACATTGACTAAGCAAATGGCCAGAGTGTGTTTATGGCTATGAATGTAAGCTGTGTTTCCCCGCTCATTAATAGTTTGCCAAAAAAAAAAAAAAGTTGATGAAGAGAAATGAAACAAGGATTTTCGTTATTTGCTTTATACACAGATACATTAAAGTGTTTAAATATTATAAATGAGTTTTTGTTATGAATTAAGCCTATATAAACATTTCCATATATTAGATATTCATACATCAAGAGTTACAATTAAGTTTATAAGCCATAATAATATTTCATGGCACTCAATAGAGCAATCTGGTAATGTTCTGTCTCACCAAAATTATTATTCACTGATTTAAAAATGTAAAAATGATCAAAGTGAGATCTTAATACAGGAGCTATTAACACTAGAAATTCAAAAAGCTGAAAATTAAAAAAAAAATTAAATTATCCTCACCACAAGTACATGAAAATTATGTATTTTGGAGGTAAGAAAAAAACAACAAAGTTATAAATATAGTAGTATACTAGACAATAAAATTAAGAAATTGAGTCCAATCTTCACCTTGAAAACTCTATTCACCCCCTTTAATTCTGCCTCACTCATTGCGCCCCTGATACAACAATATGATTATCAAACATCTTGTATCTTGTCCTCATTAATTCTTATGTTTTCACATTGTCTTCAAAAACATAATTATGAAAACAAAAATGTTCAACAGCTTTTTTTTCCTGTATTACTAGGTGTCTTGTCATTTGACCATTCTGATAAATTTTGATGAGCCTGTTGAGTAAATGTGAATAATTAATAACTGTTTTCCAATGGCTTGATTGTCACAAACCAAGACAAACAGAGTGGAATAGAGTCATAAAACATTTACTAGAGTGTTGGCCTGAAAATTATGACTTCCAAAGTCATTTTTACATGGATGCGGGTGTCCTCATCCTGACCAAGTATTTGACCATGAACACAAAGGTAAGGGGCACCACATAAGAAGAGCTTTGACAAAATGTGTCATGCTGTTGTTTTTTTTTTCTTACAGCAGCTGAAGAATGTCGACCAGATACCATCATGGATTTCGGGCCTCTTAAAGTAAGCCAAGAAGCCTTCAGGTCAAGGTTTGAAGAGACTTTTCTCCAGCAAACTTAAGCCTTCACTTTGCTCCAGATATTTTTTCTAGTCTGTACTACAAAATATTTTACAGTGACTGTATTTTGGTGTAGTTGTAAACACTTCTGCAGCTGTTCCTCTGAGCATCTCACACTCAATCAATGTTGCAACACAAACAATGAGCTTTCAGTTGCAATAAATGTCAGCCGCATAATAACAATATCAGCACAATTGCTCCCAGACTGTATCGGTATGATCTGATTACACACAGTTTTATTTTATTTTTCATATGAGCTAAATTGCACTCATATTTAATGTCTTCATTTTTAAATGTGGATGTTTAGAAACCAAAAATACAGGAAAATGATTCTATCCCATTGATTTGGATGGCCAGGTATCTTTTCTTCTCTTTTTCCCCCATAACCCAATTATTCATGGTACAACTTGGATGATCGTAGAGTTAAATCTCACCCTTTACATCATGATGACTTGGTGCCATCTACTGTTAATAAAGAGATTATATTGCCTGGGGATGTTGTGCATTTGAGAAACAATTTAGGATGGGGCAACTCAGATTTTAAATAATATATTTTAAGGTATTCTGTGATTTTCTTCTTACAGCCTTCTTTTGTTAAATGTGTATTTTTACAATAGTCCAAAACAAATCACCATTTCTCTCTGACACTGGGAATATCCTTTTACAGAAAAAGAAAATCTACCATTTTGCTTACTGTGTGATCCATTTACAGAAAGACAAAAACAAAAAAAGATGACATGAATCTGATCTCATTTATTAAATTAACATTAAAATAACTTGTATGACTGATGTGTTTCCGTTTTAAAATTTAGTTAAAAAAAATGCTGGACAATACTGAAGGCAAGCCTCATGTTTGTCTGTGCCACAAACAACTCACAATGCAGCACAGGCCTACTGTATAAATACAATTTGTACAGATGATCCCTCCTCAGAATTTCAACATGGCACCTCCTTCAATGAGTGTGTGTTGCTACCACGGACAAGCTGGATTGTGGGAGTTAGGTATTCATTAGCATATCAGTGACACAGATTAACATACATTAACATACATTACAGCTGAATTAATCATGGCATGTAGTATAACTTGGAGAGGCATCTGAAAACAGTCTGCTCTGAAGTCGATTCAAGGAAGAAAGCTCACTGTTTTTTGCATAGTTATCTCATGCAGCTCAAATTAGCTCATACAGTACAGCACGTACAGTAGCAGCCTATGATATGGGCTCCTGCATACAGTGTATTCATTGATTTTTCATATTTAGCCTCTTCTGTTTCCTTGTTGTGGCTGCTTTTCTCATTAGCGATGGATTTGCTTGTAATGTAGTCGTACATTTTTTTATGGAGTTATTTTACATTGATTAATGATGCTATTATATATAACCTACAGTATGGCTCATCTATGTCTGTATCTCAAGACAATATGAAAGATTGTCTTTAAATTGATCTCTTAATGACATTTCCATCTATTCACGGAGACCAAAGGACAGCTACTTGGCAACAGCTACTCGTCACAGCTGCTGCTGGTTAGTCTCAGTTAGCATTCTTTGGTTTAGTGCAAAGCCTCTCAACCTTGATGGCACGCAATGTAGCATCATTTGATTTGCAAACAGAGAGATTTCTAAGAATGATCTTTCACTTAATAGCTTTGAAATGAGTAATTCAAGCTGTGTCGATGCTCTTGAAAATAGAGCGTGTGCCATACTTAAATTAACATGACAACTTCTCTAATTGAGGGAATTGGTCATGAGAATTTTGAGACCTGAAAATGGGATCATGACCTAAAAATTGCATCCTTCATAAATTTAAATAAAAGAATCTACATGACCGTCTCTTCTCTTGAGGGCAGAGAAGTTATGGACATTGAATCAGGACATGTTTTTTCATGAATAACATATCAATCATCCAAAAGTCCTGCTGCAGCCACAAATCTAAACCTCTCTCAGCCGCGGTGGAGCAAATCCACGAAATGAATTGATAAATAAAGTGAAGAAGTCTCAAAGTGGGGGGATTAAACTAACACATCAAATGTCACTGATTCCATTATCAGCATTTTGGTCATGGCTACTTTTGCTGTTTGCTATCTCAGTGGAACACACAGCTGGGGTCCTATCTAGCCATGAACACAGATCCCGCCTTGGGCCCAGGTAGCACATTATGTGGCAGCGCTCTTGGAGATGAACACTAAGCAGATAATGTCATTCCTTCCAATACTCATCATTAACTCCTGACTGCCAGGCATATTGTTACAGCCCTTATTGCGGCAAGGCCATATCATTGGTAGTATGACTCAGGTCCTGACCGCCTGTTCCACTCAGTTAAGAGTAATACGAATAGTTTCCTTTTAAACACTACTTAAATGGCCCTCAAAGTGCTCTTAAAATTGTAATGTAATGAAAGAGCCATGCATGAAACTGGAATGCAAGTGCCCGAGCAGCTAGTATCACTTGAAAAGGACCATTTAAAAGGTAAGCTGCAGCATTTGATGGGCAGCTTCCGCTCTATATTGCAATGTGGAAAGGGGCTGACAACTTAAATTATATGGTTATTACACCAGTCCAGTCTGGCTCTATGGACCTGCTGACACATCCACAATAAACATGACCCATCACACACCAAGCTTTTTGCCAGTCAAGAGCATGGGCATAATGAAAAGCAACTGCTGTTTTACCATACTGACTATCTAGTGTTGGTAACACATGCTCTCAAGCCCTCCTTTCTTCCCTTCCTCCAGCAAAGTTTCGGCCAATCTAAGCACAGCAACATTAATAGGGTGACATATTGTTTTAACTTAAGAAATGTCAGGTTACAATATGTGTTAATCAGTCAGAACAAATGAGTCAGCTTACATTCCCAGTACTTTGATCAATACAAACTCTTGTGCTGTACGCATTTAAAGACAATGCAAGCAATAAACTTTAAACTTAAAGCATTTACTGAATGTCCAGTCTGGTAAAAGAAGTTAACGTTTAAATAAGTGCCCAAAATAATATAAATTCAGAGAACATAAGCACAAGTTTACATTTTTATTCATAGCTTTCTATTAAAGACTTTTAGTTCTAAATATCTAAATATGAACCCTGTTTAATAGATGTTTCAAGTAAAGAATTAATTGGTCTTGTATGCTACGTTTTCTTCAAGTGTGCTTGAACGCCCAGTTACTGGAGGAGATTCAACATAAGAAAAGTAAGTAAAAGTAAAAAGTAAACCCTTCCACTAACAGACACTGACACAGAGTGGACAAGGTCCCTCTAATGCTTCTTCTGCTTAATAAATAATTCACAACCACTGATATAATTGCAGTTTTTAAAATAATTAATTTATAATAATTGATGACCTGAAGCGCCATGTCAAACTATTAGCCAGGTGAATTGAAACACCTTTGCTGCCGAGCGCAGTGCAGCATTGTGGACCGAATTTATCTCTTCCTGCTGAATAATTATTTCTGAAAATGCTGACTTCAACACACAGCAGCCACAAGCAGTAATCAACTGTGTATGTACTGTAGACACGGCTAAAATTCTACATCCAATTTGCAAAATATTGTTATAACCTTGAGTTCACATGTGAAACTTAATTATCAATCATCAAAAGTTATAAGTTGAAAATTACTCATTGAAACATAAAATGCTGTATGATTAGTTATTTTGTAAAGACAGTGGACATCTCCTTTAGGAACAACACAGCTGTTTTAAGAAGATAGCTAAATTCTTTTAGATAGCTTTCTGAAGGGAATTGCAACTCAACCTGAGGTAATGATTTTTTTTCCTTTAATGCCAAAGCAGATACAGACATTTTGGAACCAAACCCTTCATTTCATTATTCAGATCCACATCTAGATAAAACGAATCAGATGCATGCATGAGAACACAAATATCCATCTGTACATTTGTTCACTGTGGTTTAGCAGTGGATCTATGGGAAACTCAAAAAAAAATGCTAGAGGTGAAGGGATTTCCTGTTGTTTTTTTTTTTTTTTTGAGCATTTTCTTCCTCAGAAGTCTATGCATGTCCCCGCTGGAATGGGTTTTTAGAGCATGACTTTGGGCCAAACAGTATATTTACAGGCCAAAGCATTATTAAAACATGAAATCTATACACACTACTAATACTGAAAAGCTGTGTCAAACTGTCTGACTATAAAGGTGTACTTTTACAGTTATTCTCTCAAAGCAGATAAATAATTTCACTGGAGGAACGTGGCAGGTTTGTGTTCAGAAAATAGTTGCATTTCCTCTGCTCATTTTTGTTAGAGTGTTTTCATATTTATCACTGAAAGTGATAGTCACTTCTGAGGTTTTTACTATCAGTGTTGATATTCAGAAGGATGATTTGGTTTTCTGAGATAATGCTTTATCGATGCCAATACCCATCTTGATACATCTCAACAGATCCTTTCATGAGATACTGTGAAATATGGCTTTTGCTATAGCTGATGTGTACACTTCTAACATTGTGGATGGAATCTAGGGTGTTTTGAGCTACTCCGCTTCCTTAGGGGAACGATTTATACATCACACAATGCCAGAACCAGAAGAAGGCCTGACAGTCTAAGAAATGGGAATGTCAGATATCTGACTGAGGTTTTTATGCCAGTTTTCTGGTTGTATTGAGTTCCGTGGTTTGAGCCAGGGAATACTGAGACCGTGGAGAGATTCAATACAGACATTTTGTTGGTGTTCTCAGAGAGGTCCGTTTGACATTTTGACACTGCTTCTATTAGTTTTGTCTCCACCGCTGGCTTGTCAGTCAAAATTAAAGTGATACTGAAATCTCAGGTCTGAATATCTAAAAACGGGTTATTAATCATGTGTGAAGGTCCTTCAATTAATCAGCAGACCATGGACATTTATAAAATTACAAATTAAACAAAAAAATTCAAGATCCAAATGAATGATTTTTACACAATAGCAGTGTTCTTGGTGAGATAAGAAGATAAACAGTTTCAGGTAAATCAATAACATTAAGTATTATTTTTATGGGAAAGAGATGCGACACAGAAGCTGCAGAAAAAAAACAATAAAGACCAGTTACCAAATTGTTTGATCATAACAAAATGTCCTGTGATCTTTCAAGAAGTCTGAGAGCTTGTAAATTCTTTGTTACGATACATCTAAACATTCCCACATAACTTTATCATGTTCCTGCTGTTAGTGATTCCACTACAGTACGAGTACACTACAGTACAGTACGAGCCTCTGCAGAACGACCTTGCAGTCTCTCAAAGCCAGTGCGGGGAAATGGGGGGAAGGTGCTCATGATGGTGCAGAGTGGCTGAAATTACATGCAAGGCCACCATTCTAAAGCATTTAACAAAAGGGCCATCCAGTGGCTAAGCATGGCATTGAAATGACAGTCTTGCCCTTGCATTGTTTGATACGTCACAAGACGGCAATGCAGTACCTCTTTAGCTCCTAGAGGTCACGGAGGATGGATGCACCACTAATCTCTGACACTCACTCTGGGACGGGGGGAAAAATCGACACAAACTGGGGCTTTAGATAACTTTGCTATCCACCAGTGACCTCAAATGTGAAAACATCTCTGGGCCCGCTGTGCTCTGTCAACCAAATCCTTCTTACTGCTTGGTGACTTCAGACAAGGAGACGTTCCCCGCCCCACAAGGATAAATCCCGGCCAAGAACCGACTATATATTAATCTGATACTGTCTTTTTTATTGTTTGGGGAATAATGCAGTGGAAAGCAATGATTGATCGGAGGGCTTGAGAGACTTTTATATTGTCAAATCGGTCCATTTAGAGATCTGTGGATGTTTCTCCGGGGGCATGATCTCACAAATCCAAAGAACAAAAGTGTCATCGTCTACAAGTGTTCTTGAGTGCTTCTTCACAGCACTTAAGAACAAAAAGTACAAACACATGAACCTTGCTAACTCACTGTTAACTCTATTAATAAAAATGATTGATCATCTGATTTACATGCCTTTTTCCTCAATAATTCCTCACAATTTATTAGTACTCAGACCCTTTTTAACAGTTTTGGTAACATGCAGATTTACTACAGTTTCCCTCAAACTGAGCCCACATATAGTGGCCGTATAGACTCCAGTAGATGGATAAATAGTGCTCAGGCTGCATCTGCCACTGCACCCCAAGCGGGAATATTATCAAGGAGGTTTGTGGTTTTATTGATTTCAAGACTGCAATCATCCCCATCTGATGTAGTGGGCTGAGGGAGGATAAGTGAGGCTCCACAGTCTGTGGATCTGCTTTGTTTGACAGTGGGGCAAGTTTGAGATAACTTCAGAAATGGTAATCTACCAAGTGAATGTAATGGGTTATTTCCCAAAACTGCTGGCAGCCACATCCATGCTACTTTGTTCTCAACAGTTGTCTGAAACTGTGTCTAATTACACTATGTACGTATAGTACGAGGTAGAAACCTGCCGGGGTTCCCCTATTTGATCTACAGTATTTATTTGGCCTTAAACTTAAAATGTATGATTTTTTTTTTCTTAAATGTCTAAAATCTTGGTTCCTACTTAAATTCAGTAATTAGTATTCTGTTTTAAATTGGTTTATATTTTCTTTTTTTGCTTTTGTCTAACAGAGCACATTCGCAAGATGACCCCCATTTCAATACTCTAAAGTACAAAACATCTCTAATGGCCCTCACTGGAAATTATCTCTGTACAAGTCTCTAATGGTGCTGTCAGGAGTGAGTTTCAAACCATTAAGCAATTTGCGGTGAATCAGGGCACACGGAAATAAATTGAATTCACACTTGCTGTGGTTGAAAGTTCTCAAGACAGATGGAGAAGAATATGTTTGCGCTGTTTTTCTGAAAGAATAGGCTCAGGGAAACCAACACACTACCATATTTGGTTTTTTAAAGATCTAATGAATGATGATGTTAACTTCAATGCCCTTTCCTCTTTTTAACCTGCCATGACAGCATAGACATTTCAATCAACTATGCAAATACTAAAAGAAAAAGAAGGGAAAAAATCCATTTTCTCTCTTTATCCTTCATTCATCATGTGTGTATTTAGGTTTTAGGTCATATTTAATACTAAAAATGTTCCACAAAAGCCCTCAAAACTTTTGGCACATTGACATCTTAATGATTGAAGGGAGTTTATATAAAGGCTACATGGCATCCACCACAAAAATAAACATGATGAATTAATCAGTTGTGCTTTAATGGATATGTATTTATGGAGCTGGATTCTAATGCTTGCTATGTCTATGTGCTGTGTCGTGCCAGACCTCAATCCACAAACCTCTGGGAGCTGCTCATCACTGTTCTTACTGTTTGTCAGTGGCACAAAAAGAAAACGCTTTGGACCGTTCTCTGAATAGCACCCTAATTTTCACTCAGGAAAATAACTATATTAAATTCTACTAAAGAAGTGACCACACACACAAAAAACAACATTTATCAAATCATTCAAAGATGACAAGTCTCATTTCCTGATGCAGGTTTTTTACGTATAGACAAATTTCCTCTGAATAACTCTATCAACTTTATTATTTTGTGCTCTCAATATTAAACCCTATTTTTGGTCGTCAAACTATATTTTGGTAACCAAAGCAAAATATTAATAATACATTACAGTAACAATTCAACTGGAACACATTTTATTCAACTATTTTCATCACTTATTACTCAAAATACAACTCTTCATAGTCTGTTAAGCACAAATATAGGTTTATTTTTAAGCTATTTAGTGAAGCAACCCTGTGCATGCATTCCTTTTTTTTTTAAGTGATTATTTAAATTGAGCCATTCCAATTAGCACTTTAAAACAATTAGATGAAATTTAAGCTTTTGGTCTGGAAATGTTTCAGCACATATCCATTAAGGAAAAAGGTTTAGTTATCAATTTTCTGTTTTTAAACATATAGGTTAATTTTCTTAATTAATCTGAACACATCATTTACTTCAGAAGAAAAAAAGACAAATATATACTATGAAAAGTTACTATGGTACCAATAAATTACATACAGGCTAGCTTTTTTTTGCAAGAAATATTCTGATTTTAAGGTGCCCATCCCTTTACTAAAATCACATGCACGGACACACGCACACACACAGACACACGCACACACACAGACACACACACACACACACACACACACACACACACTCAGCTACAGAACTTAGACAGTTCGTCATCATCAACTATCAACAACACAGTACAGTAAGAGCAGCCCTAAGGTCCTGGCTGCATTTTATCTCCCTATTAAAGATCTTGGAATCAGCTCTTCACTAGTGATGAACTTCAAAAACTAACAGTCGTCACCCAGCTTGGTGACAATATCACCAGTCAGCACAAATAATCAATCATGTCTGCTGCAATAACATTGAAAGGAAGTGCCTCCGATTTATCTTTATTAAATCAATAGGGATTTGATAGCCTTACCTGCAGTGGAGTGCTTTGCCCAGTGTTGGAGCTGTAAGTGTCTAGTGCATTGGGACAGGGGGAGATCTCTGGTTCACTTGTTGTTTGTCGGGGATGGGGTAGTTTGCTGTGTGGCTGGAAGCGACATTCCTAAGGGCCCACTGTGAATAGAGGTCAGGATAATAGACACAGTCATACAACAAAGACTGATAATCCTGTCTCGCCCCACAGCTCCCATGTTGCAATCAGACATTTTAAGGGCAGTTAAGTTGCAGCGAGGGGCGGCTGAATGAACTGCGGTTAGAAAAGACTCCCAAGCTCCCATTATGGACAGTAACCGGTGTCAATTCGCAGCAATTAGACCACTCAGATGTGTCAGTAGACAGGCCTCAAATTAATAAATAAATAACGTCGACCACAAGTGCTCGCTGATATAGCCTTTTGAGTCATTCGAGTCTCCCAGTGGTCTATTTCAGTGCAGAACACTTAGTCCTTCAAAAAGTGACGAGGTGTACCTCCTTCTCCCCACTTATCCTGGATGACCTTTGAGTGAAAATAGTACTTAGTGAGCGAGTTGCTTAAATCCATTTCCACTAGCCATCCAAAACATTTGTTTAAAGTGGCACAGATCATTTAATGCTGGTTTATTATCAGTTTGAACTGCTGACACAAAATAAAGAAAAAAAAAAAAAGAAAACAGTAAGCAAAACCATGACTCTTTTCATTCCTGGGCTAAATGAGTCAAATATCGCGAGCCATAAATAGTGTGAGCCATAACTTGAGGAGCTTACACTGTAAAAGTGAAGATAATCAATAAATTAAAGCTGAGGTTACCTACATAATGTATATCTCCCAGCTGATACTGAAAGTTGTGGAAATGTTTGGACCAAGGTTGTTGCCTTAGGCCTTAGGGTAAAAAGGAGAAAAAGAGTAGCTTCAGGTTCACTACTGTGTTACTTCTATAAAACAATGTATCTTGAGGATCATCATAGTCTGGGGGATGTAACCTCAAAGATAGGTCTGTGTATTTGTGTCACTATTCGTTTTGTGTAAAGTCCTTTAAATATGGGTGAGATACTTCTGTAAGTGTGTTTGACTTTTTGGCTTTACAGAAGTCCTCATAAACGATTTGGTAGAGGGGATAAGGTGCTACTTTTGAAGATTATTTTCTGTGAGAATGCAAAGTGTTGGCCTGACAAAACGTTTGAAATTTAATGATGCATAGTGAACTATGATGAAAATAGTGGAAAAAAAGACATCGTCCTGTTTATAGATACTTTTGTCTCATGTCTCATTTCGTGACCTCTTCCAGAAGAATAAAGCAAAAGAAGACAAAGCAGAGCCTCTGAATTTGACTGGGAGCACTCAATCAAGAAGAAGTCATTACCTCAGAATGAGAGCTAGCTACGCTGTGCTGCCCAACTTCAACTGAATACCCCACCTTTCAACAATGCATAAATAACGTGCCAAATGTCTTTGATCTGTTGGAGGCGATAACCTCACAAGCATGTGGACACCTTCCACTGATAGAAGAGCTCTGCCCTGTCCAAATATGTGTCAACAACCATCACTCTCAGAGAAATGTACTGAGGAGGAAAAGGTAAATCAAAAGAAAGCTCAAGATGGACAAAGGCAAAAAAAAAAAAAAAAAAAAAACATGTTCACTGTGATTTCAGATAATGAAATAAAATGGTGATTTGGGAAAGAAACTGACAGTTATTTTCATTATCAATTAATCTGGTGATTATCCTTTTGAGTCATCGCTTAATCATTTGGCTTTTATAAAATAGTGAAACATGTTCAAGCCAAACAGCCCAAAGAAGTATTTAATTTAATTAATAAACATTTTAGACTAAGAGAACCAGCAAAAATTTATATATGGGAAGAATTTGTGTTTAAAGTGGCCTAAATGATTAATTATTAAAATTGTTGCTGGTTAATTTTCTGTTGAATTTTTTTTTTTACTTTTTTTTTACATTTCTAATTGTGACTTTATAAAGTTTAGATGTTTAATTTTTATTTTGATGCATTTGTAAAAAGCATTTCTTTTATCTAAATTCATTGATTTCTTGAAAATAGAGAGAAGACATTTCATTTGGAGAGTAGCCTAATTTTTGGAAAGTAATACCATTACTATCACATTTGAATTAGATCAGTGGTAAGTGTAATATTTTTTTTTCTCAGCAGAAAAGAAGAAACATTAATGACAGCTGTCAGCGGCTTTTCAGTGGTCGGAGTGGACACTTCAGATTGTAACTCCCCCCCAAGAAATCACAGAAGCCGGTAAAAGCCCACTTCTGTGTCAGAAGGGCAGATTGGGTGACTGTTCCTGGACAGTCAGGACCCTGACACAGCTGAAAAGGGAAAAAATAACACAGTAAAGTGAGCACACAAAGCACTCCTCTGAGAGGTCAAAGCAAAGACAAGTCCCCCTTTCAGACAGAAAGAAAAATAAAAGCCTGTGACTTTCAACATGCTTGCTTTAACCAAAGTGCCCAAACCGTGTGAAATGAAGGGTCACCATGTAATAATGGTGATATTAAAAACTGTTATAATTGCCTCTCATTTCCATTTCAAATTTAAGCTGTGAAAATACGACCGGTAATGGCCAGGCCCTCACAGAGGCAATTTATTTAATCCTTATTCACTGCTGTGAAGTGGTGAGGAAAGTGAACACAAAGACTGCATGAGGCAATATTGGACACTGTTTTTGCTTCATACCTTGTTTTTTTTTTTAATATTTCATGATACAGATACTCAGCTTTTAAGGTCCAAAGCTATGCAGCAGAATATATTGTATAACTGTTAGGAGGTCCAGTAAAATGTCTACAAGAGCAAATGCATCTTTAGTTCTTTCTTTATTGCAGTGAATGAGGCTGAAAACAAGTTGGGTCTAGCCCAGGGAACTTATTAGCAGAGCCTCCCTGGTGGGTGAACTTCCAGGGAAAAAGGAAGAGAGGCTCTTCTTTCAGGGTCGACTGTAATGCCATGAGCATCCTCTGCTGGTAAAGAAATACTTCAAACGCCCATCCCCTAATGAAATACACCAGAGAGGCACTATACTAATTAATACACAACCTGCATGAATAACCCATGTGTGTATACTCAGTGTTCAATCTTACAATATAATCATATCATGCATTGCAGAATACATTAACAAACACATACACACAGGGGAATAATGGGTTCAACTGCAGTCAACATCATGACATATGCAGATGACAGTGTGTAAAACATCTGTCTATTTTTATGCAGTTTTCTCTTTTTTAAAATGAACACTGGCTCTGCAGAGGCAGGGGAAATAAAACCAGGCATTATGTATGAGCCCTTAATTTTGGATGTGCTAATAGAGTATATAAAGTGCTTGAGACCACATTGCTCCAACTTGGGTTATTTGGGGTTTCTCCTTGTATTGAAACATTGTATGGATCTATACTGATTCATTATATTAAACAAATAACCAGGAATCCTATGAAATTTTGCATCGCTGTCAAATTAAAAGACATGTTTGTAAATCTAAAGTGCACACTGTATCATAGGTCACAATTATTTAATCACCAAAAATTTAAGGGATTCTCATCAAAAATGTTTGTTTATAAATATCCGCCGCTATATCGTGATCAGATTATTTTAAACTCTAAAAAGTTGATATCCTTATTGGCCTCAAAAATCCAGTATTTGTTGGGCTATAATTTGGAGAATTCACCCAACACCAATACGTAGTACGCTACAATAATGCAACATGTGGCAAAAATAATGCAATAACGCCATGCACTAAGTGGTCTGCTTTCCATACAAACCAAATGTCCCAAACTGTTCAAAGCAGGAACGAACTGCTGTTTTCATGCACAGTGAAAGTCAACCTCCAGCTCATAACAGCTTTGTGAGAAGTCATAACTTTACAAAAATACAATCTTTCAAAAGCCCTCTGTTTTAATATTTCATTAAAAAGTAGTGAACAAAATAAAAAAATAAAAACAAACTAAAAAAAGAAAAAGGCTGTTGTTTGTGTTTTGGGCAAACAACAGGTCAAATTGAACTGAAACCCAAAAACAAGAACAGGAAAAACTTTGAGTCTTGCAGCTGCCATAAAATATACAGTACTGTATTTCCAGGATCCATGGAAAAGCTGCTTGAGCCGCAAAACAGATTGCTGGGCCTATGAAAAACCACCATGTGGGTACAATAATAACTCATTGTCCACAAATACATGGGCTGCAGCAGTAATCTTCAGATCTGCTCAGTGAGGAAATATAGATATTTGTAAAAGCACTGAAGGGATTAGGCAGGGTTTTCTACCTCCTGCGGTACATGGCCTGAGTCATGCTGAGAACACCAGGAGCTCTGTGGAAGTCTGTTAAGGACGGAGAGGATTTGACCTAGCTGCTGTATTATTCTGATATGACCCAAACAAAGCCATCACCAGCATGGGACCAGTGCAGGGGGTGCAGTCTGTTTCTGTCACTTATCCTCCCTCTTTACAATGAAGAACAGATATATTGACTTACTAGAATTTACAGGAATGTCTGTTACATTAGGAAAGCATTTTGTGAATAATAAATATATTTACAAGTAAAGAATATGCTTTAATTGATGCAGCATGATTGATTTTGATGGTAGTGGTGATGCCATCTTGCTAAAAAGGTTCAAAAAGAACATTATTTAAAAAATGTACCACAGTCTTTTGAACAGGCTCTTTTCAAACATATTAGTTCACACTGCTGATGTACACATACAGCTATTAACCCGCCCTGTGATTCTCCTGAGTTAATTCCTAATGAAAAATAAATTGAGTTGCTCCCTACACTTTCATAACATTTCCTCCTCAGAATAAATGGGCTCCTTTATGAGAAAAGACACACTGTTGTTAATGATTTTATAAGCAGGGAGCCCACCTGACATCCTGTTTTCTATTACTGTTCTTTATTCAATTTGCAGGGTGCGCTGCAGGTGACCTAACCTATAAAAGGGCACTCCAAATTAAATTATCAGAGCTCCTTGAAATTTTATAAATTCAGAATCGGCCTCACAGAGGGATCTCATAGCAGAAACTAATGGCTTCACCTTTAGCTTAGCATAAATCAATCGCACCAAAGGTTATAACACATCATGCCAGGACGTATCAATGCAGTTTTTAACATCATAACATGTAGTCATTTTGAAAGTGTGAATGGCAGGTGTATGAGGTCATATCTAAGAAAGTTTGTGTGTGATTGCATACATGCATGGATGATGTCAGATAACTGCAGCAATGTCTCAAAGACAAATACAGAACAATCCAAGTAAGTGTTCAACAAAACTACTAAGCATATATGCTTTGGCAGGATCATTCTATTTATAGCTATATGGAGTTTGAAAGCTGACATGTGTAATAAAATCCATCACATTTTAATGAAGAATTAAAAAATAAAGAATATAGTAAAACTACTTAATATTAAATATAACTATATATAAGATGTAAGAATAGGGAATGTAACAGCAGGTCTCTCAGATATGATCAACAGGGAGAAATCTAGATCAAAGAAAGGAGAAATGGACTATTGGCCAAAAACTGATCTCACATATTGATCAGACTTCCTTCATGGTTATTGAAAAATTATTTCTATTTGAATTCAGTTGAAAAACGTCCTATAGAAGCATTACTGATCATTTCATTTTGTGCAGTTGTGACTGTCAGTGCGAAGCTCTGTCACCTCAATATCCCATTTACCCTTGAAAGAGCACCAAGCTCTTTCCAGTGTCATTTTGTTCCAGTCGGTAACCTAACAAGAGGTTGGTGGCAGAAAAAAAGGCCCAATCAGTAACACTTGTTGCACCTGAGAACATGGAAATGTAAGAGTTCTGGGTTCGAGAAAATGGAAAACATTGTCTTGTAAAGAACTCGGGAATATGGATAGGATCATTCAACTGTGTTCAATCTGAGTCAGGACAAATGCTTTTATGAAGCAGTGAAGCATGAAGGAAATTCATTTGTAAATTGCACCCGATCTTTGGAGAAATTGCTCCTTTTTCAAATTCAAGTCCACATGTAGAATTGATAGAGAGCAAAGTCTTTTTCATATATACCACTGTACAGGGATCCACGAGTAAGAATATTTGCCATAGTGTAATGAGCTCAAAGCTGTTTTTACAGTATCTTTTCTTTTTTTCTTGAGTAGTATCATACTGTTAGGTATATTCTAACATTTTACACTCTTTTTACACCATTTTATATCTGTGTCATCCAGGTATAGTATGCTATGACTGTTCTTAGGAGTAAAATGTCATAATTTTGAATGAGAAATCTGCTGCTACTACTGTAATTATTTGAAATATGATTACATTGCATGATTTTATACATTATTAAAACAAAGCATGTGCATGATTTGTCCCCCTACATTAACATCATAAAATGTAGTAATGTAGTGACGTAGGAGAAGGTAAACTGTCAGGGAAATGTGTTTATTTTGAGGCAAATAATCAAGTGAAACTTGAGGAGGAAATGTGTGTCTGTTGTTTTTTACACCAACTAAAGTATTCATCTTTGCTCCCTTTAAGCAGTCAAGAATGATAAAAACCAAATGACAGTAAAAATGAATAAAATTCCCTCACTTTTATCGTGAAGGCCAATCACCCTTATCAGAAGTGTTCTTGTTGCTAGAATAACACATGAAATATTTTTCCCCTTACAGTTTAATCATTGAGCATGAATTGCTAAACCTTGCACTTGGTTTGCTGCATCACTATTTAGCTTCACACCAAACATCATTGTGTCAAGCTATGCTCCATTCTCTCAATATAATTTACACCTTCACTAGAGTCCGCTAACGTACGCTAAGTACATGCGAGACAACTCTAGATACATTTTGTCCGACTACAAAATAACAACAACTAAATTTATAATGAAGCATTAATTTCCATTGACATTACATTTACAGAATCAGAATATATCTATAATATATATATATATATATATATATATATATATATATATATATATATATATATATATATATATATCCATCACAGTACACAGAGTGGAGCTTTTGTCTGTACAGAAAATAAAGTGTTAAATGCACAGCACTATGCACACCTATCAGGATTGGTTATTTTAATGTAAAATAGCTTACGCTGATTAACATCACCTTCAGTCAATAACCTTGTTACCTCATTAGATTCCCCCCTCCTCCCACAAAATTAGACTTCACCGCAATATCACCAGACAAAGGCAAGTAGTTGGCTATTTAGCTGGCAGTCGGCACTTGGGGAGGCACCTTAAGTTCTCATTAAGAAGATTTATAGATCAATTCTGAACTTTCACGAATGAATCATGATGCATCGACTATTTTCGGATTTCCCTAATTAAGGGGGGCAGTTACTTTGTTTCCTTATTGGGGAAGCCAGCCACCACTCCCCTGAGAATTACATACCTGATTACAATTGTTAGCGGGGGGGAAACTTCCCTAGTTTGTACATTGGAGGAGATGCCCCCATCCCATCCCCCCATGGCAATTATGCACTTGACCTCAAGTGCACTTAGTTGCATTAGCTTATTTGGCAATTATGCAATTTATTTAGCAGGTTTGTGGATTAGGTGGCCGTATGCAACAGGACAGTGAAACAGAAAGTTTAACACATTCAGAACCTGGAGAAATGTTTTCAGTATGACTTTGTATTCACAAAGCCAAAAAGTGTCATTCACTCTCTACCAACTTGGATCTGACCTCATCAAACTAACATTAAGGTGCATCAAAGAAGATAAGAAAAAATCATCTTGAGCCCCTTTCTTTTATTATCATAAATAAACTGCAGTCTGTCTTTCAACTAAGCGAAATAAAGCACCTTCTCGTTACGGATATTGTGTTAGTCAGTAGAACACCACATGTCCCAAATTCGACCAGGACAACTGACCCCATACTACTCGCTCATAATCACACACAGGAATTTTGATCTGGCCACTCGTCCAATTGCTTTTACAATTACAGCAAGTGGTTTCAAGTGTATTATTAAAACTGTCAGATATTTCCAGGGACATCCACTTTGACTCCAGAAACAATTTAGTAAAGAGTAGCTTCACTGGCCTTGACTGTTCCCTTGGAACAAATGGAAATGCACGGCCTCAAAAACCTTCATCTCTTAGGCTTAACTTGGTTGAAAAGTCACTGCTTGTATGCTGGCGGTTTTGCTTTGTCATATTAGACTGTAAATAGCATGTGGCAAGAGGCTTTGTGCCACTTGTGTATCACAAGCTGTTTGAGAAACCAAACAGTGGATAAAAGTATTGAGGGTCCAGACATTACCACTTCAATATAATGTAAAGAGTACTGTGGTAAATATATCTATAACTATTAAATATAACTGCCGACTATTAAATTTACTTTACTTTCCTCTGCATGTGCTGAACAGTATTGTCCCACCATGTGCACTGTTTCCACTGTTACCACAGGGTGGCAATGTGTGGAAACAAAAAGGCAACTCTTAACTCTTCTTAAATCAATCATTTAACACTGTGTTTCAATTTAAAGATGTAGCAAGAGCTCATCAAGGCCTTGCTTATGCTTGAAAAGAGTAGCAGTCCGTGTGATGTGTTGTCTGAACTCATTAGAAGGCAAAAGGGTTTATAGAAGGGAAGTTTTTTTGGCCCCGATCCTGATTCCGATCTGGGTCCTTTAATAACAGGTATCTGCAGATAAAAGACTCTTCATACTGCATACTTTTTAAATGTGTGTTCTTTAAAATGTCTCTTGTGTCTTTTATATCTTGTCTTAATGCCTTTTATGATGAATGTAAAGCACTTTTGTTGTCGAAAGTTGCCATACAAATGAACTTGCCTTGCATATGAAAAATGAAAGTTGTGTGGCACACTCCCTGGCTGAAGAGGAAAATGCTGTCAACTGCTCTATTCCTATCGTCTCACTGTGAGAGGAAGCATACCCTCACCTGACTCCTGACCACCAGGCAGCTGCTGAACCCAGAGCCAAATCCCCCCCTTTTCCACACACCTCTCAATTTACAGGAACAATAAAGTGTGTGGGTGGTGAGAACAAACTTATAGCAAACAACTCTTTAGCATCATATGCTGTACCAGAGTTCCTGTCCACCTGCACATCTACTTTAGTAACAATAAAGGTAACTTAAGTTCAAACTAGAGGGCGTTGTGAGCTGAAGGCTGTGTATGTGGAAGAATGTTGTTTGAAGATGTTAGAACTATTACCTCAGTAAGCTGTAGCTAATCATTTTTTGAAAACAATGGAAGGTTTCATTCACAGGAAATAACTTAGTATAAAACAGGCAGAAGTCAAAGAACCACCTGACACAATGCCACTTGCCATAGCACACATCCTCCGTACCATCCTATCTCACCTAGACAAGAAAGGGAACTATGTAAGATTGCTGTTCATTGACTGCAGTTAAGCATTCAACGCCATAGTTGAGCATTCAACACGAGGCTCATCACAAAGCTCAAGGACCTTGGATTACACATGTGCATGTGGATCTTTGACTTCCTGAAAGGCAGACACCAGGTGGTGAGGGTAGGTGGACATACCTCCTCTACCCTCATCCTGCAATTTGGGCCCCCTGATGTACTCCCTGTACACATACGATTGTGTAGCCACTTTTGACTCCAATACCATTGTCAAGTTTGCTGACAACACAGCTGTGGTGGGCCTGATCACAGAAAACAATCAAAAGGTCTACCTGAAGGAAGTTGGGACAATAACCTACTCCTGAACGTCAGAAAGACTAAGGAGCTGATAGTGGACTTAAGGAAGAAGCAGGGAAGAAACTACGCCCACCTTAATATCAACAAGTCCTTGGTGAAGAGGGTAGACAGCTTCAAGTACCTTGGTGTCCACACCACCAGGCGCTGCATACTGACTCAGTGGTGAGAAAGGCAAGGTTGAGACTTTTTCACCTCAGACACTTGAGGAAATTCTGAGTATCCCCTCAAATACTGATTTATTTCTACTCCTGTACCATCAAGAGCGTCCTGAAGGGGAACATCATTGCCTGGTATGGAAACAGCATCGAGCAGGACCGCAAGGCCCTGCAAAGAGTGGTTCAATCGGATGAACATACAAAAGGCGGTGCTCTACCCTGCCTAAAGGATGTTTACACCGGGCGCTGCAAGAATAAGGCTATGAGAATCATTAAGGATCCCAACCACCAGGATAATGGCCTTTTCTCCCTGCTGCGGCCAGGAAGAAGGTACCGGATACACCAGGCCAGCATTAAGAGGCTCAAGTTTAGCTTCTACCCTCAGGCAACTAGGATCCTCTGCCCTCCTCCCCACACCAATTATACACATAAACATATATTATTACTAATTATTTTGATTATTACCAATCATTACTTATTTAATCTATTTTTATTGCACAATTTGAAGGAAGTGACAGGAGTACATTTCACTGTGACTGTGGCTGAATGATTGTGTGTGACAAATAAACTTGATTGATTGATTGACTGACTGACTGACTGACTGACTGACTGACTGACTGATTGATTGATTGATTGATTGATTGATTAATTGCAATTAAAGACACTTTGCATACTCTGTTGCATATCTGTAAATTTTGCATTTGCAGGTGTTACTGATAATATTAACAATGGCTCAATTATATTAAATTGTTCCAGTAAGCCTTTACAGCGATAGTGAGCAAGCATTCACAATACCAGCACCCTGACATCAAAGCAGCTAAATGGAATTCAGCCAATCATTAATTTAATTACTCACACCTGTGGGTTTCCTGTGCGTCAAAATATCATCTGAGAGATGGGCCTATTGAGGGAACTTTTGAGGGACTATATGAATCATTTCATTGTATTTCAAAAATAAAATGCCAGATAGTAAATGATATATATAATAAATGACAAATTCTAAAATTGGGTTGCATCCATGGATGTATCAAGAGAACTGGGTATGGCGCCACTGCTTAGCCTTGCTGCCAATTTTGCCCAGTGGCCACTCACAGTATTGCAGCTAAAAAATCCTCTGCAGCCCTCTATAAAACTGTTGTCAGGACACAGGGTCAATTATGACTCTTTCTCTTATGAATTTTGAATTCATGAAGGTTTTATTTTTTGTAAAAAGATATAAGAGCTATAAGCAATTTTAAAATGTCACGTCATCCTAATGTAAAGTCTATGGGCCATGCCATACCACAGGATTTGATATCAAAGGATGAAACCTTCATAAATCAAATCAATCATGAATCATGATGCATCAACTATTTTCGGATTTTAAACTCACCTTCTTCTAGCATAATGTCAGCCACTTGCAAATGGTTATGTCCTATCCATTTCTACTGTGAAAAAGTCCAGAGAGTCTTTTTATTTGTTATTTCCTCCATAGCAGCAAAACACAAGAGACAGGAGAAACATTGGTAAATTAAACTGGGATTCTAACTGACTCTAACAGAAGAAACTCACTTGTCTAGCAAATTAATGCTACAAACAACCCATAATACGTCACTCACTCTGTAAAGGCCTGGTCAATCCAGAAAGTAGCACAGCGAAATTCATCTATGCATCCTTGCAAAATAGGCAGTGCTAGAGGTTTGCTAACATTGGAACTACTTGCTCAGTGGTGAGCAACTGCTGCTGACTAGCTAATAGCTAGCATATGAGCCAACCGGGAATGTACCAGAGCTAGGCAGTTACAATTGCTCTTGACTTCTTTCTATTGTCTCTGTACTGGGCTGGTTATTCTCCCAGGCATTTTGTTCTCAGGATTGTACGTGATTTTATTCAATAAAGAGCTACTAAAGGGGTTAAAAATCTCTCCAAGCTTGCTAGTTTGGTTGCTTGAAGTGTGATAAGTTCACATACTTTGTTCAAAGGACGTATTTGTACCACTGACTCCTGTCTCATAAAGTGGACTGTCCAACATAGCTAAAAGGTAATTCCATTGACATTAATGGACACAAAATTTATAATCTTGTGTGATCAAGCCTGAAAACATGAATCACCCGCTCCATTTAAAGAGCACACCTGCTGTTGTCAATACCTTAATGTCCAGTCATCAGATAAAATAAGACCCCCTACATTTTTAAATAACTATCTAATATTTGGTCCATGCATTTTAATAATATGCAATTTTTCACTCTGATAAATTAAGCATTCTTCTATGAAGAATGCACAGGTTACAACAGTGTGTTTTATCGTTAGGCATTACATTAATAAGATACATTTGCATTTAAAGCCCACCAATGGGATGAGAGTTTTCATTTCAGTTTTCTTAGTTTCCTTTATCCGGCCTTGTTTCATGGAATTGCAGTGTTTATAAGAAATTCATGAGTCATCTCACTCACAGTCATCTCTGACTCAAATTTGCTTTTGGGGCTTACATTAGGCTACACATTTTATGAATAATATGAGACAAAATAGCTGAACTTAATATGAACTTCTTATTCATTTATTTAGTAGTGTGACAGTCTTTCTATATCAAATGGTATTGATTCAGTTGTTTTTACATTAAAAATGCAGAAATACTATATGTTTTGTTTGTTTGTACGAGATCACTGAAAGTAAAGCTGTGCTAAAAACATCTAATATTTCTTCATAGTTTGGTCAACTATATTGTTAGCTATGACATGTGCTGTCAAATATTTTCTATTGTAGCAGACCATGTGTATTTTCCTGTTAAAATCCGCTTTTATGTGTCTGTAAGGGAGAGTTTTTGGTTTTCCAGAGGACTGTCTGAGACACCTAAGCTGACAAAAACAGCTCTTTTTACTGGTCAGCCAAATAGCTTGTAAAAGACCTCTGAAATTTGTTGACTTTATAAGAGGATATTCTTGATCCTCTTATCCTCCCCTGACCAAATGCTGACAAACAAAAATGACAAAATCTCATTTCCAACCAAAACTCAAGTTAATTTCTTTTACTCTTGTAATGCCTTAGAGTTGTTATTTCAGTTTTATGACAGATACTCCCTCTGAATGAAGTGCAGACTGTTTTGTTAAAGCAGCATTACCTTTATTTAAGTGTAATGTAAATGTTGCAGGGATCTCCACTCACACAGCAGCTGGCCTCTGTGAGCACGAGCAGAAAGCGTACTTTGTCTCTTCAACCTTGTGTACTGAAATATTCAAGAGCTCCAAGTTTATGAGACAGTTGCTGCCATCTGTGCCCCAGCGTTCAGTCTTCCCATCATGGCTGAACATAAGGCCAAAATCAGAACAGATATGTGTGAGAAGTGTCAAAATAGATTCTCCAGTGAACTCTGTATTGCAAATCTCAATATCGTCTAAATAGCATAAACAAAACCCTTCGTTTGAGCGCACACACACACACTCACAAACCCACGCAAGATTCTGCCACTAAAGAGTCAAAATTTCCATATCCATGAGAGAGGAAAGGAAAAGAGGAAACATTTACACAAGGCTGCCTCCACACAGTTGAAGAGATCTTTTCTCCTAGGTGTCTTTTTTACAATGTCATTGTGGAGCAAGCAAGCTCCTGAGAGAGCTCTACGAATTTCTCCCTAAATGAGAGATTTCCTGTGACAAAAAAGCGCAGGAGGAAGGGTGCAATCAGTCCAGGTTTGTTCTAGACAACATCACTTCCTTCCTTACCGTTAGGAGAGTGTCAGAGCGAGACATTCAGATGTGGTTTTCACCAAGCACTTTCCCAGGACAGTAATGCAGTGCAATTCTAATGGTGTCATTCAAAGCTGCTGCCTTTCTCAGCAATAAACTAAACGCCTTGCCTAAGCAATTCAAACCACCTCCACAGATTGCACTACAGTCAACAAAGAAATCCTCCAAGTGAAACTATTCATACATGAATGTGTTTGTGTGCCAAAAAGTAGGTTTTGAAAAGACCTCAGCTACACCTGAATGGCCACTTTTCCTTTTTGAGCATTGTAAATGTTTCACATTTGAATTCACCTGTTTCCGAACTGCCAAGTAAATTCAAACTTAAAACAACAATTCTGAGTATTGATATTCATGGGCGTGGTGGATATGCAAAATTTCTAGTTATCTGCACTTGAAATGTTTGGCAGTGGCTTTGAGGAAAGATTAAAAAAAAAACAAACTTAAAACTGACATGTGACACTGACACTGATAGGAGGTAAGCTGCTTCCCACAACTTTGTCTTGTAACCCACCAACACCCAGCCCTGCTCATTTCCCTCACAAAGAATGGGGTCATTAGTCCATGACTGGTGTCAAAGAACCAAAAATAAATTGTGTTGTTATCTTCAAAGGCACACTCAGTATATAATTGCAGCACAAAGAGAGTCATCTCTGTTTATTTAGCCATTTTGATAGTAATACACTCATTTTAAGACACTGTTCTTGCATAGAAATGTGAACTATAAGAAACTGCACAATGTGAAAAGTGTGAAAGACCAGAAAGTTACGAAAGAAAATCAGACATTGTGAAAAATTTTCTTCCACTGTGTTTTTTCACTGAAACAAAGCGAGATTCATAGATAATATATATGACCCAAGAAGGCAGAAATTCAGTTATTTATAATGGTAAAATCTTCTACTTTACTCTGTAATCTTTACCCTCAGCTTGATTTAGCTGCACAATTTGCCTGAAGGAGCAACAAATATTTATGCCTGTTTCTGAAGAACACTGAGATGGTCACTGGAAGACACACAACACTGGAATGTGTGTGTCAATTTGTGTACCGTCCTTTGCGGAAGGGAGGGGGGTTGTCCTTCAGTGAAGTTAGTCGGTGTTGTTTTGGCCGGTGTTTACATAGCCTACTGTACGTGTTCAGATGAGAACAATGGCATGGAAGCTTACAAAATGGCTACATGAGTCAGTGTCAACAATGCTGCCAAAAAAAAAAAAAGGCCTAAATGTATTCTGCTAAAACTCTTTTTATATTTGGTTTAAAATGGAGCCAAAGGAAATCAAGTGTTGGGTGGTATTAGAGTGGCTGGTGAAGGGACCATTTCACATGTTTTTGAAAGCAGCAGATTAAAGATCAAGACAGGAAGGGCCAGGTTTAGAGAAACAGGAAAAGTGATGCAAGGAAATGGACTGCGTCACCAGCCAGCCCACCACAGTCTCTGCTAAAAGTAAAATCCAGACTCAGCGCAAGTATGGAGTCTTTGCTCAAGTCACCAATGAAACTTATACTTTTGACAGGTATGTGAGCTTCTCTATCCTCTAGCAGGTGTTTTAGACAATGTGGAGGCAGTTGTAGATGTGTTTGTATTCATGGGGTCTCCATGTTAACTGTAATGGGTTTGATGTGAAGAAGTCGCAGTTAATGTTGGCATACGATTTCAAAATCATTCAAAACTATAATTTCTGTAATGATTTAACATTTACAACAGATAAGTGGTTGATAAAATTGTTGAATAATATGTTGTATTCTAAACTTGCAAGTACTTCAATGAATTATGTAACTAACACCGTTCCAGTGAAAGGATCCCTGTGTGTTTCAGCAGGTTACCAAAAAAGCGAGAGATAGAGATTCAATTTTTACTGAAACCATACATCTAAAAACAAAACAACAGGTTTTGGAATAGTTTGGATTGGTATACATTAAACTCATACGCTCTGTGTTTTGTATTCGCATCTGCGCAGCATGGCTCTCCAGTGTGATGGACCCATGCAGCTTCTCTGACATTTGTGGTTTTTGTAATAAACTTGCAACGTGCAAGTCCCAGAATGGATCAAAGGAGGCCTGCTTCTGTAACCATGGATATACCGGAGATGGAACAACGTTTTGCAATGGTAAATATAAAAAATACAAAGCAACCCATGTGTGACTGAGTTCTTACAATGATGCAAGAGTACATCACATCTAGCCTTGTGTGTAGCTGCCAAAGAAGCCTTGACTATTTTTGGAAGCTTTTGTTGTTTGTGACTGCTCATCACTAGGAGACAGAAGCATCAGGCCAATATTTGTACTCATGTGGGTTAATCTAAGAATTTTTGGAACATGCTTGTTCACGGTGAACAGAAAAATACACAAGGACAGCAAGGATATGAGCAGTTAAAACTATTTTTAAAGCTATTTTTAGATGCCTGTTCATGACAAAACAACCCAAAATTTAAATAGGGACATAAATGATAAACATAGAACACTATGTGGTCATTTGATCAACACAGATCAGCATGTTATGAACAGTATTTAGCCTCAAAAATTGTTTGTTTCATATTCACTCAAAATGATAGACCCCAAAAAAATCACACATGGCTTTGGACATTAGCTGTATAATGTTAAATGGTGGTAAAGTCAGAAAGTTAAATGAGTTTAATATACAAGAAAGCTTTTGCTTTCAGTTCTAGGGCTCATTTATTAGTTTGGTCATTTCAAAACATAAAAGCCCTGTAAGGGAAAGCTTGAGTAAGATCTGTCTGAGCAATTTTAAAAACTTTATGTCTTCTTGTGTATCATACACTTTTACACAGATTGTGTTTGTCAGACCAGCTGTCATGGTTTAAAACATCTGATTTGTGTGTATTGCCTACCAACTAGTTGGCAGCTCACCTCACTGAGAGTTAATTACAGAGGAAACACTGCAATGTGAAAAAGATACCTCCACGATACAGCTTCAACATTTGTGTGGCCAGCTCTGCTTCTCAGTCGGCATTGTTACTCCTGTTATGTTTCTGGGCTGTTTAGAATTCCTGGAACCCTTTTTGTTTCCTGACCAAACCTAATCACAATCACAGTGCAGCTCACATATTTCAATGGCCAAATGTAAATCAAAATGTGAGTACTATAAACACAGAAGCAAATTATTTAAAACAAAAAGGCGCAGTGAAGTCCGGGGAGGTCCTATTTAGTGTTATGTCCAAACTTCTAAGAAAAGCTACTCAAGGGAAAAAAATCATTTTAATACTAACATTAGGGTTTGGATAAATTATTTATAGAATTAAAAAGCCAATACGTTCTCAACAACCAAGTCACAAAACGCAGAAATATAGTATCTTTACTTGAAGGTAAAAATACGACATCAAAGTGAATATGTGAGTACAATGTTTGTGTGACAATGATGGTTCAAGCGTCCTGTGTGTTATGGAGGTATTTCCCCTTTGAATATAGTCACCTCCCTCATCAGAGCAAAGGATTTCCCTTCTCGGACAGTTTTTGTGCATAAGGTGCAGAGGGGAGGAAGAGCAAAGCGTTCATCATACCTAGACAAGTGAAAACAACGGTGGAAAGTCTTACCAGGTCATTTCCAATAAACTGGGAGACCAGAGACGGAAGGTGTGTTTCAAAAAAAAAGCTTGAACAGCACTTTCTATAGTGAGTGGGCCACCACAGTATCCGCAGCAAACCTATCTGAATGTGGTGCTTTGTAAACCTGGGCAGCAAAATCTAAAATATTTGAAGTACTTTGAATTTCTCAGAATGAAACACCAGCAAACAACTGCTCAGCAATCATAAATGTTAACAATAAAAATGGCATGTGAGGTAGCAGCCAAGGCTTTAATCAAGTCTAGACTAACTTAGTGGAGTCCAAGACAAGACCACAACTGAGTTTCATCAAGTTCAAATCAACACCAGGACCAAGGATAAGGATCAAATTGAAGTATTCTTGAATAGTGGTCTAATTGTGGAGGACAGTTCAAGTCAATATTTGTGTGAACATGCACTCAGAGCCAGAAACAAAAAAAAACAACAACTGCCTGTTTGATAGAAAATGGAGAGAGAATGATGAGGTGATTGCATGAGGTTATTTTTCTGGATGTGAATCAGTGCATTCATGGAAAATACACATTATGACTTCAAACTCACTGCTCCTGAATTCACAAGTTTGAGTTGAAGTTCTCGTTTCTGTGTTTTGAGGACATGCTGATGTTATGTCCAAAGCATGCAATAATAATTTCAGTGTTGTGTGATGTTATTCTCCTATTCAAGCAAAAGTAACTTGCAGGATGATTTTAGCATAAACATTAAAGATTAACATCAGATTTTGCTGTCAAAGAGAATCACTTTTCTGATAGTCAATAATTTTGCATTACTGTAATGTTCAGCAGCCAAAGAGGAAGACTTGTATTGTTAAAAAGGCAGAACAGAGATTTCAATGTCTCAGGAACTTTCTGGAGCAGTGGTTCTCAAACTGACACAAATTAGACCCCATTTAATAAGATTTTGTCCCAGGGTCCCCAACTTGATAAGATTTTTGCTTTTAGATGTTTTATTACAGTAAATGTATGAAACCCATGACCAAAAAAGTCAAACATTCTTTCATTATGTTACTTATGGATGGAATTATAGTGAAAATAAATTATTCCCCTTTTTGCTGGGGACCACCTGAAACCCCCTCAAGGACCCCTGAGGGTCCCTGGACCCCACTTTGAGAACCACTGTTCTGCAGTATGTTGGCCTTGTGGAAAATTAGAAATGAAGCACGAGTCGGATCTAGACAAGGCAGATTTAATTAAAGTAAAAAAGAAAACTGTTACAATTAATCATGAAGCATACTGTTCATAATGCACTAAGCATCTCAAATTGATAATATAACAATTCTTTAAAATTACATTTTCAAAGGGGCAAAAGGTTTTTGAGCCTATTTGAATTTTAATTTTCTTTCCTCTAGCAAATAACCCCGTTCACTTTGTATCGACCTCTTCTCACCACAGATGACGACGAGTGCCAGAATGCGACTGGTATCTGCGGCAGCAAAGCAAACTGCACCAACACAGTGGGTAGCTACTACTGTACATGTATGAGTGGATACAAATCGACAGGACTGGCCGAGTTCCAGACAAACGATGGCACCGAGTGCATCGGTAAAGTCCAATTCTTGACTACTCAAATTATAAATGTACAAGAATTCGCTTTGGTCACATAATGATCAGTAACATATAAACTGTACTGACAGAGGACCTCACATAATGTATAACACTGTGTGCATGTGTGTGCAAAAACCAGTTACCACCCAGCTGTGGGGGCATCCAAACTGTGTGTATGTATGAACTGTTTTCTCTTCCACTGTACTGTAGAGGATAAACATGTTGGAGGTGTTTTTTTTTCCCTCAGCCTTTCACTTCCTTCCCATCTGCTATTCTGAGTAACCCTCTGAGCTGATCTTTGCTCCATTTGCACAAGAAGAACAGCACCTTTATCCCATAATGTGGCAAAACGTATTCCTGCAGATTTCCAACTGAGCGGCACACACATTTAATACAGTATAGAAACATGTAGCTGATTTTAGAAGCTGATACATTACTATTCCAATGTGTAACATGCATGTAAGGATTACATTTTCTCTTTCAAAAATAGTTATACATGATATTAAATGTAATGAGTTGGACTATTTATGCCAGAAGTGATTGCCTTCGCTTCATCTTTCAGCATTTTTAGCTAGAGATATTGCAGAGACAGATCAGAGGTATCATTTATCAGCCAAGGATTTAAGTTACCAGTTTAAATAATGGCCTTTTAAAAATGTGTCTGTTAACTTATGTATTTATTGGTTATTTATTTTGCCATCTGTTATGTTGAGAGTGTCACTTTAATCATACTGTGTTTTACTTTAAGCAGAGCTGAACTCTTCATTTGCATCTTTCAGACATTGATGAATGCGAGGAAGGACAGGCCTGTGGACCAAACTCCCGCTGCCATAATACGAATGGATCTTTCTATTGCACCTGTCAGCGTGATTACATCCCAACTTCAGGCACTAAGCACTTTCATCCAGAGAAAGGTATAAGATGTAAAGGTCAGTATTAGGATGTAAGTGCACACACACACACACACATACACACCACATGAACTGGCATTTGCATCCAAGGACGTACATCTTTCTTCATCTTTTTTTTTTTTTTACTTTCTCTTTCACACATGCACACAGAATATAGAGCATCAGCCATTTTAAATATTTTTGACTGACATGCAATACACCAGGTTAACAACGCTATCATATATTTTCTGACCCTTCAAGGGTCAATGTTGATGTGATTTTATGCCCTGTGCATGTTTCATGAAATTCAGACTACTGTTACGGAGTACTGTAACACCCTTTATTCTATAGTGAATTCATGGAGATGCTTTCACAATTGCTTTTTTCCAGAGCATCCTCAAAAATACTGCCATGACACCATTGGATGCATCACGCAGACTGTCAACAAAACACTTGCATATGTAAGTACCCTGCCTCAGGATCTCAGGGAGATACGGTAAAGAATACATATGTGGACACTGCCCTCTGTTGGCGAGGACAAATACCAACATGAGATGAAACAGGCTGAAACTATACTATACAGTATCAAGGACGCACAGTGTCACTGATGCAAAGCACCTGAAATCAGGTCCAGCCAATATTATCTGGCAGTTTCAGACCTGCAGTTCTGAATCATTAGTGTGCCCCCTACAGGTACAAAAACTAACAACAGCTGTGGTTTAAGAACTTAGGCACCATCTGTAGGCAAAGAAAGTAATAAGTTTGACACATGGGCCTCCTTCAGGCAATGAGTGTTAAAGTCTTAATCCTCCTTTGTGCATGTGTGTGTATGTATTTGAGGACTTAATAGAACATTTTAAAGAGTTTTGTTAACTGACACATATTTTCTGCTGAACACTGGAAGGAGTACAGAGTTCATACTGGTCCTCCAGCATTGTCCTGGTTTATGGATAGGGAAGACAGGCTCACAAGCCTGATGGTTAAACTGAATGTTAAACTCAGTTAATAGAATTTAAGACAACGAGACAAACATTAGAAATAATAAATTCAAGAGATAACTTTTGTTGTGTCACAAGCTGAATTGTACGTCTATAATTGTTTTATTCATGTATTTTTTTCTAACCTAAATATACACACCAGCAAAACAGAAACTACAAAAAAGGAAATTACTTTCATTACTTGTAGGAGGTGATACTGACATGTCTAAACTTCTGGCTGCTGTAACTAAACAAAAAAAAAATGCTGTATGAAATATGCAATTGCTATTTTTTTATTTCTCCCTTCTAGATGAGTAACCTCACAGAGCCTGAGAGTCTTCTGAAGGAAATTGCCAACCAGACGTCCGGTGAACTCACCTCAGTGGAAGTGATTGCATATGTTGAGGCCTTGTGTCAATCTGCATCAATGCTGGCTGCCGGAGAAAACGATTACACTGTCAAACCATCTGTCATCAACTCAACTCTCTCAGTAATCTTTGTTTACCAGTCTCGGTTCTCATTCACCATTTAGAGTTCTGCATGAGTTGCAATTATGCTTTGAACTGGTTTACAAAAATGAAAAGAAGAATAGGACTGCATACAGTCCAGTTGTGTTTTAGCATGTACAGAATTTCAGTTCTTTGTCCAGAGAATCAAGTTATATTCTATACTATGGGTTTGAAGGCTTGTGCTGATACTCAACTTACTTAAATCAAGTGATTATATTGTTTCATTGTAATATTTAGTGAGTTTTTGGTTGTATAGTTGTTTAGAAAGTAGCAGCAGGTTTCCAGCATCATTTCAGAGTTAGAATAAATTTTAGGCTTAAGAATTGAGTCTCTGAAGAAATACAGTGAGATCAGTGGGAGTGTTGTAATATCTGTACAGATGGTACATATTGGCAATTTTAAGAGCTTGATATTTTTGCATTGAAGCTAACTGAAAATAACATTTTGTCCCAGCTTATATCATTAAATATTTGCCAAAAAAAAGTGTAAGCGGCTTTTTAAACAAAGATAACCCAGCTGTAAAGAAACCAAAGGCATATTGTTCTAAACAGGCCTAATTAAAAACACTGCGCTACATGCATCCATTACATGCTATACTATTATAAATATGCCACACTGAAACATTTTGTTTTCAACAGAAATTAGTGAAAGCAGTAAACAACTTGGTGGAGAAGGATGAACTGGTGGCTTGGAGCAGAATCAAAGAAGAGCGCAGGGAACATACCATCACCAAGCTGCTGCACACTGTTGAAGAAAGTGCTCTGACGTTGGCCAACAACTACAAAACTCCAACTGAGCTCGAAATCAAAGCAACACAAATGGGTGAGATAATTATTAACACAAGAGAGCTCTTACAGACACTCAAATTATATGAAATTGTCTTGCCATTTATTCCCACCTGTATGCAGAAAGTGGTGTTTTGGATAATTGTCATTTTTATAATTCCTTGATATCTGTAATTTTTCTTTTTTTCTCAACCACAGAATTGAAACTCTTCACCTTTGATGCCCGTCACACAAAACCCATATTGTCTGCGTCCATGGGAGGAGATCATATAAATGTAACTCCGAAGCTGAGACCAGGGGAGAGCAGAAATGGTAAGAGTAATGTGAATGTTTTAAGTTTTCAAATTCACTACCAATCCAAATGCTTGGGTTTCTAAAGAATACTGTTGTGTTATCTGCTGCTATTTGCCACACATATTGTATGTCAAAAAAGTCTTTTTTTTTTTTCTTGTTTCTTTTTAATACCAAAATCTAAGCCATAAAGTGGGAATTTTTTCTGATGCATTGGGGGCACATATGAAAAATCCACCAATCAGATCATAGATTTTAGGGCAAGTCCATTTTTGTTCTTGAACACTATCACTAGTCAGAGGTGTTGAGTGTCAGCTTGGAAAAATATTGCTTCTTTGAGAGCTCCCACTGATATTCAAGTCCAGCATTAATTTCTACCTCAACATCCTGTTTCATTCAGAGACATACCAAACCACGAAAGAAAATTATGATTTTAACAGACATTTAAGTTACCTTAAATGACCTACATTTGGTCAAATTTGCACACTAGCTGCACTTTTAACAATTTCCCAAATATCTTTCTGTCCTAATGATCTAAGAGACAACCAAACTGATGACATAAAAGCATGTGTGCTCGCTGACCAGTTCAACTTTAACCTAAAGTTTGATGAGAACGAAGTTTGACCCCCTCCTGTCTTTTGTTAAACTGTTTTTTGTCCATCAGGAAATGTGTCAGTGGTGTTTGTGCACTATGACAGCATCGGTGACATCCTGAAGCCGAGCAGCGACCCAGGTCTCACCGACTACTCCCGGTATGCGGGAACAGGGGAAATCACTGTCAACTCCCAAGTCATAGCAGCAGCCATCAAACCTGCTGATGTCTACCAACTTGACCATGTCACCTTTACTCTGAGACACAACGAGGTAAAAAGTTTACAGAGTGCTGAGCCTGGCCACATTGTTTTTCACACTCAGATTGTTTTTCATGCTCAGCTGAAATATAGAAAATGTGAATAATCTCACTCTCTTGCAGACTATTTCACTTTTTTATAACTGTAAAAGCTGAATTTTAAAAGTTTTGAAACTATATTACCACATTTTCCATTACAGAAATGTTTTTCTATATTTTGTCAGGTGTGCAAAAAACCTGGTGAAGTTTTTTTTTCACTTGTCCTCTACTTGAAACTGACTGTGAGCTCTTTTTTGGATTATATACGATTCATTTATCAACATAAGCTTCCAATAGGATATTGTTCAGTTTGAAATATCAATATCCCATCATTTATACTGTTTCTTTGACTGACTGAAGTCATCATTGCGTTCTCTTTTGCTGAGAGAAACAGCTTCCTTATTCCCAGATTGACTCTGGCAGTAACTTGATAACTGCCAATTTCCATTAAAGTCACATTTACACAAATTCACATGGGAGGAATAGTTAGTGCTTTGTATAAAGTTTTATGAAATTTTAAGATTTTGTTCCATGTATTTCAGCAATGACCTCTCAGTTAGGGGGGAAATGGAAGAGGAAAGGTGAAAAATGATGGAGGAAAGCGGGAAATGAGGGAAATAACCCTAAAAATTAATGTACTGTTTTTTAAGGGGTTTTTAAGATAATGAAATGAATGAGAAAGTGAAATCATTATTTTTGTTGGACCCTTGAGGGTTAAGCCTAACGAATGAGGTATTGATTTATGTTGAGCAGTAAAAATCCTCTCTAAATTGCCTTTAATGAGCAACAATCAATAATTTTGGCTTCACTTTTGTACAGACACTTTGGACAAGTGAAGTGGTATTTTCCCATGATGCACTGGTTTTCTCTCTTGCTTGAATATGTTGTGATTCAAGAGTAATGTAAATTATCAAAAATGTTCTGGGCTATATACAAATCTAATTGAATGTTAATATAGCAAAGATTTAGGAAATACAAGTAAAGACAATCTGAAAAACATTGGACCTCATCTTATTCTATTTTATTTATTTAGACTTTTTTTTTTACTGCAAATGTGTTGTGTGGATCATAAAACTGCACATCATTATTTATGGAAATTATCTTGACCTCTGCATTTTCAAATGTTCATGTGAATTTCAATGATAAATAATCTGCCTTTGGCAGCATATTTGCATATCGCAACAAGATTCTTCTCCCACAAAAATGCCTACAGTGAGCTGCTCCTGTGGTGCATTGAGTGCAGCACACATGACTGCACTTTTTTCCCTGTGTCAGTCATTTTGACCCAAACTCATGCATGATAATTATTTTATTTTATTTTTCTAACAGTAAGTGTCAAGTAAAAAATAAGATAAGTCAATGCAAAGTCGCAGCAGTGGATCTATGAATTTTATTCAGAAGATTTTCAGTGTAATTTCTGATATCTGATGCAATCAAACTGTGGATGGATAGTAATGCATTTTCACTGCTATTTCAATAAGGCCTGCAAAATCGGTTTTTAACCCCCTGGTGATGTGGTATTACCTATAGAGCACAAAAACTAATAAAAACAGTAACATCCACGGTTAACAGTATCTTTGTTCCTCTCTATCCCCTGAAGCCCATAGACACTAAAGCTGATGTGATGAAGTGCGCCTTCTGGGAGTATGAGCTGGACAGCCTGCAGGGCCACTGGGCCACTCATGGCTGCAAGACCGTCCACGTCAACAGCAATGCAACCAGCTGCTCCTGCAATCACCTCACACACTTTGCTATCCTCATGTCCTCTGGGCGAGCCAATGTGAGTGATGATACATTAAAAATACAACTGTAATACCATATAGGTATTTCCTTTTTTCACATTTTTTCACTGGGGTTTTGAATCATTCATTAAAATGATTTTAGGATAAAGGTTGGTCATGCTGAACAAATTTCTTTTCATTGAGGGCAAAAGTTGAGCCTTAAATCTGGATTATCCAAGTATCGATTTAAGTGACAACTTGATTGTTTTAATTTTTTTATACAGAATATTGACCACTGGATCGATGTCTAATTATAACTTTTTTATAAACCTAACCTCAGATGAGGGAACCCAGTAAATACACTCTAAGCTTTTTAATGCTTACTTTCAATTAATGAGTAAAAAACATATGGCATCATACTGCATGTTTTTTGTGCTTAGGTTATATATCACCAATTTCCTCTGAAAACCATGTCAATTTGATGAGCTAGAGTAAGAACAGCCTCATTTTCAGCTTTGTGACATTGCATTTTTCAGATGAAGAAGTTGGAGAATTATCTCAATTCATAAAGGAACATTTTATCTTTCGTTTTATCTGAAAAATACGAAACTGACAAATTTGGACCCAATTTGGAGTTTAGTATTTTTTTTTTTTTGGCCCATTTTTTTTTGTTGTTGTTGTTATATAATTAATACGCAGAATATAATAGATGTTTCTATCTGGCTCACCATTATTTAGATTCAATACTGTATATATATGTACATCTGTGTGCACTTGTTTTCCACAAATACAGGAGAGGACAAAATCAATATGTCAAAGGTTCTGATTAACAATATTGTGTTAATTTAGTAATATAATTACTTCAAGTTTTGGATCGTTCCATTTGACTAATATTTTTGATTTGTTGAAAAAACCTTGTGGGGAAGCATTTACTACAACACAAAAAACCTCCACTGAAACCAAAAATTGTGAAACTCTCAATTTAAGGTGACTAACTACACATACTGATTGACAAAGAAACTTTGGGAGATATCCGCCCCGCCCACAGTTTTTAAAGATTCACTCTTTGATTTTTTTATAGGACTCAATAATGCCCCCAAATTTCTAAATTTTCTCTCAACATTGCTGATTCTTAAGCCCTTCTGTGAATTGTGAGTGAGTGAGTTTCAAATTAACACAGTTACGGTGAAGAATTCATTTACACAAAAAACAAATACAAACTACATTTTCAATAAACTTTTAACAGAAAGTCAGACTGATATACCAGGACCAGAACCGACCCAGTATGTCTGCAAGCCAACATATTGGTGTGACACCAGCCTATACTCATGTTATATCAAATGATTCCAAGCAGAAAACACAACAAATTACAGCTTCAGCATACCATGAAACTGTGAATGAAACACCTCCCTTTCCATTTGCTTCTCAGCTGGTGGCTCACTATACCATCCTGACCCGGATCACCCAGCTGGGGATGATCATCTCCCTCATCTGTCTGTCCATGTGCATCTTCACCTTCTGGTTCTTCAGTGAGATCCAGAGCACCAGGACCACTATCCACAAGAACCTGTGCTGCAGTCTCTTCATGGCTGAGTTCATCTTTCTTGTGGGGATCAACATGAACACACATAAGGTAACGAACCCAGTGAAGCAAAGAAAACCTCCTGTTTGTGTTTATGAAAGCCTCACCTTTTATTCTGCCATTTAATTAATTAAACACCCTTCTCATTTCAATTATAAGTATATAAGTGATCACTCCGTCAAGCTAATGTGTCACACATTTTTTGTTACACATTTATTTCTCTGTCTTACTCTTTCCCTCCTGGTTCAGTTTCATATATAAATAACAATATCGGGATAAAATCATTTCTTTAATTGTAAAATCTCTGTCTCTCTCTCCTCCTCTCTTCTTTTGTCTGCTTCTTGGCAGCTTTTTTGCTCTGTTATTGCAGGGCTGCTGCACTATTTCTTCCTTGCAGCCTTTGCCTGGATGTGCATTGAGGGCATTCATCTGTACTTAATAGTGGTTGGCGTCATCTACAACAAAGGCTTCCTGCACCGTAACTTTTACATCTTCGGCTATGGAAGCCCAGCAGTGGTGGTGGCCATCTCCGCAACACTAGGTTCCAAGTATTACGGCACTGATAAAGTGTAAGTGTGAAAGATTTGAGTTTTTTTATGACACGTTTATGGTGTAGGTGTAGAGGTGAGAGTACAAAGATCTTTTCTAAAACTCAGGCAGCAACAGATTATATAAATTATAAACACAAGGGAACACAGATTAAATTTGGCTTAGACAACCTGGTAGTGAGTGAGATAGTATAAAGAGAATTTGAATAAAAATCTATAAATAAAAGCAGGTCTGCTGTTAATTCATACAAAATGCAATTTAAAGATTGAGGTTATGCAGAACAGGTGCTGATTGTAACTTTTCTGATAGTTCATCTTGAACTTGTTAAGATAAGAAGGGTACTGGCCTTTACAATATTATCATGATTAAGATTAAGAGTGATATCATCTTAAGTAAAATGATAAAAGGTATTGCTTCCACAGGAGGAAGGAATATTGCAACAAAAACCCAAAGTCAGTCAGTAGAGGTTGTTATATAAGATTTTCTATATTTGTATTTTAGGTGTTGGCTGAGCACGGAAAACAACTTCATATGGAGTTTCATCGGGCCTGCATGTTTGATTATTCTGGTAAGATCCCTGAACAATAAAGAGTGAAGCAGATGTCTTTGTAAAATGGTTAAAAAAAAAGACTGTTTAAGCATTAACTGGCAACATCAAATAGGGATAGTGTCAAAGACAAATATTCATTCGATGGTGTGTGTTTGTTGTGTTTGTTTTCATCGCTCTCCTTTAAGGTTAATCTCTTGGCTTTTGGAGTAATCATCTACAAAGTGTACCGCCATACCGCTGTGAAAAAACCTGAAATCAGCCACTATGAAAACATCAGGTGGGATTATCTGTAGTCTTGCTAAATCGTTCAAAAAAATATTGAAAATCCAGTTCATCGAGTTCCTTATCTGATGGATAATGATATCTGATATGTGGTATTCTCACTATTTTAATTCTTTCAGTATCAAATTACAATTAGACCCTCATCTGTTGCGCTGATCCACACTTATTGTCACTCTCAGGTCCTGTGCCCGCGGTGCCTTGGCACTGCTGTTCGTGTTGGGTGCCACCTGGACCTTTGGAGTGCTACACATCCTCAATGAGACCACCCTCACTGCCTATCTGTTCACCATCTCCAACGCCTTCCAGGGGATGTTCATCTTCATCTTCCTCTGTGTGTTGTCCAGAAAGGTAAAATCCTCATTCTGGCTGAACGTTCTCATTTGAATATAGATATTGCTCAAGAGCATCTTCACAGTACTTCATTGATAGGAAATGTATCATCTTTTTGCATATTAGAAAAAAAGTTTTTTCAATGCAGATTTTACTTGAATACAGTATAATTATGTTATATTCAAAATGTTGTATAGTCATCTAAATTCTACCTTTTAAATTCTGTTGTTCCAGATTCAGGAGGAGTACTACAGGCTTTTCAAAAACGTGCCATGTTGTTTTGAATGCCTGAGATGAATTAATGCAACCAAAGCTTGATCATCTGCACTCGTACAATAACAGTCGACACTCCAGCTTTGCAGCATCCTGTGACTCATGCTTTCATTTTCGGAAAAAGCAGTGGGAGGAATTGTTTAGTACAGATGTCTAATAAATATGAACACATAGCAGCAGCCATTTCTAAATCTCTTGTTTCTCCTTTCAAAGACTGTCACCATCTATACATGACTTTGGTTTATTTTATGTTCAAGATATTTTTGTACAATGCACACATACAAATCCTTGTCATTTAAGACATTTTTCTGATAATAATACTGGAATCAAAATATTTTGTATATTTTCAGTTTAATTTAATGCCTTCACAGTTATGAGCATTACACTCTGAATAACCTACACTGCCTGTTTTTTATCCTTTCTTGTGTTTGAAATTGATTTGTAAATTATTAAAATGAATGTGGCAAACCAACACATATCTGTGCTGCTCACTTCTTTTATGTGCAAAATCAATGGTCTTGTTTAATGCATTCTTTCACTCTCTGTTCTTGAACATCACACAACTAAGTGTACAGTCTATTAAATATGAATTGTAAGGACTCATTCTCTTATAAGGTGCATGACAGTCAGTAGGAAGGCCAATGGCTCCATCTACTGGACATAATGAAAAAGACACTTTTCATTGTGAGCACCAACTCTGATGGCTGGCAACGTTTCCTGTTGCTGTTGTGCCTTTTACAATATTTGCCTGCAAAGTGAGACAGATTTTTCTCCATGTGTATATTGGTCTGTGTCTATGTCTGTTTGTGCTTTCCCTGTTGATATGATGTATGTATGTTTTCACCGGGTTTTGTGCAAGGTTTGGGCTATACATACAGTAAATAAAAGTTATACCTGTGTTTTAAACTTAAAAATATTATAAGCACATCAATCCTCAACATTCTGTCTGTTAGGCTGCGAGGCATTGTCGTATAATGATTTCAAGCATCTGTCTAGGTTTGGATTGTAAAGCAAGTGCATCAAATCAATTATTACATTATGAATCTCTTACCCATCCGCAGAACCAGTGACTTGTAACAAGACGTTCAGCCCTCAGTCTTGTCCAGAATCCAAGTCCAGAATCTTTAACTGGTCATACTGTACTGTAACTAGTCAGGAAACATATCAGACATGAACCAACAAAAAATGAAGAATTGAAATATCATGCATTGTGTTACGGTAAATAATTCCTAATGTCTGCAGTCGTGTTTCTTCAATGAGCTGAATGGACACAGGAGACTTGAACTCTACAATATTAGTATTATTTAACTGACAAGAAAGCAATGTCAGGTGACTACAGCAGCAGTCCTTAGACTAATAATGGGCATGTCTTGTGCCCATTTAGACTCTGACTGACCCTCTAACTTGCATTTTTTTCTTGACTTCTATGTTTTCATGTGCATTGATTTCACACATGCCTGTGCATACAGAGGCATGTTATGTACACGCTGATTTAGAATAAATTCTGGGCAATAATTTGTTGGACACTGAGACATTTAGTAAATTTCCTACAGATGTTATTGGTCTACATCTCTGTTGGTCCTTGAGAAACACCCTAAACATTATTTTTTACACTATAAAATATTTTCTCTTTGTGATAGTCTTTGTTTTGACGTGATTTTCACCATCTTTGAATCTCTTGACTTAAACCCAACCAGATTTAAAACTGGAACTGACTTCCACTCAAAAAGCTATACTGTAATGAGCTCTGTATATGTGTTTGTAAACCTAGACTTATTATAGTAGTGCTTTGCAGGTCTTTTTTGTTTTATCCTGTCTCAGTACTGTGAAAAGTGGACAAGAATCCAGAATTCACTATAAGTAAGCACTAGCTTTGGCTGGCAAAGGTGTTTCTAAAAGTTACATCTCATCATCTCATTGCATTCTTCAACTTGAAGAATAATCAAGTGTGCATGACTAAACCCAACTAAATCCTGTCTTGTAATATTCAAAACAATCTAATTTTCTTTGTTGCCAATTTTTGGACAAAATGTGACATTGGCGCCCTCTATTGGGCAATGCTAAAATTAAAAACAGGAAAGCAGATGATCAGGTGAAATGAAGCCTGAGAGTGAAAGAAGAACGATGGCTAAGAGAATCCTTATGAACGATTACACAAGGGACTGTGGAAGTGTAGTGCAATCTGAACATAACCCTAAGAGACGGTAAGAATGGACACTTAGGCTGATTGCCGCTTGATGTCATCACCCTGAGACTGCACGCATTAACAGGGCTGTTTGTGAAGCCCTTCAGGCAGAGACACACACTGTTTGACTTTGTTGTGTCCAGGAGGTGGACACATTTGTGATGTCAGGGGACAGTGATTTGCTTACAAAGTTCAAGATCAGGAGTTTCACTGATATTCAAGATGTAAAAGAGTAAACCAGCAAGCATCTTCTACTCCTTCGCTCCACATGGTTGGGTTTAACTGAGGGAATAAATGCATATCCCACTGGGTTCATCCCTCCATTCAGCTGTGAAAAACTTGTTTACTTCGTTTTCTGAGTGATTCAAATTGAGGCTTTGGCTTTGATCTTTTTTAAATACTCAGAGCAAGCCATGCTTTGCATTCAGTGTTTATGTAAGATGTAGCACAACACTCACGTCTCACATAAAATACAGATATAAAAATTATGATGTAATGTTCAACATATTCTCAGTGATATCCCATTTTTAAACAAAATCAGATAGCATGTAGGCACTGTGGGTTTTTTTCAGGTTAGAAATTTTTCACAGTCACAACTGCCCATTTCTTTATCGCAATGAGCTGTTGAGAATTATCTGCATTATTCAGGTCAATCTGACAATGTCACAGGTCATCATGGCTCTAGTGCAGACATGTCCCTGTGTTCACAGCATGTGTTTACTTTAAATCAGTCACAAGACTTACTGCAACCAGTTTTCCCAATCAAAACTCATTCTGGTATATAAGGGACAAATCTGAAATGTTGGTTTCCAGTCACTTCACCATGCACGGGTTTCTCCTCTGCTGCCTTGTGGCCCTGGCCAGTAAGTTTTTATTGATTCATCCATATTTATTTATATTTTAATTCTACAAGCTTATCACAATCCAAACTTCTAATCTTTTAATTTCAGTTTAAGAGGTTTTGCAAATTACTCATAATCCTGGGGTTGAAAAAAAACTTTTTTTTTTTATGTTTCTGGTGCATTTTTAATGTATTCCACCATTCAACATGTAAGATCCTTTCTAATATGGGTATTTAGAAATTATGAATAATTGGTAAAAATAAATAATAATAATAATAATAATAATAATAATAATAATAATAATAATAATAATAATAATAATGATTTAGGTATGAATGACAAAAACAATAGAGACTTGAAGAGGTCAGGATTCAACCTGTTTTTGTTGTATGTATGTGTATTTATGTGGATTTTTTTTTTCTTTTTGGGGGGAAAGTTCAGTTTTTAACATATTATCCCTCAGATTGGTAGATCCATAAATAAACCAAATCAAGTAAAAAATGTGTTAATATATTTACAAAATTTTATGTTTTACTTCTATTCTTTCAGCATGTCAAAGTGTCCGTTATGGTGAGTCTTTTTTTATCTTGCTCAAAAGGGCACACTAATCTTTTTGAAATGCTTTCTATAAAGAAACAATTCAAATGACATTTCTATTTTGACAACACATTCCAGAGCTCGGCCTGAACCCTAAGAAAGCCTACGAGTACAAATATGAGGGAGTGGTGAACTTTGGACTCGGCATGCCAAACCTTGCTGAGTCTGGGGTAAAAATGATATGCAAGGTCAAGATCATCGGTGTGTCTGCACAAACATTCTCTCTTCAGGTAAGGGTAACAGTAAAGGATAGCAAAAACTTTACAGAGAATAAGTTAATTTTTATGTCAGATTCACAGTGTGTTACTTGTCATTCATCATTTATTCATGTATCTGAGTGTATCTGAGTCATTTTTAAAAAATAGCTGTTGAAAGGTTGTACAGGCTTTTGAAGCCTCTAATCTCTAAACCAAATTTACTTTAAAACTAAAAAGATTTCTTTGTGATCATGATGAAAATAAATTCATTTTTTACAACAGTTTGCAGACCAACAGCTATGTAACACTGTGTCCATCAAGCACAGTCATCCAACAGTATCTTTTTGTCATTTTACAACAATAAGCAGATGCTGCATACAAACATTTGCATTTACATACATACATTGCAATTATAGTAGAGAGTAAGCTCAAACAACCCAATAGAATAGGACAGACAAATGCCAGCTGCTTTCCAATTCTGTTGGTTTACACATTTCACCTGTTTCATCTGACAATTAAGTAGAGAATGAGTGAGTTTTCTCTACAAGCACTTCACACATGAGCAAAAAGCTCATTTCATTCTCTGGATCAAAGGTTTCAGATCTGGCCTTCGAGGAGTTCAACGGCTTCCCGGGGAAAAATGGCTTTAATGCCTCCCCAAAGCTTACCCAGCGCATTGCTGACCAGCTAGTCAAACCCTTCATGTTTGACTATGCCAGTGGACACGTCGGTGACATCCACGCCTCTGCTGAGATTTCTGACACTGTTGTCAACATCGTGAGAGGAATACTGGGTTTCTTCCAAGTAACAGTCAAGACCACACAGAGAATCTATGAGCTTGAGGAGGTAAAAGTCAAGTCACCACTGACAATGAACTGCTGTATTTGGCACTGTCATCATTCATTCTATACAGCATAATATTTTTTTTTGCAGGCTAGCATCCATGGCAAGTGTCAGAGTAACTATGCTATAGAACAAAACAAAGAAACAAAGGACATGACCATCACTCAGGTTGTTGATGTTGGTAACTGCAGGGAGAAAGCAGCAATCTACAGGGGAATGGCTACTGCTGTGCTTGACAAAGTATCCAAACAGGTCTGCTTATGCCACTACACATGCATCTGATTCTGCAATTATAAATTAAGCAGACCAAAGTCAGCTCTATTTTTTCTTGTGTCTTCCAATCCAGAGAGGGGAATCTATCATTTCAACTGTGAGATATGTTTATACAGTCAAACCAACAGCAGAAGGAGGTCTCATTACCAGAGCTCATGGCCTGGAGCAACAACACTTCAGTCCCTTCAATGTGAAGGGTGGCAGTTTCAAGATGCAAGCAATGTAAGACAAGAAAATATCTGCACATTGCACATATGTGTGCTCATTCACAGTCTCTGTCTGCAATACAAATTGACTGCTTTAAATAATTTCTCCTGCAGGAAGGAAATGGTGCTGCTCGGTGTGAGTGACACAGCCAGAGCTGTCACATTTGGGCCGATGGAAAGTAAAGGCAACATTATTTACAAGTTTGTCAATGCAGAGGCTAATGTCCCCATTATGATGCAGAACCTGGAAGACCCTGTACCAAAGGTAATAATGATACATGCGTTACCAATAATGGTAACACAAAAAATGTGTAAATATTACCAGAAAAATGCAGGAAGAACTCATTAAATGAAAATAAAGATGGAAATAGGCACTTTTTTCAAAAGATGTATTCTCTCTCTTTTCAGGCTATTGAGTTGATCAAACATCTGGCTCAAGCTAATAGTTACCAAATTGACAGCGCAACAACGGAGGATACTATAAAGCTGTATCAACTCCTGAGAGTGACGCCTTATGAAGGATTAGAAATCATGTGGAGGCAGTTTGCTGAAAATGAAGAGCACAGGTAAGTATTATATAATCATATGATGAGGAGGGAAGCTATTGAACCCATTTTTGTCCAACTGAATAATAAACCCTAAAGTTGTCATTCATTAAATTCTTTATCATACAAAGGACTAATATTAGATTTAGATACCAAATATGAAATATATAATTATCAGAAGTTTTGGAAGGCATTTTCATTTACCCCTGTTCTTGATCTTTCTGTAACAAGAGTCTACAGCCATGCTAGTGGCTCTGTGAGGCTGTACACAGTGATGCTTTGAGCCTACCATGACTTTACCATGTTCACCATCTTAATTTAGCTTGTTAGCATGCTAACATTTGTTAATTAGCATTAGACACAAATTACAAATTGCAAATTTCCCTGATGGGAATGTGATTAGTTTTACAGGTATTTGATCATTAATCAAGGGATAGGACCAATTAAAATTGTATTTTTTCACCAACTCACCCAAGTTAATATAATTCATCTTGGGAACATGAATGAACATGAATGTCTATCCCAAATTTTTGGGCAATCCATCCAATAATTGTAATATGAAAGCCATGTCATTCAAAACCACTAACTTTAATCTCATGGTGACACTAGAGAAAAGTCAGACTCTGGGGATCACCAAAGTCATTAGGATTCATCATCTGAGAGCCATCAATGTCTATAGCAAAGTTAGATGCCAATCCATCCTGATTTTTGCTGAAGTCCAGACTGAAATATTTTTTTCAGTCTGGACCAAAGTGGTGGACCAGTCAATCGATATTACTATCCATAGAGCCATTTTTAGCTGCTAGCATAGCTAAAAATGGCACATTAGCAGCCTTGCCAAGTTTTTTGGGGGCCTTGAAATCGAACATGTTAACTTGCAATTTTTCGGTTCAGGAAATTCGGTAAAGGTCATACAGTGCAGAATTAGTAAAGTGTGGAGGCTGGGATGGTGGATAAATGTATACGTTTTGCCTGAAATGTGATCTTTCACCAATCCTAACCTAGAAAGTTATTTATTCAGAAGTTATAAGTACATTTATTCAGCACTGAGAACACAGAGAACACTGATTGAAAGTAAAAATCCTACAAAGATAACCCTTAACCAAGCTTTTCATTATAGTATTATAAGATGATGAACAAAATAGTCTAAGGCCATCTCTGAAATCTGACACTGATCCACTTCAACTGATTAAGTAATTGAAGAGTATCCTTCTCAATTAGTTCAGGGATGGATTCAGTCTGGCACGTTACCATTGATGAATGATTTATTATCATGTGAGGCATGATGACAGAGAGGTGAAGATTGAAAGACTGCTTTCTTTGCTCATTAAGATTAAGGCAGTCACTGACACCTTGTATTTCATATTGTACAAGTGCAATTAAAAGTGACATGTGACCTTGTCTTTCACATACATTTACCTTTTACTAATCTTTATCAGATTACTACATTTTCTCTTTTTTCCCATATCAGACGATGGTTTTTGGACATGATTGTTGAGGTCACTGATGCCAGAATCCTGAAGTTCCTGGAAATGAGGTTCCAGGCTGGAGATGTGTCTGCGAGTGAAGCGCTGGAAGCTGTTGTGCTGGCATTTAACCATCTCCAGGCTATTCCAGAGCTGGTTGAAATGGCTAAAGTGAGTTAATGAAAAAGAAGAAATGATACCATGCACACTATATACAAAACCCTCTGTGCAGATAACGTCAAAATGTCTTTGTCTCTCTTTATCAGATGTTCCTGAACATGTCCTTTAGTAAATCCAAAATCTATCTGTGGAATACTGTGGTACTTTCCTATGGCTCTCTCGTGTACAAGCACTGTGCCTATTATACACCTTGTCCAGTAACTGCTGTTCAGGTATTCAAACTAATAAATAAATTAATTTCCTTCATTAAATATGTGCAACAGTTATTCCAAACTGAAACAACAGTACTAACCATACAGTCGTAAGGTATGTGGTAAGAGCTTCACTGTGTGAACCAACACTGATAGTTTCTTCTTCTCTTAGCTGGATAGTGATGTCTTCAAAATAACAGTTAGTAAAAACTGACTGCATATTTGTTCAACATCTGTATTTAGCCACTGCTGGACATGGCAATGGAGGGTCTGAGGAATAACAATGAGGCAGACATGGTTATTGCTCTGAGAGCTCTGGGGAATGCAGGACATCCAGGCAGCATTAAAACCATCATGCGCTTCCTCCCCGGAGTGGCTGCCACCCCTGTGGATCTCTCGCCTCGTGTGCTGAGTGCTGCTGTGCAGTCTATGAGACTCATCGCTGCCAGAGACCCTCACAGTGTAAGAACACCATATGACATACAGGAAGAATAGAGGATTTTTTAGATGCTTATTTATGATAGCTATATGCTAGGTATGTATATAAAACATGTTGATGGTAATTACATGACCCATTCAATCTTTTTAATAAGGGAACATTTGGAGAAATTATGCATTTACACAAAGCAGTGAGAGATTCTAAATTGTGAGTCATAGCTAATTTTCTTCATTGTGGCAAGTAAGAATAAATTTACACAATTTACAATTACAATTTTAGACAATCATGTGAAAATTACATGTCTGATTCATGTGATTGCCACATAATCTTTACGTAACACCTGCTTTTGAAAGTTCATTGTTGTTCAGAAAATAATAGAGACTGTGCTGGAACAGAGCAGAAATTACCTCAGCAGTGGGTGGTTGAACGTTTCAGTGAGAGCCCCGGGTTTTCTCGACTCCTTATCGTGGTATTACTTCTGCTTTCAGGTCCAAGACATCACCATGAGTCTGTTCCTGCAAAAGGACCTTCCCACTGAGATACGCATGTTGGCCTTCATGATCTTGTTTGATACTAAGCCTTCAATGGCTCTGGTGTCCACAATGACTGCACATCTGCAGGAGGAAAAAGACCTGCATGTTGTTAGTTTTGCATACTCCTATTTGAGAAGCTTTGCTAAATCCAGTACTCCAGATAATCACTTCCTGTAAGTACAATAATGCAGAAACAATAAGCTGGTTAGTGATGAATAATGTTTATGTTATATGATATTTCATTTTTAACGGCTCTTAGTAACTTTCTTTTTTGTGGTTGCTGCAATAGCTCTACTGCCTGCAATGTAGCTGTGAAAATCCTGGCCCCTAAGTTTGGTCGTCTCAGCTATCACTACAGCAAAGCAATGCGCATGGACTGGTTTAATGGTATGTTCAAATACAGCAGTGCATCTAGGTGAACCGTTCCCTGTTGTTTTTTTTTTAATTATTATTTAATAATTTACTGTATTCCCGATCTAGATGATTTCCTAATTGGCACGGCAACAGAAGTTTTCATGCTAAGAAGTGCGACAAACATCTTTCCCACTGAAATCATGATGAAAGGAAAATTTTTTTTCATTGGTAGAATTCTGCAGCTACTAGAGGTACAGTGTGGTACATTGCCATTTGAACTTTTCATTGAAGTTAAATGCACCTTCTCGGTCATGTATAATCATCCTCTTCTCCTTTCATGTTAAAGTTGGGTATGCGTGCTGAAGGAATTAAGGAGCTGTTTGGCTCTGGCATCCCTGGATTTAAAGGAGATCTCAGTTTCAGTGACTTTCAGGCTATTTTCAGTGTGGTAAGAATATAACTGAGACTTAAAGGAAAAATGATCACGATTGTACTATGATGTGTCAGCTTATTTGTTTGGGTGATTTTTATGCTGTGTCTTTTTCAGCTTCAAAACTGGGAAATTCTGCCCAGTGATAAGCCTGTCCTTTCTGCCTACACACGCGCCTCTGGACAAGAGTGGTTCTTTGTTGATATCAATAAAGATTTAATTCAGAAAATCATCAAGGTGAGACAATATTTATGCAAAAACACTATTAATGATCTATTTATGTCAAAGCCAGCTCAATTCTTTAAAAGGATCATATTGTTTATAAAACTGATTACATGTCCTCTCATTATCTTACTTGCAGGCTGTCAGTCCTTCTGCGGGGAAAGAGAGCCCTGTGTGGACTGCGATTGAAAATTTACAGAGGGGAATTTCATGGCATAAGACCAAACCCTTCTTGATCTTTGAGGTTCGCTACTTCCAAGCTACCACCCTGGGTCTTCCACTGGAGATCAGCAAATATTATGAAACAGTCAATGGGATCACTGTTAATGGTGAGGTGTCAAATTTGATGCAAACAGCCTATGACCACCTTGCAGATCAAATCAGTATTGATGAATACTTTAAATTATTTATTTAATTTGAACCACCATTGGAAATCTTGGTTTTTTGTTTGTGTGTTATTTTAGCCAAAGCTGCGGTAAATCCACCATTAACAGATCGTCTTGGACAACTCTTGACTTCTGAAATTTCACTGGAGACTGATGGTTTTATTGGGTAATTATATTTAATATTCTTAAAAATTTAAAAAGATGCACTTCCAGCATGTTTAGTAATTACTAAGCAAACCAAGTTGTTCTAAATTAAACTCTTCTTTCTTTAGTTTCACAAAGGATTTTTGGGTTTTCTATGGGATCAACACTGAGCTGTTCCAGTGTGGTTCTGAATTTAAGAGCAAAACGCCAATTGCTATCCCATGGAAGTTTTCCGCCAAGATCAATGTCCGAGAAAAGAAATTTGAACTTGACTTCCCACCATGCCAAAAAGAGTTTGAACTCTTTTCACTCAGGTGTGTTTAGGGGTGTGGAAAAATACTGATTCACACTGAGTCATTGTTATATATGTATTCTTTAAGTTTAATATATGCTACCACAGTGCAGCCAATATGCCGAGTTTCAGAATTTCTTTTCAACCAACAGCTCCAATGTGTATGCAGTCTCTAGGAACATTGAAGAGCCAGCTTTGGCTAAAATGACCCCAATGATGCCCAACGCTATTGACTCCAATGATGAAGTTGTCCACAAGGGTCCAGCAGTTGTGAGGCCTGAATCAGAAGAGGTACACTCAACACCTTTAGCAGCTCACTGTTGGAGTTCAACAAATGAAGATTTACAGAACTCAAACCTGACATTTGTTACTTTTGCACTCAAACAGATCCAGACACCAAACACCTGGCATCCAAGATCCAAAATGTGCACTGAGAGTAACATTTATGGAGTAGGACTGTGTGTGGAATCTGAATTAAGGAGAGAATATTACCATGAGGAATACCCCCTGTATTATTTCCTGGGATACACCAACGTGGCAGTGAAAGTAGTCCCAGGTATACACAACAAGTCCAATACATAACAGCATACAATACTTTGGAATCCAAAACAACATCACAAACCATGGGGAGCTTGAGTCATCCAATGCTATGCAGTCTGGTTGCTGCTGACACTCATTACAGTATTACAGACATGTCCACTCATGCTACTTCAGGAGGCATTTGTCGAGGAAATAACTGTCTTTCCTCCATGGATGCTGCTGCTGCATTTTCCAATTCTGACATGACAACTAACTGTTGGCCATGAACGGTCATTTCAAGGCCCTTAAAAATGGTGCTGCTGGCTGTAGATGGTGTTTCTGTATGAACCCCCATTGACTGTATGAATTAATTTCCGTCGCTTTGAACTCTCTGATCTGACAAAACTGCAACAGAATGAGACAGCATATGCTGTTTTGTCCTGTCAAAGTCATGCTGCTTCTTTTTTTCTTTTGAAACTCTTACTGTAGTTAAAGAGTAACAACACCAGGCTGAAAAGCAGTGTTCACTGGCCTCTCTGATTGAAGGTTTGAAGTCTGTTACACCTCTGACTCCATGCAGCATCGCTGATGGTTGTGGTTGGGTGTGGTCAAAAGTTTGCTTTGTTGCACCTGTAACCACACCCAACAGGAATGTCACAGTGCACTGAAACACCTTTGCAGTACGCTTCTACATCACTCTAGCAAATCGAGAGGTTAAATCAATGGCAGTCTGCAAAAACAAGATTTTTGGTTTTGCCCATTTATCAATTTAAAATAATTTCATGATCTGTTGCAGTGCTGTTGTACTGACATGAATTAGATTGTTCTTGTTATTGTGTCTACCCCTAAACATTCGTTTTTTAAATCTTTTTGCTAACATAGCCTGTGCACTTTTATTAGCCCAGGCAATCAAAGCTGTTGAGAAAATCCACTTTGAGGTTAACGCCGGCCTGAGCAGACATCCTGTGGGTGCCCGCCAACTCCTTGAGACTCTGAGGAGGCTTTCCAAGGTATTTGGCTACAGTGTGCAATGTTATTATCTTAGCACCTGCTCTGGCATTTCATCCATTCAAATTCTCCTGTTCCGTAATTGTGTTTACAGGAAGCCATCCAGCGCGTGCGTCTGTCCTCTGATTCATCATCAAGCGTCAGAAGATCTCATCACAGCCATCATGAAAACATAATGGAAGTATGCTAAACATGCTCCACCGAGAGTGATCCAAAATTAATTTAATTTCTTTATGGTACATATTTTAGCTGTGCTCAGAATTCATGATCAACAAAATAATTCTAAATATTTCAAATGATCCATGTTTAGACTGCAGCTATTTGTATATACAGTATATTGTACCATAATAACACACATTTTGCTAAAATTGCTTGTTCCCTCAGCCTTGTTGACTCCTACACTCCCGACTTTCACTGTCCACTATGACCCAGTAGTTACACACAATCACAAATGCATTTTCACTTGGGTATTATTATGAATTCCACGCCTGACATAAGATGATCAATACTCTGCACATATTGGACATGAAGCACACAAACCCATTAGAGTCTAATGGACTGCTCTCTATTTAATTCCTCAGGGCTTGGACTCACCACCTGAAGCTGCGTTCAACATCAAAGCGCTTGCCCTGAATGGCAACCAGAAGCCTGAGGGTTATGATACAGCTGTCTACTACACGCCTGAAGCAAACACTCAGAATGCCCAACTGATTGTGTCCCAGGTTGGAGAAGACACCAACTGGAAGATGTGCGTTGACACCATTGTGAAAGGTCATGCTGAGGCAAAGGTAGATATAAAACACACAGGAAGGGCAGTGGGGATAATCTTTTTTTTTAGTTTGGTTTACAAAATGTCAGAAATTAAAAGAATAACACTGATGTTATTTCATGTCTTTATTATTGTTATCAAAAATTTCTCAGAAAAGACCAAAACCAGCAATGACTGTATCTTGCTTGCAAATATTATCTGAGTAACCAAAGCTTGACAGCTTCTTTATTCCTCTCCACCAAAGAACTCAATTGTTGTCCAAAAACAATTAAAGTTACAGTACCAGTCAAAGGTTTGGACACACCCTTGAAAGAGAAAGTGTGTCCAAATTTTTGACTGGTATTGTACATAAAGAGCCGTACCATTCCACTGGGAAACATATTAGAATGAAAACAGCCAGTGTAGTTTAATCTTAAACAAATCTGTTCGATCTCTGAAGAGTAAAATTTCCAGGCAGACATTAATGAGCATGCTTGAGTATGTGATTACACTGCCTTGCTTCTTTTATTAGCTGTGAGGAATAAAACTTACAGGCTGTGCTCATTTTACTGAAGGAATATGTGACCCAAATGCAGTGGTATGGCTCTGTTATGTGTTTTGAATATATTTTGGGTAAGAGCTGTAGATAGACCAACTATACTTTTGTGTAGGATAAATTCATTGTTGCTTTTCATCTCTTTGTGGGATTTGTTGATAATAAAAGGATAAAAGTTCCTTTAAAGACATTTAAAAAACAACCATCATCCATGTAACATACATCCTATCACTGTCAATTTGCTTCTTAAAATAGACAAATTAACTAATTGACTCCCACACCAAAGTTGTCACATCTCAGAAGTATAATGTGTGCCGATGAAATCTACACATACGCTTATATGTAGGTTTTTATGTCTGCCTGGATACATTTATGCTGATGAACACAGTGCTATAAAAATCTTGGAACACACATTAACAGCCTAAAAACATTTAAAAAACAAAAAAAAACAAAAAACAGATCTATCTGTTGTCTGGTGATAGTCTGTGTATGAGTTTGGGAGTGAAAGCAGGTTCAAATCTTGTGTCTTTAATTTTTAGTGGTTATGCCTCTCATTTGTTTACATTTTGAGCATGGATTGTGAATCGGTAACTGTATAATCACTACTTTTATATTAACAGTTAATCACATGATATTTCATATGTGAAAGGTGTCATTCATTGGTCATACATCATTCATATGTCATGTAGCTCTACGGGGCTATATAGTGTTTTTCAGCTCAGACCTGCCACCAGCAACATGTGTCGTTTTAACCAACTAAAGGCACTTTAAATAAGAAAATTAGTAAAATTAGAAGCTGCCTCCTGAATGTTTTGTACAGTGTTCTTTGCTAATAAGAAAGAAAGAGGCCAGATAAAAGATTCAGTAACACCTTTATTGTCGTCAGAGCTTAGCAATTTTGTGTATTTTGCCCTTTTTAACAATCACACCCGAAGCTTTGCAACACTAGCAGGCTGAGGTGACAAAAAACAGTAGAGTACAGTAAAGAAAGGATATGATTGAGTTTATTTTTGCCAAAACAGATCCATTAAAATATGCCCATATCAGCCCTGATACTGATCCTGATCAGCTCAGGATATCTCTAGCAGCAGGTTAAAAAATGTTTTCACCTACTACAGTTGATTTAGAGCTGTATGAATAAGATACACTGTCTACAAATACTCTCTATGATGTACATTAAAAATCATACTAGTTGTCCCTTTAAGATATTTTTACCATATTGAATATTATCAAGGCTGGAGCCAAGTCTCTTTTTTGTAAAGATTCCCTTTATGATTGATCTCCTGTGTTTGGTCTAGGCACACGTTAGATGGGGAGCTGAATGTCAGTCCTATGAAATGTCAATGAGAGCTGCTACTGCACATCTGCCTGGTTCCAAGCCAACACTCAAGGCCAAGGTACACTGGACTAGGATCCCAGAAGCCATGGCAGAGATGGGCAGAAGGTGAGCCTCAGTTGTAAAAAAAGAAATGTGCAGATTGTATCAAGGGAGATAAAAGGTGAGGAGGAAGAGGAGAAGAGACTTACTTTGCTTTACAGAGTATGGTAGAAACATTTTCTGTGTTTATTATAATGACACATACTGGTGTGTGTTGTTAAAACAGCTTTTTACCTTTCCCAGAACTGAAAGCTACATCCCAGGCATGGCTTTCCTTCTCGGCTTCTACCAGCAACATGAGAGAAATGCCAAGCAGGAGGTTTCTGCATCAGTTGTTGCTGCCTCAGCAGACAGCATTGATGTGAAGATTAAATTTCCAGAGGTGTCGGAGGAACTTTTCTCTTCATTTTTATGCAAAACTTCTAAATCCTTGTACTGCATATAACTAATGTTGACTGGTGTATTTACACTTATGTGTCATTTCTCCCTGTCTTGTCATTAGTATACAGTCTACCGCCAGGCTATTCCATTTCCCCTGCCACCTGCCAGTTTTCAGGAATTTCAACGTGACACCAGAAACACAACAATAGAGAGCTTTGGACATGCATAAAAACACGTGAGCTACATAAATCAGTTTGATTAAGCTTAAATTTTCTCTTTTTGAATACTGTGTAATTGTGTGTGTGGAAGCGGACTGTTTTGACAGATTTATATGCAAAGCAGAGGAACAAAAAAAAGCAAAGAGCTTTGCCATTTTTACTTGCTTTATAAAATATGTTCTGTGTTGCAGAAAGACAACAAAGCCCAGATGGGAGCCAGATGCTTCTCTTCACTGTGATAACGCTGCAACCAAAATCTCGCCACCATGATGAAAGTGAGGATCATAAAAGATGTATCAGTAATCCCTCAGATGTCACCAGTTTGGAAATAACCTGTAAAGGTCCTGATTTATTCATTTAAGACCATGTTAATATTTGAACAACCTCCTTTGAAGTATAATACTTAATACTGTGTAAATTCATGCTTATGTCCCAAAATATTGCATGTTCATTAAATTGGGTTTACCAAAAACTGTTTCAGCAAGTTTTTTGGTATTCTGATTCTGTCAGTTCATCCAAACATTGTGCAAAATCCATGTATCCCATGATTAAAAATTCAGAGCAAACTGTTGTTTTATTTTACTTCACCATAATGAATCTCCACCATGTTCAATTTCTGCTGGTATTAATAAACACGCACTCAAAAATAGTTCAAAAATTAGCTGGATTGTACAGTAGATGAAATATTTATTACACTGATAATTATTACACAGTGTTACACAGTATTGTTGCACAATAATCAGTGTCAGTAGTACTGATGAAATCCCTGGAAATCCTTGAAAACTTGATTCAGATCAAGTCATGAAATCCAGTGCTTTAAATTAAGAGTGACAACCCTGTCTGATGCAAACTTTGCAGCATCTTTTGCTTTGTTTTAAAAAAAAGAAAGTCATTTACATTATATGACATCATGTTTTTCCAAATGTAATTTTCCTCAAAATATGTAAGAGATGGAGTAGAAACTGCACAAAACACAATCAAGGTTTGTCTAATTTGCCAGCCAATTTGGCAAGTAAATGTTAACAGGTCTTGTTATTTCCCATTTGATTGTCACAATACTGGATGTTGCAGTTGTATTCTGAATTCAGGAAATTGGAAGATAAATGCCCTTTTTGAGAGGGTTTCTACTGAAAGCGATGGTTGTTTACAAGGTCTGTATGACCTGCTCTGTTTGGTCAACTGACCCAACAGGACTGTTTGCAGATATCAGTACACAATGTCACTGTGCATGCCCTTAAGTGCAAGTTCACTGCCTCTGCCACACAAAATGCCCTGCGCCCTTTGGTAAAAAAAAAAAAAAAGAAAAGAAAAAAATATCCAACACTTTTTGGAATGCTGGATTACATTATTTAATAGTCAGATATTTTAGTATCTAAAAATAAAGGTATGCTGCAAATGGATAAAAGATTTTATGGACATTAATTGGCTCTTGCAAACTGAGCTTGGCCCAAATCTCAACTTTGAGTCATAACAAATGGGATGTGTCACTAGCCAAAGATAATGATTGCATCCTAACCAAAGACTGGTTGTTCTAACTTCTTCTGGCTCCACATCTCCTGCCTGCACTGATTTAGCCAAATGGGGTTGAATTGCAGAGAAAAGACATTGCCATCAAAGGCTGAACAGGATGTGCACGATTACAATGGCACCATTATGTTCCATTTACATCTCTAATATCCTGCAGTCTTTGAAGTGCCGGTTGACAGGCCGATTGCAAATCCGTTATGGCTTACGTCAAGATCTACATCACCTCCTATCGTCTAGGAGATCAGGACACCCTGACCTTGTGTTGACACGACTTCACCAGGTGAAATCAGCTGGTAAGAAAGCATTAGTAAGTGATTGATCAGGTAATTTGGAGGAGGAGGGATAGACAATCCCCCCCCTTTTTATTGCTGCTCACTCTGTGATTGTGACGTGCCTCATTAGGCAGACTACACCAGCCCGGCTAAAAGCCATCTGACGGTGGCTGATAATAAAACCGTGACTACAGACATTTCTGTCCAACTGTAACTATTACTCCATGTATTGTGCATATAAACCATCAATGGAGGCACGAAAAGCCAATGTAGCTGAAGAGCTTTATAATAAACCCCCCCAGTTCAGGAAATGATGCCTCATTGCAAAAAAATATTTGGGGCAGTTTTTCAAGATATATTGTAGTGCACCCGAAGAAGAACTAACATACTCTTTAAAGAAAATATTGAATTTTGTGAATCCCCCTAAGTCTGTGGTCATTTAAAGAGACAACACAATATACTGTAAAATGTAATTATCTTGTGGTGTTCGCGCGTGTGTGTGTTTGTGTGTGTGTGTGTGTGTGTGTGTGTGTGTGTGTGTGTGTGTGTGTGTATTTGAGTGTGAGCACTAGAGGACAGTGTTCACCAGACATTAAAATATGCTTGGCACAGTGCTAAAAGCCTGGCACCAGTATGTGTTCAGTTCACCGAGAGGACTTTGCAGTGGATGTTGACATTTCCAGGATAAATAAACATGTCTTGCGGCGGTCAAAGTGCATCTGCAACTCTCTGGCATGCAAAGAGAGGACACATTTTAGTATACTATCAAAAAATAATAAATAATAGTTGGTATGGGTGCTTTTATATCTGTCATAGTTCTTATTAGCAAGGGGTGCAGGTTTAGTGTCAGGTGAAGAAAAGCATTAGGGAATGATCGATTGCACAATTTGGAAGAGGAGCCATAAAATGGATTGCTTTTTTTTTTAACCAGCATTCATGATTTAACGTTACTGCCTCCTCTCCTAATTTAAGGAACAGAGACACAAGGTTTGTATACAGGGAGAAATGTGAGTGGGCGAGACTGGTTATATCACTGACATTATCGCTGACATTATCAAGTGGGCACACCTCATCACAGACACTTTATGACACCTCCAGAGGGCTCGAAATCTGACATCACGCCTGCTGTTCGACTTCTACTGAGCTCACATCATCTCACCCAATAATTTCACCATCACTCGCAAATGAGCTTGTTGCCATGTTCCCCAATGTTATTTAGAGATGTTGTTGCTCTGCGCTTATTTAGTTGTGCCGTGGAAACTTTTTTAAAAGGCTAATTTATTTGAGACCTTACTCTCGAGAAGCTCAGAAGAGCATAACCCCTAATTTGAAATGTAGCTTTAATTCTAAAAAATATATTTAAATGTTCACTGTCATGTCATCATTATTATAATAAATAATTCTCATAGTAGGTCATTGACATTATCATGAATAGTAGAAAGGAGTTATAGCGGCCTCTTTAGGGCTTTTGAATAAACAGGGCTGCCAATTCAGGTCAGCCAGTTAAAGTGAGATTTTCATGCCAAAGGCTGTAAGAGCTGCATCCACTGCAGATACTGTGCAGATACTAATTATTTGAGGAGCTTTAAGCCTGTAAAGGGTGTATTACCAGCCTGAAGACTACAGCAATATAATTCCACTATAAGTAGCATATTCAATCATAACGATTATGTTCAGTTCAAGATGTTACATCAGTCAGCAGTGAGCATGTAACACCATGTAGATGTTTTCACTATTTTATTATATTTCCCTACTCTAAAATACCCTAAGCAAAGTTTAAGGAATCAAGAGTACATAAAAATCCCCAATCATAATGTGATTCTATAAACTGAAAAATCACTAACAGTGCAAATTGTTAGGTGAGATAGATGAGACAATGGAACAACCAATATAAAAAGGAATGTTTTGAATATCTCTCACCCACTGTAAGGTTGTAGGAAACATACTGAGCATACGGATGGATATTTCTGGAGTGGATCATGCTTTTCGATGTTTTTATGGAAATTGGATAACCACTGGCATCCACTGTAAGAGAAAAATCCATTATGTAGGCAAAACATACTTATTGTTATTGTTATAATTGTTGTTCTTCTGTCCCCCCCCTCCCCCTTTCCCTCTCTCTTTCTCTCTCTCAACCCAACCGGTCAAAGCAGATGGCCGCCCACCAAGAGCCGGGTTCTGCTTGAGGTTCCTACCCGTTAAAGGGGAGTTTTTCCTTACCGCTGTCGCCAAGTGCTTGCTCATGGGGGAATTGTTGGGTCTCTGTAAATTAAAGAGTACGGTCTTGACCTGCTCTATGTGAAAAGTGCCTTGAGATGACTTTTGTTGTGATATGGTGCTATATAAATAAAAATTGATTGATTGATTGATTGATTTCAAAGGAGTATTCTTTTAAATTATGTTAATGTCTCTTTGTCAAAAAAATAACTTAATTAATAACAGACTGACAGAAGCATATATATAGCCATATATGTACCATTATGCACATGTCTGCACTCAAACCTGTTGCTTGGTTCACTTTCAACAAGTATACAACCAAACCAAGTAACAGTATAAATGCATCCGCCAACCTTGGGAGACCATTCACAACTATTTCATCTTCGACTACAACAACAACAAAGACACTCTCAGGGCTGAAATGGATCATACGAGTAGTGTAATCGGTGACCACAGTGAGGAGAGCAACAAGATTGTCAGCCATATCTGACTCGCCTCCCTAATACAATTATGAGTATAGTTCCAAAAGCAAGGTTGCTTCTAGAACTATACTGGTGAGAGTTACTGTTGGCTGTAATCAATCTTCCAGTCCATACTGGCTCTGTAACCCACAATATCCACAGCTGTCTGAGCTGATCCATTGCCATTCTAGCAGGTGTGTTTGTGTCCACCAGGTACATAAGACGCACCCGCTTGGCTATCTTTAGCCACAGATATACTCCTGATTGGACACGTACACAGACAGCTGTGGACACCACGGACACATAATAGTTCTGTTTATACTACTTTCTGGAGTCTACTTGAAGGAACTGTTCCACACATGCACAGTAGATCGGCATCTATATGAAGACAGCATACAAATTCGAGGTATGTTAATGTCCACACAGAGCCTATGCGTACATCCTACGATGGGAAATTTTATGACAACATCAGGATATTTAACTTGCATTTCTTCACATGTATTTGATACATATATTCCTCTCGCAGGATAAATAAGTGCCTACAGATCCAAAAGTGTCTTATAGTGTCTTAATATTGGAAATCCAACAGCAGAACACTGTTTTGTTTGTGCTCCAGTCCTTTATAGACATGTGCAACATGCATCACAACAGCCTTTCTTAGCGGCACTCCATGCAAATCAGATGAACTGCAGGTGGGCTCATTTACATGTCAAGTCTTAGTAAATACCCCGCTAAATTTAAAAATCGAGGTGACGCAAAAGTTTGCGACAGGCTTAGCAAACAGGTAGTGTTTCCTTGCTGAGCTGTGGCAGAGGAATACTTCCCTGTAAGTGTACAGGTTTGTTTCTAAGACAAAACACCAACAATAAACCTACACAGAACTGCCAGGACAAAGATACCCACTTGATTTGGGTAAGAAACTGCTGAAGGCACATATTAGCTTCAAGTGAACTTAAGAATAAATAATTACATGGAATGAGGACTGTGGATTTGTCCCTAATTTTTCACAGTTGGATCATATTAGGAAGGGATTGCTTTATGGCTATTATGGAAAGAAGGAGTAATTTCTACCAACGAATAAATTTGTCGTCATACATTTGCTGCATGAGGGATTCAGATTAGTTTCCAATACAACATGTTACGTTAACACTGTACTGATAGATATTGACATTTCTGTGAGCTTACTGAGAACTTACAATGCAGGTCTTGAAGAACTCAGAGACTCCTTGTGTTGATAGTCTGGAAGACTACGAAGGGCCAGAGTGTGTCTCATGCTGACATCATTTTGTTACTAGATTGACAATCAAAAAGTAATATATATATATATATATATATATATATATATATATACTCCTGCATACTCCTGATGCATAGAAAAGCTAATTTCAAACATTCCTTGGATTGCTGTAGAAAGGGCAGTGTCACTCAGTAGTCTATTTGATCCTGTGGGAACAGATTAAACAAGAGTATGAAATAATTTGTGTTACAGTCCTAATTCCTAATTATTCCAGTTAACAAGAACTCCACAATGAAATGCTTAACTGACTTTTCAAATACAAAATGTAACTATTTATCTAACTTACCAATACAATAGCCTCTTTCTGGTGAGTCAGGTGATTAGTCCTCTTTAGTCCTAAATCATTCCCTCCAGGATCCAAAATGCTTGATTTTGCACCCTTTTCTTAAAAAATACAATACAATTTGTAATGTTTTACGTGCTCTTCTTATTGCGGTAAAAATGCAGGAATTGGGGAAAACTGCAAGCAGAGGAAAATAATATGATTTTTTACTACTACTACCAGTTAAGAGTTATATTTAATGACTTCCTTCAGTAAAAAGCATACTGCATATCACATAAACAACTATATTTTAGTGCTTATTTTTAAATTTATTTGAACATGAGAATCATGGGCTCAAAGTTATATGAAAAAGAAAATACTGTACCTAAGTTCCATTTATAACCCTTTATTAAATAAACTTTCATCTCAACATTAGCACCAAATAAAATCAGTCAATAATGCCATTAAAATAAATCCATTAACATAAAAATATAATTTCATTTCCAAAGTCTCCATTTTTATGTTTGAGGTAGATTATTTCTATCAACTTGTATTCTTCTGACTAACTGAATGCAAACCTCATTTGGGAACATTTGGGAGTTGTTTTGCATGTAGGCCGTGATGATGTAAGTTACGAAATGCAACAATTGGTCCAAATCATGAGCTGTGTGTTGATTTGGCTATTTCATGCGGAAAAGTTGCGGTAACTTAACAAAAATGCAAGTTTAAGTTGCAAGTATTAAGGACTTATGTACTTATCATACAAACACAATATGTTGAACAGTAACACAGTTCAAGATTTACTGTTTCAGTCAAGCGATTTATATCCAAAACCAAACAATTTAGCTCAATTTTTCCTATTTAAGAAAAACTCAGTTTTGACTATTTCAGTATCAAATATATAAAATCTTAATATCAGAGAAGGAAAGTAGTTCTAGTATTGTTTTATTTGAATAGTTTTTAGAGGCTGTGAAAAAGTAGGTGAGACCACACCATTTTGTCCCCATTACACTTTGTATTTCTTTCCATACTTGTCATTTGTTTGTTTAGCCAGTTTAACATCTGTGTTTAGCATAGTTTCAGTTCAATTCAGTTCAAAACACTTTATTTGTCCCCAAGGAGCAATTTGCAGAGGCACATAAAGTAGCACAGTCAACAAGCAATACAATATAGGAAAATTTGAAAAAAAAAATGTAAAAAGCAAAAATTAGTACATTAGTAATAATTGTACATATTATGATAATAATGATAATGCTATGAGAATGATAATATTAGTGCAATTAATAGTAATATATATTTATAATATATCAATATTAGTGCAATAAAAAGTATAAAGCAGTATGATGCAGCACAACGCTGTACACATTATGATAATAATTATAATGATATGAGAATGATAATAGTACAACAAAAGTATAATGCAGTATACACAGTATACATATTGATGGGTGTGTGTGTGTGTGTGTGTGTGTGTGTGTGTGTGTGTGTGTGTGTGTGTGTGTGTGTGTGTGTGTGTGTGTGTGTGTGTAGCAGGGTGAGCAGAGGGACAGGGATGGCTGGGAGTTGAGGAGCTGAACAGCCTTGGGGACAAAGGTTGCCCTTCTCCTCTGTGTCCTGCAACCTGGGCAGCGAAGCTGGTGTCCTGAGGGGAGCCACTCAAACACAGGGTACAGGATACGTGCGGGGTCCTGTAGGATCCTGCCAGCTGACCTTAGCATCTGCTGCTCGCATGGGGTGGAGAGGGCTCTGACAGGGAGTCCAATAATTTTGGAGCAGACTTGACTGTGCTCTGCAGGCGGTTTCTGTTCGGGAGGCTGATAGAGTGGAACCAGCAGGTGAAGGAGAATGGCATAATGCTCTCAATAAAGGAGTAGTAAAATGTTTTGAGGATGTCCTTGCTGATCCCAAAGGAGTTGAGCTTCCTCAGGAGGTACTGCTGCTGCTGGCATTTCCTGAGAATCTCGTCTGTGTTGGTGGCAAATTTCAGCAAGTTATCAAAGATTATGCCCAGGTACTTATATTCCTCAACAATCTCTATGGGCTTCCCATGGATAGTGATGATGACTACCACAGCCAGCTCCCTTTGCTTGTTGGAGAAGGTCATTACCATCTCCTTGGTCTTGTTCACATTAAGTTCCACACAACTCATGGAGGGCTGAGCTGTGGTGCTTTGAGGGGCCTGAAAGCAGAGACAGGAGGACTGTGTCATCAGCGAATGTGACCATGTGACAATTTGGCTCGGTGGACCTGCAGTCATCAGTGTAGAGGATAAAGAGCAGGTATGAGAGGACACAGCCCTGTGGGGAACCAGTTGAAGTGTGTAGGAAGTCAGAAAAAGTGTTGTTGACCAGCATTCTCTGTGACCTGTTTGTGAGAAAGTCCATTATCCACAGTATTAGTCGGTCATCTAGGTGGTAGCGGGTGGTAAGTTTCTCAGCAAGAATGTGAGGCTGCAGGGTGTTCAATGCTGAGGAGAAGTCTGCAAACAGGAGTCTTGCTGTAGTGTTGGGGTGTTCCAGATTATGTATGTCAATAATGAATTCTTTTGTGTCAACAACCCCTCTGCCCGTGCTGTATGCAAACTTGAGTGGGTCCATCTGTGAGTCTGTTACCTTGATGATATGGTTTTTAACGACCGTCTCCATAGCATTCATCACAAGAGAGGTGAAAGGCACAAGCCTGAGGTCATTAAGGGCCTTTTTTTTGTCACATTTACATCTGCATTTATGGCTTAATCAAGACAGAAAAGTATTTAAATTCATTTATTGTATATTGATTTAAGTCCTGAGTTTCTTGAGTTATAGATTAGCTTGGGTTGTAACTTATCATATACTGACCATGCTTTCCAGGAGACAAAAGTGTGGGAGGCACTTCTTCGTCTTGTTTTACAGCTGTTGGCATCCAGCTTATTGGTGCATTACTGCTCCGGAGTGTGGATCAGACAATAGACTTACAACCTAAATCCCTTCAAAAAAAAAAAAAAAAGAGACACACACACACACAAACACACCAAAACAATACATATAAAAGACACACTACATTCTGGCATGCACAAACACACACACAAACCCCCTTCCTTGTCACCTTGTCTTCTCTCTTCAAATTAAGTTGTTTGGAAAACAGTGTTAGTTTATTTGAATATACTTCCCAGCATGCATTGCGGTGGTATGAAATTTGTCAGAAAAACCTTTGTCTAGTGCAGTACAATGTTTTTATCTTTATTTAGATCATACAAATCAAACATACCTAAGAAATGACTTACCTGAGTATTTCAGTATAACTATTTTTCTGTAATACCTTTTTTTTTGCAGTTAATTATGTTAAGCACACAATATGTAATTTCTGCCGCTAGGGGTCTCTCAATCAAAACAATAACAAAAGATGGAGTTTGATGATGTTGTGAAGTAGCATGGGATTGTGGGAGTTGTTGTCCTCCTCCTCTCCAAAACAAACGTACACGTTTCATGTTTAAAATCAGTGTTTCTCCGACACTGTTCAGCAGACACAGGACATTCGGGAGGAGCTCTGTGTGGGTCAAGCTGCTGCTAACGTTTGCTCAGCTTCTTTCTCTGATAACTTAAGATCCAGATGTCTGATTCATCTGGTTAAAAGATAAACATAAAAACGACCAAGATCTAAAAACTTTATCGTAAAAATGTGGCTTAAAACTGAATAAAAGTCAATTTGACAGTTTCTGGCAGACAACCATAATAATGACATATTACCTTGTATGCTTATACTCTTTGGTAGACGTCATTGCGGCGGACAACTACAATACTGACACATGCACATAAGATGATTATCATCTATAGGTTGTAAATTCAGCCGCCAAAACGACCCATAGTTTACTTTTGAGTGACAGACGCCATCTATCAGTTGTAGTAATTATTACCAGGAGAAGTGACACAGTTCAGATGACGTCTATATAATTTGACAAGTTTCATATTCGGAGGTGGCAGGTTGGGTGGATGCATAGATCCTGACTTGGAAAAAAGTGGACTTCGTGGACCTTGCTGCAGGAGACAGCTGTTCATCTCCCACCTCCAACCATGAGCATCACGTTTCCAACCGTGAGTTGGTACGGTTTTTTAAAAACTGTTACCACAATTGTTGTGGTATTTACTGTTGCCATGATGACAAAGGTTGTCTATCTTTAAGGAAGTAGTAACTTTAACCCACACCATGTTTCAAGTGATCATTTTAAACCAAACCATGATCTTTTCCTAACCCTTACCAAGTGGTTTTTGTGCCTCAACCTAACCAGACCTTAGCCACAGCACTGCCACACCATAAAACATAGTAATTTTTTAACAGTGGTTTGTAACAGTTTTGGAAAGCACAGACAAATTATGTTGTTCTGCTGATTACTGCCAATAGAGATGCCATATTAGAAAACACTCCTATGGGTCATTCTGGAGTGCATGGTACAAACAACATATGTGGTCGTTTAATTTGGAGGACTTGTTCAAACCATGTGCTGGTGGACCAATGAATTTGGTGACCACAAACAGCAATGACAAATGTTTGATGCTTCCATAATTGCACATCTGTTTTCCTGCAAGACTGTGAGTTGTAATTTTGTTTTTTCTTTTTCTATCCTTATTTGTTCCATTATAATACATAGAGGCTATGGAACAAGGTAGAGGGAGATTAGGCTTTGACCAATTTATTTTTGAGGAACTGCCATCTTTGGTCTTTATTCTGCCTATGAACTGTTTTGAATAAAGGGTTTAACAGCTCACAGTAGAAATAAGTCTTACGGTTTTGTGGGAATATTGAGTTTGTCAGTGGGTGAGGGTTATGATGTGGATTGGGCAGCTGAATTCTAAATCAGTATGCATAGTGGGAATGCATGGATGTGAGGTAATTTGTAGTGTGGTCTGAGATGTTTGAGCAATTGCTGCAATAACATTGTGTAGTGATGCTACTGGGGTTTGCAGATAGCATAATATATTGTCAGCACATACAGTGGGCTGATGTGGTGATGATTATTAAGAATTAGAATTCCTCCGTCGAATTACAACAGCTCAATAAAAATGCACAGAGACAGAGAAAGTTTACATCTTTATCAGATACCCCTGTCAAAGATGAAGGTCAGTAACATTTGTCCATTAGTGGGTAATGTGGGATATGTATATGTATAGATACCATAGATATATTTCCAACTCACTTTTTAAGGATCTTTCTCTGTATGTTTTTATGACTTTTTGCCTTAAAGTCTATGTGTATTTTCCTATCTACTGTAGAAGTACCACATACAGAGTCAGCTTTACTGATGCAGTTTTTGCTTTTGTAATATTTTGGAAATATCCACAGCTATGTTGTAATCTAAGTGAAATCTACCTGAATAAGCCCACCGTTACTGAAACCCTAACAATGGTGATCTTAAAAGGGTGTGTTCCCTGAGGGAGCATGGTTTGAGGTGGACAGCTTGATGTGCCAAAACAGCTGACATGCTGACAAGCTACATTCAGATGACTTCCCACACGCAAGTACAGCTGCAATGATTAGTCAATTAATCAATTAGTCAATCAACAGAAAATGAATCCGCAACAATTTCGATGATTGATTCATCAATTTCAACCTCTCAGATGTGAAGATTTAATGATTTTCTTTGTCATACATGATTGTAACCTGAACATCTTTGGGTTTTGGACATTTGGTCATACAAAACAAGACATCTGACTTCACCTTTGACTCTGAGAAATTGTAATGTGAGGCCATGCCTCATTATTTTCTGACATTTTATAGACCAAACAATTAATCGATTAATCAAGAAAATAATCACTTATGAAAATAATTACATTAAATAGTTTTGATATTATTATAATTTCCCTTTTCCCAAAAGTCCTCAAAGCTCAGATCCTGCATCTGCTGCAGACTCAGAAAGTAGCAGGCATAGCAAAAACTGCAGGGAAATGCTGCTATTAATAACTATAGCATCTCATGGACATTAATATTCTTCGTTTATTTCAAGGATACTTCCTGATGTTGTGTTTGCCCCTGGTGTTTATTGATTAGTGGTTACATAAGTCTTATATACATTGGGTGACATGTTTTGGATGTTTTTAAATACCTTTACTCCTAACAAAAATAGATTGAAAGACTTCCCATGTCCTTATAAATGTGCAGAGCTCTGAAATCATTGTGCCAGTGGTATTCATGAGGACGTCTCCCAAATGTGCCTGGCTCGTTTATGGTTCCATGCTGTGTAACATGTTTTCATGGGAGTAACACAAGTAATTTTCTTCACATTCAGGGCTGATAGGATAAACATGAACTTGTTAGGCAATACATAATCTTTTGATCCTCCAACACTGTAATTCTGTCTGACAGTACAATCTGACAGGCGTAATCACTATTTTTACAGGCGAACACAATGTAACTTATAGATGTAATTTCCCTGCAACTGTTTAGTATTTTTACTGGGGAGATGACATATATTGTCAAATGATCAGGAGGGGGCACTGTTGATCTTACCAGTGACGTAAGGAGCCTCTACTTGTAGAGCCTTCCATTCTATTTTTACTTCTTGTGAAAATTTTATGTCTTCCTGCACAGATCAGTGCTATTCTTCTGTTCCATTTGACCCAGAAATTCAGATATACACAACAAAACGAGTATCATGTCACAGAACACTGAAAAATGTGAAGCACACACTTTACACAGCATATGGATACATTTTCCAGTATCCTGTACATCCCTATATATGTATCCTTTTAATGATGAATATTGTGGTATACAGAACCATTCTAAGTAACCAGAGAGCTGTCCATTGTACAGTTCAGCAATGATCTTGCAAGCATTTCAAATTGTTTATTATTTGCTATAGTCTATCTAAAAGATTTTAAGAAGTTATGTGACAATCTCCTGCACTGCCAAGACATGTAACTCAGTTTGTTCTTTCTCTTCTGAAACACTATGATGCTGCCAAGAGATCCTTGGTAATTGAGCAACAGAAATTGCACTGTGAATGAGCAGTGGTGAAGTAGTTTTAAGCATTTAGCGGCCAAGAATACAGTAATTCTTCATGCACAGTCTTATGGGCTCTATATCTATCTCAAAAGAAGGCCACTGATCCTCCTGCCTGTGAAGAGTGGTCGCCATGGCAACCTCACAGTTTATCAAGGTTCTAAGCAATAAAGAGAAGGAGAGTCTACTGATGTTGCACACACATACACACACACAATTTACAAGAATATGCAAACACACGCAATACACAAGAATACAAACCATATTCAGATGCATTGTAAGAAAAAACATAAGCACATTATGAGGCGTGATGAGTCGAGCTGGTCTCTTGTTTTGATCTCTAAACACTGTCAGATGTCAAGTGAAAACATGTCCATATGCTCAAGCGTTATATACCAGGCACCTTATATTGTCGTTAGTGAACGTATACATACTGAGCAGGTGGTGGAGTGACATGGTGATTAGAGATTAGCTGCATGACTGGAGGCTTGCAGGTTTGATCCCTGCAAAGACCAGAATTTACACTGTGTAATACACTGATGCTTTGGCTCATTCAACCATAACATACAAGATGCAATTAAGAACAGAGATGGTTAACCCATCAGAGCCAAATTCTTTCTACAGAGAAATTAGAGATAGAACTGATTGGAAATCTCACAGTATGGTGCAAATTGATTTGGGGTCATGTTGTGAATATTCTCGGGGAAGCAAAAATATCATCATTATATTAGAAATGTATGGTAACAATACAGTTAGGCTTCTACTCTGTCTTCACACAGTGCTGATGGATTAAAGGAATGTTTTAATTTACAACATTGATTCATCTTTGCCTTGGCACTGTGCATGCCAGGCTAGCGCTTACTCTGCAAACCACCTGCCAGTTCTGCGCTTGCTTGCCTACGGAGGAGCTGCAATGGTGAGTGGAAACTTTCACAGGGTGGTGGGCGTTGGGGGCGGTGACAGCAGCTAGGCTGACCAGGAGGATTGCTCACTGGAAGCAGAGGTGGATCTCTTCACCTGTGAATTCCAAGACACCCCAGAGGAGAACCCCAACGAAGGGCACGAGTCAGACGGCTCAGCTCCTTCCATCTTGGGTTCTTTTCCCAGCTCTCCCTTCTCCCTGTTGGGATCCCTGGAGTTTGATGACGGGGGATCCGGAGATCCGCGTTTGCAGCTCTAGCTGTCCCCACTGTGGTCAGGAGCCCCGCAGCAGCAGCTCTCTCCTTCTTCACATCAATCTGCTAGCCATATGCTCACCCCTAAAGCACTTTTTCAGAACTTGCCAGGTATCATGAAGAAGGTGGCAGATCTGAGAGACATCTTAGATAGAGACGTCTACAACCGGGAGCAACCGGCAAAACATCCCCTGCTGTGGCCTCGCTTCACAGAGCTCTGGCCCTCCATGGAGGCAGCATATTCTAATGCTTTTTTCTACAGCATTTTGTGCCACTATAGCAAAGCCTAGCTACCATCCTGCTTCCCAAAGCAACTTCTTTTGGCAGACACGTCCATGCCGCTGTCTCCTTGGGACCAGGTTTATGCTCGCCTCACCAGTGTGTTGCTCAGGTGGCTGAAGCACAAAACAACATCTTGCTGCTGTCCTCCACTGTCTCCGGGGGCTCTTTCCCTAGAGCTAGCCATGGACAACAGGAAGGCTATGGCGGCGATCCTGACTCTCACCACAACTTCAGTGGTGGCCTTGTCCAGGATCATGGCATGGCAGATGATGATGCAGCGTAGCATCTGGCTCCACATGTCTAAGCTACCCCCTCAAATCAGACAGGAGCTGCTGGGTGGTCCCATATCCCACAGTGGGTTGTTTGGTCCACTCCTACAAAGCACTACACAATGCAGCTGAGGAAGAAGAGAGGGTAAGGAGACACACCTTCTGGAGCAAAGCGACACCTCAGCTGTGGCATCAAAGACACCGAGATGCTCACTCCAAGAAGAAGCGCCATGCATCAGCATGCACCTGCTCTAGGACCACCTCCTCTTCCTTTTTCGCTGCGATATCCAACGCGCTCTGTGCTGTCACAGCAAGACCCAGCGGCCAGCATCCTCTTGGCCCAACCCACCAGCTGAGCCACCTCACAAACACCGGCATCAGAAGCAATGATGTGACACAGGGAATGCATGTCTCAATCCAGCTGAGCAAAGGACACACAACAGCCCTTTTCAGGGCCACTTCATTCACTTTAGTCAGACAAACTTTTCCCACACACAGAGGCTTGCCACCACACACACACAGAGTGAAGCAAGTGCAGTCTGGTCACCTCCTCGCATTTTCATGAGCAGGGATGAATCCCCACCTCAAATGTGCATTGCTGACCATAACAAATTATCATCCACCTCCCACCCGTTGGGGTGAGTTAGTGGGGATCTCTCATCATGACCTGATTCAGACTCAAGGTTTGAACACATGGAGCTGAAAGCTGACTCTGTCATGCATTTTCAGCACCACAGTAAGAGCAAGCCCTTTTCATTCTGCCCTCCCTCGGGGTGTGGTGAAGGAGCACTAGCTTCACACAGTGGCAGAGAGGACATTGTACTGGTTGGTAACTATGTCAACAGACGCTCCACAGACGTGTGCACACCCACTTTCAGAGCACTGCTCAGCATGCCAGAGCCTGCTATCCATGAATGAAAGTATGTCAAGCAGGGGCAGACTGGCAACAAAAAGCATAGAGGTCCCTGCAAAGACTTCCTCAAAACTTAACCTGTCTGACTCAGGTTCATCTGTTTGTTAAAAAATGCATAATACAGACATCATTTGGACTGTCTTACTTGAGTATCAAATATTGGGCAAATTAGGCAAATACATATGTGGTGTATTAAACATACTTGCCATTCACTCTATTTCTTGTAATGCAATAAGAAATAACTTCAATGGAGTAGTGCAACCTGATCATATGAATGATGTATGGTGCTCTAGTTTACTTAATAACACAATAACATTCAATAGTGCATGCACCTCTAATTGGATCTGTGCTGGTTCCTGCTCCCTCCTCCTCTATCCTTTCCCCTTCTTGTTCAGAGCCATGTTCACCTGTTTGTTTAGAATGTAGGGTAAGTATTTAACAAATCATCTTTATTGCTGGGCTGGCTATCAATTACTATATGCCTTATGGGCTATAATGCGAAAAAGAGCCATATTTTCATGGAGGCGCAACGACCAGAGCAAGCAGTGTTTGGTATTTTCCTGACCTTGAAACTCTCTTTGTGTGTCTGTGTGCTACTTTGGTGACCAGAGCAGAGAGCACGGTACACAGGTGGGAGAAGAGGCACAGACAAGGGGGAGGTTCATTTAAAGGAAGCAGCGCAAAGCCAGTTGTTGAATTTTGGTGGAAATTTGGTCCTAGACATTATGCAGAAAACAGACGTCTCAGAATCATGTTTATTTGTGGCACAACGTCAATCTGCTGCTGCTTTGGTGATCAAGGTGAAAGAAAAAACAGGATCAAACTAAAAGCTTGCTGCAGACATGTAGCAACAACAGATTAATGCTTAAAATATGACTAATTTATTTACATTAAACACTCTCCTACCAAATTGGCACAGAAAATAACATTCAATGTGGTTAAAGCAGGAAAGTCAGTAAATCTGAATTGATCTATAAATTAATGCGGGTAATTCTTACAGTATCTGTTATCCACAGCTGCTTTATACTATATGAAAAGCTTCTTTAGTTCATTAAATTTCTGCACCATCTGAAGGCACCAGGACTGATATGTTGATAAATCTGCAGCCTCTGACAAGGGTCACGCCAGAGTGCAGTGCTGTTACACACAGCCATTTACTGTGCTTACTTTCATTAAATTGCCTGATGTCACCAGGCTGCTACAGTATAACCACACACACCAGACTGGTCAGTTAAAACTCACTCGACTTTTTAATGAAGGAGATGTCAGGTTAGCAGGGTTCATCAGCCTCTTTTACAACTTTCTTTTTAGCAAAAGTAGCGACTCGTGTTTTATCTTTGAAACATATCACACACAGTGCAAACACTGTTGTGTAACATTAATTACTAAACTGTGTGACCATGTACGAAGTGAGATACATCAGAATTATTGCTGAAATAGCGTTGGTCCGATATAATCATATAAATGGCTTTACCAAATCAATTTCTTTATTTTTTATCTCTATCTTTATTATTACTAACTGATAAAAAACATCCATCAACCTGAGAGATGCTTATTTTCACAGGAAGTTCCTGAGTACAACAGGCTGCGATTTGGCTACTCTCTGGCTCCCTGCACATTCAGCAAATGTGTGGATGCAGCGCTGCAGCTGCTGCGTGACCAGGGCATGAAGGTCTTCTTCTACTTAGATGACCTCATTGTCATGGTCAGGTCCAGAGAATGGGCTATTTATTTATATCTTCACAGCCAAGTTGGCACTGCACCTAACCAGGTTAGGTTTCGCCATCAACTGGAAGAAGAGTGCCCCCCAGCCACACCAACAAGCGGAATATCTGGGAGTTGTGCTCGATTCGGTCAATCTGCGGGCCATTCTGTCAGACTCCAGATGGCCATGGAGCAGGCAGTCCTCAGACTGCAGCGGGGAGCAGCAGTGACAGCTTTGTCCCTCAGGCAGGTGGTGAGGCTCATGGCAGTGGGCCATCCAGTGGTTCCATTGGGGCTCCTGCCCATGCACCACCTGCAAAGATGGTTCGCTAGCCTGCGCTTGGACCCCAAGAGGTACAAGCACTGCATGATGAATGTTCCCCCATCAGTGCAGAGCAGGAGGACCTGCATTATTGGGGGTCTCCACAGCAACTGTCAACAGGGACACTGCTGGGTCAAGTTACCTCCTACATAGCAGTGTTCACAGATGCATGCCTGACAGGGCAGAGGGGCACCTGCTTGGGGAGAGTGATATGTGGTGTGTGGCCTTCAGGGGAAAACTGACACATCAACCTCCTCGAACTACAAGTGGTGCTCTTGGTTCTTCAACACTTCCTGACTCTGGTCCAGGTGAGATATTTGTTGGTGAGAACAGACAACCACGCCACAGTTGCCTACATCAACAGGCAGGTTGAAGTCCAATCCCATGGTCCATTCCCCAAGTATGGGGGGCCTGAATAGGCACGCTGCCCATGTTGGGCCAACCTCTCCCGGCTTGGCTCCTGAGAGGGACAGGCTGATGTGGGCTGAACTGTCTGCACAGGTGGTGCAGACCATCCAGGTGGCAAGAGCAGGATCCACTATTGCTTGCTACAAAGCAAAGTGGTTGGGATGCCAACGCTGGTGTGAGGAAAGGAGACTGGACATTCTGACATGTTCAGTGGGCTAGGTTCTCTCCTTTTCTACAGTATCTGGTGGCTGTCTTGTGCTACTGTTAAAGTGTAGTTATGCAATGATGACTCTGGTCAACCCCAAAGGGGTTTTTAGCTGCTTTTCAAAGGAGTCTACATTATCCAAGGACCTTAAGCTCGTTGGAAGAGTGTTCCAAAGCTTAGGGGCTGCTGACTGGAAGGCATGATCCCCCCGGGTCTTAAAATGTGTACAAGGTACACTTATGAAGCCCTGGCCTGGCCATGTGCAAAGAGGTTAAAATAGGAGTTGTATGTGACCATCTGTTGGATTGTGTTAAAAGCCTAGCATCAGCGTTTTGGACAGTTTGTAAGCGTTGTATGGAAGATTTATTAAGACAGGTAAAAAGAGAGTTACAGTAGTCCAAACGTGATGAGATAAAAGCATGTATGTATCAACATCTTTATCTTGCAACAGGCAGAGGAGGTCGCTCCCCGAGCCGATGGTTGTTGAACTGACCTCGCAGAGGAATGGCACTCCGTGTGAACACTGCTAGCCACCGGTGGGGAAGAGGATGCAGTGTCATCAGGCGCCACTTTTGGGGATCCGTCGGTTCCGCTGGGGTCAGTCGGAGCTGCTGGAGCATCGGCAGGAGCCGGGAAGTCGTCCGACAGGATCGTGTAGTGGTTGGAGAGTGTTAGGCGAGGTGGCGAGGCAGCCCTGTCCGAGCTCCTCTTGCGGCCGCGAGCTACCACCTTGGCCCAGGACGAGTGATGGTTCCGCGTTGAGGAGGAGGAAGGCCGCGTACAGGTGGAGGGGTCCCATAGAACAGTGTCTTGGATGGCTGCACTGAGATTGGCGATCTGTTTGGACTGCCCAGTAGCCACGTCCGTGAAGCTACAGAGGAGGGAGTCCTTCTTCTGGAGCTCATCAGAAAGTCGTTGAATATCACCCTTAAGGTCAGCAATCTTTTTGTTTGCTTTCATCAGTAGTACAATGTCCTCACCGGAGAAAGTTGGCATGGTCGTAAAATCCAAGAGTAAAAAATAGCTTAAAAGCTCTTAGTAAAAAACGACACTGGCTAACTTAGCTGCCAGGCTAAAACCAAAAACAAAACCTGGCTAAGCTAGCAGCGGCCTGGAGTCGGCAGCCGGGTCATGTAGTTAAAAATCGAGGCATCCCATGATTAAAAGGAGAGTATTACCCATAGAGTCCAGTAGTGGGCTCCAGAACTGGGGTTGCAATATCATTACTTTTGTTACAATACATAACCAATGTTTATTCTTGCAGAAAGTTAGATGCGAAGATTGATACCACTATCGTGTGTGTGTGTGTGTGTGTGTGTGTGTGTGTGTTTGTGTGTGTTAAAGTTCCTTTCCACTCAAAAATGTGTTTTCTTCTTGTTCTAGTTAAAAGTTTGAGCTTCACTATGCAGAATGATGTATGTGCAGAGTTTGACACTGGAAGGCTGTTTTCATATTCATTTGCTGAAAGTGGAAAGTTTCTCTGTGTTCATCATCACAACTAGTTTTGGAGCCAAACATGGTCCAATATTCAACTTACACAAGTGTGATGTGGAAACTTGAAGCCTCCAGTTCACGTTCACTTAGAATGATGTCTACAGTGAAGTAGGAGACATCTTGTGTCCAGCAGTTAAACTCTTGAGATGAAATATTTTTAGACCTACATATTTATAGATTCTGGAATTTTTAATGCGGGAGAAGGAGTAGGTGCCATTTTAAGGATGTTAATATGGTAATTTGAACTTTTTATGTGGAAAACCCATATCAGACACACATTCTTCTAAGCAAGTCTTCTTGCATGTCTTAATAACTGTCTAAAGGGGATCTTTTATCTAGCTGGACCCAGGAAGTAATTAGCTTAGCATAAAAGGCTGAAAGCATGGGAATTAATAACACATTGTATCTTGTTTGTTTAATATGTTTAATATTACTATTACAGAAGAAATAGTTAACACATGTACAGTAAGGCTGGAGATATACTTGCTTTTTAACCACATGTTCACGTCTGGTTGCATTGTGAATGGAATTATTCATGGACTTATGTAATTTGCATGTTAATTGAAAGATTCTATGAGCTAAAAACAAAATGAAACAGCAACGGCTGCAGCTACACCTATACGCCATGAATCTGAGATTACGCCATGGTTACATTATCTAACTAACATTGTCACCATGGTAGCAACTTGCCTGTGACAGCACCCATTTGTCACTCAAAGCGGCCACACCCTCAATTATGCATAACTTTAAGCTTTAATAAAATTTAAACGGCTGAGTTATATAAAAATTCACCTCCTGTACAGTTGTCATGAAAGGGAAAATTAGCCATAGAGACCAAAACTTTTTTTTGTACCAGGCTGTAAACATGATTATTTCTGCTGTAAAGTTGGGCACTTTAACATGGGGGTCTATGGGGATTGACTCGCTTTTGGAGTCAGCCTCAGGTAGCTATTTGAGGAACTGCACTTTTTTCTCATTTCCACATTGGCTTCATTTCACAGTCCTGGAAATAACCACTTGACACACACACAAACTCACACATGCACACACAGAAACACAAAACCAGTTCTGTGTCTCACATGCTGTTTGGGGGGTCGCTTTAAGATAAACTGCACTAGAACTGGTATGACTGCTGCTTCTTCTATCTACAGTACATATCTAAAATAAACAAATAATCACCTAAAAGCATGACAGACATAACAAGTACACTCAGTGTGACACCTGAGTTCATCTCCCAGTACTTGAGCAGCTCAGTTCACTAATGGGGTGAGGGTTTTAGATCAGAAAACACACTCAGAGGTGAATTTTGAAACCTATGTGCAGTAGTTACTGTACCTTTCCTCCTAAAAGGTTTTCAGAGCAAATGGCATGTTTCTTTCTTGTTACCTCAGTATTGCATCAATTAACCGTAATAAGAAACTGAGCTAAAGTGGTCATTGTTGAAGGACTGCACTCTTGCTTTTGATCTCATCACATCCATTACATGGCATGTCCCATTTGAGATAATGGCCAAAAATTACAGTGTTTTTAGGCCCATTAGAGGGTCTTAAAATGTTTAGAACGTTTTCTGTTGCTGTCTCATATTGCTTATATGAGCTATTATACTGTCTGTGAAGATTCTCAGTCATCCAGGTCATGGTTATCCAAGGAGGGTTGAATCTGGGGCAACTGGACTTAGTTGTAGATACTTGAGGACATTTCGCCTCTCATCCAAGGGGCTTCTTCAGTTCTAACTGACTGGCAGGGACTCCCAGGTATTTAATCTCTGTGGGGTCGTTATCAAAGTCATTGATACCATTTGGTTCGTTAGTGCTCCTGGCTGTTGTAACAACAGTAATTAGAGTCACTGGAGTCACCTGAGGCCAAGTGTGAACGATAGTCGTTGGAGTTGTCACATGAGGCCAAATATGAATGGTTGTTAAATCTCCCAGGAAGGGACGAAGCTACATGAGTTATTATAGTCTTTGTCAAAGGGAAGACTCATTGATGCATGATCCATTCTGAGTGCATGTATGTTTCTCCATCTGGGGCTAATGTCAACTGGCTATAGCTTGTATATTTCTTTAATTGTCTCAATAAATATTTCAAATGTAAATTGATAGAGCAAGCATGATACAACGTGTCTGCCATTTACAAATTGTGACAAGCCAGACACAATACTGTGATATGATGAAGCTACAAATGTGCTCTACCAGTCAACTTCATTTGACACACTGTTAATGAGAAGTAGGATAATAAATTATTGTGTCACCATGTTAAATAAATGGGAGAATTTCAATTTTGCGAATACCAAACATTTTTAGACACCCTGAAAGATGAGCCTAATCTGCACAGTGTTTGGCATTTTGCTGCAGATTTGCTGTCATGTCTGCTCTCAGTGAAGCAGAATGATTAAAGTAGCAGCAAAGTAACACTTAACACAACAACTTGATAAGTTGGCTGTGGCTGCACCTCCTCTGACATAAATATGTAATCAGAAAAACACAAACCAGGATATCTGAAACACCAGACACACACATGCACACTCTAACATAGACATACATATCATAATGTGCTATGATTGCCTTGACAAACTTTACAATGACACAGGTAAAATGTGCCAATATCAGGTGCCAGAGACAGTTTATCATGGTGCAGCAAGCTATTGCTCATTGGTTCCTGCCAACAGGCTGCTTTTCTCACCTTACACATACTACACCCAGGTTTAATATCCCTGGAGTCACAAAGCTAAGCAGACTGCATCAATGTGTTAAATAACTGTTTTATATGACTATCATGGTGTCAGAGAGCACCTATCATCATCTATCAGCAACACATTTTTATGACAGAACTGACAGAATTTGGATATTCTGTGTGTGTCTTTTCCTGCATTAATTTACAGTAGTTCTGGAAATCGAACCGTTTGAAGGATTTTTAGACATGTTAGGGACGCAGCTCTATATGGATGTTATTATCGGTCTGTTGATCCACCACTTTGTTCAAAACTGCGTCATCTCAAGAACGATTGGATGGATTGCCATGAACTTTGGTTCAGACTTTCATGGTGCCCAGAGGTTAATTTCTAATGACGCTGGTGATCCCTTGACAGGTCAAAGTCTTCAGGTGGGTAGTGAAGTATCTACGCAATGGATTGGCACAGTTATTTACACTTTTATGTAAAACACATTACTTTGATGATCAGCTGACTTTTCCTCTAGTACCATCATCACTGTAGGCTGATATTTGTGGTTTTGAGTCATTGGATTCACTGCCATGAAATTTGGTAAAGACATGAATGTTCAGCATGACTTTGGTGACCCGCTGATTAGGGATGTGCAGAGAGCCGAGTATTTGTATTTGTTGAGGCAGCAAAATTATTAGGGCCTGAGCCCCAAAGGGGCGAAGAGCCTCTTGTATCTGTTCTGTTTCTTTCTTTCTGTCTTTCTTTCCTCTGTCTTTATTAATCTGCCACTTCAACCCTAAATTTGACCCCCTGAACATGCTCAAAAACTCACCAAATTTGGCACGCACATCAGATCTGGTGAAAAATTTGATAAAATGTAAAAATTATCCCCTAAAGTGCCATAATGTGCTCTATAGCTCCACCTATGTCACTAAAATGGCCACCACAGCCCGTAGGAATGTTGTAGAGAGATGGAACCAAAACTCAATTATTCGTCTCATCAAGACCAACAAATCATACACTGACATCCCACCCCTGACCTAAATCCTACAGAAAGTCCACAATTCACCCATGAAAGTACGACTTTGTGCCAATTTTGGACCCCGAACAAACGCTATCTTCTCCTAGGGCGTTAATGGTATCGGCTTCAAACTTTAATACATGACTTATCACACTGTGCTGAACAAAAGTTATTAAAAACTTTGTAATAACTCAAATGGTTTAGATTGTATAAACCCCAAAAGTTGGAGTGCCACATCGCACCTTACAATGCAAACCAATGGGGAGGCAATCTCTGGGCATGGACTTTGTGCCAAACTGAGGCGTCTGACGTCTAAACTATAAGTCTGACCACTTTCAAACCTGCATCAATGGATTTGCAACAAAAATTCCTACTAAAATGTGATTTTTAATGTAAGATTTGGCCAAAGTCATGGGATTTATGAAGATATTTCAACTAGATGACTGCTCTGAAATCCTGCTCTCAATCTGACAGGGAGAAGGAGGGAAGAAGGGAATGGGTGTGACAGTTGAATGTAGCTCAATTTTATAGGATATAGCAGAAAGGTCTATATACTTACAGTACATTATATACAAACTTTGTATGAAGTTTGGGGTTATTATCATTTATTTTACAATAATTGTAGGTCTTATATGTATAATCAGTAGTGGGGATGACCTATGAGGGGAAGGGAAAAAATGGAGTAAAGGTGACTGTTAAGTGATAAAGTGCAGTAGAAAAATAAAATCATAACTAAATTTTGTAGCTCTGTGCTGCAGTTTTTCCTCTATTAAGGCCCGAGCACCTAGCAGTTCGCTCACACTCTCCCTTCAAATATATTTATTTAGTATTTTTCTGTGTCCAGCTGCAGTTACTTATTGTTTCTACACATCTGACAGCAGTGTTCAGTGCTTACTTTTTTTTGAAGGAGTACATGTTCTCACAAATGAAAAATTTTGGAGCACATATAGAAATTCAGGAGCACAATGAAGTGTTCAAGTAACAGTTTATTAAAGAAAACAATTCAATATATACATATTTAAGCTGTTTGTGTGTGTGTGTGTGTGTGTGTGTGTGTGTGTGTGTGTGTGTGTGTATGTAAATCAAAATTTATGTTGTCTTTAGGGATGCATGATTTTGGCAAAAATCATATTCATGATTATTTTTCCTCAATATTGAGATCACGTTTATTTAACATCAGTAGTTTTTGACTCTCATTTTTGCCGATTAGTTATGGTGATATAGCACATATTTTTCCCACTTGGCTGAGGACACTATTACACCTGCAATCATATATTGCACTAATGGTCAAGAAAGACAATATATGAGAGAAGAACTCAGGAAGACTTGAGTTTTTGGGCTCAGCATTATAACTTTAATGAACATGCCAAGTGGGTGGAGCAGCAGTGTTTTTGTCTTTTTGAGTTTATTAGGACAGGATTAATGTGTAGGATTTAATTTTTGGTCCGCAGTATGAAGCGTAGGGTGACTATAATGTACTTAATATGCTGGTTGCCAGCCACTGTTATAAACCAAAAAGATGAGAAGAAAGGTATTTTCAAACAGAGTGATACATCCTGTCAGCCGCTGGATTTCCTATCTGTGCAGCCGAACACAGCAACTCCTCCACAGACTGTTTCACCCTGATGGTCCCGATGTTTCTTCTGCAGGCTTCATTTCACTTAACTGACCGACAGACCCCCTGGTTCTTCCCACTTTAACCTGAATAACAAACCGGGGCTCGGTGGTCCGGTTGGATCCAAACAGAGAGCCGGGGCTAGTTGAGAGCCGAGCGGAGGTTAGCTGGTCCTGCTTCTTTCCGGTCATGCTGCAGCTAACGTTCCGTTAGCCTTATTAGCGTCGCCACTTTCTGTATCCGTCGTTTCAACTTTAAATCCCTCTAGCATTTCATATGGTCTTATGGTTGTAATTTGCAGTTGCACAGTGTGCGAGTAAATTATTTTTCCACTTCGCACATATTTTTAGGTACAAATGCGATTGAAATACTCACATTGTAGAGCCCAGTGACAGTACACATTTCAATCAAACTTTGACCAGGTCATGTGGGTTAAAAGTGTTAAAAGTGCACAATTTTGATGACAAAGCTGTGAGCAAGGCCACCTTATATGACAAACATCATCTGATTCACATGAAATTTTCAAGGTGTGCTCTACAGTTGATATACAGCGACATGATGTTTATTTAATGCATGTTTTCTAGCACCATATAGTGGACTCAGGAAATGATATTTAATTCCTTCATGCAACGTTAGATAACAGACAACTAATGTTACATGTCTTTGTCTAGCAAGAACTCATGGCACCGTACATTTAAACGTATGACAGACATGAAGTGCAATCAGGCAGATTCCCAGAGCCATGGAGAAAAGCTTTGTGATTCGTCAGCTTCCAGAAAGTCTCAGAAAACACAATTTTATTGACGTTGGTCACACCGACATCGAGGTAAGATGTGTTTTCATCTCTGTTACCGTTGAGATTTGATGTTTCACCATGACCGAGGAAGTTGCTATAACTTTATTGTACATGCTCCAGTCTGCACCAAACTTTACATGTTTGATAAGAGTCCCAGCCTGAATACATCTACATGACAATATTTTATCAGTGATGCAAACTGGCTGAATAGTGCCCCCTACGAAATTGCAGCAAAGCAGCCCCAGCAGCAGGCAAAATAGTGGACAAAGGAAGTGATGTTTATCTCCTTCTTGCACTGTCTGAAAACAGCCCGGGTCTGAAGACATCTGCATGCCCTTGACAGAAGCCCTTCGATCGCATCGCGGCCCGACGCGCACAAAGGCGCGAGGGCCCGTTCAACGCTGCTTGCAGCTTTAATTTGTATTTGCATTTGTATTCAAATAAAAGTGGAAATAGGAGTAAAAACAATCCTGCTTTGTTTTTATAACACTTCTAGATTTAAGATATTAAAGTGTTAAAATAAGTGTTCGTCAATAAACTATTTTGCAAAGCAGGGTTCCCTCATCAGGTCTCGAACCTCGATCTCCTAGAACACAGATGACTGCCCTGACCACTCAGCCAAAGCTCAGCTCCAGCAGAGCCTCTGATCTGCAGCTATTTATAGATCAATGACACAGAGACAGACAGAGCAGAGGAGAGAGACAGAGACAGTGATGTAACCTCGCTATGCTACCAATCCCAACCTGCGCACTGTTATTTGACATGTTTTGGGGTTTTTTTCTTCCCAAAAACAAATAATTTCTAAAATATTTGTATTAAATTAATATTTGTAAAAACCCACTATTTGTGCTTTTCCAAATACCATATTCGGATTTGGCTCCACCCCTAACCCTGATGTCTAACGCCACCAGCAAAAATTTTTATTTGTCCAACACTTTGGTTTATGACCTAATTCCCAAAACTAATGGCATTCCCATCTGCCTCATGAACGCTACCTTAGTCTTATTTAACAGTTAAAACAGACCACTTCAGCTTATTCAAGCTTTGCCACATATCCAGAAAGTGGCTGACAAAAGTAGCATTACAACTGCAACATTTCAAGTCACTGGCGTCTAGGAACATCTCAGCCCTTTGCTGAACGAATAAACATTCAAACAGACAAAGACATTTGGTCGGATTACAATGGAATCATTTGCTGGCACAGGACAGAGAACATTATACTAAAACTCCCAGCCTCAGTAATAGGACTCACAGACTGAACAAGAAAAAGTCTGCAACTGACTCCAGTCACCATGTACATCTAAGTGAAACCTATTATATGTTGCATTTACAAAAGAAAACATTAAGACATAAAAGTCACTAAATGCCTATAATTAAACCATGTTGTGCATACATGTTCAGGATACTGGGCTTGTTACTACCAGACTTGGCGTAGAAGCCTCCTCTTTGCTTGTCTTCGTTTATAGTGCCTGAAGGCAGACATAATATGCATGCACTGAATCCTATAAGATCTTACAAGTAATGTGTGTATGCAAGCCTTGACTGAATAATTGAATGTTTACCTTCTAATTCACTACTCTAATCCAAACAATTCACAAACAACAACTAACGTGTTTGTTTCAAGATTCTAGCAATTGGGTCACTGTCATCATAATTTAAGGCACATGCCGTTGAGTCGGCATGTAGATGAATCTGCTGTGTTTGCAGATTCATGAATTTTTTTTAGCTGTAGAATGAAAAAACATACCTAAAGCAATGTGAAATGAACACTACAAATCATCTCACTTCCAGACGCGTTTCTTTAGTGTTTGCATCAAGATGCACACGTAATTTTTTTCAGTAGTTTTTTTGTGGGACCCAATGACGTTTCCTTGGGTGCCATCATCAGGTCAAAATTTCAATTTGTCCAGTACTTTGGTTTATGAGCAAATAGCTGCAAAACATTACATTCCCATCAAATTCAAATGTACTTTTTGTTTAGTGCTAATTAGCAAATGTTAGCATGCTACCAACTAAACTGATGAACATGGTAACCATCATAGCTGCTTATCATCTGCGTGTTAGCTTTATCATAGTGAGTATGTTAGCATGCAGCTCAGGTTCATGCCTTATCTCGTACTATTCGACATTGATTCATTTTACTATTTCCTAACCTTAACCAAATATTTATAGTTCATCAATCATAACCATACAGGAACAACACTTATGTTGCCAAGTGTGGACATTGAAGGAAATATCCAATTGAAAAACACTCTTGATAAAGCACAAACACATTAATTTTCTCTCAAATACATCACCAGAGTGCAGACATGCCCATGAGAAGCTGAACAGATTCTGACCTACTACTCATTATGAAATAATAGGTGAGGGTCAGGTGAGGTTGTATGCAAACAGTTTCCCGGTTGTTTTTCCAGGGTAGTAGTAAAAAGGTGTGCAGGTAGTTAAATGTTAAAAAAGTAAAAGATGTTTGTGTAAATGCTGCATTTTCACTAGATGTAAATTAACACACGCATACTCCTAAAAAGAAACATAGCAATTTAAGTTTGTCAGATGAGGAAAAAGCTTTGTTGTATCAATTGAACCTAGGCTGATCATTCATTTTGAATTGACATGAAAAGTGCTTTCTCTCATTTTAAATTGAAAGACACCAATGTAAGCTATTTCTCTCTTTCTTCTTCCATGCCCATTTTTGCATTAATTAACTGTTTTATATATATATAATGTCAGAATTGAATCCATTGCTAAAACCAAACAAGCTTGTATACCTGTATTCCTTTGCAGATACAAAGGAATGGGAATGATTTGACTGTGAATATTCAGCAAAATGCAACATACACACCTACCTCAGATATATTTACTGTATGAAAAGGCCATTTAAATAATCAGCAATTCATCAAAAGTATGCTAAGTAGTAGCATTAGTACTCCTGGTGTGAGTAGTCACAGTGTCAATAATTTGCCCTGATGCTAAATATCAATCAGTGTTATAAATTGCACAGGTCTGACACTATACGCAGAATAAAATGCAGTTCAAGGGAAATATTGTTAGCTACGACCCAAGCATGTTAAGGTTCAGCTGATATGTTGCTTCTGTGCATTGTGAAAAGTACTGTAACACTGAACTTAATGTCATTGCTGTCACTGACAAAGCCTGCCGTCAGGAGGCAGGTAGACTGACATTCACTGAATCCATTGGTAATTAGTGCTGCCTATTTATAGATCTTTCCAGGCCTTTGTACTCTTGATCACACTATTCTCTGACAGAGATTATTAGGCATTGAGTTCTCAACCAAAGCTGTGGTTTGTAAAGTATGACAGACTCAGTTTGATGTGTTTGCTTCATAGATTTCTATCCATCATCAAAGGAACTCTCGGGCTCTGGGCTTGGAACGCTTCTTTTAACCATTTATATTGTTGATCTATGTCAAAATATGTCAAATGTTAATCTTTGAGAATAAACTGATAATGTTGTTGTTTGGTCTTTCAGATAATACTGATGCCTTTAGAACTTTCTAAATGCTCTATAAGCTTCACTATTTCAGTAAAATCCTTTTTTTTTCGGTGCTCAGGAGACTAAATATTTGATTTATATTTAACCACGGAAGATAACTAAGGGTTGGTTTTCCTTTAAAGACACTTACTGCACTTACCACTGAAGCAGAATATTTAAAGTAAGATTCATTGTACATCAACAAATCTTGCATTTGCATTTTTGATTCTCGTGGTGCACTGTGGTTTTAATTATCATGCATGCTTCCTATTATACGTTTTTATGCCTTATATCCTGGAGCACTGAGGTTAAAACCTCATGGGCATTACACCATTTTTGCTTATGGTAAATAGTCTGTTCTATACACAATGTGTCCTGAGTTCATTGTGGTTTCATTGTGCTCTGGGTTTATTATCCCTGCAACTGGAAAACAAAATAAAATAAAATAAAAATAAAACTGTGTAAAAGGACGGCCAAATTATGTAAATTTCTGGAAAACAGATAAACCAATGTTGACTAAGCAAGAAGAAGATGGCTGTTTAATCAATACGCTTTGACCCAGAGAACTTGCTGAATTCCCGTGAATTTTGACTTTGAAGTAGAGGTTTTTAAGATACTTTTTTAAATGATTTTGATTTTATACATGATCTTGCCATACTCCTTTTATTTGGCTTTCAGTATATGCTAATCTTGCTGAACTTGTATGCTGTAACAGCAGTGCATTTGTCTTCATTCTGCTATCTCTTAAAAAGGTTTGTGTAGTAGTATAAGAAGAAGTAAATCAAACTATTATTTCATATAATTGTGATAGTCTGGAAATATTTTGTGTATTTCATAAATAGCCTGGAGCAAAAAGGAAAACATATCTATATATATTCATGTATTTCTCCATACATTTATTTTATTATGAATTACTATAATTTCTGCAATAGTGTAATGAGGCTGTGCCAATAAAGTGCACATGTATGGTTCATCAAAATAATTAGTATTAATTGTTAGTATAAGTACTACTACTATAAGTACTATGTAATCTTTGTGGCAAATCAGAGGGCTGGATTTACTTATGGGCAGACAGATGCATACAAAGAGTTACTTATTTGAGTAGCTTATTTTACAGTGTTAGCCCACTTTCTACTCCATAGAGTAAATCCATTAGACAAGAAGTACTTTATATGAATTAAAATGTGTTTTTTTTTTTTCAGAAGAGCCATCCTCTAATCTCAGAAGAACAGGATAAGGTGCATCTTTGATAAAGAAAGGCTTCAGTGTGTTTCCATATTCAGGTCAACTTCCTCATAAGGCAATAAAAAGATAAACCTTAAGTCAAAAGAGAAATTTCATCAAGACTCGTCATCTGTTCAGTAAAACTTTCACATTCAAACCCTTAGGCACTTCTTGTTTACTAACTTAACCTTTGCACTGTTGGCCCCCAGTTGATCATAGGTCACTTTCCTTCAAGGGATGATAACGCTGATGAAGACCAAGTGCTGAATCACATTTGCTTTCCTAACTGCTGATGCAAATTTGAATTAATTTAAATTTATTTTCCCTGTGTATGTTCTCGAGTTACTTGGCTGTGCACCTGGCCGTCCCTAAGCTTTATTCTGAGTCTTGTATACACTTGTACCAGAACACCACCCCTTTGTTCTCTGTGAATTAATACTTTCTGTTACAATGCTAATCTATAGAGACAGATTTTAAAGAGTTCCTTCCTTTGATCTAATGTTTTCATTATGATGCAACATGGAAATTTCTGTGCAACCTCTGAGATCTGAACAGATTTCATAAGGGGAATAGCCAGGAGGGGGAGAAAAATGTGATTATTTCGACCAGTTTCTGGGTTTCAATGTGATGGTGTGTAGAACTGCTTGTGGCTACGAAAAATGAGGATGGTGTGCACTAACTGTGGGTGGAAAACTTGATTTGCACATTTCAAGTGCATTACAATTAATGTAACAAAAGGCTGAATCCTTGTTGGAGACTGATGCATAAGGCGACATCCATGAAAGACATCCAATATTCAAATACTTTCTCTAAGAAGATTATCTTTTCCAGTCTCTTGTAATCTTTTATGCATTACAGTGTAACTTGATTGATACACATGGAACATCTCAAATTGAGCCTTGCATTAAAATGTTTGGATTTCCCTCAGTTTATTCTGCTACCGTGACCTCCATTTAACATGGCTCTGCAGTTACCACAATTACCTTCCAGCCCTTACGCAACCTCCCCACCTCCCTCCTTCCCACCTTCCCCCATCACTTCAAGAGAGGAAAAAAAAAAAGAAGTCTGAAATGAAATTTGGTGTACTTGTGTCCTTCAGTGAACACTCTTCCCGTGAGGCTCAATATTTGGAGGATAAAAAGTGGTGAAAATGGATTAATTACCGCGGTCACTTTCCACTTGCAGCCCAGGGGAGTCGCCGTAGGACTGAAAGATTCACCTAGTCTCCCACCGCTCCTTCCATCTGCCATGTCACTCCTACGGTTCACAGCCAGCACACTGCAACTCCTCCAGCCCACAGGGATCAGGGGCACATTAGAAATACCTGGCTTGGCACAGAATGCTACAAAACTCTGGGAGCAAACAAAGGTGAGGGTTAAGGGTTATGTGCAGAGAGGATGAGGTTAAAGTTGCTTGACAAGAGCTTTGAAGCCCACCGATGTGTGTGTGTGTGTGTGTGTGTGTGTGTGTGTGTGTGTGTGTGTGTGTGTGTGTGTTTTCACTGCTCCCTGTGAGAGCACCACGGGGTTTGCCATATCTTTGGCAGTGGGCTCCCTACCAGAGAGTGAATGTCAGCGTGGCAATGCAATGTCCTCATGCCTCTCTGAGGCTTGTCATTCACTCAGTGGGATTTTTTTTCTCTGCGATAACACATTTTATTCTCCCTTTTTCTCTGGTCCTACAGGGGTTTTAAACTCTCTCCAGTGAGTGAAGCATATTGATGGACATTCAAGTGTTGTTGCACCAATGACTCCTGCTGCTGACCTGAACTGAGAGTAGAGTACCTAGAAATGTGACCAATGCTGTCAGAAGTCAGCACATCATAGCTTTCATGCTCTGGAGTCACATGAAATCCTCAAAAGAGCATAACGTAAATCAATACATTTTACAATAAGAGTTAAAGGGACATTTAGTAACCTGCTGTATGACTTGACCACCCCTGTCTCCTAGAAATTACATTTGTATACTACAAAATGTTTTTGCCAAAAGGTTTTGGGGGAATTCTAATTGCTGCATGGATTATTTTCACTAGCTACATATTTTCCAGTTCAGACAGTGTTAAATTTGTGTCTGTTTGTGTGAGGCATTAATATGCTGGTTGGCCCCAGGGCAAAAAAAAGAATTACTGGGCCCATATTGACCCCACTTTCCATGCAATGTGATAAGTTTTACTATGCTTGAATACTGGATGGCCTAGATGATTTAGGAATATGCAACATGTAAGCACAAATCTGAAAAAAGCTGGTGTTGAAACTATATGAAACATTAAAGCCTTCAAGACAGGACCACAAGATCAGATAATAAAGCAAGACACACCTTATGGTTCTTATCATTTTGTAAAATTGTGCTTCACAAGTGTATTTTCCCCCAAAATGAAATTTAAGTAAAATATTGAAAAAGTAAACAGGTCTTGTCTCATGTCACTATCAGCTTTCTGCATACTTAACCAGGACCTATTATCTTTTGTTCTTTCCCTCTTCTTAAACAAATGTCTTGAGTTTGAGTCAGTATAACCATAAAAACATTAACAACTTCACCGATTTTCAAGTTGATTCCTATAGTTCTTACGTAGGTAGTATCTATATATGAATGACATTAAACCTTACTCTGTCTTCATTGTATTACAATATCCCTCTTCATCCAGCTTTAAAAGAGATCTGCCTTGGACTATAAACTACTCTTCATCATTTTTTGTAGTGGTCTGTGTGTAAAAGTCCGTAATACGACTGTAAAGGGGGGTCTCACAAAACACTCCGACGGCCATGTTGTTTTCTTGCTAGATAGGGAATAGCAGACACTAAAATATCAGCATATTTGGAAGAAAACTGGTGTCATGATATAATGTTGTAATCAGAGATGTGGCTCTACTGTTACGAGGTTGAATATTGTGCTGTGGAAACTGATACAACAGAGCAGCCGCAGCCTGACACACAAACTTTAGCTGCTGAGTTTCTTTTGGATAAACTCTGTGATTCTGCTGACAATGACACAAAGAATTTTGAGCCTCAGATGGGCAGAAAAGCTAAATCTAAAATGTATTTTACTTTTACAATATAATGTTGGAGTTATATACAGGCTACTATTGTTACAAGGCTGGATATTGTCCTGTGGAAATAGACACAAGAGTATGGAGGAGGAAGCAACCACTGGAACTACATTCAGTCGCAGCCAAAAACCAGGTGTTGTGGCTGGAGTGGCTCTGCAGCATCAACCGGTGCCTGATGAATTTAAAAATGGAGACAGACTGAAAACTCTGCGCTGAAACAAACTTCACAGTGCTTTGGTAAACTGGGCTTTGTTTTCTGACAGAATATTATTTCAGACTTTGCCAGCTCTAAATATAGAATAGTACAATGGTGACTGTGCGTTACCTGTAAGCTATGCAGCTGCAGTCAGCTTGAGCACAATTAGGTTCTGCTTCCTTGTCATCCACAGCGATAAAAGAAACAGCTTTTTCTTTTTTTCACCTCTTTGTTCAGAAATTGTTTCCAAAACCAAGCTGAAATGGAGACTGACTGTCCACCGGCACCGATGTGCTCTGGCAGCATTCTGGCTCGTGTGCAGCTCTTGGAAAGTTTTCAATAATCCCCATAACTAACTCCAGCGTACCATTTGTTTTATGATCCTTGCACACTGGTACGATATAACCAGACTTGATATGGAAAAATGTTTTGTAAATGGATTAAGTCGTAGTAAAGAGAGCAGCGGTGAAATTGTTCTTTAATTTGTCACAAGTTGCTTTTGTAGAGAATATGAATAAAATTTGCTGACACACTCATTATGAATGTTTTGCAATTTTAAAGCTATAATATGTAACTATTCTACATTAAAATGTCTTAAAACGACTAGACCTATGTTATATGGTATATATGGTAGATATATATAGTTGTGTACTTACATTATTCCAAATGTTTCTAACAATTTTCATACCCAGAGAAATCTGTAATTTTAATCAGAACGGTCCATTTCATTCGGTAGCCTGTCAATGGCATCATACCCCCTCTACCAGAGGGTATACACACACAAGATAATCATCTTGTGTACATCCATCGCCATTGTGGTTGTCCACCACAATGGCGTCTACCAAAGAGAATATGCATACAAGATAATACATCTACGCTGCAGTTGTCCACCAGAAACATAAATGGACTTTTATTCAGTTTTAAGGCACATTTTTATGATAAAATTTTCAGATCTTGGTCGTGTTTAAGTATATCTTTTAACCAGATGCACATTAGCTACAGCTCGGACGTCCCCTCCCGTACATCCTGTGTTCACCAAACAGCCTCGGAGAAACACTGATTTTTTTATGTGAAACTGCTTTATTCAGTGTTTTTACCAGTTTTAATCCCTGTGTACATTTGTTTTGGAGAGAAGGAGACCTCGGCAGATAATTCAGCTCCAGGTAAAAACCTGCTGAACGTCTGGATCTTAAGTTGTCAGAGAAACAAGCTGAGCAAACGTTAGCAGAAACTAAGCTCACAGCCCCTCCGGACGTCCTGTGTCTGCCGAATATCATCAGAGGAACACTGATTTTTTTGTGTGAAACTGATTTATTCACTGTTTTTATTGGTTTTAATCACTGAGTGTGTTTGTTTGGAGAGGAGGAGACTTCTGTAGATAATTCGGCTCCCAGTAAAAACCTTGACCCTTGAGACTCGACCCTATCTGAGACTAAGAAATCATAGCATCATCAACAAAGTGCTGAAATACCCATTTTGCTGATATTGTGGCTGCCTCTGCCGCTACCACCGCCACAGTATACTATCAAACAAGACTATTATCATTATTACGTTATATTGTTGTATTGTTATTATTATCATTATTATTATTATATATTATACATTCACTCACCCCCCCTTCCCTTTTCCCACAATCAATCCATATTGCTCAGTTGCTTTCTACATTTACTATTTTTTTCATTGTAATATGATGTCATTGCTGTTGTTTGTCATTATTTTTGTTTGTTTGTCTATTTGCTTGATTTGTCATTTTTTTCCCTTTCCACTATGTCTTGTTAACAGTATCACCAATTAAAAAAAAAAACGTGCTGAAATACATAGAACACGTTGTCACACCAAAAGCCCACATAGTCTTACAAAATGAATCTTACATTATTTATGGAGGCAGGGAAAAACAAAAAAGGAAAGCAAGCAAACACATACTGTATTGTATGTGTCAAACACAGTAGCCTACGCCAGACATAAACCTGACAAATTAAACATAGAGAACTGTCATGTGTAAATAATACAAATAATAAATCTTAATCTTGTTAATAAAAAGGAGTCAGCCGATGTACCTAATTAAAATAAATAATAAATTATTTTAAATAATTAAAATAAATAATAACAATACTGTAATTTATTCCCTTATAGCACTGCCTTGTTTCTTATAGGATTGTCTACTTCCATCCATGAAAAAGAGTAAAGGGTAAGAATGAAGGGTTTTAAAGGCACTGCTCAGTGCCTGTGGTGAATTACAGCACCATTAAACCCCTACAGATCTACTGCTTATTATGGTCATTTTCTGCTGTGGGATGGTAAAAATCATACTTAATGTACTTTTAACAGCTACATATTCCCAGCAATACACAAGAGTGTGTGGGTGGGAAGATGGAGGAAACAGATTTCTTTGTTTCTGACTCCAAGGGCGAGAACAGAATGACTTTTGTAGCAGATCAATATTAACCCTGGTGTAAATTTCATGGCATTTTACCCACTGCAAAGGTAAAATTGTCCATCATGTCCTCACTGTGAGATAAAGTCCTCCCCTTTTGGGGAAGTCTCAAAAAGGAGCCTCCAGGCAGACTTTGTCAATCGAGCAGTTTGAATGGTGCCCTCACCGCAGGCAGAAATCAACTCTGACACACACTGGCTCCAGCACTGGCTCTGCTCCCCATGACTGTTTGTGGCAGACGGCAAAAGCTTTTAGATCTCTGGGCCAGCGCATTAAAGAAAAAGACACTGCAGGAGGGTGTGTCTAGAAACAAACCAATGGTTTTACTGTATTGCCACGAAATGGAATGTAGCAACTAGGACTGGGTACAATTATTGATTTTTTGTTAGTTATTAATAACTCAACAATATTGATGATTCAACATATGAATAGAGATGCATTAAAAGGCATTCTTCTGCTTATCTGACACCGTAAACTGAAGGAAACATAATGCCAAAGTCTCAAATTAACCTAAATGTTGCATTAAGCTTATCGTCACATTTATTTAATTTCATTTGTTGGCCAAAAAAATTACTGCTTTAATGTAACTTAGGAGGGTTATCAAGCAATTTCTATTCAGACAGTGACCATTATTAGCCGAAATGACAAATGCTGCCAGCAGATTTGATCAGCTGTAACCAATAAGAAAGAAAGAAAGAAAAATAAAACTTTGGCATTTGTCTGGTAACGTTGAACTTGGTAACACCACTCTGTTCTGTTAGCAGTTAGCTGCGTAGATCCAAAAGAAAATGTCTCATCCGCTGTGTAGGATGTCGAACTACTAGCTACTAGCTGGGTAGCAATGATCAAAATCTCCCAATTAAACCTTCAGTTAAGTACATCACATCAATATTTTAAGCGTATTGTCTTACTAGTTGTGAAATGGGACTTCCAGAGCAACAGTTCGTCAGTGTATGGCACTATGTTGAATAGCAGAAGTGGAGAGCTGCCATCAGTATCATTTAGAGCCTGTTAGATGTGGCTTAATTACAGGTGGGTAGTATAATTACCATTTTTGAATGTCATGATGTTTTTTTTTTGCTATGTAAATGCTAAATGCTGCAATTGCTAAGTAATAACAAAGATATATATTTAATTATAACTAATTGTCTCAAAATATAATTTTTTAAAAAGGTTAAATATCATCCCAGTCTAGTTACAACTATTTTCACATTAAGACAGACATTTCAAGCTAATACAGATATCTTCCATTTGCACTCATCCCAATACACCTGTTTCAAGGAAGACATTCTGATTTGTCACAGGAGGAAAGTTGTAAATAATAAAATGAATGATGGCTGAATTAATTTAGCTGCTTCAGGTTCAGGGTTGTGGTATTATGCATCTGGCTCATTGTCACACTGTCATGGCTTACTGGGACACCTGAATAGAACAGCGCCATCGTTAATGTCATTAGTAGCGGCTGTGCCTTTCCTACTACAGTATAAACTGTAAGTCAAAATGCATGCTGTGAAAAAGGCCAATTTGGAAATGAGGCACCATAGTTAACAAAATTTATGAATGGGTGGCTGTCGATGGATTAAGTGAGCACAATGTCTTAAATGCAAATGCATCCTCTGTGCATGAAAAGTGACAGGAATAAATTTTCCCACCATGAAAGGATTATGTGTAGGAGACATGGTTAGAAGCTGGCCACCATTTCCATTTAAGCACAGTGCAGAGGAAAAGAAGGACATTGTGATTCAGGTGGACAGACACATTTTTAACTATAAATAAAATGTTGTAGCTGTGTACTTTTCAAAGTTTTAGTGTGTCAAACGACACAGTTTCACTCAACAAAACTGATACGGTGGTATAACATGGTGAAAAAGACACAAAGCTTTCATTAATTACACAAAATTACTATCATTATTCAGAGATATTACATGCTTGAAAACAGAAAACATCAACAGTGCTTTGAAAGTACTCAAAACAAAGCACTGACAATCTAAGAATGATGTTAAAATGCACAAAACAAAGTGTCATATAATCATAATAGCCTAATATGTTTGGCAGTAAGTGAGGCAGCTTTTTTGGTAAATGCTCTTCTGGGACAGTGAATATAAAAACATCTATCTTTGAAAAAAAAAAGATATTTGATAAGTTAGTGTAGAGACATACCTTTGAAATGTTGTTCAAAATAAGCCTCTGAAGGCTTGAAAATAGTTTGAGTGATCATGGGGTGATACAGATAATGCTGTCTCAGCTATCATAAAAATGTGTTGCTCTTGTTGTTTGGGGAAAATATGCCTGTTGGAGTGCACCACAGCATTCATATCAAGGCTCTATCCTCCAAGCACAATAATGTAAAATATTATGCAGCCCAATATAAGTAAAAAGATGTCTCCACATATAGTATATTTGTGGCAGCGAAGTACAAAACCATTACACTAAGGAACACTCTGCACTATATTAAATTACAGTTTACATTTTCCATCTCAGTTGGCAAATATTGCTTACATCAGAGTGGTTCCACTATAGTTTGCTAGGTTGATATCTTTAAAAAACAAAATCCTCTTCTGACAGCAAATGCGAAGGCTTGAGCTAAAAATATCACAAACACTGAATGTGACATTTGAAGAGAAGTGAGAAAGATATGAAGGAGAGATAAAGAGAGAGGGACAGAAACAGAGATACAGAGAGATAAAAAAAACAAACTCTGTGATAATAACTGTACATACACTGTTAACATCCATATCATTCTTACAGTAAAACCCAAAGAGATAAAATGCCATTACAGTAGAAATGTGTTCTGCGTAAATATACACATGTCAAAATATGCTGCTGTAGCTGTTCCCTGCAGAAACAGTGGGTTGAGCAGTTACACTCTCCTCAAAAGCCTGTGTGTCTGTTGATTTCAGGGAGCAGTCACCTCATTATGCTGCAGCTGCATGAAGAAACTGAACCTGTATTTACCCATCTATGCATCCCCATGGCAGTGTTAAATTCGATGTTTTCCGCTCTTATACCCCGTCTGGCAGGAACAGAGTTTGTTTTCAAAGATTGGGTCAAGACAGGAGCAGCTTAAGATCCCCTCTGCTTAAACAAGGGGCCTGAGAGTTTTTTAGACACATCCCAAACCCTGATCTGTACCAGCAGCACTGTGCTTTTCTGCATAAACACATGCTCCTGACAGCCATTTTTACAGTCCTAATCTTGCACTTGTCAAGCTTGACACAGTTTGATTAAACTTGTCAACACTCCTCCTCTCCTTCGCTTTCCGACTGGTGGCAAACGCATTCACCCCGGGATGCACCCACGGCTGCCGATCCCTTCCACTCACCTCGGGTCATTCTCATAGCACTGTGCTTTGTTCCTCCCCTGCCATACAGCTAACCTCAGCAGCACTGGAAATACAGCATTATCATATTATTTATGAGGGCTGGCCTTCTGGGATGCAAGTCAAGCAGGAATACCAATTGAGCTCTCCTGCCGTCCTGCTCCAAGGCCTGCCTCCCAGGCAAAGCACTTACACTTCTGCTCCCCGGGTAGAATGTTATCTTGAAGTTGAGGTTCAGTCGCTGTTATTTATTCGCCATTTAAGCAGACACAGTGCAAACACTGTAGGTGCCTTTGTCCGAACCGTGTATTTGCAACTCTAAGGGGAATAAACTATAAACCTGAGACTTGTATTTGAGATCGTCTTGCACCTGACGAGTTAGTTTGCGTTAATTTGAGGATTTGGCTAATACGTCTGAGCTCCACTGTAGCTCCCTGGTGGCAACACAAGGATATGATCTCCTGCCTGTCTTGGCTACAGACAAGCCACCAATCTGTTCACTGGGATGTGAAACACAGCTTTTCCCAGTGTTTGGACTGACAGATTAGATTGTTAGCAGAAAGTCATTATTTCCAGAGAGCAAACTAATCTACAGTGGCTGTCCTTTATATACCCTCAAGCCACACGATATTGTTTCAGAATTCACATTTTTGAATGGAAGTGAGAAATGTGACTGAAATTACATAAATATGTGACTCACATCTAGAGCAGCATGAATTAGGTAACTCTATTAGTCATTAATACCCCCAGGCTTTTCATTGGAGAGGGCTGATGAGCCAGGAGACTACATTTGATTTTTTACACTGTAACAACTGATCATCAGTCTATATCACAATTCCTCCTCTCAAAAATACTGTAATGTTGAGTTTATTAGACTCTAATACTGCTAATTAAGAATACAGCAGTTTCTTTATCTTGGATATGAAAACATTATAAATGCATTCACTCTGACATATGCTCTATCTCAGCAAGATAAGCTGTCTGAAGCTTAACAAAGACCCACTGTACAGCATTGTATGGCAAATCAGAAATTTCTTGAGTAAAATTTCCAACATTTCTTCTGTTTGTCTTTTTTCTTTTGTAAGAAGTCATTTTGGCTCAGTATGTTTCCTTAAATAACTCATCTGAATTAAATTTCACCTATCTGCTTTGCATACTCTGCTGGTATCTCTTAGAGTGATTGCACATTCTCCTCGAGAAAAAAAGGCTTTCAGTGTGTCCCTTTGCATGACAAAGAATTGGCCAAATCTGAAACATTTACATGGCTGAACAGTTAAAGTGAAAGGGACGCTTTTGTTTCTTGTCATTATTCACCGCCAAAAAGAGGATGAATTCATTTTCTTTATTGTACTGAGGTAAGTCGGGTGAACAATACCTTTTTTGGCGGGGGGGCACGACAATAAAGCACTAGCATTTGTGTTTTGTAGCAGTTTAACTAAACTGGCTTAACTACCACAATGAGGGAAGTATTGGATTGAGGTAATGATTTGACAAATCTTTACTACCAACGATCCTCGCTCCTGTTCCACAGCCCAACCATAACAAGCACATATCACACTGTATGTAGGCTGTACGCATGCCACCCAGCACTGATAAATATGTTGCAGACACATTGCAGAAATTGCCTCACCCTCCTGTGAGCTTTCCCCTCCTACTGTCCTCATCCACAAAATACTGAGAAGCAAAAGGTTGCAGGGTGTGGAGTGGCATCTTGGGAAAACACTGGCCCCGCCAGCATGTCTTCTTTCATGCCTCATTCATTCACTTTATCACCTCATTAGAAGAATGTGAAGGTGTGGAGGGGAAGCCTTGTCACCCTGAGACAGAAAGGGAGGAGCCATACTCCATCTTCTCCTCCCCTGGCCCAGCTCTACCAGCCGCTTGCTAGCTGCGCGCACGGCTAATAACATTGCTCGGAGGGGGATGTGAGCTGCCATATGAGCACACTTCATCAGGTGACACACAGAACGCACGGTTTTACCACTGGAGAGTAACAGATGTGAGGAGCAATGAGGAAGCCATGTGAAAATGCAGAATTCAGTTATTATATCAATCATTTGTCATTAAATATGAGATAATTGCTCGCAAATGTCTCTCATCTCCAATATAATAAAGCTTCCTACCTTAACATACAGCATTTATGTTTTATTTCCTTTGGACATTTCATTTATTCGTTGCGATTTAATTTGATATATATCTTTTTAATATAATTATATTTTGCCTCGTTTTATTTCCTTTACATATTATACTTACCGAAGTTATTTCACAAATGTATTCATTTAATTAAAAGTTGTAATGTATCCAAGAGTTTCCCATAACACTGAGCACTGCTTCTTCTCTTTAATATATATGATGATTTAATATGAAAATAGCCAAATTTAAAGAATATTGTCACAAAACATCTGCTATAAGATACTTAAATCAAAAACCGTTAAGTCCATATTGGTCAAATTGCTAGTATGTGTTTAGTAAACTGTATGTGTGGACACAAGTCTATTCTGGTTCCATATCTGTCTTAACGCCACTAGTTTCCCCTGCTGCCAAATCACCTCACAGCGAATAAATAGCGGTTGTGTGGATCATGCAGAGGGGATAAATTTCACCTTCTCCCTGGTTTACAAGAGTACATCGGTCAGAGCTGCCCTGGATACATAACCCAGATGAAACCATGTATACACACACGCGCACACACACACCTCAAAACAGAAACATTTGCATTTTTTCATGTTTTCATTTTTTCATTTTTTCGGACGAGAACTAAAATAAGTATATATCGTGACCAGATGTGATATTAATCACAAATATAATCCACACTAATTTGGGAAAAGGTGAGAGGACATAGCAATTGTCTCCACTGTGTCACCGTCGCTGTGCAGAATACAAATGGAGCTTTTCATTTCATGTGTCAGGGCCTCACACAGTCAAGAGAGCCAGCGGCGTAATGTAAGAGTTTTTAGGGGCTCTATCATTATGCTCTGCCTTTTTATTGATTTCCTCTGGCCTCACGTTGTCTTGAATCCCTCCACTACAAATTGCCTTCATATTATTGGGATACAGCCTCTGTACAGGCCACTCCACGATTATTTATTAGATGTGTACATGGTTCAAATTGCTTTTGCCAAGAATAAAAAATAAGTAGGCCTGATGAGAGAAGATCCCCTCTGATGTTTGAACAGTAGCCTTTATGTAACTTGGCCTTTATGTCCAAATACTGTAAATAAACTGAAACCAAATGTTAAAAGCTACAGTAAGTTATCGGTACAAGTAACTATCTTCTTAAGCTATCTCCTGAAAAGAAAGTTAGAACATATATATATGACATACCCATGTATCAACATCAAGTGCCAATATTGTACAATTGTATTTTTTTTCGTGCCTTTACAATTGATTTGAGCTTTATCAGGCCCCCGTATCACACTTCCTTTTCTCCAAATACTTTAATGCAGACTTTATTAGAATCTAAAATCTCAGCATGCACTTTGAAATTTCCTCTGTCATAGCGAGATAAGCTTCCTCAGACTTATGGTTTGAAGGTGTCTAGAGACGAATAAATTTGCTTTGGGGACGTGTTTTACTATAAGGTTGCAGTTAAAGGATATCATGATGGCTCATTGTAAGGGACCACAGAGTCTGTGTGGTAGTATGCACTGTATGGATTTTGGGTCCTTCTTGATGTTACACTCATTGAAAACTTAACCTTATGAACCACCATATTGGAATAGAGATTTAGAATTTGATGAAAGACTATTTTGAATTCATACAGTAAACTGTCAAGGCCCAAACATGACCCAATGAAAGCTTTTCCTTTACAACCAATTACACTGAAGGATAACTTGATCTTGAAGAGGAGATCTATGAATAATGCATCATGGGCAACTATGTTTGGCTTGAATAGGGAGGACAAATATCCGGTTTTTAGCAGATTTTCAGTTTGGTGCATAACTACAACATTTTATAGATTTACCAGAAGAAACTGACGTGCATTATATTTACTGTAAGTACTTCTTTCTGCTGCAGTGTATAATCACTGGTGGCTTTACCAATCGATTTTTCATTTATTATTTTTCCTTTTTTTCTGTTTTTACCTCTATTCCATCTCTGTAATTTAATGTTGTTAGCTCATTGATTTTTACTGACAATCAAATTTCATATCAATCAAATCATTTTTTCTTCTGCTTGAAACAAAGCGGCCACTCCTTTGTTTTGTTTTGATCATAAAAGTAAATTAGCTGAACACTAATGTGAGTAACAACATCACTGTAGCTAATGAAAATAAAATTATTTGCTTGTGTGCTCCCACATGGCCAGCTTGTAATTTGCACTCTCCTTGCTCTCACTTGTAATAAGAGCCGGTACATGAATCTAGCTGAAGTTCAGGCTTAAATGAGTGAATATTTAAAGATAGGTTCACAATTTTTTAAGCCTTACTTAAAATACCAGTCAGGTGTCCATAGAAACACTGAAAGATGTTTTCCTCGCTGTAATCATTCTTCCTGTTCATCCTGGTTATTAAAAGATACCCTTTCAATAATTACAACATTATTTGACCATTGCCTGGTAGTTCCACACTGTTTCTGTGTATTAACGCATTCTGTATGAATGGAAGAACCATTTAGTGTAAAGCCATTGTCTGAATGGATTTATAGATTTTATCCTTTTAGCCAAACTTGTCTTTAAAACTTGCTGTAAGGTACTTTTCCAGCAGAAAATTCCAACTGATGGAAATGAAATGTCATAAACTTAGAATTTGTCCTCATTAAAATTGGCAACAACAGATACTCACATAAAACTATTTTATAATTATTATTTTAAACCCAACTGAACCATTTGATTATGCTCCTTCCACATTTTCAGGTAGGTGGCTGGGTAATTTTGAGGGTGTCTTTATGTGCCTGAAAGAGTTCAAAAATATCTATTAAATTGCGAATAATGTTGTATGATGAGGAAAAGGTGTCCAATTAAACACTGAACAGGTTCAATTAAAGATATAATTGCCTTAGGCAACAAAAAAGGCTGACAGTAAGGAGAGAAAGACTTCAAATAATGGTATCAAGAAGCAGTGTGAGAATTCAGATAAGGAGGCTCCTCATTTCAGCAATAATGTGTGGTCAGACTGCAAAACTGTAACTGTCCAGTTGAGGAAGAAAATCTTTAGTACAGCATGCAAATGAAAACTACTACTAGCTACTGTATGTCCAAAAAGGTAACATCATGAAACATTTTTTTAAAAAGTTGCATCTACTCATATAGACTAATTGATAGTACAGATTTAAAGCATTTCCTATTAAAAGCAGGCAGTTAACTTTAAATTAAAATTACTACTAAATTGCTACCAATGAAAGTATTGTGTTTAAGATAAACTTCAAGTAATGATTTTAAAAATGCATACACACAACTTTGGAAATTGTCCCTTTAAAAGATATCTGTGCAATGGCAAATGTGTGCTTCCACTGTGAAAGTTGTGCATGTGAATACTGATGGCCTGTAGGCTGAGTGTGATTAGGTAATTAGTATGGCATTCACAAAATATTATCATCTTCCCTCAACAGTTCTTTATTTGATTATAAATTAGAGAATGACTCAGATTTTGGTCATTTGGTGGATGTTTTTTTTTTGTTGTTTTTTTAAAGGCACATTTTAATATAGATGACATGGAGAGAATCAACTCTTCACTAAACCCTTCCCTCAAACAGCATTTGTCCAATCATAGTTTCTCACAGAGTTGAAAAAGAAAAAGATCTACACATCAAATAGCTCCTGTTTACAGGACTTTTGTTTTCTGCTGTGTGATGTTTCAAGCACAACGCTCTTCCTCAGACTGCTTCTGATACATACAGAAGTCGCCATCTTAAATACCCATAGTTCACAAAACCACTTGACATAACACACCAGGTGTAGAGTGCCATCAATAAAGTTGTAGCAAACCTTACAATATTTGACATATTTTGCATATACATGAATTTTTATAGATTTTTGTAAATACACAGAAATGTATAAATAGGCTATATATACAGTACTGTGCAAAAGTTTTATTCACCCTAGATGTTTAGATTCTTATCCATTATGCAATACTATCAGGGAGGTGTCTGATCAGTCCCAAATTTATTCATGACATGACAATGACCCCAAGCATACAGCTAGAGTCATAAAGAACTGCAAAGTCCTGCAACGGATGGTATGGTATGGCCCCCACAGAGCCCTGATCTCAACATCATGGAGTCAACCTGGGATTACATGAAAAAGCACCTGAGACGGCCTAAATAATAAATCCACAGAAGAACATTCTTTCTCCAGGATGGTTACAACAACCTACCTGCAAGTTACCATGAGAACTGCTGCGGTTTTAAAGGCAAAGCTGCTCACAGCAAATATTGATTTCATTTAGGTTTCTGCTGTTTCCTCAACTTTGTAAGAAGTTAATTGATAAATTAAAACAATTTATATCAATATTTTTCTAAGCATTCTCACTTTACTTTCAGTGCCTAAAACTTTTGCACAGTACTGTATATACAAATATATACAAAAGGTACAAAAAGAAATACACAGTACATGTACCCCCAATGGTTTGTACTCAATAGGCTAGATAGCTGTCATAAATGCTACCTGTTAGAGGCGCCTCTGTATATTTATAAAAATATATCCACTATTTAGAGAAAGGAAAAAATGTAACACCTTGTGTAAAACACTCCAAAAAGACGACATAATATACAGAGAGGCAGTATTATTGTTCGAGAGATGACACCTAGGATATGTATGTACAAAACAGTCTAATGTCAAAATCCTCATTAAGAACTTTTGAGGCCTTAATGAGGACTTTGTCCCCTCTGGAAATTACCCAAGTGGCCATTGCCAAAAAACCAACTCATTCAACCACCCTCATACAGGAAGAAAATACTACATTGAAGGTCATGTTCTACTGCTAATGTCATATACATGCTTAAATGCCCATGTGGACTGGCATACACTGGTCAGACCACCAGAACTCTAAAAACTCAAATTGCTGAACACTATACCATCAGAAATAATGTAATATCTAGTCCTGTGGCTCTACATTTTTCGAAGGAAAAACACACCTCTTCCACTTTCAGATATGTGGGGACTGAAGCTTTAAAACACCCACACAGAGGAGAGATACTAACTCTATGCTCCTAAAACATGAACAGTTCTGGATACATATACTGAGCACTTTAGCCCCAACAGTCCTTGATGAGGACTTTGACATTAGACTGTTTTTGTGCATACATATCCTAGGTGTCATCTCTCAAACAATAATATTGCCTCTCTGTATGTTATGTCGTCTTTTTGGAGTGTTCTGTTTTACATACGGTGTTACATTTCTTCCTATGTCTAAATAATAGATATATTTTTATAAATACACAGAGGCGCCTCTAATAGGTAGTATATATGACAGCTATCTAGCCTGAGTCCTTTATTGGATTACAAACCATTGGGGGTACATGTACTGTATATTTCTTTTTTGTACCTTTTGTATGTATTTGCGTATATATGTAGCCTACTTATAAATTTCTGTGTATTGACAAAAATCTACAAAAAATCATGTATATGTAAAATATGTAAAATATTGTAAGGTTTGCTACAACTTTACTGATGGCACTCTACATCTGGTGTGTTATGTCACGTGGTTTTGTAAACTATGGGTATTTGAGATGGCGACTTCTGTATGTATCAGAGGCAGTCTGAGGAGGAGCAGTGTGCTCGAAACCTGTAGTCCTGTAAACAGGAGCTATTTGATATGCAGATCTCTCTCTTTTTCAACTCTGCAAGGTATTTTCTGACCCAGCACCCATCCTATTAGGTATTGGGATGTGCATGTCTTTATTATTATTTTTCATCATTAGATTTCTCCACATGCTGAAGCGGACTGCATGGGACTGTAGTAAGATAGGTTTGTAGAGAGTTTGGGTCGTGCAGTCTTTCTTTGCCTTTCCAAAACTAAAAATACAAGAGCAAAAGTGTAAGTAATGCACATCTGCTGTTGGATGCCACTATATCAGAGTTTAAAGTATAAGTTGTGAAAGGTAAAATTTAGTAGCTTACATTTGCAGGTGATAACTCACAAACATTTAAATAACAGATGAATGAAAAAAAATGAACCCTTTAAAATAAATGAGTCTTTAGTTTGTCAATAGTCAATAAAGTCTGTGTTCTATGATCACTTTCAATATTTGTCTGGTCAATTCTCTGTCTGCAGTTTTCTTAATATTTCTGACTGTTCCTGTGACAGTTTCTTGGGAGAGACTGCACTCTTTGTGATTGTGTGTAGCAGTCCTGGCGACTAGCAGTATTTGATGAGTCAATTCTGCGTTCCAGGTAGAATCACACTGCGAGGCTCGCCATAGATAGGAATGGATCTTCAGAATGGCTCTCACTCTGTCCATAAGACCTGTTTGGTTTTGCAAACAGGACTTTAAGATTTTGTTTTGTCTATTTGTTGTACAACAATTATTCTAAAGCATAACAACAATGTAACACTAAGCATCACACATAGTATAATACTTTATGATAACATGTTCAGGCCTTGCATCAGAGTTTACACAAGACTTTTTTTTGACAGCTAATATGTCCGTTAATATTCCAGAATTCCGGCCATATACGACTACCAGACATATGTTTAAATATAATATAATAGCCTACATTTAAACAGCAATAAAACACAAAAACAGAAACATTATGATTAAAAAAAATTATTTTAGTCAGCAGAATGAACACTTCACAAACTTTCTAAACTGAGCATATATGCTACAACAATAAAATAAAACAAATAGCCTTGCTGTTGTTAATTAAATGGAGCCAAGCAGGCAACCTGCAGCTCCGCCACCACCTCCACCTGCCGCAGTCTTCCTAAGCCCGCCTCTCACCTGGGCTGGGGAAAATTAAACCGGCTGCATTATGTGTCCACAACGGCAGATTCATCCACGCAGGAACCAAACATACAAAAATATGCTTCAGGACAGTTTTGGGAAGGTGGTCAAAAAGTTAGTTTCGAGCCTTGTAAGTTACTATAACTCTCATGCACCTTGCTAAGTTAAACGTTTGCCTAAATTTCTTCAGTCACCATCATCTTTTCTAAATGTTTACACGTTTCTCCCATCCTCACTGGGGCCGGGGAAAAGTTAAACCTCCTACTGATCAATTACATGTTATTTAAATGTGGAGCTCAGGGCTGATGCGTTTGTTTCTCTGTGCCAATGCTGGATGTAATGATAACTGAGAGAAAACGGTAAGACTTTTCATGTTAACTGCTGTCAAACCAAAGCACAGGGCTGTTGCTGGAGTACACGCCGGCTTTTGATTCTTGTGCCACACTTAGTCACATCTGACCAAACACTCAGTGAATCTCTCAGTGTCTTAACACCAGAGACAAAACCAAACTTTTGCATAACATAAGTTTATATTTAAGTTGTCTTGACAACATATCTTATAGGTCACACAATATTAGGCAATTTAATATGCTTTTGATGCATTTATTTATGTTTTTGGCAATCGAAATGTTTCCCCCTGGACATTTTGACTGTTGATATTTTCATCTGCCAGACAGCTGCACATATGCCGGCTAACGTAAACCCTGCTTTGCATTATACTCTAGTTCAATAACTTTAAGTCTCAATATCAATATCTGAATCAATGTACTATAATACCAGCATACATCACTGTACACTATAGTACTAATTAAACAACAACTAACAAAACCATTATGCTAATAGCATTAAGCTAGCATCAATCAATCATCAATCCAGTATCAGAAAAGATTGTAGGCAGTGTAGCCTACATGTTACATATGGCCCTGCTAATATTTGCAATGCCCACTCTCTAGTGAAAGTACAAATAACAAACATAAACCTCACATTACCCACAGTAAAATGTTAAATACTATAGTTTAAACATTTAAATCTTCAAAATATTAATACAATAATAGTAATGGACAACGAAGTTGCCTGCACACATACAATTAGCAACATTAGCACCATACAGCTAGCTTACCAAGATAAATGGAAGGGGAAAACAGCTCCCGGTTGCTTCTATTTTGGTTATCTTCTGTGTTGATTAGTTAGCTTGTGGATGCATTAAATTTTACTAACTGCAACTTTTTAATGCTATTCATCAATTTTCTTTGCTGCCATTACACGTTTCCTCTGTCTCAAATGCATATCATGCAGGTGTGTCGTGATCTGTCTGTCATGTTCAGCTAGGGGCAGGATTAACCAACTGAATTCTGAGTGGCTGATCCTCTCTCTACTTGTTCAAATAAAAAAAACAGAAACATTATATTAATACATTATTAATACTTTAGCATTTAATTGTTACTGGGCTACAATAAAAGCTCCCTCTGAAGACCTGGATCTTACTCTGGGTACAGTTAGAAGACAACTACCAGATGACCTGAGGGGTCTGGTTGGACTGTAGCCAGTGAGCAGGTCAGTAATATACTGTGGGCCAAACCATTAAGTGCTTTACAGATTATCGGCATAATTTTGAAGTTGATTCTGTGCTCTACTGGGAGCCAGTGAAGAGATTTCAGAATTGTAGTGTGATCGTATTTGCATGTCTATATAAGTACTCTGACTGCTGCATTCTGAATGAGCTGCAGCCTTGAGATTGTGTATTTCTGTAGTCCAGGGTAAAGAGCATTACAGTAGTCCAACATGCTGCAGATAAATGCATAGACCAGTTTTTCACAATCTGCTTTAAATAATAATCCTCTAACTTTGGATATATTCTTTAAGTGATAGAAAGCTGTTTTACTTATGTTATTGACGTGACTTCCAATGTTAACATCAACATCAAGAATGACTAGGAAGGCTGGGAGTGAGAAGCCTGCTTTTGTCTGTCAGACTCACAAACTGTATACAGTATGTGCCCTGTGAGTAAGGAAAGCTAAGGGCCGCATGACGGGTCAATTTTTGAGGAATCTATGACTTAAAATATCTCAAAGCTCTAAACTTGAATATTCTAAATATCAGACGAGGAAAGCTTTGGTATATCTGATGAAAAAGAAACCTATTAAAGTTTGTTTCACCAGGAGCAATGATTTCAATCATTTAACAACCTCATTAAATCTCACCGTATCCTCTCATGAAGCTTGACATTCATTTTCGCAGCCTACCAAGCATTGTACCCAGCAAATCTGTTCACACAGGATGCCTCAATCACATTCTTCATGGATTAGGCCTCATCTACTATCAGTGATCAGGGGTTAGCGATCTAATCTGGTGTTCAATCCCTCACAAAGACAGATGGAACGATTAGTTAACATAGACTCTACACTCGAACAGGTTTTCACTAATCTTTTCTCAGCGCGCTGACAGGATTTCCCTTCACAGTCAAATGTCCATGTTTTCACACAGGTTGGCTCACAAATCCGTGTACACTGCAATGTTATTTCTCCTTGAGTGGCGGGCCACATAGAGCGGGGAACTCCCTCAGGAGATAGAGAGCATTTCATTTCACACTGACATGTTCACCTCTATCCTCACCATCCCGCTGAGGGTTGCTGGGGTTGTCAACCGTGGGGAAATGAAAGAGGAACTCAAGCTTTAGCCAGAGTCAAAACAACGTGAAAACTACATTTGTGACCACAGAGCAAAGCTGGTAACAAAATCGCTTGGATCTCTTCAGTTGAGAAAGTTATTCATGTTGTTGTATTTCAATGTCCCTGTTCTATCTCTCACTCAGTTTTGTTGCAAAATAGCCTGAGGAATTATATCACCCTCAAGTAAAGGGTAAACACAGGGGGTATAAAAAGACAAGTTTTGCCATATAGGAGGAATAAAATTGTAATGGCTTGTTTCATTCCCCTTCGTATTTAGATGCAACGGGTGAACAATATACTGTAGCTTTGTTTGTATGGTCAAGTCAGGGTCATCCTTCCAATAAAGCACACATGGGGGCTGGTAGCAGTCAAATAAATTGGATTTTATATGCTTGCCGTGAATATAAGGCTCATCCAATCTGGAGACTGCTCTGCACTTTTTAGAGCATTCATGATACCCCCAGGCTTTTCATCTCTGGCAAAGCTTAGGCATATCACTTCTCATTATTTCTTGCTGAATCTTCCAATCTAGCCAATTCGAGGTAAAATTCGACACATCTGTTGTTCTCCTGAGGTTGAATTTGTGAGGTACACTGGGCATGGAGAGAAAAAAAAAAGTCAAAGCATTAGGTGCTGTTTTCCTGAGCTATTTATTCACATCATTTGTTCTTTTCTTATTCTCCTCAACATTCGTTCATCTGTTAATGAGCAGAAAGCTGATAGCCCTTTGTCATTCAGGGTACGAAGGGTGATAGCTTTTTTATTCAATTATAGACTTTTTTATCACATTAGACAGCGTATTTGGTTGTTTATTCACATCCAATATTCACAGTTCCTCCGCTTATTTTGATGTGATTAGCAATTGTTCAGTTGCACAAAAGCTTGTCCAATAATTGAATGGACTTGTTTTTGAAGAACGCAGATGGCCTCATTGTTTCTCATATTGATAAAATACAAAATACCTCTAATGGTGTACACAAAGCTACTAATGAACAGCCAGTCTGATGTCCGTTTTGGTATGCATAAGGCAACACAGGTAGTTAGAGCAGAGGCTCTAGAGGTGTGGTAGGTATGTAATCTATTTCTCTGTGCCAGAAGGTCAGACAGATTAAACCCTGCTATGAAGATCCCAGTTTTCCATGACAGCTGTCTGCAGGGGAGCTGCACAGCTCTAAAACTGAGCTCTCAATGAGATGTAAAATTAACTTCCCGTCTTCTGGTGTGAAGGTCATACTTTTGTACCAAAAAGAACAGTTACTTGACGCTCTCTGACCATAACCAATTAATTTTTCTAGGTCGACATTCAAAGCAGTGAAACTGAAGCCAAAATGCTGAAGAAGTGCGAAAACGGTGAACAGGCACCTCTTTCCATGACCTTGTCTTAAGGACACATTGGATCCATTGATGGATGTAAAGTCACCGGATCCTATTCATTTTCTAAGGGCAGGGATCTGGCAGCGCGTGTGTGATGGATACAACACGGTGAGTTGACAGACCAATCACCGTATCTGAATTTGCATAATCCAAATGAGTCCATCCAGCGCCACATGGCGGTATCATGAAACTCAGAACAAACTGTCAAACTAGGCAGTGCTGATCAAATATGAACAAGATTCTGTAACTGCATTGCCTGTTTCTCACCTCAAATGTTTTCAGAAATATATTTTAGTGTACTGTTTAGCTGTAATATGAGAAAGTTCGTCACCCAGCCGCCATGTTAAGAAATGGATGAGCCAAAACACGGGTCTGTGTGTCTGCACCGTTACTGAAGATTAATGACCAAGGTGGGTTGTGTTAAGTTAAAATAAGTTTTTCTAATAAATTCCTTGTAATTATGTCTGTCTGTCAGCAGGCCATAGCTCTGTATCTCCGTTTGACAGCAGACAGGTTCAGTAACAGTGGAGCTCTTGTTATGCTGCGATTTAATGTTTTAAAACAAGATTTTACCAGCTGATAACTGCAGGAACAGACAACCAAATGAACTGTCTTCATGTAAAAATAAACCAAGTTAAACACAGAATCATTTGAAAATGATTTCTGGCTTGTTTAAATGTTGCTGCACTGTTTGTCTTCCTCTCATTATCATTATTATTTCTCTGGCTAGGGGATGTCACAGAGGAACTCCTGCCCTCCTGCTTCACACATCCACCCCTCGCCTTGCCTTTCTCCCTCCTCTCAGCCCCTTGCACACGCATTTTTCAAAATTATGCAGTGGGTGGACTTAGGCTGTGACCTTGGAGTGAAGTTACTCTTTAATGTGTTGTTTAATCGCAAACTATTTAAGTGAATTATGATTGAGATACTTCTTACATCCAGAAGGTGGCAGTAATGCAACGCCAACTGCCATGAAACCCCAAAGAAGAAGAAGATTAAGATGCATCAGCTGCACATGTACGAGGTCACTTGACCGTTTACCTGTAAATCTGTGTTAATTTTGGCAGACAAGTTGCTGTTGGTCTTCATTTTCTGAGTTGGAAGAGAAGGAGGACATTTCTTTTCACCTCTTTTTGTAGTATTTTCATACTGAGCGTGATTGTAGTGTGTTTGTGATACAAGATAGAAGTTAGCCGCATGACCCAGGTTGGTCTGCTTTTTTCCCACTGAGTCCTGCCAATTCGTGAACATGTTTCCACTGTGAAACATTACCATAGACTGTATATGAATATCATTATGTAACTTTATATTCAGTCTATGAACGTTACTCTCAGCAGGCGATAGCAGCACTGTTTACAGGCAGTTCAACACCTGAGTCTGTCCTGGTGACCACAGAGAAAGCTGTTTTTACATGTCTGTGTTTAGCGCTGAATAGGTTGCTTTTGAGTCTCTGTGGTTTGGAGATTAGTTTTACTCTCACATTCATGTCTGTACTTTCAGATATCAGGCTTATTCTACTGCTGACTGAGTTTCAGAGATGTTGAAGTTACTGCTGATAGAAATCAATCGTCTATCATCACCCTGATTGATTGATCATCATCAATCAATCATCCTGCTGCTGTTTCATATTAAAAACTCTCCATTGGTGAACCAGTGTGAGATTTTTATTGTGAAGCAGCTACAGGAAATACTACTTGTTTGCATTTAGTGTATCTGCAACCACTGGTAAGTAGCTGTAGGCTTGAGGTAACGTTACCACTTTACATTCTGCTCACATTTTATAATCACGGTCTTGTATTCAGCCAATATGTTACATTTGCAGTGTTTATGAACTTGAATGAACCGCTATTAGCCAACGTGTCATAATAACTTGCCAATCTGAGATGGAACCATTTTGCAGCCATCTTACATGTATCCAGTTTTAAACATAGACATATATGTGTACACGTCGCATTGACTGCTGGATTGTATGTCAATGTCGCTGCCACAGTGGTCCAGGCAACTTGCCATAAACTTTCAGAAGACTGGACTGGGAAGATGCTTGAATCGTGTTCAAACTGTCACACAATCCAAACCAGATCTTGGGGAATTGCCACTCACAGGTAAGACTGAATAATTGTTTTTGGTTGTATCTGGCCATTATAAGATTATATTTAGCGCTAACTAGTTGGCCACCAGAGACAGACTATTAATAGCTAATGTTAGCAATAGCCAGGGCTCGATCTTAAGGAACTCCCATTGTTCTGGGTCTACGGTCCTGGGGCCAATAAAAATTGGACGAATTTTGGACAAGAGTTGAAAAAAGGACAAAGTGAGCAAAAACTGACAAGTCCAATTCCAGTCAGCTGTCTGAGCTCATTAGTATGTTAGCCTGTGTGTGTGTGTGTGTGTGTGTGTGTTGACGGAGCAGAAGTTAGTGTCATTAGCAGCAGCTCAACATGAGTGAATCTGAATAAAAGTGCTTTGACTTGGTCTAAACGGCCCAGAGCGAGCCCCAGTGTAGCTTGGCTTCCTAGTTATTATTTCAAGGGCACTGTGCTAACTGAATTTCAGATCTTCCAATAGACCTTCTGTCAAAACAGGGCCATGAGTACACAAAAGACCAGAGGGAGTTTGCCCTCACTCTCCACCTACACGGTCCAAAAGAACATAACTGTCTGAGAGAGTCTCTCCATCTCGACCTCCCACATCCACATACATTGCAAAGGTATTCGTCATGTCATTTGATTGTACTTTTTAAAAATACTGGTTCAAATACATTAAATAACTACTTTTTCATTTTACAAAGGTGGATGAGTTCTGTGGATGCCAAGCCTGGCCTAATGCTGTTGGATATGTTGAAAAGAAGACTCTCATGTTGGATGCCATGACTATCAAAAAACATGTCCAGTACAACTATCATACCCAGAAAATGTCTGGATTTGTGGATATGGGGGATGGAATGAATGAGACGGATGTTGCCACTGAGACTCTTGTTTTTATGGTGGTTGGAAGGCTCCAGTTGCCTACTACCTGAACAAGTCTGTGTCACCAGATACACAGAAGGTCCAAATTGTGAATGCGTTGGAGGAACTGCATGAGTGTGGCATAAGAGTGGTGTGTGTTAATATAGATGGGTATGCCTCCAATGTTAGCATGTATGACCAACCTGGGTGCCTGCTAAGCGCAAACCTTCTTGAGCCCTTAAAAACCGTTATTGCATATCTAGTGACTGTTTAGAGGGTTTTTGTGATGATGCTTGCTACATATTGAAGCCGGCACAGAACATGTTACAGGCTTAGAGTCCAACAACCACCACAACTGGCCAGATCAACTGGACATACATCGTTCATCTGAATGATGTCCAAGCAAAAGATGGACTGCATGCTGCCAACAAGGTAACAGACAAGCATATGTATTTTGATTCCCAGAAGATGAAGGTGTCCCTGGCTGCACAACACTGAGTCACTCTGTCACAGAAGCTCTGTGCACATTGAGGGACCTTGGCTATTCACAGTTTGAACACTGTCAAGCAACAGCTGAACTCATTGAGGTAATACTACATGCAAACATTGTTTCTTATCAAGGTTTACTATTCATGCTGCAAATAGTGATTTTTTTTAAATTTTAGAAAATAGGCTAATGATTTACTGAAACATGAAATATGATATGTGAACATGTGTATGCATATGCAATAGCCTATTTTCACATATCAATAATATTAACTATCATATGCATCGTGTACATTTCAAAGTCTAGTCTTATTTTATTTCAACTACACCAATTTCTCTGAGACTGCAAACCTATCTCAATTCTTCATCATACACAATAGCCTACTCTAGGCCTTTTATTATTCATGCATTAGACCCAATTAAATCGCGGGTTCTTCATATGCTTGTTGAGCCATCATGTGACCACATGAGAATTTGAAAGAACTTGACCTGAACTGCTAAAGTACAAATCTCCTTTCTCTGACTGGATTACTTTACCTGATCAAGACATTGTCAAGGCATTATTTGCTTTACTGAAAGGAAATTTGTGTAAAGGCATGAAGTAAGCTGACAACAAGTAATATTGATATATGATGACTAACTGCAGGATTTTGGGTTAGCTAAATGTGGTGAACATATAACATTAAGTGCGACCCCTTGAATAACAATATTTTGGCTGATTGTGTGGTTGGTTAGTGCTCCTTGTTGCTGTTAAGGATGTGGCTAATGTTACTGTTGTGTTGATTTGCCTGGGCTTCACTTTTTGTGTAGATTGTAATGTAGCTGGTTTGCTGGATTTGTCTTATGAAATGGGATTTAGGGGTGAAGACGAGCAATTCTCTTTGTCCTTAACATGTATGTTTGCTTTACACTTGATTCACATGGAATCAGCTCCTTGGTGGTCAAATGTCAGGTTAATATTAATAACTTTGTTATAACGTTACTAAACATTACCTTTGAGTTCTAATTTAGCATAGCTAACATTAAAACAATGGGCCTCATGCATGAATGTTTTCTTTTTCTCTTATATTTGTTCTTACACAAAACAATAAGAGGAAAGAAAAGAAAATCCTGTGTGGGATTTATGAAACTCTCTTAACTGCCTGAACTTCAAATCACTCGTTTCAAACTGATGGATGCTACCTGTTCATGTGGGGGTGCACATTTGTGAAATGTGGTCATTGGCATAATCCACGCCCCTAATATTGCCATATAAGGCAACTTTCATTCACAAAAAGTTCCCAAAGAGTAAAAACACTGTGCAGCTTCAAGTTCTGCTTTCAGAAGTCAGAAGACAAACACATAACACATTTGGGAGTGACTGCAGGAGACTTGAAACAATTAGAAATATGAATCCAGCTAAGATGTCATCAGAGCAGCTCTGCACTATGACAGAAATAAAGAGGGAATGATTTGACGTGAAGTTAGATGCTAAAAAACATCTTTCTAAAGTAAAGTACTCTGGTGGGAGGTGGTTATGTGACAGTCACTCAAATATTAGAGGAGAATATTATAGTCTGCAGGTGATGTTACACTGTCAGCTGCAACACAAGATGATACTGGACAGAGAGCTGCAGAGAGACATAGAGGCAGCTGTCAGAGTGAGAGACGTTTCCAACAACTAGGGAAATGTAGAAGATGCGGCCCCAAAATACGCCAACAAAAATCATAAAATCTAAAAAAAACCTCGCAGGAAATTGGCAACCATGATGATGAAAACATGGTAAACAGAATATAGATTTTGTATTAAGTTTGTTTTACTTATATAGCCTACTAATTTTTTTGTTAATTTTGGTATCATATTTAAACTTGAAATTATTACAGAAAAGGGTATTATAATTATAGTGAAGAAAGGCAGAGATGATCTATTCATGACATGTACGACAGGTTTGGACCACTCCTAAATTTTGTTCTTACCTAAGAGAAAATTTTAAGTACGAGAAAATTTATGAATGCCACAAATGTTCTTAAATCATTTGTATACACATTTTAAGAACGAAGAAGAATCTGTTCATATGAGTACTTGTTGTATGAGGCCCAATAACAGATCAATGCTGCTGAGAGCCAGCAATCAGCAATAACTTTGACTTAGAACTCAGCTGGTCCGTTACTTGGTAGCCAACAGTTAAGTTACCTAGTTCACTAACTTTTTGTAGTTTGAGTTGATCCATTTGTACAAAATAAATCTCTCATCTACTCTATACTGACATGTGGAAAGTGAAGCCAGCCTCCCTGGTCTCTTTGGTCATTTTAGTAAAGCAATTAGATGCTGTACAGCCGACATCCATTTGCTGCCCATAGGTGGCAAATGTAAACAATAAACAGGTAAGACGGCGGATGGTTATCCCATGAGTTATGACGTAACGTTGCATCTAGTGTTTTAAATCTATGGTGTAAGCTATATGCTTACATAAATGGAAAAATAGAGTGCTGCGTAACAGAGCAGACCTCTTTTTCCTTTTCTGAATTTCCAAAAATTAATCACACTCTCCCCCATTTTGCAGGTGAAGGGGAGAACTTAAGGCAGCTCTTCAACCTTGTATTTATTTTTGAGCACATGACTGGCTACATACATGTAAGTATATTAACTGTAAACTAACAGTTTTGTTTTTGTATTACATTTTCTTCAAGGTGCAACACACATTAAAAAAAAAAAATAGAGCTAAAGGGGCTTTAGGCTTATTTTTTCAAGTGTGGTACAGACTGTTTATGCAATAGCCCTAAAGAGAAGCTATGTATTGTGCTCCTGCAATGCTTTGCTGTCAGTGAACATTAGAAATATGCAGTTCATTTAGGCAGTAACTGAAGTTTCTCACATCACTGAGTAGCATTTAAAGTGAATTTACGATTTGCAGTTCAAAAGAATGTGTTTAGGGGTGCGGCTATGATGTACTGTATCGAACCATATACTGTAAAAAAAAAAATGGACGTAGCCACTGTGACATCACCATCTTGGATTTTTGGAGCCAGAAGTGATGAGAATATTTGGTCGAGAGGGTGGAGCTGACATGGTAGCTGCTAGCTGCTAACTGCTAGCTTGGTTAGCACGGTGTATTTACAGTCTATGGTTAACTGTGATAATGCTAATGCTAATTTTCGCTAGCAAAAAACAGGCTTAAAAACCATTAAAACAAAATATACTTACAGGAAAAACTGAACATCGGACTACTTAGAGGGTCTTTTAGTATGACCAAATGATGAACAAGACTTTTTACAGACAAGATTTTTAGGCAACCAAAATGTTACAATAACTTTCATGAACTGAAAATACACTGAAATAGTGATGGCTACAGCTTCACCTATACTCTGTGAATGTGGGGTTACGCCATGGTTACATTACCTAACCAACATTGTCGCTGTAGTAGCGACTTCAATCACAACATAGCCACGCCCTAAAGCATACCCTGCTTTCTCATAAAATTTAAATTAAATGGGATCATAATTTAAAAAATGAACATTATGATGTATTGAAGAAGTCCTGAAACTAGCGATTGAGACCATAAACTTATTAGGGAACAGTTTACTGAGATAATAAATCAATGAATCAGTGAATTTCATTAGTTGATGGCTCATGTTAAAGTGTTGAATTTCAGATCCTGGCTCCTTCATTGATGTGGCATAGGCGGCACTGCTGAGGTTGTGCGTGGTATATATCAACAGTCAGACTTTTCTAAAGAAAACTGTTTTAAAAGTTAAGTTTCCTTTACTGATAGCCAGATTTGAAATTGACAGTGTAAAGGTTGCAGTTCAAAGACCTCAACTTGAGGACATTTACTTAAACATTATAGGTTACAACATCCACATTATGGGCACAGGCATCCATATCCTTGCCCATATATTAATGGTCCATGTACATTCAAGTCAAGAAATGGGATCAGGTCACATTTCTGTAGAGTCCATAACAGAGAGACATCTCGGCAAACATTGTCATTGATCCTATTCAACTGTCATATTTGTAGATTCTCTGAAGTTGCCACTGAAAAGGAATATTTTACTCATATAAATTTGCATCTCAAAGCCTGTGAAACAATGTTTGTGGACATTATGTTTTCAGGTGGAAGCAGAATTTGTGAGGATTACTACTGCTCCCCTTGTCTCAAAGTTCCTTGCACAACTTGACCAGCACACTGCCAAGCTCATCAAAGTGTTGAGGAAGAAAGGAGGCTCTGCAGGGAGGAAAATTAGCATAATTTTGGCTCCAGTAGAAAACATTTGTAGAAAACATTATGGAATTATTAGAAGATTATTAGTAGATGACTGTTTTTACGGGTATAGGGACTAATAAACAGTCAGAAATCAATCACATCTGTAAACACGCCCCTATAAGTATAAAATTGTGATATGCCTATTGTTCACAATGCCTGAACAACAACTCCTGTGCTTCTTTCAAACAAATTGCTACTTTTTATTTGCAGTCACCTCAAACTTTAAACACAGATCAGTGACCGTAGCTGTTTCAGTTGTACTGATATTTGGAATGAGCAACAGAAAGTTTGCTTCTTAACATACAGCATGACAACTTATCCCCTAATCCACACACACAATTTTAAGCCTCTGTTTTCAGGTTTATCCATGAGTTAGTCTTGTGAAAAAGTTCAGTTTTTGGATGTAAAAGACACGTTAAAAAAAAGAAGGAAGACGCTTTACTGGTTTTCTTTCACTTCCCTGCCTAATGTGGACATGGTCTATAAGTGATGGTAACCATTAATGTCCATGTGATGATTAATTGGTCATTGTGTATGTCTATCTCTGCAGTTAAGAAGCCATTAATTTCACATGCTTAGAGAAATGTGAGGTGTAGTATGTGTGTTGTGTATGTGTGTATGTGCAGTCCTAAAGTTTTACTGTGGTTTTTTTTCTCCTTTAGAATGAAACTGTTGAAAAGAAGGGGAAGAGGGAGTGCATCCTCAGGGCACTTTGTATCTACCTGAATGAGGACTCGAGCATCCTCCTCAGAGAACTCCTGGTTGGTAATGTTTAAACTTTTTTTGGAAAACTAATATATACAATCACCATGCATTTTATGAGGAACATCTGTGCAATCGAATGCAATCCACTACAACATCTCTGCCATAAATGCCACTTTTACAAAGCTTATAAATTTTCAGTTTTTGGTGGTATTGTCAGAAAGGTGATAATTATACTTTATGTTTATTACTGAGGTCATAGTGGGTGGTGGTGTACTGGAGTCCATTTTATTGAAAAGCGTTCCTACTATTGTGTTTACCACATTAACATACATGAGGGGGGCAAAACATTAGGATCACTTGTCAACAAAAGGTAAACACAAATTGAAAATGCATAAACTTAGTAAAAGTAAAAATGTATGGCAGAGCTATTGTAGTGGATTGCATTAGATTACACAGGTGTACCTAATAAAATACTTAGTGTATATGTAAAATAAAATTATATTTCTAAAGTTTGATAGAATCAACCGGCACTACTTCATCTTGTTATTTTTATACACATAACACTGTTTGAATTATCACACTATTTTCATTAAATTATTATATAAGGAAAAACTTGAAATGCAAAAGTTACTCTTTGGAATTCTGCAATCTGTTTGTGATTTCAGTGTTTGTCTTTGTCCTTTTTTTCTCTCCTATGTAAAGGATTCAGATGCTACAACTGTTCAGAGGGAGCTTGAACAAGTTATCCTTGGCATCTACAGCATCAGTGTTGAGGGAGGTGATGCCACCATTCCTCCAGCTGATGGTGGAATAGTGATCGAGGGTGTTGAAGTTCTGCATGGCTTGCATCTCCTCTGCATGTGCACTCTTAATGGGTGTAATATATGCACTGAACCTCAGTTATCCTCAGGAACTGAGAGCCTTCTTTGAAGTTTTTCAGAGGCTGTTCCTTCAATTGGATGCTTGCAGACTCTCAACCAAGGTACAGAAGCTCAAGAACAAACTGTATGAATAAGCCAACCATTGATTTGGATGCTGAATCTTCTGTGGAAGAGACAAAATTATATTTTGGGCCAAAACTGAATAAAATGATGTTTAGCTGTTTGAAAATAGCAGAGCAAAGAAAAACTACACTTCAGAACAATAACCAATGATTTGGCAAACTACCACCATAAGTGAAAAGTGGTAGTCTGGTGGTACTACTAAGTGACAAGTGAAAGATATTGAATTGAGAGACCATGCAATTAATTTTCTGTGAATCATCTAATCAATTAATATTTACAGCTCTATTTATATGTGTTGGTCTTATGGTGCCAAAAAAGTTAATGCATTGTTTTTTTTGGACCAAGTGGCTCCAAAATATTTTTATTTATTTATCTAGTTGGCTTAACTCACAACCATTGTGTTACTGTAATACAAGTTCATTAAATTAGATGAGCTTAACATTTTTGTTTTTAACTAACATATTATAATTTCATGGAACCTGTTGACAAAATACATTTAATTAAAGTCAGTGTTTCGATTTTTTGAGTGCATGTCACTATCATTAAGGATTATATCTAGTTTGAGCTACTGCAAAATTTTGAGTTTTAGTCATCATTTCAATCTAACATAGAAAGACTTCTCTTTTTAAAAGATTAATTTCAGTACCAAACATGCTAAATTACCAGATTCACCGTGCACTCTATTATGCAATATTTATCTTTTGCTGTTTGGTATTGAATAAGAGTAATCACCCTTTGGTGATAACATTTTCTCTCCATCATCTTACTCACTGCACGCTGTATTTAAACTCTTATCATCATCATTTTTCGTTGTAATAATCACAGATTTCTACAGAGTTCTATTGACACTACTACTAATATTATTTTTGCTCTGATGCTTTTGGAAATGTGGTCCTTTTCTTTGTAATATAATATTATGCACATAATTCTGATATTTAAAAGCTCAAGACAACGGTTTCAACCCTAGCTGGTCAGTGATTCCACCTTAAAAAGGGCTCAATATTAAGTGATTATCTTTAAAGATCTTGGTTCTTGTTTGGAATATCTTAAAAGGTCACATCTATCTAGGTGTTAAGATTAATGCCCAACAAATTAAATTTGTCAGTGAGATTTAAGCTATTTTATTATGCAAGATGTCATTTAAGATGTCATTTACAACACATTACACAATACGTTTTTTATGTTTTCAGTGAATCAAATAACAAAACATTGTTAAACACACAATACATTTGTATTGATGACATTTACAGATTAATGTGCTTTTGGAAAATGTTGAAATGAAACTGTAGAAGAAATAACCATTTTAAAAAATCCCAATTCAGTAATTTTCTTCAAAAGCGAAAATGTGAAGTACTTTAAGCACATTTATTATTTCAAAAGTTTACTTATAAAGACACCCTTCTCCTTGTTACAATAAGATAATAATTTCAGTCTCAGTGAGAGTTTAATGGTGTATTAAACTTGTGATATCCTCAGTGGATAAGCTGCCAAATATTCTTCACCACTGAGCTGAGAACCGAGAGTGAAGTCAAAAAGCTAAAGCAGAGCTCAGCCAGGTAGCAATGAAGAGAGGAAAACTGTTTTGATTTTTTTTTTTTTGAAGAAAAAAAAGAAAAAAACTTTTCCTATAAAAGAATCTACTGCTGCTAGGTTTGCTGTGTGCAATATTAACACTGCCTCCAGGCTCAACAGGCTCCAGTAAAAGAAACCTCTGCTGGAGCCAACAGCATCAATGATGATGAGTGTGCTGCTGTGTGAACTGATGCTCTCAGACAACGGCAGGAATATATTAGAAATACAGATAATGATGAAGAATTGAGATAAAACATGGAGAGTGACAACTAAATCAGCTCCAGCGTGCCACAGATCACCCAACTTTCTCAGCTGCTAAAGATATATTACAAGGATAAAGTTTGGAATTAACTGGGGCTTACATGTTCACTTTTGTATGTTCAGTTTAGCGCAAGGCCCTGCTAAATCCGTCCGATATTTGTGATCAATATTTAATCTGGGCCAGTATTTTTAGGCATTTTGTTGATACTCCAAATCTAACCCAGCACATGGTTGCACCATCCATCAGTGAAAACTGCTTCAAAGTGACCTGCCAAAGAATACGTGACAAAGTGGGTGAGACCACACCATTTGTTACACTTTAATATACATCTTAACTTGCTTGCTATTTCTTTGTTTAGTCAGTATAACATCTATCTGTAGCATTGCTTTTGCATACTATCCTGCTTATATATTAGCCTGTTGTGTTACCATACTCACCATGCTATCCAGGATACAAAGGGGGAGTCACCCACTGACTTCCTGCTTTTAAGCTCTCGCTGACATCACCAGTGACCAAGCATGGGGGGATTTATTGGATTTAGTTAAAGGTTTGGTTACGTTTTATGTTATTTGTACTTATTTTGGCTCATGGTGAGGACAATGTTGTGGATAAAGTCGTAAACAATATCAACTGCTAGTGACATTGTCATATGCCAGTTGTTGGTATAAGGGAAAGGGCACCCCTGTGAGAAATATGGTTCTGCCCAGATAGATTGGAGGACCTATTTAAGGGGAGAGTTGGTGGTTTAGGGGAGAGCTGAAAGGAAAGAGGATGTACAAGTGATCATGCTTAAGTTTGTTTAGTTGAGTTTTCCTGAGTTAAACTCACAATATCTCAATCAAAACAATAACAAAAGACGAAGTGTGATGACAGTGTGAAGTAGCGTGGGATCATGGGAGTTGTTGTCTTCATTGTTAAACAACCAGCTTCTTCAGGTTAGGATTATTATGTTCATCGTTCAGGACGTTTTTACCAGGAGCCAAATTATCCGCAGAGGTCTCCTCCTCTCCAAAAACAAACGTACATGGGGATTAAAACCGGTGAAAATACTGAATAAAGCTGTTTCACATAAAAAATCAATGTTTCTCCGACAATGTTCAGCAAGCACCGGACTTCGAGCTGCTGCTAAAGTTTGCCCAGCTTGTTTCTCTGATAACTTAAGATCCAGACGTCTGATGACTAAAATCCTTCATCCGGTTAAAAGATATAGTTAAAAACAACCAAGATCTAAAAAGTTTATCATAAAAATGTGGCTTAAAACTGAATGAAAATCAATTTATAACAGTTTCTGTTGAACAACCACAATGCCGATGTATTATCGTGTATGCGTAGACTCTTTGGCAGATGCCATTGTGGCATTCAGCCACAATGCCGATGTGCTATCTTGTAGGTGTATACTCTTTGGTAGACACAATAGTAGTGGACAAAAACACAGCGCCGACACATGCGTCTTGTGCACGTATACCTTTTTTTAGAGGGGTATGACGCCATTGACAGGTGACAAAATGAAACAGACCGTTACCTTGATTAAAATTACAGATTTCTCTAGGTTTGACAATTGTTGGAAAAATTGATGTTTTTAGACATTTTAATGTGGAATAGTTACATATTGTAGCTTTAAGCCAGTCAAGATGAGTTTGACTTGCTTGTTTCCATTTCATTTTTTGAGACACTTCTTTGGTTACACTGGTCTGAATAAATCTTTCTTCACTGAACAAGTCTCTCAGTCTGCCTCCTGTCACCTTCCTTGACATTCTGACCAAGCTCCCCCACAGAATGATCAAAGAATATATGAAAAACCCTGATTATTCATAAAGTGCACAAGATGTTCAATATAGTGAAACCCAGTTGGCCCTTCCTTTCTGTGATTATAAAAGATGGTAACACAAAGGCAGCCTACAAGTGTGGGCAGAGTAACCTGGCAGTCCTGGCAGCATAATAATATTTAATAATATTCTCAAAGTTATCATAGCTTTTATATAACACTAACACACGTATTGTCTGAAAAGTGCTCTCCAAAGTTCACCCATATCCATTCAAAGATATTGTAGAGCAGCAACCAATAAAACACAACTAACTGACTAACTGAAGGGTACTTTCTAGGTGACTGCTCAAATAAAACTTCCTTCCTATGAGTATCTTTTCCACTCATTCTGCTCAAAACAGCTTGATAGACGACTAAAAGATTTGTTTTTTTACTTGGAAATGAATCAATCACAGCAGACCAGGTTTTCATTTCACTGTAGCCCCTTAAGAGTCGCTTTTGTTAAATTTATGACTTTGGAACGACCTTGTATTAGCAGCTGAGGATTTGTGACAATATGCACAGGTCTCTGGCAGAGCTTATTGTGGCCTCAAAGTGACAGACACGCAGTATAAATTGTATTTTCATGGTAGAATGAATAAGGTAGCAAAGTAGGGAAGAGATCCCAATACAATGTCAGTGAAGGGGTGATATATCATAACAAAAAGATTTTTTCTTTGTCATTTGTAGATTTAACTTTGAAAAATCCATCGGCAACAGAAGTCAGATCTGTTTATGAAAAGTATTTATTGTTTTAAAATATGAGTATTCAACACAAGAAATATTACAACTGATTTTAATATGACTTCTCCGACTACCGAAGTCTGGGGATTTCTTAATGAACGTTAGTTGCTTGAACAGTGGCGAGAACAGTCGCTAACAATCCTACACCCTTTATATTTTGTCAAGGACATGCACAGAAATTATGCTCTCCTGTCTTTCTCCTCCATAGTGAACTGCATGTCACTGCACCAATATGAAGGGCCGCCCTAAAGACTTTGGATTGATTCTGCAATGCAGGTTTTTTTTTTTAAACTCTCTAATTGTTTCCATTCCAGTTTTAACAACGAAACTTGGGAGATTGTCCTCAGTCTCTATGAGCGAAGCGTTTAGACCTGACTGACCTGTGAGTCTATGACTTACAGTACGAAGGTTAAATTCTTCGAAGAAACAGCGGTTCAAAGTGTTTAATCTTGGCAAAGACACTAAACATTTACCCAGCGCTACAAAAACTTTTCAGTAGATGCAGAGGGGGGGGCTTTTTCATGCGAGCTCACACTATCAAAGAAAACAAACAGGCACTGCTGCTTTGCCTGTGGCTGCTGTTTGAGAGTAACATAAAAAAGAAAACATAGGGAGCAGGAAGGCAGCGTTCACTTTCTTTTCCACACACTAAGGTTTTCAGATGATTTACACTGCTATGCAAACAAAGAACTTTGTTCATTACAGTAAAAGCAGGAAGAAAGATATTTGTCTATCAAATAGTCATTCTTTTATACATTCTTGAAAATGATTTGGCACTTGGCGTATTTATGTACATCACTGCATTTTTATTTTCAGTAGATAATTTGCCAAATAACCTTTTGCACTGTGGTTAAATTTGGGAAGGGCTCAGCCTGTAAGTCATGATGATGCAGATGAAAGGGCTAAACATTTTGCAGCATTTCAAAGAAAGTTAAAGCTGCACTAATAAATATATTTCTTTTCATTTTAACAATGAATCAAATGACTATATATGCAATTTGAAAGGGTTTGCTTGAAGTCACAAACCCACAGAGAACTACCTCAAGATTTTGGGTGTCTACAGGATCTTTTTTGGATAATTGTTTTGGTTTTCAGACCAGCACATCCGCCCTCATCAACCTGTTTTTCAGACATAACAGGAAACAGTGAAAAAGCCCTTAAAAAATCACTGTATGTTACCCGCTTATGGTATGTTATGTTACCGGAGTTGGTGGAACCCAAAACAGAACTGAAAGGAGATAATTGGGTGGCATGACTCTAAACAAAGGCTAATGTTTCTCCATATCTTTTGAGGGTATAATTGGGCTTTTTTTGTTGCTGTTGTTGTTGTTGTTTTTGTTTTTCCACTGACCCCAAATGCAGCTTTAAACACTGTTTCTGATTGAAATTAAGTGATGACTCTGTGGTTTTGGCCTAAATCTCTGCAACACGCCTAGTTAACCCTTTCTCTATAAGGTTGAATGACAAGTACATGTCACCTTGAAATAAACTGATAAAAGACCAGATGTGTCACATGCTAGAGGGGGAAACAGTAAAATGTTTTGTTTTGTTTTGCAATGGAGTATTAAAATCATAAATAGAAATTGGTTTATTTTAATGAGATTTATTTCCTTGGATAAATCCTGTATTTCAATGCTCATTTAATTATTTGATAGTCTACTTGTTAATTTAAAATACACACAGATACTTACATTTTTCATTTGCCATTTATTGTATTTTGCATCAATATTTATCACTTATTTATTTCACTGCTGATTTATTGTTGAGGCAAAAATACCTTGCTCTATGGTGAGGAACAAGAAATTACAGACTCATTAATAACACTGAGCTTGATCTCAGATTTAAGGAATTTATTTCAGAGTATCAAGTCAAATTAATAATTAATAATTTAACCAACAGCAATCAGCAAACAGAGACAGAATCTCGCTATTTGGCCAAGGTGGCATCAAGAAACTGAACAATGACTGTCCTTATATGCAAACAGAACTTGCAGATGGTCACGTACTTTGACGTCAGTTTGTTTTGAGTTCAGTGCTATTTACTTGTACAGTTCATTCAAACATACTTTGTCCTTGCAGAGGACATCATCATTCTTACAATTTATAACACACCAAAACAGAATAACAGATTATGAAATAAGATTTCCCCTACATTTATCAGTATGATTTTATCGCAACTAGTCTTCAGTATTTGACAACATTACAGAACAGTACATCATAAACTCATTCTTGCTTATTTTAGACTGATGAAATCACGAGTGCGAGCACAAGTTGCTGTATTGTATTCTTAGAAATAACACATCTGACTGCTTATGATCAGTAAATGATCAGTTTAATGTTGTGAGGGTTTCATCTATGGCTTCATCCACTTTTGTCTCCCAGAGCCTCATTATTATGTAGCCTAAAGCAGACTTGGTACACAATGGACCACTCTGCATCCTGCCAACTGGGCACTCAACTGTTCCAGACAGCTGCTCCACATTTAAGCGATGAAAATGAACAAGAAACTGAACTATGTCCTATAAAGATGTCAGTAATGTCGCAGTGCTGTCCATTCTAAACATATTTTATGACAAGATGCACTTTTCACTCCCACCCTCTTTTAATTTTACTTGTCTGGTTGTGCTGCACATCCTAGAGAAAGTTCATGGTAAGCGCCACTCTTGGGGATAAAAGATCTGTATCTTGCTATATTTAATGACTCGAGAGAGCTTTTTGAACTATCCACCTTGTATGAAATGTGGTCGATGTTCTCTGAAAGTACAAATCAGTTATGACTCATGAGTGCTGTAGGTTTCGTCCCGCATGGGCAGTGCGGGAAAAGCAAAGAAAGGAAAGGCTCAAAATAAATCACTGCTGGCGGGCTACATATATCAAACTATAGTTCATTCAAAATGTGTTTTGTCCACTACATCTGTGTTATAAATGTGCGTTTGGACTTCAACAGCGAGTTACAGTTTGAGAAATGTAATACATTACTCTTTACTCAGACAAGTGGCAGTTGTTGAACTATACCATAATGGAATTTCTTATGTGAAGAACTCAGGGCAAAAGCAAGGGCATTAAGGTTTTCTTGTTTTGTATTTCATAGAATGTCGGCTCAGCTTTTTTTGAAAGCTGAATGTCAGACTTTGGTGGTGGTGTCATTTCTGAATTTACAGTAGTGGACATTCAGTCTACTATTTGCTGTAATACTCTGCTTTTCTATGACTTATCAACAGATATAATCCTTTTCAAACACTTAAAAATATATCACACACACCAATTTATTAACTGTAAAAGGTTTATCAAACCACATTTGTGTTGCAGCTGAATTTTCAGACATACACATACTTTATTAAAATGTCAGTAAAACATCATTAAGCTTTATTCTGTGCGTGCTGTTGTCTACTGGTTTTAATTTTTCTGAGAAATGAATGTGGCTCCACAACAGTCTTTTAGCCCTTATTTTCAGAGGTATCAGAGCAGGAAGAGACTCACTGAAGTGCAACCTCATGACCAGCAGTATAGTTGCTGATAAGAAGTTGAGGATGGGCTGTGAAAAATGCCCTCTGTTTCAATTCTGTCTAGATGAGTCTTTAGCTGTTCACTTACAAGTGCTGATTTCCTGTTTTAAACCACAGGATGTCAACCAAAAATGTGAAATGAATAAGTCACATGGTTAGTGAATTTACTGAGACTGAAATCTGCTCACTTAAGAGGCCAATTTGCTGTGTACTGTACAAAAAAAACAAGACAAATCCAAGTATTAAAGGCAGAGATAGAAAGGCTGTTTTACATCAAGCTTTACAGTCATTAATTGATTAATTAGTTAAAATACAGCCTTTTTATACTACACATTTGTTGCTAAAACATGGGTCCTTTGAATGTGTGATCAATTGTCCTTACATATTTCCTCATGGATCTCTCTTAAATCCCGTAAACCCCGGCAACAGGGATCCATTTAACAGAGCTGCTCAGCATTCACATTTCCATGTTTGTTGTGATCGATTGGCACATTTCTCTGCTGGATGTCATCCATTATCACAAAAGCCTTACCAAATCACTAATACAGAAAAATGACCATTCACTTTACTTCAGGAAACAATAGCTTGAAATATGCGACATTACTCATGTTAAATTAATCCCATAAACTGTAGTTGGTATTGTGTGTAAAGCCAAATATACCTGAACAAAACGATGTGATAACATGCAATAAAGACACCAAAAAAAAGCAATAAAGATGCTTTGCTTGGTGTTTGTGGTTTAAACTCATCATTCCCTCAGAATAGTCAAAATAAGGCAGCATATGCTTCAGTGAGTTTTCCCACATCGTTAGCATACAATTAAGACAATAACAGCAGTTTTAATGCTTCACATAGTCTCCATAACCATTAAAACAGACACAAAGAAAAAAGGCTATACTTCTTTGGTTTATGCTTGACTGTTTGAGATAGATAACAGTGTAAAGTAGAATAAGGGAAAAATGTTGTCCTGAGAAAAAACTGTCAATTTAAAATAAAACATTAAAGAAAACTTGCGTGCATTGATTTCACTCTGTCTTTGAACGATGGTTGGTTATAAAAAAACTCTGAAGAAATGTCTGAGGTATCTATTACTCAAAACAGCTCAGACGTTGTGATAGTCCAGTGCCTGATCTCTTTCATCTTGTTCATAATTCCTGAGGTTATTATGAGTTGAATATTAGAGGCTGCCACTCTTCTACCCCCCCCCCCCCTCCGCACAGTGCACTAACACTAAATGGAGTCGTTGTAATTATAGCTTTCATGCATGGGAAGGTACGTTTTCTGAGGTAATTTGAAGGGCTCAGAGAAAAGAAAAAAAAAAAAACCTCAACATTGTGACTGACAAGCGAAGGATGGAAAATATCTTACTGTCTCAGCCCAAAACACCTCTGTGACAAAACTGAATAGAAGTATTTGTATTCATGGTATTATCACAGCTATTAACAGTAGAGGGAGCTTCAGTTATGCAAATTAGGATTGTGTTTGTGACAAGATGAACTTTTCACTCCACCTCTTTTAATGCTGCTTGTCATGGAACATTGGTCGTTGACTCGTTTCCAGCACGGTGAAATGTCCCTTGTAACCTCTGGAAACCAGTTTCCTGGCTCTCTGTCACAGACAGCCCTGCAAATAGAAATGTGTTCCAACTCCTACCCTCTCAAACCACTGCGATAAACAATTTATCTCCTCAGATAAATAATATCCCAAGATGGCAAAGGCAACTCTCACAGCACCCAGAATGAATTTATAGAGGATCAAAACTCCTTTCCTGATTTTAAACTAAAGGCAAGGCAATAGTATAAAGCTCATATCGGTATAAAAACAGAAGCAAAACGTTCAGGAGTTCACAGTCACTCACTCCATTTAATATCAATGGAGCAGCTCCAGACAGTACATCTTGATACTGTAACATCAGAGCCTGCAATCTTGGCTCTGTGGTCTGTGAGATAAGATTTTAAGATCAGACATCATGAAACTATATTGATCCCCTTGGGGAAATTAATAAAAAAGTATTAGAATTCAGTAGGAAAACGTGTTATATAGGATTCAGAGTAAAAGAATGGGAGACTTTTTATATAGGATATAAACTCATAATGGAAAATAACATCAGCAGTAAAACAACAAATACAAACACTGTGGAAAATGAAAACTGAGATTACTGAACTATGATTGAAGTGCTGATATCTGAATATTTTACAGATTGCCAAATTATAATATTCCCACAATAACTGGGACAATTTTGTAAAATCTTAAACTAAGTGAATGTACGCACATGGTCATGAAAATACAAGCTTGCTTTAGTATCTTCTGTAACTCGTTTTTGTACTGTAAATCCACAGGGAAGTTTTGCTAATGTAATGTTCATAACGAAGCATGTGTCATCTGCAATAATTAAGTGGCACCATGCCAAAATGTCATCTCAGAGAAATGTATGTCATTTCCATAGTTACGGCTGTACAGACTGTAAAGAATTATGTAGGCTAAGTCGAAAGGCTTAGAGCAGCATAATGCAGGGGGTTACTGCTCTAAAACAAACTTTATAAGTCCCTGGTGTGTGTCTGCATGTGCGTGTGTGTGAGAGAGAGAGTACTGTACAAACATGTATTTAAAAGTTTACTTGAAGCTAATATGAAGCTTCAGTCATCCAATATCTTTCAATGATAGTCTTTTTAGTGCCAAATTCCTTTTTTGTTAGTTTGTTAGACTTTCCATTGCAGCTGAAAAGGAAAATACTCCAAGACATTAAGAGGGAGACATTTTCAATAAAAAGAGTCTAACTGTGCCAGATATTTACTCCATTGACTAACTCAGACAGCTGAAGCCTCATATTATCTTCAGATAAACTTTTAAATACATTTTTTTACTCAAAACGAGGACTGTTTTTTCTCCTATCATTTACATCGTAAGTGCATTTGGAGGGCATCTATCTATCTATCTATCTATCTATGGGCAACTGACTATTGTTTTAAGACATACTTGAAAAATTGTGAACCTATCCTTAAATGAATTATTACTCTAATATTCCCAAGAGAACTATTTTAGGGAGTTTTTACATTTCATATAACATTACACATACAGGCCTGTAGTCTAACTGATGCTAAACTGCACCTACTTTATATTAGTTGTCTGTTAGGCTCTATTTTCATAGTGTCAATATCAAATCTGTTCCTGAGTTTTCCTATGGGATACACCTGCGTCACCGGCTCCATTTCCACCAAATGCTCAGATTGTTCATTTCCTTATTGGGAATAAATAGGAGCTGGTTCTCCAATCGATATCTTTAATTGCTCCAGGATTGTATCAATACCTACCTACCTACCGGTTTTACTGCTCCATCACGAGCCACTGGCAACGGGTTGCCCGGGAAACGGCCGCATGGCAACAGGATCAGAGCCTGGGGGTTGTCTGCTTCTAGGTCTGCTCCCATTTTACATCGCATTTCCTCACTAGATGGTGTGCAAGCCACTGGAGAGTAGCTACACTTCCCCGCACAGTGGGCTCTACATCCAGCAAAACAAACCTGGGAAACTATACGGCGGAGCATTTCTTTACGGAGCTCCGAGGAGGAAAAAAAGTGTGGAAATAAAGCGTCACTCGCGTCCCCTCATTTTTTTTCTAGCTACCAACCGCTTATTTTGCAACAAGAAGACTTGGAGAAAAGCGACGACAATTTACAGCTGTGATGGACATAATGATTGCGGTGCAGGATGCTTGTGTCTCTGGTCAGTGGCTTACTGCGATAATTCTCAGCCTGTGCTGCTTTCTGCCGTCCTGTTTGCCCGCTGGACAAACTGTGGACTATTCCTCGGTTGAAAGTGTGGTTAGCAGACAAGGCGACACGGCTCTACTGAGGTAAAAAACAAAAAAAAAGAAAACACACGCTAACACAACTTCACTTTTCTCCCGCTCACACTCACTCTTTGTCGGGAGTTTTTCCAAAAGCTAAACACCCGACTGACACCAGGTTGTCGTTTTAAAGATGCACGTTAAGTACTTTTTAAAAGAAAGGGGGTTATCATCTAGCGACTGCCGTGAACACACAATGGGTCATTTTTTCCCTCCATCCCGTCCTTGTTTTCGCTTGACAGGGGGGCGGTCAGTGCAGCGGCCGATACAACAGGACGCTGCTGTTGCGACAAGTCGGGCTTGTTACTAACAGCAAAGTTTTCCAAGATACTTTCCCTTTCAGCACATCGGCTGACGGAGGAGATGTGTTATTTTAGGTAGTCTGTTAGGTTTCATAGCTCCTCATAGGTGGCACGATATCGCCTGAAAAATCCATATCAGCCTACCACACACCGTCGCTTATGTAATTTTGGTGATATTATGTGCGTTGATTCCCCACAGTTTCAAATGCTGCGAGTGCTGTAAGGGGAGCTTATACGATACAAAACAGAGACAAACGTGCTGATTAGTTAGTGGTGCGATGTTAGCCAGTTTTGATGAGTGTAGCTATGTGATGTCGCAGTTTCAAAATGAGGCTCAAGAATGTTTGTGTGGTCGCCGCTGATCGGGAATCCAGTTATGGCAATGACGCGCAATCTCCCTCCATCCTCCCTCCATCACGTAGGCTACGATGCCAGCTGCACAGGTAGAAGCCCATTAAGAGCAAAATTAAATGGCAAGGGTGTGGTTTGGACCGGTATGGTATAAGACTTTGTAACAGCAACATTATATTCTTTATTTGGGCTTATAAGCAAAGCCATGCTCAAAATAGTCACATAAAAATACCCTAGGCTACAGTTAAAATAAGAAGTGTCCTTTTCAAAAGATAATTGAACAGGTTCAAGTTTTAATATGCTACTCTGCTAATAGACTACTCTAGTTTTCTATAGGCCATTGTTTTTGAATCCTGGTTCTGGGGTACCCCTGCCCTGCATGTTTTTAGATGTTTCCCTCTTCCAGCACACCTGATTCAAATGATCAGCTCATCATCAAGCTCTGCAGAAGCCTGATGATGACTTGTTCATTTGAATGAGGTGTACTGGAGCAGGGAAACATCTAAAACATGCAGAGCAGGGTTGCCCCAGGATCAAGATTTAAAAAAAAACTGTTATAGGCTATAATTACAAAAGTGTCTTAATTTCAGTTTTCCTTCAACAACTCAAAACTGTCTGGTTTACACACAACACATGCAAAAAAAAAAAAAGATGCAAAATCTTAGGAGGGCTGTGATAATATCTTGTTCTAGCAATATCAAATATCCGCTTTGATGGCTCTCAGGAGAGGCTGTGGGGCAGGCCTGCCCCATTTCAATATGAATTCTGTGGATGTTGACTCTGAGAGATGCTGGGTGTGGACCTGAATACAGAGCAGCGGACTGTCGAAAGTTCCACTCAGCTTGGCTTGTAGTCATTGTCGTCTCATACTCGGTTGTTGAAGAGCAGAATTGTTTATGTGGTGTGGGGTTGTCATCGATGGTGATACGGAGATGACTGTCGTGTTATCTGCAGGCTTTAAATGTGTTGGTTCTCATCGCAGAATTACCTTGACAACCGCTAAGGGGTCTTCACTATTTTTACCATGTTCCCTTCATGCCTGAGGGCTGTCCCGTCAAAGAGACTTACACCTCTGACTGTCTCCTCGGAGAAGGTGTCTAATTCCCTGGTGTTAATCTGTGTTGGCTGTGATCAGTGGCAAAAGCTTTGCTTGAATCCTGATGGTTTATTGGACCAGATATTAACCCTGTGCTATGAATCAGCTCAATAAACAAGTAGCTTCCCACCACTCTCAGTAAATGCCAACCAGAAATCTAGGAATGGATAGAGAAAGCATTTTCAAGACGCTTTCATTGGTGGGCTCTTTTCTTTTCAGTCAATTAAAAGACATGATTCAGCAGTTGATGTAACCATTCATCTGGTCTTCTTTCACTCATGTGAATGCAGCCAATGTGAAGTTATCACTTTGCTGTGCTTGCACCTGTTGACCTAATAGAGATTGTAAACCTTCTAAACTGCTCTATTTGCTTGTCTGGCTGGCATCTAATTGCAAAACATAATCGCCATCAGTGTGATGATAAAGGCCCACTTTGTCTTCTCACAGTCATTTTCTCAAACCACAAGAAACTGTGGCTGTGTCTTCTTTCCTTCATATTTTTTTCATTGGTCTTGAGAGCCAGGCATCAAAGAATTGACCATTTCTTTGAGGAACTCGGTGAAGAAAACAGTGCCTGTGTGTTGAGTTTCTCTATTGTCAAGACCCCAGACTATTAGAGGGCAATTTTGTGGTGCCCCAAAGCTGATTGCTGGCTAAAAAAATGCAAGCATTCTCAAATACTGACAAACCCAGAAGCATGCAATTAGTCACTGCCACTGGATTATGGAGTAGCTCCCGAGAGGGGCGTCTACTGTCACATGTTCATTTCCCCCACCTATTCAATTCTTAGCGCTGCATTACTGCTGGCCTGATTCATCTTGAACATTGGGTCCATATCAATTAAATGATTGGAGCCTCTTGAAGATGAGGGATGGTCCACATGTGTATCATCACCCTTTTAATCCTTTTTGATTACCTAAAAGCTCATCCTCTAACAAAGGTCCTTGTGTTTGAAATGGGTTGTGCTGGTGCTCCCACAGCGTCTTACATGAGTGCATCCAAGTTATGCACATATGCTGCATTTATTAACATACTAGAAAGCCATGAGCTTCCATAGGGGGGCACATTGTTTAGAGGAGCCACACACCCCTTTCTTCCCCATCCTTTTTACGGGTTTCATGTCATTTGGATTCAGCGGAGTAAACCCTGACTTTTCCCAGTAAATGAGTCATCTGGCTATGAATTTGAGGGGGACAGCCGGATGAGAAGACTGTTCCCTGTGCTGTCAGGAAACACACGGTATCAGTGGCAGCCTCTTCCACTTGGATAAGTAATCAGTAGCAAAGAGCTAGTGTCTGTAAATTTAGTCCGAGCAGACTGAAATCTTAAGAATAGGCTGCTACCATACAGTTGCAATTTGTGGTTCTGTAGTAAATCTATCTTTTCTCTGTCAGTCAGCTTTTGTATTTGTATTTTTTCAATGAAATATACAGTTCATGACAGCTAGAAAAAGGAACTAATTCATCATAAATAGCAACGAGGTTGTACACATCAAGAATAAGACAATGATCTTAGTATTTTCTTGTTATATAGTTTGACAGTTGGCCCTCAGCCACAAAATAAGGCCTGCACCACAGGCTTTACTCTCTGTAATGGTGCAAAATTGACCTGTCACTAGTCTGAAAGTCTGGTATTCATATAAATTTAAAATCATTGCCTAATGTCAAAAGCCTGTTTGATGAAAATCTTTTCTGGCTGTACATGATGGCACGGGAGCTGTGTTTTCTAGCCTTATTCAGGACAAAAACGGTGCCATGCGTCATTTTCCTTAACTGTGTCATTATTATGGCTCTGAAAGGTCTTGACATTTGCTATAAGCACTTGTGCACAGTGTTTCCCATTAATTACATAGACCGTGGCAGCCTGCCACAGTTTCACAATGAACCGAAAATATTTTTACACTTCTCATACTAACATAAAAGATGTCTAACGTTGTGTTTTGCGCCTTGCTTCAATGATATTAAAGCTTGTGGTGCTTGCAATTTTGTTGTCAGCTTTGTCTGAAGGTGAGTTGTTTATGTGAAATGATTCAGGCGTGTCTTCAGTCTGCTGCCAACATCGGAGCCCCACTGCAGCTGCTGCTACTACGTACAGGCATCATGGATGTATTATAAGAGCTGGATACCGGACCAAAAATGGTGTCCATTCAGTCCTATAGGAATTGCTCGCCTGGCGCATACGCCAAAAAAAGTTTCGAGCTTCCGGGTTTGCTTCCACGTTGTGTGGCCCACTGAATATGCGCAGTAGTGTTTCCCCCACTGGCCTTGCCCGCGAGCTCCCGCTCTGCCTGTAGACTGTACATTGTGATGACGTCACAGATTTTTAAATCGCATTTCTCGGCTCAAGGAAAGTTTGGCAAACATAAAACCTCCATGGATCAAAAGCTCATAATAGAAAGAGTCATAACTGATGTTGTTTGCAGTTCTGTCAACAGTTTTACAGGCATCTCTTTTACAATGGTGGTCTATGGGGAAAATCCTTTTTGGGCTGCAGGGATTTTTTGCTGCAATACCGTGAGTGGCCACTGGGAAAAATTGGCTGCAAGGCATAGCAGAGATGCCCTATCCAGCTCTTATTACATATCCATGACAGGCATGTTTAGGGCTGGGCGATATGACCAAAATCTCATATCCGGATATAGGTCATTTCATATCCTGATATAGCACATTTTAATTCAATGATTAAATAGTTGGTCAGTCCCCTCCATCTTCCCCTGCTGGTGTAAAGCTGCCTCCGTGTGTGCTTTTACATAGCATGCAGGTGTTCTGGATTCAGAGGAGTGACGGAGATCAGACTGATCAGAGCTGTAAACTCTGCCAAACTCTGAGGGAGGACAAAGACGTTACTAGGACGAGGTGAGGACATTTCTCCTCGTTTGATAACTTTAAAAGACAAGTTAGACTTTTCTGTCGGCTTCCCGACTCACTTTAAAAAGAAGAGAGAGAAAGAGAGAGAGAGCAGCTGTGGTTAAGTGAGCTAGAGGGTGAATGAAGAGAGGGAGCGCTGGTAGTGAGAAAACTGGTGAATCAGATCAATAAAATGTTATTTTCTGATTGTTTCACAACGGTTACGTTCTAAAGCACAAACACGCCCACACACCTCCACTCAACCCTGTGGCTGTAGCAGAGACTCACACGCTGAGCTAAAATTAAAAGAGTGCACATAAATTTGGTAAATAACACAAATAAAGACAGTCTCGTCTGCGATTTGCTGTCATTTATAGTTGCCAACTCGCTGCTTCTCTGCTCTTTCTCACTGCTGCGGGGCTGAGCCCTCTGCGTGTGTGCAGCGCAGCAGAGGAGACAGACAGCGGTGGAGAGTTGATGACAGCTAAACTCATTATGTTACTGTGCCGTAAAAGCTTCGCGAGTCAAAAGCCAAGAAGAGTAATTTATCAATGTAATCCGCGCGAAGGATGGACAGACGCCAAATGACGTAAATATTACCGTAAAGAGTGGGATTTGCATCACAACGATATAAACGATAGAGCAAAATATGAAACGATAGACATTTTTCTCTCGTCACAAGAAATATATATCGTCATATTGCACAGCCCTAGGCATGCTAAGCTAACCATCACAGCTCTGAGTTCACACAAAGCTGCAACTTCAGTTCAGTCATATTGCACTGATAAGGAGAGGAATTACTGAAAGATAGAGCAACAAGTTTATCTCAGTGCTGGTGTTTCAAGTGTATTTCATTCAATCTGGGGGGAAAAAAATACAAATCAGTTCAATATTGTCTGTTTTCAAGCGTCGGTTTGCAACGCAGGACAGCATGACTGACTACAAACGTTAAAGTCTTGTGTTAAAGTCTTAATGTTATCTGAGAACAAAACTAGCTGTATTGGAAACAAACATCTCATTTCTATTTCCGTGCTCCAGTGCTGAGTGCAGTGAAGTCAGCTGGACTAATTTTGAACCAGATGGCGGTGCAGCCTCCTCTGCCACCACCCAGTGTGGTTGGTTCTTCAGCCACTCGCAACGGCCACTGCCTGCGTATCCGGAGTGACTGACAGGCTTCGCTGCCTCTGAGCTGACAGCGTGTTCAGTGACACCTTGGAAGTCTCAGTGAATGCGATTCAACAGTCCTTTTTTAATTTTAGCTCAACTGATGTCTCTGAGTACAATGGCACAAAACATTAAACCTGCATTAACTGATGTTTTATTCTCCTGTGAAACAAGCAGAAACAAATAATGAACACAACACAATGTCAGAAAATAGTCAAATGTGATGTCTGCAAATGTCACATTTTGTCAGAATCCAAATATAATCAGTTTACTATCATGTATGACACACAAAAACTCAAAATTATCATTTAAGAAGCTGTGACCAGCAAATTTTTCCTTAAAAAATGATTATTTGGTTATCAAAATAGTTATATAATATATTGATTAATTTTCTGTCCATCAACTAATTAATGAATCATTGAGCACAAATTTTTTTGGCCACGTTTTCAGCAGTAACAAGTAGTAAACGCAACACAATGTCAGTAAATGGTTATAATAGTTGCTTATAATTTCTTAGAGCACATGTTGACGTCTTCAAATATCATATTTTGTTTGATCAACAGTCAAAAATCCAAATATATTCAGTTAACTATCATGTATGACACAAAAAAGTTTTAAATCCTCATATTTGAGAGGCTGCAAGTATTTGGTTATCAAAATAGTTGCTGATTGATTTTCTGTCAATCGACTAATCGATTAATCATTGCCGCTCAGATTTTTTGTCCTCCTGTTTTCAGCAGAAATAAGCGGTGAACACAAAACAATGTCAGAAAATAGTTACAATAGTTGGTTATTGCCATGTCATCACCATTCAGATCTATACATCCAATGTGTTTATGATTAAATTGTTTACTAGGGCATAAAATTGTTTACAAGAGCACAAATTTTCTAGCCTCTTCATTTTGCTCTCAAAGTGCACCAGATTGATGCATTTAACTTTAAAATGTACAACATTTTCTCCAGGGGTATTATGCCCCCAGAACCCCCCTAGAGCATCCAAGGTTTACCCGCCACAGTCTCATAAAATCCTGTGGAAAACACAGGACAACATCTGGTTTAAATGGCTTGGTGTCCCTTCTCCAGCACAGACAGTGATAAGACAGAGTAGAGGAATATTAAGTAACTGTTCAAACTCCACAGGACACAATTAAAAGAAGGAATTGTTGACTGTCTCTTTAACACAGACCATAACCACGGTTGAAAAACACCCCTTCACTTTCTGCATTTCAGCACTTTTTTAATTAGGCCACAGCTAGTTCAGTTAAAAAAGTATAAGCAATGCTACTTCTATCTCCAACGGCTTCGTTGGAGATACAAGCAGATATTGTGAGCTCTGAATACATCAGTTACCTGCCAAATATCTGCAGTTTCATACACTCATTTAGGGGAAAACCTGGTTTATCTCTTATGACACATCTGGGGGCACACCTGAGTCTGTCACTGTTAATTAAACGCCAAAATCCCCTTGCCTGCTTTCTGCACCACATGTTTAATGCGATCAGTGTTGCTGTCAGCACAATGTTGCTCTGTTTCACAGTCCTTATGCTCATCAGGGTCTCCACATCTCTGGGATCAAGTGTTAGGCAAGTAATTTGACCTCTTTTTTTGGCTTGTGAATAGACAATATCATGATGCAAAACAATGGGTGTGGGGGAGGGGATGTTTTTGGGGGAGGGGCTCCCAGCTGGAGCTATCCATGCTCAGATATTACCAACGGTGAGAAACTCATACTGTCATATGTCAAAAACCCTGATCTATCCTTTTAAACTGTAGAAAGCAGGCATTTTCTAGCAGTATGGTCTATCTCCTATTGTTTAAGCTGGCTATACTACAGTATTCATTGCATTCATTACTCTGGCATCCATTTATAATAGACATTCTTTAGTCAGATGGAAATCAGCCAAGAAGGTGACATGCTGGAGCAATGACTAAGAAGCTTTTTATACATCTGCCTCCTATAAGACCTCCAGTTAACCTCCTTCCACGGTATCAACTTGAAACTCAGAGCCTGTCATGGCTCATCTTTAAAAGCAATATGAAAAATCCAAAATCCATGTATCCAATTTTGATATCAAGGCTATTTTTAATAAACCTGTGAAAGTGATACTTCATCTCCCAATGATGAGAAATGATCTCAAATATTTGTACCTTGTTGTTTCAAGTGATACATTGCCAATCGGTGTAGAAGGCTACACTGCTTATGAGATAAATCAGTTTACATTTGGATTCATCACTTGCCTTGGTTATCCAGTAAGATGCATATGTTGAAGTGCACTCATCTTTTTTTTTTTAAACAGACACAGAAAACCCAAAATACTGTTGGAAGGTAAGGCAACCCACATCTTTCTGGCTTCCTACACAGCACATCCTTGGATGCCAGAGCTTTTTAGTTACATGCCATGATTTATAGCCTCATATTGTTATCATGTAGGGAGGCTAACATATATTAAAAGCCAAATTTGCCTTCGGTAAACCATTTCCAAATGGATTACATCTTGGGTCATCATTTGTCAGGGAAGTCAAATCATTTTACATTCTAAAAATTAAGTATTTATATTTCTAATATATTTCAATTAGCGTTAAAGTGATTGAGTGCCTTGGTGAATTACAGCCTAAATAGAAATGCTTTCTCAAGGTAAATCATTTGAAGAAAATAGATGCTATGCTAGGTTTTAAAGCATCTTACTAATATTCTTATAATCACTCCAATTATAGGGAATAGGGAAAATGATTTAGGGTGGAAAATGGAGCTTTTACCCGTTTCCAGCTGTGAGCATCCACATAATTGCAATAATTCTAGGAAATTCTCAAAGGAGTGTTTTTGTGTTGTGAGAAAGCTATAAGCCTCAAAATTAAACTTGACGGAGAGTGACTGCAGAGGCAATAACAGGTTATCTTTTGGGCAATTTCAAAGTTAAGTTACTTGAAACAGAATTTTTTGAAGAACATTCCTGCTGTGTTGGGGGATTTCTTCTTGTTTTTTTTTACATCACTGAAAGGTTTGCTTGGACACAGTTTGCAGTTTTAAACTGAGCATTAGACCATGATTTGTCCACTTGTTACTTACAGGTGTATTCATTACAAGAGTGTGAATGGTTTCATTCAGCTATTGTGAGGATTTACAGACTGCTTAAGCAGATACTCAACATGCACATTGATTTTCAATAGGTTTATCAGATGAATGCGGTTTCAGTGCATGTTCTCCTGATTCTACAGTATGTAGTGTTTTTTTTTCTGTATAGATTAAGTTCTCTCTTACAGCTATTCCAGAGTAAATTTCTTTTTTGTAAGCTCTTGTTGAACAGTGTACAGCCTTTTCTGCTCCAAATCATATGCCAATACCTCAAGTCTTTCATCACAAAGAGAGCTGAAACGATTCCTCGGAGCCCCTTCAATTAAAATCCTTAATTAATCAGTTTAGCATCTCCTTGTGTTTCATGATAATTAGTTGTGCTACTCTGACAACATTGCGTAATCTCAGCTGCGCCTCTTCAGTTGAGCCAAGTTATATACCAGAAAGTCTTCATGTCAGCAGGTTATAGACAAAACTCGCTGACATGAGAGTTTGAGGCCTGAGTGATGGTGAAGCTTTGAAAGAGAGAGTGCAGTCGTAGGGGTGGTACATTTTGCTTGGTATGCTGAGCATGTAAAAAACACCTCAACCTTTAGTAAGCTTCTGGGAAACATGAAATTTCTTTCATGGAAAGCTCTGCAGCAGGCATTATCATACATACCTAAATTCGTCTGTGTTCGGTCCGATGTCAGAAGGTGAACAATGTCGTGCAACGACATGTTTGTTGAGCTAAATCTCCATATCTCACCAAGATAATCTGTTTCTGAATGTTTTAAGCCTATTTCCAATAAGTTTCATTAGCGCAGTACAAGTAAGAGAGAAGCATCATCATGGGAGATATTCCCTTAAGATAGAGTGGTGGATATCATTATCTTCAATGCAAGATCTGTATGTGTGAACATGGGTTCAGGCTGAAGGGACTACAGGTAAACATTACTTTGATCCTCTGGGAATAATAAATCAGAAGTGTTGACACATGGTTATCTTAGCGATGGCCTTCAGCGAATTAAGACAATCCAGAGGGATTTCAGCTGTTATAGAGCCTATTTTCTTGCCCTTTAATGAAATTCAACATTAGCCCAATGTCTTGAGTTTATACTAGTAGAGCTTTTTATAAGGAGAAAAATGTATTTTGTTCCACGGAGCCATGATTTCAGAGTAAAGCTGGTCGGCATGCTCTCTATTTCTTGCTGACCAAATACATGACCTCATTTCACCTTCGAACTAAAGCTTATAAAGCATAACTGTTAAAACTTTTCAAATTAAAGTAAGAGATGGGATGCTGTATTTTAGTCGGATGCCTCAAGAGCAGAACATTTCTATCACTATTCTGGATGCTATAATTCCTCTGATTCCAAAAAATATCATTATCTCTTATGAGTCACACAAATTTCACCACTCTAACAGAGTGTCTGCTGTAGTGAATTACCTCCAAAGCATTTTCAACTGTCAATCAAGAATAATATCCAAATTAAGAAAGAACTTTTGACTGTAATCTCTGTTTTAGCACTTCAGTTCACTCATATGTTCACGATGACTGGTCTCTCAAAATTGATTAGAAACTCCAGTAGCTAAAGGAGGTACGTATTGTCATAATTCATTTGGTTTTATGTTGGCATGGCTAAAGAATTTTAATTGGAGCCGCTCTGAGCAGGTTTGGTTTTTTATTTCCCTCTCTCTCTCTCTCTCTGTCATCTGCATAATGAGTGTGTGGATTTCAGGCTGCTGTAAATGTTTGTTGGAGCTGAGTAATTGGAGAGCCTGCATTGGTAATTATTAGTAAATGGAGAAAGAAGCAGCGGAGCAAATCAATATCGCTGAAAATAGTGCTACCTTTTGTTTCCAGTGGGGTCAGGAGTTAAGGTAACAGAAGTGTCATGCTGCACAGAGATTAATAAAACCCTCATTTGTGAGAATGATTCATTAATATTGTCCAGACTTTAGGCGCTGTAAATGTAAGTTACTATGTAAGTCGGTGTAGCACTGGTTATACTGGAGCATATTTTACTGAAAAGCTTTTCATTGAATTTTGTGGTAGATGAAAGGCAGCCATGACAAATGCCCCTGTTGGATTCTTACTGTACGGCTTAATTGTAGATTCATGACAGTGTATTAATTTTTTGCTATTTTGCACATGGCAGAAATGGTTTGTTACTGTAGAGTAATCCGGTTAAACAGAACAAAATCTGGTGTTGCTCAAGTGGAATTTAAAACAGTGCCTTTAGCACTTGACTTATTATGGGAATACAGAACATTACCATCAGTCACAAAGGTTAGTGCTGTGTTATTGAAAAGGCCCCCGACCTCCGTTGTTTGATTGTTTGAACGGCATTGATTAGCAGTGATGTGTACTCTTTATCTGGTTTAACTAATCCTTCATTTGCTCCTTTAATAGGTAAAAATTAATTTTGAACTCAACAGAGCACAAAGCTCCTGAAATAAAGGCAGAGGATTTAATCTAAACATGGAGGAAAGATTTTGACATTAATAGACTGTCAAGCTTTGTCCCGACCACACCACGACAGGGAGATTGACTCAATCTGTGCTAATGTTAAACCGCAAATTCAACTGATTTGTTAGACTGCCAGTCATTAGGATTCTAATTTTAGGTTTATGCTATTCATAATGAGACTTTGATATCTCCATGCTTCTCTGTCTCTGTCTTTAACTCTCTCTCTCTCTCTCTTTTTCTCTCTGCAACGCTCTGTTCCTTAATTGCAGGCAACCGAGGCACATGTGGACGTGATCAGTTACTACCTAGTAATAAATTAGCTGGCTGGTATTCTCTGCAAACACTCCAGAGTTTGTTATGTCTTTAGTATTTGTTCTGCTCATGTTAGCCTCGCCAAGTTCTGTTCTGTGTGATATTCAACAGTCAACTCATTGTGGTTAATCAAAGTGTTCACGATAAATAAGTGACTGGGAAAAAAAACTAAACTGCAGCCCAGGCTCATATCATTTATCAAATGATTAATTATCCCATTTTAAGCAGAGGTTGGATGTTTTTCAGAAAACGTCATCAAAACATCTATTAAATTTATTTTTATTTATATGAAGACGTAAAAGGTTCGTTTCTTCACTTTGCCTAAAGATTCTTTACACTATGAACAGTGGTACTGTTGCTTTTTCGCATTATCTTTTGGAACATGACAAAACACAACTGATAAAAGCTTTTCATGTGTAATATTTCTTTCAATAAAATTACTCTGGTTATCTTTTTAAGACAATTTTTTGGCATTTTTCCTTTACTACATAGTGACAGTAGAGATGCAGGACAGGAAACATGCCAGCCAGAATCAAACTGGGGATATTGCAATTGTATGCTATGTGTGGTAACGACTAGGCCACCAAGATGCCTCCTCTAGTTAATTTTTACAGTATAATATAATGAATGCAGAAAAAATGACTGTAATCAGTCCATGATCAGGGTTTTCCCTGGATTTTTTTGAGACAAAGGTGGCAAAGGCTGGGCCTGCACCTTTAGAGTGTTGTGCACTTAAGTGAAAAAAATCATGGTTTGACAGACGAAAGTGTCCACAGGGATTCATTTTTTATACCAAGATGGAACAAAAAGATGAAAAATAAAGGTTGTGACAAATGACGGTGTTGATTTTATAGACCTGTGACAATATGCTTATGTCCCGATAGGATACTATCATGATACTTGGGTGCCAATTCGATTCAGAATCAATTTTTGAATCAAAACCAATTCTTGTTTGAATGAATAGAAAAGGGGGCACTGGTGTCCATAGTCCACTGAAATACAATATGAAACGTAACTGGCAGATAAGATAAATGGTCCCCAGCCTTTTTATTTTAAAAAAGTTAACTGCATTAATTAATTTGAAAGCATCTTACAGTCTCCTGCCTGTATGAGAATTACAAACTGAGGGGGAGGTGGAGTGCTCCGCTGTGTTGTTATTAACGTCATGTCACCAGCAGTGGAGAGCAGCCTCTCTGCTATACTGTTAGCTCCAGGGAAAGCCATCACTGTCCCAGACACTGAGCGGGTGCAGGGCTTCTGAGGTAAAATGGACTGAGCATCGAGTTATTTTCCTCACCTCAGAGTTGGTTTAAGTTGTTAAGTGCTACAGTGTGTGTTGGTCAGCCGATTTTGTTTCTTACTGCTGGAGTTCAACTGCTCCGCTAATGTTAGTCCCTGAGTGACGGCGTAGAAAGTTCACAATATAGGCTACTTCACGTTCATCTCACAAAGGTAATTATTTAGTCATTAAATCAAAACATGCTTGCAACCGCTCCCTTTTTTGAAGATGAATTACAAGATAACTCTAGTGTGTGTGCGCTGTAGACTGTCCAGGTGCTGCACTGCCCTCGCAATTGAGTTCTGCCAGCATCACATGCTGGACTTTTCAACAAAGGCGGCAACCAATAATACAAAGCCACCCTGCCATTGAGTTATATGGGCAGGGAAAACCCTGCATGATGTAGAGATTGGATGGCTTTTGTGTTGGAGGTTTGATATCTTCCCAAAATACAGTTAGCACCTGTCTTGTGCACCTAATTAATCTTATCAGCTCACTTTGAGCAATATGCACAACCTACTTGAAAAAAAAATGTAGAAAAATATCTATTTATTGATGTAGACCTATTTTCACACCGCAAGGAGTTAGCAGTTGCTACTGTAATGTTGTTGAAGGCTACAGGAAGCTGAAGCTGCCTCACAATAAAGCCCTGACAATGGTTGGCAGGTGGAACACTTTAATTGTTAAGCAGTAGCAGAATGTATTATCTTTGTTCGTTGTTATCTGGTTCACAGAAATAAACAATTGATTTCTTTAAAAGAGATTTAAGGTTTTTAAAACGTTTGTGCAACTAAGCTCCTATTTCTTTTGATACGATTCTAATATATTTTTTTATGTAGGTGTATGATGTTAATCCAGTTAATGTTTTTTTTTTCCTTTACAATGAATTTTCATATCTCCATCACCATTTGTGAGTTTTGACTGAACCATCCAACCTTGCAATAATGTAGTATTTATACTCGAAATGAATGGAAATTGTGCTTTTCATCAAGTACATTATTGACTGTGTCTGGTTATATTTCCTCAAGCCATTCATAGCTCTTTGGTGAGGAGCTGCTGTAGTCCACATAGTATTTTGTTAGCTAAAATGCCTTTATGTGTGTAGACACCCAAGCAGCAAATCAAGGCTTATGCCCTGTTTCTTTTTTTACAGCAAAAGCAAGTACATTGCTCTTCTATTGGTGTCTCAAACCCACAGAGTATTGGCTTGGCAGCTTCAGCAGCCAATGCTTATAATTCACAAGCTTTTTTAATCACAAGGATAGCATTTTTCTCAGGAGATATTTTAACTATCCTCTTTAACTCTGTCAAACTTACATGCAAGCTTTACAGAACAACATGGAATTAACCTCAGAAAGGTTCTCTAGTGAAGTCTGGCTCTTTTTCTCATCCTTATCGTACCCAGTTAGCATTATGAAAAGGGGGATTACAGCTCCAAGCTAATTAGCATCCAGCCCTATGAACTACAAATGAAATGTTCGATAATTCAGAATGTGTAGCTACCATACCTCTGTCATGCTAAAATCTTCATGCATATTGCTAGATTTAACACAGACGCTGTTTCATCTTACTGTATTCTGTGTGACACAGTCAGGTGCCACAATAGAACTTCCCTGAGGCACGCAATCAGTTTCCAGCTTCCACAGTATATTCAGCATTCTCTAAAACCAGTTGCCAGTTGTGTTCAGTGGAAGTGTGTGGGCCATGTCTTTCTGCCGCAAACCTCAATCCAGGCACTGTCTTTGATTCCAACACAATGCCCCCGCTTACTTCCTCTCTGCACTGTGAGTGTCACTTTCATTTCAGAATATTCACCCTCCTTTTTTTTTTGCCAGTGCAGTAGCTAATGGGTAGTCTTTTCAAAGCCTGGAGAGGATAATCCTGTCATCTTCGTTTTCATGGCCACCTCAGGGGCAACCAAGAAGTTCAAAAGAAAAATCTGCAGTGCAGTGTTTGTGAGGTTCATTCTTGCTGTTGTGTTCCATATCTGCCATCACAGGCAGAACTACATGTGGAAACAGGTGCTGTGTTGAATGACTTCAATGGCATGTACTGGCTGACTTAAGGGGATATCTGAGCCAAGTACTTTATTGTGTTGTCTTAATGCTGATGCCAGTGTACCACAGCACAAAAACGCACAGGTGGGAGGTGGTTCTTGAAACCAGTTTTTCCATCAGAAATGTTAACATGTAAAACAACTGCCTCATAAAAAGCCATATTCTGCCTGACAGGCCAACGTGGCCATTCAGAGATTATTACGTTTACAGCCTCTGTGGCTGCCACTGATTTTTCAGATTTCCACTTTATATTATTGGTTGGGGTTTGTCTTTCCTGGGAACTAGATGACTCACCTTGAGTGAGCAGCGGTGTTTGATTTGATTGTGAAGACTTCCACAGAAGAGTATCTTATGTATTCCTGTGATGAGGAAATATTTTCAGCTAGTGTCGTACGAATCATTGTAGTAAAAAACCGTAGAATCAAAATGAAGCAGAACCTCGCTCGCCCCACGTCATGACAAGAATAGTCATGTTGTTGACTGAGAGTAACATGAAGGTCTGAGACAAGGTGATATCTAGGTATTTTTTTATGAAACACAGAGAGTTGTTATATTCATATAATATTCATAATTTAGCATATGTGCCTTAATTATTACGATGCACAATAATCAGGGTTACAAGTTAAATGAGCCACAGTTTTACATGGACATAATGAATTATCAGGAAAAGTGAATCTGTAATGAACAAATGAAGTACAAGAATAGAAATTAATTTAATGATGCTGAAATAACACAAGTCAAAGAGACAATGTACAAGAGTTGCGAACAAAATGTGTGATTATCGTGGATAAATAGTGTATCATAACATCATATTAGAATTTAACAAATCACGTAACTAGAGTCTAAGAGCCCTTCAAAAGAAAAGAGCATTCTCTGAACAGTAAAGATCTAAATGCATGAGTGATGATGCCTATAGACTCAGTGTATCAGTTATCTTAATGGCATACATTTTGGCATGAATTCAGGGCAGTATTGCACACTGATTATTGCTGTCTTGGTGTGTAAGAGAGTATAGTGTTTCTCACCTAGACCTAGACACCCAACCATCAGCGGTGCCATCGTTGACACGGCACTGCAGATGGCTGTTTCCGTGTTTCGGTGCACATTGTTTTGTTTTATTTTGTTTGATAATCACAAAACATCTCATAATCCTATAATTGCACATCTGTGATTTTAGATCTAACATTCCATGTTACATTATTGTAACTGTTTACGAGTTGTTTATGAGGCCTTGTTTATCATTTGCACATTCCTGGTCAATATTTTGTACATTTCATTTCATTCTGTATCATTTAAAATTTAAACCTGAAGCAGCTCTTCTCACTTATATTTTACATACTTTTTAAATTAATTTCTTTTCTTTTTTTAATATTATTTAGGATTACTTAATTTTGAGTATATTTTGACTGTTGTGCAGCACGACACCAAAGCAAATCCTTTGTGTGTGCAAACCTACGTGGCAATAAACCTGGTTCTGTTTCTGATTCTGATCTATTATGTGTCTCTGACTTTGCGGAGTCCTTTATAACAGTATTACGGTATAGTTACATTTTTAAATAAAATGACTTACTACTAGTCACTTTGGCCGTGTAATTCTACAGCAAACTGGTTTAAGAAATGCCTTCATTTTGTGTTCATTATAGCACGTATTTAATTTCCAAGAAACACTCACTGAATTATACATGTATGTAAATGGAAGCTATATTGTAAACAGAACTCACAAGTACATCATGTTTCTAAAAATAACTGCGCAAAGAGTGGGAAATAATAATAAACGTGGGATTTGATTTTGAAAGAACAGAACCAGTGTTTCCCACAGGTTGAGAATTGACTTGTGGGCGGTGCAGCACATGACGGGCAGGTCAGTAATAAACTAGTCAAACGAAAGTATATGAATAACTCTATTTATTGCAAAGGAATAACTACTCAAATAACTATCTAAATGTCAACATAAATATTAAGAAATAAATAACTTTACATATTAATATGTGTTCACATTTTCAAAATATATTCAAGAGATCAAAACACATTAACTCTGCTTTTGGCCCAGAGTTGCTCTCCTTGCTTTCTGTCATGTGCATATTTGCACAGTTGGCATTCCCTGTTGGAACATTTAATTTTCCTTGCTTTGGGAAAAAAAACATTTCTAACACCTGTCTGTGTTTGGGGTGGAACAAAAAATCAATATTGCAACATATCACGATATTACCACTTGTGATACGTTATTCTAGGATTCTTTTATTTTTAAACATGGTACTGCTCCGGATTGATTCAGCTTCTTTGACTCACCACCACCAGACCGCCACTACCCTTCGTCTCCTTATGGAAGCGCTAAACAGACTGGTGACGGTCAGATGAACAGCAATTGTGGGTGACAACGAAGAAGAAATGCAGGCAAACTAACCAGCAATGAGCAGCTGTTGTCAGACTCTCTGTGTCTGCGCTGGAAACACAAGAGAGTCCTCCAGAGCTTTGACAGTCACTAGAAGCACATTCATGGCTCTTTATAAAAGTTTCTGTGTGTTACATGTGTTGTAGCTGAGCTAATGGCTCTGCTACAATAGGTTCCCTGGTGAGTGTGTCTGTGTTTGTGGGGGAGTGTTAGTAAATAGCCGTAACCCCGCTGTTTAACATGTTAATGTTTAGCCTACCGTCGCCACTCATCAGCCCTGAATGTCTTGTTAAGCTCTGAATATAGCGGGTAGTTATCGGCAGGTTGTAGGTTGTGTTTATTGCCAAAGAAAAGGAATACATCTTGGGGTTATTAGCATGACATCGCCTCTCTGTTGTCTCTTATCAGACTTGCTAACTCTACGGCACAAACTGAGGCTACAGTTAGCAGTGTTGTGATATTTATACTTGGCGGCATTTCTGGGGCTGAAGGTCTGCTGTCTGTGTGCATTATGAAATGACAATTGCGCATCTTGATTGAAAAAAAAAAAAAAAAGGATTTCGAATTGTACTGTACCTGCGTGGGTCTTAATCCACCCGGGCGGGCTGCCCAAGTAGAGCCTATGTATGGCAAACGTTGAGAACTGTGTCAACTGAGCTCAAAATAAGGCAGCTTTCCACTCAGAAATATTGTGTTGACAATTGCATTCATATTACACTTAAATTTGCCAGATGGACTGTTTCAGCACAGGAATATTGCCGTCTTGCAAAAAAAAGGTTAAGTTATGACACCGGAATTGATTGTGTAATAGTCTAATAAAACAAAATGTGTTGAGAGTTAGATGGCACATAGATGTGGCCAAGATATTACACTCAGTCTGTAAGGAAGCAATTTCCCCCACTCAAGGAGAATGGTTGGACTAGGTAAAACAACAGGGACAATGATGGAAATAAGTCTAGGACTTTATTGCTCTATTTCCGACAAAGCCTGATATATTGTGTCTGAGTGTTGACAATAAACCTAAACCTAAAATGTATCAAGGGAAACCTTGTTTTGTGTGGGAGTACAATATGCCCTGATTTAGAAACTCTTTGGAAAACAAGGATTGCTTATGTAAGTGGAAATTCACGCAGTGTAACAGACATTTTAAAAAAAAGACAGACAGACATTTAAAAAAAAAAGATCTATATATGTTTCTTTACCTAAGAAATTATCTCTGAAGAAATAAGGAATGTGCAGCACAGTGACTGATACAAGTCTATTGCAGTCCACAAGGTTTAATTTTTGCCTTAAGCCTTGACACTTGACACAAAATTTGGTTGACAGGATGTGTTTGTTGGCTGCAGGAACTATTTATTTACATGCTCTGTCACATTCTGTTTTTCAGCTGCCATGAGAATGGACAAATATGGACAAAAATATCAAATGTATCGGGCAGCAGTGTTAAAACATACCTCCAGTGCTCTGCAAAGCTGCATGTTACTCTGCATATTTAAGGATGTATAATATGTGTGCATGTGAGCAAAAAACTCCTTGGATACTATAACTGACCTATTTTGCATATATTACATATACTGGAGTGAGGTTTTGTTTATGTAGTATAATGTATAATACTTCACTAGTATGGTGATATAGTGATATAGCTGCAGGCATAGATTGAGTAGACATCTCACCGCACTACATCTGACAGCAAGGAAACCTATAGCACTTCATATGGACACTTACTTGCCAGTTCATCCAAATTGATTTTTATTTTTTGCAGTCAGCTCAAATGTTCACTTTCTGTGTCTCAACTCAACTGCTGGTTTGCAGACTAAATTATTCCACAGATAGATATATTTTTTATCTCACAGTTAATAATGGGGGGATACTGTATACAGCTGCATGAATTATTCATGCAGGCATTCCTTTGTAGAGATTAAAAACAGAATAAGAATAATTCACACTGTAAGCTTACATAAATGGTTTTAGAAACAGCTAATAAACTAGCAAGCCTTTCTAAGGCAAAGCAGCTACCTAAAGTTCTGAGTTCGTCCTTAGAAGTGCCTGCTTAAGCCCAGATGAGAGCCGGCAACAGAATAAATTCAAAGGCTTCTGTACAAATAATCTCCACCTCCTCCTCGATCTAAATTCTTATGGTTTTCTCCTGGACGTGACACACCGGAGCCTCTCCAGGTTCACTCTGCCACTGAGGAAGTGACAGGTCCTAATTATACAGGCTGGGGGCCCAGAGACACTTAAACATGAACAATTACGTAGGGATAAAAGCAGCAGATAAAAGGAGAAGAATAATGAGAAGACAAAAAATGGCAAGAGAGAAAATGAAACAGAAAAGGGATTTGAAATATAAAAAAAAAACATTTTGTAGGGTTTGCTGATAAAGCAAGCAAAAGATTGAGTCTGTGGAGAGCAAAATGACAGTAATGGTTCTTTCGACTTGTTTCGATATCGTAATCAGATTTAGAGACACATCATGTATATTTATTCAGGAGGGTTTTTTACATAATACTCTTTGTGCTCACCAATTGCACAGATCAGTCATGCCTCAGTGCACAGCAACAATTTCTCAACCCATAAGCTGAACCTTTGTCCTTCATTGAAAACCACAGAACATACAGCAGACTGTTATTAGATGCCTTTGCAACCATATGGTTTGAGAGCTTAGTAATTGCCTGTGCCTACATCGCAGATGAATTGTGGATGAATTCATGATCTGAACATGCTGTGCTGTTTAGCAAACGGTTCTAAAGGACACTGGCCGTCTGTTTGCTGTGCTGTAACCCTCCAAGCTCTAAATGGATTAATGATGCTGAGGTTGTCAGTTCAAATGCAGACATAGAGGATACTGTTGATGTGTCCTTGAGCGAGGCACTTAATCTATATTGTGTCAGTTAATATCCATCTTCATAAAAGCATTATACGCATATCATGGGTTATGTAAGTCACCCTCAATGAAATAAGGAGAAACAAACACTGTGAGCCCCAGATAGCACCTTGGCCCACAATACAGTCCTGGGGAATATCAAGTGGCTGTTGTCTGGATTGCTTTGCTTTGTCATTGTTTGGAGTCTCTATCATAATGTATTCAGTACGTGCGTTGAGGCCTTTTTCTTGTAAGCAGACATAAATAGTTCTACTGCTCCAAAGAGATACTCTTAGGTTTTCATATTCTGTCAGTGTTTATGGCTCATGGTGCCCACCTTAGTGTCTGGCAAACCTGCACTGTCTACACAGTAAACAGGACCACAGTGTGTTGCTGACATGTTGGGAGGGGGGGGGGGGGCTTGTGGGCAGTGCTTAATCAGAACAGTATAGCTCACACACTTCTCTGAGTGGGTGGTTTGCTTAGACCTGGACCCCACATACACAGGGAGGGGAGTTTGCAGGGTTGCCCAATTAGTGCTGAAAAGTGTAGCAGTGTGAGAGTGCGTCAGCAGGGAAGTGTGCACCAGAGGAGGCGTGTCATCAATCATAACTCCAGCTCCAGGCTTGTTCCAACCCTTTTTCATATCTGCCAGGAGGAGGAAAATGAAGGAGAGGAGAGAGTGACAGTGGCCAGCCGATTCCAGGAATGCCTACAGACTGCACTTGAGCTGACCGCATTAAAAGCCTAACTCAGGGCATCAATAAAGGGCAATTATTTCTTCTGGTCATTCTTTTTTTTTTTATTGTTTTATCTCCCGAGAAGAAATTCATAAAATATGCATTTAGTTAAATGATGAGTCTGTTTTTTTTATTATCAACAAATCCAATTAAAAGACAAAAATCAACAATGAATCGATCCCACTAAAAAGTATTATCTGTTTAGTTTCATGACTACCAAAGCCGTTAAAATCAGTCTTATATTTTGTATGGCAGATCATGTTACATCAATTATTGTGTATTGTGTTTGTGGTCATTCACTAAACACCGCCAGTATGCAACGTCATGCATCATGACCTCTGGCAAATATTCTACATTCAACCTGTCAAACATGCGCATCGCCTCCCTTCCCTCTTGTACGAGCCATCTATAAACCTCGAACCGTTCCTCCTCGACTTTAACACTGACACACTGTGACACTGGCTCAGAGATTTGTAACGTTTCCAAAAATGGGTACTTGGCTCTGTATGGAGGGTATAATGATAATGACAGTTCATCATCATAGAAAATGTCTCTCATATAGGGAGTCTTCTCACTGCTTTTGTCAAAGTCTTGACAGTGTCAGTGCCAGCTAATGAAAGCTTAAAAAATTTTCTCTGAATATTATCTTTGAGGTGTTTTATCATGTATGAAATTTCTAAAAGCCCCGTACTCTCAAATTAAAATTATGGTTGTATTTCTTGGCACGAGTCCTTTTGTTCATTTTATGCCCCCACGCTCTATAGCAGAAAATGTCCATGTAGAAAAATGCTTTAAGATAATCTCTCCTTAGGGAGGTGTACAGTAATATAATACAGGCAGAACAACAGAAACTGCCCTCACATGCAACGATGAGACAAGAGCTGTGATAGAAAGGATCTCACTAGATGATAACACATTTGCAGTTATGACTTAATTCAACCTTTCATTTGCATTCTCGAATTGGTCATTTTGGATTGTGATATCAGGTTTGCAAACATGATACGGGCCTATGGCTTACTGTCCACCTGCCTGACATCCACCCTTCATAAAATGGTCATCAACATTAGCTGAATTGTGTAATTAAGTTTTTGTCCCTCCATTAGAGCAATATTTCATCACTCACAAATTATCCTCAACAACATTATCTTGATGTTAATGTCCATATGGCCTCTGTGATGACTGTACCACTCGCTGGCAGTGGTATGAAATGTTATCGCACCAGTGGAGATTTCCCTTGATAAGGGAAAAGCAAATGGTGTGACACCATGATATCACAGAGGCTATAGCCAGGTTTATGTCCTTAAGGTCAGAGTTCAGTTTCATTGGCGGTGTTCAGAGAGCATGATTTCATAGCAGCATGTGCTCTTCGTAAACTATCATACTAAAGTGGGAGAAGCATGCTGTTTTAGGCAAAAAAAAAGCATCTGTGGGAGAACAGAGCTCGGATCCACTGGTAATAACCTCTTCTTTTAACCGGCAGTCATGAAAGGCAGGGCTGACCTACATGCTGTAAGGAGGATTCTCGCTCACTTGTTAGTGTATACTGGTGGGGAATCGAGGTCTTTTCTGTCAGGAGGTGATACGTTGAAGCTGCAGACTATCTCAGTAAAGCCCAAGGAAGAAAAAAAAATGTGAGAGATAGAGAGAGCAAGCTCTGTGAGAAGGGGCCAAACACTATCCAGCACATGAGTGTGTCTGTCCACATGTATGATTGTGTAATGTGTTTGGCAGTTAATGACACGGATGTGTGTTTGCTTGTGTATATGTGTGTATCAGCGCTTGCACATGTGTGTGTGTGAGTGAGAGAGACAGTGGGAGGGTTGACTGACAGTCCTATCTCCCACAACACTGTGGAGCTCCATACATCATTAATCGCTGACAAAAATGAACATTCTGCTGTATTCTTTAAAGGCTAAAAGACGATACTGCTGGCTTTTCCCTATTGTAAGCCTGTGTGTGTGTGTGTGTGTGTGCGTGTGTGTCCACTTTACACTATGTGTAGGTGATGATTCACTACCAACTTGAGGTTTCTGACCTGTGTGTTTGGTTCAGTGCCACTATGATGGATGACATGGTTATCAGAATCTCATGTTCAGGATGGGGGCTGTCCTATCTTGCTGTCAAGGTCAGTGGTTACTAGGCTTATAACAGAGTGGCAACCTAGTGAGTTTACTGAAACACACCTTATATTCCATTGAACATCCATCATATCAAACGTCAGATTCAGAATGACCGCTGTCGTAGGACACATGAGGAAGCCGACAACTGGAAAACGTCTGACCCTGCCAGTGGCAAAAACAATTATAGAATTAAAACTTCATGGGGTTAAAAGTATAGGATCATTTGCAGCCAATAACAAGTGAATGTTATGTAATAATGAACAGATCTGTTTATTTATCCTGAGATAATGCAGCCGTGTGTGTGTGTGTGTGTGTGTGTGTGTGTGTGCGCGTTTGCGTGCATATGTGTGTGTGCGCCAGTCAAATGGCAGCTTGGTTACGGCGTGATTGGGACTAATGTAGAGCCTGGGAATTAGCCTCTCCCATTAGCCTACAGGGAGTTGATAACAGATTGCAGGCTTTAATACTAAAATAGCCTCACCAGAAATGAGCATATACCATAGCTTGGGCTGCAAAAATCCACTTACTCCATTGCCACATTCTGAACAGGGTAATCAGTCAGTTGTGAGATCAAAGGAGCATCAAGACATTACCCTGCATTTAGTTAGGTGGTGAAAACATAAAATTATGCTTTTTTTCTCTGAAATTGCTCATTTTTTATAGGACAAATATGTTTATGATACATTTTTGGTTATACAAAGACATGCATTAGCAGTGAGCAACAAGGTTGGGACTTGTAAAATGTGCGTTAGAAATAATCTATAGACATTTTCTGCCTTACTTTGCTTTCTTAATACCGGTGTGGGCTTGTTCTCACAGACCAATCTCATGCTTTTTTTTTTTTTTTTACACAATTCTGCAAGGTTAGTATTTTCTCAGCTAACCTGCTGATAGCAATTTTGGTTGATTGCCTTCCAGAGGCACTACCACAGCTACTTGGATTCTCATGGGCCTGTATGATTACTGTCCATAATTCAGCAGTTTCCATTGTTTTAACTTTCAGGCTCTCTTACAAGTGATGGCAGCTGTGCCCACAGCAATCTCATGGAGGGGCATTGTCCTATTCCTGTCCTTGCGTTGCATTGCCAAAAAAAATACAAAGGGTGTATAAAATATAAATCTTTAGGTCACCTTTTTTACACCTGTGTGCTCATCTTCTCTCCCATTGCTATACCCTCTCCTTTGTACAACAAAAGGGACATCATTACACCATTGGCTATAACTTAAAATGGTCTTACAGGCTTATATCAGGAATGTTGGTATGAGGAATGCGACAGCAGTATTTTAGTGATGCTACTGGCTCAAGGGAAGACAATGTCGATCATTTGGTTGGACACTAAACTAAGATGATGAACATGGTAAACTTCATACCTGCTTAACATCAGCATCTTAGCATTGCCATAGTGAGCATGATGTTAGCATTTAGCTGAAAACACCACTGTGGCTGTGTACAGCCTTACACAGCCGCGAGCATGGCTGTAGACTCTTAGGCTCAAAAACCACCTACTATACTAGCAGTATGTATTGATTTGGCCAAAATGTACCATGTAGTATGCAGTATGCAAACAAAAGCAAAATCTGCAGTATGCTACAAATACCCAGATGTTGTACTGATTTGGAAAAAAACAGTATGCATCGCACCTTGCCTGCTGTGTCCCACAATGCAGAGCGCTGGAACATTCACAACTGGTCATAACTCTAGCGTGTGCATGTTGTAAGAATGAGTTTAATTGCAACCTCAAAGAATTTAAATCTCTTATTAATGCCATAACCAATATATTTCTATTACAAAAAGTACTCTCAGTGTCTGTTTCATCTCCCCACACCTTTTATAAATGGAATTCATTTTCTAGATAAAAGGTGTTCAAACAAATTCACAAGGCCTGTTCTAACAAACCATTTATACCCTGCTCAGTCTTGTTGAGATATTTCAAATATTTTTGACCAGCCAACACTATCTAAACTGAGAATGAAATCCTCCATATACTCAGTTCCACCCAAAACAAAAGATTTTCACTACAAACTAATGAATGATTTCTACCCTTATGGTGAATTTTTAAGATTAAGATTTGGCTTTGAGAACAATGAATATGTTTTCTGCAAAGGTGATATTGAAACAACAGAGCATCAGCTCTGTGCTTCATGCTCTCATACCCAGTTGTTCTGGAAACAATTCATGGAATAGTTAAATAGCCAAACGACAGCAATGCCTGTTACTAATGGTTACTGTTTTACTAATTTTTGCCGAATTCTTTATTCATAAGGCTACATTTATAAAGATCCCACCCATCTTCACGTGCTACTATAATGAAACTCAACTCTATGTTAAATCTCTGAAATTAATGAAATCCAAATGTGCCGAAGATCTTTGTGTATTACTAGAAAATGATCTGATCAACGACCAAAATTATTTTATCTGCTTAATCTTTTATTTTTTATGTACCATTGTATTGTCTGTGTAAATGTTTTATACCTCATGTGGTGTCTGTTCATTGTAGACTGTCCAGATCCTGCATTGCTCTCGCAATTCCATCAACATCACGTTATTAAATAACATTTAGAAAATCGATTTCTAACTTCTCTTTCTCTTTCTTTAGAGCATGAGGGGATGCTACACAGTAGCAGTAGTTTGCCATTATCAGGTGCTATTGTTTACTTTTGCTTGGTAAACCTGGAAACTGGCTAAGCCCGGCCTTGCATACTGCACATTAAATCAATTCAGCAGTTTCGCACTGCATACTATATGCAGTATGTAGTACATATACTGCATACTGCGTTTGTCGGTAGCATGTAGTAGGCGGTTCCGAATATAGCTTTAGTCTTGTTTTTCTCACTGTGGTGATAGGAGGGTGCACTAATGGATGTACGCTATTGTAAAAACTGAATACTGGATTCAAAGATGGCACCTTTTCATTTGAAGTGAATGAAGATCAAAGATTGCTTGTGGAGCACATAAGCTTATAGTTTTCGTGATTTCTGGTTTGCATCTCTGTAGTGCAGCCCATTGGACACATGCATTAGTGTTTCAGAGGATGTTATACACATTAAAATAACTTTTCTAAGCTCTGACAAAAAATAGCTTTTCTGAGTTCTGAGAAAGTTTGACAATACTAATTAAAAACGTATAATACAAAGAGTAATAATTAACCATGTTTGTAGTTTGAAGTGTCCTGTAGGTTTTACAGATGTGTCTTTTATACTGCTGTATAAGCTGAAAGCTTTAAATGTAAATAAGCAATAAGAAGTGTTATGTTCGCAGCAAAAACTTACTGTAACTGCAGCTCCAAATGCAGCAGTTGAAAAAACTGAGTTTGCTACCATAATGTGGTCTGATTGTTCTTGAAAATTTGTCAGCACTTGCAAAGGACTCAGGAAGTCCTCAGCCCATGTAATTATCGTTTGTGCAAGGTGAGCTGGGTTCTGTCAGAGCTATAACACAATCAGCGAGTGTATCTTTGAAGATGGGCAGGCTATTTTTGGAATACTATGGGGGTGGGGTACATTGCTTTGTTAAACTGGGAATCAGAGGATTAAAATACCTTGTTGGGGCCAGACATCATGCAGAATTGTTATCATATATGTTCTGCACCGTATTAACACTGTCAACGGTCAGTGTACCTCTAAAAACAGCCAGCGGAAAGACATCTGTGCTTGTGAAGGACTTGGCTCATTCACAACGTAACCAAACCCCTAGATGATGGAAGCAAAAAGCAACCAGAGCTCTGTTCAGCCATGCTATGCTAAGCTGTGTTTAAAAATAGATTCCATTAAGCCCTGATTTTCACAGTGTTGATATTTGCTTTCCAATGTATATGGCGAGTGGTTGCAATAACTCTTGCTAAATATTTTCTCCAATCATTCTCTAAATAGGGGGCTAGTAAAATTGCCTTGAGGATCTTCAGACACACTTGCTGCCAGATGTTTATAGTTAAAAGAAGAATGTAAAGTAGATGGATTGTATTTTAGCATTTATGTTGTGAGTATTATATTAACAAATTATGGAGTAATACCTCCCATCCATCTCAAGGTGTCCAAGGCCTGAATTAGGAGCAAGGAAAATATTCTCTCTCATCACATAGAAAGCATGTCAATGGAAAAACCCATTACGTTTGCCTTAAGGCACTTTCCTATTTAACACTGTTCTCTTTAATGGGGTTATTCAGTAAACCTCGAGGCCATCTTCTACTAATTGCATGTTTTATAAACTGATAAGGAAAAATCACACAGGTTACAGGCTGCAGCCCATACATCTTATTTAGATTCCTGCACTTCTGTAACCATCCAATTTAGGAGCTTAGCAGACTTTACTTCTTATCAGCCATTTTACCCTCAGCTGAAATTACATTCTCTATAAACTGTTTGGAAGGGCTGGATTTGGTGAACATAACACACTCCAGTGCTGTGATCCCAGCCATATGCATTATAAAAAAGGAGATGTTTGTAGCACACAATCCATTTAGTGTTGTGTTTCCTGTCTTATGAGGTGTGTGTATCTTATGCAGAATCATCAGCTCAGCCCCTTCCAACCCGGCAACCCGGCGTACAGTATCGTGTTTTGTGTGGATGCTCATTTGCCATTTGCTCATTTGAATGTGTGCGATGTCGGTAATGAGCAACCGGAGTTGGTGAGGCATAATAATGTCCAAGGAAGAGATGAGATGGATTCTCTGCTGGGTGTTTCTCTTTTACCGTTATTAGCCTGGTTGCCAAGATGCGAAAGTCCCGGATGCTGCAGCAATTTACATAGGCTTAATGAACCTGTTCGCTTAGACGTTTTCCCGCTATTCCCCTCCACCACTGGCACATGTGTGGAGAAGAATCAGGCCCAAATCCATCGTGTAATAGGCTTTCGATAACAACATCATGATGGTTAATATGTTTTTGTGCCAGTCTGGTGTTGCTGTTGGAGCCGTGCCATCGCCTCTGCACATGTTTCAATGACTTAATGCAATTGATTGGATGTGCTAAGCAAGAGGAGCAGTTTTCTACAGGATTTTTGATTAGTTTTGTCATTTAGGAGATTAAGGGAAGAATAACAATTCATCAGGACTCTGGTTGGTTATTGAATTAAACCAAATTGTGATGTGTGTGCTGTACTTGGATGATTTTTGGTGTTTTGATAAGTTGGAAGATAATTGTAACTAATGGAAAACCTATTCTGTAATTTGCCTTCCTACTCACTGCCATTTCTTTTTCTTTTTTCTCTCTCTCTCTTTTTTTTTTTTTTTTATAATGCTGACACTGGGGCTTGTCTGGAGAACATTTCCAGACAATAAGAGCAATTTCTTGTTTAACACAACAGTGACCTCATTTAGCTCCAACTAATTATGCGTAACAAGGTCATTTTGTAATAGGCAACTGTAACAAAAATGACAATGGAGGTTTTGGATAAAAACCCCCACATGCAAAATGAAATTATGTCATTTAGACTGAAACTGCATAACTTTGCTTTTCCTTTGATATTCTGTCAATTGGTTGTCAACATTATCAAGATGTCTCAGAATAATTTTAATTGCTGCAAAAATAGGATCCCAGCTGCTTCTACATAATTTATTTCTTTTCTAGATCTTTATAACGTTCGCTTGTTTTTATAGAAAGTGCAGCATCAGGCTTGCTAGAAACTTCAAGAGTAAGTTAGGATGAGAAGGTCTCATCAATGGAAAAGCAGGAGTCACAAATTCAATAGCTTTTTGTTTTAGGATTGAATCTGGGTATTTAGTCCAATTTTGGTCATATTCATTCGGGACATACTGAGCAAATCTATGGACAGGGGAGGAATAATTTATTCTGCAGGAGTGCCTTAAGAAGATTCTGTGGACATTTTCTCGGATCATGGATGTAATAAGTTGCAGCGGTGATGTAACCCAGATAAAAGTGAACCACCTCTCTGAGACAGAAAATCCAGACTGAGCAACTCAAATATGTTTCAGGATACCCAAGAGTACACGCTGTGATATATTTTAAAACAGTGATGGACAACTAACAAACGATATAGGTTAACGGTAATGTTTGGTGTAATGCTTATTATAAATACAGTAACTGTAATTGTTATGCTTGGCAGTGGCCGATTTCATTGGTCCAGTGAACTGGACATGCATATTAATCACATTATAATTATGCACACATATGCAAACACACAGCACTTACAACTGGGTCACATCATGAGTGTGACATCATAAAACCAATGTTAAGCTTTTTAATCTTCTAATCTCCCTTGTTGAGAGATCCCCAGTGATTTCATTGACCAAGAAGAGGAACTAACCAGAACAATCCCTGGCTCTTGCAGATTCCTTGTCTACATGGCACATGGCTGCCCACCACTGCTCTTTGAAGTTAATTTAGTAAGTAAACAAGAAGAAAAACTCAACAAGAAAGCAGCAAACTTAAAAAAACTGTCTCTGTTCATCATTTGCCTCAAATTGTTTGGTCCAGCTTACCTCGCACGCACCAGCCAGAGCTCTGGATTGTTTGACTGCCTCTTTAAAACTGTATACCACTGTTGACACTCCTGGAGGAATTGGATTGTTTTTCACCCTGCTGACCACCACTTGAGTGAGTTAAGTGAACCAGGCTCTGAGCCCAGGTGGAGTGAGGTAAATAAGTGCCTCTCCAACCCATGTTGTGCCCCCTGTTGGCTGTCATCAGGAAGTAATGTTTAGACTCTCAGTTTGCTGACTCCTCACTGATTTATGCCTCTCAGCGTGTCCTCAAGTCAACCCACCTAGAACCCACACACTCTAGAGAAATAAACTGATATCTTTAATTGCTGTAATTGCATTTCACTCTTACTGATGTTTTCCTATGGATACCTTACGATGATTAAGGCAATCTCCGAATGGAGTATATGCTCTATCAATAAAATTACCTACTCAAATCACTGTTATGAATCAGAGACCTTGTTTGTGGGAAGAGCCCTAAGCTGAGCATAATCCTTGCCAAATGGACTGGCGATTAGCTTAACTAAGGACTTTTTGGTCCTTGCCAGCACACAGGCTCTGCATTTTAAGCAGAGGAGCATTCATTGAATTTCTGTATTCATCCAACCTTCTGCCGCCTCCTCCCATACAAAGAGGCTAACATGCATGCATATAATTACACAAAGAAATATATGCTCGCTGAAAATTTCTTAACACATCCCAGTATTCACAACAATGCTCTGCAATAATATATAGGAAAGTTTGACATCAATGCTTTTCTCGTGCCGGGAATGATGAAATTCTGTCATGATAATCAACAAAGTACCAACTTATAGGCTTCAGGCACTCTCTTAAACACCTCACGTCTATTTTTCATAGCTCTGATGTTAGCAGGGGTTTTGGATTAAGTGTTTCCTAATGCTTCATGGTGAAAGCAGAATGCTCAAACTGTGCATGCTGTGCAACCCAGTTCTTTCACCCACTCTCTAAACTAGGAGAGGGAACTGCGCGTGTACTGCATGTATGTGTGTAACATTGCGAGACAGATAGAAAAAGGACTGTCCCTAAAGCAAGCAAGTAAGCACAAATAGGGCATGTAAAATATGAGTATGCCCAAAGGGGCCTCTCCTCTGCTCGATGTATTTATTCCAATATTTGCAGATGACTGAAACCAGTTAAGTGCTGTGGCAATTGCTTATTTCCCTTTGTCAGGATGATGAATGTGGTCGCACCTATCGGACTGTGCAGGGGTTCCAATGTCCTCTGACAATGAAGGATTGTCCATTTGTGCCATGGACAGAGCACATCAAAAACGGTGGATAAAGCCCTGCAGGAAAGCAATAACAAACACCCTCTTGTTACTGTCATTGTTTATGACAGAGTTATTTTAAAGCATGGCATTTTCCATGTTGTATGCATACATTGAAGACCTGACACCATCTGACATAATAGGCACACAAATATCTTTTATCTGTAAGTGTTCAGTTAATATGAGGTATGTCAACCAGGGATGTCGTCAATAACTGGTGACAATATAAACACCTGCATTTTGTAACCAAAGGTATTTTAGAAGCTAAGGCACCCACAATATGTTTAGAGCTTTATCTTATTTGAACACAGACTAGAGTTCGTACGAGAGTGGAAATAGTCGGCAGGCTGTATATGTGGGTTACAAACAGTAGCCAGAGAAGACACCAAACATTTTTTCTGGTTTTCTGATTGATTTTCTCAGCTACTGCATCTAAAGATATATTTGCCAATAATTCAGATTTTCCTAGAAGCTTCCCAATTTTCACTGGTGCATGCCCCATAGTTTTTGGCTGGATTGGCCATGGACCAACCCTATAACCGCAGTTGTCCATGAGTGAATGAGTGAGTGAGTGAGTGATGAAGTTGAACCATTGGTCGGCTGGCTGAGTGATGGAGTTTCCCCATTTGCTGTTGCTCTTTCAAAATGAATCGGTGCGAGATGATGGAAGCAGAGGACAGCAGTGCGACGCAGAGTGACTGTGTTTCCTGCTCCGAGCTCTGTTAAATACAGTAAAGTCGGCTTAACTCCTGTTAAACAGATTCGTACCAGCGTCTCTACCGTCTCCTCCTCTACCGTCCAATGTGATCGACCCTCCGGCTGGCAGCGCTGTCAGCAGCCGACAGGAGAGACGCTCCGCGGTGTGTTTGGATTTTATAACTGAACTAATACCAGGACGCAAACTTTTTATTTCTCTCACATTTTCACATCACAAACGATGAACAGCAGCGTTAAAACATAAGTCTTGCAGGTAAAATATGTGACTCATGTAGCTGTTATATCAGTTTAGTTTGAGGCGTTTGCTCTGCAGGTGCGCTTGATTTGAATGTAACTGTGGTAACCAGGCAGAGATAAAGCCTCCTGAATTTGCACCGAAAATGCTGTCAAAACTTTCATTTACAATTTCCACCGCAGCCTCCATGATCATCAACTGGGGGGCATGAGGGAGAGCGCACAGTTAAAGTACCCCACATAACCATCACTCTGACAAAACACTCAATGCGCAGTGAAAAATGAGAGACATCCGCAGAGTGAAACAGATGAAAGAGCAGGGGGAGTTGACAGATAGGTAATTAGAATAGTTATAATTAGAATTAAAATAAGTTCTCTTTCAAATCAAACATCCCAAGATATGAGTGGAAACTATTGTTCTTGCAACTGCATTTATAACCTTTTTTTTTTTTTTCTTTTCTTTTTTTTGTGATTCAAACGTAGCTTAACCATGTCATGTAATATGCCACTTCAGTCCACTTTACCAGCAAATATTACTGGGACCACTACAACAACATTTAATATCCAGGAATCCATATTATAGACATTATCACTGACTATCCCTGTAAGAAACTGGCCACAATTTCACACATTGACCATACACAGTCCAGCCATATACTAAGTTGATGATCTAATTTTAACGCTCCTAATGGAGCACTTTCACTAATATCTAAATATTTATACATTTTACTGCCATCATCATAACCTCATAAGGCCTTAGAATATTTTTCCCTTGTCAGCATCATCAATATGGATATTGAGGATACAGCATTACCATACTTTAGTTTTGCATTACTTCAACAAGGCATTTTCTTCCTTTCTTGCAGACATTTGAACTCTGAAATGTTTTGCACAATCAGTTAAGCCTTTTTCCACTGTTAGGCTGTGTAGCATCCAAAACATGGCAAATGTTGCTGTTTGCCTGTGTGATAAAAAGGCTTAAACACCAGTTCACCTCAGCTTTTATTGCCTGTAGAAATGCTAATGGTGGCTTGAGTGACTGACTAGCAAAATTGTGCCAAACAGAGGCATCATTATTCACATCAACTTCACTATGAGAGTTATTTTCCTTCATGCAGCAATAGATTCACCAAAACAGTATTACCTCACTGTAAATAACTGTAAAATGTAGCCACAGAATGAGCAAGCATTTTTACAGGATGACATATTGGCTTTGTCGCTTCAAAGTTGGGAAAAATGTTTCCTTGCTAACTTTGATGTGATGATGGTAAATAACGAAGGCAGTGTCTCATCCAAAATTGGTTTTGGCAGCAATTTGGAGAGTTACAAAAAATATCAAGTGAGCAAACAAATAAAACCAAATAAGAATTATCAGTTCAATACAATTTTGGATGCTTTCAGTAGGAGTTGGTATTTGGGTTACATGTAATTTGGATTATGGTTGAGGGTGTACATGTTTCCAGACAGCAAGTCAATCTAATTGTGTTCGGACACCTGTGGTTGAAATGGTCAAAACCATCTGACTTGCTATGGCAGATCACTCCAGGACTTCTTGGAGTCCCTCTGTCCTTCCTCGATGGTGAAAACATACATGTTAAGAATAAGGTTGGAACAACTTTTAGATGATCTTTTAGAGATGAGGATGAGAAGCAGTGGAAGGACAGTAAAACAGAAGTAGTTGTTGTTACAAGGGAGAAAAAAAGGCTACAGATAAAATATTGCATACAGATAACATATCGCCTGGTGTCTGTATAGTATTAATTCAGAAACGTAGAATAGGGGTGTATGAAGAGTCGGACAGTTGACACACTTGCTCCAGAATGAACAAACGATCGGTGCAGTTCAGCGATGAACACGGACAATGGAGGAAGTAGGAATGCCAAAAATGCGGGGTCAAGAATTTCTGAAGCACTTTGAGCTCAGCCCGTTATCATTCCTTTATGCTCTGGATCAATTGTTGTGGAGTATGACAGGTTTTTTTCAGAAAGTTACAAAAAATAGCTGATGCCCCCACCTCAATTTATTCTTTCCCTAAAAGGAGACTACTTATTGTAGCTTTTGCACCATTTTAAGAGCATGTCCATTATATTTTCTTTTCTGTTATTTTCAGGAATATAATAAAGAAAAATGCAACTAAGCCTGTAATCTGAAAGTACTCCTTTTGATTTTTTTTTTCATCCACTGCGTCTAGCGTCTTAACACTGAAGTTGCCCATGAAACCGAAGGTCATTTTAAAGTTATGAGGTTACAGCAATTGTGAGCTGGGAAGGCTCAGCACGCAACCGCCCCTTGATAGCAGTCATTTGCAGTGACATTTAAAAAACACAGCATCATCTCAAGAGTCCTCACACAGTCTAGACATTACACAAACACATTTGTTTGAGGTTTGTCTGATTTAACTTGGGGTTTAAACTCTGTTATGTCACACAGTAAACTCATCTGTAAACCCGAGAGGCTAACAGGGAGTGAGCGGCTCTACCCCACATCCAGCCTTGACCCATCCCTCTGACTCCCACTTCCCTCGCTCTCCCTGGCACACTGCCAAGTCTGACCTGTCACTTGGGTGGTGAGTGGTGTGGGTAAACCGTTCAGCAGCAGAATATCCAATCAGGCACTGATGAAAGGAATCACCTAACACACACACACACACACACACACTTCAAAGCACAAACAAATGAGGTGGGGGTGCACACCAGAATAAGGATGTCAATTTTAAAAAAAAAAAAAAAAAAAAAGAAGATTAACATTAAAGAAGTCTGTAATAAATATTTTATGAATAAAGTCTTCATTACTCTGTTTCTCTTACTTTGAAGGCTAGTTGGTTCATTTTCTTACCGCTAACCTAGTACTCACCTCAATAAAACATCACACCCTTAAAAGCCGCAGCATGTTGACCCACTTTTTGTGTGATGAAGTACAGCTGTCATTTATAACTGATGTGAATAGCTTTAAATGCCATCATGGATCGAGGACTGCGCGGTGTGTGTGTGTACTATAAGTGTTACTTGTATATGTGTGTTTGAAGTGGGAGAGAGAAGACTTGAGAAAGGAGATAGAAAAGGTTGACAGAGAGAGAGAGAGAGAGAGAGGGGGGATTAGGAGGACCTGGGCGCAGATGGCTGTGGGAGGCAGACGTCCCCGTTGAGCTGTTCAGGGTTGTCCCTGCCAGCTCAGAAACGGTAACAGAAGTACGCAGAGCAAATAGGCTACCTCAAAACGGGTGGCTAGATTTGGGAAAGCAGATGCTAAAAAATGCGTTCCATGCGCGGAAATGTCACCAAGAGCACTACAACACAGGAAAACAGAGATCCCCTTTTACAATTGTGTGAAAGTTTTGTATTCCATCCAAAACATTCACAAAAAAAAAGGAAAAAAAAAAACTAATCTGTGATGCAATTGACTTTGTGTTTGTGTTTGACTAGTTCAACATTTCAACAACAAAAAAAAACTCATTCATGTCTTTCAGCATTATTTCAGCAGCACAACACTATCAATTCATACAAGACTGCAAATTAATGTTAAGATGAATATTTGGTTTTCCTGATGGTCTGATCTGTGTTTAAAAGCCTCGGTGGTAATGACACCGTTAATAATGAAACATTTTGTTCAGAGCATTAAAGATGTGCATGTCGCCAGCTGGTCTACATCAGCTCTCTTACCAATCACATTCAAACAAGTCATCAGTCATGTTCAGTCAAGACAATGAGGAGGCCTTTATAATCTGCTGAGCTTTAAATCTCACTCCTCTGATTGTACTGTGACGCCACTGTTGCTGGTTATACCCTTGCTAGCTACACTTTACTGGTTGTGTTGATTAATTTCTTCCTTCAAGTCCAGCTGTTGTAGTGTTTGTTTGTTTTTTACCATACTTGGGGATGGCATCTCTTTCCTTATGCACTTATGTTGGCTTCTGTTCTCAACATACTTTGGTTGAACAAGAGTTGAGGGTTTACTGTTTTCTGCTAAATAAAAGCCTTCTGAATTATCATTGTATCATGCTGATATGACATTCCTGTTCACAAGGCTGCCTCAATTGATGGGATTCTTCTTCTACTTTTCTTTTGTGAAGCAATCTAATGGTCTGTGTGCACAGATTCCTTCCCTAAGAGTAATATCATTTTGAGAAATTGAGATTTAAATCAAAAACGTTAGTTAAGTTATTGTCTCTAAGCAGGTCAATCTAGGTGGTCTGCCCAGGTAAAGCATACTGATCTTATGCGTCCTGACATTTTTTCATTTTTCCCTATTTTTGGTCTTGTCTCTTAATTTCCAGTTGCAATTACTGGCTATAGTAAATACAAGTAAAAAGTTCAACATAGCCCGCTATATATTTCTTCAAGTTGGGAACACATGTCCACATTTTTGAGGATGTCATACGGCCTGACACAACCACATCCACCACAGATATCGGATGAGAAAGACAATCATTGGTAATTGTTCACTATCTTACAACTAGCTTAAGTAACTTGTGTTGGAGCAGTAGCTCAATGTTTCTGCAGTGAAAAATTGCAAGAGATTAGTTGACTAGTCGATTGACATAAAGTTAATTGGCAACTATTTTGATAATCAAATTATTGTTTTTAGTCATTTTCAGTAATTTTTAAAGCAAAAATGTCAAATATAATAACTGGTTGCAGCTTTTCTATGTCATTCATTATAGTTAAGTCTCACATAGCCAGAAGTGATTATTATATTATTACTTATCTCCACAGTGCTTCTGCTAGAGGGGAAAAAAAACACTCTGGCTTGTTTATATTTCTTTAAACCAATCACAATCATCTTGGTGGCGCTAAGCCCAGGATGCAGCAAATGTGCCCTTGCAAAATAGTGTCAAGGGGCAACTTGTGTGAGCTTGTTTGCATTAAAATGGCTAAATCCCTGCAAAAGAAAATGCCACATAAAGCAGTAAAAGTCGTATGTTGACTATGTGATACGACTTTTACAAACATAATTTGCCATTTTCAGCATGTAGGTTGCTAGCTCGGAGGTTGTTGTTTTTGTTTCCCGTAGCAACAGGGTTTTGATAATGGTAACATGCAGATAGCGGAGGGGGAAGAGAATGCTGCCTGAAAAAGGCGGACGATGGCAGACTTTTACCCACAGTCTACATCCGGTGAGTCAGGCTAATTATCATAAACTGAATCTGATAAAACGAGATATTTGAAAATGTCTACTTGAGCTTTAAGATATTATAACAGGCATTTTTCTCTACTTTCTGACACTGTATAGACAAAATCATGAATTGATTAATCAGTAAAATAATGAAACAATAGTGAAAATAATCATTAGTTGTAGGCCTAAAGGTGTTAACATTATTTTATTCTTTACTAACGGTCAATCAGTAAATTGGATTTGTATATTTTTGATTTGTTGGTATGGAAGCTGATTCGTCAACATGAATTAAGACCCTAATTCGCCCAATTACATAATATTTTTGTTGATAGTATAATTTTAAATGATCAGCTTTTTCATAAGCCCACATCATGCTAAACTAAACTGTGCAGCGTAATAGTGGAACAAACCAAATGAGTCTCCATTTTGCACTCTCGCATGAAGAAATCGTGTTTCAAACAGCCATACTCAGACGAATTCTGTTTTAGTATCATATTGATATGTATAATAAAACATAAACACAAACACATTCTGACCAGTAGTCATAATAGTAACATGAGCAGCTGATCCTGGCGCTGCGCGGGAGAAATGATCTAATTAGAATTTAATGTTTTTCCTGACTGCCGAAGAAGAAAGCCCCTCATTTTCCTGCTGTGGCAGCCATTCACTGAAACCAGTCAGACATTTGCTAAAATGCAGGCACAAGGTGATCATCAGCAGCATAAGTCAATCTGCACAATGCAACCATTTCAAGTATAGACAGGAAGTTAAAGTCGGAGCACTTGTTTCTGAAAAGCATAAGGTCAAGCAAAGGTGTTGGAATCGTTGTGTCTGGTTTAGATTCCATGGCGACAATGATAGGGATTACTTTGCTCTCTATTATATTGCTAAATGGCCCCAGTCATGGTGAAAAAAAAAACCCATAATAGTTTATCTGGTGTATTATTTTCTGCCCTCACATTATAACCATATTTGAAATGAAGTGAAACATAATTAAAAGGTTCCCAGGGCCCAGGCAATATTATAGCACCCTGAACTCCAGTGTGCTTGTCAGGGGCTTTTCAACCACCCACTGCTTGCCTCAGTTTGATCTGCGGGTCTTTAATACACAGCAGAAATGCAGTTATCTGCCATATTTGTATTCTCCTCTCCTTCCCAGCTATTGCATATGATCCCCCCCTTCTCTCTTTCCATAGGGGAGGAATTAACACACATGTATTCACGGTGAATATCAAATGCCAGTCAGTCAGTACAAGCTCACAACTGGCGCACTAATAATAAACTTCTTGCATCTGTGAATACCTATCACTGTTTAAGATGAACGGCAGTTAAGTTTCAAGGATGACCGACATGTACCTCTTTGGGATAAATTTTTTTTTATAACTTTCTTTGAGGGTTTTTGCTAAATTATCAGTCCTTCTTCATGCTGGAGCCACAGGGAGGTGGCAGTGTGCGTTGTCAAGCCACCGGTTTTGAAGGACAGGTTAATTTGATTTGGGAGATACATTGTTGGTGGTCTCTGCATCCACAAGTAATTACAAGTCAGATGACAGGCACCTAACGGGACAAAACAGTGTGTGTTTTAGTTATCTATTCTATGGTCTTCTATCATATTAGTGATGCATACAGGCTACACCCACAGAGCTCTCCACCAGGAGTACTTAAGACTGTGTTAAAAGTAAGACGCAAGGTTAAAGTCTGCAGGGGTAAAGGCCTGTTTACTCAACTTTCTGTAACAGCTCTCCTTTGCATTTGACACGTCAAGGTAGTGTTCGCCTCTGTAAAAGATGGACGTCTAATCATATTAATGAAAGAAAAATGATCTGAGGAAATATCGTTAAAGACTACGGATACTCCCTCACCCTAGCTCGGCTTGGACATTGCATACACAGTGGATCACATCATTTACTGTAGCTCACTCTCACTTGCGAGCAGAGATACTGGAGGTCAGATTACTATTTAGCACTGAAGTGCCTTTCTGAAATTAAAACTGCCTGGCACAGTGAAGAGTGTATTGTTCAAGAAGGCAAACTGCCTCACACTGCAGGATGCCCTGCAGCAAACAAAAAAAAAAAAGAAGTGATTTAATATGTGTCTTAAGCCTGCAGCATGCTTCAATTTCATGAAAGAAATACAGACTCATTTATCTCCTAAGTGTTTATCACTGTGAATCATTGCTGCTGGAAGTTCAAATGAGAACTGTTTACCAGTAAATCTATTCAGGCGCAGAGCTTCCATCCTTTGTTTGGATCTTTTTTAAGATTGCTGAATGTAAGAGAAATAAATGCTGTTTAGGCAAAGAGGCTTGAGTACACTATGTGTAGTAATCCTAAACACTATATAGTTATCTTTATGTTGCGGTTGTGATTCAGTGGTACTGACTTAGTAGTCCAGTGCTGTGTTCATAGTATTGCTATCTGGCAGTGATATTGGATAACTGTAGAGTGTTCCTCAGGAAATGATTCCAAGGCAGTATACTATTAATATGACAGATAACAGTGCAGTAGACTGTTTAAATGTTTGATCTGGCTTTGTTTAGCTCTGTTTTGAATGTGACATTTAACAGTATCCGGGTGTGCAGTGGACTCATTTTTGATATGAATGTATTACACAGAGCACATTCACATATTTATACGGAAGAATTGTCTGGGGTGGTAAAATGCTCACCCTTTATGCCTCAGCAAAGGCCACTCTTTATCCTCTCAGAATTCCAGCTTTTATTCAACCGTTAATTTGTAAGCCCCATTCATTTTTATTCATTTGAAGTTGAATTCATTCAGTCAATGTCAATGCTTGACAAAAAGAATCAATAATGTGAATTAATCCAGAGATTACTCGTGTAGAGCTTTGAACGATTTTCTGTACATGAATTAGTTCTAGTGTAAAGACGGGTGTTGACTTATACTCATATTGAAATAAATAACCTTGCAAAATCTTGCACGTAAGGGGTGTAAACAAGGGATAGCCTTTCACTATTGTTCACACATCAGAGATGACTTTTTCCTAGTTACATATTGTGGACTGCTTTGACTCAGCTGCTTTCACGCATGTGAAACAAGACAAAACCATTCAACCAAAGCTTTTCAAGCACAGGTCACTTCATTTGTATGCGCTGTGAGAGAGGAGGGAGAATGCACCTGAAGGGGACCCTGGAGGGGACAAGGTGATGCTATGCCAGGTTTGTTGTAGTAACTACTATGGTAATAAGAGAGAGAGGGGGAGGGGGGCATTGATTTTATATATACAGGTCTGACAATGTCTTCCTGCCCCCACAGTCAAATGCCCCATCTCCATGTCAGTTCAAACAGAAATGAAAAAAAAGAAAGAAAATAATTCAGAATAGATAAAACTCAAAGTCTCTTCACTTCAAGTGAGATTTTAGAGTTTCTAATGGGTATGAGACACTTTTTATACTGTTCTCTGTGTCTGTGATGTTAGGTGTTGGTTTCAGCACTGGGTCTGTGTGGATTTTAGCTAGAAGGCTTCAGATGTGTCCCACCGGCCACAGTCGACAGGATTATTTTAGGGATTAAGAGCCTGGTGCTCTGTACCTTCGTTGCACAGCACTACAGTATGTCCTCATTCTCCCTCATTCTCTGCAACAACATTACACCCCACCCCTTAAAATATCCAACATCTGGCTACTACAACTTAAACCTGTGCTCACGGGACAAAGAGACACCACCACTACAAAAAAAAAAAAAAAAAAAAAAAAAATCAGGGGTATATGGTGCATTTATGGAAGAATATGCACATAAATTGCAAATATTATTTTGGTACATATTCTTATTTTATCAATTGCACATATTTTGTATATTGTACACGATTTGCACAGGCATTATAGGACCGTAATTGTAACCGTAATCATGTAGTCTTGTTTCTCAAAAATAATGCATTTGTTGCTTCATGTTCATTTTTTTCCACTTACAGTAGTGATAATACACAATTAAGGGGGATAGGGACATGAAGAAAGATTTCCCGTAGCACAAATTGACCTTATTAAAGATGTTGGTGTAACAGAGTAATTAAACTGAATATTTTTTGCCAGACACTGGGATTTGGGATTATTTTGTTTTATGTTCATAATACCATCCCACTGTTTTTAATGGTATTATCTTACTAGAGCTGAAACAATAAGGTGATTTATTTGTTTGTTGAAAGACAGGACATTTTTTGAAAACACTGACTGTTTAAGTATTTTTTAAGTAGAAATCTCAAAATTCATTGGTTGTAAACTGGATACCTCTCGGTTTTGGACTACTGGCAACGCAAAACAAGCTATGTGAATATGTTAACTTGGGTTTTAGGAGATTGTGATTTCTTCACAGCAGAAAAGACCTAGAATTTTCACACTTTCACATAGTTCTCCTTTCACTAGTGTTGCCTCTGTTAAGGGCAGTGACTCACTGAAAAGGTTTTAGAGCATACAGTGCAGGTACATCACAGCATCTCTTTATGTGTGAAAAGGCTACAATGGAATGAAACATCTGTCCCTGACATCACGATTAAAGGGTTTTCCTCATGCATTTTTATGGCTGTATCACACTCTCATTATGCTCTTCAAAACACTTTTATTCAAGCGGGTTAAGTGGGTGCCGCTATTAACAAAAACCCAAAAGGATTGTCTTAAAGCAGATGTTCCACTACAGTGATAAAGTGCACCACTAATTTTTCGACGTACTCCAGTTGAACAAGGACAGAAGAGTGAAATTTTCCAGGTGGTCGTCTCAGTGTCTGATGTTTAATTTATACTGTACCTCAGTGAAACAGTTGACATGCCATAGGATAGAAATGATACAAGGCTGACTGTTTCAACAGATTTTGAGTGTTGCTTTTTCCGATGGTCACAGATGTGATCATGTGTCAGATACAAAAGTTGCGATTGGAAGAGGAAAGTTTTTTCTTGTTCCTCCCTTATCATAGTAAGATGTTCCATCCAGCAGTCAACCACCTCTCCACTCTAAACAAAATCAAAAATGTTCCCCTCCTCCAAAATATCCAAAGTTTCAACTTATTGTGAGTAAAAATGGGTTCCAATAGTTTCCATTTGGATCCTGATCAGCAAAATATAGAAATGTGTTAAGCTCAGATGCTAACAAACTGCTTATGAAACCTTTTATTTCTCCTCAATCTTTTTTATAGTGGAAGTCGCTAATAGTGATCACGTCTGTGCGGCTGAAATTGATCACTTATGTTATTATAACCAAATTATTTTTCTTTTTTTTAATTTCTCATGCAGATTACCGTCTAATTGACATTTGTATATTTATTACATGAATGTAAAGTAATGAAACAGATAGCATCCCTGTTTACTGAATTTTATTGACTGTTTCAAAATGCAGTAGCCTACAGGTCTCTGACTTCCGTTGCACCAACTCGGACAGTGATCTTGGTTTCTTGCCAAACTCCGATTATAATTCTTGATATTTTAAAACTTTTCTCGCTGAATATAGGAAATGAATGCTGTTTTTTAATGACTTCTAAGTCATTTTAACTTATCTACAGTTCAGGGATACTTGCTATACCTGATGCTGGCCGTTTGAGCCGCTGAAAGCCACCATGTGGACGCCATGGCACAGCGACTCAGAAGCAGTTGTGGGTTATCCACTTGAGAGACTGCGTTTTCTGCGGATATAGTGACGAATCCTGAGCTGTCTGGGCTCAGGGCAGAGCTCCTAACCACTGAGAGCCTGATCAGCGGAACTACTTAACCAGCAAGCTAAACTGTCTGGTCGGGCTGTAGACTGCTGGACCCAAAATGAACACCGTAAGCGGACTACTTGATTACTATAAGCAAATTATTTAAACAGCATTTGCATAGAAATGATTCTGTCCTGAGCTTTTTGATCCATATAAGCAGTTGATCACTGTAATTGTGATCACTATAAGCGGTTTCCACTGTATTAGCAAAGAGCAATGGAAAACATATACTGTAGGTATCAGGCTTCTCATTTTTAGCCGACATGACAGACATCACCAGCGGCAGATTAGATCAGCTGTAGCTAATTAATGTTAATTCTGTCACAGCTAAAATAAAATGATCGGCTGTTCTGTTGTTAATGTGCTGTCTGCAGCTGGTGTCTGTATTCAGCCCAAGATTGTTTGTGAGTGAAGAGACACATCACTTGTTTCACAAGTGGAATATATCTTTTTGTTGTTCAACAGGAACCAACAGAGTGGCGACTCTTAAAAAAAAATTACCTCAGCTATCTTATCACCTCACTTCATTCTAATATTTTAATCTGATCAATTTAATAGTTCTGAATCAGGACCTTCAGTATATGTAGTAGCTCTTAAGTACAGTAGGCTATAGTTGCTAATTAAATTTATCAGATACATATAATTAACACTTCATATATTATGCTGATCATGTCATTTTCAGATGGTAGATACAGGTTGTGAACATTAATTAGGCTGCCACTAAAAACTGTCCTGTTTCTGCCTTGTCAGCCAACAAGAGGTGATTAGACATCTTTATTTTTGACGGGCAAACATAACTTAAAAATATACAATATGAGATTCAAAATAATTTTGATTCAATAAGTGGATTTGACACTGGATTTGAATTTGATAAAATGCTATCAAATCCTACCCCTAATTATGAGCTATTTTCTTTTGCATAAACCTTGGTTGAACTTGGCCTCTAGTTATACTAACAGCTGTTGTATACTGTATGCATGCTGTCTCTCTACCCTGAATACAAAGACACTTTGTGCTGAAGAATAAACTAGCTTTTCATAAAAAGATATTCTTTTAATAAAGAGTTGCATATTAAGAGATATGGCTCAGTTAAACAAAGATTTAATCAGAGACACTTTAGTTGTATGTTATTAAATTTATTTATATCAGGGACCATGTATAAAATATATTAATCTCAAACAAAGAGAAAATATGCTTTGTACCAGAATTAGCCACTAGCTAATTTCCATCTGTAGTCCCTGGGCAGGTGAACAGAAACAATAAACCACAGAGCAAAACCTATCATCTCCACTACAAATGGACCAGCAATCTATCGACATCCACACAGGCATATTCACACACATACATTTGCGTGCGCACACACACACATGCACACACATACACACACACACTTTTAATAGGAATAGCAGAATACAAATATCAAAATATTCCATACATATATCTAATATTCCATACATATATCCAAAGTTATAAAAACAGGTCATCAAAATGTCAAATTAATGCTGACAAGACTGGTTACTTAAAATCCATTTTTTAACTTCACAGCTGAAAATATGGAAATCTGTGCAGGTTTTCAGATTGACAGGTACCTTATTCCATTCTTTAATGGCTTTAAAAGAAAAAGCAGATTGTGCAAAGGCAGAGCCTCGTTTAGGGACGCTACATTCTCCCCTTGAAGCAGACCTTGAAGCTCTGCTCATTTGCTCAGAGCGGAACTGAACAAAGCTCTTCAACGGTGAAGGAGCAGCATTATGGATTATCTTATGCACTAAAAGGACATCTGAATGCAACACTGAGTTGCCAAAGCTTAGCATTTTATATTTAACAGTATATCACAATGATGATACTGTTGTGATTTCCTGTCCAGGACTTTCAGAACTGGTTTATGAAGCGACCTAATTAGTTTTAAGACTTTCAAATATGCCTTCAACTGTTAACGGATTCCTAATATCTCTAAAGTTAGCTAAGTTATATTTCAATACATGGCACATCTTTTTAATATGCATTTTGAATGTAAGAGTGGATTCTTGGGTAACACATAAGTATTTAAACTCATCAACATTTTTTATCTTTTGTCCATCTATATAAATATTTAGAAAAACCCTTTGTTTTGTTAATTCATAAAATACATGGTGAGACATGAGTAACTGAGCCACTTTGCAACTTTTTGCATTGTTAATAACTTTTGGCAGCAACTTGTTCAGTGTCTTTCCTGTGTGCATATAATGCCGGGGTCTCCACACCATCACACACAGATGGAAGATCATTGATGTATTACTGAACAACAATGGCCCCAAGAAGGAACCTTGTGGTACTCCCATAACGCAGGCTCTTGATGTAGATGATGTTGAGATGTTTTATCCTTTATCCATACGCACTGAGAGCGGTCACGTAGGTAAGACTGAATCATTAACATAAAGTTTGAATTTAGACAACTTAGAGAGGAGTACTGAGTGATTGACTGTATCAAAAGCCTTCCTGTCTGTCACCTGATTTGTATACAGGATTTACAATGGTGGTCATCAGAGTGCTAGGGAATATGCTTTCGTCCAGTGACCAGTTTATAATATGAGTGATAGGGGTAGTTAAATCATATTTATATTTTTTAAGAAAACAGTATCAAGTCCCCAAGTATCTTTTGCTCTTGAACTAGATAATGATGAAAGGATTTTATTTGTCTTTGCCTCATCTGTATGTTTAAAATTCAGTGCAGTTGCTTCATTAGTTAGAACCATGGGAAGCTGGTTGTCTGTAGAATTGCCACCCAGTTCCAAAATAGAGTTAATAAAATAATCATTAAAACTATTTGCAACAACTAAACTGTCATCTTGTATAATCTCATTTAACCTAAGCTCTATAGGTCGACTCTTGGGGTGCTCGTTTCCTGCGAGTTGATCAATACTTTTTCATAACATTTTTGTGTTCCCTTTTGCCTGTCTTATTATCTCAAGAAAGAAACTAGCTTTTGCCTTCCTAAACTCCCCCATAACTTTATTTCTAAGGCCTTTATATATCAAACGATGAGTTTCCAGTCCTGATTTGATAGATTTTTTGAGGGCTGCATCTCTGTTCTTCATTAAGTGCCATGAAGTGTCATTAAACTAAGACAGAGTCTGTTTTCTATTATGCTTTTGAGGCGTTGTTTTAGTAAATTTAGATACAAGTTGCTTAAATTTAGATATTAAATCATCACAGGCCTGCTCACAGTTTTTACTGTTATACTGTCCCATTTAGTTTGCCTTATTTCATTCTCAAAATGCTTTAAGTCTTTCTTTGGAATAAATGAGATAAATTTCTTCCCTTCTTTACATTTTATTTTGATTTCTAAACCGTATCCTTGACAGCTGTCTTGTAACTAAAATGAGATTATGGTGCCAGTGATTAGGTTGTATGTTTTTGATATACCATCAACTTTATTTGTGAAAATTAAATCCAACAAGGTTTTTGAGGATCTTGTTATTCTTGTTGGATTCTCCGTCATCTGAGTTAACTGAAACTTATTGGCAATGTCCTTTAACTTTCTGCATATTTTGTCTAACAGGTTGAGATTGAAATCACCCTTTAAGAGCATTCTTTGCCATTACAATTTTTGAGAGCATCACTAAAATGTCCTTTAATGTACTTGTACTGATAAATTATCAAAGAACACATCCTTTTCAGTTAGTGGTTGATACAGTACAAGTACATTAAAGGACATTTTAGGGGAGAAAGTAATGGTAACTCCATATTACCATTACATATTCCAGAGTATCACTGGGCAAATTAAATCGTTTACACTGAATGCCTTCTTTAACATAGATCATAACACCACCACCCTTGCCATGTTTACAACCTTGTTGATAGAAGCTATAACCAGGAATACTAAACACACCTGATGGAGTTGTTTGAGTTAGACACATTTCAGAGAGACACAAATAATCAAGGTTAGTGTAGTAATGTCTGACAGTAATTGACACAATACTTTTTACTTTTGCCCTTCTGCATGATTTAGAGTCTGAAATATTTTGGTTTTCTGTTGTTTTATGATCGTAACATATTTGTGAAAGAAGTTGAGGGACCAGCCGTCAGCAATCTACATGTAGTGTCGTCCAGTTCATGTACAGAGTTACCTTGTGCCGTGTCGATGTCAACTCGTTCTCCGCAAGAGAGATGAAGAAGCACGGGTTGGGTAACTACCGTAGGTCCGTGAACAACCGATGTGTGTTTGAAGCCGTCCCCTCTTATTAGCTGGTAGACTCCAGGTCCTGGTGTGGTTTGGAATCTGTCACCTCAAACTAACTGGTAGTCTCCAGGCCCAGGATTAAGGTGGACATCCCCACAGAGCAGCAGAATAGGACAGAGAAAAGTGGTGAACCTCTGGTCTTCAGGGGAGGAAGCTCCATTCCCACCAACACAGGCAGGCTGACGAAGTTTGGCCAAGGCTCGCCCATTGTTTACCACATTGGAGTATTAGGTGTGTTGGCTCCATGAACTGAGGGGAGGCTGGAGAGCAGCAAACTTGCCCAATGTGTCAACATGACTGGATGATTGCAAACAGGCGGTATAGCAGCTTCCCCACGGAGATAGGACAGCAACAACTGACAAATGCAGGATCAGACTTGGGATAGCACTTGAGATGCGATATTGACCAAGTAGAAACGAGGATGACAGCTTTTCCTTAATCTAAGTGAAAAAGAGTGGCATTTCCCCAGAAGATAATAGGGAACAGTGTTTCCCCTATAATAGTACAGGCATGGCGGGCCGCCAGGCCAATGAGATCCCCCGCCAGGCCAAAAAAATTTTTTAAATGTCAAAAATCACACCAAATATCCATTCATTTGCAAATCAATAGCATTTGGGAGCCTCATAGCAGCACTGTCACGAAACATGAGTTAACGTATGTGTCGTTGCCTGGGAAACTGCAGGTAGCGTAACTTAAAGAATAGGCCAAAGTGTAAGTGAGTGAGCGGTTAAGCGAGAGAGCGAGTGGCAGAAAAACAACGGTGAAAGAGAGCGGAGCAGAGGAAAAGGTTAGCAGCAAGTTGTCAGTCTGGCAGTAAATGTACAGTACAGACTACAGTTAATAAATGCTGCAGTTTGTCAAAACCATGAAAAGTCACGTCTGTTGTTTCTCCAACTGCTGGAAAAGTGAAGGGGTTAGCTCCAAAGTTAGAAACAATGGGTTAGCCTAACCTGATGACGCTAAACAGATAAATAGAGAACGGAGAAATGTGTAGCTGCCTGCTAATTCGCCCCCCCCCCCCTCTCAAAAGAAAATCGACAACACCGATAGGTGACAACACCCCACCCCACCCCCCCGCCAGGCCAAACCACTCAATCTAGGGGAAACACTGGGGAAGGTGAGACAATGGCACCTGCCAGACTGTGGCAAACACCTGCCGCCATAGTAAGTGTTGATCAGAAACTGTCAATGTAGAGGAGGAGGGGAATTAACCATTTATAGCAAATGGTTATACTGTTATATTTGGTGGAAAAGGCTATGCTGTTCAAGGGAGCGCTCAAAGAATCCGAGCAGCAACGAGGATTCTGCTTAGAGCACTAATCCCCCCAACAAACATACATGGACATTAATCTCAGTTAAATCAACAATATGAACTACATAAAGAGGAGGTTGGGGTGTGGAGAGAGCTTCAACAGCAAACTATGTTTTCAAGAGCATAATCGGAAGAGTGAACTGTGTCTGCGGTGTATATCTGCGTGAATGTGGTTAGATGTTAGCAGCCACACAGCTGTGGATGAGTCAGAGATTGTGAGGCATATTGACAACAGCTGAGGCCAGTCAGCTGAAACAAGCACAACTTCAGTGCTCTGCCTGAATTGAAGCTATACCCCATTAAGTGTGGCTGCAGGTTTGTTTTTTCTCACATCCTTAAAAATGCTAACAAAAATATGTTTTTTGTGTCAAAGTTGCGATTTGAATAGGGATGCACCAATCTGACTTTTTATATCCAGATACCAATACTTGGGGTTGGGTATCGGCCGATACTGAGTACCGATCTCATACCAGTGCTTAATTAATAAGCTTTATGCCTCACTGTGTGGAAGAGATTGGGATCATGCTTTTAAATTGCTTTCCTAACTTTGTAAAACAAAATGTAACAAATATAGACATACATACAAATCTGCTGAATCGTTATTTATTAAAATAATTGTATCCGATACCAGATCAAACCATTGTCACCAATACCCGATCGAGCTATTTGAGTCGGTATCTGACCAATATCTGATATCAGTATTGATATCCAGATTTGAATGCAATTTTGAAATAACAAGAGCTGCAATTTTAATGATAACTTACGATACATGATTGAGAGTGTCTTGGCAAGTTTTCGGAGGTCACATCTTTTTGGTGTTTAAGAAAAGACCAATGAAGTCTTTTTCTAGAGTAACAATCTAAGTGATGGCCTCGTGTTATTTTCAGACAGGTAGCTAGCACGTAGCTTGGTAGTTGTTGAGTGTAAATTTCAGCTGTTGAACAGAGTTTTCAAAATCTTCCAGTTTAACTCTAAAGCACATCATATCATCACTTTAAGCTTTTAACCTTTAAAACTCAGAAACCTCCAGGACTCTGTACTGTGATGCTTATGTTAGCGCAACATCAGCTGCAAGTAAAGAGCAGGGCAGATTGAAGTGTATATACAAAATTATGATAATTATTCTATAACACTGTATATATACAGTGTGACTTGAATGTCATGATTAATTTTTAAATGCAAAAAGCAACTGCATTCTATTAAAAAAAGATTTGTGATAATACATATCTTGCAGTGTATTGTTTCATGTCATATAGACAGCAAATACAGGCTTATACTATTCTTAATTAAATTGCAGTTGCAATATTGGTCAGAACAATTGTAATAAGATATTTTTCTGAAATAGCTCAGCCCTATTAGCAGGTGACATGATGAAAACCCAAGTTTTTCTTTTGCTTATTTAACATCTTAATTGTCTAGAAAAGAAGACATTAAAAAAAACTAAGTTGGCTACATCTTATATATGTCTTCTCCTGTATTGCAAAAGATAAGTAGAGGTATTGTGCTGAAGTTGTATGTGTGCAAAAATGTAGAGAAAAGAGAGCTTACATGGGGTCTGTATGGCTCAAAGTTTAACCGTCCTGTGTGTTTATTATGTAACCGTTACGTAAGAACAGATCTCAGACTACAGAGGGACCCATCCAGAAGTGTTTGTTCATTTCTTCTGCCAAACGTACGGAAAAAAAACTGCTGAATGTGAACTACTAGACTGTGAAACATTGAAATATGTTTACAAGTCAAGATCTGTGGAGTTAGTGCGAGGAAGAATATTTACAGTTGAAGAACTTAGAAAACAATTTTATGAAGCAAGTATAAATTTGGGTCAGCATGATGCCCCAGTGTTAATTATGGCATCTGATCAAAGAGCTTGAATGAGTTTGGCTAAACGAATTACAATCTGCTTCTCTTACCAGCTGCCATACTGTAATTAATGGTTTGTCATCATTTTCCATTCATGTGAGGTGCTCAAACAGCAGCTTATCATCTTCCTTTTGCACATTGCACATAATCACTGGGGTTTGAATTGAACTCTGTTATTTGTGAGCCAAAATACAACGAAAAAAAAGAAGCTTGTAATGAGGCTGGTTCGTATGCAGTCACTTGTCAGAAGCAGGGATAAATAAAAGTATCAATTAGTGCATGTTTTAGGTGTCAAAGCTACTTCAGAATCGAATAATTACCTGAGCTTTGTATAAACCATGGGAAGCCTGTATCCTGGTGGGCAACCAGAGAAAAGGGGCTTGATGGAATCAAAGTCCACCTTAGGTGTTATCAGTTTTGTGCTGCTTTGCCTGATTGAAAGGTTGCTGTGGTTTTCATTTAATATTGCATTGTTCATAGCATTGGTACATGATGTAGCATGTTGATCTAATGGTAAATGGTGGCAGAAATATGTATTGCTCTCAAAAAAGGGAAATAAAAACAAGACGAGGTAAACCGAGTGAAGCTTTCCACTGCAAATATCTTTAATATCAAAGCATTTTATCAACTAAAACTGTCTTATCATGGAAGATAAAATATATATACGGGCATTAAGCAGGATTTGTTCCATCTTTAGTTTCTATGCAGAGATGAAAAAGAGGTCAAACAGTCCAGCTTAATTATCCTGGTTATGACACACCCCCTTCCATCTTGTAAAAACAAGCTGGATGATAAATTATTAAATAAACTTACTTTGAAATCTTTGGTAAGTCTGATTTTAGGGAATTTGAGGATAGTGCACACAGATTTGTGCAGCTGTTAATTTACTGATGATTGTTGCTACAATATTATTGCAATAATATTGCAATAATACATACGTTGTACTGTATGTACAGTGTATTCTTTATCCATTGGTTTTACATGACTGTTCTGCACTCAGTTCACACTACATCAAACTGGTCGATATCACAGGCAGTCAGGCTTTGCCTCACAGCAGCCTAAATTTGCTACACTGGGTTGTCAAACTCATGCCAGACTTGTGATGAGTTCTTACATGGTTCCTATTCAAGCCAGCTGCAACAAAGGAAGCAGTCACAGTAAACAGCAACCACTGAGACGAGGTGCTAATGTAAAAATGGCCTGTTTGGACACATACCTTGGTGAGGAGGTGTATGCATACAAGCATCTGACTCCATGGTGAGAGTTTACAAAAACTGTAAGATAACAATAAATTTCTGGAGGGAGAAGGCACAGACACTCGACAGTGATAAGCAAACTGCTAAAACAGCGAAAGAACATCAAGTACTAGTTCATCAAGATAAAGAAAAATGTCAAGAGTCTGAGTAGGGATCCTGCCAGGGTGAAGTGTCCTCTAGCCAATAAACTGGCTCTCCGCCTTTGTTGAAGTGACACTTCATGCCAAATCTATCCTTGAAAGGTGGGTGTTAAAAGTTTGTAGTTTACTCCTTCACAGAGAACAGCACCTGTGGTCAGCAGTTTATATAAGCATATAATTGCAAGAGTAAGAGTGTGTTGAACAAACCAATCAAACGGATGGACAGCGGAGAATCGAGTTTCTCTGCAGGAGTGGTTCAAGAATTTTCTGTGTACCTTTTGATAATTTTTTCAACATGGGAAAACATTCTCCTTTCCAGTAGCTGACATGAATTCAAGCAGGCCAGCTTCTGATCTCTATGAAGGACTGGACTTTTATAATAACTTTTAACAGCCACCTTTCAAGCCTACAAGGAGTGAATATTTGATACTGAAAGGGTAGATTTTAGGTGAGGAAAACAGAGAAATCAATAGCAGCTACACTAGAGACAAGGTGTGTTATAATTACTGTTTTACAAGGATATTATGATGAGAGCACAGCAAGTTATACGGTGCCCACAATAGTCGTTGCAGGCTGCACACAGGTGTATTGTGCATTAATGTTTAGGCACTCACAGCAGTTGTAAACAAATGGAAAACAATAACTTTGCAATTGTAGCCCATATATCTATTATTATCTGAAAATAATAGACAGATAGTCTGAATCATTCAGTTCTTTAAAGTCATGCTATGCAGGATTCTTCATTGATGTTTGTAAACACAGCATTCAACATTGGCTCCTCCTTCCCGGCTCAACGACACCAGAGCGAGCTGAGAGCAGAACAAGAGAGAGAGAGAGCTAGAGAGTGAATGAAGAGAGAACAAAGCAGTTGAATCAGATAAATAAAACATGATTTTCTAATTGTTTCACAGCAGTTACGTTCAAAAGCACAAATAAACACGCCCACACTTCTACACAGCCCTGCAGGAAGATGCCACATTACCGGATTTTGTGTGAATGCAGCCGAAGCTTCATCCTGTCCGCCGTGGCCTCTCTGCTCTGTGTGTGTGTGTAGCTCAGCCCCACCCGTGGTCAGACAGACAAAGAGCAGAGGAGCAGAGGAGAGAGACGGAGAAGCAGGGGAAACACTGAAGCACATAAAAGACAAACAGAGCAAAATAAACTGGTCGCTACGTTTTTACACAACCTCATACCCTGCGCACTGTTATTGGCTGGGGGCTACACACCCACTGCCCAAAGGTTGATGTTCAGAAACATCCCAAACGGAGCAAAATAATTAGAAAATACAGGCAGAGGGCAGGGTTTTGTAGACACATACACCGCCACACACTTCTAGTGGGTCATAAGTGATGATTTAGCAGGATTATTTTTGTATTAGTTCAGGGCTTTTCTGAGACTGTGGGCCTCCCCTCAGACAAAGCTTGGAAAAAGCCCCCCTCGTTTAGTTTCAATTCCTAGATGCCTGTGGGATCACGATTATGTTATTTGATCCCATGAACACTCAACAATTGAGCCAAGATAGCCTGATATTGTTTGAAATACTTTAGACTACACAAAATACATAAAAAAGGTCTGTTTGAAGGCATTTATTTGTTTCTAACTCTGGGAAAGTGGGAAAAAAATCCCCAAAACTACTGTATCTCTGAACTATCCTTTTAACCAAATCACACACATGTAGGCTATTCTATGTGATCTCCTTTTAATAACTAATGTAATAGTTTTTCACTTTCATCCACTGAGCCTCCACAGAAACTGTTTGGAGCCCCCGTGGGGAGGCCTCTGTATTAGTCTGTACATTGTCTTTAAAAAAATCCTGCATAGTATGCCTTTAAGATCATGTCCTTCCTGCTTTGTTGACAAAGATATAGAAAAGGAGTGAAACTTCACTTGAGGCTCCTTCAGTAAATCTTACCTAAGAGCCAGCAACATTACTGCTTAGTGGGCTAACTAACCAATAGGTCCATATGGACGTTCCATAGGACCTGAGCTTTTCTCTTGTGTTCTTTTTATTACTGTCCTTTCTCCATTGTTTGCCAGTGCTTTGTCACAATACCTCTAGGGTTGTACCTCCTCTAAAGGAGACCAGCCTGGACTAGACCATTGTCCTCTAACTGCTTTCCCGACAGACACTTTCTTGGCACAGAGGGTAAAGCGCTTTGTGGTTAGTGCCAAACTGATTTCCTCGGTGGCTTTACTACTGGTGCTGGCAGTCTGCATGGCATGGTGACAACAGCTAAAGAGCCAAACTTGATTGCCTCTTTTCCTACTCATTATTACAGTATTTGTCACGGAATATGATGAGATTTCTTAAGTCCAAACAGTACTGGATTGATGAGTAAAACAAATGCTTTCTGACAATGGTGACCCAATCCTCATCATGGTGTACAATTTACTGAATTGTATGTACTTGCACTTTGTCTGTGTTCAATTAGCTTTCAAAAGTAAATTGCGTTATCCTCGGGAATGACACTTGTATCAGACTACGGTCCTAGAACGCAGCCTTTTCACGGCCAGATATTAGTTTGATTATCTGTGATTGGACTGAAGGACAATCATTTGGTAACCAGATGTTTGGTTTTCCTCTGATGATCGCATCTAAAATATATGTCCAAATACAACCGAGAGTTGCTCTTGTTGCCTTCTGTTTGCTATTTTGCTTGTGTTTTTGTAAGTCGCAGGTAATATTCAAGCTGAAATTCAAGACCCTGCTGTTTCTTACAATAGAGAGAATGCGGCCAAATGCACGAAATTCTGTGTTTGTTAAAACTAAAACTTTTTAAAAAAATATTAAATCACATGTACAAGCCTTATAGCCATAAATGGAGGTAAACATGCACTTAAGCAAGTGCTTGAATATAAATATCTATATTACAAGGTCTGCTACATCAAACCCTTGACTTGTCAATGAAAAGAATGAAAAAAGAAATGCACTTTCACCCAATGTCTATATCCATTGAGAGAGTTCACAATAACAACAGAATGGCCATACTGTATGCATGACTATTACGCATGGCTCTGGCGATTGCAGCCTTGAGTCAACCCGAGTCTTAAATCAGCTATAAATGGTTGAGTCACACTTGCCAGGTGCTGTGATTTCTATCTTTTATGACTAGCTTTATGGTATCTATAACTAAAATGTAATCCTTCCACTGGTCTTGCATGAAAGATGAAAATCAATATTGTGCAAACATTTTCAGGATGTCTGTTTATTTACATTAAACCTCAGAACTTGTTTATTGGGATCCTTTTCTACTTTGCCTTCTAAAGAGAGAGATATTATTAGTTAGCAAGAAAGATAGCAGCCATTTCTAAAAAGGTATTTGGACAGCAAACACAATGGCATCATTATAAACATTTGCTGCATTCAGTCGTTTTTCATTTCTACAGGTCTAACTGTAGTGTCTCTTGTCACTGTAGGTGCTACCTATTGGATGGGATCTCTAAAGGAGCCTGGCTGAACCGCTCAAGCATCATATTCGCAGGGAATGACAAGTGGTCTGTGGACCCACGTGTGTCCATTGTGTCCAGCGTTGGAGACAAACATGAGTACAGCCTTCAGATACAGAAGGTGGATGTAACTGATGACGGCCAGTACACGTGCTCCATTCAGAGCGAGCGCAATCCACGGCCAAAGCTCCTCAACCTTATTGTAAAAGGTGTGTATAGATTGTCTTTTAATGTTCTGTACAGGCACGTGTCCGTGTGTGTGTGTGTGTCCCCTTTTCTTTTGCATATGTGTTTGAACTGATATTAAGTAATACATGTAGTGAGTTACCCATTTTCCATAACTAGTTACTGATGGATTTCAGTTATCTGCGGTTGTATGTAGCATGCTCTTGGATATGACTGGTGGGTACAATATTTCAAGAGATAATTGCATATTTTTACATACTTTATGTCTTCCTCTGCCTTTTTATCTTGTTTGTTACTTATTACACGGATCATTTAACCGACAGAATTTCCGTAGCGTATCTGACAATATTTTTTGTTGTCCATGTCGGTAATGGTCACAGGTGTATCTGGCACCATCTGTGCTGTAAAAACGTCTGTCAATCACTTGTAGTCTGAATAAGAACAAGTGCTTGAGCCATTTTGCTTTGTGTTAAATAATAAAATTAAATCTTTTCAACAGAGACATTTCTTCTGTGGAGGCAAACTGACATTGTAGGGTACATTTTGTGCCTGTAGGCTATGTAACACAAAGTCGAAGCTTGTTGGTTAAATGACTTGAGGCAGACTATGTTGCTTTAATCAAGTCTCCTGGGTTTTGTAATCACAGGTAACAAAATAAGATGTGATTCTTAGGAATCTTAGCTGAACTCTGTCTAGTTATTGGCATTCTGTATTGATGAACAGGTACTAAAACTTTGAATTTCAGCCTTTAATATAATAAAACTGCAATTGTGGTGCTCTTAGGCTGACAAAATTGGGCTTCATCTTGGGCATCTCCATATCTAACAAGGTCAATAGGTGTATTTGTGTTTTATGGGACATTAAGTAGGCTGTGGGCACAGGGAGCTAATTGATGAGAGTATCCTAATTGTTACTTGCTGGAGTGGTGGCTGAGTTTGTATGCCACAAACTGTTGCTTAGCTGCTAAACAGGAACTCAGCCCACTTGAAAGTCCAAATGCATGTTCTATTTTTTTAATAGACTGATACAAAGATTTACAATATTTATGGTCCACTTGCCTCTGCATATGTTAAGGTAGGAATATTAATAAGGATGTTTAGTCAAGCTGTCAAAGGAGTTTGTTACGTACTGTTTTAAATTTCAGTTTTTATTTCACAAGATATTGTGATGGTCTATATTCCCTGTCTAGTGTTCTCACCCTTGGTGTAGCCCTAAGCAGATATCTGCTGTATTGTAATTGCATACCAAATGATTTTTATTCTGTTTTCAAACCAAGACAAGGTTAGGATTAATTGCAAAAGAACACAATGTAGAAAAATGCATCCCTCCACACATGCAGTATAATATTAATAGAAGAGGTAAGGGTCAGATACACTCCATGTAGAAGCGTGAGATGTGAAATGTGAAATGTGCAAGTGGAAACAGCCCTCCAGCTGGCATTGCTGTTATGACATATGGAGTGAGCTTAGGAAAATTATTTTAGGGGTGTGATCATACCTGCAGTTTGTTTTGTTTGGCCTGCACCATGTGTGAGCGTATGTATTTGGTATTTATCCACACCATGGTACAAAAACAAAAGTCACAGAGTTTGTAAAAAAAAAAAAAAAAAGTCACATCAATTTCCAGCCTGGACAGAGTTTTGGTAAACTGCCATCCTGTGAGGTTTCAGATCTCATTGGAGATAAACAGTGTTGGTGTAATTATCAGATTAATTATTTGTCAATGAATTGATTAATAAGTGATTATTAAGAATAGGATTTAATTCACATTAAATCCACCATTAAATCCTGAAAGACAGGACACTGATAACCAACTCACTGATTCAGTCTCATAAATAATTCCTCCTAAATTTTGCTATCTAAATAAAATAAAGATTATCAAAATAAGAGGGGGAAATTTAGTTAAATGATTAATACCCTAGTTCTGTCATAACATTGTTATAGCTGAGTACGTGTGTGTGTGTGTGTGTGTGGCGTGTAAAACAAAGGGGGGAGCTACAAAGCAATATGGCGGACTCAAACCACGTGTGGTGGGTGAGATCACATGTGTGGGCCACGAAGGAGTTGGCGACACAGGCGGGAGGATTTGAAAACGCCGGTCTGAGTTGAGCGTGAACCATGGAAACTCACTCTGTTTGTGCGCGTACGTTAGTGAGAGAGAGAGAGAGAGAGAGAGAGAGAAATGCATGCAGAGTCTAACTGAGTGAAACCACAACCAAAGTGAAGTTGAATCAACAGTCAGATCAACCGAAACAACACAGCTTAACAAGCGGAGCTCTCACAAAGCATTTAACATTACGTATAAGCATTTAGCATCAAACATCAGCGTTTAGCATCGAAATAACACACAGTCTAAGTCTGCCCAGATGTCAGCTTTACTTGGTGATCGTCTTAGTAAACAATCCGATATGTGTTCATCCGTCTTTTCCTCTGGATCACATTGAGCGGGTCCAGCGGCGTGACGGAGCATGTGATCCCATTGTCCTTGTTCATCAGCTGGGTCTGGGTCATGTCTCTGTCCGATCCCGTGTGTTGCAGTGGAGTGGAAAGCAGAGATGATGTTGACGTCGGAAGACAATTCGTTCGCCTGCTTGATTGCTCTTCAAAAACATTGCGTGGCTTGCAGTAGTTAACCGGTTATGAACTTGTAATCACTCAAGTACTGCTGAGTTAATGTTAAACTATACCGTGGCCAAGTGGTTAGGATAAGAACGAAGTGGTCCATTGTCCTTTGTTGTTGTCTGATAAGAAGAGTATCTCTTTCAGCTTTGCAGAAGTGCAGTGCGGAGAGGGTGACTCTTGACGGCAATGGGGCATCACACAGAGAGACCAGATTTGAAATTGTCTGCTGGTTTTGTTGGTTAGATGATGTCAGTGGTCGCAGGTCATACTTGACCAATGATAGCTGAAAGCTGGGTCCATGGGCGGAGTTAACATCCAGGTCTGAGTCTCATTAGGACTTCCTTTGTTCCTTAGAATGAGAAACATGCAGTCTGGCCTGTGAGGCCGTACAACAGAATAGTCAAAACAAATCATCATTTACCTTCTCAGGTATTCGTACCTGTTAAGACAACATCAACGAATGGGGCACCATCAGCAACAACCCAGAAAGCAGTGTGCCATGAGCTCATTTTGTTGTTCCAGATTTTCTAAGCCGCTGGCTATTATATGTCAACATCCATCTCCTTGCACTGTACTTATAAAACTGAGTGGGTGTGAGGTGGCAGTGTGGTTGGTTTAAACAACAAGTGCCTTTTGAATTATCATGGTTGTTCATATGGTTTGTCTATCATACCGACAGGCACAAGGCTGTTGATCAGAGTACAACTCACCCTCACCCGCCTTAGAAATGGCCTGCTGGTTAACAAGCCTGTCCTGTTATCAGAGGGTCACTCTGTTCAAATGCTCTAATTTGGAAGTACCTTTGATTAAGACACTGAACATCTACTGGCTTACTTATTGTTTGTTGATGTAGATACACATAAGCTTAACACCTCAAATATAAATGCAGTGTTCTATCAGCACTTGTCAGCTTGCCTGAGCACCATGGTGGCTTTGCAGTTATAGCGATTGTCCCATAGCTGAAAGGTCACAGGGGCAATCTCTGCCACTGCCAATGTGTCCATCAGCAGCCTTGACGCTTGTTAAAGTGCCCCGCAAGCAAGCAGCACTTCCTTTCTTCCCTACTTTTTCTCCCCCTTGATCCTTGTTTCCTCCTAGCGAATGGTTAAGTCCCTCTTTCAAAACCCACCCTTCCAACTTGAACCAATCCATCAAATCAGGATCAAGCCAAATAGTGACCTTATTTAGATGTGACAGGTCCCCAATAAAAACGTAAAGTATTACATTTGCTGCAGTGAGCTCATTTTGATGTGTTACTGCTGTCACTCGTCACATCTGGCATGTGCTTCACATAAATGCATTTTAATGTGAAGGCAGAAGAGTCCTTTACTGTGAAGTGGGATGTGTCAACAATGCAACTGTGGTTAGGTAATGTTAAAAATCGTCTCCATATGTTTTCTCTAAAAGTACATTTTGTACATTATAGGATTGCAACAAATTCTTATTATAATTATTGATTAGTCATCCAAATATTTTCAAAATTAATTGTTTGGACCATAGCATATAAGCAAATTTTGAAAATGTTCATCACAGTTTCCCAGAATCCAAGGTGACGTCTCCAAATGTCTTTTTTTGTCCGACAGTATGAGGTTTAACAACATATCATAAGAATATCATGAGAATTTCAGCTATATTTCCTTGAAAAAATATCAAACTAGTTGCCAATAATTTTTAGGCAATCAACTAATCTATTAATCAGCTAATCAATGTGGCTTTAAAACTTTGGATTTTGTTACGTGTTCATCAAAGTTCAATAAAAGGTGAATGTCTTAGAAAAGGAAGACTGACATCTCATTAACAATGAACTTTTAGCAGTTGGAGGTTGAATTATTTCCAGATATTAAATTTGAACGGGAAACACTGATATTGTATTGGCACTCAGTATCGGCAGATTCCCTGAGACGAGAGAAAAGTATATCTTTGTATCCCCCTGAAGCTGGAGACAATCCAGGTCGAGTGTTTATCACGAAAACCCCAAAAATGGTTAAAGTTAGATCAAACCGCAAGTGCAGGGGTTAAGAAAAAAACCTTCTAAAATGGATAACTGAACAGTATTGACTATATAAAGCCCACCCATTTCTACTCAGTTTACAGTAACCCACATTATATATACCAGCTGCTAAAAATTCCTCATTGTACATCCAGCAAAATACGGGTTGCACAGTCTTGTGAGTGACTGAACTGTAGAGTGGCTGACAGCCAGCAGAGGTATTTTGGGTTAAACTTGAAATCACTTTGCTTCTCCTTCAGCAACATTTTACAGGTGCACCGTGACTCTAAATATACATGTGATAAACTGTAGTCATCTACTTGGCAGGAAGTAATAGTCACTACAGGACCATCATGTTTTTGTAGATGTTGGCTTTCTGAAGAACATTCTGTAATGGGAATCTTACCAGGGGTGTTTCGGGTCATGGCAGCTCCTCACCACTGGCCATATGGCCACAATCAAGCCGGAGCTAATGTGCCAGCTGTCAGCTGTATAATACGTTTTGCGATACCCTGAATTCCTGATGGATGTGACCTAGTGGCTCAGATTGGGCTACAGTTTGACCTATGCATACAAATTGCTGTTCTATAGTTAACAAATGTTCCGTTTTTATTACACAGAAACAATCATTTGGTTAAATAAAGCTTAGAAATAAAATTCTGTTTGTTCTGTTTAGTATTAGCTTCATAACACATTTACAACCAAGAGACTGACAGCGGTTGCACGGTGATGCAAAAACACAAACATACAACAGAAAAACATGTTGTCATTATATGTGTAGTTAAAATAATAAGACAAAAGTTGAACAAAGAGACCCATAAATAAGCTTTATACTCGTTACTTTTCATCTTTTCAGTTATTAGTGAAGCTTGATGGTGTTGTGATTTTGTTATCTAAATCTGCAACTGTTGAGTCATCAGGCAAATGGGTTACCAGCTGTTGAGAAGGAGCTGTGTATCTTGAGTGTGAGCTGCAAGGAGGAAACACAGATGACTCACTCCAGCTGATACATGTTTACGGTCAAGTCTCTTGACAGGGTACCCGAGGTAGTTAAAAATTTGGTTCAATATATTGCCAGCCACTCTGTCATTTCTTTATTTATGTGCGGCCACAGCATACATGCACTGTTATGGCACCTCCATAACTTCACTCCGTATTGTACTTTTGTTTATCTCCTTTGTCAAAACTCTGTGTGTTGTGAATCATTACCTGTCACGGTGCGATACTTGTGTACACATGCTTAAGCCCACTCATGGAGAACAGAGGGATTTCTTTACAGATGAGATGTAGCAGGGGAGCTGCTCTGTCATGTTGCTGAGGCTTCTGGGAGCATGCTGTTTTTTTTTTCATCTGCTGAAAGGAAAGGGAAGACTTGCTGAGGAAAAAAAAAAACGAGACACTTTAATCTGGGCTTTTCAGTCCAAGCATACAACATTTATTAATGCTGCTACACGAATGTTACAGTTGAAGTAAAAGGATTTCATGGCGTTGGACTTTTTGGCACTTTTGCTTTGCTAGATAGTACACCGTGAGGAGTAACACAAAAAATAAGAGCAATAAGGGATTACTGTATATGTATGGAAATATGCAATGGTCTCAACCCATTTCAAGCGCATGGCAGGGTTCATATAAGGTTTTAAAATAGAAAAGTGTTAGTCATTGAACTTAAAGTATCTCGAAGATCTCCGTTTCATTCTCTTTGGCGGCACCACATGGCGTTAAGCAGTAATTGCAGGTGTGTTTTTGACCCTCCCTCAAAATCAGTCCCACTGAGTGATGGGAAAATGCATCACTAACTGCACCGCTTGTGATTTGAATGCATGTCGGGAAAGTTGCCACCGACACCTGTTCTGTAATAATCATACTTATACTTCAAATGCAAGAGCTTTCATCAGCAGGCCATAGGCTCAATCACCATTGTGTTACCTCATTTGGCGATTAATAGACTTAACAGACATTTTAAATGAAAATCTTCAAGATTATAACTTTAAGGAACAAGGTACATGTCTTAATAATTGTGCTACTCCATAGAAGTTGTGTGGTGTTAACTTTATTTTGTCAGCAAACCTGTAAACTATTAATGGGAATGAGAAATAGCGACACATTTTCCAATTGGAGCCACAAATTAATATTTTTCTCTTTCTAATCACATTTCACAAGGTTTCCCCTCACCTGAACATTACATCAGTGTTACAGCAACAGGAATCTGTAGTAAGCGTCACACTTCTTAACACATGAATCACATGCTACGCATTAAAGGTGGGGGGGGGGGGGGTTAACTATGGCTGTGACGGCTCCCTCATCTCTTAGAATCATTTAATCTCTGCAAGACATTTATCCCCCCTCACAGACCTTGTGTCACCTCAACAAATTAGATGTTTGCATCTGTGCCTCTCCTCCCTAAGCTTCATTGCTATTAAAGAGTGCCCATGATAAAGTGAGAATTCAAAACACACTACTGCACTGGCATCGCAGCTCAGAGTCGCATGAAGTAAAGGGCACAATATAGTATATTTTGCTCTTTGTCGTCACTGCAACTGAGAGAAATCTGAGGCACCATATACTGATTGTGAAAAATAAATCATGCATGCTGGTGGGAGTACTATCAGTATGATACACCAGCAAATACAGAGAAACCTATGAAAAGTGTAATGTTCTGCACAGTGACGTATGGATGGAGTTAAACTACAGTAATGCCATATTTCTGCAACAGTGCACTACTACATCAAACATTTGGAGCAGCCAAAATGTTTATCATATCGCTTTACTTCAGATCTACCAGTGCCCTAAAAGGTCTCTCACATAATCTTAGCCAAAAGCAATAATTATCAGAGCCATCAGGGTCTGTTGAATTACTAGTAGGGGACTTTTTTTTTTTTTTTCCTCCAGATACATCTGGCACAGGTAAATGCTGGGCAGTTAAACCCTTCCTTTAACTACTTGACTTAACAAGATTACAGTGAATGGGTTCTGCCTTGTGGCTGTGCACTGATTGTCGTGTGAAACTGAGATATCCCTGACAACTCCATGAACTCTGAACCATTAGCTGCTCCTGGTCCACACCAGCCAGGTTATTTAAATTTTTTTCTTTTGTTTTACTTCTATTACTGTAACACTGGTCTTCACCCTGCATATCCACCATGCATATGCTGACCTATTTACAGTCTACCCTGACCATTATCTCATATAGGATACAGAGCAATGAGAGATTGGTATCAGGCCCAACCCACCCCTCTTCACATCACATGACTACCCTCCTCCTCAGCCACCATTCTTTTCCCCCCTCTCTGTTAATTAAGATTGTGGATGTGATAATGTATTAAATATGCACAGCACCTCTCATCTAAGAATATCTTGTCAAAGCGAGGATGGGGGAAAGAGGCATACTTCCTTTCACCATTGGCTGCTCACATGGGCATTGGTAATGTGTTTCAAACTATCATCACCCAAATTGATTGACCTAAAACCCCCAAATTCCAGGCCAAGCGAGGCTAAACAATCTTGCTGACATATTGTATTCTGAATCAGTTTATATATATATATATGTATATCTATATATATATTCTACCAAACTAGTACAGGATCATGAACTATTATAATAAATGGCAAAGCTATGATTCATTATTTTCTTTACAGGATTTATGTAAGATTTTACATGATGCCACAGTGTGATGCAGTACTTCATAGGGTTAACGTTTTCAAAAATGTGAGACATAATCCTGTATGTGATGAAAATGCTTTGGACATTAATATGGATCAGTGCGGATCCACAGTGAAAACTCATCGCCCACGCCCATGGAGTGAGTCAGTCTGGGAAGAGTGTTCCTCAGCTAGAAGTGAAATGGAGGGTTAAAGCTCAGGTCGTCGCTCTTTTCTTTGATGTCAGGACAGAGATAGAGTATAATTACAGAGTGTGGCATAAAAAGGCTCAGGAAATCACAGTTCATTCTTAATATGCTATGATTCTGTCACTCTCATTAATTACTGGGTGCATTTAAAATAGATTTCATTTTCTCATGACCTGAGTCCAAAAATACAGTCCTGTCAACTACACTTTAATGCAACTCTCTGAATTAATCCAGGGAACGAACACCTCCACAATGACATTTCTCCGTCATTCACTGGTGAGAATTCCTCTTGAGGATTAGCAACATCAATACTATAAAGTTTAAGCATAGTTGAAGCCTGGCTCTGTATTCAATTAAAAGTAGATTACACTGTGCAAACATATTGCTTAAACAATTTCCCATTTAAACTTGATGTCAAGTGGCTTAAACAGTTGAATGTTAAGGTTTCCATATTTCTTTGAAACCAAAACATAGTGGGACATTTTGTCAATATTCACTGTGACTCACCCAAAGATGAAATTGAGAGCTACTCCTGGACTGGCAATTTACTATAATAGCCTAATATAAATAAATGAACAACTGAAGAAGTCATTCTTCTTACTGGGCAGCCATTTCAGTAAATTAAGGCCCCACCCACAAGTGTGCAAGCTTTACCTCTCAACACACTTTTCAGTAGTTATTGTGGTCCACTCTGTGAGTCTTGTGCTTGTTCTGCTTAACAATTGTAAAATCGACCCAAGATGTCATCCTTGCGGTTTAACTGATTTCCTTAATGTCTTGTTCTCTACTCTGTGTACATGAATGCATCTCTTACAGAGGGAGATGCAAAGCAGTGTTGACAAGATAACAAATATTCCATTGCACTTTGATACTACTTTGAAATGAAAATTTGATTTTTATCAGTATTTTATACCTAATGGATCGTGAAAGGTGAAATCCCTTAACATTGAAATAGGTACAACCCAGAATCAATTCAAGGCTAAAGAGGAATTGGCAGTGATACTACAATCTAAGTATTAGGCATGCTAGCGGCATGGCTCTAGGGAGGGCGATGTTGGTCTGCCTGGCTGGTGAGTCGGTCAGTTCACCACTTTGCTCGAGATTGAAATATCTGAACTACAGTTAAATGGATCGGCATGAACTTTTGCACTGACAGAGGTTGGTGACCCTCTGACCTTTTGTCTAGCGCCACTCACAGCTTGACATTTTTGGCTTTCAGTGAAATATCTCAACTATTGTTTGTACAGATATCCAGGTGTCCAGAGGATGAATCCTAATGATTGTGGTGATGCACTGACTTTTCCTCTAGTGCCACCTGCGGGTCAAAGTTTTCACTTCAAAATTATCTTAACATCTACATGGATTAATGCATTCATGGTTCCCAGATGATAATCCTAATGACTTTGGTGATCCCCTGACTATATATTTTCTAGCCCCGGCCTCTCGAATGTGAGTATATGCTTTTTTTCCTTTTGCTTTTCTCTGTTTTACATAAATTTGGGTTTTGACCTTTTGGTGATGTACATTTTTCATTGTTCTAACATTTTATAGACAACAATTATTTGACTAATCAAGAAAGCAATTGGCAGATTAATTCATAGTGAAAATAACTGTTAGTTGAGGCCCTAATTTTGTTCAGCTTTAGTTTTCAATGCAGGGTTAATATCATATGGATATTGATGTCAAGGATATAGAGCTCTTGGTCAAAATAAAATTAGATTGTTCTGTAGCAAACATAGATTTTGGTAATAATAGAAATCTGAAAACACCGATGAAAAAAACAGATCCTCATGACTGTATGTGTGATATGATGTTTGAGGATAGTGAGTCAGTGCTACCGTCACCAGCTGGAATAACTGCGTATCGAGAGTCTCAGTGGACAAATAATGCAGTAAAACAATGCAGCTTGGCATTGATATTGCAGAGACAGTGTAAAGAGAATATGAGTGTGTCTAAAGGAACAGATTTGCCATTATGGCCCCTGACATTTAGTTAACCACTAATCATTGTCATTTATGTGTCATTTGGTGTGTGTGTGTGTGTGTGTGTGTGTGTGTGTGATCTTTAACAGTGATAATCATTGCTATTCACCTTTAAGCACAACCAAATCAAGTTATCGTGTCTCTGCTTTCATTGTAAAAATCGTTGAAGAGTCATGGATTAATGTCATGTTTCAAATAGTGGCTTTATTTACCTCAGGTGAAAAGGGCACTAGGGATTTAATACAGACTATTATTATAATTCCAGTTTCTCATTTTTTTTTTATCATTTTATTTTACATAATTTTAGTAAGAAGCCTTGCTGTTAACTGATCTGTCCCCATCTCTAGTGTTTATTTGTTGTTGCTGCTGTTTGCCTTTCATGCAAACTCAATATTTACTTTATGTTTACCTGTTGTCATGGTGAGTTCAGCATAATGCACATTTCCACTGCATTATTTCCATCAGTACAACATCGTCATACATTATTAGCCTGATAATGAGACTGAATTGTGTTACCCAGTTTGACATCATGTTTATGTCAGCCATTTTCTGATTGGTGGTGTGTTTGTCTTAGTGTTTCCATAAATATGCCAATTTACTGAGTTAAGAGTTAATATTTCTGTAAGTTGACATATAACTGCATCAATGTCATCCACCCTTGTCACCATTTTTGTCACATTTGATCAACAACTATTAAATGGACTGCCATGAAATTCTGTACATCCATGGTGCCCCGAGGATGAATCCTAATGACTTTGGTGACCCTTTCCCACTAGCACCACCAGCAGGGCAAGTTTCACTTAACCTGAAATATCTCAACATGTAAATATCTTAATCACTTAGAAAGCTCTGATATACAAAGCCTGAATACATCTCAAACTTGGACCTAAAAAGTGGAACATTTTGCAACATAACCTTCAAATAATCTTCAGAAAGGACTCTAAAGAAGAGGTTACAGCATTAATCAGCAAGAACAGAAAAGGAAATATCATCTTTGGATGTATTTTTTAAATATCAAAACAACTAGCTAGCTGTCAAATGCTAACTGCTAACTGCTACCTGCCATTCTTACCAACACTACTAAGGAGAAACTGCACTAAGGAAGCGAACAAAGGAGTTTTTTTGTGGAGACAAGAGGAGAAATGTAGGGGTCCTTGTCTGTATTATTCTCTCTCTCTCTCCATGAACTGGTGTGATGGCGGCGTGACCAATGTTTGTGGCGGCCTCTCCTAGTTCTGACTATACAGTTTCTTTGTCCATGTCAACGTTTGTCATTGTGTTGAGTGCAAGGAAAATATGTTTATGATCGTCAGTTTCTTTTGGACCTTTGTAAGACTTTTACTACAAGAAATACTGGCTGGGAGCTAAATCAGCTGAGCGAGCTCGGTCTGCTAAGCCCAGTGGGCCCAAAGGAAACCACGGCCTTGTGTGGAGCTGCGCTGGAGAGGAAATATTGAAAGCAGTGCGATAGGACGCAGAAGCTGTTCTCTGGACAGCAAAATAGATTATATAACCCCCCCCCCTCCATCAGTGCTGGTCACTCATTGACATGCACCAGCTGTCAACATTGAACTGAAACATGCACTTTCTCTCTAAATGCACTGTAATGCACTCTGCTGCTAACTGTTTGTTCTTTTTTGTTTGTTTTGGCATGTTTTTTGGGGAATTTCTTCCTTTTTAGGGGAATTTCTTCCTTTTTAGGAGAATATCTTTCTATTGCTGTTGCACTGCTGTGAGCTGGGATTAACAGCATTTCATGTTCTTTTTCAATGTTTTTTGTATGCAAGTACACAAGAAAATGAATCTTGAATCTTGACACTAGATCTGTGTGAATTAGGTTGAATGGAGAGGTCTGACGCCAGGCTAATGCCACACTCACCACACTAGCTGTGTCTCTCTTTTTAACAGAAACACTTCTCAATCATTAATTTATTCAAATCAGTGACATGCACATATTTTTCCAACAATGTCATCGTTTTTAGCTGAATTCATACCTGTTTGAAGTTGTTTTACCACACTGTCCAAATTGGACATCATCCAACATTCTCTTCGCAGTCTTTGTGCCCTCCTCTACTCTGAAATGTGTATCTGTTTTTGTCTTTAATTACAACATCTGCTACAACATAATGCTCAGGTCAGAGATGTTTGTAAGTGATGAATAACTGTAGCTCCTCTCTGTTTGTAAATGAAGGTGTGTTATGTAGAGAAATTGAAATAAACTACAAAATTTTTGTTGAATTCTGGACATGCAGTCCACTCCGGAAATGCCGTGGAGGATAACACTGTCAAATTGAGTGTGAGAACAATCTAAATTCAGAATTTTCATCAGCCAGTGGTGTTAGCCCATGGCTTTTGTGGTGTTGGTTCTCAGAGGTGTAAATCACAACAGAGACATGAGTTCTCTCACTTCTGTGTGGATCCAAGCACGGTCCTCAAGGCGGTGTTTATCATACAGTACAACGTTCATCAACAGTACGATAGCTGTGAAACAGATTTGTTGGGGGTGAAGCATTGGCAGACATCTCCGAGATACACTGGCCTTAATTGGGCAGATAAATATCACAGGCTGCACTTCCCGGCCCTACAGCACAATTGCATACATCACCCTGAATCCAGACTGACCACCAGCAGTAGGGTGCCGCCCGGCTGTCTCATCCCAGAAATCCATCTGATGCCCAAAGTGCAATTAAAGAGCAGTGAGAGATTTCCTCCCTTAGCCTGCTTCCTTGACTTTTAGTTGTGTTAGGTTCCAATTGCAGACACCCTCCTGCTTTGCTAGAACATCCAGTGGTCATCTTTATTTATAGACCTAGACTGACATGGCTAAGGAAATATTATCAAAGATACAAAAACCAGGCGAATCAGAGAAGGAACACTTTCTTATTTTAAATGATCAGTCACTGATATTCTGTATGAATATCATCATTTAAACAATCAAAGCTCTAGAGTAATGCTGTAAACAAATAGCAAGAACAGACATCCATATTCTGCAAAGTACAAGCTCAGAGTTTTTAATAATGAGCAATTTATTGAATATTCATGACTTTGGCATTTCCAAAGACCTCAGTGGGTATGAATTGCCCTGTATTACCTACATGTTTCGTCCAAATCTTCTCCTACCACCCTGCGAGGAGGATTGTGAAGAAAAGTGGTCGATACTGGGCACCATCAGAGAATGAATGTGGCAGCTGACGCACACAAATAACAATACACATGCCGCACGCACATGCCGCACGCACGTACCACACAGACGCACTTACACACTGACACACACTCTGAGAATAATCAGTAATACTTTTCAGCACTTCAGCCTTGAATTGTTTGGCAGCCAGTGCTATTTATCATGGACTTATATGACTCACCAATGAGAAATAAATCAGGACAGAGAGAGGAGAGAGGAAGAGTTTGACAAACAATGAATGGATGTGGTACTCATTCTGAAAAACTTCTTTATGTCTGGACAGTTCACTCTTACTGGAAATTCAAGACTCATTTCTACCCAATGACCCAATCAGAGATACGTGTTAATATTTTAAGGTAATAGCTTAAGAGCAATGAGATTTGCTCTGATGATGATGATGGGCTCTCTAGAAGGCCAAACTAGGATGTTTTGAAAGACGGTCATAACTATCAAGGGCACTCTGAAAAGTATGAAAGTCGACTGTTTCTGTGCTCTAAAAGGCCTTTCACATCTCTAAGAATTCATTTCCCAGCAGCAACTAGGCAGTTTCAATAAAACAAAATCTCTGAAAATGTAGACTCAAGGCAGTGTTTTGTATGAATTATCGCTTTATACGTCTAACATCTGCGATTGATAAAGCTATAGATTAGAGATGGGAAGATTTGCATCAGTGCACCAGCACAAACGTTCACAGTGCAAGTGCCTCAATTAAAAAAGTGTGCACTAGATACCATTTGAGATGAATTCGCATGGTTTCTAATAAAAATGTGCATCAGCAAAAAATGATTTATTTGTATATAATTATTAGGAGAGGCTGTATGCCTTTATTATGTCAAAATGTGACCAATCATTTGTGACCAGTAATTTAATATTTAGATTGATTCCTCCTCTCTAAACTGTTTCTCAAGTGCGCTAGCATGCTAAAGCTAAGTGCGCTGCCAAAACGTTCTTGGTGGAACTCCTGCCCCAGAATTATTGTTCTGTACGTGGGAGTAAGTGGATTATTAAACTGTTTTGACAGTAATTGTTTTGGTCATGGAGCATATGCACATAAACTGGAGACAGAGAACACTACACTACAAAGGACTTGTGAAAAGGCCTGTTTGTGAAAGATCCAAGTGTTTTTTTAGTGGTCAAAAAGAAACAGCATAAATGAGATGATTACTCAGTACTGGAGAAACAAATGTGAAGTAAGGTGGCACTTTTTTAGTTAATTTATGATTTGCTGAATGCTTAAGACAAAATCAAACTCTCTGTACCATTGAATTGCACAGCTTCATTCTTTTGCATTACGTCAAATCACATTGTATCAAGTTGAATCACATTGTGTTGAATCGAATCGTGTCAAATCGCACTGCATCGCAATAGGGGTGACTTGTATCGTATCGCATTGGTAGTTGCTTCATATGTATCTTTAATGTATTGGATCGTTGGCAATGCATTGAGATGCGTATTGCATCGGCCTCAGTGATGGAGATGCACATCCCTACTATAGATGAGAAAGGTCTAACATTGTGTCCAACAGTGTGTACTGTCTTATTCTGACAGCAGAGGACTATAAAGTAAAGGCAACTCACTTAAAAAATTACAAACTTACAAATTTATCGGTTTTTGGATCTTGAATTGTGACCTTGACTTTAAAGAGGACATATATATCATGCTTTTTGTAGTTTTCTGTGAATTTTATACTGTCATGATGTCGGATGTCTCATGCTAAACCTGGTAATAGATCCAAAATTTGAGGTGAGCGTATGTAATGATGCTCCCTGAAAGTCAAAAGCCCAGCCTTCAACCTACTACTGCATAAATGTTTCATTACTTCCCCTTTAATAGATAATGATAACACTAGAACCTAACTACAGTCGCAGTGTTTTCTCTGTCTTGACTCAGTACATATTTGGAGTATGACAAATTGTTGAGCGAACAGCCAGCAAAGAGCAGAGACAAACACTCACTGAGTCGAGCTCCTGTCCCATGACTCTGTATCTGCTAGCTGCCAACTGCTCTCTCCCCATTAATCACGACCCGGGTTCTAAAGTTTGAACTTTGACCTTTAATGCTGCATCAAGGCTCAGTGACAGATGGAGACAGAGCTTTGTGTCCTCACATCAGATCATCCATTTCACACACACACACACACACACACACACACACACAGAAACACTCTCCTCACACATGGAGAGCTGAGATACACAGAGGATCACCCATAACAACGGTCGTTTGGTCACAGGCTGATATTTCCTTGTTGGAAAGCAGTGTGCCCTCAGTGTTTCATTTTGACAATAAATGATTTGAAATAAGCCTTGCACGCGGCCGCGCCTATCAAAGACACTTTGTTGCCAAGCCACTAATTGAAAAACCAGTGATCTTCCTTGAGAGCGAAAGGAGAGTGGCCCATGCAGAGGAATTTTGTTTAACATAAGCAAGATGCCGAGGCTGAAAGACACTGATTAGCATGAATAAATTAGAAACTATTTCAATAAGTGGGTGATAGCTTATCTTTGAATTACATGCCCAGTGCAGCTCTCCCATTGAAGATTAATTGCCTCTCACAAGGTATTTCGAAAAGTTCATTTTCATCAATTGATTTCCCTTAATTCATGAATTCCCCTGAAGTGCATGAAATTGGTAACAAGCTCTCAATAATCACGCTTTCTGCATCGTTAACCTCATTGGCAATTACTCATCATATGTATCAGTTGTGACATTTTCGGAAGCATGTTATTTTTGCACCATTAGGTCATGACAGGAATATTATCATAAACTAATGGTTAATTACAAGTCGAACTAAAATGGTGTTCATAGTGTCTTCAGAGTTCTACAAGAAGCAGGGCTTGTTTTCATCATGTTTTTATTCTTTTTCTTGCTTATCAGCCTGATCAACTCACTGTCCAGATAACTTTAGCCAGATCTCCTACTCCACACACAAATGATGACTAATACATACTCATGCAAAGCTTAAACTTTCACATTTTAAATTTTTATGTTGTTTCCTGTCAGGCGAAACTGTCCCAGCAAATAACCAAGATCCGAGACACCCTGAAAACTGTGTCCCTTTATGACTGTGGCAACATCCGTATATTGAAGGCTAGTGGTAGAATTGTCCTGTGTTTTCTCTTTCTCCAAGGCTATCAACACCTCACCAGTACATTGTTGTTACCACAGTTTTGGGGTCATTTCTGTTTCAGTTAGAGATGAGATTCTGCCTTGAAGCAAAAAAAGAAGTGGGCCACTGAAATACATTGATAAAAGAATATAACTTCAGGGTTACGACTAAGGTAATGGGCATAGATTTTACCGTAAGAACTTATGCCAAGTGCATTTACGGTGATACAGTGAGGTGTGGGTGCTGGTTAAGACACAGCAACAAAAATAACAACTAGGTCACACCTATAGAAAAAAAAGCTACAACATGGGAATCCCATGTTAAACGGTTTGTGTTATATAGGACACAATTTTATCACCTAACACAAATCTCTAATCAGTTGCAAGAGAAGCTTGTGCCTCTGCTGACATACAGTGCGTCATACTGTACTGTACTCCCACACTATCACACACACTATCATTGGACCCTCAGGCAAATTTCTGCAGTACATTAATAGGGTAAATCACTGAATTCATCATACGTAATGATACCATTATGGAATAATGTTCATCAGCTAATGTGCACTTGCCGAGAATCTATTTGTGTCTTAAGCCGTTTACTGTCTGCTGCCGCTTCTTACATCTCATTCTTTATTAACCTGCCCAACATCTTAGCCACAAGGTGATCTTAGAATATGAAGAGATGCCAAAAACAGACAAATAGTAAGAGTTGATGAGGTTTTATGTCTTGGCCCTGCTATTCCAACACTTAGTCCACCTCTATTGCTGCTGGGCTCAAATAAATGGAAAGAAAAAGAAAACATCTCTTTTTCTGAACATTTTTTATTACTTTTTATTATTGGTGTATGGGTTTGTGTGTTTTTCTGTTGAAAATGATTGAGATTGATATGTTTAATAATGCTATGAGAGAGTCGCAGGCGATATTGGAGGTAAAGCTAGAGTGACTTTCAAAGTTTATGGCCTGAGAGTGAAATACTGTGTCATTTGTTTGAAAGCACACACTGCAGGCAAACATGCATGTGCATGCGTACATGCACACACATCGACACAAACACACATCACTGTCAGTGTTTCTGAAATATTTTTACATCCAAAAACTCAACATATTACACATTATTGAAGACAATATAAATGAATTGGCTGAGCCTTAGGGCCAGGAAATAATGGCATGACGGACAAAGTCATCTTTACAGTAAGAAATGCAAATTTCTAAATTGGAGGGGCATAGTTTTTCTAAACCACTAAGGTTATGTGTTACCATCACAAATGCATATAGCAGGCAGTGAAAAACCCTAGCCAATAATAACAAATTTCTCTTTCTACTTGGTTGAACTTTTTCCAAAGTTAAGTACTACAAATGATCTGCGCCCGCTTTATGACACTGCAAATAGAGGTAATCCCTTTGAGTAATATAATCTGTCACTGTTTATGTTTAGTTTCCATGTCTGACACCTAATTAACGGACTAGAAGTTGGTTCTTTTTTGCTGCCTGCAGTGAGGAAAGGGAATTGAAAACCTTTAGGAATAGCTGTGTGGGAACTGTCTCATTACTGAGGTGTATATTACACCCTACAAACACAGATATATTTTACAGGTTTATTATAATCCATCTATATCAATGTCATCTCTAACAACCTGCGGTTTGGGGGAGGCTTTGGAGTTGGTAATTTTAGAATTGCAAGGAGCTACTCAAAGATCTCCCCAGGATTTCTTCACTGTATCAAGCAAAGCTGAAAAGTAAAACTCAAATCTGCTCCTAATCCAATTTTAAAGTGCTGCATGTCGTTGATTAAAGACGATCTGTGTTCAGATCAGGATGCATCTGCGTTTTAATAAGACCATTACATCTTATTGTGTTTGAACAGGACATATGCCCAGGGCAGTTACAGCACCTTCGTTCATTTTGTCTGTGTTTGCAGGATAATGGTGGTCAAATGAAGGACTTGAATTACAGAAAATGAAGACGGACCTTCTCTCTTTTTCTCACCTTCCTTTCCTCCCTCTCAGCTCTCACTGACTCCTCTACCTCTCCTACACCTATACTGCTGTCCATTACAACAAGTGGCCGGGCTTCCCCTCTGTTCTCTAATTGGAAAGCTGGATGGCAGTAGGTTTAGCCAGTAATGGGGTCCTGCAATTTGGTAGCCATAGTCATCCTGGAGAGGCCTGTCAGAATTCATAGAAGAGCCCAGTTCTGTATATCCCACTTTGCACCTCTAGAAGAAAACTCCTGCATTTTAATAGTGCAGCTGTAGCATTTCTGTAATTCACGGTGGCGTCATTAGAGTCTTATTTATTCACCCGAGGCGTCTGCCAGGAGGGAGATGACACCGCCCAGATCAGCTGTGGCAGCTCACTCTCAGCACCTCCCGCAGAGCTGGAGAAGGGGAAATTAGAGAGGAACGGGCAAACATGACAATCATAGCATCGTTAATGAATTAGCATGTAAAGAAAACAACAAGCTGTGTGTAGGTATTGAGGAGAGGGTTATAATGTTCTGTTGTTGGAGGGGCAGAACAGTCACGACTGATCTTTAAGAGGTGGAGGAGGTGTAAAAGGGATAATATAGAGCACTCAGAGAGAAGTATCCTAGGAAAAAAATAATAGTAATGGATTCTGCAAGCTTTCAAGATAATGTGGAAACCAAGAATTTCTCAAGTGAGGATTTCCACAACGATGTCTAAAAGGCTTTTCACAGCAGGGACGAACATCCATGTGAATAATTTACACCTTAGACGTGACCACAATTGTTCTCATACCAACTTTAGCCAAGCAGTCACTTTAACTTAACCGTATCTTATTCATAATTTATTTGCCATGACCACAGCTATCCCAAACAAACACACCAAGTAGTGTAGTTGCCTTAACTTTGAAACAGTAACAGTCTGTAAGAAAATGACATGATATGCATCTGAAGCACACTACCAAACATTGCTCAGGGTTGAATGGATCACAATATTTACTATTTTTTCTTGGATGTGTTGGACAAGAGTCTACAGAACCGATTTAAACTGTGACTGACTTTAAGAATTTTTGCCTTAAGCGTCCTTGGAATCGGTATTAGCTTAAAGAGGAACATCTGATCTGTTGGCACCTGTAGACTGGATTCCTTTCATCCAAACCTGGTCAATTTTTTTCTATTTAGTGTGAAATGCATCACAAAAATACAAAAAATTCTCCCCAGAGCAGGTGTGACCAATTTTGAATGCTGTGATTCTGTATGCACATTTTTTACATATTTGCAAAATTGTCTCTGAAGCACAGTGGCGTGAAACAACTTCATTCCTGTTAAGTGAGATAATGGTACCTTAAACCGCATTCATTGTCATTATCCTCAGTATGAGGTTAAGAAAGCATCCTTTCTGCTGTGTTGCCTTTTTTTTTTCATTGCCACGGTTTAAAGTGTGTAGAGTGAACAATTCAATTCACACCATCACTCAGAGGCGTACGCACACATAAGAGTAATTTGTCTCATTAACATTTGACATCAATAATGCAGTTAGAAATTAGTAAGCAGTTCCACTATTAAGAGCACTTAAAAGTTGATAAACTTTTACTTGTGCAGCCACCTGGTAACTTGATTGTCACATTAGTGGGTGTGGAATTTCAAATAGTTCGGAGTTTCTTGCAACGAATCAGCACCGTAACCTAGCAACGTGACTCCCACTTACTATATATAAGATCTTGTTTAGGATGAATTTTTTTTTTGAACAACAGATTGCAGAATCATATTGTTTTTATACATTAGCTGTGTCCAAAGTCACTCTGTCACTTGTTCCATATTCCTCAAATAACACTTAATATTTAACAGTAAACAGTAAATTGAGATTTTATTGAGACACTTATGAATCGTCATCAAATTGCACCATAACTGGCAGGTGTAGTGTCACCTTACTGCCAAGGCGTTGCATTGTTCATTGTTTACCAAAAAGAAGTTAACATGCTACGGGTACTACATTTTTCTTTCCATCGTTGGAATTTCTGAGGGCAATATCTTCTTACCTCACTCTGTTTCGGTTGAATTTACAAAGTCATGCCAGAGGTCTAAATATGATGGTGTCTAACTATAATAGTTTCTAAAGACAAGAAACAAAAGCATGTGTTATTGACTAGTGAGTAAATAACTGTTCAGTTGCTCATAGACTATTCCATAGATGATTCAAGTTTTTCCCAACTTTTTGTTTAAAGTTTGACTGTTTCTATTGATCATTTATTCTGTTTCCCGGACTTGGTTAAACAGTTATACAATACAGTAAAGCAACTGAGCTACAGCAGCTCTGAGCTAAAAAAACTGAGGGCTCTTCATCTGAACCTTTGAAAACCTCTCAGTCCCTGCCAAGGAGAGATAGGATCAGTAGACAACCCCAACATTTTCAATTTTGTGCTATCAGACACCGAGAAGATGTGTCAACAGTGGGGTCCTACAGGAAGTAAACACAGGAATCTGACAAGCAATAACCTAGATTCAACATCGCCTCTAGTCCTCTTCCACTGAAAGTCCGCCACTTTCATCTCATTTAGATCCAGATCTGTTGATCAAAAATGACGCCTAACTCCAACAAAACAGAAAACACCAGCGCTAAGGCTGTTTTCCTGGGCACTCCCTTATATTGGTGAGCATAATGCTTGTGTTAGGATGGGTCAATACAGGCTGCGGAGGTACCATTTTTTAATTATAGAAGTTTTGTTTTCCTTAAGCCATAGAGGTTCCAGTTATATGAGGACGGATGCTTTTAATTATGCATCATCCTGTTGGCAATTGGTCCAAAAAGAGAACATGTTGGTCTAAAGAGGAAGTAGGGAAATTGTTGAATCAACTTTTCATTTGTTAGTTTTTTAGCTCGCATCAGGGGGGATCACAGGGTAGAATGGTTGGAAACCCCAGACGACTGAGAAGTCATTACTGTATAGCACAGTCCACTGCAGAAAAGCTCCCTCAGAGATTCAAATCTTGCTGATTAAAATAGTGTCTCAAAAGCTTCTATGTGTATGTGTGTGTGTGTGTGCACTCACATGTGCTTGCATGTGTGCTTATTTGAATATATAAATGCCTTTGTGGGTGGCTGCATGTGTGTCTGTGTGTTTTGAACATCCTAAATACCGAAGCTTTTAACATCAAAGCTCCGAGAGGATTTAAGTGCCCAGAAACTTGCCAATTATGATCGTAAGTGATGTCCAGCAGGGACTGTTGATGAGTTGCCCTCAGTAGAAAGGAACATTTTTCTTTTTCAAGAAAATACTGTTTAACGACTGACTTGGATTTGTGACAGACAGCTTCCAAACCACCTAAAGTGTCGCCCGGATCCAGACCTGAGTCATTGCTCACATCCCAATTTTTGTTCAGTGATTCAAAAAGGTCTGGTTTTGGTCTCACGAATAGCTTGAGAAACAACTGAGACAATCAAAGCCTTTGTGGATGGGACTAACTGGATGTGCCAAGATCTCCTGGCTTGGGAAATATTAAACATAGTTCAACGGTCAACAACTTAATCACTGCTCAAGTATATTTAACTGTGTTTAACCATAAAATAAACACAAATTAAACATGTCCATGACTTCATTGTTTTTTGAGAGCTGAGTTTATTATGCACTGTAAGAACACAGAATACAGAACATAGCTAGAGTGTACTGGCTGGCTAGCATTTGCTAGCAAGCTACATCAGCTAACATGTTAGCAACCAATACTGTCCTGCTTCTGTCATAATCTATTTTTCCTCATATTATCATGGCATATCTTAAGTCAAATGCAGCTTGTATGTAATTTCTGATGTATTTATTGGAGCATTTATTCATGGTAATGTCAACTTCTCCAAGGAATATACCTCTATTGAATGGATCGATGATTGAAACCTTGATTATTGAACCTCTAAGAAGCTGCAGCACACCCCCAGTAAAGCATCAAAAACCACTACATACTCTTTTGATGTAACTGGAATTCCTAGAGGAATTCATTATGTGTTCATAACTACCCATCACCATTAACAACTCGTATAACCAATACAGTGATTTATTTTTATATTGAATATTCTTGTTATTCCAAATGTAGTAATTAGTTGGTGAAAAAATATGTTTGTAAATCAATTTCCAGGCCAGCAGAGCACATTTATGAAAATTTGATAACTTTACAGGAAACTTAAATTTTGTTTCAATTAGTCAATTAGTCAAATGCTTGTTCCTTTAGAGAAATTAGTAGTAACATGAGAAAATATTCAATTTATGGTAGGAGAATGACTGTATTGCTGAAGCTTGCTTATTTAGTTAGCTTGCCAGCCCAACCAACATGTTACTTTCTGTCTGTTGAAGAAACAGCAATTATTTGTCTCGGATTAATTAAAAACAACTCCCTTCACGTGTGTCCCAATACACAAAAATAATGGCTTACAGTACCAGTCAAAAGTTTCCCATCTATTTATCATCCCATCACCATCAGCACCATCATCCTATCTCTCCACTAAAGGAAGGAATCTCTGTCTGTCTGCATGTATTTATGTATTTATGTATGTATGTATGTCACATATCTTGAGAATCGTTCATCTGATCTACTTCACACTCGGTGGGTGCATTGCAGGGGACCCAAGGGAGTGCAGTGTCAAAGTTGGTGCAATTTGGACATGCTACATGATCAATATTAATAAACTTTGAAAAAACAAGCAGTCAGCAAGCCGCTCTGCTGTGCAGCAGCTGTACAACCCTACCATGAGAGAGAAGACAGGAGGACATCTCTCTTCGTTTGATAACAACAAAAGTTAGGCTTTTCTGTCAGCTTCCTGACTCATTTTAAAAAAGACAAAAGAAAAAGAGAGAGAGGGGGCGAGCAAGCTGAGAGCACGAGCAAGCGTCAGAGAGACAGCGCTGGTGAGGAGAGACAGTGGTGGAAAGCTTTCTCTGAGAGAGAGAAAGCTTGTGAATGACAGAAATACAATGTTATTTTCTGATTGTTTCACGGCAGTTACGTTTTAAAGCACAAATAAACAACCGTCAAACACTCAACAGATGATTTACTATGGAGACAGACGCTCTTACTTTCTGTTTCCTCTGCATTTCTCCTTTTCATTCATTCATTACATCCAACTAATGCAGCAGTAAATACAAATAACAACAAGTCACAAAAAAAAAAGAACAGAGATCTGTGTTGTTTTTTCCTCGTGTGAATGCTGTGTTTTAAGCATGAAACCTGAGGAGCATGTGATAGAGAGAGAGAGAGAGAGAGAGAGAGAGAGAGAGAGACTACTAGACTACTAATTCCTCCTACAATGTAAAACATTCAATGAAATAAGGAACATTTAAGGACATTTAAGGAACAAGCTCAACTCTGTAATTTCATCTTTCAAAGAGATTAATGACCTCTCAAAATTGAAAATACTTCTAGGAGAAGGAGACAGGGCATATCTTGCTGCCCAATATGTTTCAACATGCCACAACCTGACGGACAGTGAATGACCTAGACACACACAGTACAAGCATGCATTCACACACACACATACACACACACACAAATACATGCATAGGATATACTGTATATATATAATTAATAGAAATATTAACATTGTTCTCAAAACTTTCATGCCAATAAAGCCCACTGAATTGAAAGGAGAGAGAGGGAGAACGGCGGGACGAGGAGAGGGAGCAACAGAAAGCTTTCTCTAAAACAGAAATCCCATGAATGAGATAAATGATTGACCAATCAGAGGTCTACAGTGTTTTCATGTCACCTTTTAGTATCAGCTCAGCTTGAGAAAAGTTTTTTCACATGAGCAAATATACCCACTCAAATGATATGAAATGAAACCACAGAAAATAAACAATCTAAGAGCCCAATATGATCAATCCTCTTCATTTTAGGATGCACATTTTTCAAAAGCTCTGTTATGTATTTGATTTTTGAATGCAGCCCTCATTATACTTTAATTGAGAAAAGATTCACTATTACAGGACTTAACATCTGTGTATAATAGAATGTTAGTTTCTTTCATGTTGTTGGTGTATATACTCATTCATACCTCACATCAACAGTATTAATTTCTATATTTGTTGAAGCAGCTACACCGGAGGCCAAGCAATCGGCCCATTCCAAACAAGCACGTTTTGAACAGACAGTGCACTAGTTCACTTGAACGGGGAAAATGTGTCCAAACTTTTGACTGGTAATGTATGCTAACTGCACTGACTAAGGCAGCCTCTGTGTTGACTGAAAATATAATCAGAGTGGTTGGATATTACTGATTGGCAAGGGGAAAATCAAATTCTATCCCCTACAGAGAAGATTTAACAAGATGGTAATGTCAGACTGAATCATGGAGTCTGAATCTAAGGTATCAAGAGTTATGTTCCCTAAAGTAAGAGATCATTTAAGCCCAGTATATATCTCTCAACTCAAAACTAGAACACAAGCACCTTCTCACTGCAAAGATACTGGTGTGTGAACCAGAGGTTGCATATTTGAAATGCTAATCTTCTGCATTTTTTTATCTGTCTTTTCTTATAGTTCCTCCCAAGATATATGACATTTCCTCTGACATCACGGTAAACGAGGGCAGCAATGTGTCGCTCATCTGTACAGCCAGTGGGAAACCTGAGCCAAGCATTTCCTGGAGACACATAACCCCATTAGGTGAGTTCACTTCACCTCTCACTTACCCATGCTAATAAACGGGTGGATGGATAAATGGACGGACAGATGGATGGATGAATCGAGAGAGGAAATGAGGAAGCATGGACGGGATCAATAGGTGATAGACTGAGAGGGAGAGATGACTGGTAGTTGTGCTGTGTTATTTGATGAAGAGATGGAAGGGGGGGAAGGGAAGGAGTGATGTGGTCGAACAGATGAGAGGGTGAGGGAGGAGGGATGGAGGGAGGGAGAGTGGGGGAAATGGGTGGATGTAATAACAATTTCAAGTAAACATACAGTATCATGGAGAAAGAGAGACCTGAGTTTGAGGTACTGCACTGATGTTGCCATTCAGCACCATATATTTAAGGGGAGAATTAATGTACCTGGTTTTTAAACAGTAGCAGCTAATTAATTGGCTAATCATTTTTTGTTAACAAGTTATTAAATGGGGCCAGTTTCCACTGATTGACCACCAGTCTCACTTTAACTATAAACAGCTAGAGAGATCAAATGGTAAGAACTGGGGATGTTAGTTTCGATTAATTTTGCTTTCAATAGACTGACACCCATTAACTGGTAACTAACCGGTTAATTTTTTTAAAAAGTTGTGATGTATCTTGCGTTTGTGAGAGCTGTTCAACAGTCGGTGGTCAGAACTTGCTTGTCTGCCCTGGTTAGCTTGACATTTAGCTCATCCTTCTTCACATCAAAGTGTTTTTCAATGCGTTTAGTCACAGTAGCTCTCGATGGCATAACATACTCAGGCTTGAGGTACCGAACTAGCTCTCTCAATCCCTCACCCTCTACCACACTGATTGGCAGCATATCGGTCTCAATCATCGCAGTTAGTTACTTCATGAAAACCCTACTTTTCCCAACTCATTGCATTACACGTTATTTAACAAATCCAAATGTGATTTCGCAAAGAATATCTGGAGTCAAATTTTAAGAAATGAAAGTCATAATTATAAAAAATGACTCACAGTGACAAAATCACTAAATTCACAACTTAAACTGAGTTTAACCAATAAATGGTCCCTACAACTCCATGGACATTATAATTGTTGATATCCATAAATCTCTGTGCTGTTTATCAACAGGAATGCAGTGAAATTGCATAGGATGAACTGTGGAGAATGAGTTACTGTGAGGAACAAAATCAGAAAAAGAAGAAAATATCTCCTTTTCAAGATGCAATATAACTTGGAAAAAAATGATCCATATAATGTAGGTTATGATCAGTATTTTAAAATTAAACATTTCCTTTAAATTGTTGCAGTCTATGTATAGCCTACATGCCAAATATTTGAAAAGACACTTTTCAAATAGTTAACAAAAAAGAAAAGATATTCCAACCACTGGTTTTGACACCTGTTCAAGGCAGTAGTTAATGTGTCACCAATGCACATTCTGCCACTAAACAGAAGATAGATAGAGTATTTCTATGCATAAAAATTGCAGTTTTCATCACTGCAAGGAGACCTACAATTTGCTTTGGCAGTTTGTAAACCATCATTTAAGGTGCATTAACAAAGAATTATTATTATATTATATTATATTATTATATAGTCTTTATTATTGTTGTTATTATTTTTTAGTCGGTTGCTAGTCTGAGCACACATACACCATTAAGTGCTTTGAATACTGAATCCTCCCTTTGAAAACTCATTCCAAAGCATTTAACTGTTGCTGCAAAGCCCCCACCCAGCCACTTCCCATCCTCCCTCATTTTCATATTAATGGATTAGAGCATGCTGTGCTTATCTGATAGCTGTGAGGATGACTGCATTTATCTTATGGCTGTCAAATCCTCCTCTCTGGTGTGCTTGCCCTGATAGCGTTAGGGGAGTTTTCAGAAGATGATCAAAAGAGCCATCCTCAGAGTCCGAGTGGCAGTCACTCATTCTACTTTGAAGTGTCCACACTTTGAAGTATACCAGGGAAGAAATGATATGCTGGTCAAATGAAAGGGCCCAGGACTAAATGTAATCACAGACTGTCTCGAAGCACATCAGAAAAGAAGCCATTTGCCATGGACTCTTTGAGTCGTTTATTGTAGTAAGGGCGATTTGTCCAAAGAACATGGTACAACTGAAAGGTTGTAATAGGCTAATTACCGATGGAATCGATTGATGGAATTCCATTAAATCTTTTGGATATGCAGAACAGTCTACTCCAACCACTGCGTAGGCAACCTGAATATGCAGTCACAGCATATGGAAGCATTTATTTCAGTTGTGAGTGACCCATTAAAATGTAGCAGACCTGCAATGACCTACCATGAGTGGAGCTGCTTGAACTACCATCAACACCAAAACATGGTTATTTTTTGTCAGGGTCTAGAAACACCAACAGGTCACTAATTACAGGGAGGAACTATAGTCATAACTACATTCTTTTTATGTGATGTATAAAAATTAGGGCTGCAACCATTAGTCCATTTATCAATTAGTTACCAACTATTAAATTAATCTCCAAATATTTTGATAATCGATTAGTCATGTTGAGTCATTTTTTAATTCTCTGATTCCAGCTTCTCAAATGTGTCTCATTTTCTGGTTTCTTCAGTCTTCTATGATAGTAAACTGAATATCTTTGGGTTGTGGACAAAAAAAGACATTTGTCATCTTGGGCTTTGGTGGTAAACATTTTTAACCATTTTCTAACATTTTATAGACCAAACAACTAATTGATTAATCGAAATAATAATTGACAGATTAACCATTAGTAAAAATAACTGTTAGTTGCAGCCCCAATAAAAATCTAACAATTGCGATTTTTAGGATTTTGGAGAAAAAGGCTTTGATATTGATTCTAAAACATCAAACGACAATCTTCTACCACAGTCTTTTTTGGGGGTGGTGGGTTGAAGCCAACTATAGTATTTTGTAGAATTTTGTCCCAAGCAAGTTTTTAATGAACAATGAAACTGAAAACACTATTTGCTTATTTTATTCTATTGCTATCTTATGCTATTTTATTCAAAAGGATAAAGCATCTTTCATAGTCTGTTTTCAGTCACATTTATTAGGTATTATGAGTAACATGAATCGTGCAAAGTCATGATCTGATTGCATCATTGCCTCCCCAAGCACTGAGATTGTTGGCCATTTATATTTGGTAGGAGTCTAATCACTTTTATTGACATGAGACCAAGCAGGTGAAACCACTATGACAAACATGTCTACGTGGCAGTTTTTATTTGCTGGCTTTACTCTCTTCAACACTCAGCCATTTTGGGTGGGAGTGGGTATTTTTCACTCTGTAGATAGATCTGCTGCAGCAGTCAGTGGAGTTTGACAGAATGATAAATTTCCCTGACTGACTGTCAAGTTCCTATTCCCACTCCGACTGTTTTGTGTTTGCATTTTTTCCTTCACTCCCCCTCCTGACAACCAGCAAACTGCCAGCTAATAATAAACTTTGTGCATCCACTGAAGTGTGGCCATAAACTGTTTATTCAGATGATAATTTAGCTCAGTATATGTGCATATAAAGTCAGTGCATATTCTTCAATTAGAGAGATGCAAACTGAAGCAAGTACTTGTAACAGGCAGATCATCCCTGTTGATGTGCTGCTAGAGGAGGAATGGTGTCAGCATATGTCTGATGCTTAAATGCTTAAAGAATCATTTCTGTTTTGTGGAACAGTTTAATTAGTCATGTAGAAATTCTGCTTGACAGTGAAGTCCTCAGGAGTTTGGGGTGATTGCTGCATGATAAGGGCGCTTGTGACTGGAAAGCCCGCTCGAATCACCCTATCAGCTGGTGAAATCTGGATGTGCAAAGTGAACGTTTCATGCTCTCCCCACCCTTATCAAACACTGTCGATGTGCCCTTGAGCTAGGATTCTACCCCCGACTGTTTCAGTGCTGCTGCCCGGTCATCAGTTGAAAAGAACTAATGAGAAACTGCCTAGTTTGTGTGTATCAATGCAATCGTTTCCAACCCTGCAGCTCCTCCCCCAGGCTTTTGATATCTTTAAAACATGTTCTGAATCAACTTGTATGGTTAAATAAAAGCTGAATTCAAATGAGAAATGCCATTAGAAGAAGTACACTGGTAATACTCCCAGAAGCCACTCTGTCATTTTTAATTTAGCTCTTGACATCGCTACTTACTTTACTCAGAAAGCCTACAATAGCTTGGGTGACATGTCAGGCTTTGAGGGTATTGCCTACGCATGGAGTACTGCGCTATGGCTCCTCACCACTATTTCATAGGTCATAGGGAGGGGGGTGAAATATCCTTTAACATAGCCTGTTTCAGTCCGGTTCGGTTGGGTGGACGGCTGGATGGCTGGGCAAAATTGCTTTGATAAGCTTTTTCCATTGAGATTTGAATCCATGGGATAGAAGTGTGACCTTTGAAAAGGCTGACTAGAATACTCAAATACATATTTGATTGCTTCCTGTGATAGGACTCAGCTGGGACACATTTTTCTCTCTTTTTCCAAGCAGCTACTGTACATTTATCAACTGCATACTGTATGTTTTGTTTTGCCTTTTCATTTAAGTGCATAGGGCATATCTTCCCCAAAGCATACTCTGAGGAAACAGACAGCAGCATCCTGTGCACTGACATCTCACTTCAATATGTGTACTGTCGCTTACTTAGAGCTGGATCCAACAGAACTTGCTTGGTCCTGAACTAAGTGTTAACACCATAAATGCATAAATACAGTAGCACTGTTGTCAGTGGCTCTGTGAACTGTGCAATGAATTATTCAAACTTGACTTTATATCATTGCTACATACCTGGAGTCATGCCTGCTATGATGCACTGGAATCTGGCAGCTCTTTAAGAGATGCTAAACAAGGTTTTGGCGGTCTGTTCACCAAGTAGCTCTCACTCAGCACTCGGTTCTTTTTCTCATAGTTTGCAATGAACTGATGTGCAGTTCAAGAGCTAACACTTGAGCATGTTTTAAACATGATGGGAGGTGAAAGATAAAGAGTTAGGCACTGCAGTCCGAATTTCAGATATAAACAGCAGGAGCTGTGTCTAACACTTCCCTATTCAGCTGTTGAGCTGAGTATTGCTAACTAAAGAGGTGCTCAATGCGTACACGCTTTATTGGAGTGTCTGCAACATGATGAATAGTAGACCTTTTTTAACTCAAATGTGGTATTGAGTAACTCTCACACCACACATATTTAATGGCAGTTTGCAGTCATAAATTTATTTCCAGGCAATGACTTTTTTTAACCCCTTAACTATCATTCCCTTTTGGAGGTGGTCCCCCAAAACTAAAACAAATGGGCTATTTATGATTGTTACACCCTTGTGGTGAGTTTGGACATAAAGTTTTCAAGGATTTATTACATAGTTGGATGACCAGACTACCTTGAAGGGAGGGAGACATATTTTTTAGTTTCACTTGTACAGTTTGCTGTGCATTGTATTCGGATTGACAAAGGCACTATTTTTTTTTTTTTTTTTAATTGATATAATAAATGTTCATAATTAACTTTTTATTGTAGCAGCAGCGTTTGCTTTATACAGTCGGAACAGTAGGTGGTAAAAGCTTAATGATAGTGTTTGTTTTGATATTGGATCACTATATTGATAACCTGGTAGCTATGTATAGGCTGATATATCTACATTTGTTCCATTTTTTTCCATTCTTGTTGCATTGCAGCAAATCTTGTAGAGCCACTGAATACATAAGAAAAAATGGTTAATTATAAAGTCTGTTTTTGTTCCTATATTCACTAATATTATTACTTATTGCAGTATTCAGGCATTGGCCAAGCTCAACAGATTGATTCAATTCCACACTCTGTGGTGGCCAAGACAGTTGATTAAACAATAAGTACAGTGAAGCTGGAGTATGGAGTCAACTTTTTGTTCAGTTGTTACAGACTATAATGTTTTCCAGTTCACTAGAAAAATATTTTTAACCCAAGCCGTCTGAGATAGAGGACCTCATCTACTAGCACTGTACTTATTTCATTTAGTTCTTATTAACTGAATCTTTGTACTCTACAACCACCAATATTTGGGAACATGGCATAAAGTTTTTAAGTAAAGAAATTAAATCTCTCAATAATGTTGACATATGGCCTATTTTGTCTTGAATCAATGCATCCTAATGCATAAAGGTTATGATATTGTAACCCTAGTTCTATAAGCACACATGGAGCCCTTAACTGGACTCTATGGGTAATACTCCCCTCCGGTCACATGCACACAATTGCCCACTGAAATTTGAATGTACGTAACTGGCCAATAACCACAGAAGACACTCATGCCACCCTTTTCCTGAGTCGCCCCGAGCACGGACTATGAAAAGAAGCCCATCATGTTCATGAGATAGAACCTTATGAATGGACAAGGCATAGACCAAGACGCAGTTGTGCATATGTCCTTGACACTTGCCCTGCTGAATAAGGCCATCAACGCTGCTACACCACATGTGGAATGTGCTCGGACCAAAGTGGGGAGGGTCCTTACCTGCCTGCCTGTAGGCTTGGGAGATGCACTCACAAAGCCAACTAGCTAAGCACTTCTTGGATAGGGCTTTATTGGCCACACCTCTGCATAGCACATGAACATCTGCTCATTGCGCTGAATGGGTCAACATCTGGGTCATCTCTTTATACCACGGTGCCAAACGGCAGTCTGGGGCTATCAGGATGACCAACAGCCACTCTTGTCTCACTCTCTCCAGCTGAGGGGGAATGAGACAAAGAGGGGGAAAGGCGTAAAGCAACCTCCTTGGCCATGGCGCATATACAAATGTGTCCACCCTCTGGTGGATCGTGTTGGGGCGCCGGTTGTCTGTTCTCACCAACACATGATTCCTGTGAACCCGGATCAGGAAGTGTTGGAGAACCAAGAGCACAGCTTGAAGTTTGAGGAGGTTGATGTATTGGTTTTCCTCTGAAGGCCATACACCACCTATTGCTCTCCCCAGGAAGGTGCCTCCTACCTTGTCAGGGGCGCATCTGTGAACACCTTCTGCACTGATGGGGGAATGTTCACCATGCGGTGCTTGTGCCTCTTGGGATCCAAGCGCAGGCTGGCAAACCACCTTTGCAGGCGGTGCATGTGCAGGAGCCCCAGTGGAGACACTGGATGGCCCGTCGCCATGAGCCCCAACCCCTGCATGAAAGGCAAAGAGGACTGCCTGCTGCAGGGCCATCTGTCTGGATTGCAACAGAACAATCCACAGACTAACTGAGTTGAACACAACTCCCAGATACTCTGCCTGTTGGCACCAACTTGGCTGTGTGGAAAATGGCCCATTCCCTAAACCTGGCCATGACAATGAGGTCATCTAAGTAGAAGAACACCCTAATGCTCTGGTCGCACAGCGGTTCAAGTGCTGCATCCACACCCTTCCTGGATGTGTGGGGAGCCAGGGAGTAGCCAAATGGTAGCCTGTTGTACTCTTAGGCTATCCCTGAGAGGCGAAATGCAGGAACTTGCTGCATTCAGGTGCCACCTCGACGTGAAAATATATATTTTTTAGGTCGATGGTAGTGAACCAGTTCCAGCAATCTCCTGATGGTTAGCATGCACAATGTCTGTCAGGCAATGCACTGGTTCAGGATGCAGAGATCCAAAATCTCACACCAGGACATCCTGTCTCTGTGTGGCCCTGCACTCAATCCTGCACCAGGTGAAACAGGGGACTCACCATCAATGTGGAGATATACCTCGAGCTCTGGGTTGCTCTCATTGCAGCGGAGCAAGATGTCACACAGTCGTAAATGGTCTCACCGTTGCAGCCGTTGAAACGGAGGAAGTCCTCGGCAGTAAACACAGGGCGGTGGCTGCATCATGCCACTCTCTGCATGGTCCTGACCGAGGGCGAAGCAGAAGAGATGTCCAGTGGCGGCAGCAATGAAGCCAGGGCACAACAGGCAGGAATGAGCTTACTGGAGCAGCGACTCCGTCTGTGGAGAGGTAAGATCAGTGAGCAGATTCAGAGTCACTGAAGTGAAAAGGATGAGAGCGGCTGCGAAGCGCTGCTTTACACACTGTGTGAAACACACGTAACTGGTAGGTGCATCCTGAGTGGCCAGCTACATACATGCAAATTTCAGTGGGTGATTGCGTACATGTGATTGGAGGAGTGTATTACTCATAGAGTCCAGTAGAGGGCGGAGCCTGTGTGAGATAGAATAAATGTTTTCCTTGGTCACACTAATTACTTAATTTTTCTCCTGAGCCTCTTATTCAGTTTGCATATGTGTCATTTGAAGTATGCTACCCTCGGCCTTGTCTAAGCTATTTTTCTAATCACACAGTCACATAGATCTCTCAACCCTGCTAGGTCTAGCACCTGAAATTGTATGTCCCCGGCTACAGTACATTTGGCTAAATATGTCAGCACAGAAAGTAACATTGAGGTAATTTTACGGGTCACAGAGATGGCAGCACATGCAATCAGACGTGACTTAAGGCTCTTTTGGCCCACTTCCATTCTCTGGATTTTAACAGTCTCAGATTGACAGCCAGGGTGCAGTGTAGGGGTTATGTATCAAGGCAGACTAGCAGCCTGTTTTTCAGGCAGGCCCTGCACACGGTATGATTCTACCCCTAGTTCTGGCCCACACCTTGAGTTGGGGCCAGAAGGCAGCAGCGCACAATGTAGCAGCGTGGGTTGTTCTCCATTTTCAGGAGTTAAAAGGATAAATTGATGTAGAAAATGCTGCTCTATGCTATAATGGATTCTTCAGCGATGCCTGCCCTATCTGTGTATTGCAGCCCTGAAGGAAGTGTACTCACAGCTCCCCTACACAATGTGGGAAATTGCTTACTGCAACGGCACTTAGCCAGCATTGGCTCTGAATGCAAAATTAACCTTGCTATGATTTCTTTAATTTGCTTGGAGTGACATCTCCCTCAGGTGAGAAGGCTTCTGTCAGTTTCTCAAATATCTCTCAGCATGCACTCATACACAACTTATGTTAGGTCCCTTGGTGGTTTCTGTAACTCACACCAACAGAGGAAGTTATTTTTTCCCCAAGGCTTTCCTGTGTTATTCTTCAGATTTTTTTCAGGATATATAATGCTATGTCTCTTTCTTGTTTACTGTAATGTCAAGGTTGAGCACTCAACATATAATGTTCTTCAAAGTATATATCAAGAACGGAGCCCTGGAGTGGCCACTGAGAGAAAAAAAATTATATCAAGGCCACATTTTACTATATTGAGTGCTCGAAATGCTATTGTGTGCACATGAGATACAGTTTGTTCCCACGTTTGATTAATTCGTGGGCACAAGATACTATTCATTCCCACCTTTTCTTAATTTGTGCACACAAGGTAAGTTTATATACAGAGAGCCAGCATAACAGACCAGCCTTTGTACCTGAACCATGAAGTGCAATGCACCTGCTTCATGTATCAGGTGTCAGACTGTGGCTGCCCACTGCTCCTAAATACTTCGAATGGGTATATAGTATAACAATATAACAGGATTGGTAAGGATAGGATGAAGAGTATGAATTCCTGGTATATAAAATGTACTTTGAAAGTGTCAACAAGCACTAAATAGTCCAAGACTGCACATTTGTTTAGAAAGCTAACCCTTATGTTTACCTTAACCTCACTGGAGACTTCATGCCTAACCCTAATCTAAAAGAGAGATCACTTGCTGGAATACAGTGAATGCTTGGTGGTTGATATCCTAATTTGTTTCAGTTATTCATCTAAAAATAATTGCGCACTCACCATGTCATAGAGGCGCGCAGGAGGTAATTAAAAAGATCCTAGCATGGCTGTGGTGCATTTTCCTCTCACATTTACCGACCTGATGGGGAATGTGTATAGACAGACAGTCTTGGACTGTTAAGTGCTCGTTGACACTTGACAGAAATCAATTCATCATACTGTTAGAATCAGAATCACTTTATTTTCAAAGTACATTTTAAATACCAGGAATTTATACTCTGCATCCTATCCTTACCCATCCTATTATATTGTTATACTGTATACCCATCCTAACTATTTAGGAGCAGTGGGCAGCCAGTCTGACACTCGATACTTGAAGCAGGTGCATTGCACTTCATGCTACGGGGAGAAAAGCTGGTCTGTTGTGCTGGCTCTTTGAATATACAATTATCTTGTGTGCATGAATTCACCAAAATGTGGGAACGAATTGTATCTTGTGCCCACAAATAAACCAAAAGAGTGGGAACAATTTTTTTTCTTTTGCCCACAAATTAATCAAAACATGAGAATGAATCGTATCTCATGCGTACGCAATAGTATCGAGTGCTCGATGTAGTAAAAGTGGCCTCAATATACATTTTTTTTTCTCTCTATGGCCACTCTGGGGCTCTGTAATCAAGGATGCGATTCTTGTTTAATGGCTTCTGTGACCTTTGCAAAGCCCCCTTCCTGCTGTAATCAATAGGAATACCATTTGCTGCCTGGGCAGAATGATGCAAGTAGATCCTGCATGAAAAATAAAAAAATAAAAAAATAAAAGGTTGGCTTACATTAATCAAAAAAGAGGGCAACCTAATTAGATTTTTCCAAATGGAAATTTGTCCATTTGTTTCAGAAGGATCTGTTTTTATGTATTTGTTCAAAACTGTGGGACCACAGCTGCTTTAAGTGTGTGCACTGATTGCTTACTAGTTGAGGGAAAAACACAATAATGACATACATGTTATAAAACTTGCAACACAACCCATCTTGTATAATTTGTCTTAATTAAGCCATAGGATACTCCAGTTTAAATGTGGATGATAAAGGAAAAAAATATATACTGTCGTTTCATTTTTACAACTTCAGGTTTTGCTTTAGTTCATAAATTTGATCCTTTGTGAGTTTGTCAAGATTCAGAATGTTTTATTTCAGTGTTACAGTGAATTGTACTGTCATACTCACCAGCCACAATTAAAGTCAGTCAAAAGAAACAAAACAAAATTAAAACACACAAATACATATTATGGGGTTAATACAACAATCCCTCTAGCACCACATCAGTCCAAATTTAAATTCACATTTAGTCAGAACTCCGAACTCTTTCACTAACCAGCAAACTTGTTTTCCCCCTTGGTTCCCTAAGCCAAAACATTGTGGTATTGTCAATTTATTTGGCCTCCATTCTGGGTTTTGTCAAAAGCTTGTTTTGCTTCTTATATGACAAAATTCTTCCAATCATCACTTCGTGCAACTGGGACCAACTTTTGGATGTCTTTATTACGGCTTAAAAACAGAATTTGGCTGTGGTACGAACAATAATTTGGCAGCGAAGACAGATAAAGAGGGAGTAAAACATATCTCTGCAATGTTCTCTCCAATCATAATCAAATTTGCTCAGCGGGAAGACAAGTCCTCACTGTACCTGCATATAATGTGCTCGGCTTGAGTGACTTATGCTTGGCATCGATGCCAGACATTGCTGCTTGTAGCTACATTTATTTTGGGATTTACTTCTTTCACATATACACACACATCATTAACACATCATCAAATCGTTTCCCACTTCAACCTCACTGGACTCTCCAGTTGAGCCCTGTCATATGGACTATCATTAGTGAGGAAATTAATAGTGTGATTCAAACAGTATAGTTATTACTGGCAGTACTAGAGGGCTTTTTACTGTGAAACAGATTCGGGAGTATTACGCACAGATGTGTAGAGTTAGCGGTTACTGTTCTTAGTGTTTAATGCTAGTTGTTTCATACTAGAGTTATTCAACATTTGGCACTTTTTCTTGTTTGAGAAGCTAGAAGCATTAAAAGGGAAGAACAGCTCACAGAAAATCAGAGTGCATCAAAAACAATGTTAGATGAAGTAAAAACTGGCACAGTATGTGGGATTCGGGAGCACAGTAAAAGTCTGATATTGCTTGATGTCATTTGATGGGCTTGGTAAAATTGATACTGTAGAATCATAGTAACAATGTTATATCTTACACCCTGCTTAATTCAGTGTCCCTAATCTTGGAGGTTTGACAAATTTTTGAACAGAATTGTCATCAGAAGGTGTTTTCATGCTGAATCATCAGCACAGTGCCTCACAATTCTCTTCACATTTGTGAACGCTTGCAAACTGGAATATTTCGCTCCATCAGTTTAATTGGAGCCCTACGTGCCACCTGTGGATATCACTGAAGGGTACTGTTGAATGTGGGAGTCATTATCACTTGCACCTGTTTCTCATGATTGTGCCATAGCCTTGCATTTATAGTGTTGGAATTGTGCAGAAAAGTGAACAGGATTTTTTTTCATTGCAGACATTTTGACATGCCTTAGCAGGAAAAACGCTTACATACACTTAGTGGGACACAGCAATTAGTGTCATTAATAACACCTGGGCTTCACCTGCTATGACAAGTCAAAATGTGTGCCATGTAGAGTAATTAAAATCATATGTTGCTGTGAGGAATGAGCTTTCCATGTTAAAAATTTAAGAAAAGAGAGCTTGAATCCTTGTTTTCAATTACCATAATTAAGGCAAAGACTGCTGCTTTTTCAACTGGATTTATACTTAAAACGGACATATTATGCTTTTTGTTATTTTCCGTCATTTATATGTTGTTATGATGTCGGATATCTATGTTAAACATGGTCAAAGTTCCAAAACTTGAGATTAACGTATGTAGAAAGGCTCCCCGCAACTCAAAATCTCTCGTGTTCTTTCCACCAGTGAAGGGGTTTATAAGATTTTGCATATCATTTTCAGCGTCCCCCTGTAAAATACAGAGGCTATAATAAGATTTTGCATGTCATTTTATCTATTTTTCTTAGATAAATGCTTGCAAAATGTCTTGTTTCTCCAAATATTTTTTAAAATACTTCTAATAGCATATTCATAACAATAGGCTAATGTAATATTCGCCTACAATATATAAAGGCTACTTTTAATATAACAGGATAGCTTAAAATAAATTAATAGGCTACCTGCGTGCGTTTTCTAAGGGACTCCTGAACTTTAGCCTTGAGCTCTGACATCCTCCTGCTGCCATCCTCTGTGCAAATGAAGTGTTCCTCCAGGAGGCTGAAAGTGATGGGGTAGATGTGATGCAATGGAGTCATTTTTTACCTCAGACTGCTGCGAAGCTGTAAGCGGAGCATTATAGATCCCACCACTTTCTTGGCATGACCCAGTCTACTCTTCCCCTGATTAGCTAGTACTCGTCGCCTTCGTTGGTTGGGTCGGCTAGGTTTAGGCATGAGGAGATTAAATTAACCTATAGACTGACAAGCTTAACCAGCCAGAAATATTCCTGGCGGTTAACCAATCAAGAGTTAACCGTTGACATCCCTAAATCAGAACAGAGTGGGTTCATCAGGAGGGGCTTTAAAGAGACAGGAGTTAAAACAGCTGTTTCAGACAGAGACTGAACTGAAGGGCTACATAAAGAGTCAGTGTGAGTAAAATAAGTTTTTTGACCTGTAAATCATGCAAAGATTGTCTGGTATAGCCCCAGATTAAAAAAATAGAGACCTGTAAATGTGCATAATATGTCCCCTTTAAATGCAGACTGAAATTTTGCATCATTCCTGCTGTGAATAATCCCCGTTCATTGTTATTGTCCAATGTCTCAAAGTTCAATGATACAGAACTTATTTGTCAGTTACATTTAGACTGAGTCAATATTGAGTTAAATACCGGGTTCTCATTTTCAAACCAGCTCAAAAAGTCAGCCAGAGATACTAATTTATATAACATTGTTGACCAAGCATAGGTGATAAACAGTGGACAGTAAAATTCAATCAGACCTTATCACGAAAGCTTCACTTGTGAGTAGCAGTGGGGAACACAATTCAGTTTCCTTCTGTTGATTCTTCCACTCAAAAATGTGTTTTTCTTCTTGTGCCTACAGTCGGATGTTTGAGCTTCACTGTGCAGAATGATGTATGTGCAGAGTTTGACACTAAAAGGTTGTTTTCACATTCATTCTGCTGAAAGTGGAAAGTTTTTCTGTGCTCATTGAAAACCTACGCGCATTATTTGTGACATCACAACTATTTTGGAAGTAGACCCTGGTCCAGTATGCAACTTACACAAGTGTGATGTGTAAACTTGAAGCCTCCAGCGCAGATACACTGAGAATGGACTTCACAGTGAAGTAGGAGACATTGTGTGTCCAGCATTTAAAATCTCTCCTCTAAAGGAAGGCTGTTTGTCTGTATGTATGTCCTTCGCATATCTCAAGAAACGTTAATCCAATCTACTTCACACTTGGCAGGTGCATTGCTGGGGACCCAATGAAGTGCAGTGTTAAATTTGGTGCAATTTGGACACGTGACACGATCGATATTAATAAACTTCAAATAGACAAGCGATCAGCGAGCCACTCTGCTCTGCATTAGTGGGGCGGGGCTTTTGGGCTCTGTGACTGCATGTAATGATCACGAGCACAGGTGGAGACCAGAGTTGTACAGCCCTGCCATGACAGAGAGGTGGTGATGACATCTCTCTTCATTTGATAATATTAAAAGTTTGGCTTTCTTGTCAGCTTCCTGACTTATCTTAAAAAAGACAAGTTATAAAGAGAGAGATAGAGGGCGAGCGAGCTGAGAGCACAAGCTCTCAAGGAGAGGCAGCGCTGGTGAAGAGAGTCAGCGGTGGAAAGCTTTCTCTGACAGAGAGAAAGCCTGTGAATGACAGAAATACAATGTTATTTTCTGATTGTTTCACAGCAGTTACACTCTTAGTTTCTGTTTCATTTTCCTCCTCTGCATTTCTCCTTTTCATTCATTCATTACATCCAACTAATGCAGCAGTAAATACAAAGAACAAAAGGACAAATCTGTGTTGTTTTTTCCTCTGTGTTGCTGTGTTTCAAGCACGGCAGCTGAGGAGCACATGAGAGAGAGAGAGAGAGAGAGAGAGAGAGAGAGAGAGAGAGAGAGAGAGAGAGAGAGAGCGAGAGAGAGAGAGACTACTAGACTATAGCTTCCACTCACACACACACACACATACATGCATAGGATATACTGTATATATAATTTATATAAGTATTAACATTTTTCTTTCTTGCCAATAAAGCCCATTGAATTGAAAGAGAGAGAGAGAGAGAGAGAGAGAGAGAGAGAGAGGCAGAGCAAAGAGAGGGAGTAATAGAAAGCTTTCTCTGAAACCGAAAGCCTGTGAATGTGATAAATGACTGACCAATCAGAGGTCTGCAGTATTTTCATGTCACCTTTTAGTATCAGCTCAGCTTGAGAAAGGTTTTTTCACATGGCGTGCTCTAAAAAGAGAAAAGTAGACAGCAAAAACAGACCTTTTAATCAAGAATGAACAGACTCTTAGGCAACTTCCCACAAGCAGTTTAATCAAAAAATGTCTCATAGAAGCACAAATCTTTTGAGCAAATATACCCACTGAAATGATCTGAACTGAAGCAACAGAAAATAAACAATCTAATCAATATAACTGATCCGCTTTATTTTTGGATGCACATTTTTTCAAAAGCTCTGTTATGTATTATATTTTTAAATGCAGCTCTAATTTATTTGAAATGAGAAACATTCACTATTACAGTACTTGAAACCTGTGTATAATAGAGTGTGAATTTCTTTCATGTTGTTGGTGTATATAATCATTCAGGCCTCACATCAACAGTATTAATTTTTATATGCGTTGAAGCAGGCACGGACAGGCACGCTTTGAACGGGCACTACACTAGTATTCATAAATTCTGTTTTTTAAATTAGGGAGATTTTAAAAATTTCTTACTAGGTAATTGACCTTTTTTTGTGGAAAAATATGTCAGACACAAATCCCTATTCAAAGCGGAGTTTTTTTATGTCTTAAAACATGTCTAGAGGGCATCTTTAAGTATTAATTAGGAAAATCATTGGTATATTTAGTACATAAATATGCAATGTCTTGTCCCAAATCAAACATGAGTTTTCAAAGGGGAATGAAAAGAAAATTGTAATTGCAGTGGTTAGATTTATTAGATTAATTGTCTTTAAAATGTCAGAACATAGTAGAAATTTCTTTTTTAAAAGTTGCCCAAAGCTCAAGATGCAACCTCAAATGTGTTTTGTTCCGACCAACAGTCCACAACCCAAAGATAATCAGTTTTTACATTTAAGAATCTGGAACCAGAGAATTTTAGCATTTTTTCTTAAATAAATGCCTCAAAATTATAAATCGGTTAGTTGGCAATTAATTGTCTGTTGATTGACTAATTAGTATTTTTCACTTTATCCAACAACGAAGAAAACAGTATCCTCATTCTTTGGTAACATTGCTACTTAAGCAGGGAATAAACTAACTTGGCTGCCCATTCCAGTGAAGGAAACACCACTTTTTACTAGGGATGGGTATCATTACGATTTTATCCATACCGATATCAATACTGCTTATTGATACCGATACTTATCGATATTCTTATTGATACTATTCTTAATAATTTGGTGCAAAAAATAATGAAAACATGACATGAAAGATGTGAAAAGATTCAACGTTGGGAGGGGGAGCATGGCTGTGTGAGGCAGGAGGGCAGAAGTTCTTCAGCGAAATGTAATAATAATGACAGGAAGACAAACATGTGCAACGACATTTAAATGGGCCAGAAGTCATTTCGCATTTCGTCCTGCAGCTGTCCACTGTGGAGCAGATCCACCTAATCACCAGTTTCAGTGAAGTAGGTTCAGGTTCGGCGGAGCTGTTTAGCTTCAGCTGACAGACAGGAAAGACAGTTTTGGCAGACCTCCGGTTACACTGAGATTTATTTTTTAAATAAGATTTTACCATCTTATAACTGCAGGAACAGACATCTGGAATCAATATTTTGGTACTGACCAGTCAGGAACCAGTGCCAATTTAGTGCCAGTTCTCAATACCCATCCCTACTTTTTATATTAACCAGTAACAGTAACACAATTATTCTGCTGGCATCTCACATAGCACATGACTTTTAAAAAAAAATTCCTATTTCTATTGTCTTTTGGATGTTGACTGCTCTAAGCTGACACGCACAATGCAACCAACTTCCCACAGTGACAAATACGTGATTGATTGTGTTTCCCAGGCTGTGAAAAAAAGTTCTCGTGCTTCCCTGTAGAAACCGCTACATTTGATCCGTCCATTTGGTAAATGGTATTGGAGGCATCAAGCATACATGGCCTTATGGGTCAGTGCTTTTGATTTCATTGCCCTAGTAAAAGACACAAGTGCACACAGTGGATTTCCACATACTGCGTATCATAATTCCCCATTACAGTGAAATACAGTGGAGCGATGCATTAGGGACAGTGTATAGGTCAACTGTGTTATGCAACCACTTAGTGTGTAGGAAGGAAATCTACGCACGCAACTGAGACAAAAAGTCCTGTGAAATTCTTCTACAATCTATAAGTGAAGTTTATAGCACCTCTCTAGAGTAGACATTATAAAGTGTTTCGAAGCAATCATTGTGTGCAGTGTATACGGCGGACATAACGCAACCACTTATGGTCCACAAAAATCTATAAAAGCTGTGTTTGCAATATTTAGACATTCATTAAAATTAATATAACAGATTCTGGCTGTATCATGTGTAATGTAATGGACATGAGGGTCCTGACACACATACCAGCTACTGTACATGTATTTTGGTAATTATTTGGCCACAGGAGCACAGCACGACAGTAGGAGATTTGGGGGAATCCATTATCAGTAGGTGACATTTCTATGGCTGGCATCAGTCATGACTAAATGCTTGATTTCAGATCCATCATAGAGACAAGTACTGCACAGTATGAGTTGAAAAATAGCAAACCAAAATTATTTGGCTGTGAAAACTGAAATGTACTCTTATTGGTCGAAAGCAAAACATGTAAGAATGTTTCAGATGTCTACTGTAGAGATGTAAATATGAAGCCAATTTAAATCTCAAAGAAAATTATGATTAAATTTAAGATCTAATATTCAATTCCCCAATGTGGAGAGCAAACTGATGCTGTGCTTTGCTCTGCGCCAGTTGCAAGTCTATTTAATAGGTTATAATATGGACTGCGTCTGGCGCTGAAACGAGGTCTAATCAGCAGATGAATAACAGATGGTAAATTAAACTATTTAATTTGAATTAAACAATACTGTATCTCTTTATTTTGAAACACACATTTAATTCCACAGTATTACAGTACTTAACCAAAAGAGATTTGCTTCTCACAAACACAAATGACGATGAGATAACATTGTTTTCTAACAGTATTATTTTCTAAGCAGTATCATTGCTAGACAGACAGCAGTCTGGTAAGATTAACACTAATACTTTAAAATTCCTTTTATTTGCTACTGTTCTTTTGCACAGTTATGAAGGAGATGCACTGTCTTTTATAAGGAGTAGAGGTTGTGGCTTTGGCTGTAGCCTAGCTCAGCAGGAGACCTACTTATTCACTGGAACAGATGATATCGGATCCCTCTGCATCTGCCATAACTTTAATTCTCGGTATATTACTGAGGCTATAGGCCTGACATTGAGTTTGATTCTATATCTCTCAATGTAGTGCTCTCTTATTTTTTTTGCACTTAAGAGAAAATAAGCTAGAGTCAAATTTACCATCATATTGTTTACAAAAATTGTTTTTGAATTATGTCTGTTGAGTACACATCGCACATGTAAAGTCATAGAGAATGACTACTTTACACCTTGTTAACCTAGCCTGCACAAATCCCTGTTATTTTTTTTTACATCAAACTTTCACTGCACCACTTGATACCTATACTGACACACTCTGTACTGCACATCCTCTCCCACATCAGTGGGATTAAGTTAAAAAAAAACAAAAAAAAACAAGCTGTGTGCACCCAATGAAAAGTGCTTCTTCACTGGTGCAAAGCCCAGCCATGTGCCGTGCACCATCACAAAAATAGAGCCCTTTGTGTTATGTTTCCGTCCCTGTGCTCTCTTGGCATATTAACGGGTCTGTTTTTCAGACACATCCAGTGCTTGTTTATGGATCAGTTTTTCAAACATTTTCTTTCTTTTGCTTTTGTTTGTGTGGCCACCAAAGTCTTTGCCAAGCCTCTTGGATTCCATTTTTGCCACCACAACTGTGTGAAAGCTCATTATCGACACTGCCTTCAGATTTTTGACACAGTAATTAGCAGATACCACCCAAGCAGATACCACCCAGCCACCAAACCCCCACTCATCTAGGAGAACAAGTGCTCACTTTGACCATTGCTGAGGTCAGAGGATCACTACGCAGAGTGAGCACATGGAAGGCTGCTGGCCTGGATGGCATACCTGGCTGAGGTCTTCAATACAGTATTTAACCTCTCACGGTCCCAGTCCATAGTCCCCACATGCTTCAAGACCACCTCTATCATCCCTGTCCAAGAAATCATCAACATGTCTGAATGACTACTGACCTGTAGCACTCACCCCCATTGCCATGAAGTGTTTCGAGAGACTGGTCCTGTCCCACATGAAAGACGCTATCTGACCAGCAGACTTCAGTCTGGAGGCCGTTGGTCTGTTAGGTAACCATACCTCCTCCACCCGGACCCTCAGCACAGGAGCCCTAAAGGCTGTGTTCTGAGCCCCTTCCTCTACTCCCTCTTTACCCACAACTGCCTGCCAATTCACAACTCTAACTTAATACAGGGAAGTCCACTCCCCTGCATACATACATACATAAACACATATATATACATATATATCATCTCAACGGGGCAGAAGTGGAGAGTGTCTCCAGCTAAATTTCCTGGAGTTCACATCGACAAGGACATCTCTTGGACATTAAATACCCGCTCCCTCGTGAAGGAGGCCTAACAACGCCTGTATTTCCTGAGGAGGCTGAGGAGTGCCCGTCTATCACCCAAAATACTAAATACTTTACAACTTCTACCACTGCACCATTGAGAGCATCCTGACCAGCTGCATCTCAGTGTGGTACGGTAACTACACATCAGCAGACCAGAAAGCCCTGCGGCAGGTCGTCAAGGCGGCCAAGCATATCACCGGTACCCAGCTCCCAGCCATAAAAGACATCTATCATAAACACTGCCTGCCCAGAGGTCTCAGCATCAGCAAAGATCCCACCCATCCCAACCACTGCCTGTTCTCCCCCCTGCCCTCTGAGAGGCGCTACAGGAGCCTCTGAGCCTGTACTACCAGGCTCAGAAACAGCTTAACTCTACTCACTCACCCACTCACTGACACACACACATACCCCCAAGCTGAGCCCCCTTGAACCCCCCCTTACACACACATACACACTCCCCTCCATGTTCTCTCACCTACCACCTACCGTTTCTACACTTCAATGACTTTATCCTGCACTACTGCCATAAGTTTACAATGCCATTTGCACAGATCTACTACATATACAGTATACTACCTCATACATAATGCTAGTGTGTACATACAGCATGTTGATATTTTTCTTGTGTGTTTTCACTTTTTTATGCCATGTATGTCCCTATGTGTCCCCTTGCACAATTTTTGGTGAAGCCGCAACTGCCCTCCTTTCATTGCATACGTGCCTGCACATTGTGTTATGACAATAAAATTGAATTGAATTGAATTGAACTGAATGAAAAGCCAGCAGCGTTGCACAATAAGGAAGTGGCATTATATAAGAATTCAGCTTACTCACAGGAAAGATTGGCAGCACAGAACGGCAGTATTTCCACTCCTAAAGCATGGATTGTCTTGATTCAGGCTCTTCTTTTATGAGATATTGCTGAGTCAGTGTTGGGTCTCTGTGGCTTTCTGAGCAGTATGTTGAGCTCAGTTTTGCTTGATTGTGCACTCTGACAGATCCTCATCCCTTCCAAAGCCGTCCACACATCTTCCATCCCAAATCACCATTACCGCCCTGAAAAGTTGTGTATAAATAGATTTCACACTGAGCAGCACTGGGTTGGAAATTAATTCTGGTCAGGAGAGAAACTGCCACAGTCTCCCTAATACATGCACAATGCTGCCTGCTGAGATCCCATAACCATTTATTACATAAGCACACCCAGTAAAATTGGTTTCATTGGTAGTATATTCATTGAAAATCTATCTAGACTAAGAAATAACACAGTTGTGTAAGTTAACAAATCAGTGATGAATGCAGATGCAGATTCAATTGGCCTGTTGGCATTGCCAGGACTTAATCTGTCACAACAAAATGCTTCTCAGGGCTGAATCATTTTATTTAGTAATGCACAACAATGAATCTAACCCTTTAGGCACAAGTACACAACCAGGATTCATTTCATACGTCGAGTCAACATTGTTCCAGCTAGTTATTTTAAGTGTAATTAACCTTGTGTGTCCAGTATAACTCAGACAAACAAAACTACTCAAATGTTGTAGAAATGCAGCAGGGGGCGGGTTCAGATGAGAAAAGAGCTGGTACACAAAAAAAAATGTCATGTCAGAGTCAGGTTAGCAGTAAAGTGTGCACATAACAGTGAGTGTTCAGTATGAGCTACAGTTTGTCTGAAAATAAACAGTACAGCTCTTCGAGACCCAAGCAGAGTTTCAAAGTTTTGTCTACCAGCAACAGGTTAACCCTGATGTTAGCTACAACTTCAGCTTGAACTGGTGTTGTAAAGGAGTCTCATCTGTACCTCCCGACCACAGTCTGGAGGCTGAAGTAGGCAGATATATACTTTCCATACTCTAAAACATGCCACTGATGGAATAATGAGATAATAGAACCCATAAAAGTGTCCCAAGTTTTAAAAAATAATATTACTCATTTTGATTGTCACGGTATATGTTAAACAGTAGTAAAACTCAATAGTTAATGCACATTACATAGCCACACTATGGTTCATGTCATGCACACAGCTACTGCGGCACAGACAACACACACACACACACAACATGTTGTTGGTGTGGAAGCATGAGTGAAGAAGACACAAAGTTCGCAATTTGTAATACCTTTCAGTCCAGAATAAGCTGTGGAGGAACAACCTTGAAAACATTTGGAACAACTAACTTAATCTGACCATTAAAAAACCACCACCCTGGTTAACATGCCAAGTTATTTAAATAGTTAATGAACATACAGTTGAATTTCAGTATTCCATCAAAGAAAAGTTACAAAAATGTTTGTGTATGCTGTCAATTATAGATCTTAGAAAGAAAGGAAATACATAAAAAAGAAAGAAAATCTTTCAGGTGAGAATTTCAAAAAAAAAAAAATCAGAATCAGCCAAGAAAATTGCAATTGGTGCATCTCTAATTGTTTCATTAATCATTACCGAGGGAAATGTAACAATTAATTATGATATTGATTTTAAATGCTACTGCCTATCACAGGTATGTGTACAAGGCAACAGGAGGAGGACCCAAATGCAGACACTGAGTGCAAATTTTATATATCCAGAGGGGCAAGGCAGGCAGGCTGGTCATGAACGGGCATCAGGTCAAAAACACAGGTAGCAGATAATCAGGCAGGGGGAATCGGGAATCAGGAACAGAGGAAACAGGATGGCTGGACCACATAGGCACACCACAACATTGACGATCTGGCAGGGAACGGATGGCAGAGGACCCGTATATAAGCCTCTTGGGCTGGTTAGGTAATGAGCAGCAGGTGAGGATAATTGGGGAGTGGCAACAGGTGGGTAGGTGGGTGTGGGTACCAGGCAAGAAAGTGCGGGTGCATCTGGTGGATAGGTAGAGAAGGAAACTAAATAAACAGGACCGCGGCAGGAATCGTGACAATTGCCCAGCCCTTTTAAATAATATAATTAGTATCATACCAATGTTCAAGACCACTGGCACTGTTTATCAAAATGAACTTCATTTGCTCTGATGCTAAAATGCTCATAGGTTGGTCTAGTTTGCCTTCCAGAAGGTTTTTTAATCCCTCAGTTATGCACTAGCACATGCACAGCCTGTTATGAGCTTACCTACATCTATCAGATATGAAATGATACTTCACTTAAATTCACCTAAATATTCAGTCCTGATGATTCTCACTGAATTATGTTGGAAACTATATTTTTCTATGCTTCCTGTCCATTATCATACTTTCAGTTCTTACCAGCAACACATTTGCACAATGTGAGCCTCATCAGCATCATCTCTCACCAGTAACTATGTTAATGTTGTCTAATGTTTGATTGAGATGGACATTTCGTGTGAATTTGCCCTCCCTCCAGCTTTGTTAGTGCATTACACTCCTTCCAACACGCCAGTCATGGTGCTTTGTTGCTACTACCTTTGGCACCTTTAGCTAACTATAAAGCACTGATATGTGCATTGAGCCACTGAATTTGTCTGTCTTCCAGGAAGTAACTCTAACCGCACAGTTCGGAGTTGAGTAAATCATGAGAGGATGACTGGGAACACACCATTATTTCATTTCCTGCTACCATATCAATATGAATGGATCAATGCACTGCTAATCTGCTGCCATTTTAGGTTGAAAGGAAGGTAATCAGGATTTCAGTACAATACCTAATGGCATCACATCTTCTCCTGAGTCTTACTATAGGTAACAGAAAGCCTAGATATATTGTGGAAACTGAATGTGTGTGTGTGTGTTTATGTGTTGTATTTGTATTCTTTGTAGACACCGTGTAAATGCTATGCCTCCATTTTTCTATCTCCAGCCAGGAAGTATGACAGTGGCGAATATCTTAACATCACCGGCATCACAAGGGACCAGGCTGGAGACTACGAATGCAGTGCTTTAAATGACATCGCCTCTCCTGACACCAAAACTGTAAAAGTCACAGTCAACTGTAAGTATATCTCTTTTTTCTTCTTTGCTTCCCTTTTTTTTACCTTTCCTGGCCTTAAAGCCACATGAAAGACACCGGGACAGTCTTCAATGATACCAGTGTCATGTCTCTGGCGGTGCACTTCAAGAAAGTACACCTTCTAGAAGTTAAAAAGTAGAAAGCTGGAGTTTGAAGTTTCTTAATATTTAATATGAGAATTCCCTTTTTGTCTGGACATGTAGGTGATTAATTCACACTAAGGAAAGGTCTGACTGTTCTAAGCACTATTCCATTATGCAGGTAATGAGTCTTTCAAAAGTGTGAGGCGACAGTAATGATGAGCCAGGGCATTAATGAATGATACTGGGCTTTAGCTGTCATGGTCACATGGAAATCTCCCGCTCGTAAGTATGAGCAGGAATGGTGCTTGACAATTATTACCATTCCCTCTCTGTTTAAAAAGGCCCTTTTACTTCGGTGTTATTCGTAGAGGTTTCTATATAGATGCCCTGTGCTAAATCTCACTTATGGCGAAGCTTATCAGGCAGTCCGCTAAAGAGACAGGGGCGAGGCAGAGTGAGAGAAAAAAGGCTCCTCCTGGCCCAGTTACCGAGTCATATCCTGAAAGCTAATCATCCAAGTTTTCTGATACAAGTTTTAAGAAATATTGTTATTTTATTTAATATACAGTTTTGACAATGTAATCAATTCATTGAGACAATTTTGAATCCGATAACGCTTGTACTGTATTTCCATGTCTCTGTGATGAGACAGCTTTCATTCCGGCTTCATTATAAAACCAAGTCTTCTGGCCATTATTTCCATATAATGCATGGCTCTAATGAGCTGGGTCTGACTTGGAATTTTAGAGGCCAGTTATTTATAGCTCAACTAAGACATGGGTTCAAGGATGAAAAGTTCTCTGGCAACTGGCAGTGTCTGTCTGTTACACAACAAAGGAGATATTCACAATGATTGATAAGGCATGTCATAGTCCAACGCCGAATTTTAAATCGAGACAGCAGGGGTATGTGGGTTTCGGTATCCAAACTGAGTGAATTGATGAGGATGACTTTTCTTTTGCTGTCAGACAAAGTCGCCACCGTCTGGGCACCGGAGCGATACTTTAGGGGTGGGAGTATGCTGTAGTTTGTCAAGTGTTAAGGCGGTATTCGCCCGACGTCCAGAGTTATCTGAAGCTGACAGATCTACAGAGCTGTTCCTTTCGTTGAGCAGTTACTCATTCCTTGTTATTGATCTGTACCACAGAGAAGAACTGTCCATAATGTTTTTGGTGGACTCCTTTATTAACATGAAGATGAATTGATTATTTTTTTCTACTTGATTTGATATTACACGTTATCCTCTAGGTATAGCAGAGACTCAATTTGCTTCTTTACTACAGAAATGGAAAAAAAAATGTATGTAATACAAGAGACTTATTTCTGCCTTGCGGACTGAAAAACTGAGGTTGTGTATTTCACCCAGTCTAACTGCAACACATCACAAGCCTTTCTTGAAAATGGGATGAGTTATAACATAAAAACAGACAATTTGTAAGACACTTTTAACAAAAGCAGCAGCAGGATAGTCTCCCTTCAGTGAATACACTGAAGAGAGACTTTTAAAGTTTATGCTCATTGAAAACCATTATCTCCACTTTTTCAGAAACAGTGAAAGAGCCTGTTGCAAGATCAATGACAATACATTTTTGAGATAATCCAATGGGGTTTTGGAAGAGTTTTATGAATCTAAAAGGATGGAGAAATTTATAATCCTTAAATTTATCTGAAAACATAAAGGTCATAAAGATGGAGACACTGTGCATGTTTTTTTGCCGGCAGCATCAATAGCTCCAGTAACTCCAGTGGACATAAAATCTGTCTTGCAATGTTTCTATGACACATACACCCCGTCTCTCTGACAAGTCTTTATTCAAAAACAGTCCGTAGTAATTAGTTGAGTCTAGGTGAGGGGACAGTTTGTGTCTGCACATGGTGTAAATCTCAAGCTCCCTCCCGTCTGTAGTCATAAATATTTTATAATTCTCGACGTCCTGTTTGAGCTATGGTCAACGTGTAGCTGGATAGAGTCAGACTTTTCTGGCCTCATAAGCACCTTACAGATGAACGGTCCTGTGGTTTATTGTGGCTGTTTAGCATTCGAAATGCTGCGCAACTACAAGACCTGAATCAACAAAACATGTAGCTGACACTGTGTAGTTTAAATAGTAAGTGTCAAAGTATTTTCTAAATATGTTTTCTTAAATTTGTTTTATTTTATAAAAGTTGCCATCTCCCTCTTCTTCTTACATGATGTGTTGTGACACATGTGCTCATTTACAAAGATAAGGGGGCAGAATAAATGAATTAAAGACGTTCATTGGAGCGGCTGATATGGCCACAGCAGGCAGAGCCTGAGCCAGCTGGTGGCCACTCTTCACTGCCTCCTCTCCACCCTGGTGCAAATCTCCCTCTGTGAAGGAAAAAGAGAGACATTTGGACGATATCCCAATCTACTGTATCATCCATGCTCTACTGTCACACATCAGACTACATTCACAGAGCGGCCATGAGCGTGGGGTATTAATGAGGGCTTGGTATGCCAAACTCTGAATTAAGATAAAGATGTTAGCTGACATTGAAACTCAAACAAGAGGAGGTAATTACAGAGCAGGAAGCAAGAAATGTACTTTATTATAAACATTACACTGTACAGGCACATGTTGGTTTAGGAAAAAAAAAAAAATCTTCTTCACTCGGCTGAAAAAATCAGCCACCAATCTCTGTAAACACTCTCCTGGGAGGTTTCGCAGGTGTCAGTCAACAAGCTTCAATGTGCCATTTAAAAGATTTTCATGAAATCTTCAGGCTTCATTAGATTTTGCTGTTAAATTATGTAATAGGCCATCACAGTACACATGATCCTGTTAGAGTATCCTTCTTGTTAAATGCAGTTAAATTAAATTAAGTCATGAACATCAATCAATCACGACTGCACTGTTCCTCTTTTATCATTCTAATAAAACAACAAAACAACATAGGAGTGAGTGACACTGACATTTCATGGGTTAACAGTCTAATTAAATACATGTCCAGACAATTTCTCTGCGCTTTCAAAACAATTCCTCTTTTTTAAGCTAAGAGTATAGTTGACCTCTGGGCTAATTGCAGATTAAGGCCACTAATTAAAATAAGCAAAGCAAAGTAATGAAAACAAAATTAAGCTCTGGCATGTTTGGAGTTTTAATAACACCAGGCCTTAAGTAACACTAAGCCTGCCATTTGGCTTTCTATGATATGATGAGTTAGAGGCAGAGGGTTTGAGGCATTGTCACTGTGCAGCCACTTTCCAAGTGTTAAGTCCAGTACATGTGACCTCCGTTTAAATTTCTCTAAGGCTCAGAAGACAGCATTAATTAAATTACTGCCTGCCTGCACCTCTTGTCTTTATACTTCCGGTGATGAATGAACAGCAACTGAATACTTTTATCAGGTAAAACTGAACGATGGCAGTTATCCAGAAGGTTACGCTAGAATCAGATTGGCTGAAAAGCCCCACTTGGCTAAAGGATATTTCAGCAGTGATTTCACCTGATGAAATTTGATCTCTGACCCACTTTTCAAATTTACATATTCATCCTCACTGCAGGTGAGTGCCGTTATTGGCAATTGAAATTCTCACCGCACAGTGTGACTCAAAGGCATAAATATCACATCTCGGTGGCTGAGTCAGAGGGATGAATGAGAAGGAAACCACCATGGAAAACCTGAGATAAAAAGCCAGTGTTTGATTAATTAATGAAGCCACCTTGTTGTAGAATAAAGGCGTCCATTACTAACTACAGATAAAACAATAACACAAGCCTGTTTCTTTTCCAAGATAAGAAATCAAAGGTTTGACCTTCCTTTGTAGTTTAGAGAGCTCTCTCCCTCCAGAGAGAGCTGTCGATTCTCACTCCTTATTGAATGAGTGACACAACAGAGTTTGAATGCTATCGTGTCGCAAGATGCAATTTGACAGTTTGCACAAACTTTTGCCACATGTGGAAAGTACACAGACAACCAACTGTGTCGCTGTGCTACATTTTATTTTCTCGTCACTCTTTCAGATGCTTCAACCAAAGCCGTTTGAAACCACACCAGATGTTCTGATCGTCTATTCTCCGTCCATTTAATAATCACAAAGCTGCCACGAGTCAATCTGCAGGAAATAAATGTGTAAAGAAGACAGATAAGTTGATGGCGTGTTAGCACCACAGATGTTTGAATTATTGATGAGGAATAGGAAGACCACAGCTTTTTCGGGATATCTATCTCTTTTTTTTTTTATGGTGATGCAAAATGTTTTTACGGTTACGAACTGTAACAGCCTAATTTCTTGGAAAGTTAGAGCAAAACATTCAGACTTCTTGCAACTCAAAGCGCTACAATAGATTGGTCTTGGCACACATCTGGAACTTTTGCGGTTTTTGTTGGGTTTTTTTCATATTCTGTGCTAGGAGAGTCATATGAGCCCATCCCTTCCTATCTTGATGTAGAGTGCAGACATCTGTCCCTCTTCAGCATCACTTGTTTTCCCTCATAGCAAGGTTTCTTTGGCTTTGCAGAATGAAGCTGTGCCCTGTATGCTTCCAAGTTTGCCTGCCATTTGTACGCCTCCTTCCTCCTCCAGTACCCTGCAGCTGTGAATTCTGCTTACACATACACAACGGCCGTGTTTATAAAAAGAAGAGCACCTCACATTCTTTCCTGCTTACAGTAATTGGCCAACAAAACTGTGATCATTTTTAATTAATTATGAGCATGCACATTAGACCTGCTGTGAACAATTACAGCCGTAGTATTGATAGATGTCTGAGCATAATTGGAATGCAGGGACATACAGTGAATACTTCACATTCTTTACATCACCTCGTCTAATGTTTGCTCCAACCCTGGTTTTTCCTCTAAACCCCTAGTCATCCGGGCCTGTTTGGAATTCAAGCCCTGCCCTGATAGATACACCGACAACATGCTTCTCTGACTCCCCTGACAGAGTTGTCCAGTGGAATCGTGACCATCTCTTATAAATAAAAGGCTAAACATGTTTACTTGTGGTCAGGAGACGCATCTTCATGACCACCAAATATTACAATGTCAAATAATGACAGAAAGGTAAACAGCAATTAGTGGAGCATGTTTGCACAGTACTAACAGTCTTAATTAACAATCATTATACTCTATACATTTGCAAAGCAGATAACATTTACATTAGATTAAATGCATGTCCTACATACTGTGCGTGTGCGTGTGTGTGTGTGTGTGTGTGTGTGTGTGTGTGTGTGTGTGTGTGTGTGTGTGTGTGTGTGTGTGTGCGTTTGTGTGTGTGTGCCTCAAGCTCTGCAGTGGATTGCACTGGTGGATCACAGGTAGAATAAATGTTCATTCCACAGTTCAATGAAATCTGTTATTACGAGTATTTTAACATCAGGTGCAAAGTCTCAGTTGAGCATTCGTCGACAGTTTGCAGTATCCATTGAAATACTGTGGCTTACAATTCAAAAGAGAAGACTTCCTAGAATTGGATTCTGATCCAATCCTAAGTAGAGTTAAAGCCAGTACCCTCGAGCTGTTTGGATGTAAATCCATCTCTCTACATCTCTCCAAAGCTCTCGTCTTGATTGCTATATGGATTCCTTGCTTCATACGGGGCATGAATAAATCAGCAGAATCTTGATCTTCTGCAGAATAAATGTTCTTGCTAGTACCACTTCAAAACACAGTGACTTTCAGCTTGATCTGCAAGTTTTAGTGACTGATCAAAATTAGGGATGCACCGATCCAACTTTTCAGTGGCGATACCGATACCTGGGCTTTGGGTATCAGCTGATACCAGTGTTTAATTCATAAGCTGTATGCCTTACTGTGTAGAAGAGCCTGGGATCATTCTCTCATTAGTACAGGAAAAATCAGTGTTGCTCTCCTAACTTTGTAAAATAAAATGTAACAAATACATAGATATAAATTTACTGAATTGTTATTTATTAAAATAATGGTATCCGATACCAGATCAGCACATTGTCACCAATACCCGATCCAGCAATTTGAGTTAGTTTCAGACCAATATCAGTATCGGTATCGGTGCATCTCTAATCAAAATGACTTTATAACACTGACAAAATGCTTTAAACATCACATCCTCTCACCTAACGTCCCTACGCATTGATGAACGCAGATGTGTTGTGTGTTTACACAGTGTGACATGCCTGAGTTTCGTATGGCCATGCATTCGTAATATTCCCTTTTCATAGTGTAGTCTTCGTCTGATAACCCCACCATCTCATACACGTATTTAGGGAGATAGGTGGGGATTTGAGCACCTTGAACCATTTAGTGTTAAACACCGACAATAGATTGAATCCTTACTGCTGTAGACCCACACAGTCCTTCACACTAAGCCGGTTATTTATATGCCTTGCATTGTATAAAAAGAAGGAACACAATGTTCCCTAGCTGTTCTGAATAGAAATCTTAATGAATTAATAAATCTTGGCAGCAGAACCATTCCTGACTGACAAAAAAAACAGGACAATGAAGCCCACAGATGGCAGTGGGGAACAGTGTCTCTGTGTGTAAGCTGATAAGTCATGCACTGATGAGTCCATTTCTTAATTGCAATGAAAACTCATTTTCAAATCTGGCTGAAGAGGTAGGGTTATTAATTGATCTTTTAATTAAAAAGCTTGCGTTCTCTGGGTTCTCTTGGCAAACAATAGTTTGTAGCTAAATAAATCATATTCAGTCTTGAAGCACACCAATTAATCATTAATAGTCACATGAGGATTGGTTAAGGCAAGCGACTCAGTGAAGCCCTTTACATTAAGGTGCAATGCTTTCTAAACACCCCCTGTCCATTAATATTACATAGACAGAAGGTCAAACATTTTACTCATCATTAACATGCTTCTATTTGTACACTTTGTAGAGATGTACAATTGGAGACATCGTCTTTGTTTTGATGACAAGCTCCACATAATGCAGATGTAATGGAATTTGGTTTGTGGTCGACCCACAACTGGCCATTTGTCACCCAGTCGTGCCTTACAGCACCCATTTTTCTACCGTGTCTGTGCTATTCCTGGACCCAACCCCTCAACCCCATCTGGTGGAGTCACCATGACTCCAGGCATGATTTACAGCACCACCGCAGCATTCTCTGGACACTAAATTACCTGGATTATTGGGCCTTCATGAGTTTTAGTGCACTACTTTGCATTACGCTCCAAATCCTGATGGTGTGTTGCACAATATATGATGATATAGGACATGCCAAGAAGTAGAAATTGGAATTATTGGATTAGACTGGATTTTATGGGTGTGATCTGTCTTAACAGATCTCAGTGCCAGTAGCTAAATTGGAAAGATTTGATATTATTGATATGCATATAAAATCAGAGCATTTTGGACCACCTACAAAACCATGGTAGCTTTTCTTTTTATTCCAAAATGTTGCAATATTTGCATGACTTGAGTGGTTAGAAAGACAAATAATTGGGCTCAAAATACTTTCAAAATCTCCTAATTTGCAGAATAGAAACCTTAGTCCGTTAAACTTTTTATGAAAGGTGCCCTTGGTACGATAGATGATTATAGATGATCTATATTCTTGGTCCGACACCAGATCATCTAAGGAGAAATCAGGGCTTATATTCAAATACAACCCTGAGATATATTTTTTTCTTCTTTTTTGGTCTTTATTTTTTTTGTTGTTGCCAGGATTTCAACCAGCCTTTTGACAGAGGATATTAATCTAAGTTACCATAAATAGGAAATCCTCACACAGTGTTCTTTTTGGCAAATAGCACATTCAGTTGATAATAAATAAAAGCAAACACATTGAAATGCCCCCCCCCTCCTCCAAAAAGGAAATACAACAGCTACATGAAATGAGCAGTTCTAGACTGACAATTCATCTGTGGTTTTGTGTTGTTAACATAAAAGACAGTAGCTCTATGTGTGAGGTTTCAAGTATTGACACATCTGCCTGGGCCACCATGTCCACTGTCCTAGCAACTGTACAGCGCGACAGCCAGGTCACCCTGGCGCTTTCAGAGGCTTCAGATAATCAATGGCCCTGCACAATGACACCAATGGAGGATTACGAGGATTCACTAAGCCTCTGTCGGGCGGCATACTGCATTGATTTTGTCATACTTGTTATTGGCTTATATTTCTGCGCTGAAGAGCATTGTTAAAATGTTCCTGTCCGTGTTCCCTTCCTTTTCTTTAAGTATTGTAGAGCTCCTTTCTGGTGCACATTGTCAAATGCTAAACACTTCAATGTTACTCTTTCACAAGTTTTAGTACCCTTCTTATTGGTTGCTGCAGGTTGTTACTGCTTCTCAGAAAAGATGCTGGTCTTGCCTCTCATGTTTTTTGTGAGCTGTCTTTATGGCCGCCAAAGGAGGTTGAGATTGAGTTAGAAAAGTGTTTTATACTCGGAGTTTGAATTTTACACAGACAACAATGGTTAAAGCATCTACACACACACACACACACACACACACACACACAGCAAGCACAGACAGCCAGTCAAGGTCTACTAATACCCCCCAGCATGGCATTCAACATTTCATACAGTGATAAATGAACAGGAAAAGCCTCAGCATAACCCGCTCAACCCGAATCGCTTGATTCACTATCTCAAGTCCTTCGGATTATTCAGCCCAGCTGTGGAAGAGGGAAAATAACAGTAATTGGCACACATATGCAAGGACAGAAAATCAACATACACTAGTCAATATGAATGTGCTCATTAGAATGCAGAGGAAGGTTGGTGGAAGGGCATCCATCATCACAGAGTGCACTGTCACCTCGGTGTGCCTCTCCTATATGATCATACGCCACATGTACAAATGCTCACATGTATCCTTTTCACCTTCCACAGATCTGTTGCATCCCACCTCATCTATCTATGTGGACTCTTACAGGTTGGCTGTGCTGACAGCGTTCATAATGCCTTCTATTTATTAAAATGAAGCAGGGACTTTGCATATACGTGCTTTAATGAAGCATGTTATTTCCATGTTTATACCAGTTTTATACCATTTAGTAACCAGAGGTTGGTGTTGTCCAGGAAAGCTGCAGCAGTCGATACGGAGGTCATCCATTAGGAACATCTCCAAATGCAATTGGAAGTAAAGGTTTGCAGGCGCTTGGCCGAGCAAGCCCTTCCACTGGATACAGACTACAGCTCTGACTGACAGGTCGTTCTTAAAGGCTCATTGTCAAGAATATAAATAGTCCACATCTCACTTTTAGACACGGCCAGGCAATTTACTGCAAGCTGCAGGACTGACCCTAAGAGTGTGAGCTTCTTCCATGTATCATATGCTTTTAATCAGAATCTGTATGAATGTCACAAAGTAATTTTCCTTGCACAGTATGTGGATCTGATTGGATGCTCAGAACAGTTTTATTATTTGTCAGGACTTGGGGAGTCAAGCCAAGTTTACACAATAAACAATGTGAAATGAAATGAAAAAAACCTTGTACCTTATTATGATTGGTTCTCCAGTTTCCTTATGGTTCTGATTAATGGTGTAGGAGAAACAAGAAAACAGGAGAACCAGTTGAAACCACTGTACATCAAGGCCTGTGAGAAACAGTGCTACATACAGCAAGCACTGCTTGTCCTCAATCTCTTAAAGAGGGTCATTTTATTTTGTTTACCCTCTGCAGCTCATGAATACAGCATTACTCTGACAATGGCCAATAAGTAAAACTGTAACAAGTGAAACATTTTTATTCCAATTATGTGACTAAAGAAATGGAAAGAGTGCTGGGATTTTTTGTCGCACAGGTTTTGTCCAACTACATAGTGGATTTGACAAAATTCCATTGTTATAATTCTGCATAACTTCAGTTCATTAATTTCATTTCTTTCAAGGCTGTGTTACTATAAGCAGGGAAAATATTTGAAGTACAAAAGGCCTGGCTTACTTTAGAAACCGTCCATATGTAAAGCTGCCTTCATGACACTGGCAAAGAGATTTACACCACATTTCAGCACATGAAAGGAGCCTCATTTTGCATTCACAGAACCTGCCTCTGCCACTGAGTCTTTGAACTTCCATTAAACCATTTATCACCATGCAGTGCAATTCATTTCATTTTCCTAACACTGGGGATGGATGCCCTCTCCCCTCCCCAACTCCGCCTCTGTAGACTCTGAGTGTTGAGTTTACACTGTGTAATGTGTGCACTGACCAGGATGCTAAAGTTCAACAACCCTCCCTCTCCAGCGCTTATTGTCTCAATTTCACTAAAACCTTTTTATTTAGACTTATGCTAATGATAACACACATTTTTCTTTAGACTGTCATGTGTTTCCTGCTAACTCTGTATCTCTTTTTTTCCCTAGTTGCCCCAGCTATCCATGAGATGAAAAGCCATGGAGTTGGTCTGGGACGCACAGCTCTGCTAAGGTGCGAGGCGGCTGCTGTGCCTTCTCCGACATTTGAGTGGTACAAGGGTGAGAAAAGGTGAGCCCAGTTTGATTGTATTTTAAATAGGGATGCACTAATCCGACTTTTTCAGTCCCAATACTGATACCTAGGCTTTGGGTATCAGCCGATACCGAGTATCAATCCGATACCAGTGTTTAATTAATAAGCTGTATGCCTCACTGTGTGAAAGAGACTGGGGTCATTCTTTTATGTGTAAGGCAACATCAGACTTGACTTTGCTTTCCTAACATCGTGAAACAAAATGCAACAAATAAATATGTTTATTTGTTTAAAATTATATAATATAATCCTGAATTCATGAGTGGGTGATTCAAGTAATTTGTTTGCAGGAGGAATGGGGTGAATTCAAGACAGCAAATATACAACTGATTTGGGTTGCTGACATTTAGCTGCAATGATTCAACAACATTGGTTTTGGACAGCAATCCAGATATATGACATTATCTAGATTGATATTGTATGCGTAGGCTAACATTTAACGTTACTGTGCGCAGTGCACACACACACATACACACACACACACACACACATAACATTACTGTTTTGAAAAGAGGACAGCTATAAGGATACACTCACTGAACAGAGCACGTATGTGTGTGTGATTCGCTGCCAATCTGTTTAAAATAAACAAATAATGTAAACAATATGGGATATTCTGGACTGAGTCAACTGAACCTGCTGAGAGGTGGTGTTGACTGACTGAAGCAGATTCTCTGTCAGAAACACAGAAACCTGAACAAATTCGACTTTCTAAGGCAACTAACAGTAATGCCAAGATCTTATATTTTTTACCGGAAGGCTCAGTGGTGCCCAAAATGACTGCAGTGCGACCGAGAGAGGAAAGTAATCCCGGATGGGAAAGCGCCCGAAGTGAGCTTGAGGAGCAGAGCTAATGCTAACTGCCAATAATGAAACAGAAAGTCGACTTTTATTAGTTGTTTACTTTTACATAACCACCGCGGTTATAAAATTGATAGTTGGAGGATTTTGTTATGTTATATGTCGCATTGGATTTAATTAGCGGAGGTGTTTTGCTGTTACATTTTAGGCAACATTCGACTGGTTTTCTCTTAGCAAGATTAGCTACAATAGCCAGTCTTATTGAGGCTCCTTGGGACAGCTGCTATTTAATAAAGATAGCGTCCAAAACAACTTCACATAGTGTTGTAAGTTAGCTACCCAGCTTCGGCAGGAGAAAAGTTAGATTATAGATCAGCCCCATGTCACTGATACCCAATCCAGCTATTTGAGTCAGTATCGTACCTGATATCAGTATCGGATCGGTGCATCCCTAATTTTAAGCAATTGTAAGTTTTTCCAACATTTGCATGTTTTAATTAGTTTTTTGTGGCTGCACTCCTTTTAATCACTGTCTTATCTTTATTTTGTACCTGTATTTCCTGAATTGTGAATGGAAAACCATAGCATTCCTTCTGCTGCTTTACAGACCTCTGAGACAGAAGTGAAAAAAAACACAAAAATCTAGTTTTCCTGTTTGTACATGAAGACAAAATCAATAACAAATGAATTGCGGCATCTAATATTAGAATTGTGTTAACTGTCAATAAATATTGGAATTTATGCACATTCAAAGTCAATTTCACACTTCAGAGATGCAAGCTGATGCAGCAAAAATAGACCCGGTGTATAACCATAGCGGAGCAAGAACAGTGTGCCAACTCCAAGCAAGTTGCTCCACTCAGACATCCGGCATACCAGCTGAATGGCAGCAGATCATCTCTGGCAACCACAAGAAAGCCTGACTGCGACTGAGGCGCGTCCAGTTGACACTGAGAATCAGTCCGCCAATATAAATATAGGTGGATACAGTTGGTAGCACTAGGTTAAATGAAGTGTTTTATTTAGCTTATGTTATCAAACAATGTAAATTGACAATCTAATAATTACCTTTAAGTTCACATAATTCTTAGAATATATATATTTAGACAGACTCTGAATTTTCCTGATACTTTATAACCCAACAAGCCAGTGCTCTAAGTGCATATACAGTGAGGAAATGCTATTAATTATTTATAAATACTGTTTCATCGAGGTCCGCGGGGTGATTTGAAGAGCAAATGTTGTCAAAGTTGTATTAAAAACTGAAATCTTTAATGCTGAGTTATTAGCTCATACTTGTATTTGGACAAGTAAGTGACAGAAAAGGTGTGTTTTTTGTTTGTTTGCTTTTCCCCAAAGGCAGTTCATGTCTTTGTTCTCCCGTCTGTCCAGTCTCTGGGGAGAGCTCACACAAATGCTCCAGCAAGAGTCATTTGTGCCTTGTCCTCACCTTGCATCCTAATAAACTGTTGCTGGCAACTGGCTTAAATCATTCGCAGCACATACATCAATCAGTCTAGATTCAAGTGTCAGTTCTTGAATTTAAAAACCAAATTACCCCCATTACCCATCATTTACCCACTCCTGGTGAGCACAATTTCAATCATCAGCTCACACTGTGCTAATTGTAATTATGGGGTGGATTCAATTTATTCAAATTGCTAAGGAGGCAAGTTGGCATGATTCTAGTCTTTACTTAATTCAAGGACTTGTTCTTTCTGTGACTTCTTACAGGGCTAAATGGTGATCTGTTCATTTACTCATCATCATGAGAAGGACGCTAGTATGAGGACTTAAGCACAGAATATGTGTATTTTCTGTATAACATCCACACTATGTTTCATTGCCCATTTACTGTATAAAGGACCACTTCTCATTTTGGCTCTGTTCAGCGCTGCTTGTCTGTATCGGAAGTAGTGTGACAGTTTTGACAGGCAAATCTTTCTCGTGACATGTCACTGCTTTCATTCTTGAATGGAAGTGGGCGAATGTTTATGTGTGTGCGTGTAGGAGCGAGGGGGGGGTTTCTTTCACTATGACTGAGGGAAGCATCGACTAGTTTGATGTTGAACTAGAGAAGAGGCGAGCTCACTTGCAGACACCCGTCGAGATTATCAGTGAATGTTCAGCTAACATTTGAGGAAGTCGCCGTGGGAGAGGGAACAACAGACTTGCAGATATTTGCTGGACATAAGGTCACACATAGCGGTTCAAGTCAGAGTGCCTCTCAGAGCAAGTTGAGCCAAGTTACAGTTCACTGGGGGGCCAGAGCAAGGCCAAGATAGAAACATGTTTCCTCACTGGAGGTTTCTATGATGTATAATGTTGCCAAATGTGAAACTGTAGAAGCAACAGCAACCCTACTGATAAAAACAAACTCAGCTGTAGTATCTACAATAATCCTACGATCAGGATGCGGAGCATATGTTACACAGTGATTTTTAATCTCTACAGGCTGTTAAAGATCATCATAACCACCAAAGTAAACAATTACACATTTGACAATTTCACAGCACAGATGCCAGGCACAACTGGAATAGGATTTATTGTAATCCCCCTCCACCTGCGACAAAACGATGAACATGTCAAGTGGCGCCCAGCTGGTTCACCTCTGGGTCATTTCTCTCTCCTCTCAGTCCTTCAAAGCATCTTTCCAAGGCAGACGCAACAGACCAAGGGATAAATAGATCTGGTGAAGAGGGTGATGAAGTACTGTACAATCTGAAGATCCACTAAGGATGACAAACATTTGTGTTGTCCTTGACTCATGCCAATTCCCCCTTGACACTTTGTGTGCGGATGAGAAATTAAAGCCTCATATGTTGTGATTGTGTTCTGTTTTCAGGATTATCAAGGGTCAGGGCATCGACATCAAGAGCCTCAGTTCCAGATCAGTCCTCACAGTGACCAACATGACAGAGGACCGTTATGGGAACTACACATGTGTCGCCTCCAACAATCTAGGGACGGCTAATGCCAGTGTGCCTCTCATTCGTAAGTTGTCATTATACCTTCTTGTCATTGTACCTGCTTGTGGCTAACTGGAGTGGTGAAGAGTCAAAGGGCTGAAAGAGTTGTTGTGGATGTCAAAGGGGGTTTGTGCCCTCAGAAGTGTTTTCATCTTTGCTGCAGCATTTTTGATATCGGAAAAAGCCAAAGTTAAAGCCAGTGCTGCAACTGGTTGTTTCTTATTTTCTTATGATTTCTTTCCATTGCCATGACCAGTACCCAGTGTTCGGTGTGCATTCACCAGACAACTCTTGCTGTTTCTTATTTCCTAGACATCAGTTTTGTGAATGTCGGTTCTCTATTATGGTTGCAAAGTCTGTATGTGTGTGTGGGTGGCTGTGTGTTGATGTGTGTCTGCTTTTAAAGTCAATGTCTGCATGGGTACTGGAGAAAGAAATGTAGCTTTGAGGTAGCAGCATCACAGTTACAAAGGCAGCTACCTGTACACAGGTCAGTCATACTAAGTTGAATGCCAAGTAGGAAGTATGACTCAGATTTTAAAGAGGTCTGAGAGTCAGCCCTTTTGTAGTTTTCAAAGCATCGTGAGGCGTCTAACAGAGTTCTAAAGAGGCCGAATAATCAGAGACCAATCTGCTGCTGCATCAGGGATAGACTGCAGAGTAATACATTTAGAGACACATTATTACATAAATTACACAAAGCTAAATTCAGTCCCCATTAGCGGTACATATGATTTTGTCATATGTTCCAGCAAACACACATGGCAGTGAATATGGGTGGGAAGCCAGTGAGGGATCACATCCTTGTTGTTGCACTAACAAATCCTTTTAGTTGGCTGGGCTGTCTGTGTGGAGGGAGGTTATTATCTTGGGGAGATGGTGTGAACATCTTGCTGCTTTACACCTTCTCACTAAGGGCCAGTGACTGCATATTTATTGGAGGAGGCACACGGCTGCTCTCTCTCTCACCAAGCCTGCAACAGTGCTAATAGTGGAGTTAGCAGTGATTACAGCTGCTGTACAACGAGAAGTGGCTATTGTGGAGAAAAACACAAAACTGGATCGAAACCTCTGTGTCACAGTCTGTACACTTTATGAACTCCACAAAGCCTGTATTTATGCCATTTATCACTCAGAAAACAGCCATCGCACAAAGGCACATAATGAATCATCTTTCATTCTTCAGATGGGTTTGATTTTACAAAGTGTCCAAACAATAGTACACGTTGCTGCAAACTCTTAAATGGTAGATTTGTAATGTATCATAGTCCTAAGGTTCACTGCATATATTGGACAAGAGGCGGGGTACACACCGGCCAGGACAGATCATCAGTCTATTGCAGAGATAAATAGTCATTCTGATGGCTGATTGAAGTTCTTTATCAATCAATGAAGTATGATAGGCCCATAATTCCAGGATGACTCAAACACATAAATAAGTAAAGAGATAAAAGCAGCTTAAAAATGCCCTAAGGCTTATTCACACTGTAACACTTAACAGCCAAGGTCTGCTAACCACTCAATTAACAAACAAGGAGTACAAGGCTATTTTACAGACCCAAGCGGAAAAACAGTCTTACATCACAATTATCTTGTATTTTAAGACAATGAATCCTCTTTTCTCATTTTTAAACAAATGCCAGAGTGGTTTGATGAATACCAGGATAAAGTCCGCAGCCTCTCCACTCAATGGATACACACTTCTTTGAACCTCTGCAGGAAGTGACTTTCAACCACTTTCATTCCTCAAAGAACAAGACACTTTTCCCTCTTGAAGAATGTTCCAATATCTGTCTGCATTCATTCACAAACTTGTTGAAGTACTATTGCACTTCTCGTTGGTTGTTTGATATTCATACACTGTTAGGAATTTCAGTTATTTTGTCCAGCCGCTGTACCTGCCAAGCAGTGAAAAAAGCAATGACAGCAAGGCATTGGGGAACATATTTCCCTCAACGTTTTGGAGCGTGGATGGGTGAAAAAATTCAATTTAATGTATTCAGTGATGAAAAATGAACAGGTGAATTAAATTATTCACCAGTTGGCGCTGCACCCTCTGATGATAACATTGTCCCTAGCAGGCCAGAGACTCAGAATACAAAAAGACATTTCTGTAGAGTTGGCAATTGTCAAAGGAGCACTCCACACTCCCGTTTGTGTATGCACAAAGAACATCAAAGGGTTGTCTCAGATCTTCAAATGGATGATCTTAATGTGACACTAGCGAGACCTCAAAGGCAGAGCGGCAAAGAAACCCTCAGAATAGACAGAGGAGGCAGCATCCTGTGCTGCCACCCCCAACTTCTCTCTCTCTTCCACTCTATCTCTTTATCCCTTTGTTTGTCTTTCAATCGCGCTTTGTCTATCTGATTCAGTTATCTCATTCCCTTACTCCTCACTCCTTTGTCCTCACTCTCCCCCCTTGTCTCTCATTCTTTCCCTCTGCCGTTCTCTTTCTCACGCACATACAGCATCGCTTTCCCCCTCTTTTCGCTCTCATGATCTCCGCTAATGGAAGAGAGGCCAATTCTGCTGTCACTCTTAATGAGAAATGGCAAGCAATCGTCGCAGCGCACTCTCACCGGTGTGTTGACGCAAATAATAAAACCCAGAGGTTAGATTTCACTGCGGGTGACTTTGGATTGCTATTTTAGAACCAGTCGATAGCTATTGATGAGCGAGATGGGAAGGGGGAAAGGGGCATGCATATTTGATAGAGCATCATACATTGGGGTGAATTTTAAGTGGCAACACAATATAGGTGGTTTGTGGTGAAGAAATTGAGGATTTATGTATATTGACTGTATATGTGGAGGGGCTTTACAGTAGTTTTCTTTGGTTCTTTCCATTACACTAAGAGGTTTAGGAACTGTGTGTGAATTGATGAGGTCAAGTAAGGGTCATCCCCATGCAAAAAGTCTTTTCGAAATGCACCCATTGGGAAAAATAGATGAAATATAAACAGAAATACTAAGCGTGCAGGGTTCAGTTTCATTACTATCTTGTCAAGATTCTGAAGTTGAAAGGTCCTTATCCTTCAGCGGTGTAAATCCTTTTTGTCTTAACCTAACAGAGTCACTTTAAATCAGTCCAGGAAAAGGCTTCCCATTATCGCTGATGAAATGAACTGTGACTCTGGAAAGCCTGCACCCAGAAAGAGTAAACACATCTTCCTTCTATCCAATGGAGCCACTGGAAGACACCTACGTTTGGTTTCTGTTTCAGGTGAAACAGGGATGAAAAACAGACTTTATATTCTGGTTTTGTGCGTTGACAAGTTGACATGGTAGTTTTTTTGCACTCGTTTCAGAATTTTTGAAATGAGTTTGATGGCCTTGTCCTCGCTGTCCATGCTGTTGTGTTGGTTGCAACTCGATTCTGCCTATTTTGTTCGAGCATGTGGGGTTTTTGTACTTTTAAACCATTAACCAGGGATTGTGATCTCTTTCTGCCAAGTACCACTTTAAGCTGTGTGTTTAAAGCTGTGGTAAAACACAAACTGGATTCTTTGGTGCAGAAAGAAAGAATACAACCTCTTTGTCACTACTTGTTGGAGTACCTTGTGGGTGTGTGTGTGTGTGTGTGTGTGTGTTTGTGGGTGTGTGTTTGTGTGTGAGCAAAGCTATTTTCACCCAGTTGCTTTTTTGAACAACACAATACTCAGTGTCATCTGTGAATGAACGAATAATAAAGTTGAAAAGCACTTGTCACAATAGTCTATGCTTCTAAACAATTAAGTTACAAAGGTTCAATAAATTGATGCACAAATGGATAACAGGCTCGGATGGTGGCATAGCAAAACTCATAAATAACTTGGTTGATACTTTTTGTGCTTCTACTGTATGTTTGCAGACATAATATTTGTGTTTAAATGATTACAACAGAAGCAGAGTGTAGTTCATGCTGCGATTCATTTTCAGTCACTTAGATTTAATCATAAGACACATGCTTCTCTCAGTAGCTTCTCTGTATTTTCCTCATCACTCCCTGGGTCCAATCAAACCTCAAAGTGCATACAACAGAAAAATAATCACAATTAATGGGGTATCAGCTTTCTGAGAAAATTATAGCATAACCATTTTTGTCAGTTTGTATGAGCAGTTGTCCAAAATCAAAGCAGTTAGACTGGAACAAAAGCTGCAGAGTACAGACTGGATCGATGCATTTGTTCTTACGCTAAGAAAGATATCTCTTTTATACAAATGCAAGGGTGAGTTAAGGCAGTCACCAATAATAGCAGGATATATACTGATTTATTTGTTGATTTACTTATTATTATATTATTATTTATAAACTTTGCCAGATGTTACAGTTAGCATGGAGAATATATTCAGAATAAAGCACAGAATTCAGTTTGATTCCTATAGTGTATGTCCTCTAGTCTATATACCATTAGTGCTGGCTTTGCAAATGTTTGTGCGGGGGTTACTATAGCAGGGCTGAGCAGTATGAGTATTTCAGTTGAATTTGCTCCCCCAAGCCTAAAAGTGAATGAATGAATGGCTACAGTTAAACATGAACATCTGTGTAAACTAGCAACAGATAGAGTTTGTTGTAAACAAAAACGTTATCCTGAAAATCTTTTTTTACCTTAGACATTGGAAAAATCTGGCACAAAAAGGGGTATTTGAGGAATGGATGTTGAAATTAAAGAAACAGTCTGCTGTTTCTACAGCTGAAGCTGTTACAGTCAATATCACTGCTCCATATAATCTTTAGTAAATCAAAAACTAAAATTTTACTTTCAAGAATATTACTGCTGAGCCATTTACAGACCCAAATCATCCTTTATGTTCCTGCCAACTGACATATACTTTATTTGTGCTACATTTAGTTTATGGAATATTCTTGGTCAACAACTATAGAGAGAAAACAAAGAATTGCAGCTATGAATTATTTTTAAATATACCAAAACATCTATTACAGGTTGTGTTTCTGACAATCTCTTCTTGAACATACAAATATTTACTACACCACATACACACACACACACACACACACACACACACACACACACACACACACCTTGTTAGGACATTGCATTGACTTCCATTCATTGTGGACAGCCTAACCCAAATCCTAACCCTAACCTTAACCATAACCAATTCACGTGAGAACCCATCTTGTCAGGCTTCAAGTTATGCGTTGGTGTCTGAACCACCGGTGGTTCAGAACAATCAGCATCCTGTTAGGATTCTTGCGTCATCTTGTGATCTCACGAATCCAGCTGCCTCACAAGATAAGAAGATGATAGACAGATGGTTCATCCAGTCACCTGCCATGTATTATTTGAAAGCGTCAAACAGTTTCCAAGGATGACTTCTCAGATGGTTCTAACCATCTGGTGCATCCGGTTAACTCTAACCTTAACCTAACCTCAATTCACACCTTACCCCTCACCCTAACCAGGACCTCAGAAATGACGTTTTGCCTCATTAGGACTGGGCTTTGGTCCCAATGAGGTCTACTGTTTCCGACAAGGTCGGTGTTTATACTGGAAAAAGTCCCGATGAGGTAACAAAAACGCGCTGCACACTCACACACACACACACACCCCTCTTATGATTTTAGCTGAGTAACAATCACCAAACTGACATTCCCTATTTCAACTTCCCATTTCATGTGGTAGATGGAAGTGAACTTCGATGAAAAGACTGAGGCTGTTCACTCCAATTTTCTGAGGAGTCCTCCAGCTTAATTGGTCAAGCTCTTATCCCCCAGCCCACCTCGGCTTAGCCCTGAAGGAGATTTTCTCCGCCTATACCTCTGCCTTCATTTCCTCCTTTCTCTCCCCCCTCCCCCAAGCAGTAATCGGAAGAGACTGATGGGGGAGGAAAAGAGTAACTCTCTCTCACTCCGTCACAGCTCAGGCTCCCTGAGGCAGGAGAGACACTACTGGCTAGTTGGTTAATGAACGTCGTGTTTGTTTGTCACGCTTATCAATCACCTCATGTGTAGGTGTCATTTCGACATGTCTCCTCATCTGCCATTGTTGTTGATGATGTTGTTTGTTCCCACACCGTGAGATTGTACCTGAGTCATGGAGCAGGGATGCAGGAAAATGGGAGCTAAAGGTGAAACCTGAAATGTGGGTGTGTGATAACTTCAATATTGAAGCCATTTGAGCATTTGGAAGCCAGTGCATCGTGTTTTAGCAAGTTGTATTCATCTTTGTGTAAAATTACTCCCATTTCTGTTTATTTATCAGCATCGGTCAGATAAATCCTGGCGACATTCAGCTGTTTTCTGGTTTGTTTCAGTGGTAAACAAAATTAATTTCAAAGCATTTTGACACGTACCAGCCTCTCCGTCACACACCCGCGCTCTCTCTCTCTCTCTCTCTCTCTCTCTCTCTCTCTCTCTCTCATGACCACACACTCTCTACACACACAACCTACGCATTGAGCTATACCTTAAAGGAGCTACGTTACAGCTATAGTAAGTTAGTTAAAATCGCCCCCAAAAAAACACAACTGGCGATGGACTCAGCCAAACGCCAATTTCCGATATATTCGTCCAATTGCCCAAGCCTAGTTCACATATAAAAATGTGTTGAATAAATTTAACATGGCGAGGTTGTAGTGTCCTTTTTTTTCCCAAAAGCACCCTTACAGTGTTGCACCATTTACCTATCATTTGAATGCCTGCATTTCCATATTTAGGCAATCAGAAAAGCCATTAACATTTTCCAGTTGCACTGCAATGAGGAAATGTTTTGTGCGGTGGGAGAGTGTTCATCCTGCAGCCCAGCGGGCAATGGACTTTATACCCAGCCCCACCCTCACCGACTATAGGAGGCCAGATGCACTGCTAGAAATGTTCATCCCTGGATGACTGAGCCCAGTTGATGCCCACAGGATGATACACACCGTGGGCAGTATTAAAAATGACGTAGGATGAATAACTAATTAGCTGGCTCACAAATTAACAGTCTTTAACACAGACTATTCTATCATTTTAGAGGGATAAGTGAGGAATTGGACATCTACAAGAACACAGACTGCAGAGTTTCTTTGCGGCATCCTCTTCATATCTACTCCTTTAAGGGGTGTAAAATAAGATTTGTAGGGCCTGTTAGCACAAAATTGTTTCATCTGTTGGGTTTTGGTAGGATTTTTGATCAATATTATTGACTCAGCAAGTGATTCACAAGGTGCTGAAATTTATATCCTTCAAAAAGTCACTTAAAAATATATTTTTCAAGGCACGCACAGTTCCGAAAATTGAAAATTTTAAGATAAGTTATGTTCCTTTTGGACTTTTGCTTCGACTAGTTCCCTACCTACTGCACTTTTATGAAAATGTAACTCCAAACATGCAGTTTTGGTATTAACTGCTCATTATTGTGATGAGCTAAACTCTGAATAGAGCCCCACATGAACATTGGTTCCTCCAAATCATGTCAAATAAATCACCTGCACTGTCCCATCTACAGAGAACAAAGAATAGCAATCCATGAAATTAAATAGCTGTGAAAACTAATGTATTTTATCTTACAAGTGAGCAAGCTGTGCGAGAGGTCAACTGCCATATACAGTACGTGAAATCATGCGTCGCTCCGCTGAATGACGGAAAGGGTCCAACTCTGTGTGGAGCTATGAGGGAGAGATTGCATGTCAAAAGATATGTTCCACAGTAATGGAGAAGTGTCTGAGCGCTCATGAAATGATACACTGGTGAATTCATGCTCTAGTATTAATCAGATAGCACCTGCCTGCCTGTTTGAAGAAAAACTAAAAAGAAACTGTTTTCACATATCTGCTCCCCCAGAAGTACTTAAAGTGGAAACATTTGTTGAAGAAAAGATGAATTCGACCATTTCCCCACCAATATACAGAGGGAAAAAGGCATATCATTTTACGTATGAATACTGATTCCTACATAATTTCCCCTTCAAATAGAATGATGAAATCAAATGAAAGCATTGTTGTTGGCATAACAGTAGCCTGTTAACTTGCAACACAGTTATTACACAGTTGTTTGTGCGCTTCAGAAAAGTGACACAGAGACCATGGATTGGGAGCGTGGTGTGGACCACGATGCGCCCCCCTTGTGTCCTGTAGTTGAAATGGCCATATTGAGTGCCCATGTAAATGGATTAAAATGGCGAGTCTAAGAAGGCTTCTGCACCATTGCATGCCCTAGATACAGCAGCTCACTGCAACAACATTAAGAAGTATTCTTTTTTAGTGTGACTGTGTGAGGTGTAATCATTGCTACCATGGTTTCCCTTGTGACAGATAAGCTCCTCCTCTGCCATGAAGCCTTCTGGAAGAAGGTGGTTGATACCATTGTGGGAAGTATAAATAGTTTTTAGCTGCTGGTAGAAGTCACACTGTTCATGTGCCAAATGCAAAGCCGAAAAAAACTCCATGAGCCAAACCTCTGCATCACTTTGAGCTGAGCCCTTGTGGTAAAGAACAGCTTTGCTGTGCCACACATCTCAGATCCTGCTCCCGAGTGAGTCATTGCACAAAGCTGGTTGCAGCTTATCTTGAAGTAAGTGCTTGTTTACCAGACAGAAAGCCATGTTTTTTATTTTTTGTTTCAAACGTTAGATCAAATAGGCAGTAATGTTTACATTATAGTGATATCTTTGTACCAAACTTACATTAAATTAAAGCTGCAAGCAGCGATGAAAAGGCCCTCGCACCTTACATGTGTCGGAGGGAGTGACAGCTGTGGTATCGCTAAGGGAGGTTTGTTTACACGGCTCTGAATCGTCAGGATTATCGGACATTGAGTGAATGGGTAAAATATTATTTCCTGTGAGCAGTACGTGGCGCTTGAGATTACATATTGGAAATTGTGTATACATTTGATGAACTATGTGTCATTGAGGATTCACTTCCTGTTGCCCTTATACAATGCTACATAAGAGAAATATTGATGCAGCAATACATTTACCAGAAGGCAACTGACATGGATATACATTTTCATGAACATTGGACACTGCATGTAGGAAATAACTATCATTTCCTGCGTCCACTATGTGGCACTAGAGAACACCCACAAATTACACGTTGTGTTGCTGTATATCATGTGTAGACCACACCATGTAAATTTCATGTAAATCGGATGATATTTGTTACATAAGGCTGACTTCCTGTTGTCAGCAGGTGACACTATAACTATGACTCAATATTGGCATGTAGATGTGTTCAGGCCTGGACTCTTATCAAACAGGAGAAATTTGGGGCAGATTGGACAATGTAAAGTGGATTTACAACAACTTCCTGTTTAATGCCCCAAACATGTTTTGGGCTAAATTGTCCAGCACGCCACGCCAAAGCGTTCCATGACAACTAAAAAGCTTCACAATTAAACATCACAAAGATCTTTAAATGTCACCCACAAAATTTGAAGTCACTCAGGTTAAATCTCTAGGAGGAGTTTGGTAAATATAACACCTGTCAATGGCTTCACTTTGGGAAAAAAATGCAAAGCACATTCAAAATGGCTGACTTCCTGTTGGACTTAGGGTATGGCTCCAAGAGGCTTTTTTAAAAGTCTGGAGATGGTACATCTGCCTATCAGATTTCATACATATACGTCAAAGTGGGGGCTTTGACTTAAGCACCCTTAAGCCATTTTGCCACACACAAACCCAAGGCCCATATCAGATATCAAGTATCAAGTCAGATATCATGAGTTTTTGAGAGCCGCAATGTCACGCCCAAGTCCAATTGTGATACTAATTAAAATATTTACTAGTTCAAACACAAGTGCAAATTTTCGTAAGTTTCCGTGCATCCTAAAGGCCTCAAATGTCTTCATAAAATGAAAATTGACACATGAAATCCAAAATGGCTAACTTCCTGTTCCTAGTGAAGAAATTTCAAAAACTATGTATTATGTTGAGAATGATGAGAACAATGAATTTCATCAACATCAAAGAAACTTTGTTCCACAATGGTCCTGCATTTGGGGGTGCTATGGAGCCAGCTGGTAACGCCTGAGCCCAATCACTACAGAACTCTGATATTTTTGCCAGTTCTGACATGTGTGCCAATTTTCGTGAGTTTTCGAGCATCCCAAGCCCCTCAAAAATGCAATGGCGTACTAGAATAATAATAATAATCTTGACAAAAACAATAGGTTCCTCACACTTTCATGCTTGGGCCCTAATATTTTACAGATATTTATACTATAAACTTATAGAATATGAGTTTAGCTGGAAGTTTTGGTAGTCATAAATCAAAATTGATTTTTAGTCCTTTGTATTAATAACTTATCAAACTTCAAATGTGTGTAATGTACGGTGTGTGACAGAAAAATCAAACACACATTGCTTTTTGATGCACCTGTTTACACACCTCTCATCAGTTTATTAGTTGTAAAAAAAAAAACAACAAATTGCATTCCCTGTATGACAAAATCTGCACAAATATCTTCACTGAAAATGTGACTAAGCATAGGATCTATCTTTATGTGACATTTAACACACACACTTCAAAAGTAAAAATGATGTGTTTGCTGCCGTCCGTCTGTGGACACACTTAGCTCGAGTAGTGTGACGTACTGGACTGAACATTATTCCATCTCCCAAATGCCACCAGTGGCTCAGCCTGAAATGAGTTCATAAGGTAATCAGATTGGGACTCTGAGTTCCCTCCTCAGAGGGATCAGAGACAGACTAAAAGTTCCCTTTTTTTCGCTCATTTTTCAGTCAATTTATACAACCATAAAAGGAGGCCACGATTTGTAGAACTGTGTTATAATCTATGGAGAGGGAAAATAAAATTAAATTGATGCGATTTACGAAGTACCCAGCAGGTGCAGATCAAATTATGGGTGCTAACTGAGCATGGTGTGATCGCACACCATCAATGCAAGAGACGGCTAGTTGTTTAGCATACCAGGACTGAAGTGTGATGAAAGTTTTTCACTCCATCACAAAACCCCTTCAGGTCTTTCTAGCAACCCCAATTCCCTAGCTCCCCTTGTTTTTTTTTTGTTTTGTTTTGTTTTTTGTTTTTGTTCTTTTTGTCTTAGCAGTAATATACAAATCTGAGGCAACTGGGAGAATAAAACATGTTGTTTATGAGCATGTGGAGGTTGCATCTTGCCACAGAGACACCAGTCCTTAATGCATGGAGAGGATTTGTCTCCATTCCCTGTCCTTGTGTCCTTGCATGCATTTTTCTTTTTATTTTACGTCTCCATTCTGTTAATAATACATGAATGTCCTCTTTCCCTCCCCCCCCTCTCCCCCCTCTCCTCCCCTGTAGCAATTATTGAACCCACCACCACTAGCACCACTAGTGCTGTCTCAAGCCCAGGTCAGTATATGTCACCATGCTGTACACCAAATCAGCAAAGAGGTCCGCTGCCTCATACTAACCTGAACCGAAATCCTCTCCTCCATCTTGATTTATTTCAATTGGCTGGCTGGAATGCCTGCTGGGTGTACAGCTTCATTGTATGTCCTTTATTTCGTTTTGCCTTATTTTTTTTGTTTAATTTTGGGTTGGCTTCTACAGCCTGGCTACATATACTTCCCGCAGCCTGTGCCATCGCAACACCCCGCCCCCCTGCCCCTTCCATTACAACCCCACCTCCGCCACCCCCCTCCCACCCCCACGTGGAGCAAACAGTAGCGTCATCAAAGTGGCTGTTCCATATGCCTCTGGGTCTGATGCTTTTCATAATGCTGATGGCTTCCTATTCTTCTCTCTGGCTTTCTCACCACCAAAAGCACCACTCTCCTGCTCCTCAGTGCTAGCTAAACGCAGTGTACATCAAAGGCAGGATGCTGTTGGTGGCAAAGGCCGTTGGTTTGTTGTCTGCAAGATGGAATCTCTGCTGTCTTTGTACTTTTATCACTCCCTTTCCGTCTCCTTTTCTCTCTCTGTGTCTTAATCTTTCTCCATCCCCCCTATCTTCTTTTTCTCTCTCTTCTTTGTCTTTCTAGAACAATCGGTTGGCGCTCTGCCACCCTCTTTAACCTGATCTGCTGCTAGTGCTGTTGTTGGTGCTACACTGTCAATGTCGCCCTTGTCCCCCCCCCCCCCCCCACTGTACTCTGCCGCTTCCACATTCCAGCCCAGAGTAATCCCTTCTGCCTGGCCGTCTTTTCTCCCTCTCTAATGGTTTTAAGCAAGTCGCAGAATGTAATCTTTCATGCCGGTTACATTATTTTTGCTTAATACTATTCACACAAAAAACATGCAGCCACGCATGCACACTAAAAAGCTCTCTCCAGCACATACACACAATAGACACTGAAATGAAGACATGCTGAAATATTCAAGTGCACTTCAAATGCACCTGCCCTTACACGCGTAATCACATGGGTGGATTCATATTGCATGATGAATCTGCTGGGAAAAAGTGTTTGTTTTTTTAAGACTTTTTCATCCATTCGTTAACAGACGCCATCGTTTCCTCTCGCGTTTTGGAGACACAGCCCCGGATTAGCATTTGCTCGCCTGCATTCTCTACCTGTCTATCTGAGCCAAATATAATTATCCATGGAGATTCTGTCAGATAGCAAGTTAAAATAAGCTCAGCAGCAACGAACAGTCCTGGCATGGCCCTGAACTCTCATTTGATGTAACGCTTGCAGAACAAATGACAATTTCATGGTCCAAAGGAACACCAGTGGTTTCAATCGTGAAGATAAACTCACTCAGCGACCCACTGTTCTTGTTTTGTTCCAAGTTGTATTTGAAGTTAATTTTTTGATGGCGCCCTCTCTAAGTGGCTTGGCAAAGGGAATTATTTTAGATCCCTGCAAATGGCTCTTTGTCCCAACGTTATTTAATCAAGTTTAATCATTCATTTAACAGATTATTATCTGCTTTTATTTTCCCTGTGAATGAGTTTGGGAAGATGTGCTCCCAAAGTAAGGAATAAAATTCTGGTCTGCAAGGTAAGCGAATCAGGAGATCTGAAGTGGAAAAATGGTTTATCCCCCACAGCACTTGCAGTGCATGTTTCAGCCCATTGATCAAGGGCAGATAACAAAAAACAAAAAAAAATCAAATTACGAAGAGAAAACAACATTAATAGGCAACATCAGTCATTCTACTTTTATTTCTAACCTTGCTATGTTAGTACTGCTCTAATAAGAATCTATTCAGATGGGCCAAAATGTTTATGTGTAGATTAATACTATTTACATGCTAGATTGTTTTGACTCAGAGCTTTCAAAGACACCAACAATACAAGTCTAATGGATTACATCTTTTAAGCAAGTTTTAAGTCTCAGGAAGTATCATACAGAAATAAATGGAAACCAGTGGTTGCTTGAAAGGTGGGAGATGGATATAAAAAGTTAGATAGATTAAGAAACTTAGAAAACGGCAGCCATAGAAAGTGTATGCAATTTAAAATGGATTTTCAAAAACAAACAAAACCAGTAGCATGCACCTTTAAGTTCATCTCATATTCTGATTCAGCAAAATACCTTAATGCTTTTAACAGTGTAAGCTAACCATTTAGCTGTACATGCGATTTGACTGACTGAGGCTAGACTACAGCTAAATGCCTCACTGGTTACAGTATGGATAACGCCAAATCTCCCATTCATCTGAATGGGGGTAGTGTGTTTAGGCTGCAGGGGCTTGGGCCACAGCGGTGCTGCACTGGCCTGCGGAGAGAAAATGCAGAGTCAACTTTTGGAGAAATGCAACCCGACATCATGCTGTGGTGGCCAATCACAGCCGGTGATCAGACTGATCAGAGCTGTAAAATCCTGCCATGAGGGAGTGCAAAGACATTATCAGGAGGACATTTCTCTTTGTTAGTTAACATTAAAAGTAAAGTTAGCGAGAGAGCAGCTGTGGTTGAGCGAGCTAGAGAGTGAATGAAGAGAGGGAGCGGTGGTAACGAGAAAGCCAGTGAATCTGATCAATAAAACGTTATTTTCTGATTGTTTCACAGCGGTTTGGCCTGAATACGGCCTTAGACTCATATAGGCATGCTGCCATTTACTGGACTGGTCAGACAACAGCGAGCATTGCAGAAAGTTCTTCCTGAGGAAACACATCCAGTGTGTGTAACAGGCTGCTGAAGATCTTTCTCTTGCACATGGTGTTCAGTGCACACACTTGGCTATAATTTGTTGGGGAGGCGGCATTAAGGCTTGTGAAGCCAGCAGATTTAGTGGTAAGGAAGGCCAGCTCTGTGGTCGGGCTGGAACTGGACAGTCTGGAGGCAGTGGCAGAAAGGAGGATGATGGACAAGATGAACACCATCCTGGATAAACCCTCCCACCCACTCAGTGATGAACTGTGGCAGATGGGCAGCGCATTCAGTCAACAGCTCATCCCACCAAAGAGCAGGACGGAGCGCTTCAGGCGCTTGCTCGTGCCCGCTGCCATTAAGACTCCACAACAGCGACTGTGACTGAAGCCTAAGCCAGCTGTGACCCCTCCACCCCCACCAACCCACTTACCCAGTGCTGCCACCATCTCTACTGGTACAACATCCAGGCTATTACACATGGACTATCTGTACTTCTATTGAGCAGCCATCCATTTTAGGATAAATATGACTGTACCTTTTATTATTGATATTAGGTAAATGCTAGTACCAAAGGATTATATTATATTGTATTCACATTTGTACAATATGCTTATCAGAGTCTTACAGTACAGTATATCAACCTTTTCAGAAATGCTATACATAACATTGCTGACTTCATCCACCTGCTAAAGTAATGGCTTTTTGTCATTCAGACAGAGGTGTCCATTATGGAAATGTTCTGTATAATGTTCGACATTGCAGAGGCACAGAATGACAAGACATGAAATTGGGACTCTCATTTAATTCTTAAATGCTGTATGTAAGGCATTTTGCTGGATAGTCCTGATCTTCTCCATGCAGTTGGCATTAGTGATTTTTAAATTTAAAATAAAGAAAATATTATTGTGGTTGCATGAGTTTGTGTTTATTTGTTTGTTTATTTTTATCCTTATTTGGTCCACATGATGATGAGAAAAAACATAATTTTATAGACCAATCTCAATCTCAATCTCAATTTAAAATTGGCTTATTCATAGTGTTTTTAAAAGTATTTATTAAACACGTTTTGTTTGTGCATGAAAAAATAAAATTAAGTAAGAGATTAATTTAATAAGAATTTAGTACTGTGTTCTTTCTTTCTTTATGACAATATGTTAATCAAAAATTACTTTCTGCATATTTGACCTTATGCCTCTGTAACATTTACGTTAATATGATGGCATTCAGCTGACCCTTGTGTCTTGTAGAAAGTGTAACAGAAATGCTGCTACAGTAGGTTTGATCTTGTAACATTCTTATTGCCACTTTTACATAAATTTGACCTGAATGCTTAATGAGACATGAGACCCACATTTAAAATTACCAGTGATATTACATAATGAGATGCACGTCTAAAAGAGGCTTATATCTGTTCTGCATCATAAATATGATGTATAAATTCATATACTTAGGTACTAAAACACAAAATGACCATGTGCCTTTGGCATATTATGGGACTGTAGTGTTAGTGAAAAATGTGGTTAACATACCTAGGTTAACATAATATTAACCTATATGGATCAGTATAGTCTTATCGTATTTTATCTGACATTATCATAATATTTCTATTTAAATTAAATACTAACATGGTCTTACTTGTCAGGGAACCACTGGGAGAGAAATAGAAACCATCTGTCGTTGCTGCTTGACAGATTTTTTTATCTACTGCACCATGAAAGTTGACACTGTCTACAGTGTGCAGAAAATGGTAATATACCACATTTGTTGACACAAAAAGGTCTTAAGCTTGTTTTATCTTTAGCATATGGATTTGTATGTATTTACCTAAACATAATGCACTGCTCCAATACTCCAAAGCAGCTGGCTTGGTGCCACCCTGTCATCCCAATGAAATGTAGATCTGTGATAATAGCATACACTCCCAAAGGCTTTCTCTTCTGTTTATTTCCGCAAATCACTTGACAGTAGAAAAACAATGTTCTTAACACTGTACTGAGCCACATTTCTTGTCTTTGCCAGGCACAGTGTACAGTGCTACTGGTTCAAGGAATATTACATGCATTATACATAATGTGTGTGACTCCCTCAGATTCCCAAGTGTCATGTTAACTCCCAGATAAACAAAATTCAGGCAGCCTGAGTGTAGCTAAGTGAAGATGATGCACATACAGTTTCACTCCCCCATTAATCCTGTTCTTAGCTCTCATTTTTCATAGTGCATGATCCCCCCCACCCCACCCCCCACCAGTATCTGGTATAATCAGAACTAATTACAGAGGAGGTAACTCTAATGTTGTCATGTATCATGGAAGTCTGGCATGTGAAGCATTTATTTGACCCTCCTTCCAACCCAGCATCGAGCACGAGGAGATAGAAAACATTAATGAGTCCGTGAAGGTTTATGTGTTTTGGTAATATCATGCAGTTGGCCATAAAACACAGATCTGTGATGAGGTGATCCATGATGGAGCAACCTTTAAGAATTGTTAACTTTTAATCCATTGCATTTTTCTTGCAGGAATTTTAGTAGAACAAGACAAGACACGTCAGTTTCTTTACATAGATTGAAATTGAAAATCTCACCAGCTTAATGAAGAGCATTCTGGGATTGATTTAGAGCGAGGGTAGGTCATGTGTCTTTCTTTATTTCAGGTCCAGGACGCAACATCAAAGAGATAATCTACCTTATTAAGTATTCTTCCAAAGTCCTCCAAAATTCAGAAGTCACTCACACAGCTCCCCAAGGCTCAGGGAGCTGTGTTAATCAAATTATTTTAGTAAGCATGTAAAGCTTCTTTAATCAAAGGATAGCTGGCTAATTTATGTCTGAAATTAGGGTAATGTCTTCTTTGGAAGATGACTTTAAACAAGTTTGGGTTTTGCTTTTCCTCTTTCAATTCTTTATTTTGTTATCTGATCTTGGTACAAGTTGGACCTAAAGGCTCATGTTGTTGATATTACACTGTGCACAGCGCTCTTAATAAGTAAACAACTTGGCATTTTTCTGTTAAAGTTCTAAATTAATATTCTCTCTTGGCCATCGCTTTGTAAATATTAGACTAACTATTACTGGAAAAAGCTCATAAGGACATTTAGCCTGTCTTTGAAACCATGTGATGCATTATTTTGGTAGTTTAATCTGCAGCTGACTGTTGTCAAAGGTTGCAACATTTTATAACTTAGTCCCTAATACATAACACTAGTAATGTTAAGTTTAATGACTTTTTTATATTTGGTATCAGTGGGAATTAATAGTGATAAGATAGATTTTTAGGCGTTTACGTAGTCCATTGAGAATGAGAAACAGGCTGTCAATTTCTGCTGAGCCTGAATATTGGTTGTTACTCACATTTGGCTTGTAATGACTTCAGTACACATCTTTTTGTTTGAACTGTGTCGTTACTTTGTTTGTGGGGTTATTGTCAATATGGGTGTCACATTAAACAAAAATGTTCTATTTCTGTTCATATTTCAACATGAAAGCCACAACATCAGAGCAGGTGAAATAGATTAACTGCCTCCCATATTCACTTTTATTTCACATTGCTTTAAAAACAGTGAAACATCCACAAATCACACTTTTTTTTTTTTACTGAAAATATGAACAATTAAAGGGCAGAGTGTTTCTGCTCTTGGTCCTTGCAGCAGCGCATACTAAGTTCTTGCAAAATATTCTAAAACATATGCTCCAACATATGCTGCATGTCCACATGGACTACTGGAATACTGATTATTATTGATAACCCAGTACTGGGTCATCCTGAATTAACTGGTGTGCCCAGGAAAATGTGAAATGTTCACAGGACTCAAACGCATGGGAGGAATAAATATGAATATTTAAGGCATCTTTGACTCCAAAACGCAGTAATAAGTTTTTACTACCACAGCATGTCCTTAATTTCAATCAGGATTATTTCTGACATATAGCAGGAAAACACTGACAGTTAGACATTGATACTGGATTCCTTGGATGTCATTTAATGAGCAGAATGGATCAACCTCGCCTTTGTTTCACCCAGTCAATCACACAAATCACTGTCAATCAGTGCACATCACCAATTGCGTACCGCAATCTCTAACTGTTCCACATTTCCTTTCAAGTCAAACTTGGTTTACTTCCCATATGTTGTCATTTCAGATATTTTCAGCTCAGCAGATAAGCAATGTGTCACTCTAGAAGAGTGAAATAGAAACAGTTACTAGATTATAAAAGGCTCTTTTTTCCATCCCTTGGCTCTAACTTCACACACAGCAAAGTCTCTGCCACTTCCCTCCTCCTGCAACGTAAAAAAAACCCTATAAATCAACCACGGCAGAGTTCCCAAAGTTGCACTTGAGAAAAATCATACTTGGATGGTGTGTGTTTTCTGCCACCACTCAGATAAATATTGTAGATATTATGGATAAAGTCCTCATCTTTAGGTGAACCACACAGGACTCCTGAGCATTAGAGACTGTTGGAAGCTGTGTTTCATCCAAATAACTGTTAAAATAGACCTTTGTGTTAACTATGCATACACACACTATTCCTCTGCACTTGTGTAGCCAGAAGCACAAGCCAGAAGTGCTGAAGTTGAGTTGCGTCAAGTGGCAATTACAATAAAGGCACCAATGTGACTACTGACTCCTCGGGTTTGTAAGTCATATGCAGCTAATGGCAGCATGAACACACTGCACTTATGAAATATTCAATAGGATGGAACAAATTCCGCTGATAAGCTTACGTCGGGGTCTTTTCTGAGTAGACTGGCACTGTGAATCCTATCGGATTGTGGAAACTACAGTGTTAAACTGCTCGCCTCTACAGTAAACAGCCCTGCCTCTGTTTACCCAGCATGCCTGGTGTCATACACATTGAGCTACCCACAGATAATCCTTTTTGGCAGTGCATTTTCTACCAGCCTTATCAGTTACATGGTAGCAAGATCAAGAGCAGTGCAAACCCTTCTGCAACCTCCTTCCGCAACTGCACCGCCACCCCGACTCCTGTCTCGTACGGCTTGTTTTGAGGTGATATGCTGACCTTCATTTTTACCGAGTGCTAACTCCCCCAATCATCTCTGGAGGGGACTGATAAGGAGATGGCATGTCATCCATCATACTTGACCCCTAGATCCCACATCACAATGTAAATAGACGGGGGGTGTCTACATTTTGTCCAGTGGAACTGGAAGCCTGTGAGATTTCTCAGTTGAAAACTTGTTGTTATAGTATAATGGTTCAAAGAAAATAAAACATGCATTTCCTCCTTTGTTCAAATGTATATTATATACATGTCTAACGAAAAGTGAATCGGATACATCCAGCACTTAGTAAAACCACCAATGATCTCGCTTATAGCTTTGTGTCAGTGTTTTCAGAGTTAATTTAATTGAATTTATTGAATTTCACATGCATCATGACAACATTTGCATTACCATACTGTAACAGTATATGTTTTCTGGAAATGAAAGCCATTACTTTCATATTATAATAGTGCACAATATGATTGCCGTGTGATACTCTGTTTTCTCTCTGTAATTCTTTTTAATGAGTATTAATCAAGGGAAGTGTTATTTTTGCTATTAGGCTGATTGTTACTCAGTTGTTTGCGTGATATTAGTCATTATGGGTTAGGTTCTCTGTTGTGGTTGCTGCCTGGGCTTTTTATTACAGTGTCCAAAAACACATCCTGAGTGCTGATACTGATTAGTTAAATGTAGGAGATACCGACAATGAAATTGATTTTGTCTTTTACTGTGCTGGGAAGGGTGCTCTAAAACAAAATTATGTCTCTGTCTCTTTATTTCCTTTGATCCATTAATTATGAATCACTTAGGATATGCATCAAAAAAAGATTTTTTTTAAAAAGCCTGGGAAACACAAATGAGTATTGATTGGTTCCTTTTAGAATATGTTTGGTACACACAAAACACAAGATGATACATGCATGGACAGCTCAATATCCCCCAGAAATTCCATCCATATGGGCACTTCTGCACCTCACCATGATTTACGTCCAATGACAACATTCAGTACCAATTCAGGAAGTAGTTTGCCCAGTGTAAACTATGTCAGTAGGCAGATTGTAAGATTTGCTTTAACCATGAACTTTTCCAAATCTAAACCACACTGTAGTTGGCATGCAGAGATTGTAGAAAGCAAAACATTTAAAAAGGTGGACATTGAGCATTGGTTTTACAGGATATGGTCACTCTTAAACATAAAGTGAGTGTGTGTATGTGTGAAAGAAAATAGTAATGACTAAAGGAAGGAAAGTGGCGGCTGGCTGGTTGGTTTGGGCTTACTTCGAGTCAGCATCAACAGCCAGACCAAATGGTGCTCATCAAAGACGTTATTGATCAAGTTTTGTTTGTGGTTGTTCCAAAAAGGGAACAAATCTGGAGGTAGTTAGTTTAACAGTTCTCAGCACAAGACAAGTACGGAAATTAGTTCAGGCTCTCACTCGATCCAACAGCTCAACAAAGTCGTTTCCAATTCTACTATGCATGAGCACTTAATATTCCTTAGTCTCTTTGAGTTATTTGATAACCCCTGGCCTGTACCAGACAGCCAAAAAGAAAAAATGAAATTGATCATGTGTACCTGAAAATATGAGCCTATGAGCCTACTAGTCACCCTAACGTAACGTCATTGAATGTGATCTGGGCTTTGCAGAATCATCCAATATTGACTGATCCTCATATTTTTCTGATTCCACACCAGACTCTCATAGAGCATTCAGAACACATTTGGACTCCCACAAAGGCCTACTTACCTTTCTTCCCTCCAATCTTAACTACATAAACAGATTATTATCCATATTTCATGGGCCTTAGCCTTCACTGCTCCTCTCTGCCCCCTGCAAAGACTCATTTTCAGGGCTGCTTTTCACCTGTTTGTCAGTCTCTGATATAAATGGCCGCGCTGCCCTTCCCCCTATCAGCAGATAATTCTACTTACCCCACATCTCTCGCTGAGTCTGGCTGTCTCAGCCTCTCTCTCTTTGCCTCTCTATCGTTCCCTTGCTCCCACATGTACCGCTCTCCTCTCTACCTCTGATTATCTCTCCCACTTTGCATCTCCTCAGGAGTGCCGGCCATTAAACACAAGCCTGGTCTCGCTGTCAGTCCCACACGCACACAGAAGAAACACAGCAGCACACACCGAAACTGTAATAACCTTCTTCAGAAGAACAAGAAAACTTATTTCGCAGAGCTCACTTTTTTTCTCTGTTCATCTTCCATGCATATTTCTCAGTATTTGTGTGCATAATATTGGTGGTGGGTATTAAAACTGAGACCTGTCAGAGCCTCTCCACTTTTTAAATTGTGCCAAAGAATCTTCTTTCTTTTATGTGTTTATTCCCACCTCTTATTTAAGCTATTGTTGCAGGCGTCGCTTTTATCCCTGTCGCTGTCACTTATTTTATTTTTTTTTTCTCTAGCATAACTTTTCAGAGTTTGCATATCACCAAATCTCACACATCTCCTGCTGTACCCAGAAGATCAAAGCACATTATGCATTGTAGTGCTTTCAGGTTGTGACATCCTTCTCAGTTTTTGAAGTTGTATTTACAACTGTTCTTCAAAACCTGCGTCCTTACTTGTGAATTGAAAGTTTGGCAAATAAGAAGAAAAGACCACTGAAGAGAAGTCACCAGTAAAGGGACGAAGAAATAGTTTTTTTTTTGTCAATTCAGATCTTTTTCCGACTTTAATTGGCACCCTCGCCACAGCAGTCAGGGTGATTAATAAGACGATTCAGTTGGAAAGATGAGTTTCGGTGCTCCCAACAACAGACAGGACTCTGCAGTTGTTGTGTGAGAGCTGGAGCAGAAAATGGATAGTCATTTCCTTTTATGGCCACAAAAGTCTGCCGTAGAGATTCAGTCTTTGTCTATAATTGAGACACCAGGGTATATTCTCCTTCTGGACAGACTCTAATGGTTAGTGCATTAAGGAGGATGATTGAAGAAAGCCACACACTTACAGTAGAGGCTGCGGTAAATCAGAAAAGATGGCTTTTTGGCCAATTTGTAGATTGCAGTGGATTCACACTGTGCAGTGCTTTAGGTCTTCCCTCGCTCTCATCTCTGTTGAGAGTACTCTTCAGCAGAGTTAAATGGGTGTAATTTTGAGGTAAAAGAGAGAACACTTTTACTAGTAATGGAGAGAAGGCATTGGACATGTTGTCATTGCCCTTGGAAATACAGCAAATGTGCTCTTCAGGGCTCACTCAGTTGCTTTGGAGGCTCTTCACTGCATCACTCTCTCTGGTTTTGCATTCAACTCATGAGGGTTAAGAAGCGGAGGTTGGGCCTTTCATGAGTCATCAGCTGGACTCTTATTAGCTGCTTATTTGCAGACCTGACATCCTCAAGATCCATAATGCTGCCATATCTAACAAAACCTCATAACAGAGTTTATTGTGGCATCTGATTTTTATTTAGTTTATTTAGTCTTTTAACAAAATGTATGTTGGTTTCTAAAACAACAAAATCTAAAGATGTTTAGATTTCATTAATGTGTGTAATAGTTCACATACACAGTACCGTGTTAATATGTTCTGCAGTAGTTCATAGTTGATACAGTTCGTAAATTCAGGCTGTTTGAACATTGATCTTTTGTCTTTACTTGATCCTCCAGTGTCACAGAATCTGATGGGTCAAAGATGTCAGTAAAACACTGCCCGCCCACTGTCTACCTCCCCTGCAGAGCAGTGTGATCATTCAGAGGGTGCATTCACTCACTTTTTGACTAAAATATGATTCATGGTCTGGGTTTAGCTTGAGACGAGCAGCTGATAACATTAATGCATCATATTCTATTCTATGCAATCATCTATGTCTACATTACCCACTAATTCTATCCCATAAACACAAAAGAAAACTTTCAAGACTGAAAGTAACATGTTGTTAATGTTTCGTTAACATTAGCTGACCTTTTTATAAATTTCAGTATGCTGGCATGCATGTTTTTGTGGTTCATCCCAGCTGTTTTGTTGCCACTTCTTGAGAATTTCACTGGGATTGTAGATTAATTTAGTCCATAAATCTTATTTCCTTCAAATAACTGGTTACATTAGCCAGCAACACTAAAATGCAAGATGTTGCTTATGAGTGCAACAGTTCAAGCAGTTTGGGCGGTAGAGGATACTGTTTTACCAATAAAAAGCACACAGTGTGTAGTTCTACAGATGCCAAGGCTGTTGAATGAGACTATGTATTAAAATAGTAATGTTCATTTGACCTTTCCTCCATCTTTAAGTTGATTTTTCATTTAACAAAAATGATTTCAGTAAGAAGAAATCAATTGGAAGTGTATAAAGACATTTATTGACGCTAGAAACAGAGAAAGATGTTGGCAATCAGACTCCATCAGTGTGAAGCACCTTCATTAAGTGAGGGCACGTACTGTATGAAGATAGGAGATAGGACAGGACCCCTGAAGTCTAGACATTGGTGGTGGTGGAGAAAAGCCAGCAGGTCGTTGATCTCCCGGGACATCTTGGGAGTTCAAAGTGCTGGGTTGTGCAATAGAGGGTCTGGTCTGACAGACAGAATGACAGAATTGCAATAAATTTAAAGAACAGCATCTGAAGACTGATTGACTGGAGGAATGCGAGCAGAAAGGTCATTGGTCAGATGAGGCGATGTCGGAATTGTGAATGTGGGAAAGCCTAAGTGATGCAGAACATCGACGATGCAGTTAGTAGTGTGCCCTACAAACATTGGCGTTGACAAATGTTTATTTCATTGCATCTGTCATGCAACATTTCCAACCATTCCCTGCAAGCCTTACTTGTGACTCCAAGCATCTTGGGCAGCTTGTTGTGGGGTTTCATATATATTCATATATGACAGCTGGCTGCCAGCAGATTACTGGTCTTTCATGTGATTTTGCCAGAGGGGTCGAGGCTTTGTTGCCAACTATCCTGATAATACTTAAACCTCAGGAATCCTACCCTCCCATGACATGTCAGTTCCCCATGTATTTGAATCTTAGAGGGACGGGGTGCCTATATGTCACTCCACGATAAGTGTAAGGAATTACACAGTAATTAGTTTGCCCGTTCTAAACAAACCCTGACTGACACTGACAGTGGAAGAGGCCTGAAAAGTCAAGATACTGTGCCCACTGCCTCCAAAAGCAACCTCTGTTAAACCCTTGCCTCCCAAATTTGCATAGAAATTATTATTCTAGGATTTGTTTCACTTGTAGAAATCAAACATACAGACATAATGATATGGAGATGCATTTAAGCTGCTGTTTTATTGTTTAAGTCAGTTGCTGAATATTTTTGCAACCAGATTAGTGACACTTGAGGGATGAAATGGTATTGTGCTGCTTATTGGTTGTGCTGGAAGGAGTCACAGTATTAAAACATACAGTAAATTAACCATATTTTATGAAATTAATGTTAAGTGTCATGCTGGTTAAAGGTAAAAATAGCAACAGCCTATTCTCCCATATGATTAACTACTTGGTATATGTGTTGTTTTAAGGGTAAACATGATATATGATATATAATGAGGATGATAGAAATGTGTCAACTGTGAGACATTTTGTTATACCATTTATAGCAAGTTAGCTGTCTTTTTCTTGTTTTATTGGACCATTGTGTACAATGTTGGAAATATTGGATTTTTGCATCAAAGTGATTCACTGGATTAGCTAAAAACAGACATTCACATTTGGTTATTTTATCTACAAACTGTTCTCAACAGAATTTCCAGAAAATGTATCTCAATATATATATATATATATATATATATATATATATATATACTGATATCACAATATACATTTACATAAACCTTGGTAGATGAGTTTATTCACATGGCACACCTCTAGGTTGTTTATGCAATCTATGAAATCCATTTTAATTTTTTCCAGTTTCTGTTTTATTTTTTCCCCAAATTCCATGTTTTCATAATTTTTCTGAATTCTTTGTTTTACAATTTAAGCACATTGTCATCAGAAAGAGTGTCTAATCATGTGGTGGATGAATACAATTTCAACAATTCAATAAGAAAATATTAAAAATTTAATGAATATCAATGAATTTGATGTAACACAACATTGCGCTGTTTTTTGATCAAGGAAAGTGCTTCAATACAGTTATAAAACAAAACATTCATCCTTTTATAAAATAAAGTGCTTCACATTCGTATGTTGGCAAAACAGAATAGTTGTTCTCCTGACTCATAGAAGTTGTTTGGATATTGCTCTTCTCTAAATTTAGCTGTTAGTGTTAAATTCCCCTCCTTTTTTGGATGACTTAGCCGTGCTGTGTGTGTGTGTGTGTGTGTGTGTGTGTGTGTGTGTGTAGGAGGAGCTGAGCCCTGCCCTCCCCTCAGTGAAACACAGACACACAGACAAAGGATAGAAGCTACAGCAGAAAATTACACCATAACACAATATCTCAGTATCGCAGTTTTCTTCTGTTCATTCAACTTAAGTGCTGTGAAAAAACACTTACAATGGCAGGGAAGACCTTAATTTTTATAAATTGCATCCACATTTTGGCAAATTCCACGATATTCCGTGATTGCGATTAAAAATGCAAAATGATTGCCAAACACCAAACGAAACACAAATGGGATCAGCTAATATAAATACAGTTAACAGTAAATATATCAAGCACAGGCCAGCCAACTTGATGACATGCAGGACTTCCTTGCCCTGGACTGCATTCTCACTTTAAACAGAGTACAGCAGAGTTCGCTTGGAGAAAAAAAAATAGTTAAGAACTACTTGTGGGCACACCTGAGTTCAGTCTCACTCTTCCAATTGACCTTTAACTGCTCCTTACAACACTGGTATGAACATTCCTGTCAGTCATCAGAGATATGACTGTAATGGCTACTGATTTGCATTTCATCCAGCTTTGGCTGAAGCAGAATTCAAGCTCCTCTTAATCACAACAGCCCGGAGACAACTGTAACCGCATTTGGTCTCTACTTTGTATGCAAGATCATACTGGCAGAAATGTGATAGGAGGGCTCACTAGCGCTTTGCTTAAGTAGTGTTTTCCACACTTGGTGTTTTCCTATCTTGGTCCACAGAGAGAGATTTTTAAACAAATCCAGTTGACTTTCCACACTTGTTTCACCTTCAAAATCACTGTTATTGATCATGTGGGTCCATACGCACTGTCCTTACAGCACAGCAAAGATTTTTGTCCACTGCCTTCTCAAATGACACCCCAGACCCCTTCCCCTTTTCTTTAATTATTTCTTTACTTCTTTTGTCAGGTGTGATGTCTGGTATCTCCCCTCTGCCCTCTCAGTAAGAACCTTGTACTTTGTGAGTCAGTGTTTCTGCACAATGTTGTTTCACTCTGGCAGACAATTATCTCTGAGAGGCCTGGACAGAGAGAGCTGCTCTTCATGACAATTTCCCCCTACCCTTAAATCAGTCCACAGTGCCCATCACCCACTAAATGGCACACACTCTTGTCTATCCCCAAAAACACACAAAACATGCACACTAAATTATGCTCACACACACACACATAGACCTAAAGCTTTTTTCCCTCTCTTGTATTCTATGCTATTAAAAGTGTGTGGACTTAAGCACTAAAGTTCATCTAGCCCACACATTCACACACCGCTTCAATCACTGTCACGAGCCTCAGGAAAAACCTCTCAATCAGCCCAACAACAGATGACAGAATCTACAATAAACCCCCCTATTAAAAGCTGAGCATATGCATCTGCCTTTCTCTCTGTTTACCGCTCCTCAAGAGTCTTCAAAATCTTTTTATTGACAAACCACACCTTGAAGACCTTGGAGGTTTTTAAACGCGGTTAGAAAAGGTCATGACATTCAGAAATGGCATTCTCTTTGGGGAAATGGCTTGGATGTCTAGCCGTTAAATAAGGTTAGTTCTATCTGCTTGATTTCTGAGCTGTTTGGCGTCCTCTGCATCGCTAAAGAGTGTCCGACCCTCCACTAATACTGAAGGTCCTCAGTGCAAGTTGGAGTGGTGTCACCGTGTGTGATACACTCCCCCAGAGGCTAATAAAGAGTGCAGAACAGGCTCACACACACACACACACACACACACACACTCAAATACACAAACTGTATAGGCACTTATGTTGCCGAGTATGTTCCCATTTGGTGGCAGTATGTGTGTATGGATGGATGCATTAGTGGTGGATGGCTGGGGGTTGCTGCTGACAGTTAATAGTACATTTCTTTATGCACACGCTCACGCAGGCACACACACACACACATACACACACACAAACACACACACAGATAAAAACAAACCCCCCACACACGCACAAACACTTTTATGCATCCTGCACAGCTCGCTGCTATCTCAGTTCCCCCACTCTCCTCCTCAGTCCTTCTCATGCAGTGGAGGAATTGAAATGCAAGTGCTTAAGGGTAAAGCCTTGGAGGCCCCAAACAAAAACCATTAACCCTTTAGTATTCCCCTGGCCTTGCAGCTGATGAGTTATTCAAGGCTTTTGACAAGGATCCTCCCTCTTTACATTCACTAATGATGAAGAAAGGTCAATGAGCATGCTGAGAGATGCCTTTGGCAAAATAATCTCGGGACCCAATACACCAAGGCTGTATCATCCTCTGAAGTGATAAACGGCACTTTTTTATGCAAGTCCCAGCTTCCTGCTGAATTACAGTAATGTGTTTGAAACAATCAATGGGCTGAGCTACTCACAAGCCAAAGTCCTGTCACCATTGACACTGTTAATTAGCACTGAAGAATCCCAGGCGCTATTGTGTGAGAACATTTGAAAGGAAATGAGCGGATTAGACCAATTTGCTTTACATTTGTTATTCCTAATGCCATCTAACATGGGGAGATCTTAGTGATGGTGGGTGGCTCCCAGTGGGCTCCCAGCCACAGATCTGCATCCCACCATGAAACAGCAGAATATGACTGGAAAAGAGCCCATGCGCCTGTCATTAAAACAGTACGAAATCCAAGCACAGGGTAAGATCAAAGAAATATTCCCTTCTTCCATGATTGTTCGTTTGCTTTGCTCTTACATGTCTGGCACTTTGTTGGATTTTAATAGTGTTTACTTTTTTTTGTTTGTATTTAACTGATTGATGTGGGTTTTGAGATGACTGGCAACCCACTTCTTTCCTCCATATCAGACCAAACCTTGATTTAGTCTGAACCAAAGCTGAGAGGGGATTGATAAACCACCCAAGAATATGTGCTGTCACCTTCTCAGCCATCAAAATAAATTCTTCATATTTACCCTGTGACTAATACAACAAACACACATCCTCACAACACTTATAATTTTTAGAGGTTGTTTAGTTTTATATGAACAACTCAAAGGTGTTTTTGTTTAAAGGGTAAGTCTGGTGATGTTCTATATTTTACTTAGTGTCAATGAATCCCATGAAAAGACCTAAACCAGTTATGAATTGGTCCTACCTACTAACGAGTATTGCCTGTATATCTAAGTCTGATATAGCTTATTCCTCTGTGCCATAGACCTCCATTGGTATCCAAAAGGTATTCAAAACACATCAGTGAGCCACACTATGGCAGTGGGTGACATGTTCCTTCATTACAATGAACATGTGAACTGTAGTTCATTTTGAGTCAACCCCTCATACACCATCCTGCTGCTGTAAGTACTCACCAAGTACCCTCCAAACCTCGTTAGCACCGCTAACGAGCCCCACTAACTCAGCAAGAAACACATTTATTTTCCTGTAAGTTCTTTGCAGTAAAAGCCTTCTGTTAATTTGTGAGTGGAAAGCTTTTAATATGAAGAAGCAGCAGCAGGAGATGTTTTCATCAGCAGTAACTTAACACAGCTCCAAAGGCTGAAAGGGATCAGGAAACAGTAAAATAAGGCTGATACCTAAAAGTACAGGTGCACGTGTGTTGGTAAACTAGGAGGGATTTTTCAAAAGGCTCATGAGGAATCAATCAGAATTTATATTTATCAATATTTATTTGAATTCACAGCACAACCCGCTCTCAAGGTACCGAAATTTGGCACCAATGGATCTAACGTGAATAGGTACTCGGTAGTACCGATGTGATCAGGTCGGTACCCTTAAAAGTAGAGTTCGGTACCCAACCCTACACTCAAAATCCCAAAAGCTGAAAATAGTCCCCAACAAATGCACTTTTTACTCCTGTTTGAATAATGTTTGCTAAAATCTACAGTGCCCAGCTGTTTGAACAAAAATATTTAGCCTTTTTTTTAAATGAACAAATATTTCCATACCATTCTACAGCAGTAATGAATGGCCTTATGGCTGAGTGCCTCAGGCAGGACTGACTCAGAAAGTAGTTGTTGGTTTTGGTCTTTTGATGGGATTTGTTGACAGTAATGATAATATAGAATATCACCTGCCATATCCTTTCTGTCTGGATATTTCATGCTAAGCTAAAGAGAACTGAGATCTGACGACTTCTGGACTTCTGGAGGTGTTGTATGCAGTACTGCAGGTTGACTAATTGAGTTTTCAGGGTGACAAATTATTCAATTACAGTGTACATGTAGCTGAACGCTGTTGGACCGAAGCTTGTTGTCATGAATCATACAAAGAGAGAGAGTTGGAATTGGTGGTTATTTGTTACGAGACACAATCTGTAGTCGAACTCTTGCAGCATGTCTGCAATTAAATCTGAAAAAGTTTTTTTTTTTTTTAAGAGTTAGTGTGATTGTGTTATTGTTTTGACACCTTATTCTTATCTTGTGTTTATTGCTTGGATGGGATAACATCCTTTCTTGGAAATAGTGCTTTAACAATACAAGTAGTCTTGATGGAAAGGTGCAGATCCAATTAATCTTGGTTCACTCTTTTCCTAACACATTATACAGGGCGAAATATTGATAGAGGAATTCAGTAATTGGATTCTGGCTCTTAATAACCAATGAAACAGGATTTGCTAAATTGTTAGTGGAACTTTGATCATTATTTTCTAGACAGATGGCATTAGCCCCTTTCATATAGCTATTGTATGAACCTTTATATTCTGCCATATAAGGCCTGTAATGAATGCAATATAATTGAAGTGACATTTCCCAGGCTCACATTCACTGTCATCAGAGCAGTGAGTCAACTTGATGATGAATACTGTATGTAAATGTGAATCCATCTGCTGTGTTTTCAGGCTACAAAGGGAGAAGTGTGTGTTTTACCAGACGTATTGATATTTACTGCTCCTGGTACCCAACTGAGTTGAACCAAGGGTCAATCCACCAGTCCAATTTGTCGGTAAACGCAGACTCATTCCCCTCAGTGATCCCAGTCAATAATGTTTGACCTCATGTGAAAAACAAGAACACAAAGGCAGAGAGTGTGGCACTCACTCACAGACTTGGGAGTTGCAGTCACCAAGTGCAGTCCCACATCAAAGGGAAAGACCATGTGTCACCATCATCGGTTATGGTATTTATGCAACCATGAAAGTTGCACATCGATAGTGTCAGTGTGGCAGAGAGGATAAGCCTACAGAGGAAAGGCTAAAGTGGATTTGGAGATGGGGGTGTATGTGGAGGAGTAGATAAGACTTAAGGTCTTTTTTAAGGATCTGACACGTTTCAGTGCGAGGTGATATTGTCTGTCATTTCTTCATACAAGCAAAACCTCCAGTAGTGTTCCACAGTTATTATCATTGTATACACGTCACACAACTCAGCACTTCCAAACAATCGTCTAAACCCTGGAACACACTCAGAGCAAATTGGACATGCTTGGCTCATATGCTTAACTTTTAAATTAACCCATTGTTTTTATTTGCCAGCTGTGCATTGGCAACATTTTGTGGTGTATCAAAGCACCTTGACACATCTTTTTTTTCTGAAGCAGACTAGGGCTGCAGCTAAGGATTATTCTTATTATCGATTTATCTGCTGATTATTTTCTGGATGTATTGTTTTGTATATAAAATGTAAGAAAATAACCAAAATTCCCGTTATAATTCCCCAGAGTCAAAGGTGGCATTCAGTCCACAGTCTGAAACCTAAAAATATTCAGTTTACTATCATGTATGACAAAGAAAAGCATTGAGTCAACACATTTGCTGAAAACTAGCACATTTTTGGAATTTTTGTTTTAAAAAGCCAAAACAATTCTTAAATAATCAAAATATTTGCCAATTAATTTTCTAGTTGTAATTAGGTATTTGTACTTAGTAGTATTTCCATTTTATGCTAAGCCACGTTCACGCTCTGCAACATTTCAGAGGAAATCAGAGAACATCCAGCAGATACAGAGCAGCATTAGCATTCATTTGGAGTTATGTTTCTGGCCACCTGATGAAAGTAAGTCCGTGTAACTCTGGTTTGGTCTCCTCCAACTCCTGAAGGAAATATCTGGCTCTTTAAATGCTCCACTATCTTCACCAGCTACTTTGCCTATCGTTTGGTGCTGGGCAGACAGGGTGTTTCTCAGAACTTTTTCTGCATGAGAGCAGTGATTGTGAACCCAAACAGTAAAGTTGCGGGCCAGACAACCAAACAAAGAGCTTAAAGACATGATAAACACTCTGTAGAGCTGAGAGGAACCGCGTAGTCGGGTAATAATTATCTGTGGATTCATCACTACAAGCAACCCCTTTCACGTACCACTACTCATGTGATCCATTAATATAAAGACACTGAAAATGGGAACTTTAGGTTAATTTTTCTGATAATACCTTAATGCCTTTACTGTTATTGAATGAAGGACTTTTACTTCTTTCAATGGAGTATTCATTAAGTACAGGATAGTATTGACACTTTTAGGCAACTAGCTGCTGAGTATGTATACTATATTTCTTCATTTCTTCTGTCTGTGTTATTTGTAGAAATGTATAAAGGAGGCCTACCTGTCATAATGAAATTCAAAACTCTGAACTGGAGGTGAACATGTTTCCTTCCTCCCGTCTGCAGTGAGCTCACGGAAATGAGGATAGAAGAGCATTAAAGTGACACACATCAAATTCACTCCTAATTTCTGCCTTAAATACACTCCCCATATTAACAGCATCTGACATTTGTGACTTAGTTTTTAGCCTTTCTAGTGCAGCCCATCTCCAGGCCGACAGACGGAGGCTATTAAGAATTAATTAACAGCACCACAATTAGTTTTCTAGTTTCAGTATAAAAGGGATTCATTCTCATTCCAGGCTGCAATCTCCCAAAGCTACATGTGTCAAGAGGGTCGTGTAAGTAGTGTTAGTGTGTCGTTTTGTGTGTTTTATTTTTTTTCATTGTCCACCAAGCTGGTGTAGACATTGTGTCAGGAGTTGCTGGAAGGTTGTGGAAGTTCATATCCAGTTCTGAGACCTTGAACTGTTGAACCACTTAACATATCTCAGTGTGTGAATTAGAGAGGAAGGTATTCACACTCTCTCACTCTCTCATACATCCAGAGTGAGTTTAGTAGTGTGTATATACGAGAGGCGGTGCTTGTACTGTATAAAATATCCATCTGAATCAATGGTGCCCACTTCAGGACACTAGAGTTTTTATCTGAACCTCCCAAAGGCAGTCAGCAACAAGGTGCAAAGTAGAGACTGGAGTGCATTCACTGCCTCAGGTTCTGTCTTGGCGTAATAAAGGAATATTTCATGTGTGAAACTCACACAGCCTATGGGCGTACACTATCTAAAGCAGACTTCGAGCTAGCAATAATTAATGTAAACATATGGCGTGTGCCTCCATTGAATTGTGACTCTACTCCATGCAGCCTCAAGTCTTATGCAGTGCCTCAGCTAGAAATAATCCACTGCACATGCTAATCACTTGGCAATTGATTTGGCCCTTTTTGGTCCAACAATTCCTGTAAACCACCGAATTGATCTGAGAGAAATCAATTAACAGCTCAGGGTAGGTAAATATGAACAAAAAATATGGATTGCTCTGCATACAGTATGACCATCTGAGCAAATTCTGGCAGCAGCTCGTGTGCTTGTGCAGAGATGCTCAGCATGAGCAAATTCCAGTCAGGTTCAAGTAGCCCCAGGTGAACTGTGATAACCAGACAGTCTGCAGTGATAAAGTTATCTTATACCCATCAAGAAGAAAATGCACTTAACCCTCTACATTCAGGCCTGCTGTGTTATCAGCACCATAATGGAAATTGATAAAAGAGATCTGTCTTATCATAATCCTACATACATAACAGCGGGGGATTGCTATTTTGGGAGTCTACGGGCGAAGGAGAAGGGGCGAAAAAGGAGAGGGCAGAAAGAGAGCGTTGCCTCCTGGATGGAGATCAGATGCTATCGGGGTGTATTGATGGAGCAGCTCGTGTAGATGCAAGTAGCATCGGCTCGTCCTAAGACATTCCTCATAACTGGCCAGATTGTCACTGTCATCGCGGGGGTGCAGGAGCCGAGCAGCGGCTGACTCAGCGAAATCCTTGGGCCTGCAGCAGGACTCGTACAGAAATAAAACCCTGATAAGCATTAAAAAAGTGAGGGTGAGACAGGGGGCATGGGGAATTATTAGAGAGAGTGGGAGTGAGAGACTCAAATATGAGAGGGAGATTATTGGAGAGACGGAGTGAGGAAGAGAGAGAGAGAGGAGGGGAAACTGAGGCTGCACGAACATGATACATGCTGACGCCATTTGTTTGTGTCCCTGTGCATTTTATTAAGCCTCTAACATTAAACAGATTTAGGGGAAACAGTCAAAGTCATGAAGTAATTATGCTTTTGGAAATGCTGTGATTAAAAACACTCTTTTAATTATCAATTCACACTGTATTGCCTTTTTTTTGGAGGGGGGGGGGGGGGGTTGTTATTCCCAGAACATGCTGATGTGGATTTACCCTCTAGATTTAGGAAAAAAACAAAGTTACACAAAAAAATTCATAAAACATTTTAAAAATGGAGATTTATCCATCAGGCGTGCATATAAAGTACGTAATTTGCAAGCCCACTGATTTCCTGCATAAAGCATGTCCTTGAATTGATAGGTGCAATAAACATGTGTGTAGGTCACTCTGAATTGTGGATTCTCTGGAATGCCAGACTCATAACTTGACTATTCAATTCAAATGAAAGGTATATAGATGCGCATTCTGTTCAAGGAGGAGGAGGGAAGAGAGGCCGTAAGAGAGAGAGAGGTAAATCAATAATGAAAAGGAACAGTATCTGTACAGAGAACGCAGGAAATGTCTTCTCTGTCGGGATTCCTTCCTCAAGCTCAAACTGTGCTGAGGGTTCTCTTATGTGTCCAGATACCCCACAGAGGCGTTGATTAAGTCAAGCTGAAGGCCAAAGTCTCCCTGCAATTGAGAGCCCCCAGCTCACTCAGTAAGCTATCAGGTGACCCGTCTCTCCCGCTCATTCACTCTCCAGTCAGATACTGATGCTGAGAGGAGCTATTAGAGCCTGGGCTCCAACCCCAAAAAGCATTCTGCTGGGTGTTGATAAGCAGCAGGTACCAGGATGTGGCGGGAGGCAGGGAGAGAGGAAGAGGTGGGGTGAGTGTACGGCAGCGATGGGAGGCGGGGGACGGTAAATGATCTCTGAAGGCCATCTTATTAATGGAGGCTTTTCATTACTAGCACTAATGCAAATGATTGGTGGGGCTAATGAGCTTGAAGGTCCGCGCGAACGAGGGCTCCGAGGAACAGCGGTGTGTGGTGATCATAGCGGGAGACGAAGGTGATGAGTCTTGAACATCATATCTGGCCATGATGAACATTTAGCTTGTACTAGAACAGGAGGAATAGAGAGAGGAATGGATGAATGAGCTGATGGGTCGGTGAGTCAATTGTGCACCAACTCAATATGGCAGGCTGCTACAGGCAAGAGGGTACAAGATGAATTGTGGAGGGGACGAGTGTATTTCACTGTCAGTGGATTGAAGTGAGGTAAAGCATGGAAAATGTCTTGATCGCCTTCTATAAAGTGCTTGCACGCTCTAGGTTTGTAAGCACTTAGGAGACGATGAAGCGCGACACATTTCTTTGAAGGCGCGGCATCCCCTCATCAAATGTCATGAGCAGTGCATGATATTCCATTTATACTCTTTACCGAACACCAGAACACTGGCCCATTATTAAAAAGACAAACTGCCTTTAGTGTTTGCTGTAGTGTGTTAAAGACACCCTTGGTGGCTGCTGTGAACCTTGCATGTAGAGGGATTTAGACCGATTTACAGCATGGTGTGTACAGGATCAGTTCTGGCTCAGGAGTGTCTCATGTGGGCTCTCTCAGGGGAGCGGCGGGGGGAGGACCAGAGGCCACTGATTGATGGTCAAGGACACTGAACCCCTCCCCCACACCCCTTGCTCAGAAGAGCCCATCTCTGAAGCCGTGTCCTCGGGGGGATTGGGATGCTGCCTGGCTGGCTGCCGTCTGTGCGCCACTCGTGACAGCTCGCCTGGAGGATATGAGCAACTCAGGGGATGAATCATTCGCTAATCGACAAATGAATGAATTGGAGATTTAATCCAATACCAAAACATGGGAGATTTTTTTTTTCTATTCCGCATTGTGGAACATGTATGAAGCTCAAGGGGACCGAACACAGGATTGAGGACTTTTGAATGAAGCACATGTTTTCACAAAGCTTACAATCCCAGTGTATCTGATCGTTAAAGCGCTGAAAAGAGGAAGGGAAAGGAGTACGCACAATTACTTAATGAATGATGATGTTCCAGTGAATTACAGTGCAGTGCATAACACTCGAGATGGTACTCAACACAAACCCCGCATTGAGTGTCACTGTTGCATATTTCAGTATGATTCATTATCTGTGTCAACAGTGACTGAGGTTCAGGGCCTTAGCATTTGTTGTGCATATGATGTGTGGGTGACAAAACTGCTGTCGATAGAGATTCGGGGAGGGATAAGGGGGAGGGAAGAAGGACGACAGAGGGAGAGCCTGGCTCATACTCCCAGCACACTATTTAAAGCTGATGGCTCCCGTCCAGAATCACAGGAGAGAAGCAAGGATTGTTATTTTCATATGACTTTGGCTAGTGCTGGGGAGGCTTTAGTTTTTCATTTCAATTCTGTTGCAAACCAGTAATTGAAGCGTATCGCTTTCATCTCCACTTATCTCCTCTGCTCTTCTCCCTTTGGAGCGCTGCTTGTCTTCGTAGCGTTTGCGCATCTTGACACTGTTGGTTTCTCTATGATATATTGTATGGGATTCTGGTACTTCATTGTAGCTCGCTGCTGATGTACATGGCAATTAAATTCAAACCCCAAAGAGGTAGAACTCAGTCAGAGCCCCCCTCCCTCCCTCTCTCTCTCTCTCTCTCCTGTCCGCTGCTGCTCGCACCCCCTTTCAATCACTGTCTTTTTTTGCAGCTCGCTCTTCCTTTGATTCCCGCTTCTTCTCCCCGTATCTGCCTTTTCCTTTTCACTCGCTTTCTGTCTGTCTCTTCCCCCTTCTATTCCCTTCATGTTAATAAGCAGAGTAATGGTGTTGCAGGCAGTTCCTGGTTGGGGAGTTAATTAAAATGGCAAGTTACAACCCACACAGTCAAAACAATGGAGGCCCCTGCTTTTCGCAGTGACACAGGGAGATATTAAACAAGCCCAAAATCAAACACCGCGAGGAGGCAGGAACCCAGTAACACTGCCGATCCCCCAACCTCACTTAACACTTCCATCCCTAAATACTGATGGGTTTATTGTTACTCTCTCCGGCCCAGTCAACATTAGTCAGAGCAGAGATCCAGTAATTACCTACTGCACTCCCTGAACTGCTGCATGAAAAGCAATTGTGTACAAGATATTAATGTGATGATTACTGCAGCATTTTACTGAGCCAGAAACGACACTGACACTGATCAGATGAGAAACTGAAGAAGGGGAATAGTGACATCTGCCTATTCCCCACCCTACACCACCACCACCACCACACACACAAACACACACCCCAAATGATTTTGCTAGCGCGGCTAGCACAATGCAGAGCGCTTAGGCTCTGACAACAGTGGGCCGGCTGAGCAGGACAGGAGCAGTTGCTATGGTTACCATTTCTCGGCTCGCTCTCACAGCCCAGGAAAACTGTGTCATTATCCTGTACTTTGGATAGGAGAAGAGAGAGAGACACAGAGAGAGAGAGAGAGAGAGAGAGGAGGGATACAAAGAGAGAGAGTGAGGTAGAAAGGGGAGACAAAGATAGAAAGACGAGGGGGGCTGCAGTTCACACAGGCCAGCCATGCATCTAACACACACATCATCAAAATTTGCACCCATTTCTGCTCCTCTCTCTCCCTTTTTTTCCCCCCTTTCCGTCTGTCAGCAGTGCTATAGTTTTCACTCTAATAGGTAAACAACTTCAGTGCCGACAAATAATGCTTGAAAATATCAGGTAAAAGCAGTGCTGTCAGGTGATAATGGGATGTGTGTCCTTTTTTTTTTTCTCTCTTTCTCTCTCTGCCTGGCATCTCCTGTGAAAATTGTCACCAACAAGCTATTATGTTGGTAAAAAAAAAGATCAATCTCTGCATCATTGTATTTATTTTAACACACCGACAGCCATATGCCACTCCAATGACAACCAACCTAGATTCTTATTGAATAAATAGTCCACAATAATAACAGCACAGTGGGATAATGATCCTCCTCTGCAAAAAAATGTGCAACAACAAGCCGCTTCTAACATCAGAAATACACAAAGCAAAAGGATTTATATGTTCATGAGCGTGTGTGTGTGTGTGTGCAGTATGTGTTTGTGCTTACGTTGTTGTTCACTTTGCTTGTGCGCAACTGTGTTTGTGCATCATTAGGTCCACATCAGGTTGGTATTCCAGAAAGCAGGTTCAACAAATTCTGAGTCTAACACTGAACTCTGAGTCGATGATGGGAAACTCTGAGTTTGTTGATCTGAGTTCACTCTGAGTTAAGCACACACGTGGTGAATGAAAAAAGACATTATCGATGGAGCTCCGATACTACGGTTCACCATGGCAACAGGTAAATAAAAGGCGGGCGGTGCACATTTATCTTTAAAAATAAGAGCCTGAGTCAGAGCAGGGAAAAGTGTCAGTAAGTTAACACAATAAAGTTATATTCAGTGTTGTCCATTAATTCATCATTTATCGAATCTCAGAATCCATCAGCTATCTGATGATGATTTAGCCTCTCAGGGGCAACGGCCAATATTTCGGGCCAGCAGATATCCAGGACACTTCCTCTTCCATGTGCTGGTCTTTGTTTACTGTCCAATTAGCAACTTGAGACGGTCCAGATGACATTTCGGCTAATCTCTATAAACAGATATCTGCATATGAATGCAGATAAATTTAATAAAAAGCTAATGAAAAGCTAAATCATCATCAGACGATAGCTGATGGGTTCCGAGATTGCATTTCAGCCAGTGCGTTCTGCCTGTTTTGCTCTCCACCCGGACTTTTTACCTGCATGCAACCAAAGCCTGCTCAAACGTGATTGGTCAATACTACTTAGACTACAAATGGAAACCAGCACACCTCCGGTACCAAAATCTTGTCCTGTTGCCTCCAGATTCTTCATTCAAATGCAGATTTCTGTTCATAGAGATTATCCTTTCCCAGACTTAATTTCCTTAATGATGATAAAGTGGAATCTGACTTTATCAGGCTGTAGCTACATAAAAATGAAAAATACAGTTGAAGATTTAACGAATATATAGATCAAAGACATGACCGTAAGCTCACAGTCTGATCCAGTAATAATGTGTTTGGTGATTTGCACTTGAAAAGGCATCAAGGTTAAAATACAGTAGAGTTTACATTTTTAGACATTTTTGGCTCAACAGCATTCAGTGACTTTATTTCAGCTACTAAAACCTCACTTTCAATCTGCAGCCACACCACGATCCTGCTCACTCAGAAATATTAACATATAATCTCCAATATTATAGGAATTATGTTCCATCGGTGCGACCAATCACATCACGAGTGATGGAGATAATTATTCATTGATCCTATGTGTCTTAAGCTTCATACTGATTCTGTAAATTTAACCTGAGATTACACTTCATATGCAATAACATTTCAGTGCAGGAGCTGCTCTAACAAACTGGCAGCTGTCTTGTTTGCACAGAGTCACAGAGTTGTGACAGAAGGACATGCAGAGGTTTTATTCTGATGTGAGACTGAATTCACGCTGTGTAATATCTGAATGTGAGAGCAAAAAACGCTGTTCAAAGAAATCACTGATACTGCATAAAAGCAGTAACTTTAGATAGCCCTTGAGTAGCAAACTGATATCCAACCAGGATTTTGATTCTGACAGACAGTAAACCACTGATAATTGACGCGAGCTTTGATACGGACTGAATGAATGCGGGAAAATGAAAGCGCGTCTGGCTCTGTGAGAAGGAGGAGACACAGAGAAACTCAGGGTCCGTTAAGAAAACCTGCCAGCAAGCAGGTTAGCTTCACAGAGTCAGTTACCATGGTAACTGACCCCAAGTTTAAGTTACATCTCTTTGTGGAACTGAAAACCCAGAGTTTCCCTCATCTCAGGGTTAACAAACTCAGAGTTTTCACTAAACCTGTTTCTGGAATACCACCCCGAGGAGTTACATTGTGAACTAATTACATGGCCGTGTAAATAGAGGCACCCTGCTGATATGGGCTGTGCACCACATGATTTCCCCTGGTGGAGCAGAGCCTGTTTGCACTGCCTTGCTGCGCTGTGCTGTGTGTGTGTGTGTGTGTTTGTGTTTGTGTGTTTGTGTGTGTGCGAGTAGGCATTCAGGCATGTGACCTGTACATGCAGATATGTATGTGTGTGTGTGTGTGTGTGCTGAGGGAGAGCATGTTTTGTAACCTGTGAGCTGTGCTTTATTGAGCTACAAGCTAAAAGAGTGTGTCTGTGTTGAGGAGGCAGAGTAGCCCCCCTCCAAATGAAAGGCTGCCCTCTCCCTCTCCGCCTGCCTCACGCAGCTCTCCAGAGAGCTCTGTTCATATTACTGTGGCTGTCTGCTGGTCAGAGAAACACAAACAGCACAAAACAAAGCAGGCTTCGATGAGAAAGTGAAGAAAAGACCTTGTGTAGCCCCTCATCTGTTCTCCTCTCTCTCCACTGATAGCTTTTTTTTCTACGGCTAATATGAAAGGTGGGAAAGGGGAATAAGTATTTTAACAGCCAACTAGAAAAGGTTAAAAAACATATAGTATTTTAAAATAGTACAGAATCAGTGGTGGAAAATAACTTAGTACATTTACTCAAGTACTGTATTTCAGTGTAATTTTGAGGTACTTGAACTTCACTTTTTCATTTGTATTATATTTTTAATTCAGTACATTTATTTAACAGTTGTAATTAAATAACTAGTTACTTTTTAGATTATGATTTAACATTAATTCCTCGACCAGCTACAATGTAGTACTTTAAAGTCCCCGTCCTCTCAAAAATGTATTTTTCTTGTTGCTCCTTCAGTTAGATGTTTGAGCTTCATGTTGAATAATGTGTTTGACTCTAGAAGGCTGTTTTGAGATTTATCTGCTGAAAGTGGAAAGTTTCTCAATTTAAATCTTGAGTTGAAGGCGCGTACCTACAAGCAGGATTTGTGATGTCACAACTAGTAAAGAGCCAATCATGATCCAGTATTATTATCCAATATTTCTAGTTGACATTGTGGATGTATGTGATGTGCTATTGTGTTTAGCTTTGTATTCTGTATAATGAGTCCTGTGTGTTTTTTGCTTTGTGCTGTTTGTTATTGTGCTGTTATATGTTTTATTTGTAAGGGACTGCAGATAAAAATGAGCTTTAAAGCTAACTCTGGTGCAGTGTATCAAATGTTAACATTTATGTTTAAAACTGTACATTGTCCTTATAAATACAATACAATTTTTTCATGCAACTTACACAAGTGTGATGTGGAAACACAGCGCACATACACTCAGAGTGAAGTGAAGTAGGAGACATCTTGTATCCAGCAGTTCAACTATTGAAATTAACAATATTTGTGTAACATTTCCAATTAAAAAAAGCATAAATAAAAGAGGATAAAATTAAATTATAAAATATGAAAAATGTAAAATATGAAAGTGGAAAACCCATTTCAGACACAAATTATTATTCAAAGCAGAATATTTTTATACATCATAAAATATGTTTGGAGGGGATCATTAAGTACATTTTGCTGAAAATACTTCTGTACTTTTACTTGACAAGGAGTTGTTTTTTTTTACATTGTAGTATTAGTAGTTTTACTTACTGTAAGTAAAGATCTCAATACTTCCTCCACCACTGTTCAGAATATTGCACCGAGTGTTGTGAAGTATGAGTTTCTGGGATCAGCGGCAGCGCTACAGTAATTGGAGTTTTTACATTCTCATTTGGAAGCACCATACCAAGCTAACTGCGAGTTTGAAAGTGGAGGATGCGGCGGAGTGAAAGTGCAATCACAACTAATCAGAGCTTCTCTTGTTTCCTGCCCACAGCACCCAACACTGCACCCTATGGGAGCACAGGAAGTGCGCACGTCCCGCTGGCCTGCCGATACCTGGTCCTGGCTCTCTCCTCCTTCATCAGCGTGTACTAGCAGAGGCCAGCGCGGACACAATGACTGTCGAGAGCATTTATGAATCCTTTTTGACATTGCTGATGGCTGGGATCCAATCTGGTACAGTTTGTTGAAAAGCTGTGAGGGGAAAATAATCAGCGTTATTTTGTGTGGGGATTTTTTTTTTTTCTTTCTTAATTTGCGTTCTGGTGAAATTTCTGTCATGTAAATACTATGATGTTTTTTAATTATTATTTGTTCTCTCTTCAGTTTTTTTTCTTTTCTGATTGATCGATCACCTTGTGAATCAGTGCTCACCCCCCCACCCCCCCACCCCACTTCCCGCTCCGCCTCCAATCATATCAAAATTCCCCCCGCCCCAAACCTCCCAAATTACTTTTCAAGCCTCTTTCTCTGGGAGGTGACGGCGCAAAACTGACATTTTCATCCGTTTTTGTACATGGCTAAAAATAAGCAATTGTGCCAAGTCTCTCAGTACACAGAATTACCATACCAATGTTGTATTGAATGTATTATGGGTTGTTGAACAAAGGAAAGACATTTAGATTCCTAACAATACAAAATTTGATTATGAAGTGTGCTTAAAAAATACAGAAAAAAAAAAAAGAAAAAGAAAAAAACAAAAAAGGCAGGGTGTTTTTTCAGGACCTGTATTGTCATGATTACTCAGTAGATGGATGAACAGTGTTGAAGGTGTGCTTTGTTGTATTCTGAAATGGGTCCTTCAGTAACTATGCCTGCCTAACAGCTTTGATCAGGCAGACGTCAAAGTAGCAAAGTATACTGTATTGTATCTTTATATTTTAATATAGTGTAGGCTTTTGTTTTAAAGTGGGACCAGCTTTTCTCATTCGACCAAAAACATTAACACGGTTCATGAGTTTGTACAGTTATGAAGGGAGGAACATCGCTGCCCTGTGTTTACATATTTTCTTGAAAATATAAATATTACAGTATATCCTCCATATTTTGTTTTCAGTGAGTCACATACGTGAATGTCACAACAAACTGTTGCAGTATTGAGAAGAAAAAGCAGAGCCCAAGTTAAACTGATTGCTTTTCTCTTTGAAAACGGGCCACCTCCACTAGGCGTCTGAGCGGGGCATTTTGTCTCTGAACTCACTGTTAACCTACTGATCATCTTCTGGACAAAAACACACAGCTGCATACTGTCGGTCGCTTGAAGTTTTTAGCTTCAGCTTTTGGCATGACGCTTAGATTCTGCAGCACTGCATTTTGTCCGTCTCCGTTTTCTTTTACAGATTATTCACTACTTAAATATATTACAGTCTACAGTTAATGGACATCATTGTACCAATTAACAAATGATGGAAATATAGAGAGAAAAAAGGCTATGTCGCTTACGATTCTTGGCAAAATATGACAGTGTAAGGCAGATATTTCAATAGATCATGTTAGTGGTTAAGTACATGATCTCTACAGAAGTATTTTGCTGAAAACGGCTTTCTTTCCAATCCGCATCCTTCACATATTAATTATAATTATTATCAAAGATACACAAACAGCTGATCAGTGTCCGCAGGGCCAATGAAAGTCCAACAGAGTTCAAACTTAATTAAATGATGCAGTTTGCGGCTTTTTTATTCACTGAAATCAACCATATCAAGACGCGAAGCAGCGTTATGGTAAGGGTTTACTTTTTGACGAGACTGTCAGCATGGCATATTCATCCTCAAGTATCTTCAATCCATGGTGTAAACAGAGTTACTGCAATGCCTTAATAGTACCATAGACATTAAATTAACCTCCTTCTAAAGAAGGACACTTCCAGAAGCTCTCCCAGATGTGGAGCTCCATAAAATATGACCACATTTGTTTGACTGATTATTGAATGTTCATAAACCATTTGCTGACTGATATTTCGAATTAGGCATTATTATTCAGTGAAAACAAAATTCCTCAACTTATGGCTCTCACAGGTATTTTCAAATAAGCCAGTCGCAACTGATAAAAATGCAGTATTTGTCATACAGGTTAACATGTTTGCAAGTCTTGTTTGGATTTGGATTGTGTTCTGTTTCGCCCCGCGATCAAGGAGTTCACACAGTATTTTCACATGAACTTGTAACTGCAAACCTATAGAGAAATAGCCATCGCAGTTAAAAGACTTAAAGCACAAACACTGTTATTACTTTTATGTTTTGTGGTGATTTTGTTTTGAGGTCTGCTGAACTTTTTTTTTTTTTCTTGGAATTGTTATCAGCTTGTTTTACAAATTATGAAAATACTGCACCATATGATCTTGTTTAAATGTTAAGGTATAATGAAAATGGGTCAGAAATATATTTATTCTCTTCCTTTATGAAAACAATGTATAAAAAAATACATTTGAAACATGTAAAACTGGTTATGTGACATTTATTTGAATGAGGCACAGTATGGCATAGTTTATAATGTTGTCAGGTTCATTTAGATGCCATAACTGTCGTTGATTTTTTGTCGAGACGAGTACATTAAAAAGAACAATGTTTGCAATCAAATAACCTACTTTTTGAAACAGAGAGGGTGTGAACCAATATAACAGTATTATAGAACAGAATCAATGTGTGTATATTTGGAGAAAATAGGATACCGTTTGATCTTTAGAGCCAGTGTGTAGTCATAGTTTTCACACACTTGCGTGTTTGACGATGTGCAGAGAGTATGGTTGTGCTGCATGTCAAAGTTAACCTGTGTTTTTTGAGGTGGCCATTTTACAGATATTCAAACTTTTTAATGAATGGAACCAGTTTTTTCCAAACGTTTTCGTTCTCGACCTGGTCTAAAAATACATACCTCCTACAGATCACCAGGCTATGTTTGTTTGTGATTTATTTGAATCAACTTTGCTGATAAACTAAAAACAACTGCTGTTCAGAGTCATAATGATTATTGTGGCACATTGGTGACAGTCTGGAGTTATGTTGGTTGCTTGTCCGAGCAGTTAAGACCATGCTAGTATTTCCATATGAAATGTACTGGATGTTAATTCTTTTGAATAATGGTATTAACAAGTCCCTTTTATCAAATCACTATTATTTGCAATAAAAGTCTTCATGTTACAATACTTAAACTCATATCTGAGTTAATGATTCAAAGGGGTCATTATCACTCTCCAGGTTGAGGAACATATCGCTTGTGTTTGTACAGTGTAACTCGGGGTTATTGAGTCATCTTAATTGTGCAGTATCATGCATACTTGATCCCCTCCCCTCTGCCCCCAAACACTGTATAAATCCTCCTGAGCCCAGATGGCCAGATGCCACAGTACACAGGATTAACCAACATTTGCACTGTATAGTCATGATTGACTGGAGTGTGTTGCTCAGTATATCTGTTCTCAATGTATTACAAACGTAAAACGCTGTTCATTCCCTCCCATGATGCATTTGGAGTAGATTATAATGTACTTTTTCAGGGGCAGGGCTTTCTAGTATCCTATGAACTGAATACAGTCTTGGCTAAAACATCCACGGTTGTGACCTACCTCGTGAAAAGTTCAATTGGAAAAAGTCGTGTTGATGTAGGAGCTGAACAGAGGCCACGCCACCCACCCGCAGAGATCGCTGCCTCACCTCAAAGCTCCCAGCTGACACCGGAGGAAAAAAAAAATCTCTCCGCTTTTAAATATAAGATAAGAGGATATTAAATATTCAAGTGTGTGGGTATTATAGCCCACAGTTCCCACCCTGAATTTTTAAATCGCCCATTTCAAAGCATCCTCCTGCACTCAGCCGACGTATCAGAATCACAATGTTCAGTTTTGAATGCATTTAGTTTGGATTTGTTGCATTATGAAACAACAGCTGTTTAAAATGAGTCTCAGATGGGAACAAGTACTGTACTGAGTGCCTTCAAAGTATTTTGTCAATCAGCTGAATAACATTATTTAGAGCAGTGTTACTACAAGCCAAGCTGAAGCTCCTGTTAGCAGTGTAAAGTATAAAATAATTACTCACTTAACAGTTTTAATTACATCGGCTATTTATAAAAATACACCCAACCATCTCAGGATGGATGCAAACAGCACTCCTCATAGGTTGCAGACATCATGTAATTACATGTACTGTGTATTTGTACTTGTTTGAAAGTGGTTTCATGAGGCATAATTAAGTTATTCTGATACATGTAACCCCGAAAATAGCATAGAGAACAAGTAAAAAATTGAATTAACGCAGTTAATTGTCTTCATAATTCAAATATGATGAGTGAATAGTTAGATTTCAGTGTACTAATGTGTATTTATCTTCCAGGGAAAAAGAAGCAGGGTTCAAATCGTTCTTAATCATCTTCATACTGGATATTATCAGGTCGAACTTTATACACACAAACTGCAGTTTCCTGTCTGTTTTCACCTCTTTAGAGTCTGAGACGGACACTTTTATTACTCTCTCCTGTGATTGACATACTGTATCTGACACTGGCTAGAATTTTCCTGCTGCTGTAAAAAAAAACTTAAAAAAAAATAAAAAGCTGCTTGGAAAAAAAACTGAGAACAACCAGCAAGAATTATTTTTGCAGATGATGTGTGACTCAGGATGTCACCGTAGGAAACATCATAACAAACTCAGACAGTGTTGTGACAGTGTTGCTGCACCAATAGGAGCACATATACTGTGGTGCCAGTGAGAGCTGATGTAGAGAAGCGAGGCAACATGTTGCAAGTGGCATTTACAAATTTTAAAAAGACAAACCTGCATAAACACTGACAATGAGTCATTTTGTATTGCGACTAATACAAATATTCAACCTCGAGCGCATGTTTTCAGCAAATAATGCTTTACAGCGGATTGTGATTTGACCACTGAATACTGGATGTTTGCAGTTCTTCTTCTGCAAATAAATTTATGTAAAACAGTAATCCTGCAGCAAAATTACGGCAGCATATACAGTGGGTTTGTGGGAATTATTAGCACTGTGTCAAAGTGCTGTTTGGCTCTTCACAAAGGCGTCTGCGGCCGGCATGAACAGAGACGAGGCTGGAGGAGAGAGGGATTCCTTCTGACCCAGCGGTTAATGAAACCCTTCCTGTGCCATTGTCAGTTTTAACTGGGAGATTGTGTCATACTATAACGCTGGAGCTGCTGCCTGGCTCTTGCGGTCGCCATCCAGCTCCCTGAGCAGCATACTGAGTTGTCAGTATCAAAAAAACCTCTGTTTCTTGAGTGCTAGCATTCGGTTTGGTAGATATGTTTGTTGCACAGCAGGGAAAAGCTATTCCTCCTGTCAAACCCAGGCAGAAAGACAGGGGGGAAAAAAACTCGAATGCCTTTCTCTTTCTCTGTAAGAAGTCTCTGGGCAAGTTTGATTCAGTTCTAAATGGAAAAAGCAAAAAAGAAAGTTCAGGTTCTTGAAATAGGCCTCTTCTTTTCTCTCAAACATTTCAATTGGTGCAAAAACAGTAAGTAATTTCTGGCTGATGTGACTCTCAATTTTCTTTTTTAAATCCCTCTGATAGTGTGGCAGCTGCCAACGTAAGGGTGACGTGCTATTTTAAAAAGAGGTTGCATCAAGTATTTGTCAACCTGTCCCTCATTATTTCCACTGAACTGGAAAATAAGTTGCCAGCCAATGATGCAAAGCCTGAGATAATGCCTGGGTTTTAAAGCAAGCTATCTAAGCCAGGTCTCTCCATGACGCCGTCGACTGAATCACACAGTGCGAAGTGTTTTCACATGACGCTCCCGGGCAATTGTCAGTTTTGTGAAGGACTGAACGGGTTGCCATAGAGAAAATGTCATCATTTGACTGACAGTAAATGTAATCCTATTTCATTTGTTTTCATGCCTCAGAAGGCAGATTACACATTATTCTATATACACTAAATGACACAGCAAATCAGTTCTTTGTAGCACCAGTTATCAAATCGTATCACTGAGCTATCTGTGGCCTCTAGTAACAACACATGAGGTGCAGCATTTCTTCTGTTTGTAAATTGAATATCTTTACTTATGCCATTTTCCTTCTTTTTACAAAAAAACGGGAATTTACTTAATGATGGTGACAGGAACACCCTTAAGTTTTCTGTACGTACTTTTATTTCTTTTCTTTTTTTTTTTAAATTTAATTTAATCTTTAAATCATCATGCTGAAAAATTATGTGATGAGAAGTTTGGAATGGATATGTTTACTCAAATGTGTATGAAGGTCCTTTAGCCACCAGGGATATAGTTGTACATTTATAGGCTCTAGATCACTGGAATGATATATATGGCTTTAAGTGGCATTGATATATCTATATATAAATACATATAAATATATATATTGATATTTGTCCAGAAATAAGAAAATTCATGTACTTTAATTACTTTAAAGCTTACATTGTGTATAGCACGTATGCAAGTCCATTTTCATCATGTTTGATGTAATTTTGTAGCAGTGGTTTGATACTAATAAATGGCAGTTGATGATGGAATTGTAGATTGTGTTGTGTTGAACTGATGTGACCTTTACAGCCGTGCAGCTCTGTGCTTTTATACATGTTCAAGAGAACAAGGAATAACTGAACATAGTCACTCAGCAGCCACATTGGAATTCAATAATTTATTCATAACAACATGTTACAGGCTAAAAATATCCAAGTCATCCATTTAATGAGCAGATACTTTGTGGTTTCCTGTGAGCGGCTCGTGACAAGCAGCAAAATACCGCGTTCCTCGTGTATGAAAAAGTCATGCATAGGCTTTGATAAACAGTGACACGTACATGAATTCATTACTTCTTTCATATACAGTATGACAGTGATATACAGAAAGGAAAGCAGAAACAGTCCTCAAAAGAAAACAGACTCTCTTTGTAGTTTGTTGAAATGTCTAATACTGAAAAATATCAAAATAATTGCTCTCCCATCAGAGCAGTATCAACAATATTTTTGCTTTCCAGGATTGTCATTATGTCAAATTATGCGATCGTACAGTCATACGATTCTTGCCGTGATTTGGTCCAGACAAATAGCAGACGTGTCGGACCTCAACCAATGAAAGCTTTCCGTATTTCACGATTCGATGTACGTTGGTGATCGTGCAATCGTTTTACCTGACAGCATCAACAACATTGTTCCTCTGTATATCCTCTACTGAATATGCTCTTTAGTCTCTATAGTCTGCATGTTTACAGCTATGGGAAGAAGAGCTCATATGTAATAGAACTTGGTGAAATAATAAAAATTGATTATGATAGAGCCCTTTTGACACAATAAACGATATAAAACAATAAATTGTTGCATTTTCACTCCTAACTCCCCACGTCTGTTGGTTTGGGTCATTACTGAACTAATACAATGAAAAAGTGGAAATCTGAACATTTCCATGACAACTGGACAACTCTATCTGCTGAGGAAGATATGATCAAAATCTCCAGAACAGCTACAAAGGGGACGCTGTGGTGAGATTTTTTTTTTTTTGCTGGACTATGTTTCTGTTTACCTGACCAGGACTTCTAGCAGCCATGTGAAGTATTGAGTCTGTGACATTGTTTTCAGCACCACAGAACCACGTAGGGAAGTAATCAGGCTGGATAGATGGGTCGACAAATCGTGCGAGTTTGGCACATGAGACCTCAGTTGGTTTCTTGTGTTTTAACCATGACTAAACAAACTTTTCCTAACCTTTAAGAAATGCATTTTATCACAGCAGGTTTTGTTTTTGTTGCTCAAGGCCCGTTGGACCTATTTGTTGATTGCCACATTCTGAGATCTCAGCAGTTATTTTGGTGAGTATTATCGATTTAACCGATGAAACCCAGGTTGTAATGAACAATAAACTTAATTCAGTCAGCCAACTCTTGTGGTATCTCTCTATATAAAGCAAGGAATCTCTGTCTGTCTGTCTGTATGTTTGTCCTTTGCATATCTCAAGAACCGTTCATCTGATCTGCTTCATACCTGGCGGATGGATTGCTGGGGAATCAAGGAGGTGCAATGTCGATGTGTGAAGTTGTTTGGATGAGCGGTTCTTGAGAAATACAGAAAAATACCTCATACCTCATACCTCAACGGGCACTGTTCTCTCTAGGTATTGAAAAATTGTCCCGTTCCGAACAGGCACAGTTTGGACGGGCACTGCACTAGTTACGTAAATTTAGAATACGGCATTCATGGTTGGCATCTAGGATCTGACCTCATCACTCCCCACAAGGAAACACTGAGCTCCTTAACCAAATAGTTTTTGTACCTAAACCCAACGAAACCTTAACCATAGTGGTGGCTGGTCTTAAAATGGTAACAATATTTTGGGAGGCACTAAAAACAATGACAATGTTGGAAGGCATTCTGTCATTTAGTTTAGGGGACTTGTTTAAGTATTCTCACTGTAACTAATGAATTATTCAACAAAATTCTAGCCCTGAAATTCTGTGATTTCAGTAGTTATGTGCTCCCCAAAAGCCAATTACAGTGGCAATGGGGAGTTTGATACGATGACAAATGGTTAAATCCAGTGGCTGAATTATTGACTGGAACCAAAATGTGAGGACAGAATTCCTCTGGGACCAGAGTTGAGTAGAAGCTGCTCTACACTCTAATTGCCCCCCGCCCACCTACTCGTTTATTTCTTGGCAGCCCTGTGTTGAGTGTTACAGAGCACTGATGAACTCTACAGCACACTTTAAGTGTTCCAATAATTAAAGCCCACAGAGATTGTCAAGATAATACACCGCACAACAATAAGCTGCATAAATTCAAGAGACTTAAACAACAGGTCTGGTCACATTACTTAATTGCAGTGCTTTTGCAATTGCTGTTGCCTTTTTTTGTGATGGTCTTTCCTCTCACCTGAGCAGACAGCTGAGGCAAGTGCAGACTTTATGGCTCTGGAGAGAATATGCAAATGTGAGGAGATGGAGTTTATGATCCGGAACTACTCTGCTCGGAGATGGAACAATAAGTGACAGCAGTTGAAGTCAGAAAGAGAGAATTTGCAAAGTATTTGTGAAATGAAAGTCAGAATAATGAGACCTGTGTCTCAGTCAAATCCCTGCTCTGACTCAGCAATTAGGACGAGTACAATGAGCTGGATGGCCATTCGGCTATTGTTACCCCTGCAGATTTTGTCACTTGATGAAGCAGCTTAAGAACAAATCTGTGTTTTGTAATTCTTTCAAATGTCTTCGATGTTGATATTATTATTTATCTATGAACTACTGCAGGTTTTAGACTTTAAATAGGCACTTGCAATAACTGATTTTTTTGGTAAACTTGTTGACAAACAGTTGCATATTTAGACATCCAGCAGATACAGATCAACATTATCATTAATTTGGAAAACTCTCCTTTCAGTCCAGTTTTTGATCTCCACTAACTGCTAAATTCTGTCCTTTGTTCACCAGCTAGATGATAAGTTTATCTGTTTGTCATCTGCTGTTGGTCAGGGAGCATACAGCTAGTTTTTAGAGCTGTCTTGAGACCCATAACACCAAAACACTGAGCTGATAGATGCTATAAAGCTTCGTAGAGCTGAGGGAGCCTGCAGAAGCAAGTTCGTCACAATGAGCAACCCTTTTCACAATCGAGTTGTCGTGTGTTTCATTGTTAATATGAAAATATTAATTATAGCAGCTTTTTAAAACTCTGTCTCCTCGAAATAATGTTTATATGCTGCTAATTTCCAACAGTAAGAAGAAGAAATAATGCCGCCTGGATTATGTACAGTTATCAGTATAATGAGGAAACATTAATATCTGGAAATTGTTCCCCAACAACATATTTGATTTGTGTTCCCTACAGTATGAGCTCTTGCAGTACAATATCCTCTGGTATAGCAACTAAAGCATTATGAAACCCTTTTATGATTATGTTTAGGCACTCACAGCACTTAATAAAGGAAAGATAGTAGTCTGGATAAAAGGGATTTGAAGCACGAGACATGACATGTTTATCTTAACCACAACCAAACCTTAACCAAAGGGTTTATTTATTTCAGTAATTAGTAATATAAATATACATTTCTAGGAAATAATGTTGGCTTAAAAAGTCAAATCTTAACCACTGCTCTCAGTCACTTCCTACACTCTTATTCTTGAACGTCGGCATGTGTGTACGAGTATGTTTTGCATTCTTTTACATTTCAATACATGTTGGTAAAATGATATACATACAGAGTACATTATTTTTGTGTTCTTTATGTGGCTACCACAGCTATTCTGCCGCTGTGCCATTGGAAAGTAAACACACCAGAGCGTAGACATATTGCGCTGTTCTAACCCTACAATAAACACGCAATCAGCACACACATTTGCAGTTTCATCAAGATGTAGTAAAATTCAAACACACAGAGTCAGGGTGCCTTACATAACCATAAAGTAAGCCTGGCGGGTGCTGTCATCAGAAGCGTGCCTGCAGCAGCCTTCCTAAGATGAAAAACAAATGAAACACTTTGAGGCTGAGCTGATTCCCCTCCCGTTCTGCAACTCCATCTGTCACTCCCAGCGACTTGTGCTTTCCTGCATGACCTCCATCACAGTGCGCAAGATGAACGAGGTGGGTCTGGTCTCTGTCCTCTGTCTTCTCTGTGCCAAGGCAGCAGGAGCACCGAAGCATCGAGAACACCTGCAAACTGAGAGTAATGAGGCAGCAGGCCGCGCGGCCACCCATCCTCCCTGCACTAATCAATTCAGCTAGCCATTAAGGAAACCAAGGAGAACTGCAGCTAGTTAGAGAAAGTTGCAGCGTCATACCATGAGAAACAATCGTCTGCTGAAAGTGGTCATCTGTAGCGTTTAGAAGAGGGTAACAACTTTTATTATTTTTACACTGCACATTCCAATGACTACATCTGTGGGTTTTTGATTTACTGTTGATTAATTGTGAGTTTCTGCCACAGTTTCTGACTATTACAGCCAAAATTAACCCCTCATTTCCTCTTATTGTTGCAGCCAAAAACTCCTCATAGGACAGAGGGGTGCATTTTCATGACCTGGGTATTAGGTGAATTTTTTGTCATATAACAACTACACATCCATAGTGGGAAGCATACTGAGACAAATGTGTAATTCTCAGATATAAAAATAAAATAAAATCGAACTAAACTGAATCAACATCTACAGTATTTATATGAAAATGAATTATTAATTGAAGACTTAAAGGACCAGTGTGTTCGATTTAGGGGGAAAATAAGAATCATGTGTTTTCGTTACCTTAGAATGAGCCCTTTATATCTATTGAGGGAGCGGGTCCTCTTCCACGGAGGCCACCATGTTACACCGCCATGTTTCTACAGTAGCCCAGAAAACCAGACACTGTCTCTAGAGAGGGTCTTTCGTCTTTTTCGTGAGTTGCATGGCCAGTATAGTTTCTCCTACATGCTTATAAGGGGAAGGGAAGGGTATTCAGTTGGTTGCAATCTAGATGCCACTAAATCCTACACACTGGTCCTTTAAGCTGCGTCCTACTAGGTACATTTAGCGTTAATGTTTCGGTAGAAATGTAGTACTTAGCTTTAGTTCTCACACACTATCAGAAAGACTATTTTCTCTGAAGACCCTCAAGCAATGGTTCTCATCTTAATACATAAATGGTGCACACAAAAAGGTGTTTTCATTTTGATTGAAACGTCCCTCGTCTTTGTATTCCAACCCTTCAATCTCGTCGTCTTTGCATTTCCATTCTCCTGCTGCCAGCCTCCAAGACAGGAGCCAGAAATGCACTAGAAAAAGACACGCTGTCAAACGGTGTATATTCCACCCCCCCCCCCAAAAAAATCATGCCACCGTGTCATTACCCAACCTCCACTCTCTCAGAGCAATCACATTCAAAGAGCATTTTTCAAGAGCTCCCTTCCCAGCACAACTAGTAAGCATGGCTAAAGGAAATTTAATCAGCAATGAGAGAGGACAGCGGACATAATGCAACAGATGATAAATAGAAGAAAGATGCAAATAGTATTTATTTTAGACAGGCCGCGCTGACAAGCCTGATAATGCCTCCTCATGCAGTTCTCCCTGCAGCTTCTTTTTGATGGCTGCGAAGTCGTATGCACCATCTTTCACAGCATATCATTTATTGAAAAATTGTGTTATTCATAGAAATGATTTCATTTTTCCGGATGTTTCATGTCAGTGGTGCTTGAGTACTATAGCAGTAGGCCTAAATTAATAAAGAGCAATGTAAATTGCTGCAGTCATGACAAACCAGCAGTACTTTAACACTGAATACATGCAAGAGTCCTTCAAAGTTATATATACATGTATGTATATGTATGTATATACAATGACCATTAATTGACATTTTTAGAAAGGTTGTGTCTTACAGTGACACATTTCATCACATGAATCATGCATATGCGGGCGTACACATGACGCAAATACAACTCATGATGATGATCCCGCTCTTCAGCATCAGTACAAAAGTGTCTCATGAATCCTTCCACCTGTGACACTGAAAGTTGGCTTAAGACTATTCCCTCGGTAGGTGACATTTAAAGTTTAATTACATAGATTTACAGGTGACATCTAGATGCTTAAAAAAGTTAATGTGACTTTTAAATTTTGTATCAAATGTTAGTCATAACTGCAGCACCCAAAGTAAACATTTGATGAAAGAAATGGAAGTGAGTTTAAATATTTTTGACTTCTGAAACAGCAGATGATAAAATAATCCCATGAGGTCAGTTTATTGGCTTTTGTGGAACTTTCAATCATATCACATTATCTTCATCAGCATGCGGAATTGTACATGTTAAGATATCAATGTTTGTGAGCACTTTTAAGTAATAATTCTTGAGATTTTAGTCCTGCTTGATTTGGTGACACACGTGGTTATTAGTTGTAACTGCAAATGATGTTTAATACTACACGTCCCAGAATGCAGTAAACATTCCTTGAGCAGCTACTTCTCCAGAAATACAACAGAAGACAATCATGGTTATCTGTTCACAGCACAACCAGCAAACCCATATTGTTTTAATAAAGATGTCTGTCAGTAATTAAAACTGAAATAGCCGTTGTCTTGTTGTGTAGATGCATTTTTGATGAACAAATCAAACACCGGTGACAAATACATTGTGTATCCTGCTTCACAATTAAATCCACCATGTGTTTCACCACCTGGATATTTTTAATGTGAAGCTGCAGCAGTAGGTAATGCTGTGTTTGTATCAGAAGTAACCTAATAAAGCACCAGAATCCAGCGGGGGAATGGCGGACTCGCCACTAACAATGAAAACAACTATGTAGAGAGATGATAATGATTGTATATACATTGAATGGTTATTGCTAAAAAAATAAACCTCAAATTTTAAAAGGATAACTTTAAGGACTTTTAGTTCATGTGGGCTAAACATAGTTCCCCTACAGTAGTAAGATACTAAAGCTACTAAATGAACCGTGTGATAAGATTAGTTTGTCAGCTTCACTGAGTGTTGAGCTAAGCTATCCACATGTGAGTTAGGTGCAAGTCTTCCACAGTTCTCACAGATCTGTCGGAGTGTTGGAGATCAAACTGTTAATTATTCACCTACAGTAAGCCAAATTTATTCTGTACTGGATTTATTTTTTCTGTATTATACCCATGAAAGGACTTCATTGTGCACCTTACATCAACATGCTTTCATGCTGGTCCAGGAGTGATTCTGTCCTGCATCCCAGGTGCATCTGTGTCAATGCCACAGAGAAACACAGCCTGTCATTAGCACTAATACAGCTGTCAAGGGAGCTACAGCACTGTTGCCTGCACACGAGAGCAGCTGAGCTGGTTTGCTTGTTATGTCTGTCCCTCTCTTAAGTTTCCTGTTTCTCCTCAACTGCTTGAGTCTGGCTGATACCTTGCTGTCAGTACAACTGTACGGCTCTACGGAGCAGCATCCCTGCAGAGGCATCGCTAATCAAGTCTTGTTTTTGTCCTCGGTACCTAGCAGTTGGACTTTACTGAATAGCTTCAGAAGTGTCGGTACTGTCACACATCCCCATGAACTGGCAGCCCATGAGAGGGAGTCATTAGATGAATCCTGGCAATGCATGCACCAAGCCTCTGTGCTTCATTTAATATGAAACTAAACTGTAAAAGCATGGCTAAAGCTTCATTTAATCTCAAACGTATTGAATATATAATGTTGTTTAGTCTCTTAGGCAACCCCCCCCCCACACCCCCGACCCCCACACACACACACACACCATTGAGAAAATGGAAGCATTCATTTAGCAAGTGCTTCCAGCTATATGCTGCTGCAGATTTCTGGTTTGACACTGACATATAAACTCTCATAAACACCTAAAAATAAAAATAATGAAACAGCACAGTTGCTGTGGCTCAGAGACACACTATGCCTTCAGCAAGCATCCAGATTTCTAAATGAAGATGGAACTAAGTGGAGTCTACTGACCATATTGGTCTGGGAACAAATACGACAGAGAGGGAGCTTGCTGCACGATGTCCTGCTGAGATAACACAAGTTTCTCTGTCATGATTTTTTTTCTTCTTTCATAACAGCAAAGTGGCAAAAACAAAACAACCACAGGACTGTATTTCAGACAGAAAAATGCAAGTAAACATATGAGACAATCCTATCATTGATCAAACTAAGCTGTCCCACATCTTGAAAGCTTTTTGTTTTAGATTTATCTCTGGGTGTCCAACTTTGAATGAAAGTTGGTAACAACGTGACTTGGAGTTTAAGGATGTAAAGACACATGGACCGAGCTTAAGAGGATTTCAGAGAAAAAGTTGTGTCTCTGTGCCTTGGTAGTGTCCTGATGATTAGAAAGCCATCCATTTTAATGGATTTCCTCCCTTTGTTAACGAGGCACCTCACTATTCAAGAAAATGGCACCCAAATGAATGGCATGCTATTAAAGGGGAAATAATGGCTTAATCTAGAAATACAAAGGGAGGAAAAAAAAACACGTCTTCTCTGCATGTTGCACACAATAAGTATGTTTTTTCAAAAATCATCAAAACCTGCATTGTATCAGCCAAAATTTTTTGGTAACACTTTAGATTACAGCCCGCAATGTACAGCCTAATTATTCTGAATTTACAGTGTAATTTTCCCTTTGCCAAGCCCCACACCTTTGTTGTTAGCCGCTGCTACTCTGTCAGAGCTAGCAGGGAGCCCACCCGGTCACTAACTGCACTCCCTGAACAAATATCTCATTTTTTGATTTCAGAGAGAGGCAGACAGAAGGGTCTACAATATGCGTTTGAAGGATATATCCAGGATGTCAAACTGACTCAGCAGCGAAAACAGGTTAAAAAGATAAAGATAGAAGCTACAGATCACAGTATAAAAGTGAACCAGCACATCACCTGGTGATTAAGACAGAAGACAATTAAATAAAGGAGCAACACTGTTCCTGTAAAGGAGGGTAGGTCTTTATTCACTGTTACAATCATTAAAAGGAAGAGCAGCATGTGTATACATTCAGTATACCTTCAGTAGCTAGCATAGCATAGAAGTGCTAGTCATCGATTGGTATGCCGTACCCTGTTAATGTTAGCTCTACAGCTTTTTGCGCCCATCTCATTGGACTTATCCATGAAAAATAAAAGTAATTACCTCGGAGCAGACACAGCTGTGCTTTTTGATCTTATCCACAGTCTACACTTTCAGGGTTGGTTTTTGTTTTGGAAAGGGGAAGAAACATATTTCTCCTCTCAACCTCTCCAGGCAACGAGTATCAGTGTTACACGTGCCCCAGGCACAACGTTTAACCATGACTAGCTCGAAATCCACAAAGCCAGTCTGAAAATAAAGAAAATCTGAAACGAATGCATGAGAGTCTATGAAGCACAGCCATAAAGTTACCCGGCCCTGGTTGGAGCTAGCCGATGCTACGCTATGATTGGCCAGTCAGCGTTTGAGGGGCGGGACTTAGTAAAGGGTGAATTGTTTTTTGTGTAACAGTACAGTACATATCAATTCATACATGTAGGTACAAGGTAACAAGATGTGAAATTATGGAACAAGGGGGTAACAATCTGGGAACTTAAAAAGAATTTATACTGTGGGTATTTTTTAACTATTTAACTTATTAGCTATTCTAATATTGCAGTGTACAGTATGACCATAACATAAATTATTTGATTGTCATGATTCCTGGCTTGGTCATGTGTTTCCCTTGCTCTTTCTGTCTAACCCTGCCTTCAGTCCCACACTCTTCTCCTGGCCTTGCTGTTCTCCACCTGTTCACCACATGCCCTTGGACTTTCCTTCTTGTTTTCCACACCCACCTGCTCACCTGTTGCTACTCTCCAATTGTCTGCACCTGCTCCCCATTCCCTCATTAGCTCCCCTGTACGAATATCAGTCCTTGGTCATTCATGCCCTGCCAGTTTGTCTTTGTTACTTCATTGTATACTTGCATTCTAGCCATTTTGTATCCTGATCCTGTTGCCAATCCTGTCTGTAACCTGTTCCTGCCATTACTTTGGTTTCAACCATCCGCCTGTTTATGACTCGCCTGCCTGCCTGGCCCGATTGGACTTGTCGCCTGTTTTTGACTGCCTTCCCATTGACTACTCATAAGCCTGTCTGTTGGATTTTGAGCATTAAAGCATTATATATCATTCATTTATAATTATTAATAATATAAATTACAGTGGAGGAACATAATGCCAAGGGTGGATAAAAAATATATATCGGTTAGGCCTGCACCTAATATGAAAACAAATAGAGAGAGTGAATTCTTGCATTGCTCTGTATACTGGCAAAGTAAAAAAAACCTCCAACAGCATGTCTTGTTTGAGTAATTGTGTGTATCTGTGCTAAAGGATATTTTTTTGTAAAAAAAAATAAAAAACTTTCTCATGAAAACCATCAATGAGTACAGTCTCTTTATTCACTTTTAGTGACATTTGATCTCAATCCGCAAGAAAGAGCAACACATGCTGCCTTATTCTGGACCAGTTGCAATATTCTAATATTAACTGATGAAGTTCTGGACCAAACTGCTAAACAATAATCCAGGTGAGACAAAACCAAAGCTTGAATTACTTGTTTGATAGTTTGTTGCATCAGATATTTTTGCACATCACATTTAGTTAACATTCTCTGTATGTATGTCCCATGATAATTTATTTTCTATGAAAATTCCCAAAAGTTTGGGTTCTTCAACCTGCTTTATTAATATATTATTCATACTAAGATCAAGCTTTGGGTTAGAACATAATGAATAGTTTGTTCCTATTATAACACTAGTTGTTTTAGACACATTCAAAATAAGTTTTCTTACTGTTAATCCAATCTACAACAAAGTTCAATTCCCAATCTAGATTTGTATTTAAATAACTAATTGTTGCTTCTGCCAACGTTGAGGATGATGAACTTCTAAAGTAATTATCAATAAAAACCAAGATGCATCTTTCAAAATGAACTGATTCCAGGAATTCCAGAAGATGCCAATTGTCTCTCACCAGTCTCTCACCTGAGACAACTGGGATAGACGCCAGTGGTGCACAATGGAGCAATCAACCTGAATAAGCTGCATTAATCCACTTAATAAATAAGAAAGGAAATAAACAAAGCAACTAAGAAATTAGAGCCTCAACTGGATTTCTTAAAAGTTGGACTGAATGAGTGCAAAGACACACTGGTTGACGTTGAGCTCGTGCTCTCTGGAACCAAAGAAAGAATGAATGCAGTGGAGACGATCTGTAACATGCTCCAAAGACAAAACAAAGAACAGAGAGAAAAAACTGAACAGTTGGAAAATTTCAGCTGTAGATTCAACATCAGAGTAATTGGTCGCGTCAAATATATGGAAAAGGGACATGCTACAGAATTCATGGTATCATTCTTCAGAGAGGTATTTGAAGATGAAAATCTTCCTTGCCAACCTGAAGTGGAAATTGCACACAGGGTGGTTCCTTGTAATAAAATCTGGTGGTTACTTTTTAGTTAGCCTAATTGCTTATATAACGTCATGTAGCCTATTAATATTGTATTAATTCAAATCTAGAATGCCAGCGATGATGGCTTTGCTGCTATATGGCCAACAGTGTTATTCTTATGGCTTCCTGCCAAGCGGGAGCTATCATATCTGTCAGAAATTCCAGATATCTCACACCAAGAATTACGTCCAGGAAACTGACAATAACAGTTTTTCTCTATAGGGTGCACATAACTATAGCCAAGGGGCACCAGTTTCTTTCTCCCCGTCATCCTTATCAGAAGAAAGACAAAAAAAGAACAAAAGGACGAAGCAAACCACAAAAAACATAAACAAAAAAGAATTTAATTAGTTTTTAAATGAAGAAGTGTGTTAAATAAAAGCTCTAAAGTCAAAGTTACAGATGTCAGATTTTTTTGTTGTAATATGATACAAGGCATACAATGTGCACTTTATATTACAGTCTGCATATATTGTAATTACACTGTGATTAAATGAAGCAAGGGGAAACAAATGTACACTTCATATTACAGCCATATTGTAACTAAATGTAACAAGGGGTGAACAATTGCCACTTTACATTACAGCTTGCATATATTGTACTTACAGAGATCAATGTGGAACAGTTTGTTTGATTTTACTTGCCTCAAAACATGGAAGAACAAACTAAATTATCTGCACAGTTTGCTATCAAAAGAGCATATCAACCATATACTGTATATGCACTGTGATCCACGTCTTATGCTTTATCAGGCTATATTTGCATTTATTTTCTGGGATGGAACAGGAAGCCGTGCACAGAGCTGAAAAGGTAAGCTTGTGTCCCCCTGCAGTGCAATTTGATCACTAGGGAGAATACTTATAGCCTACTTAAAGGTGCAATAAATGACATTCAGCCTCACTGGATGTCAGCAAACAACTATTTGCTATGTAAAGATATAGTGGAGTAATGGCTTCTCTGTTCTTTGTTTTGGTAGCCAGCCCAGCCATGCATGCATGTTAATGCATGTGAGTCCCTCTGTGTCCTCCTCGTCCTTTTCAAAAATGGTGGCCATGTCACAAACTTAATCAAATTAGAGCTAAACAGTACACTAAAATATGTTTCTGAAAGCATTTGAGGCAAGAAATAGGCAATGCAGTAACAGAATCTTGATCCATATTTGATCAGCTCTGTCTAGTTTGAAAATTTGATCTGAGTTTTGTGAGCTTTCAGTTCAGGGATCGCTGTTTTTTTTCCCAACATTACTGAATAAACAACACACACATTTGTTTTGGTCTGAGATGTTGGTGCTATAGTGTGAAATCTAGTGGCTGAATGTTGTGTATTACAACTTTAAAGGATTTCAAAAATGTCAACGTGTTTACATACAGGTGGGTGACATAGCGGAGTGGGCCACATGAGGCTATAAATGACCATCAATATTTGCTGGTGAAGAGACAGTCTTCTGAGGCCCACAGTATCCATGACACTTTCTCCTGGATCTTTGTTCCAAAGTTAACACGCAAATGTACACAGTAGTTATTTAGTAAGTGCTCCAAACCAAAAAAAAGGAATGTTTGCCTGTATCCTCTTTTTGGTATCGTCTGTGCCTGTCCACTGTTGGTGATTATATGGTAATTTTAAATAAAATCACATCAGATTTATGAAGTGCTAGAGAACTCTCCAGATTTTTGCTCAGATTTATGGTCATACTGTATTTAATATTGAATATCAATATTAGAATAGCTGCCCGGTAGTTAAAAAATACTTACAGTATAAGTTCTCGCTATGTTCCTCCTCAACTTACAGATTGTTGCTCAGTTAGTCACACGTTAGTTAAAAAATACCAACAGTATAAAATCTTTGTAAATTCCCAACTTCTATTCCATAAGGAATAAGGATGCTGTTACAAAAAAATTACACTGTAAATTTGGAGTAATTGCACTGTACATTGCAGGCTGTACTCTAAAATGTTGACAATTTGGACACCAAATTATCCTGCTTCAGTTCAACAGGTGTTTTATGATGAACATTTAATTGGTATTTAATTTTTAGATTTAATTTGTTATCAATCCTTAAGTGCAACACACACTGCTATGAACATACACTACAGCTTGTTTTATGGTGCATCACATCATTTGACTCACATTAATCAATGTCTGTAGCACTCAACAAATCCATCAGAGGAAGTAGTGAAAGCACAGTAGCTAGGATGTGTGGATCAGGGGAACAATCCAGAGATGTAATTGCTGCTCTTCTAGAGAGCTGACGTGAGCTGATGTTAGGAAATAGGACAGTGGTTTATCCTAAAATTGACCTGTGATGATGTACATCAAGACACCCCAGATGTGCTGACTTACATAGAAAACAAATTGGTGCCCATGTTGTGACATGTGTACAAACAGTACAAAAGGTTAATTTTTCCACACATCTGCTCACCACCTTGCACACAAGGTTATGTCAAGCAGAAAAAAAAAGTTCTTTTGTGTTTTAAGTGATGATAGTTATCACTGGTTACTTTTCATAGTTATTAAAAGTTAATAATTGTTATTAACAGTATTTCTTTATAGTCTTCTCAAAAGTGTTGTTTCAAAAGAAACAGGAACATATCAAATCAATGTGTGGACAGACTGGCCTTCAGAACTTAGCGTTATTGTGTTTGGCTCAATTTGGTGAAGCACGGGAAGGACTGCCACTTTCCGAACAAATCCATTACTGGCTTTTATCAGATAAAGAGAGCAAATGGCTCCAACGTAAGAGCTGTCCTTGTGACATCACAAACATTCAGCAAAACTATTTGACAAAAGACACAAAAGGATTTATGGGGTATAAAAATGCAGTGTTTGATCTGGCTGATTCAGAACCCAGATCTATTTTCTCATCATTTGAAACCCAAATCGGCATGCTAATACAAAATCAAAATATAGCATTTTGCAGGTTAAATTGGTGTGTGCTGATGGTGATTGTTGATGATTGGGTTGGATATAATGGCTGGACAATGTCTCCTTTAGGATGCTAAAGATAAGGTTTAAGTTGAAGTTACTCACAGTTCGGGGTTAAACTGAATGCATTTTTTTTAAATTAGAGGTTTATTTCAACTGTGAGGCTTGCAACCAGAAATGAGACCATCAACATAAATTTGTTCAGCAAACACAGGTCATTTCATAACACTCCAAAAGCACTTCAAAACAAAAATGCCTTTGTTTACACTTGAGTGACAAGCAACATCTTGCAGACATAACGTAAATGGTAGGGGTATGTTTTAAAGGATCTACAATAGTTCAAAAAATGTGTTGCCCAACCACAAGAGACGGCAAAAGTGTTTATAGCAGTGCCAAACGGCCACACTCAAACGCAACCAGCCTGGCGTCATGGGGGCAAATCCAAAAAACGGCACAATTTTCAACAACACCTGGAAGGCACACATAGTGCTGCACTATTTGTACATATGAAAAATGAAATAGTAATGTGAAGAATGAAAAAAAAGAGCTGGAGAGAGAAGTTAAAATCCTACTTAATTTCTCACCTCTGCACAGCTCACCTGTCACTGCACAAAGTGGACCTGAATGTTGGATTATTGGTTTTGGAAAATCATAGACATTTTTCACGTTGGAAATGTGTTGGGGGAGTGAGTTTTATAGGCTGTTGGACCATCCAACAAGCACTTGGGATGGAGCATAATGACATCTTAATTACAGTCATCTCTAAGAAGCAAAAACATGTAAGTATATCATGACGTTGTTTTGTTATTTGATTGTTTGGTTGTACTTTTTCCAGAAACTCTTAAGGTGGAGGTCGGGGTGGATGACTACAGTTCATGTCCTGTCTTGTAACAGTCAACAATCTCTCTATGTTAACTATAACCACAATTTAACCTCGACCAAGTTTGTCTGTATCCATACAAACAACCTGTTTTGTCCTTTGGCTAAGAAGACATTTGCTAGTTGTTTTTGAAATGCCTCTGCAAGGGTTGGCTTAAAAACACTGGACATCCAAATCCACAATAGCCTTCTAACTATGTAATTTAGCGACTTTCTCGCTAATCACACAGTTTTTCACACGCTTTTCAGATCTGCTTGTTACTTTAGCTTAGCTGCTAGCAATGGCTTCCCTCTTTTCTTCTCCTGCTCTTGAGGTGTCTTATGTTTAGCTGTTCCCCTGCCTCCTTAAGCTATAATGTCAAATTTAATAAATGTAGTTTATTTACCATGTTGGAGGCAAGGCTCAGTGAGTTAGAAGCACAGCTACGCACCATGGAAACCAAGTCATTAGCTGCTGTAGTTAGCCAGTCCCCAGTAGCCGCTGTGGGTGTCAATCAAAATATGACTTGCCACACCTACGCAGTCTTAAGAAATGATCCAAACAGCAAAATAAGCTGATTTTGAACTAGGTTTTCTAAAAGTTATGAACTTTTATTTTCACACAGATGTTCGTGAACGCTTAATGAGACACAACTTTGACATGATATATGCATTTGTGCTATTTCAAGCCAAATTTCCAGAGGCTTTAAAATCCATTTAATTATGAAGCTTAGTGTTTCTCACACACACAGACCTCCAAGTGATCTCTGTTGTGTTTCTCTTTGTTAAAACACAAATGCTTTCCTCAGAATGTTAACTGACATTTTGTAGGCAGCATTCGATCCTATGGAAACGTGTAGAGCTGGTGGGCTTAAAGGTTCCTTGCTACCGTTACGGAGACAGAACAATCCCACATGAGAATGGTGTGTCCTCCCCCTCTGTCGTTTCCATCTCAGAACTCGGCCAGCTCTCCCTCAGGGGAAACTTCAACAGAAAAACAAGAAGATTAGAGAAGCAACCCACAATATAAAATGACTCACCATGCAGTTTACCTCCAGACATGAGCTTTTATACCAGCTGTAACTCTCCGTCGTCTCCAATACATACGTTCACTCACTTAGTCACGAAACGTGACATTTCCAAGTAATTACAGGTGTTTCTCATTATTGGGTATCTGAATTGAGACTATTTTCTCTTGACACTGGCATATGTTTAAAGATAAAGAATCATTTAATTACTTTGTGACTTTCATGTAAGGCCTGCGTGGTAGCTTGTGTTTTAACTTTCCACCTGAACATATGGAGAGCTGTAGTGCCTGTGTGTAGTGTTAATAGCACTGAATGTACTCACATCTCTCAACACCAAGAGCTGTTTTCAACAAACACATCGTGCCTGGTGCAGATTAGGCATGGTGAATTACAGATCAACCTATCCTACCTCTGATCTCAGTTCAGGCAACATTCTGCCACTGTTTTCATGTTTTGATCTATCTTCTTAAGATAGACTGATAACAGCGAGAAACGCCTGACATGGAATAGGCTGGCACGAGGTCTGTGGGTGCAAAACTCCCCCGGAACACCCCTTAAAGTTCATATCTCCAGCATCACCACATCAAGTGTCTTTGCTGAAATGTCACAGATATGACAGGTGATAATTTACAATGGCAGCTGCAGGGCAGAGGACAACATGCTGGCACAATCTCCATCCATTACATCTGCGTGTGTGCATCCATTTATGGCACAGATAAGCTAGAGGATGTTGGTTTTAGCACTGTCTTGGTTCATGGCGTACATCTCATCACTGCTTGACAACCTGTTATGAGCTCTCTCCAAATGCGTCATTGACGTGTCAAGTGTCTTAAGCCGCCTGTGTCTCCTTGAACTGAGGATAAATGACTGTGTCCACTTGAAAGCTTAACAATATAAATGATTTATACCATCCAAAAGTCCCCTCTGTGATTCATTGCCTGCTGCATGTATAGCTACACTGCCATTAAATACATAAACAGCTGAGCTAGTGCTGTTAGACTGGGGCACAAGTCAGTGTAAGACCATGTGTGTATATGCACCTGCCTGGTGGATGAAGAGCTCTCTCTCTCTGGCATTAACGATGTGACGTTTCTGTGGCCAGTGATGGTAAACCAACTCCTCAAGCTGGCTGTGCATTCATGAACCTGCTGTCAACTTTTATAATACATCCACTACTTGAAATCTGTGTTGTACTAAGGCGCATTTGCATACAGAAATTGTTCAGATTGATATTTTCCAGTCATTAGGGTAGTGCTGTAAGACACAAACAAAAACTGACAGAGCAACAAATATTATGTCAGTTGTAGTCTACTCATGTGGTTTATTTGCCATGAAATGGAAAGAAAAAAGGCTTTGTGCTAAGACTAGATTGCAGAAGTCAGTGCTGTAGTAAAGTATAGCTGTATATTTAGCAAATTTGAATCTTTATAAAAAAAACAAACAGCTAATGCTTCACATCATAGTGTTAATTTTAAATCAAACACAATTTTAAGGTCAACCCAATTAGTTTACATTCCTTTTGTAAAATTGAAAACCTATTTGCATTTGCTCTTCAATAATCTGAAATCAGTCGGCTGTGGAGAATTTGTAATGTGGTCATAGGTGCCAAAGCTTAGATATTTCTTAATTACAACATAATTGATGGCTAATGTTTCGTAGCAGGCAGGAGAGTTGTTGTTAGATGTGCTCTAGCATGAGAAGGAGAAGTAAAACTTGACTATGCTTGAGCAGCTAAAGTTATTATTTCATTAGACCTTGGGATACACGTACGGTGCTCTGATTTGGGCACACAGCTATCACGCTGGAAAATCACACAGAGATTGTGTTTACTGTACATGGTAATCAGCATTCAAAGTGCATGGGTCATGATCAGGAGAATTAATCTAATTACCATTATCATTATTTTATTATCTGATAAATTGGCTGTCTTGACAAACGCTCCCTAAGGATACACATAGAAAATGCCAAAGAACAAAATGCCATAGTCTGTGAGTGAAAGTGGTTCTGCTGGAGTGATCAAATTAAAGCTTTGTCAGTCATGCCTAGTTATACACATGGGGCAAGGACGATAAGAAATTAAGAGTACAGTGTAAATTCAGCAGACCATGATAACAGTACTTTCTCAGGTGATGATTTAGTAATGACGTTACTCATAATTGCTTTTGAAAGTGATGTAATTTGATAAAAATGCATAATAAACACCTTATTATGAAAAAAGTATCTCTGGATCAACATTGTATGATCAGTCACAATGCTGCTGGTAACCATTTCATTAACATGGTGTTGCTAAGAAACTGCTTGGGTCAGTTTACTTCCTGCTGACTGTCGACATTAAGAGTGTGTCTAAAGGCCGTTCTGACTTTGGATACTTCTGCAGTGTTGACAAGCTCATAACAATGCCATCTGCATTATTTTGACATCAATATATCAAAATGTCTAAAACAATGGAAGAATTAAAAGCAAATTAAATAAGTTATTGTCATCCCATCTTCGCAAATGACAAAGACTGTTGTAATTACTCCTTTTTTTAGTCATGATTGTATAAACTGACAACATTGCTCCTGCACACTGTTGAGTTTATTTAAAGAAGGCATGTTTTGACATTTGTCCTTAAAGTCATGACACGGTTTTATCATACGTGAGATATCTTCATGACTTTTTTGGGTTTGCAAACACAGTGGTGAGCCACATTTATGGGCATAGGCAATGAAAAAAGAACAAAATAAAGAACTTTTAAGTTTGATTCAAATTAATTTGGGTGGTTTGTGATCACTACTGAGTAGTGCTGCAAAGTTTGAGTGTTTGAGTTGTCTCAGTACACTGGAGTCCACGCTTCTAAATGTATCGGGTAGTTTGAGTTTTCCAGCACTGGGTATTGCGCATCTCTCAGGCCACTATAATGCAGGGTACTCTAACCAGATGTGTGTGTATCAAGTGGTAGTAAATACATTTATGCTTCATTATCCTCCCAAAATATTAGGCTGTATGTTAAATACAGCTATCGTATCAACCAAACTGCAGCAGAGAGTATTTCCAAAGTCCGCAAGCAGCGAAGTATCCACAGTCTACCAATCACTGAGTCTTCTGTCTACAGGCTAACAAACTGTGACTCTGGTACATGAACAAATCTGGGGTTGTTTCCAGATGGTAACCCTAGATTTGTGAATCTGCTTTAGAATATTCTTATCTCACTGTTTTGTCTTAACACTAAGGTTCAGGTCTGGTTAGGTTCAGGCACAAAAACCACTTGGTTAGGGTTAGGGAAAGATCATGATTTGGGTTAAAATTATCACTTCAAAAGTGGTGTGGGTTAAAGTTACTACTTCCTTTCAAATCTCACATGGATTTTTTTTTTCTCATCAAATCTAGGGTTACCATCTAGACATGACCCGAATCTGATCTGGCGAGCCCCAGATGGTGTTTGGTATTCTTTGGCAAATGGGCAACACATTAGCATGTACAGGATGTGTTGAGGGCAACGAATCTGTACAAGAGCTGGTATCATTACCAGCAGCAGTCGAACCCACAAATGAATCAAACTTTGGATTTGTCTGTTCATTTTATACCAGCACTACTACTGAGACACTTTCTCGAATGAGCAGTGCGTCCAAACTTTTAACCGGTACAGTACCTTCAGTCTGGGTTAGGTTAATCATCTAGTCATGAATATGTCTGAGAAAGGGGAGCGCCCCAGTAGCTGAATGGTCACTACACACGTCACATAACCACAACGTCCCTGGCTCGATTCCAGCCAGGAACCTTTGTTGCATGTCATACCATCTCTCTCTCCCCTTGCTTCCTGTCTTTCTCCTCACTGCCACTGTCAGGATGCACTTTATTTCCTGTAATTAATTTAATTGACTGACTTCAAGATTCTTTTAATCACTTATAAGGCCTTGCACGGTTTAGCTCCTGCCTACATTTCGGAGCTACTAAGCCCTTTTACTACCGAGCGGTCACTTAGGTCTTCCAACCAAAACCTGTTGGCCATACCACATGCCAAACTAAATACCAAGGGTGACTGGCACCCAGGCTTTGGAACAATCTCCCCACTTCCATCAGATCAGCTGAGTCTGTTGACTGTTTCAAAAAACACTTGAAATCCTATTTTTTTAGAATTGCTTTCCCATCACATTCATTAAAATTCAAGTGTGTGCTCTGGGTGATGAATGTATGCTTTCTGTGTCTGTATGTGTTCTTGAATTTGTCTTTTGTGGTTTCCTTGTCCTCTTTTCTTTGTGTGCCAATATCAATGTAAAGCACTTTGTAAGTAAGTAAGTAAGAAAATAAGTAATTTACTTACTTACTATTGCATTATTTACAAATAATGGCAAATGAACACTATAAATGAATTAGGAATATTATGTTCACATTACATACCTATTCATATGTATAAATGTATATACTGTAGATAATTTATTAATGATTAGCTCATTAACTAATTAAGTATGAATAACCTTAATTTTAAAATACAGTATTTACCCACTATAGCTGCCTATATCTGCACCCACACCCACCCACCCAGCCTAAACCGTGTCACACATCCACCCCCTAGGATCTCCTGTGGACTCGACCATAATACTGTAGGTTAAGTTAAATCAAATGTATATATAATGCCCCTCTCTTTATCATTATCCATGACTTGCTCCTTATTAGCACTGCTGCATGTGACCAAATCTCCAAAGTGGAGGATTTTGCTTTGTGTATATGGGGAGTAGACAATTAAAGCAACATAATGTCATAAAAAGATAGCAACCATTTCCTGATGATATGGTTGTGAGGTGGTAGCCATCTCTGGAGTTTTTGGCAGCCGTAAGACCAGCAAGCAACTATTGTTTTACCTTTCATTCAGTCCCAGCTGAGAGTCCTCTTTGAGTGGTAAAAAGGTGAGTTTGTGTAGAAAAGCCTTGTCTGTCAAGCCTGACTAAATCTGTAAGTCTTGGACAGTTGAAACACTCCTACATCATGGGTTTGATGCTTCCCAGCATGTTGCATTCATGCATATTCACTCTGTATTTGTTTCATTTGGAAATTGGTGACAGTTGTATGGTGCAGTCTGTGACAGAGCTTAACATGAATATGCTAATGCTTTGGGTTACAGGGAAAAATTTGCCTGTGCAGTGGCAGGTCTTTATCCTTCAGATGAAGGTTTCTATTCAAAGCTTTGAGCATTGATAGATCCTTTTGTTTCCTGGACAGTAGCTTTGAGTATATTATTAATACAACATGACTAATGTATAAGCTACCTACAACGGTGTTCGCATTAACAAATTATATATTAAGATTTACAATCCTGTGGAAATTATTTGTTAATGGACAGCTCATTATTAATCATATATGGCTGCTAATAACTTACTGCATAACTTATTACTAAGCTGTTACTAAGTTCAGTGGACAGATTGAAAACTGCTGAGCAGTTGACGCAGGGACAGAAGCTGAACTGAGGGACTGCATTAAGGACCAGTATGAGATGAATAAGGAGTTTTTTTAACTTTGAAGCAGGGCATTGTGTGATACTTACATTCTGTTAATATAGGATGATGCTATATTTCCTGGGCTAATGAAAAGGAAGCAATGAATCCCATTTTCTTCGTCTTCAGAGGTTAGATCAGCTTGTATAATTGCTATCATTTACAATAGATGTACAATAGCTCATTTCACACTGATAGGAACATTTATAAGAAGCTTCTTATGACGTTTCTATTAATGGAAAATATACATGTGGAACCAGAACCACTGAGGAAACAAGGTGTCAGTTTTATAGACTTATAATGAATGTTCTGATTGCTGGACAATTAAATGGACAGTTACCACTAAGCTTGCTTTCCCTACTTTGTGCTTTGTGTTATTTTTTGTTTGTAATTTTCGCAGCCTGTGGAGTCAGGAGCTTGTTAATGATTTCAGGGCAGATAAGTAAAATAAATGACGACCTCTTGGCTTCACCTCAACTCCCCCACACCGCCTTAACATAATAAGCAGTTAATCGCACCTCAACACTCTCTTTCATTCGCTCTCCTCTACCTCCACTGTATTTTAACCCTCGGATGTGCTGACCTGTATAACCTGGCAGAAAGCTGCTGACTGACAGCATAATTCATAGTTGCTCATAATAATTGGTTTAGCTTCGGCCGGTGTAAAACACAGGGGACAATGAGTAATGTTTGTAGGTGTGATTGAAAACAATAACTGTGCACACACAAATGGACTAGACAGTCTGGCATTTTGCCCTATCATCCTGCACAACTGTCTAGACAAGTTTCCCAGATGTTTTCATGAGAGGCATCAAGCGTACTGCTGCTAACAAGCCGAATGCGTCACACTCGCTGCAATTCAAAGGGCTTCATAGTCACGTAGAGCTCTGCATTCATTTTTTTTACGCTTTTATGCTCGTGTATTTGTTTGGCACACCACTGAATGAGACCTCCCACATGAATTCACCTTGCTCACACTGCAATAAACAGAGCAAGCACTGTGCTCAATCTTAATTTAGGTTGACTCTTCGTCCTTCTTACTTATCTCCTATCCTGCTACCAAAATATTTACAACACCTCTCTATCTTCAGTTACAGAACACAAACTATATTTAAACTTGTTAATGTGAAACACTGTAAATGATGAAGTGAGTTGCTTATTCCAGGAGGTACCCGGGGGTATATTACTCATGCTTCTCATTGGTTTTCAATTAGAGGAGAAGGAGCAGCTACAAATGATCTGCTTCCCTGTGGTGCCTCTTCACTTCCTTGTCTGTTGTAGGACTGCAGACAGTAAACAATCAGAATAAGTTATAGGTAATGGTTTCTTCTGTGGTTGCTGATATAAGTGGAAAGCCAAAACAACACAGCCTAATGAATGAGGCAATAGATGTTTAACAGAAATGGAAATGTATCAATGCACAGTCTGCTGTCCATCTTGTCACTCAATGCATGAATACATGACACAATTTTGCAAGCATAATAATGACTGAAATGATGCATTAGCCGCCAGCTGCACCTGTGGCTAGAGGTACTTGCGTTTGAGTTGGATTGGACACACCACAAGGAAGATGCCAAAGACAAGACATTTTGGAGACAAAAAAAGACTGAGAAAAGGCAGTTAGTGTCACACACCACCATGAACTGTTTGTATACACCTTTTAAACTGACCATCCACATTGAAGAGCAGGCTGGTGGAGTGGACCGACAGAATGGCTCCTGAGGCATGTCCAGAGTGTTTGCCTGGTCCAAGTGAGCTGGTTGCGGCAAGCAAGAACACTGGCTTGGTGGTGAGTGAACCACACACACTCCCCCCAGATAGGAAAGGTTACATTCACCCAGGGTAGTCTAAGTCACATTTTTCACATCTAACATGCAGGGAGAGGCACTAGGTTACGGGCTTGCCAGCCTGAGATATTGAGGATTTATCATGAGCTTGGGTTAGCATTGCAGTGTAACAGGTGTTACGTAACGTTGTCCACTCATTGATTTATTTTAGAAGTTTCCATTTTGAGTAAAGAACAAGAAAAAGAAGTGAAATCCCTCAACTACTTTGTTTATATACCCTCCAGAAGTCTGCAGAAGGGGCAGCCTCGGGAGGGGGGCCTTAGTGAGACATGAGCTAAAACGGTCTGTTTCATACAGTAGCTGAACTGTGGGGCTGCAGTAAGGACCAGTATGAGATAAATAAGGAGGGTTTTTTTTTACTGTAAATCATGCAAAAATATACCAGTAGAACCCCAGAATATAAATATAGACCTGGAAATGTGCATGATGCGTCCCCTTTAAGTTTAGGGAAAGGTAAAATGTGCCAGGACACAAACTCCCATCACAGACCTGGTCTTCTCCATGAAGATTTGACATGCTACACCCGTCCAGCAGCTAAACCTCCACACCACTACTACTATTAAATGAAGGCTAGTCCTGCATAAGCACTGAATATTGGCATTAGACATAAATCGTGAGGTGGGGAATTGCCCAATATGAACATAAATCATAGGGAGACTGGACTGTGCCACAAGAAAAAACTTAAGTATTTTGTAGAGATTCAAACATTTTCTCTTTTAATTATCCAAATTGTTGAAATAATTGCACACTGTTTGCACAGGATGTCCCTTCCATTCTCCTCTAAGCATCCCTACCGTATGATTTAAAATGTGAGAAGAAGAAAGAAAAGCCGAGCTGAAGGTACTGTCACGCTATAATAAAAGTCCCATATGGATGCACAGAGGGCAGATACCTCTGCTGGCAAGATTGGTGTAATCAAGGTATTCAGAGAATCACAATAGAGTAACAATAGAAGCAGCCGCGTGTAGCAGTAGATGTGAGAGAAGTTCAGCTCCTCAATTTTCTAGGACAAAGCAGTCATTTATGTCTTGTTCCATAGAGGATGAGTCTGACTTAAGCAATGAGACATTACCTGAATAGAATTATGGGTATTGTAGTTCAAATTAAGTTATGCTGAGCTGAGCTAATGTAAGAAGACTGCAGCGCTGTGGTCCTACCCTCTGTCCTTTTAAGTACAGTATATATGTGTCAGGTTTAAGTTTTATTCAGACTATAAAAAACATTAATATATAAGGCAGAAGATTTGACTTTTCCCTCTCACATGGCACTGAGACGAGGAATGAGAATGTCAAGTTATGGTGACAGTTCTTGCTTTTGATCAGTGCATCTCAGTGTGGCCAGTGGATGATGTGGGACTGGAGTGACAGGAAGAGATCCATGCATACAGGAACAGCTAGGAGAGGCTTTGTCACATCTGTTACTCACAGCCCTCCTGTCAGGATGTACACTGGTGCATGAATACATTGAAAGCATCACATCATGTATTTATTTATATATTTATATGCTTACCATATGGCTACAATAAATGTGAACCATACAGTGTGACTTACAAAAACACAAAAGTAAAATGATTATGTTTACAATAATAAACGATGTTAATGTCACAGCAACCAAGCACACAAATTCAGAGGTGTGAGACAGGATCTGTTGCCCATATACTCTAACATCAGCTGCCTTAGAGACTTTCCTGACCAGATGCATACAGTTTTAGGCTGTCAAGTCGGGCAAGTATAAGGCCTCATGTTATCCTGTGGACATGCCGCTGGTCCTTCACCAGCAAACAGCTCCACAAACAGACTGTCCTCTAGGTAGGAGGGTACCTATAATACCAGTGGCTTCAGAGAGCGACACCTCACCTTCACTGCCATAAATGCATGTTCTACAGGAAAGGCCGGACACACTGTCACTTCAACAGGTAAACAATTCTTCAAGTGACTAGCCGGGGCCACTCTTTCTGACCTGACAGCCAATCAAGACAACCAACAAGAGAGCCAGTGTGCTGTGACAATAATGCCATACTTTATGTATCTATGTTGTACTTATGGTAGGAAATTCTACAACCAAGTAAAGACACATGCAGTCCTCCAAAAATCAATTCCAGTTAACAGCACCTGTCATAAGCTGGTCCCCATGTTGTTTGTCTCTCAGGAAGGTGTACAAGGACACAAATGTACATGTGTGAGCATGGGGATGATGTGATACACATTTCTGTTGATGGTTTCATGCCACTCAACTGATCGACAGGTGGCAGCAGGAACATGCAAAAGGCTCCTTCATGCTGTGTGATTTTAAGCTGTCCAGACAAAGGTTGGAAATTGTGAGAGAAAGTGGTGAAATCTTGTCCAGCAAAAACAATGGTCTTAGATAGTACAGTAAGACAAGTCCACCAACCAACAAGTTCTCCAAATTAAACGACCACATAGTTCATTTGTACCATGCACTCCAGAATGACCCATTGGAGCGTTTTCAGAACGACCCATTGGAGCGTAATATGCCACTTTCCAAAACTGTTACAAATCACTGTTAAAAAATAATTAAGTTTGTAAACCAAACCACTTGGTTTGGGTCAGGGAAAGATCATGGTTTGGGTTAAAGCGATCATTTGAAAAGCAGTTAGTACTTCCTTAAAGATGGGCAACCTTTGTTGTCATGGCAACAGTAAACACCACTTTTTTTTTTTTAAGAATGTCCCGACTTGCAGTTGGAAATGGGAAGTGAATAGCAGTTGAAGCAAGAAGTGAACAGCAGTCTCCTGCAGCTAAGTCCACTTTTAGCCATCCACCCAATCCACCTCCTCCTAATAAGGAAGTCACCTTATACTGACGTCATCACAACTGCGTCACTTTCCCGGCTCATAATCACTACAGCTGCTAGATGGCGTCTGTCACTCAAACGAAACTATAGGTTGTTTTTCTTGGGAGGACAGCCTCCCACCGACAGCCAAGTTAGAGAACAAAGACTGTCTGTGCCACAACTTTGACAGTATCTGCTTCCACAAGCCACGTTGACAAACCAACCAATCAGAATTTGATGTGAAATGATGCAGAATACACTGGTGAGCTGGCATAATGCTACTGTTGGAAAATATATTGACCTTATATTTCATGTTGCCCTCATTTCCCTGGCTTCACGTACTCCTTCTCTTCTTTTGAGATAATAAGTGCCAGCACTATGGCCAAAGTATATTTATTGTTTTGCTACATTTTCAAAAAAAAATTCAGAACAATGCAGATAGATGGCACAAGTTTATGTCTCTGCTTGCACCTGTTTCTCTTTTAATTGACATCTTAGAGCTATGATTCACCAGGCATTCACCACACCGTATGACATGGCTCAAAACTAATAGCGTACAGTCTGACATAGATTGTGACTGAAACTTTATTTGACCCATCTTGCACAGTGTGACATGCAGTAAGACTGTTGTTATCGCACAGTCTATAGGTGCCTTAGAAAATGTAGCAAAAGACAGTGAAGAACAAGAAAAAAATTGATTTTGCTGTTTTTTCTAAGGAAGGAAATCCATATTTGTCACGTCTCAAGGATACACACGATACATTTGTAAGTGAGAAACACTGAACGGAACCATCCAACATCCCAATGAAAGGAAGGTCATTAACATTTTGCTAAAATTTTTAAATCATATTAATTGAAATGCCACAAGTTTGAGTTCCAAATAGTGTGGATCAAACTCATTCATGTATGTGTGTATACTTGACAACCACATTCATCTGATTGTTGGAAATGTCAAAAGTGTAATTGTTTTCCACTCCTAAAAGCGCCGCAATATCATTTGGTAATGAATGAGGACATTTGAAATACACCAGCTCTTGAATGGACGTTAGCTTGTGGCCATTCACTCCAAATGCGTTGGTGGTCAAAGAAAAAAAAAACATGCTCTGACACAACGTGACTGCTTAGTGGAGCTTTTTCAAATCCAGGCATTGTTTGGAATATTGCCCTGAATGAGAAGTAAAACACTCTTATGAATATTTAATAATTCCCAAGAGAACAAAAGGTAGAGATGTAAACTATAGACAGTTCCTAGTTCATATTTGTCTCTCTGTGAGCAAGCAGCACATCTGATTGTGTCACATCTACAAATATTTTGTCATGCAACTGCAATGTTTTTTTTTGATATTCCTTTTTCTATGTGCCTTCACATGCATCCTGCAACATGGAGAAGCAAAAGAACACCAAAAACAAGTTCAGTGTATGAGAAAAGCACTAAACCAACACTAGACCTTGAAAACACTAGACATTAGGAAAATTGTGAGAACTGCTGCAGTTGTATGAAGCAAATGTCATCTTTGAAAACCCAATAAATACAGCGTAATGGGCTTTTATGTCTGATTTTGTTTCAGTTTTGCACAAGTGTGTGATTATTAGAGAGGAAAATTGAAAATAAAGCAAGAACCGATAAAACACATGATAAGAAATGACTATGCCCCACATTTACATTGAAGACATGCAAACACAAACATGTACACAAGAATATATTATGTACTGAAATGCTTTAGAAATTGACCAAATTCTTTTAGGAATAAAACCATATTATGTTTGAGCTAGTTTTAGGCTAAAACATAATGCTGTGGTAAAGACAGCAGAGGATCAAAGTGTAACCTTTAAATGCCATCAGGTGAGACATATCATGAGTATACGACCCTTACAAAAAAGGAAAGTATGCATCTGAATGAAAGAAACACGGTAAAACAGTATTGTTTGGTGTGACAGGATAAAAAATCATCCTCTCCCACTGGCCTGGTAATCCTCAGGCGGATAATTAAAAAGTGTGTGCCACAGTCTAAAAGAAAAAAAGATTAAAATAAATAAATAAAAGAGGAGAAGAGAAGAGGCTCTGCGCAGATCCCGAGGGGATCCATTAAAGAATGTTTTCTTGAATTGAGGTTAGGTGCATTGATCTCTGTCGAAGCTGGCACAGCTGAGAGTTAACACTCCCTGCCTGCGACTCTGACTCATTTCATACATTATTCCAATTAAATCACTGTGGCCTGCCTGCCTGCCTTTCTGTTTTCTAGGAAAGAAGGGGACCGGCACCTGCCACATTAACTCCACCGTCATCAAATATGTCTTTAAAAGAGATGCACTTCTGTCAAAGACAAAAGACAAAAAAGAGGAAAAAAGGTCAATGAAGGTGACTATGACAGCAAAGGAAACGATTGAACGTCCAGCATGATAGATTAGTCACATTAGGTACACGCTAATAGGTCCGCTGTCCCGTACAGTAGGCCTACATGTCATTGTGTGATATATTGACTGGTGGAGGTGTGAGCACAGCCATTGTTTTAGTTGCCATTTGTACAAGGAAATCCCATTATTTAGCGTTACTTTGGGGACATTCTTTAGCATTTACTGGTAGTTGATGAGGACGTTCACTTACGATTGATTAGACAAGTCAACCATGATAGGCTGTATACTAAAAACTATGACACTTATCATTTCCAATACCTTATACCACAGCTAGTAAGTGGTGGTAAAACATAATGTTTGCTATTTGTGTCTCTCTCATTCATACTGTCTACTAATTTATGTTGTGTTTAGATTTCACAATGTAAAAATACTGCTCCTCCTCATATATTTAAAGCACTTAGCTTTTTTGATTAAATATACAGTATACTGTACAAACATTTTAGGCACTTAAATAAAGTGAGAATGCTTTCAAAAATAATGCCATAAATTGTTTTTAATTAACTTCATACAAAGTGCAGTAAACAGAATAAACCACCAGTTCTCCTCAGTAAAACTGCATACAGTTTTTCATGGCACTTGGCAGGTCGGTTGTCAAGAAGGACTCCTTGTTCTTCTTGTTGCTGAATATAGTTCTTTATGACTCTGGCTGTATGTTTGGGGCCGTTGTCATGCTGCAGAATAAATTTGGGATTGATCAGATGCCTCCCTGATGGTACTACATTATGGATGAGAATCTAAACATCTAAAGTGCCTAAAACTTTTGAACAGTACAGTATGCCAACAAGACAAAGAGTCTACAGCCATACTAGTAGCTCTGTGAGGCAGAGTGGTTCTTTGAGTTTAATTCAAACTTCAGCATACTAACATGCTCACAATGGAAATGCTAATATGCTGATGTTTAGCAGGTAATATTTACCAGGTAATAGTTGGGGGCAGCAGGTCATAGTTACCATCTGTGTTCAGTGTGTTAGCATGCTTACATTTACCAATTACCACTAAACACACTGTACAACTGAAGTTGATGAGAATGTTTTTCCAAAGTACTGAAAAAATAGCATTTTGACCTGATGATGACACTAGATGGTAAGTCCAGGGATCACCAAAGTTTTTAATTCATCCTGTGGGAAACATGACATCCAACAGGTGATGAGACATTTTTCTCTGACTTGTAAAATTTCAACCCTCTGGTGGCGTTACATAAAAATTCAGAGGATCACCAAAGTCATGAGGATTTATTGTCTTTGAACAATGAATGCATGTACCAAATTTCACAGCAATCCATCCAATATTTGTTGAGATATTTCATTCTGGACCAAAGTGGTGGGCCGACCTTCCAGATGACCGAAATTGCCATTCCTAGAGCACTGCTGCTAGCGTGGCTAAAAATACATCAAACACATATGTCAGCCTTAAAAATCTCCCAGGACCCCACCTGCATATTAATCGGCCCCTTGTGGGGTCTGGAACCCAAGCTTGAGTAACTCTGGGTTAGGGTCAACAGTAATACAAAACAATGTTGATGATGAAAGTGTTTTGGGTTCAAAATGTCCTACAAGTTGCTTTATGGATGAAAACAGCATGGATCAGCAATCCACTGCTCGGCTGAACGGCCACACACGAAATTCAGTGTGGTGCTTGCAGAGAAATTGAGGCATTACAGCCGCCACTCAATAACACAGAAACAAATTGTTTCAGTTGTTTCCCGCAAGAGCAATATGCATGATGCTAACTGACAGTGGGATCAAATTGTTTGTTCCTTTTACCTTACCGCACCCATCTCCCATGCACAAACACACATCATAACACTACAGTGCAATCAGACCAAGCTATGTGATTACAGGCAGAAAATGTATTTTCCAGTTTCCTGTCAGACTGTGGAATGATACAAGGAGCAGCGTGTGGAGAGAGTCGGATGCATGCTTGGGTCACTAAACCAGGCTGTGTTAAAGCTGGCAGGCAGACTTTACATAAATATTATTCATCAAGCAGCTTTTACAGATATGACTTCAGTGGTTGGACACAACACCTACATCAAACACCTTCTCTTCTCAGTGAAAAGGATTAAAGGAGAACACTTTCCTATGAAGGGCTGTGCGTTTGAAAGCCGCATGCCATGAGTGATCATTTGAGTTAAATATTTAGAAAAGGACTATCATTCTCCACTCAAGAGAGGGTATTGAAATCAAGATATCCCTTTGTGGAGCTCTGATACACTGCCACACAGTTATCTGATATATTAGAGATCTTTTTCTCTCTCTCTCTCTGAAATAAAGAAACATTGATTTGGCACCTTGAAATTAATGCAAGACAAGGAGAGAGACGGAGATGGAGACATGAAAACAAGACTGAATCAGCTGGAAAGGGCAGCAGAGTGGAACATTTGACTAACAAGCAGTTTTTGAATGCACTTTGCTGCGGTAGAAATGCAGTGCCTTCTGGTCCCATACATCTATCGATCCTGTGGCTGATGGAGATGTCAAGAAAAGAGGGGATAAACCTAGAGGACAAGTCAAAGAGATGGTAATGGGCTGAATGAGAGGACAGAGGAGAGAGATGCAGATGGACATGATAGAGAGAGGGAGAGGTGTTCACGCTTTCTTTCAGTGCAGGTCCATCCATACACAGTAAACTATAGATTGAAGGCATATGCAAAAGCCTATCTGTAATGAGCACACACACACACACACACACACACACACACACACACACACACACACACACACACACACAAGGTTAACTGCAGTATTCGCTGGAGGAGAACACAGCCCAGCACATCATTGTCTCCTAATGGGAGCAGGTTGCATTGCCTTCCCAGCACGTCACAAGGACTTGCAGTATGCTGGGTGAGAGAGAGAGAGGAAATAAATAAACAATGCACTTGGTTGTGGGAGGGGAGTAAACATTCATTAATGTAAGGGTGGAACATGTTTAGTTGCTCCATGTAATTTGCATGTTCTATTTATGGCCAAGTGAGCTCAGCCCCAATTATTGTGTGAACAATATTGTAAGCGTTCTTTGTATCATAAATATGTAAATGGGGCTGTCTTTTGATACTGCTTGTTTTTAGAGTGCATCTTTTAAATTGGCTTTCACAGCATACGCAGAAAACGACAACTCACAGCTTCTGTGACATGCATTTGATAACATAATTTTTCTTTCATGGATGCTTATCCTCCATTGACTCAACTGTAATCATATTACAGGCAATCTAGTGAGTCATTTGACCTTCTCTGTATTCATAATAGGGACCAAGCTGTAATCTAATGTTATGTAATCTAATGTTTGATATAATTACAAAGATTGTTCAAGCCAGACAACTAAAAGCCTAGAATGATCATATCTCTTAGTAGAGGCCTAATACAATATTAAATACATGTGAAAAATCACATAGAGCTTTGACAGCCGATACTGTACCTCAGAGAAAAGCAGCATATACACTGCATGGTAAACAGCTCATAAGCAGCATGTTCTGTTTTATTTACACTCCCGGTGAGGACTTTGAATATTCATAAAGATGAGTAGGAAAAAGTAAACCAAGATTATTTTTTTTGCATCCCTTCTTTCAGCCTGCATCTGCAAACTTCCTGGTCATGAAAACTAATGGAAATGCATGTGGGATTTCAGCGGAGGCTCCAATCCATTTTAATCCTGAAGGCAATTACGGCGTGGGGTTTTAGGGTCAGTAGTGCTGTTGATTGATGGGAAGAAAAAGTCACTTTAACAAAGTGCTGTGAACTTCATCCACCTGGCTGCAGCACAAAGGGTGTTGCTTGATGCACCGAGACAAAGCTTTAATGCTTTTTTAATACATTCAATGAAAGAATGCAAAATGGAGAATTAATGATTGTGTCTCTGATAGGTCCTATGTGTCAATATCACAGATGCCTTTTGAATTACAAATTAATTCCTTAATTTCTATGGATCATTTGCTGTTGCCTGAGATGAACCTGGTAATGTTATTGCCACCAGCAGCACTGATGACACACAGTTTAAAGTGGATGGTGTCATTGATCAGTGACATATTTGCAATGCCTCAAAAGCCAGGTTTGTTTGTGGGGGAGAATCATTCGCTTCACTGTTTTCTTCTTGCTCCCTTTTAAGAGCCGTGCTCCGTATCCTAGCAACAAGACTCACCCGCCCCCTGCCATCCATAGAGTCTGTGGCAGGGAGCAAATGCGAGAGTGTAGGACCCCTACTGTCTCCTGTCACTGTCTCCACATACTGGTCATATTCAGCATACATCTGTGGTCCAACTTCCATATGATGTCTCATTCAGCTAATTCAGATATCCTAACTTTACTGACATACAGTAACTACTAAGTACATTTACCGGTACTCAAGTACTACAACATTAAAACAACATGGAATTGTATATATTAATAATATAAAAAATAATGTTTATATTAACAATTGATCAAATTACCGTGTATGTGAAGGGGGTCGCTGGTAATGATGATTATCACCATGTAGATCCCTTCAGCTCTATGGAGAATTGTAGCATAATTTTTACTCATTGTTTTGATTTTACAGCCTGCAACTTTGCTGTTTGAAGTTTCATTTACAGGCACAACCGGCAGATGTTTTCAGCAAAAAAAAGCTGTGATGAACATACTGTGCACAACCTACACAGCACCTAACAGCAGACAAAGACAAAGTTAATGAATAACTAGTGAATATACTGTACAATTTAGCAGCTGAAGAGACGAGAGAGAGATGTTTCCCTCAGAAGTTGTTGGAAACCCAAACAGAGCTAAAAGGAGAGTGCAATATTGTTGCTGATGTTGCTTTGTGTCTGCTGGATGAGTTAATAAGTGACTGTTTGCGAGCATGTTCACCATATTAACTTTATAAGGTGATAATGTGACAATATTGTGTTAACAGCTTGTTGCATTTCCCTCAAGTGGCCAAAAGATCTGTTGCAGGTTCAAGTACATTTTGCATTGTGGTATTTCTTTTTTTTCTTCAACCTGAAATAACTGATTCTTTCTTGGCCACTTGGAGGCAGGAAAAACAAGCTGTGAACACAACACAGACATGTTATCGCTTTTTCAGTTGATATGGCAAACTTGTTAGCAAACAGTTGCTTATTTATACATTCAGCAGACACAAAGCAACTTCAGCATTCATTTGGAATCATGTTTCTGGCCACGAATGTAAAAAATGTAAATAATCACTTTCCTTTTAGCTCTATTATTTGTTCCCATTATCTCCTGAGGGAGATATCTGGCTCTTCAGCTGCTGAATGCTCCACTATGTTCACCAGTTAGTCGCTAACTTTGTCTGCCTGCTGCTTGGTGCGGGGTAGGTAGTGTACATAGTGTAGCTTATCAGGGCTTTCTTGCCAAAAACAGCTGTCAGCTGAGAGTTAACCAAAACAGTGAAGTTACAAAACCAAAGTTCTTATTCCAAATCAATGAGCTGAAAGATGCTGAAAATTAAGTGATACGTCTCTGCGACTTTATCAATACGAGCCCACATATATGTAAGTTATTAATTTCATCCATAGTTAAAATATAAATATTGATAATAGCAGTATATTAGAGTACATTACATAAGACTGTAAGACCACCGATGTATGAAATGATGTTCCTTTCTTTCTTCTTCCTGAGAGGCACAAAACAAAATTAATTGTTCATTTAATTGTTTCTTCAACCACTTTACTAAAATATCTGCTTAACTGAGAAACCATAAACTTTTGAGTATTTCTACCTCCTACAGTATCAAACACAAAAGTCTACTGGTTTACTTAGAAAAACACCAAAGGCCTATTATGGTATCAAAAATACCACAGTTGCATAAACTAAAGGCTGATTTTTTTGTAGCCCAGTGGGAGTCATAATTCTCACCCTCACAGCGTTGTGCCATTCTCCACTCACTGAACCCAACAGGAAATTGAACGGCCTTTAGTTGGAGATAAAACTGGAAAGATTTGGGGATCACAACTGTGCCTGAGGACCAATGTAACCTACTGTGTGAGCCATACCTCATGCTGTTCCTAATGACCTCTGCGCATATGAAGTAAAAGTCCTTTCAGCAAACCATTCCTGTGCTCAACCTCTAGTGCCAGTACCCATGCATATTATCAGACAAAAAAGACCAATGGGACACCAATCTGCCAACCTCCAGCACAAAGCGGGTATGATTTCCTGGGATGAATCACAACACACTCTAGGCATGCTCTCTATTCAAAAACCCTGTGGCCTCAAAATTCTACCCCTTCCTTTCAAGTCTGCAATCAAATTCGTTGCGGAACAGACACACAAAAAAAGTACACAACAAAAAGGGCAATGAAGAAGAAAAGGATTCAGAATGTTTTGCTGCTAGTACGCGATAATGTTGAGGATGTATTGGGGGGTACAAGGTCTCACTGATGGCCCAGCAAATGAACGGTTCCTCCAGGGGGTGGGTCTCATCAGGCCATGATGGTACTCCTGTTGAGAGTCATCAGCTGAGGGGCTGATTTGCCCTTGTTTCATGACTCCTCCAGACTGGGCATGGAGTGACCGGACTGCAGCAAACAGTGAGAAAGCAACTACAGTGCTCCCCTAGGGTGTATGAAAAAGAAACAGCTGACAGTAATTGTTTCCTTTACGCCTGTTTCGCTTGTACAAAAACTGCATATTTAGCCACGTTTGTGTGAATCGTTGAGAGCTTTAAACGTGTGAATATGGATGGACGACAGAGAATGTGTTGATTGTTCCGCATGACTGGTGTTAGGAGTTTCATGTTGAAATCTTACTCTTTTTTTTTGCCAAGAAGCATAATGACCATAAGGGGAGTATATTTTGAATTCAAGATGCTTTTCTCTGTGAAGAAAGAAACTATGAACATTTAAAGGCAACATTCTAAGTCTGCTGAGGGTGAATATTTTATACTACAAAGACAGATTTAGGGTGGGGTTTTATTTAAAGTACATGCAAAAATGTAAAGCAAATTACAGATTTTCTCTCACTTTATGGAAAATTAGCTATGTATTTTCTTTTAATCAATTGTAATTAATGCTGTATTGTTATGTTAACACTTCTAAGTTTCAAAAAGTGCAATTTCAGACCTTCTCATTTACTGTAAATGCAAGCTATTAGTCTGTTATATTCACTCTCTGCTCCTGTCTCAGACATTTTTCAAATTATGCTGTTTTCATATTACCGTCCATGCATGACATAAGCTGCCGATAAACTTCCCCTAGACTTATATCCATGTGTCATTTATAGTTTGCGAAGGCTTTGCATTCACAAGACAGTTGGCATTCTATCTTCCTTTTTCTTTGCCCCAGTACCTCCACACCACCAGCCCACCCCACAACTCACAACCCTTATTATTTTTCTAATAGAAGATAGCTATTATCAGTTCAATGACAGAGGACATAATCAACATAAACAGAGTTAGCAATTAGCAATAAAACTTTTACTTCATTTGTATGCAGCATTGATGCAGTATATATTGTGCTGACAAATTGGATGCACTGTGGCCGTACACTCACACACAACCAAAAACACAGTTACACTGTACAAATATTTTATGTTCTAGTGTTGGTACATATACAACATATACCAAAACTATTAAATAATACACAAATCTCTCATGTTGCCTGGGTAATATTAGTCTGACCCAACCTTTCTGACTATTAACTAATTTTAATGTAATAAAGTAACACATTTTATCTTGTACCATATAGAAAAGCATATCAATTGAACTACAACATATAAAAAGTATAAGATGGGTTGTCAGTCCCCCAATTTCAGCAGCAATACGAATGAGATTATTATTATTTTTAATTATGTTAAATAAATTGATGCCGTTAGGTAGTTATTTAGCTACAAAACACTTTACCCACAAATATTAGAGCTGGTGATCCAACAACACTACCACACTACTTTTAATCACATTACCAGCAGGAATATTGACATGCTAATGGCCAATGGCAAATCAATATTGTAATTACAAGCTTTAGTGCTAATTACAAGCTTCAAATTACATGCAGTAGGCAGGGTATGTTGTGGTGTTAGTTTGTAATTGGATGTTGCCAAAAACATTGCTCTTAAGTTTCTCCAGTATGAAACAAGGTAACAACAGTTGTGGCAACTAACAAGAGAGAAGAGAGGTGTGCATAAATTAATCCTCAAAAACTTAACTCATGCAGACAAACTTTACGCAGTTTGATCCTTTGATTATTGTTTGCTTCACTATCGCACGGACTTGCTTCATAAACAAGCTTTCAAGACTTTTACAGGAGGATTTTTTCAGATTGCTACAGGCCAAAGGCACATGCTGTGATTAAAACATTTGCCAGTTCAATTGTTAAATGATAAATGATTTCAAAGGTGTAGACACTGAATGATAAAGGGCATGACTCATACTTTTGCTACCTCTGTACAGCCTATTCATAGTACAAATATTGTTAAATTGAATATGTTTTTATATTCTCAATTTTGTGAGTTCCACACTTCATGAACATGAGCAGATACTTCTGTGGTGGTGGAAGAATAATGGATCTTGTGTGACTAATTTATTTGTATGAATGTACAGTTTTATTGTCCTTTTCAAATGGTCCTTCAAGGCTCAAGTGCATCTTCATACATCTCAAACCACAGTGTTTTGCTTTTTTTAAATTTTATTATAAGTCGCCCCAGAGGAATAGCCATATATCCTGTTTTTCCGATCTGGGTCTGCTTTTGGAGACCTAAAATCAAACCAATTAATTGCCCCATATTTATGACAATGACCCAGATTTTATGTAAATATTTTCATGTAACAAAACTAGGCTCACATAGTACTGGAGCTACACAGCTGGAGGTAATGTTGTTTCAACATCATTTTTATTATATTTGCTGAAATTCCTATTCAGTGGGCTCCAGGGTGGTGGGTGGCAAGGCTGCCCTTTTGAGTGCCAGTTTAATAAAAACATTTATTTAACTAGGGTATGTGTGTGCCTTGATGGGGCACTTCCGTACACAATTTTTGCCTGTGGTCAATTCAAATGGCTTTGTACAGCTCACCTCCACTGACCAGACAGTGCCTGTCTGGTCGATGGAGTTCTGCCCTTCTGATTTCTCTCATTAGCTCTATTGCTACTGCCATGTGACCTTTGGGTAAAAATGAGTCCTAACCCCAGACCTGTGGGAGAGATGGCCCTATTTTGATTTAGGGACTGTCCCTCAGAGAGTCACTCAGAGTGTACAGTACTGTTCCCTTTAGAGCGAATAAAATCAGGTCACTCCTCCCAATGATGTATCTGGGTTGCCAAAAATCTACTGCCTGCATGCTAATGCCCAACCACAGCTAACTGACCTCTTGTTTGCCCCCCACCCCCATTTCAAGCACTCATGAATACACAACAAATCTGCATTATATTCCATATGCATATAAATGAGACCAAATGCTACTTTTTACACATAAAAAACGTATTTTAATTTAAGCAAGTTAGCTGCATTGTTATCATAATCATCGTCATCACCATCTTCAAAACTTTCACTTCCTAGATTTTTTAGAAGTGAAGTCATCAGTGATGTCATCATAGGACAGCTGATTGATACTGATTATGGCAAGACCGCTGAAGATGCTTGGTTATGTAACCCCTGCAATGCCTAATGACCACAGAGTAGTTAAATGAATACTGGACCAGTGTCTAAGTTCTTAGCGAGGGATTGAAGATAAGTAAAGGACTCAACCAGTGGCTGGAGCCAGAGAGTAAGTTCCAAAGACGATTATATTAAAACTTTTCTTTTGTAAGAAAATAAAATGATACAGCCTTAGCTAGCATTTTTAACAAAAAAAAAACCTGCTTCAAGTGCAATGAAACAGTTTCACAGTAGGCCTTTACAAAACCCATAACAGACAAACTTAAACCTATTCAGCCTCTTAATAAACCATAATGATGTCCTTAGTTCCTCTTTGGTATGTTCAAGTTTCCTCAGTCCCTAGGCAGTCAGTCAGTAGACTGACTGCCTTCCTCCGGGTAGATGAAGAACAAACGGTGGCTTGACCATCTCATTCGTTGAGAATCCAGAATTCAAGGTCCAAGGAACAGTATCTTCAGGAAGTCTCAAAAACTAGTCTGTATAACAACAGGGCTACTATTTTAGGTCAAGTCTCCATCATCTATGGTCAGAGTAAATCAACTCTGAATATGCCACTCTAACATAATAGCAATTCAATGAGTTCAATAGTTTTATCTGTACAGTATCTTCTTCTATGAACTGTGTTTCTTCTCTTTTTAATTTTTAATCATGGACTGACGTATGGACTGAGTACACAGCATTTATTTCTTATACACGTCATAATTTTTATAATAGAAGTAACATATAAGTGTTTTAACTTCTATATTATCTCTTTATGCACAAATAAAATTGTTCATCACACAAGCAGTAAGAAACTAGAACGGTTATGCTGCTATGCACATAACACCATTATGACACAGTGCAGAAGCGCTCAATTAGCAAATTAAAATGAGCTACATTTTACATCTCAGGTCTTTCATTCAGAGTAAATACCACAGGAATTTCCCTTTAAGGTCAACAACTGTAATATCTCACAGCGGTAAAATTTAATAGATGTAGTTCACACATTTCTACGGAAGCTGAGAGGGGTTATCTTGAGATCATGAGTTAATTGTTTTATCTCAAGAAAACAAGCGTTGTTATCTCAAGTTTGTCCATTCTGGGCTACTGTAGAAACAGTGGAGTGCAGTGCAACATGGCAGCACAACATGGCAGCCTCTGTGGAAGAGGATCTGCTCCCTATGTAGATATAAAGGCTGTAAGCTAAAGTTATTACAGTTCACAGTTCAGAGATAGTAGAGCTGATGCAAGCTGAGCTAACGCCATGATATGAATAACAAGCTGACTACTGTTTTAGATATGTTTTGCAAAGGTAACCCCTGTGAATAAATATGTTGCACCAGAATGGACCAAGAGCAAGAGCTTCACTGTGAGCTAAACTCACTCAAGCTAACTGGCTAAGATTTAGCATTAGCTAATCCTGGTTGCTTTAGTAATCAGCTATCAGTTTGCTGTTAGTAACTGCTTGTTGGTAACTCATAAATGTCTGCCTTTTTGTCTCAAAGTAACATTACAACCTTTTTTATGTCCAGCAGTTTACTCTCAATTCACATCCATCAATGTTATACAATCCACCAGATTAGTATAGCTTCCTAAAAATATGAAGTTCTTGAATGTTTGACTGCTATTTGACACTTACTGTTGATAACCAGTGATATAACTGAACAATACTCAAGACCCACTGCATTTTAGGATATATTTACTCATGAACAATTACTACACTGTCTACATCAAATGTGTAATATTTAAACTTTGGAACATCTTGTGTTATACTTCTGTCCATCAACAGGCGCACAGCCTGCAGCGAGGGGCAGAGCTGCATCACAGTGAGTAGTGAAGACCACGGCAGCAACATGGGACACCTGAAGAGAGCGACGCTTGATGTGGAACTGAAGCAGAAGCTGCAGGACATCCAGCAACCGTTCCTTAGATGAATATCTTCCACTCAGTCTGCCCAGCTAGGAGAAACAGTGTGATGGCGCCCTGTGTTGGTGTGTTGATGGGAGTTTCAGCTTGTTCAGTAGTTTAAGACAGAAGCATCCAGGGGTTGGCTGCTGGATATTAGTGTAATCCTTCACATGCTCCTTTTGTAAAGTAAAGTTTTATTCTATACTTTTATTCTAATGTGGTGGTTTTCCTTCATATTATACACTACCTGTACTGTTGAATTTGACTTCTGTGTAAACATGGTTGCAGAGAACCTGAACATAAATTATTTGCAACAGTTTACTGAAAAAAATCTAATGCTCTTTGTGTTACCAGGTGTCCAAATCAACCAAAAATGTAATAATAATCCACGATGACAAGTCTACTAGCCTTGTATTACACTGGCTTTAATGTTGTTACTGTACATTACATTCAAACAATTACATGTGTAATACGGGGTTAACTTTTCACATTAATACTGAGAAAAAGAAGAGAGAATCACAGTCAGGTCTGCTCAGGTAACAAGGACATTAATAAAATATACATGTTTGATTTCTGTGAATGTTCAAACTTTTGTCCATCTCTACATTTCTTTCAAAGACTGAGGCAGAGTGGACAAGAGCAACAGAGGGTCTGATGTCGTAGCTGGAGGTGTCCTCATCTGCGGCACTGTACTGTGGCACAAGCTGCTTCTGTAAATACAATGACATGTGTAAATTAATTGTATATAGGTCAGTTTGAGCTCAATGTAAGTATATGTGACCACTGAAATACAAAAGACAACAAACTTTCCCCTTTTGTTCAGTATGATTACTATTGTCACTTCACAAAACACTTCAGTTAAGTTCAGATAATTATTGTTCTTCACGCTGAACAGACACTTCATTGCTGTCTGTCCTTTGACTGTCTGGTAAGTTTTGCATTTTGTTTGGTTTAACAATTGAGCCAAAAAGAGGAGTGCCAACTTACCTTTGTGAGTATGACTGTGCTCTCGCAGTGTGCCAGCTTGTGAATTAGCATATCTTGCACCCAGCCACTGCAAAACTGTTCATGAGCTTCTAGGGATTTGTAACTTTTAAACTATTTGACGATTTAACCAACTTTTTAGCCAAACAAAACAAAAGGTAAGCTGGCAACTACCATAGCACCGTAGCAGGCACAGGCAGGTAACAGAGTGTGTTCCTCTAAAGATGGCGCCCCCATCCCAACACACAATGAAGTGTGACATACCGTCACACTCTCTACTCTTATTTTCAGGTGATTATATACTAATTAAAACATATTTATGAATATTATATCCCATTTCTGCCAATCCTCTTCCGCTAGATGCCACTAAATTCTACACACTGCACATTTAAGAGCCACCTGTAGGCTTCTTGCACCTGATCTAAATAGGTGCATCTATGTGAGCAAAACATGGAGAGGAGACAGTTGAACAAATGAGAATGAGCTCCACTCGTGATAAATCTTGTGATAAATTATCTCGAGAAATGGGCCTTTTGTTTTCTCGATATAACAAGACAAATTAACTTGTGATCTCAATATAACAGCATTAAAAAATAATTGCATACTGCATAGAATATACACACTGTCCCTGCAGTACCACATGTCGACCGCTGATGGAGGAGGTAGCTACACTAGCTTAGCCGAAAAATTGACTAACTATGACATTACGAAAGAATAGTTAACCCACAGCATGCAGGTCCCTGGATTGGTCACTTGGTCACTCCACTTGTCTGCTGTACTCAAATTCGGTTTTTACATACACATTTATTAACTTTTATTATTTTTATATTTTATGATATCCACAGAGTTTCTCACTCACTTCACACTCTTCTCCTCTCTGTGTCTGCTCTCATCAACTCTCCTCACCACGTAGTTTGGGGGAGGAGCGGGACTTAACATATTTCCTCCAACAGGAACTTCCGCTACGCTGTATAACCAATGATAAACTAATGTAAACAAAATCAGTCTGACAGGCACATGAGTTAACCTAAAATATAGAATAAAAGTGCTACATAAAATATAGCCATTTAAGAGGGTGTGAAAAAAAAACAAAAAAATACCATCTCACAGGGACCCACTGCAATCACTCATAATGCAAATAGGCAAAAATGGCAAAAATGGCCCTGGTACAGGGCATCCAACCTGTACCTGCTGTCTGGAGTTACACCTCACAGGAGCATGTTAGTGTATGACTGTAAAGAAAGACAAAACGAAAGATCAAACAGAAAATGTACTCTTGTTTAAGGAATAACTGTGCTCAATGAAATATCAGGTAGTTTATTAATCATAAACATAATGTTTTGCTCTTTCTTTTGTATAGTCCATAGCGTTTCAGCTTTCAGCCTGCATTTGCATATGGACTTCTTTCGTGAGAAGACTTTGAGGAAAAGGCTCAAAAGCCCCTAAACAACAAAGAATGTGGACTTGTTTTCATTTTTCAAACACCACCATACACCACACTTCCCTACAGCAGCTTCAAATTATCATTTTCATGGTATTCCAAACTATTTGTTCTTCTAACAGTATGTGCCATGTTGATTCCATACAAAGTGCTTATAAAAGTGAGAATTAACTTATTAATATTTTTCTATCAAGGATTTTGTTAACATTTTGTCAACATTTGTTTCACTGACATCTTTCAGCATACAATGGACACAATACAATATCACACCTAACATACTGGAAATTTAACAAATAATGAACCAGAAGTCCTTTAAATACTTTGAGGAATCATACATTAATGCATGTTTGTTGTAACCAACAGTTTTCATCGCTTGTAGGTGTTGGGATGTGTGAATGCACAGGGTATAAATGATTGAAAAAAAATATTCTCGGTTGTTAGGGTCTTAAGTTTTTGGCCTAAGGGAAGTGTCTTGAAGAAATGGTGGAGAGGTTGTGATGAACCTCAAAGAATGTTATCTGCCAGCCCACTAAGTGCCTCCAGGAGATGGCTGCCAGGGAGTGGAGTTGGCAGTTGTTCTGTGATTTTGGATTCTGATTACTTTTGACTACAAAGGTGAGTGATTCAAGAGAACAACTCAATTCAAAAGGGACTGGAAGACTAGGATGAGTGTATCTCTAAAGCTCTTTTCTTGGGATGTTTTTTTCATAATATTCATTATTACACATGACAATTAAGCACTTTTTCATGTTGGCTTTGACGTGTACTATGCTCTATGAGTCTATTAATAACTGGAACATTTTGAGTTAATAATGTAATAGGTAGAGATAGCAAACTCATGGCTAAAGTGCCTTTTATACCTCTGTCAGACCAATGGTGTGACACATGTGGAGAGGACAGTCTGAATTCTAACCTGGCTTTGTTACCCTGATCCTGACCTTCTGATGCAGGTTTGGCAATGCTGCATTTTGGTTGGAGGGGGAGAACATAAGCTTCCACAGGATTGCTAGAAACTTACACTAAAAGGTTTTATAGTTATTACATACTATAATATTTTACCAAATTGTGTTGTTTTCTTCTCTCAACCAAAAATAAATACTTACTGTAGTTACTGTAGTTTGTTGCATTATGTGACACCAAATAAATAAATATTAAACAAATAAACCACTTCTGCACAGTCTGCACTGTAAACTAGTGATATGTATGGAACTACGGTTGAAGACCAGGGTGTTATGTGACCTGTAACGAGCAGTGGGATAACACTGCTAACTGTCTGGTATGAAGGAGTTGTGAATGCATTAAAAGAAAAGCATTCGTATCACAAAGTGGCGTGTGAAATATCTCTTTCCCAAGGTCTGGGTTAGTTAGGTTTAAACAGCTCTGGCATGCATTCAGCCTTATGCTAGTGGCAGTATGAGAGAGACTTTTTAGACAGCATTTCAAGAGATGCATGAGGAAATTCTCCTGCTGTTGCTGGGAAGAACTTGTTTGAAGCAGAATGCTCTTGTACTGAAGTAAAAAATGTTATTAACTTTAAGCATCCAGTGTACTCAGCACAGTGAACAAGCCCTGTGCTCAAAGCTGTCAGCAGTGCATCCCATTCCTCTCCTTAGTAAACATTAGAAAAAAGAAACCAGCTCTGTAACAAGAGGTCCCAGCAGGCATGCAGCCTTACAGCTCAGTGAGTTAGCCAGCAGTTGAGCTGACTCAATCTGTTTGACTTTCTCTGTGGGGCACATGGAGCCCTGGGCAGGCAACAAGGTCCTTGGGCTTGGCCCACATTGATCTGAAAATTCAGCGCTGGACCGCTGGCCAACTCTTAAATATTTGGTTTTAATTACTGCCACAACCTTTACTCTGGCAGGTTACTGTTGAAACATAATCCCCAAGGGGCTGCACAGCAAGGGCATCACACCATTATTCAACCATAGAGGGGATGGCAGCCATTCCCTTACCCAGACATTTTTTATCTAGGAAATGGGACACAGCCACAGCACACTATATAGGCTGCCCCTGACAAAGAGCAATAGAAAATAGTGAGATGAGAGACACTCCATAACCATTAATTATACAGCAGCTAAGTTCGGCTGAGGAGCGAAGTTTATCTCTCTGGTGGATTTGGTGGATTTTTGAACTTCTCATTTGATTACTTACCCTGTTCACCTGTCTGCATCAACAGCCAACAGCTGCACTGATGAAGGTGAATACTGTTCCTTTCACAGATATATAGATGATTTTATAATTTTGCCTCTTATTGTCCACAGAAACATGGGGGAAGAGAGAGGAATCTGATTGTAGATCAGTCGCCTGAGGGTAACATCTGCCTGTGTGTGAGTCTTCTCCTCAGCAGGGTCCTGACAATGACTATATAGGACATTTCTCTTGTTCACTGTGGCATTAATTATCCATTATCATCACTGAGGTAAAAAACAAAATGCATTTTCCTTTTGGGATTTATTTGGACTATCCTGCTCAAGAGATCCTTTGTTATTTTTCCCGAGGCTGCAGCATCCCATGATACAAAAGAAATGTTTTATGGTGAGGGCCAAAGAAGTTTGCCTTCAGCATGCATTTTTAAAAACTGCCAATGGGATGTAACAAACTTTTGGCGGAAGTAGATACGGAGGTATGTTAGGTGTGAACAAAACATTTCTCATCAGCCTACACTCTCTGCTACTTGCATGAACACTGTTGGAGCCTGATCTACTATCTTTATTAAAAGCACTAATATCCTGAATGTTTGTTGTATTGCTTTCACAGCATTACCCATTACCAGCCTCTCTTTTTTGCTGTGGAGAAATCATTATCCCCCTTGGTGTGAGACTAAGAAAGCATGAAAGGGTGGGAAAGTCAAAGTGTGTTTTACATATTGGCTTTTAATCCTGACACTCCAATAATTGGACTCCATCACATGTATCCTTTGATGTATTTCTGTCTTCAAAACCACAAAGCTGTGTCTACCCCACGGACCATGCAGAGACAAAAAGCTTTCCGATGGAAACACAGCTCCTGTTTTTGTTACCTCTCCAAAACCAGTGTGTACCACTCTCACAACAATGATCCCCACAAATCACACTCCTAGCTAAGCCTTGAGTATGGGGAGTGTGTTTGCTAAGGGGGTAAATATCGTCTATACCTGTGATCCTATCACTCTCTGATTAAAAATGTCAGTGAGGCCCTGGAGGTGACAGATTGCAGGGTTGCTGGCATCCCTGGGTATTTTTGGTGCAGGGACAGGTGCAGCATGCCTAGGAGACTAGGAGGGAGGAGTGTGCAAGAGACAGGGAGGGAGGGGAAAATGGAAAACATGGAAGGAGGGAACTGGGAGCAAAAGCTGCTCATCGATGGCCTGTGGCTAGCCTACATCATCCACTACCTGGGCCAGGCTCCAGAGCTCATCTGTGTCAGGCAGAGAGGCCTGATTCTCTCAGCATGATTGTAAAATGCCCATCGCAAACAGGTTCGTGAGAGGCAGCAGACAACACCAATCAGTCTGACAGAACCAGTACAGGTCAGATATTTAGCACTGTTGGGAATCAAGTAGACTTACATCTACATCAACTCCCCTATCCTCCACATGGAACCGATGACGCAAATCGAACAATCCCTGCACGACTGCCAGGACGACGTATGACTGTGAGGAACAGAGACACTGCTGAAGTTCATCAGGGCCCCCTCTAAACCCAATCCATCTGTTCCCACTGGTCACTTGACTCGGACTTGTCATTCAAGGGACAGTACAAACAGTCATGCCGTCTGTTTGTACCATGCCACTTGGAAAGGTTGACACTGTCTCTTTGATATTAAAGACACATTTTCATAGATAGATAGATAGATAGATAGATAGATAGATAGATAGATAGTCTCAGGCACCCCAGCAGTAAATGGTTAAATATAGTGGATTTTCATATTTTTTATACTACACTGTCCCTCCCAAATTCCAAGTAGGTCAGTTCCAAATATATTAAATTTGCATTTCTGTTATTGGACAGCACATACAATTTGTTCATAAGAACGGTCTGAGAGGGAGTTGGACATCTCTAAGGTCTAACTGACCCCAAACAGAAATAATGTCAGTATGTAGGATAACATATTGTGCATGTCTTTGTTTGTGAATGACTTTTTGGCAAACAATAGTTGTGCAAAGACCATATAACCTAAGAGCATGAAAGATTTCCCTATTTGGTGTAAATGTTTTACAGTCATTACTGTATTTTGTTACCTTGATCAAATGTGTAAGCCCAGGTTGTGGCATAAGGAATGGTTTTCACTCCAATACTTTTCTATATATAGGGATTTAAATATATTTGAAGGAAGTAAATTAGTTGATTTTGCAATTATTATCATTATTTCCAGAAATATAGGAGTGGGGATATGTGAGGCCCAAAACAATGAGGAAATAAAGTTAATATCTAAGCCCAGCCTAGCTGGGCTAAAAACAAAGGTACTGACTGGCAGTGTCTGGCATGGTCCAGTATCTGAGGAAGGCTGGCAGAAGTTGGATTTGTGTTTATGCTTTGTGATTAAGATACCCACTACCCATAGTGTGTGCCCTTTGGCAGGCAACCCTCTGAGGTCTCACACATGGACATAATGATATGCCATGGTGACTGGCGTAGCGCCACTGCCCATTGCCTCTGGTCATGAAAGACAGGGAAATCATCAGGGGCCACACTTGGCATAAACCATCTCACTCTCACATATGGACAAAAATGGAATCACAGATGACAGGCACTGCAGTCTAAGCAGTCTGTGACCATGTGCTGGTTGATGTCTTGGGAAAATCCATTTCAGAGATGTGGGGGATAAGCATTGCACAAGGATAATCCTAGATTATTTCCATGGGGATTGCTTAGTATACTGCAATCAAGTGCCCCAGAATGAAATGTGTCAAAGTGACCTAACCACCTCTATGGACTAAGACAAACCTCCCTTTCAAGACGGATGCTCTTAACAAGGACCGACCGATCTGTAGTCAATGGAGAATGTAGTAAGAATGGTTGATTACGACATACATGGCAAGTTTGATGGATAATATTTGAGAACCAAATAAAGTGGGTCTGGAAGAGATTTAGCACCACATCATAAAAACAACACACAGAAAGATGTGATCAAAAACAGACAAAGACAGATAAAAAGAGATATAAAGAGAAGGTGGCAGGGATACAGTGACAGTTACATAGTAAATATTGTACACACACACACAAACACACACACACAGGACAGAAGCAAAGACGAGTAAAGAGAGCAATCAGACCAGCTGTAATGACTGAAACTAAATTATTGATCAGTTTCAAATTGATTAGCTCATAACAAAGAGTGTTTTCGGCATTGCTTTTCTATCGTGCAGAGCTGTCAACCCCTGACAAGGCCACTCCACATCTAAGGCATCACTGCAGAGGGCTCACAGGCTTTTATTGCTGTCAGCAAGCCCTGAGCAAAGCAGACACTCGCCTTTCAAACTCATTAGCCAACCCTGACGTGATGAACTCATCAAAGGCATTGTAATGAATAGGAGATGTGAGGAACCAATGCTCTCTCACGTTCAGCGATTCCTGCTCTTCCTCATATAACCAACATGATATGAAGTTAGCCCATAATGGAAACTAAATTAATTGTGAGTGTGTATTTCAGAATGAAAGTGTGTCAGGATTGCCACAGAGGACAGTCACAACAGCTGTGAATGTTTGGATGTGGCTTCCTGGGCCTGGGCCAAGTTGACAGCCACATCAGTTGCTCTGTGCGGTACACACAAACATGCAAGCACTCAAAATCACACGCATACAATGATAAGCCAGAGAGAAACACAGACACTCTGTGCTAGTATTCAGACAGGCTTTACAAGCACAATCACAAGCACATACACACAGGACAATACAATACAATACAATACAATACAATATATAGGGTTCAACCAATACTGTATATAGAGACTATAATGGCCTGCAGGAAAATCAGAGTTGCAGTCTGCAAAACCTGCACTAAGATAAAATGTAAAAGAGAGAAGGTATTATAAGAAGACAAATCTAAATAGAAAATGAAAGAGTTAAATGGAAAAATAAAAATAAGCTAAAAATTGAATAGGACAGATAAAACAGGATAGCACAAATTATAGTGCAGCTACAGCGAGATATGAATCAGATAGATAGATAGATAGATAGACAGATAGATAGATAGATAGATAGATAGATAGATAGATAGATAGATAGATAGATAGCAATGCCTGTTTGTGACCCCACACCACAGATTATTGCCATAACATTGGTGTATGCTTTCCCTCTACCCCCACACCTTGCCGGCATCGGATTAAGGAAGGTTATAGGGAAGGTGTCCGACAGTTTCTGTAACTGACAATCTGACATTCACACCCACTTTCACGCTCTGATTGGCCAAGTGTACTGAGGTGAAAAAGGAGCCAGGGTTTTAACTTCCCTCTCAACAACCAAGTGCAACACCATGTATGTACTCCAGGAGACTGGAAAATGCGCACCATTACCACCGTGTTTGCTGTAAATGATATCATGTCCCCCCTCTCTTTAAGGCAAGCAGCTTTTCATTCTGCCTCCAAATGTGGCCATTCTGAACAACTATATACACATTTGATTTCCAACAAGGATGGACAGCACAGCATACAAGCTACTTCTTTTTGAACATAACCTGGTCCTTAGTGTGCACTTGAGTTATAAGTAGTTCAACCAAAAGTGATGATATTTCCTTGTCAGATTGTTTCAGTTGAAGAATTTTTAGATGCCTTAGATTTATCTTGGGACCCCTTGGGGTCATTCCCCAGGCTGGAAACCATTGATGTAGTGAATGGGGAATACATGAACAAGGGAGTGATTTTGGACACTCTTGTGTCCTGTCATACAGTGGTGTCAATGCTGTTTCAGAGAATAGAAGTGTCGAGGAGGCACTGAACAGTTTTTTATGTTTGTTATATTCTCTAGGGAAAGCCTAATGAGGGATAAGACTTATATCCTTTTAAGTCCTTTAAGAGCATTAGTCTGTTTGTAGGTCAAGTGACATTGTGTTAATTTTTTCTTACAAAATGACCAATGAAAGAAATTTATAGCACAAATATCAGTTGTCAGTACCTTCAGTTTAAGATCATCACTGACATGTATCAGCCTTCAGAAATTCTTTAACAAACCAACACCTATCTAGATATATAACACATTTTGTGCTTCACCCCACTAACTGCTGTGCACACACCGTCACTCACACACACACACACACACACACACACACACACACACACACACACACACACACACATACATCTCCTGCATACTGAGGAGGCATATGGGGTCAGCATGCATTCATGGGTGTCTGCTCTGTGACGAAGAGAAAAGAAGCTGGGAGCACGAGTGGAAAGTGGATTGGAGGCATATGGAGTATTATACAGAGGTTAGAGAGCAAAAGTGTAACACATTCCTCTATTTTTCCTCAGTGGTGACAGCAATAGATATCTGTTGAATCCTGACATTTAATTTCAGGTTGAGCATTAATGTGAGTGGAAGTTGATGGGAATGCAGGGAGAGAGGACATTGTCTCAGTTGGGTTGGTTGGTATCCATAATTGTAGTGTAAAACAGCTGCAGAAATCTACTATACTCAGATCTGTATCTGTTTTAAATGGATGTTAATGGGTATGTAATGGGTCCTCAATTGGATGCTCTACTGCAATTGAGAACCCAATTTAGGAATGTACTCTTACAATAATTACTCGTTGTATCCTAATTCCGTACTATATACTAATTTTAAGCAGCTATATATTGTATTAACACAGTAAAAGTGAGAGTTAGATGAGAGGATTGACACCATCATCATATCTGTGCGATAAAAGAGTAATAGCCAGCAGCTGGTTAGCTTAGCTTAGCATACAGTTTAGAAATGGACGAAACAGCCCCTGTATCCTGGCTTGTTATACTGTATCTCTTTTGTTTAATCTGTACAAAACCGAAGTGTGTTGCAGTTTGATGGGGGTTATTTGCCAGGCTATTTATTGGATGGGCACAGTGACCTCCTGGTCTCGTTTTCACCATTGGGTTGCCAGGCAACCAACAGAGACTCCAATTAGTCAGTGGCTAGAGTTGCAGACTGATTGATGTATGTCAGTGCATGTATGGCATCTTTTCCTATTAGTACAAATAATATGAGTACAGAGATTTTCAGTATACTGTGAAAACAGTATACTATGAGAATTAGACATGAATATATAATTTGTTGTATGGAATGAGACACAGCCAATCAGTATTTTATTAATAAGTTTCTATGATGATACTTTCTCACATTCAAAATTACAAATCCTCTTCTGTGTCAATATAAGACATTTTAGAGAAAGTACCTGTATTTAACTGTTGATACTGACAATTTACCCAACCCACAAATATCCAATGAACCTCTGTGTGCATCAGTATAAGTGTAAGTTTATGACACTGTTGGGAGAAGCCACTGTATTTAAGTGTCCACACCAATAACTCTCCACAATCACACATGTCCACTAAACTTAGTTTGTGTCAGTATGATAGAATATTTATGGAAATGTAGACAATATAGTGCTGTTGCTCCTTCTTTTCAGTCATCACACGCCTACAATGACCACCTGAATACTGACATTGGTATCTGTTTGATTGAAATACAAGGAGACAAGGTGTCTGTGTATATGAGAAAACCTTCACAGAGAATACTCTGTCTAAGCTCTTTATATTTTCTGTGACTAGGTGTCCACACAATTATTATGAAGCATGAATCGGTATTAATATGAATGTTTATGGGAATGAGGGAAGTAATGCACTGTAGACTAATAATGTTAGCTTAGTGATTAGGAATCCGTATTTATAATTCACCACACCCATGGACTTCAAATAAACCTGTATCTGTATCAACATGACAGGAAGTCATTTGGGAATCAGCGGAGAATATCTATTGTGTCAGGCTGTTACAGTCTGAAAAGAATAGGGCTTGACTCAATGAATAGGTTTTCATTTTCATAATTGGCTATGCCTTGTGTCTCTGTGTAGTTTTCTTTGCAAGCTTATCACAATAACACAGAGTGATAATCGGCTGTTATCTCAATCCCCAAAACTCTCATTTCAACAGAGGTTATTAAAGAGTGAAATAGTTAGCCATATAGCCCCTCACTATATTCCACGCACACACTCGCTCTCAGATAGAGTATGAAATAAGAGGCCTCTCAACTATTTAATAACCCAATTTAATGATGATGATGAAAACATATTCCCACTTACCTTTTCATCTAAAACGTGTTATGTTAAACTCAAGTAGTCTGAAATTATAAAAAAGGTGGGGACATCAATATTAATAAACAAGCCTCTGGGCTGATACATCAACACTGTCCTCTTGTGGTGGCATTGATTTAGAAGATGTCCCCGTCTGTTTGTTGCCTGAGTCCAACTGTCCCAGATTTGTGTTGCTTTGCCAGGATGCCTTGACATCTGCCAGACACAATTGTGCCCAGCTGTCCCGAAAGGTGGCAGCAATGTGGCATGATTTGCAAGGAATTTTGGGTTGAGGATGCGCTGGAAGAAAATTCAGTTTCCAACAGTTGGATGGTACACCATTAGGTCATATTTATTCGTATGTCCCTCAAGGAAACAAGCATGCCACCTCTGTTTTGTACAATCTTGACCAGCTAAATTATAAAAGAACAGCCCACTGTGTCTCTCTCTTACACAACATTATGTTTTTTATTCACTCCAACAACATGCATGTTACTCAGCAACGGAATACATTCTTTTGGATCCAATCTTTCATTTAAGATAACCATTTCCTACACAGTCAGATCACCATGTATCTTATACTTTCTTCTATACTTATATGTATCCTTCCTCCTCTAACCATTTCTCTAGATCTTCAGTGGTGATTTCAGAGATGTTTCTGTGTGTGTGTGCCTGTGTGTGTGTGTGGGCTGGTACCCAAGTCATCCCAAATGACCTTGCATCCTCATTATTCTTTGCAGCCAGGCACTTCAAAGCAAGCTGTGGGACGGCGGAGTAGAAATGACGAAGTGGTGTCTGATCTCACACTGATTCCTGCTCTGACTGATACATACATGCATGCTGCTTGCTTGCACTAATATAGTCAACATTATTACGAGGGTAGGAAGAGGAAAGCCTTTAAAGTTGTCCTCAAAAGAGGATGCTGTGTTTCCAGCGATGTAAAAAATTCATAACATCTTGCAACACATTTGCTAATATCACTCAATCGTAATTCAGTGGGCTACCCCGTGTTTTTCCCACTATGACTCCAGCAGGCTGGCAGTGCTTTAAAGTCAAGGAAAAAGTAAGATCCCACTTTAAACGCTTGGTGGTCTGTTAAACAGCATTGATTCATAAATGGGGGATGGGACTAAAGGCTGATTCCAGTAAAGGGGTAAGAGGATGCTTGTGGCCCTTATGGATATAAAAGATATAGACACAATTCTCATTTAGAAAATAGTAATTTGTGGCTCTTTAATATTACCTCTGTGACATTTCTCCTGGCATCCAGCAGAGATGATTTCATGAGGTAGGGGTTTTTATTCACAAGCTACACCGGAGATAAATCATGTAGCTGGTCCCCAACAACCATCCCTTACCCTCTTCTCTTTCACACATATCGCCCTTGCTCACTCTATCTGCCTCTCTGTTACCCCATCTCTCATTCTGTTAGGCATGACATGAAAGTGGTAAGCCCCACTTCTCTACACTAGCTGGTTTTGGGCTGTTCTACAGAGCGGCTGGCACATCACAGCACCTCTGCCTCAAGAGATAGAGTCATTTGAATTGTATTCCTCAGCCCACAGAGCGCTACACTGGATATTATCATCAAATGGGCAGCAGTACCAAGAGTCTGACACACTGGTTAAATTTGACATCTTATGTAAATTGAAGAGTCAACATTTTTGCTGTGCACGCGTATGAGTGTGTCTCGCTTGTGTGTTGAGAGAGGACATGTGAGTGGGTTGTAGAGGCACAGATCCAGCAGTTTGTCTATGTTGCAATGCAAGTGTGGTGCATCGAAAGAGACGTGCAAAAGGGGCCAATCTGTTTTCCCACTTTTCCGGCAGTTCTTATCAGGTAATTACCGGCTCACCCATGAAATACCAACATGGTGCTGGTACACTAGTGATGGTAGAAAGGCGACATAGGTCATCTTGTAATTATGACTCCTTCCTTCTGCCTTTATTGTCTCTGCATAATCAGCTCCATCAGGGCTGAAATAATTGATTCCCCATTTATGCTAATGGTATGGATCTGGAGCGTAGAGGAGCAAATACTCAGCCATGTTGTCTTTTGGGTGTGACATTTAAAATGGAATGAAGAAAGAGTTAGATTCCAGTCAGACAGCAGGATGTTTTTGCTCTGGCCTCAGTGACAGCCTTGAGTATAGGCACCAGGTTGCACTTGTACTAACCAGACCAGACATTGAACAGGAATGAGACCTTCAGATGTATTTCATCACTGCCTGTTTAGGGACCTTTACTATTGTGTATCAACTGATTAGATCGCACTCATGCATGCAGAGCCTTACCAATTAATCCCTCCACCAACCAGACTGTGTAAGACTCTAAACACACACTCACATAGGCAAGACAGACCCAGACAGGCTTGCTGGCACACCCAGAGAGATACATATGTGCAGATTTGCAGAGAGGCAAATTTGCACACCAACAGTCCAAACACCCACACGAAAAAGACACACACAGTCATAAAAATGCTACATGTTATTTGTGAATAAGATCATTTTATAACAAAATAATCTAAAGTGAAGGTGTGATGTCTTCTACCTTTGGCCTGCCAGATAATGTCATTTAACCATATATGAACCATACATTACTATAGTGAAGGGGGTAAATTCAGTTCAGCATAAATATATACTGTACTGACAATCAAGTAAATATGTAGTACTTTTGTCAGACATACTATCATCCTCTTAAATGTATCATATTCATATTTTGTTTTCAATTTGCCCTTATAATCATTATTTTTCAGACACCCAATAACTCATTTTGTAGAGCAATTTATTTGTAAATATTTTTAATTAAACCGCCCTTGGTTTGGCTCCTATGAGAATACAAACCTCATCAAATTGCAAAATCACACTCCACAGACCCCTTTCATTCAATGGCAATGTCCGACATATATCTGACAAAAGCTTCATAAAACGTATCAATCCATAGCCTCACAACTACCTCCGATTGCCTTAGTTCTTTAATGTCAGTCACCTGTCAGTCCACAGCTGATAGGCTGGTAGAAGCCCAGCGGGTTGCCTGTGGCAGGTAAAGGTAGCACTCTCTCGTGGGAATTAAAGTTTTCTAGGTACTGCTCATGAGCAAATCACTTGAATGCCCAGTGTCCTCTTCACAGAGAATTACTGTAGTTAAAATGTAGTAAATGTAGTAAAAAGATATTTTTAACATTGCAACACTTAAAATTAAGTGAAAACATGTTCAAAGCTGTATAAACATCTGAGTCCATCTTAGCGATGCACTCAATTTCATGAAATCTGCTTCAGCTGCCAGCCACTAATTCCCACCAAGCCAAATGGGCACTTACTAATGGCCAGTTAACAAAACCTGCACACCAAGGAGCTTCTGCCATATTGTTCTCTGGACAGCATTCTCCCTAGAGAAAAACCCTCAAACAAAGGCAACATGGTGGAGAGGAAAGCCATGACAGCTCTATCTCATTCCTCCCTGCCACTCACATGGCACACATCAATCACAGCCTGCTGGCCTCAGATCTGTGCAGCTCTCTGAATGCAATTTGTCACAGGTCCTTAGGCGCTGACATGCTCCTAAAAAGCTCAACTAATCTGCCTAAGATAACAGTCTTAGATTTCCTTGGTGGGTGTTAATCAAAATGATCTGCTCTGTGTCCAAGAAATGACCACTGGTCACTATGAGGATGGACGTTGTAATTAAGCAAGTCGTTAAGCTAATGGGAATGGATGAGCACAGAGGATGAAACGATTTTTGACACTTAAAAGAAAATGCTCCTTTAAAAAAAAAATATCTAGTTTGGTTTCTCAGTCATTTATGAGAGCTCTGATTTGTTTGTTTTTTTCTGGCAAAGCAGTTTGACAATAATATAAAAGGAAAAGGTGAGTAAAAATCTTAATCTGAGATTTGATTCTAACTTTAACATTGTAACTTTAATATTCTTTTTCATTCTTGGACTTGATTACACTCCTCTTTTATTAGGACTTTTCATTTCGGCAATAGATTACTCATGAATAAGAGTCTACATTATTCAGTGACTGCTGGTATATTCACCAGCCAAATGCCTCAGTCTGCATGGTGAAAGGATACTCCAGCAAAGAGGATACATGTCACCCCTTCAAGAGCAATTGCCATTCTCAGTGAGCCCTCCATGGGAGCAAGCTGCTGAGAGGTGGGTGTGATGGGCCCAATTTAATGCTCCATTATGCAAATTGATCATCTCAATTGACCATCACTCTGGTAATAGGACGGGCTGACTGGGTGCTGGGGGGTGTTTTAAAATCTTTAGAAAAACATCAGACCAAAGTCCCAGTTGCTAAAAATAAGCGAGGTAAGTAAAAACATGAAGAAATGCATCACAACTTCCACCAATGAGGCATGACGGAGATGAGTGACAGGAAGTTAATGGCTGTCTTGGTGACCGACTTTACTGACCAGTCACATTTAAAAGTCACCTGTCTTGTATTTCCTCTAAGAGATATTAGGATGTAAGTATGAAATACAGCATTTACATAATGAGTTTCAGCTTAATAATATTTTTGCACTCCTATTCACTTGTGTTACGGCTTTCTACTTCGATTTTTCCCCTCCAAGCTGACTCCTCTGTTGATAATTCCATAATTCCAAATAGATTAGAGGAGCAAAGCAGGGATATTTGTTTTCATTTCAATCTATCTTGGAGTTGATATACCACAAATTATGCATTGTAGTGAACTCAAATTGAGTTAGATATTCCTTATTTAATGGGGAGCTTTTCAGTGCGTTTATCCCCTTGTGACCCTGTGAAGAATCACACGACACACTCGAGTTTCCCTCAGAATGGACAGGGTGCAGGAAAGTCAGAGTATGGGCGAATTAATTTTGTCAGTGCCTAATTGCATTTATTGGCCATGCCTGGCACCTCCTAATCCTGGATTATGATGATGCATTAACAGCTGTGACTGGCTGTTTACAAGGCATTTATTAGCCGGTGTCAACATAACGAGACAAATTCCACCTATCACATTAATCACCCCACTGCCAGGACTATGTCACTGCCAAGAGTAGAGCCAGATGACGCATAGGCCGGGGCTGCGCTGAAGCTGCTTGCCATTTTCCTGCATTAGCCATTGTTATATAGCAATCAGAATACCTCTTCAGTAACTGTCAGCCCAGCAGTGAAGTTGTGATGTGAAATTCGAAGTGAATAAAGAGCATTGAATCGAGGGCGGGGTTAAAGATAAGCAGAGAAGAACCGTGGGATCAAATGCATGGTTGAGTGCATCAAACCACAAAAACAATTTTCCCCACATAATGCTTCTAATTGAAGTCAGGTCACTTAATTACAGTCTGAGTATTGTTTACTGTGAAACCATCTCCTCTTCCTTTTTGTCTGTCCATCTGTCAATTTCCCTTCGCTCTACCTATCTCATTTTCATTTTCTCTCTGCTGCCACAAGAATACACAACATTCAAAAAAAAAACAGGACTGTATGGTGAGTGAAATATTATCCCATACAAAAGGAAATATGAAATTGTGAAGATTGTTTCATGAATTACGTTTCATAATCCATGATCCAATCTGAAGAATCTTCACTGTTCTATTACTATCAAATGAATGAAAACATTTGTTCTAATATGTCTGTTCACTCAATTTAGCTTTAACAAAAGTACAAAAAGATATTTCATAACTGAACTAGTATTCTGTTTAATTCAGCAGCTTTTAGAATTCATGTTTTAGTCACGCAGCAGGAGGGACATTGATTTCTTTCTTTTTCAAGTGGTCCCCAAAAGTGATGTGCGGCAATTAAACATGAATCTGCACGACAGACCTGACAAAACCATTTGAGAAATGACATCGGAGAACGTCCCGCTGGCCTTGCCTTAACGATGGTAAGGCTTTGAATATTGCATTTTGTGCAGACACACAGGAATCATCAAGTGAGATCGCCAGGTAAACACTTTATCTGTGGAATTGTCTGATTCCATTTGAAGAACAATCTCTGGTCTCAGACTTCGTGCCTACATCACTCCTCCGACTCTCAGGCCTGTCTAGATCTGCTGGACTTGACACATTCATACTGTCAGCAAGGAATGCTCAAAATCACCTGCAAGATCAAAGTATGATGGTTGTTTTTCCTTTGAAAAACATGTTTCTTTCCCATAAAAAACATGACTTTGGAATAGACTTCCAGGCAAAGGGGATTTTTGCCAATCTGAGACGTGAGAGTATGTGATAAACATTATCTTTGAAATCAATATAGAAATGTATGAAATTAGACCAAAAAGTATATCAATATGACCAAACTATCAGCACTAGTAGGTGAGTGCTTAACATACAAAGTACAATACATTTTACACAATCAAAACTGATAATGCCATGCAACTTGTTCCATCTTGCATTTTATTACTGCTAACATTTAGATTCATTACTTTCAAGTTTTACGCATCAAATCATGCTTTGTTGATTGCTTTTAAAAGAAAGGATGAGACTGGATTGTAAACTACATGCTTTCTGGCTTCAAAAATGAATGCGCTTTAGTGATAAGGACTGGATGAGAGGAAAGGAGATACAACACAATGCAGCGGCACATCTGCCAGCATGAGCTGTTTCACTGCGTGCACGGTAGTCTGTGTTATGCTGTATAACTCTGATGGGGTTCACTGGCACCTTACAGTTCACCTATCACCACTAAAGTGTGAACACAGGATCACCTCTCCTGCTGTGTTGGACCGTCCTCTAACAAATGTACAGAAATAAATAGACAGCAAAGTATCAAATTATTTCCAGTTAACAAACAGCCAGACAGTTGACTATAGTTTGGCGCATAGGGAAATACATATCACTACCTTGATTAATGCTGAATCATGGTATGGAGATAAGAGTGGTGAGTGGAGTGCGTCAACTTCCACCAGCCTCCAACTCTTCACCCTCACTCTACCCCTTTTTCGGGAACAGCTCCCTGCCATCTGTCAATATTGGAATGCCCTGGTGACTTGCAGTAGGTTTATCCAAACCTACATACATGACTGCCTTTCCCTGTCAGAGACTCTGCTGTGCATGAACCCTCAGCCATAACCAGCCACTGGGCTAGAAAACAGTGTCAGCCTAGCCAAAGCCTCATTGATACCCATGAAAAATATCTCTTAGTAGTGTTATTGACCCAGGACACAATCAGATGGTGGGCTGTACATTGGCCAGAAAGAACACAGTAAAGTTAAAAAAGCATTACCGCCAATGAAGCCACTTTAATGTAATGAGGCGATGTTTACCTAAGTGCTATTTAATTGCCTGACTTCTCTCTGAATCTTTCATGCAACTGTGTGCTGCAAACAAACATAACACAGCACTGGCAATGTCTCCTTATTAGTTATTCATGGCTTCATTTGCTTCACATCTCTCTTCATTCTTTTCTGTGCAATGCTGAAAGCGAGCAGAATGTACACACTCAGTTGAAACCAGTGAGTAGAGATGGCTCCTGCACAACCAGTGAGAAGAGGCTTCCTTCATGAAAAGTGACTGATGAAGTAAACAGGACTCAAACAGCACAGTGGGGATGCCTTGTTATGTACGAATAACCAACAGTGTGTGTATAGACTGTTGTTTTCATGTAATATCAAACGTCTTGCCTCTGTATGTGATATTATGAATTATACTGATGAAGGGCCATAAGTCATTTCCTTTAACAGAAAGAGGCTGGATCATAAAATGTGACTCTCTTACCTCTGATACCTTATCTTTGCTGCCCCCGCCCCCTCGTAGTCCTAATAAACCTTGTGTAGGGCTCATAAATCAAGTGCATGTCTCCCTAACAGATACATGATGATTAAAAAAATGTATGATTAAAAAATCTTGTTCAGTTCATCTTGAGTGTACTCAATTAAATAAACCCATCTTGTCCAAGGCATAAAGGACAAACCTCAGCAATGTCATTTCACCCCTGTCAAAAACAGGCAAAGGAAACTGAGGCCAAAGAAGAGAAAGTAATAGTTGAAATACTGAAATGGCTACTGGTGTGGCATCGGGGTCATGGACCAGCTGTGACAGAGACCTCCAAGGGTCTTTGACTTTGACCGACAGCAGATTGGGTGGACAAGGGCGAGCAATTTAAGCTCTGGTGTGTTCTTAAATTGTAGCAGTTGTTAAGTATTATCACATAGGAGAATAACCGACTTGCAACTTAAAGCCCCCCCCCCTCCCTCCCTCCCTCATTAATAGCATTTACATCTCAACAACATATGGCGTGCTACCTCCTGCATCTTAACTATGCTAACATTAAGAGCTATAAAATCAGCTCATCTGTAATTATAAAACATTTTGTGTGTCATTGGACTGACCCTGTTCTTGCAAGGCCAAATTTGATTGATAGTTAAAAAAACATGTTTGCAAAATTTTGAAATAATAGCATTCAATCATGTTGCAATTTGTGACTTACATTAATACTTATTGAATGGATCTTGTATGAATTTCAGATCATTTGGAGTTTTTTACCCACACAGTTCATGAGATTACATAGTACAAATGGTAATGCTTCATATGTGAATGTTATAATCATGGAATACAGTCTTAAGCCAGATCCTCATCCAGAATAGCAGACCTAGATCTATGTCTTACCTCTACTCTGAATTAACCTGAACTCCTTATCTACCTCTATGATTTCAGCACCGACCACTTGTGATGACTTTCTCCCTGCTCTTTGGTTTTTAAGCTATTCTGTGAAAGATCAGTGTCTTATTGGATTTCAAGTGAGACTGGTGCTACTGACAGACACTTCCAACTACCTGATACTTCCTTAATACTTCCTTACACAGCTCCATAAAAGGACCAATTTGAAACATGCTAGCAAAGGATTTTAGGGCTATGAAATGTATGAATAATTTTGTAAAAAATTCTATAAAATATCACAGCTCATATCATTTAAAAATCTTTTTTATATAATTTTATCATCTGTCACATACTATTTAAAAAAAATATTTTAAAGGCTAAAATTAACATTTGATTTTAAAACAATTTGACTATTTTTGTGTACAAGTTTGGCATCATCCAACATACAACCACAATGTTTCAAAATGTATAACTTACCTATACTGTAGTGACACAACTTTGTCCTGGATAAAAACTTGACTTATATTTGTCCTCTACACTTTATTTATATAATAATATTATCAAACATGGCCAGTATAAATATCTCTTTAATGTGTTTCTTTGTGACAATGACACTCCCAGAAGAGCCGATTATGCAAATCTAACAAAATGTCATATCATAGCTATCATATTATTACTCAAAGGTTTACTATGGTGTATATTATGCATAACATAAGATTCATTTGTATGTGGGATTCAGTTTGTGTAAGCTCTCTCTCTCTCACACACACACACATACACACTGCAAGCAGATGCCAGAACAAAATAAAACCGGAGGGTCTGTGGACATGTGCAGTGTTAAATGTTGGCATTAACTGTCATCTAGTGGCCAGTACTTGTATTGCAAAAAAAAAAAAAAAAAACATTACTGGCAAGATCAGTTAAGGATTTAAAGATGCTAAATTTTGATTGTGAATTTCTAAAGAAAGTGTGTACAGTCAACAATATCCATAATTTAAAACAGATCTTTAATCAGTCATTTGCTAAAATGTTGTCAACTGGACATTTACAACCTCAATCTCAATATCTTCAATATCATATGAAGATATCTCTATGTATTCAAAGCCAGTAATTTCAATTCAACAAATTGAAGGCTTACCTCAGTCTTTATCTCAAAACTCAACCCTGTGCCCCTTTTGTTTGTGCATGTGTTAATCACTCTTTTCACATAACCACTCTGCTTTTCAAATGTGTGATGCTGAGGGTTTCCCAAACACACCTGAAGGTTATACCTATAGGGATGTAAAATGTGCCTGGTGTTCAATAGCATGTTCATAGTCCTCTAGTTTACTATGATATTTGCATGACATGTAAACTTGACACATTAAAACAAAATCTGTCATCACCACTGCATTTGCAGGAAACCGATATCTTCTGATTACAATATTTAGTTTGCATGGTTTAACGTTTCTCAAGAAGAACCGGTTGGTCTCTTTGTCAATGTTGCATTCACGTGTTTTCGGTAATATAAGTGGTCGGTTTAAAAAGTACATTATTGTCTCAGTTGTTTGGTTTACATGTTTGGTAAACTTGCAGAAATTATATTTTTTAACATGGCTATGACGTTTTTTAAAGTATGACCTATTTCACTGTTCATTAATTGTGGCAGTTAGGACACGGGAGGTAAAGACAGACAGTAGTGTATACCTTTGTTGGCTTATGTATGTAATAATTGCTGTGTTCTTACACTGATGAACGAAGTGTTTTTTTCAAAAACTACCTGGCGCAACGTTGGCCCGTTTTTACTGTACCTAGGATGTGAGACAGTACGTGTTTTCATATTACGAAAAAAAAAGTTACGGTGAAAGAGCTGCCGAAAGTCACCTGAAGGCAGCAGTAGAGGGGGCGGCGCTGATCCAACTATTGCTGCATGAGCACAGTGTGCGCACCCTGCTAACGAGCCAGCCAGTGTTAACAGGCACTAAAATGTCGGGGAAGAATTTTCGAGTCAGCGACGGGGACTGGATTTGTCCTGATAAAAAGTAAGTGCCCCTCAAACATGAAATAAATCCCTATATTGAGTTGAATGTAGTCGCAGACTTCTAAAGTCTCTGCTTGTGCTAACAGGCCAACGTCAGCTAGCTAGCGAGGCCTCCTAGCGTCTAGTTTAGGCTAATGTTGGCTAGATAAGTAAACTATTTACCTAACATCCACCATTTCATCTACACTAAACAGAATAAACATGACATATCAATTGTGGATTTAAGGGTGCGGTTTTGGGTTTACGCGTCACCGACTTTGAACATTGTCAGTATGCGCTGAGCTAGCTAGCATTAGCATGTGTGGGTTGGGGTTTTAGATTGTCCACTCACTGTCGTGGCGGATGTTTACTATGTTGCAGAAGCCAAGATGTCATGAGTGTACAGTCCTAACTCGGGGTCAGCAATATCAGGTTGCGAGTGCTCTACGTTACAGATAAGCCAGCTGCAGTTGTCAGTGCATAGGCCTGCGACACAGGATGTTCTACGAAACACTGTTAGCAAATGGTGTAGCACATGAAAAGGGAATAAAACAGACATCATCCGGCAATACTTGCTCTTAACACACTTATGCCTGATTAAGTACGCATCAAGATCAAGCCAAATCTGTATCTAACGTTACATTATGTTTTGTGCTTTTGCAGGTGTGGAAATGTGAACTTTGCAAGAAGAACTAGTTGTAACAGATGTGGCAGGGGTGAGCCCGTTTCTGTGCAAATGATTATGTCTTGCAGAAGCATAATACATCCTTTTCAAAAAGCTGTTGTACTGAAGATCATTGTTCTGTTTTCACAGAGAAAACCACAGAGGCAAAGATGATGAAAGCAGGAGGAACAGAGATTGGGAAAACTCTAGCTGAGAAGAGCAGAGGCCTCTTCAGTGCAAATGATTGGCAGTGTAAAACGTAAGTGTTTATTTTGAACTGCAGTGCAATCATTAAATACTTTTAATATTTGTTAGAGTAAATGTGTTTTTTTACTTGAAGGTGATGCATTTGAATTTACATTTAATCAGAGAATTTTAAAGTAATGAACCAAGGAAGTAAGAGAAAAAGATTTGTTAATGGGTAAAATATGAAACTGTCTTTACAGCCGTTAAGTTTATATGTGTTACAGAAATATCACCGATGTCTATTTTCCTTCTCTGTTCTTTTCATAAAGATGTGGTAATGTGAATTGGGCCAGGAGGTCAGAGTGCAACATGTGTAACACACCGAAATATGCCAAGCTTGAAGAGAGAACAGGTAACCCAACAAATAAATAGTTTGCCAGTTGTTGGTGTGCTTTTGAATACTAGTTATTGATTTTTTTTAAAACCTCTATTATGTGTCCAGGGTATGGTGGAGGATTTAATGAAAGGGAGAATGTGGAATACATTGAACGAGAGGAATCAGATGGTGAATATGATGAGGTGGGTGCCAACTGGTGCTAAATGATCAATAATGTAATGATTCGCAATTGAAGCATTATTGATTAATCTGTCGATTATTTCTTGATTAATCGATTAGTTGTTTGGTCCATAAAATGTCAGAAAATGTTGAAAAATGTTGATTAGGTAACGTCCTTAAATGTCTTGTTTTGTCCACAACCCAAATATATTCAGTTTACTATCATATAAGACTAAAGAAACCAGAAAATATTCACATTTGAGAAGCTGGAACAATTAAACAATTATTAAGATAGCAGGCTATTAATTTAATAGTCAGCAACTAATCGATCAACCAATTAATTGTTGCAGCTCTACAATTTTTATTGATGAGGATTATGTTCTCTTTTTGTTGTTACAGTTTGGTAGGAAAAAGAAAAAGTATCGTGGGAAGACCAACAGCACATCCTCCTCAAAAGAAAGTGAAAAGAAAGAAGTGCCAAAAGATGAAGAGGAGGAGGAGGAAGATGATGAAGATGACGAAGAGGGTGACCTTTCCAAATACAAACTGGATGTAAGATTGGACCCTCAAGCTAGAAATTCAGAAATATTGTTATACTAGCTGATAACAATATTAATATAAAAAAAAAAAAAAAACTTCCTCTCCAGGATGATGATGAGGAAGACGATGGAGACCTATCAAAGTATGACCTGGACGCCAGCGATGATGACGACGACAAGCAGGCTAAGAAAAAGGGCAGCCGCTCGGGCTCGTCCCGTTCTCGCTCATCCTCACGCTCCTCCAGCTCCAGTTCACGGTCGAGGTCCAGGTAAAAGGGTACAGGTCAAGGGTAACTCCGGGCAAAATGTCAGTATCAGCTCAATCTTCCTTCTGATTTACTGATCAACATCAATTAAATGTCCTGTTTTGCTGTTTGTTGTTTTCTCTTTTCTTAACCCTTCTCCTTCTGTGGTGTAAGAAACTTGATGTGAATAATCTTGAGTTGTGTAAACGTCGGGTTTCCGGATGTCTATGCGTTCAGATGGAAGGAATGCATTGTTCATATTGTAATCTTGAACTAGATAAATTAGATGAACTCCATTGAACTTTAGTCTAAATATATGCTCAACAATGATGACATACAATAAGGAAAGAATAGTGTTTCTCCTCTAAATATATCTCAGTGTCATTAAGTACTGAAAGTGCAGTTCATTATCACGTCTGTGCCATATGAACCACGTAGCTATGTTTGTTGTGAAGAAAATATTGGAAAGGTTTTGTTTTTTGTCTTTCAGGTCCCGCTCTAGGAGCTCATCTAGTTCCCGATCTGGATCTCGCTCGAGGTCCCACTCCAGGTGAATGAGGTGACATGCACTCTCTCCCTTTAGAGAGTGTATGTATGGAGCAGAAGGCTCCAGAACAGTCTTAATTCTTATCTTAAATTTTAGCAGAGACTGCATAGTGATTATTTACTTTTTCCCTTAATCTGCAGATAGTCATATGGTTCGAAATCACAATAAGGAAAACTCATAAGCTTTTATTTTGGTTTTCATTCACCTAATGTAGGTTCATTTCAGGTTTAAGTTTGGCCTGAATATAAATAGTACCTGAATTGAGTTACAGAGGCTCAGAAATCTAAATAGACTAATCTAGGGTCTTCATCAAGCATCCCTGCAGAGTGGTGCCCACTCAGTTAATGTCACTATATTTAAAAGTAGTGAAACAGAGCCTTAAAGTGTCTTGAATAAATTTTCCCAGTACAATAAATCTGTAGCTCAGTGCTCTTATTCAGAGAAGCTTGATAAATACCCATCCTGGTGGAGCTATTGCCTTGACCCTACTGACCTTAGTGCTTGGTTTATTCCTCCAAAAGATCCAGCTCCAGGTCTGGAAAGGGCTCCTCTCCCCGGAAGAGGTCCCGCTCACCTTCCTCCTCACCTGAGAGGAGACAGAAGCGCAGTCGCTCCAGGTCCTCATCTGGAGGGAGAAAACGGAGGCGTTCTAGATCACGTTCGTCCGAAAGGTTTGGGTTTCTGTGGAATACCACAATGGCACTGATTATTATTAGCCATCTATCGCCTCGCTTATGGGAATTCAGATTTACAGAAATATGTCCATATTTTCCATTTGTCATAACGCTTTACATTTTTATATCTTGTGACCTTTTACTTGTTTCAAGTATGTATAATTGAATGTTAATAGTTGAGCCTGCTGACCTTTTTTCTCTTCCCATGGTGTTTGTGTGATTTCAGGCGCCGCGGCCACTCCTCTGGATCCTCCCATTCTGGCTCCAGTTCAAAAAAGAAATAACTTTATTACAGCCTTTAAGACAAACAAGAAAAGGAACCTTAGTACAAGTGCATGTTATGTTGCAAGGAAAGCAACAACATCCATACAGTATGCTGTTCATTTTCATAGAATCTCCAAAGTCTTACTTCCCTCAGCAAAAAAAAAAGACAGCAACATACTTCTCTCTGCCGTTTCCCATCATTACATGCTCACTTCTTTTTTTTTTTTTTTTTTAAATCCACATACACCCCAATCTGTGACAAATGTCTGTAACTATAGGTGTCAAATAAACATAAATGTTTGGTCCTATAAGAAAATCAAATATACTGTGATGAGGCTGTATCCTATTTTAAACCCATTTTACTCTCAATATTAGTGGCAGTACATTTTATTCTGCCCATCTTTGGGAAATTTAAAAAAAAATGTATTACCTTTTTATTTTCTTTGGCCATTGAAAACATATGAGAATGTGTTTGGAAAAAAGTCAGTTTTTCTTTCTTCCTGTCGTTTTTTTTTTTTTTTTAGTAAATGCATTCTTCATTTTTTTTTTTTAAATAAAAAGTGAAGTACCTAAGCACCAATTTAAAATAACAGATGTAGCAATGAATTTTGGCTGTTTGTTTTATTTTGTTGATAAATATATATATATTTTGTGTTATCAAGGTAAGTATTTTACTTTTTGATATTCATAAATGGCAGAAAGTTCAACATTATTTGGTTTAGGTGTTTTGTTTTTTGTTTTTCACAGTTGTGGCCTATTTTACAACTTAGTTATTCCTCATTTGTCACTTGGGAAACCAACTAAGTCAATAAATGATAGATTTCAGTGCTCCAAATTAGTGCTGCAAGAGTAACAAAAATCCTCCTATGTCCAGATTAAAGGTAGAATGTGGCAATACTGTCTTTTTATTGGTGAAACAACTAAAATGTACACGTGTAAATAAAATCCTGTTGACATTGTTTCTTGTTTATTCTCTGTGTTTTGATTTGATAAGTTTGAGAGATCATGAGAAAAACCCAGCTGCACATTCAGCCCCGTTTGGATGTTTGCTAAATTTGACATAAGGAATTCTTATTTAATGATATCTCAAGTACAAAGTTGTATTATATAAGGTAATAAATTTCATAAGATGGTCTGATAAGGTTTAACGGAACATTCCGGTGAAACTACCAATGTGCAGTGGAAAGGATATAAATCAACGGTAAAATCTCAAAAATTAGCTAACTGTTACTTAGGTTACCAATATCAGTTGGGAAAATTACATTGAGACAGTAATATTACGTTACGCGGAACTCATGTAAGCTTCCTTAAACTTTTGTATTATATGTATTTGTAAGCATTTACTTGTATTTACGTTTAGTTTATTTTCCAATAATGCAGGAAGGACATTTTTCGATACTATCATAGAAATTTCTGAACAGCCCATGAAGTAAATTAGACGTTAGGCGACATCAGCTAGCATCGTTATGCTAGTGACATGCAGCCGTTAATCACGTCACCGAATTTTCTAGTTAACGTACTTAACGGTAACGTTGCCGCGACCAGTTACTATTTCGCTTTAAACATTAAGTTACATTAGCTTTGTTACTTAGAAGAGAAAGCAGAAGATCTGGCACACCTTTTGGGGGGGGATTTCGACGCCAGGCTTAGTTAAAATGTTCAGCTATCTACTGCTATTAAGTTAGACAGGTGAGTTAGTTAATATGAGTACTTGAATACTGAGCAATGTGTTGATGCGTCACACATTTTGTGTTGTGGTTCTTCTTCTGATCAACAGGTGGCGCTTCTTCCTTCTACTTTAGTATGCTGAAGTCATCTAAGTTCAGTCAGGTTATTAGTTGCATTACGCGAAATTAGACTACAACACCTGTCACTCATGGGGTCTCAGGCAAAATCTCAAGGCTGGATAAAATAAATAGTTTGACCAGAAAGTTGTTTGTTTTGTTTTTTTACATAGTTTGACAATGTTGCACTAGTGATAAGCTTTCTGCTTCCTATATGTCTGTGTGTTGCTAGCTGAAAATAATATATATAATCCAGCCATTTCCCATACTACGAGTTTTACTGATAGGTAAACAAGTTTATTGAAGACGCTAACACAAAACGCCTCTCTATAAAGAGATAAACCATAAAGGCCACCCAACGTACTGGCTTAAAAGTGCGTGATAAGTAGTAGTTCATGCTTAACCTGATTTACTCGTGTTAATTTCCAAATAAAAAACGAACTGAGCAGGTTTTTTCATCCCCTATCTCATCGGATGAGTCCACCTGTCTGCTGACTTCACCAAGATATGATGATAATCTCAGTTTGGCTCCTGTGTGTCCGCTGCGTCATTTCAGGACCATGAAATGTGAGCCACTTATTTAAAGTGCTTTACCCTATACTTGTAGAAATAGAAAGTGAAAAAGACAATCATCAATCACAATCAATCATCTGACAACAAATCTAACCAGAGATCAGTATTATGATTTAGTGAGTAGGATATATTCAGTTCAGGGTGTTTGTTTCATCTGGGCGCTTTTCCAAGTAGTCCCGCCTCCAGCGCGGAAAGGACCTGACGCGCCTTTACGCATTGCATTCAGTTGGAGCACTGAAGGATGCCGGACACACACATGGGCTATGTACGGTACCTAGACTTATTCTTTCCGAAAGGATGATTTGGGACGGTTGTGATTCTCTTGAGGGCCTGCAAACCACTGCTGGAGCGATGCTTGGCACCAACGTCTCCAAATCATTGCGCGAATGCAATGCCACCAAGAATTCCAGTTTGGGAAATGTATCAGTTGGTTTCCCCATAACCATGATGATCACTGGCATGGTGGGCAACTCATTAGCTCTAATTCTGGTGTGTATCTCTTACAGAAAGAAGGAGAATAAAAGGAAAAAGTCTTTCTTACTTTGCATTGGATCGCTGGCGTTGACTGACCTGTTTGGACAGCTTTTGACAAGTCCAATAGTGATATCAGTTTACCGAGCTGATCTGAAATGGGAGCGTATCGACTCATCGGGCAATTTGTGCGCTTTTTTTGGTGTGTGCATGACAACTTTTGGCCTGTGCGCCCTCTTCTTGGCCAGTGCCATGGCAATTGAAAGGGCTATGGCGATAACAAACCCCCACTGGTACTCCAATCACATGAAGACAAGTGTGACAAAGCAGACTCTGGCTGCTATATGGTGTGTTGTGTTGCTCTTCGCGCTGCTGCCCATTGCAGGGGTCGGGAAATACACACGCCAGTGGCCGGGCACCTGGTGCTTTATCAGCACCGGGGACAGAGAAGTCACGGGCAATATGTTTTTCTCCATCACTTTCGCTGTACTTGGGATTTTCTCTCTGCTTATAACAGTTTCCTGCAATGTGGTGACGATCCGGGGCTTAATTATCCGGTGTAAAACAAAGTCTGGCACATCTCAGTCTTCAAAGCAGTGGGAACGGCTCACCACGGAGACCGTCATTCAGCTGTTAGGGATTATGTGCGTCCTGCTTATATGCTGGTCTCCTCTGCTGGTATGTGTTTACTGGCGACTGCAGCCTATACATTCATCACAGCATAGCAGTAGTCCCATTTATGCGCATGTAACTGAGGATACAGCACAAATCATAAAAAAAATATTTTGCAATGATGTTAAATTATTTACTCTACTAATATGATAAAGTTGCCATAAATCACAGCAATCAAGTTTTCTGTTTTTGCAATCACTCATTTAATCACTCACCCTCTTCTACTCTGGTTTTTTCCTCTCTGCCCTCCTTCACACAAACACAGGCCATACTTGAAAGTCAGATTATAGCTGTCATGTATGATTCCTTTGAAACACGGCTGCCACTTGCCATTAAGGAACAATCCACTTAGCCGAGTCCTGTTTGGAGGGTCTGCTCGGTGTGCTATGAGGTCATGCATTGTCAGTCACATATTTAATAGTCCCACCAAGGATATTAATAGAGCGCACAGGACAGTGGTAGCAGAAATGGATGAGAGAGTAGAGTGTGAATGTTATGTTTTCCTCCTAGTTGTCTGATAGCTGCTCAGGATTGTCTTGTGTCAGTCACAGAGACAGCACACAAAATCAAAAAATCTCCAATAGCCAATAAATGTTCCTATAATGATATTCCCAATGGTTAATTTCTTAATATAACATTATAGGCCATGTTTTACTACCATAATACAGACATGTAACATGCCTATGTTAGTATAAACTTGTGCCTGCTTCCTTTTTCTTCAGGTGCTCATGCTGCGGATGATCTCTACTCAGGTATCCTCCCATCAATGCAATTCAACAGTAGTGCCCGTTAATCAAACCGCTGGCCAAGATGTCCAGTTAGACTGTAATTTCTTTCTGACGGCCATCCGCCTGGCCTCTCTCAACCAGATCCTGGACCCATGGGTCTATTTGCTCCTCAGGGAGATCCTCCTCCGCAAGTTCTGCATCATGGCTAATGCCGTGTCCAACTGCTCCCTAGAGGAACAGAAGGAGACTCAGACGGCGCTGGACGCTCTAAACAAGCTGAATCATGAAAACAACAGCCTTCATAAACCACAGAGTAGCTAAGTCGACCTTTGAAGACAACAGGAATTCGCCATTTTGCGAACCTGAAGTCGGGACAGATTGGATGGATGTGAAAATGGATACATCATTGCCTTGGATGAAAAAAAATGGGAATGTAATGTCTCTACATGTCAGGAGGATATTGTGAAACAAGGAGACAGAGTTGTTGCTGTTGCAGTGTTAATGAGAACCAGCCAAGTCTGCTCTGGATGCATTTTTTTTTTTTTTGCTTAAAACACATTCCATTCAAAGTCACCTAACCAGCATGTGGACGCATGACTGCGACACCTTTTGCATGTGTCTGCACCGTGGCTGCCAGGACCTCCCTCATTGCTAGTTTTCAGTTTTAATAACATCTACCAGACCCAAGAACTGAATATGTGTGACTGTAAACTGACTTACAGAATTGGTGCATCTCATGTTTGTCTTTTTTTAGTTTCTAAACCGAGTCATTGCTTTCAACAACTTGAAGCCATAAGCCAACTAAAGGATAAATGACTTTTTTGTGAATGTCTTTAAATTAAGAAAAAAAACTCCTTATATGAAGTTGTAAATAGCTTTGCCATATCTTACATAAAGTGTTTCAAAATGGATGGGCAGACATTCAGAAGAAGAAAATATAAAACTGGAGCCACTTGTTGATTGTAAGGTTATTTATTGATGTTTGTAGTATTATGAAATTAGTTGTGTCTTTGCTGAATGCTGATGATGCTACCTATCAGGCGTCAGTTGCTGTAAATATGATAATGTATTATATGTGGTGTTCCTCGGCTTGCTGCCAGGACTGTGAAATGTGAAGCTTTCAGTTTGTCACTTTCCCTTCTGAATATGAAAAGCACTTTTAAAGTGCTGTGCAGTTATTCTCTCAGCAAATTCCTTCAAGGCCACTCTTATGAATGTCAAAGTGTGTGAGATAAAGGACTGATCTGTGGTGTAAACATTATGAGATCAGTTTGCCTGATCGTTATAGAGCTGTAGCTGTCAAAGTGGCGTTGAGCTTTTCCTGTCAGCTCCATCATTTGATTGAAAATATTCTTCATCTGCAAGCATTCAATGTGAAATTATGAGTTCACCAGCCAGAATGTTTTGGAGAAAAATACATAATAATTGGTGCAGTCTAAGTTGACAGAGTGGACTCAAGACTGACTAGCAGAAAAATATCACATGCAGAAGATTGTGCACAAATTATCCAAAATAAAGTCACCATATAATTTAGAAGAGCAAAAGCCTTTTATTTAGTTTTATGTAGCTTGTTTAACTGCTACATACACTGTGTTGCGGCTTTACAAGCTTCCAGCAGTGTGTAGGCCAACAATGCTCTGTTTTTACATTAATAGTCATATTCTGCCAGTACACAGGTTTTTAAAGTTAAACAGTTCTTTTGTTGTTGTTTTTTTCTGTATGAATTTATGCTTTTAATTCTGCAGCGAGTGCCTCGGACATGTTGAGTGTGTCCTTCAGTATTCCATTATTTTTTCTTCTTATGAGCCAAATTTTTTCCTTGTAGTCCTGATGCTACCTCCAAGTAGAATTAGATGTTGATTTTCTTTAACGTGTACAGTGCAATTTCTCAGCTTTCATAGATTAATTCAAGGTACAATTCAATGAGGTGGAAAATGCTTGCTCTCTGTGCCAAATGACTAAACATTATTGAGAGGGATATTGACAGGCAGTGGCAATCTACTCCTATTACAGTGATGTAAATGATCCTTTTATCTTTTTGCTTATTTGTCTTGTGTATCTTATTGATGTACATACTGTAAATGTTTTCAAAGAGGTTCAGCTTCTTGGTCAAAGACACCACAATGATGGACACTTTTGCTCTCATGGTAACCGAGTTATGGGACAATCTCTCACATTGCCACACCGCAGCTCTGCCTTCTTAGCACATCTAGCAACAAGATCAGACTCATGTACTCTCTGCCTTGCCCGGTCTTGCCTCTGCCTTGTAAATGTGAAAATACATACAAGCTCAGTGATAATGATCCCATAGAAAACTGTTTTCGTTGAAAGCCTTGTGACAGATAAGCGTTACATTTTTCCATGTTATTGTTAATCTGCCAACAGAGACAGAGCAAATATTGATTGTCAAGCCAACCTGCCTTAGCAACTCAAAGAATAAACCTTGATTGGTGAGAGAAAAACAAAACTGTAGAGAGAAAAGAAACATTACAACAACAACAACAACAACAACAACAACAACAACAACACTGTTCAGGGTGTGTTGCACCAAGAAACCAATCATTTGGCATTATTTGTGTTAATTATCAAGTGCATTGTCAGCTACAAATGTGTAGTGAGGTTTACATACTATACCTTGCTTGTTAATATGTGAAAATGCTAATGTTCTCCTCAACAAGCAGTCAGTCTCATTAATGTTTAAGTGCTATCATATCGATATGAGGAGTGCTCATTTTAATGAATGCGCCACTAATTGAGCTTGTGGCTCTGTATTAAGAGCATTTATTCCAGGCATATGTTCACCTTGTGTAGCAGTTAATATACACTTGAGCAGTAACATCTGGGGTTTAATTCATGCATTTAAAACAATGATTACATGGCTGGTTTACAATTGACTCAATCAGTTTCCACTTGAATCTACGTCATGTAATTATCTCTGTCCAGGAGACTCTGAAGTTTCCCGCTCTGCAGTTGAGAAAAAAAATAATTACAAAAAGGAAAATCCCCTCAAAGCTAACTGGCACTTCACACGGATGTGAATTTTCTCCCACCCATCCCCAAAACTGGATAGGAAAATTGAAGAAGAGGAAGTAATTCTTTGTCAATAGAAAACATAATACCCTCCTTAATAGATTTAGTAAACGCCTACAAAATATTTAGAGAAAGTGTTTTCTGTGATTCTTCAGTACATGTTTATTAGAATCACGGGTACAACATGCGTATATGACATGAAAATATCTTCCAGTCTCCATTTTACGGATCAGCAAGGTGTAATCTTCAAAAGCCGATGATGTTTAATTTATGGCTTCATTAAGACGTATGTCAGAATGTCATTTGCGTTCTGCTAGAAAACATGTTTCTGCATATTAATGCCAAAGTGACACACGGGCCTCTTTGAATACATGACACTAAGAACGTGATTCGAGCTTTGATTGTCAGGATTCTCAGTGTTTGTTTTGCACACATGCTTAAATGTTCGGCTGTTTGTCTGACAACAATTTGTGAAAGGAAAAGGTCATGTAATGAGCAGGCAGTTACACACCAGAGTCCTGCACCAGCATTGAAGAAGGCTCCAATTACATAATGATTTGAAAAAGGCTTTATGGTGCTCGGAGAATCCGGTGTTGCCAGTTAGCTCTGTCTTGCTCACTCGAGTCACTAATGCATGGGAGTGATTTACTGATTGCCTCACAAGCTGAGGATTCACTGAATGTATTGAGATTTCAAATGTTTAAAAAATGTTTCGTCATTTGATACTTTGCATTTGTGCTTGATATTTTTTATCTATGCATTTTACAAAACATATCTGCTATAAAACATGAGGGGGAGATGCTTTTTCCAAAGTTTATCCCTTGTATCGGTTGGATAAATTTACACATTTGTTATAGTATTTTTTTAGAAATCCTACATTTACTTTTGTATTCCAGTGATTAATCCATTCATGACCACTTTTGTGCCATAACAATTACTCTGTCCAACATATTTAACACAAACCATAGGAGAGAATATTATCAGTCTAAAGTTGCGTAAATAAATAGAAGAGTGTCCCATTCTTACTCATCCTGTAAGTCTTCACTGTCTGCATAAATTAAATTCAGCTGTTGGATATCTTCACTCATAGTAGCTCAACACAGACAGTCAGTTTTTGCAACAGTGAGCAGGTGTGCTTTCTAGAAAAAACTGGAAAACTGCAGCCATATTTTCCTTTTTTTTTTTTTTATCTCTGTGCTATCAAGTATGTAGCTACATTTCCATCAGGCGACCTTCATCAAGTATCTTATATATTGTTCACTTTAAATGTTGACTGTGTGCAAGAGCTGATTTTTGTTACTTGAACTCACAGCTTATTCTTCTGCGCGCCTCTCTGAAAGGCAAAGATTACGTTTCCTCTATGCCATGTGGAGCTGCCGAGTTTCAATCACGTAACAGTCTTAAGCTTTGTTTATAAAAGTCATTTTCAAAATGGCACAAAAAGCCAAACATTAAATGTACCCATTGTTAAAAGGGAAGGAACCAGCCTGACAGGTGCAACTAGCAAATTGCTTCTCAAGTCTATTTAAAGATGTTAAGCACAATGGTGTCACATGTGCAGACAGTACAATAGAAACAGGTTTGGCCCAGCAGGCAAGGCCTCACTGATGAATGTAAATGAATACTGAATGTCTATCAGAGGTCCATCTCCTTATCGTTTACTCCCTTTATGCCTCTGCTTTTGAATGCTAAACAAGAACTCCGTGCACTCTGATGGAAATTTTTCCAAACTCTGAACTCTGAGACCCGATTCTCAGATGAGGGCTATCCACGCACGTTCATGGGGCTGTTGTTTATTTCTCAGAGCTGTTTTTCTTTTCACCCTGTGTTCAGGTGAGGAATGCTGTACATTTTGCAACCTTTTTTGTACCTTCAGATATTTTGATATATCTGTCAGAGATAGGCTTATGTAACATGTTGCAGTGATGAAAAGAGAATATCTAGCTACCTATCAAAGTGTCCTTTCAGTACTTTATGTCTTTGTCCTCTACTTGACTTGTGTCAGTTCAACATGCAATGCACTTTTGATTCATTTGTAATTGCAGAGTCTTTGGCTTATGTGGTGATGTAATGTTGTAAATCTATTAAAGGATACGAACATATCTTTTCAACATGTGTTGGGCCTTTGTGACTTTGTGATGTATAAATCTCTATATCATACTAATTCGTAACTGATGCAAGTGGAGTATACAGTGTTTTCTCAAGAAGCGTGCCTCCTGAGTGAACTCTTGTTGGGCTGAGCCAAAATACATATTGTCAAAAAACTGAGGAATTGGACCATCCTGGTGTCTAGTGATCTAAAACACTATTCCCCCAGGTCCCAGTTTGAGTCTGTCTTAAAAACATTTCCTGTGTTTATCCCCCCCCCCCCCACACACACACACAATGAAAGCACAAAAATAATAAGAATAATATTTGGGTTTACTTTTTATTTTTAAAATTCCTTTCATGTGCAACAAATCCTTAAAACTGTAAAAAAGAAACAGTGGCATGTCCGTTACATAAAAACTTTTGCAACAATTTAACCAAAGAAGAAGCAGAAACATCCTCAAAAAGAGAAAATAAATAACTTAAATTATATACGCTCAGTTACAGACATTATCTTACATGCTCCTCATTTTCTCTGCTGTCATTTGAGAATAATTTAAATGATATTGATGTGACTGCTGTTTAATGTGACTGTTATTGAATGCTGCTGGCTGCAGACCATATGTAGGCTTCTATCATTGTTTCCCATGGGCCAATAAATGAAACAGTGTGGTATTAAACACTGTTTAAATTAATCATTGCACATATACATTAACAGCATGTTTAGAGTTGTAATACATGAGACTGGTTGCTGGCTATTACTGTTTGATAGGCTACAGTTGATGAAAAGTCAGGAGATCAACATTATTACATCTGCTGGGGACCATGAACGTGTGTACCAAACTTCCATTCAATAGTTTTTGAGATATTTCAATAAAGAACTAAAACAGTCAACCTTATGGTGGCACTAAAGGAAAAGTCAGGATCACCAAAGTCATGAGAAGGTATCCTCTGGGAACCTTGAATATCTGTAGTAAATTTCACAGGAATCCATCTAATACTTCTAGATATTTCACTCTGAACCACAGAGGTGGTGGGACTAACCTCATGATGGGACTATAGAAAATGTAAAGGATCACCAAAGTCACCAAAATTCACCTTCTGTGGACCACGAATATCTGTATAAAATTTCATACCAATCCATGTAATAATTGTTGAGATATTTCAGTCTGGACCAAAGTGGTCGGCCAACATTATCAACTGTAAAGCAATGCCGCTAACACGGCCAAAAATGCAAAACAACATGTAAAACGTCACATTGCTGGCTCTACCTTTACAGTAAGGTAACATTTATAAGATAAACTCCTCCTTATGTTTTAATACAACAATTATTGCTGTAGACCTACATATAAATGGGTATTTGTGTCATTTTCTGCAGAGGAGCAAAAAGAAAACTTTAAATTATTGTTTATTACTTTATTCAAAGCCAATAGGAATTATTCATACTTTTATGGGGTTTAAAATATACAAACTACTCAAACTTTAAGAGACTGAGGTATTGAAACTTTAGCAAACATTATGTCTATTGGGCTCCCACTCCTTTATGCATTATTCCATTTCTTTAATTTATTTTGTGATTACAAATTAGTTCTTTTGGTCATCATGAAATACTTGCATTGGAAGTGAGGGTGAAACTGATATTTTGCAGTGAAGCTAAATGCCACTTAAGGTTACAGTTTATGAAGTATGTCGCTGTATTCAGCTGCAGCAGCCTCCAACTGAATGTCAGAAGCACTAATGAGTATGAAAAGAAGCTCTAAGTACCAGAAACCTTGACTCCCAGCTGTGAGGGAGTCATAGATGTAGAAGATTTAGAAGTAGATTTGAAGTAGAACAAAGATTTGAAGTAGGATGCAGACAAAGAGCCTGAAGTGCTCAGTCAATATGCCTTTAATGAATAAAGGTAAAAGACCTTTCCATTGCCTTATATCAGATGACATCTGTGACTAATTTTGAGGCTTTAATTCAATTAGCAATGAATTGTTTAAATCACCTGGCTCGTTGTCTGGGCTATGCACACCATGTAGTCGTTTTATTGCTGAGTGAGGACACTGATAAATTCTAGTGGGCCCATTAAAGGCTTTATTGTTCCATTATTCATCACCGTTAAGCTCAATAGACTGAGGATGTATATTTTTTATGAGGAAAACACAGAGAAAAGTACTTCTGAAGCATGACATACAGTGCTACATAGGTGTTAAAATCAATTATAGATATAAAACTTATTGAACAAACTGCAGGGTGTCAAAAAGTGCTGGGAAAACGGAAAAAAATACGTATTTAAAATGAAACAACATGCTGCTTGTGAGGGTGAATAAGAGGCAATTGTAAATGGCAATTTTAAAAGATGAAAACATGCTGGTGCTCCAAATGCATGCTTCCTTAAATTGTAATCTTTTTTTGTTTTGATTGAAGCAAAAGTGTCCCTCTGTGATGATAACAAGAAATGTCTTTTACCAGTAATGGTTCAATCATGAAGACCAAGCACTTTAAATGTGAACTGGCACATGGAAAGAGAAAAGTGTATCTAGTTTGGTAAATCATCTCGATGGTGAGGTAACAATGTTCTAATGATTTATTAAGTCTCATGTTTTGATGGTTTAATGGAGTTAAGTCTCATCTCACTGACACAAAATGCACCAAGTCTGAATCAATTTTATTCTCACTGAGAGGGTCATTGATTTAATTAAAATATATGGCAAAAGGTGACCCAAAATTTCCCACTTTTTTTTGACTGTGATCTTGAAATATGTCTCTATTGCCATTTTTTCCTCAATCTCGGAACCCATCGGCTATCTGTCTGACAATGATTTAGCCTCTGGGGGCAACAGTCATTATTTTGGGGCTGCTGGTGTAGCCAGCTGGTCTTTGTTTACAGTCCGATTAGCAACTTGAGACGGTCCAGACGACATTTCAGCTAATCTCTCTAAACAGATATCTGCATATGAATGCAGATAATTTAAAAAAAAAAAAAAGCTAATGAAAAGCTAAATCATCATCAGACGACAGCCAGTGGGCTCTAAGATTGCATTTCGGCCAATGCATTCCATCTCTTTTGCTCTCTACACGGACTGTTTACCTGCATGTAATCAAAGCCCGCTCAAACGCGATTGGTCAATACTACGTGGACTACAAATGGAAACCAGAATCTTGTCCCGTCGCCAACAGATTCTGCATTCATATGCAGATATCTGTTTATAGAGATTATTGTTTCCTTAATGTCCTTCTTCCATAGACCATTGTGCTAAGAGAGATAAATGTCTGTTTACTCTAAATGACATAATTGCTCCTCCAGGGCCTCTCACAGAGGAGCGGAGGCATGACTTTAACTGAATTAATACGACTGGTGATGGATGCTACTACTTTACCTTTCTTATGCTTTTAATGTATGGACAAAGTCTTTGTTGTGAGCCTGTGTGCTGAGGGAATAAGACGAGACAGTGCTGCTGTTCTTTGTGCAAGGACAAGTATCCTCAGGTCAGATAAACAACCAGGATGAGTCAAAAGGTCGCCTGCTGGCCGCAGAAAGGATGCAGCAGCGCCGTGTCCCTGTACACAATTACTTAGATTACTGTGGATAAGGTTTGGTTGTATGTCCTCAGGCGATGAATCCATTAAGGCCCCAAACATAGTGGTTGGTATGTGATGTTGATGTAAGAATGGACGTTATTCTAGCTGCCATGAGACTCCCTCTGAATGACAATGAGGATGAAATGAAAAGATATGTAAAGCTTGTTTACCCATCATTCAAGTAAAAGGAGATGTGATTTCCAGTGGAACCAAACACATGCATAAAAATGCTGTAGATAATTTCAGCAAATTCAAGTGACTTCAGCAATCTCTCTCACTTGGATATATACACTACAGCATTTAAATTCAATACTTCATTGCCACATTGTTTTTCTCTCAATCTAAACATGGACTGAACTGTGGTCAGGAGACCCCTATCAGTTTCTACCATACAGCCTGCCACTGTTGTTCACTGCTGTCCAAACACAAACTAATGAAGCTATAAATCCATTCCATATGTGCTTAGCAATTCAAGTCCAGCAAAAACATTCATCTATGTTCAGTCGTTCTCTCAGTGTAGTAGTAATGTAATGTCATCAGTTATCACCCTCTTAATGTGGCTTCAGTACAGTTTATACTGAATATGTTACATGTTAAAGACATTAACTTCTTTTATGGAAGCAGGCTGATGAGGAGAATCAATTTACTATTATAAAACTTTAATTAAATCTACATGATCACAAAGGAGGAGATTTAGGTAAAGAGATCTTTCATATATTTTTGTACAATCGGTGTGAATGTGCTCTCTGATTCTGGCCAGTGTTGCAGTGCTATAGCATCTGTGGTTCTTGCCTCAGGCAGACATTGATTATACAGTAGCACAGTGTTTTTCAATCCTGGTCCTTGGCCACCCCTGCCCTAAATGTTTCCCTCCTCCAACACACCTGATTCAAGTGATAGTTCTGCAGAAGCCTGAAAACAACCCATTCATTTGAATCAGGTGTGTTGGAGCCTGGAACCATCTAAAACATGCAGGACAGGGGTGTCCCAGGACCAGGATTGAAAAACACTGCAGTAGCACATTACATCTGACTTTATTCTCCTTCTTGAGTTCCTGTGGAGGTTTAGTCTGACAAAGGCTCATGTTTACAAAAATGTACCATTTATTTAGCTGCATAGCATTAATTTTAGCTTTTACATAACCAACACAAGAGTTAAAACTGTGTGCCAATGTTCAAAAAAAGCAAATGTCAAATAATTGGGTACAAAACTTTGGAAATTTCAAGCAATCCAGTGTGCTGCAGAAACGGTTACCAGGTCGCTTGACATTGCGATACATTTTGAAGATTTGAGTGGAAAAATCTGTCCATCTGTGAAAGCATGGGCGTTGGTGCACTGTACCTTATTGTATCAGTTCTCATGGCTGCAATAAAACCCAGCTGCTATAAAAATAAACACAATAAAAAAAGCCATTACAGAGTGTCAATAATGCAAAAGAAAAGTTATTGTGTTTATGGCAGGAGGTTATTTTGCATGAAAGGTCTCTAAAACTGAAATCACAATTTTTTGACCTGATGGGAAAAAAGGAGTTAGTGTTCAGGAGGATAAACATTAAATTGTAACCAGAAATACGCTTTTCCCATGGACAGATTAAGGGTTGTGTGGGTGTGTGTGTGGGTGTGTGCGTGTGTGTGTGTGTGTGTGTGTGTGTATGTGTGTGTGTGTGTGTGTGTGTGTGTGTGTTAATTCAGAGTCATGAGAGGGCAACTTACAAGGTTATGCTTAAGAGGTTCTGTTTGTCTTTTTTATTAGCTTATCAATAAAGCTTTTTATGACCTTGTGTCATTTAACATCAAGATAACAGCAACACCAAACAAACCCAGCAAGAGAAACAACTCAGGTGGGATTTTATTCACCCTCTCAATGTTATTTGTCAGTGTAGTATCTAATAGAATTAAAGTAAAGTAATGCTCTCAGGAAACGCAACAAGTAGGTATTGAATCATGGTTTGTTGCTATGGCAACACTAATGCCTGTTGATAAGTCCTCCTGGCCACACAGTGAAACTGCCAATTGTGTTAAATTAAATCTGAAAATATTAAAATTGACATTTTAATGTGGAGTTTGAAATAACATAAACATACAATAAATTGTTCTGGGCTGTATTACTGCCTCAACTAATAGGAAAGTTTTGACAAATTAACAGTGTAATATAATCTGGCACAGAATGGCTGCAGAACGTATCAAACATTTATTTGTCTTGGGTTTTCAAAGCGCATATTTTAGCGGTCTCCTGCTTCACATTCATAGAGTTTCATGTTTTCCCTTTGCAAACAGCACAAACAGGCTTTACTGCTGACAACAGCTACTGTATAATGGAGCAGTTTAGTAGCTTGTTGAAAAGTAGAAGCCATGCATTCAAAATCCTATAAAGTAAAAGTATAGAAGTATTATCAGCTAAATAGATATAAAGTGTTAAAGTAAAAGTATTTGTTTTGCAGAAAATGTGGTTGTGACTGATATATTAAATGTAACATTTTTTATAGCAGCATTTCATCATTAGTTAGTTTGAACTGCTTTATAAGGGTCACAAGATAACTCTGAGATGATACATGGGGTAGGAAAGAACTTCAGAACTTCTCTTTAATCTTTGCATTTTTGTGAAATACTAGGGAGTTTTACCTCTTTGGGTCTCAAACTGTTATTTATTTAAAACCATGCAAAGAAATGTCTCTTTGGTGGAGCTGCTAGCAAAAACATCTGAAACATAACAAGGAGACATACAGTACAGTAGTCAAAAGTTTGGACACACTTTCCCATTCACATTTCCCTCTGAAATGTAGTGGAGTAGAAGCATCAAGTAGCATAAAATAGAAATACTAGTAGAGTAAAGTATAATTACCTTAACATTGTGCTTAAGTACAGTACTTGAGTAAATATACTTAGCCAACATTACCATCCCTAAAGCCATGCCACTAGCACAGTGGTTCTCAAAGTGGCGTCTAGGGGCCCTTGACCCTTGTTTGTGGTCAATAGCCCCTGCTTAACTATATGATGGAGCAGTTTCTGAATTAATATAAAAACAAATGAGTGCAACATGTTTGAGGACGTAATCTGTAAAAGTTGAGGTTTCCCTAAGCCTAGTGCAGACAGTGCTGTTTACACTTGGGGGACACTTTATTTAAATTCAGCAACAAAAAGAGTGGAAACATCGTAAAACATTGTGGTAATAGCTCCCTGCTGACTATATACACAAACGCAGTAAAATAAAGCAACATAATAGACTAATCATGACAACATTTTAATACAGCCATATTCTCCAGGGCAACACTGCAATAAAGACAGTAATACAATTGTACAACAAATAACAGTCACTCAGTGCTACATTGCAGCTTCAAGTATTTTCTTTGGGTAAGATTCTTTTGCCATTTTGGGCCCTCCAGCTCTGTTCCTAAAAAAACCCCCAAAACACTAAACATTTCCCATTTTTTTCAATCTGCTGGATCTTTAAACTGGCTGCCCAAAAGTCATAAGAATGTGATATTTTTCCATGAGGCTGGGTGCAGTGATGTGCCTTGTGAATGGCTCTGGCTCAGGAAACGATGAGCTTTGCATCTTCCAGTCTGCTTGGCGCTGCCTTAGCACTAACGGGCCAAATCCAACCACATACATCTTTATAATAGCACTCTGCCCGGCTTCCTCCTCGTCTGCTACCCTGTTCCCAACCATATTGGAGTTTCAGTCTCATTATCTTCTGATTTCAGGGCCAGTATGAAAATGAAATGATGCAAAAATAACATATTGGTTCTTTAAAAATGGTGGCTGTCCTAGTGGCTTGAAAGGAATTAATTCTGGGTTTTCTCTCATAAATAGAGAAACATGGTGAAATGAGAGACAGTTTGTCTGAATTCTGTGCCATATACCAATCCTGAAAAAAGTTTATGAAGCACTAATGTTAAAAAATACTCAGAGCTTTTACTTAAGTGAAAATAGCAATTAAAATGAAATGTAAAACATGTAAAAGTTTAATCTGCAAAGTAACTACAGCTGTCAAATACATGTAATAAAAAGTACAATATTTCCCTCTGAAATATATATATATATATATATATATATATATATATAGAGAGAGAGAGAGAGAGAGAGAGAGAGAGAGAGAGAGAGAGAGAGAGAGAGAGAGAGAGAGAGAGAGAGAGAGAGATTAAAGACATCACAGGTGTAAAACAGGTGTTCTTGAGATTCAGTGTCTTTGTCACAAAATGTCCACTAATTATATTCCCAATTAAACCTAATTCTCAAAAACTCATTACAAGGGTATATACCATTGAAAATTTTAAAATTAATCATTTTTGGAAGTAAATGAAAAGTAGGCCTACTGAAAGTTAGTATGCTAATCAAGAAAGTAATGGACCTTCCCAACTTTTATTGATTGAAACAGCGTCCATCTGGACTGCATGTTTGGTACATGCCAGTCAGCTCCTGTGGTGAAAGCCAGGAGAAGTTGGCATCTCTGATTACTAACTTCTTGCAAAATTGTAAACAGCCAAGACTCTTTAAAAAAACTGGAGGGAAGCCACAGCATTACACCAAACTCACATCAAACGAGGACCAACACATGGAAAGGAGAAGTTGGGCACTTCACAAAACATCGTTGGAGTCCTCTGTGGAGATTGATGGTCTTCAAATACCCTGTGATAGGTGAGAAAAAAACACTCTCTCTCCTCTAGCTCTCTGCTAGCTGTGTGGCTTTCCTGGTTCATTTGTTGATGTGGTTATATTGCTAGTCGTGGATAAAACATAATAGCCTATTCCTCGTTTGTCTGAATGTGGGTGTTTATAGTCTGGGTTTGTCATTGTGTGCAGTCCACACATTCACTCAGGACCATGGACAGGGACTGCCAGGGCTTTGGAGAGGTTACAACCATTTTTAAATGGATGTTGCCTTGGCCCGGAGGAGAGGTCATGAGGTGGCATCCATCCTTCACAGAGTGTTACGATCCTTATCCACAACACTCTCCAGTTGGCGGTTCGGCAGTGGTGGCCAAGTCACTGCCCCTCTCCTTCAGGCTTTCAGCTAGTGTCCTTCTTCTTGTGCCAGAGCCAACAGGAGGTTCTTTCCCCCCAGCCTTCAGGGAGCTGTTTTTCTCTCGTGGCCCCTCACTCCTACTTTTGTCAGCAGATTCCATACAGTTTGGGCTGGAATCTACAACATCCCACCTCCACTATAAACAGCCATGTTGTTCATCCTTTTTCACAGCTATCCCGGACCAGTTGTTGGTACTTGGTCTTCTTTCTCTCTGCCGCTTCTTCACAGTCCTCTTCCGAAAGAACTGTTAGTTTCACCATGATAATTTCTTTCCTCCAGGAGACCATATAATCTGGTCTCAGGGTTGTGGACAGTTTTTCTACCCAGGTTGACTGCAACAGGTTTTGTTTGGCTTCACCCTGAACGACCGGCCTCTGCCCCTCTTTGATAAAGGTGATGGTGTTCAACAGTGGTTGTTGTTTTGGCTGGATGCGTCTTTCTCCTTTCCTGCTCTAGGATGTCTTTGAGTGTTGTCACCACCCTATCATCACGCCATCTGTATTTGCCCTGGGTCAAAACAGTTTTGACTCATGGGAGTCTCTGTATGTCAAGGAGAGTCTGCACTTGGCAACTTTGAACTCCTCTACTACAGAGGACAGGGGGAGCTGAAGCATTCCAGATCTTATTTATAGCCTGATAGATGAAAGGCTTAGGGTTATCCCCAACCATTTGTGAAGGTGCTTATTGACCTTTCTCTCCAGTCCCTCAACTGTTGTCATAGGCACTTCATACACAGTAAGGGGCCACATAAGTCTCGGAAGCAAGCCTTGTTGGTAGATCCAACACTTGAATTTTCCAGCCATTCTTCCACTTGCTTCTCTATGTGGGATATCCTGTTTTTGTCCGTCAGAGTGTCATCGTACCATTTTCCAAGGCATTTGGTTGGATTTCTTTGCATTGTTTTAATCACTTCCCCTTGAATCAGTAGCTTGAATCTGCTTGTTGGTTGGCCTTTCTGTATTACCAGGTACCTTGATTTTTTGGGCTTGAATGTCATCTATGCCCAGGTGACCAAGTTCTGCAAGGACCCATCTTGCCTGCACATGGGTTGGTGTGGTCACCATAAGGTCATCCACGAATCCCCTGATTGCTAGCTGTTGACCTCCATGAATCCCCTGATTGCTGGCTTTTGACTTCCTGTGGTGGTCTTTTGCCCTCTGGACTCTTGGCTGGCTGATGTAATCATCAGTGTCTCCCCTGAGTCAAAGCAGTTTCGCACCCTGACAGGATGTACACCATGGTTCCTTTCCCTACACACAGCTTGCAGAGTGGCTCTTCCCTCATCCCCCACTTGAGTACATTGACTGGAAATGAGAAATTCTCTAATTTGTTATTTGTTAGTTGTCAAGTCACCTATTTGGCATTGTTTGTATCCTGTGCTGGGGTCTTGTGGTTGCTTGTGGGATTTTTTAAAATTATTGTTCTGCTCTTAAATTGTGCTGTAAAATGGGTAATAATCTTAATGTGGTCAGTTAATCTAGGAGGATAGGAGGGGTGTGCAACTCATGTATTTGATACATCAGTAGTTTCTGATGAAAACTTTCCCTCTATGAATGTTATGTGGGTCATTATACCATACTACTGATCTGTAATTAGTAGTTGTAGGTTTTTATGTTATGAAGATAGATAAGAGACTAGTGTGAAAAAAATCTAATGTGAAACAATACATGTACTACAATGCAATTTTAATTCAGGGTCCACTAGCTTTTTCTGGACCTTTCAATCATATCTCACTGTCTACCTGCATGACCCATGGGTCATCACATGATCCAAGTATGCAACATGGGTCATGTGATATCAGGTGGTTGCATATGGAAAGGGGAGATCATCACCCCTGTCTCTGTTCAAAGATGATCTTTGGTGTCAGATGTGAACAACCTCCTGGAACTTTCTCTGGCGGTCTACTGACTCAGTGTTGACGACTATGAACAGTTTTGGTCTGGCGTTTAGATGTATGTTGCCAATGCTTATTCAGTCTCTTGTCCTACGTCCTTGATGTTTCACTGATCTAGTAATGTATGTTGTAGTAAATCTCATTCAGTGATGTAGTCCTGGGAAATCTGTTGTTTAGATCTCACCCGGCAGTTGGAAAAAAGTCAAAAATGTAGATTGTGTGTACAGTACTTCAAATCTATAAATATCACACTTTGTACCTTTTTTATAGAGGATCTGTTGCACTTGGCTCCCTCACATTTTTCCTACATCAATGGCAATGCTGATGAGTGGTCTAAATAATAAGTGGTAATTCTAATGACATTCCCTTTACCCCTCCATTAGCTCTATTTTACATACATGCTCATACATTATGTATGCTTTTTAACCCCCTGTAACCTTTTTTGTTCTGATTAATTGTTTTGCGGCATCTTGAACTTCAATTTAAAAGCATAATTATTCAGTCTTGAGGAACAGTTAGGGTATTTTCACCAGGTCAGTGTAGTATTCTTGTGCTGTATAATTTGGCTGTTCTGGGTCAAACTCCAGACTGATTTATTGACAATACAGTAGTTTGTTGATGATATTGATGTTAATATTTTTAATATCTTAACTTGAGGGTGGCGCTGTACAGAAAAATAATTGGCGTTTCCAATGTTGAAAATGTTCATTCTCTGGGTTGCATGAATGTGCTTGAAAACTTCACGGCAATCTGATTTTATTTACTTTTTTTTTTTAACCATGTACAAATAGACATTTTAGCCTGATTGTGACACTAGACAAAAGTCCTGTAAGTCTTCAAAATGATTAGGATTGATACGTTTAAGACCATGAACATCCATGCCAAATTTCATGGAAATCTGGAGAGTCGTTGTCAAAATATGGTGCTTGGGACCAAAGCGCAGCACTAACACTGACAGACCAACTGACATCACCACATGACTGCCATCATGGGATCACCACAAATCAATACACTACTGAAAAGGACCAAATATTATTAAAAAAAAACAACAAAAAAACCCCCATCAGTCTTGAAGGACATGGCACTGATGAAGTGTTAATACACCAGCCACATACACTTAGAAAGTCAGATCACATACCAGCTGATTTATGGTTTGTGGTTTGTTCATTTTTGAAATGGCCTATTCGCTTGAGTTTTTTTCACTTTCTCAGTAATGACAGTTCTGTTTGTTTTACATAATATATTGACCACCCGGCATCTATAATTCAGTTCTCTTAAAGATGTAATGGGTTTTCCAATATTCCTAATACGGTCTCACCAAAGGAAAACGGCTACAGCACCACTCTGTTTTTCTCATGGGAGCTTGTAATCGAATTTAGAAGTAAATGACATTTTCTCAGTAGTAAATGCATTTCTGTCCTTCCTATATATGTTTGAAGTTGAAAGTGAGAGAATGGGAGGTCCATTATTCTTGCTAAAGTAAAACAAACAGCTGCCACAAAGATAAAGCCATTATCCTTGAAACCCTGAAGCATTTCTGTTCAAGCAATGAAGTGGGAGGCACAAGGAGGAACTACACTGCAGGTTACAATACACAATTACATCAAGTAGTTGAAACAGAATCTATTGTACGGCAATTATACGAGAATGCGTGGGAGATTACACAGTGAGTATTACTGATTATAACTGTCACCAGGCTGCTGAAATCAAACCACTCACATTAAGAGGGAGGATTGTAGTATCTAGACACTAACCAGCCACTCAAATTCAATCACAGGACTCATTAACCTCAAAACCTCATAAAATGTCTCTCTGAGAGGTTCTGAGGCAACTGAAACATATTGTCTAAAAGATTTTGACTGATCCTCCTTTTGAAAAGCTGACAAAGTGAAGGCAGGGTCGTGACGTCTGCAACTCAGTTGTAAGCATTGTCAGAGGTTAATGTTCTTATCCACATTGAGCGATGTGACTGGTCAGATCTGTCTATGCTCATGGTGTGTCTATGTGTCTAGGGGGAGATTTACAGGTAAGCAGATACATGCTTATATTTTGTTTGGTCCGGTTTGAGTCTAAATGAGTGTCTTATATGTCATATCACATGTGCAATAGATTTTGGCTTGTGTGTTACTGAAAGCCAAAACCATTCTTTTTACTTAAAAGGACATGTGATAAAACAACAATGACTGTCTCCTACTAACAAGTATTATCATAGCCTGATGTAGCTTATTCCTCTGTATAATCTCCATTACTGTCCATTAAACATTAGAAACACTGTAGTGAGCCAAACTATTGCGCTGGGTGACATATTCTTTCATTATAAGGAACATGGCCTCTGTAAGGCCTGTGTCTATTTTAAGTCGATCCAACAAGCACTGTCCCACAGTCATAACTTAGTGCATCAAATTCATGGCTGAAAATCATCCCCAACAGTTTTTGTCTTTTCATGAAACCAATCTCTCCACTGGAATCTGTATTGTAATTTGTCATTTGTTTCACATTTTGCTGTTATTTAAGACAGAATGACCCACTGTGTGTATTCAGTTGTAGGGGTAGAGATTAAACTTCTAACATTTTAATCAACAAAACAATGTACTGAACAACTGAATTAATAAATCCAAATCTCAGCAGGTTTTACAGAGAATCTTGAACAAAGAGAAACATCTTTAAAGGCCAGTGTCAGCAAATTAATCTGATCATAAATTAGTTACCAGTTTATGACCCAAGTCCAAGCTGTGCCTGTGTGAGTATGCATGCGTCAGAGTCCATATACATATATACTGACCATGATACTCCACAACAAAGAGTCATTTAGCTAAAGCAAGTAATTTCCCACTCTAATTCACTCCTAACTGAGAAGCAGTGCTAATGACAAGTGAAAGTGAAAGGCAGTGTGGACAGCTTGTAGCAGGAAATTAATAGCTCGTAGCACGAGTGTGCAGGGCTAAAGGTGAGTCGTCAATATGGATTTGTCAATTCAGTTGCAGAATGGGGCTGAGAAGGTAGCTGCAAGCATCGCTGCATTTTTAGGTTTTCTAACCATTTTGCTGAACATGAATTCTAATTTTAAAACAGCTCTACTTCACAGTCGAAGTGACACGGAAAAGACTTATCCCCGACTGGTCAGCACAAACACAGTTGGCCACTGAGATGCTTGTTCAAGAGGTTGTAAATTAAGCAGCAGCAGTTGATGTCAATGTAATTCTCTTGAGATGCTCAGTAGGTAGTGGGAGAGCAGGATAGGATGAGCCATCTTGCCAGCAACACACAATTTGTGTCATGAGACCTGAAATATAGGTAGAGAGTCTTTGATTTTACCATGTATGTGATGGTTTGTGGTATATGGATTGATGGCTCCTGTCTCTGTGTATTTTTAACCATTTAATCAAATAGTTATACAATTAATTGTGTTCTATTACCAAGAACTGAATCGCATTCAAAACTTAGCTAATGGTTAGCTGAAAACAAGCACAAAGGTCTGTTTTTGCTTTGTTTTTTTACCTCTTAGCAGGCAACCCATTTTTTGTGCACAAGCCCTAAAATAATGTTCCTAAAATAAAAAGGTTTATAAAAAACCCTGGTCTCACTTGAAAGGTAACTCTTTAAATTTTAGAAACCAAAAAGTTAGAATGAGTATAAGTGATCCTGAACCAAAGTTACAGAGTCTACAGTGTCATTTAACAGGTTAAAATGGTGGTTATGGGGTAAACTAAGGCAAAAATCAAGTCTTTTTTTTTTTTTTTTTTTTTTTTAATAATTATTATTAGGAATGCTTTCAAGGCAGCAAACATCCTGCACTTCAACCAGCACTTCTGAGTGGTCTCCCTCTCCAAGCAAAGGTCATTTTATATATTTGACTGTAAATACAACACTTCAAAACCCAATTTTATGTCAATATTCACACAAAGACCACAGAATAATGACCAAAAGTTGGAGATTGAGACTGAATACTAGAGTGATGAAAATTGTAAACAAAGGATGCTAAAGTGCTTCAGTTCCTTGTCAACATGACATAACCAACCATAAGTAGTGCAGGTGTCAGAGCGTCTGCGCCATGATATAATCCTACAACCCGCAAATGGTGACAGTGCTGGGAAAATAAATATAAATTGTCTACAACTCATATACCCTGGGGGATTCTGGGATGGGTAACTGAAAGAGCATCTGCTTTGCAAGCTGCTCCGTCTGAACGGTGGCAACCACACCCTGACACTTTGAAAATAAGCCAGTAAGTGAGAAAATGAGCAAATGGACATAAATGAGGAAGACTAAAAATTTTACTCAGAAAATGACAAGCTTGCCCACACAGACATAAGTAACCAAACACAACCTTGCACGCCAGCAAACATATTTACCCACACACAAATGCACACTAATAGACCGCAATATTCTGGCTTCATATTTAGATTCCATAGAAGAAGAAGTAACAGTAACTTCCTTTGTCTTTATATAGTTTTGAGGGTTTCAGCACTGCTTATCAGATGATTCATAACATGCTCCATTTCATGCCTTTACTCTGAAGGAAATTATTTCAGATTTCTGTCTTATTAATCTATAACACCAGAGTCTTTTTCATGTGCACCTCTCAATGACTATCAGTCATTTTTCCTCTTCCCTACAGTGCGCCTGATGTCTCAAGTCTACCCGCTGTGATTAAATGACAGGAAGTTTTCATTGTAGACTTTCTGATGAACAGTCGCAAACTTTGGCAACAACATCTGTTGCTTAACGTCTCCAAGGGTTTATTTTCTTACAGCATTTCTTATGAATGCTCCCTACAGTCTCCTGACTTCCTTGGTGCATTCAAGAAACACCTAAAAACTCAATTCTTCCATGAACACCTCACCTTCTTGTTGCTTATGATATTTCTTATGCACTTGTCTACTCCCTGTTGTTTCTTACTTTATATATATATTTTTTAAAAATAACGTCTGTCTAGCACTCTTTCTCATTGCACTTGTACCTAGTCAGCTACTTGAGAGTTTTCTCAATCCTAATGTTTGTGTGTGTATGAGCGTGTGTCTCTTCTCTGTAGTCATATCATACATACATATCAAGCATCCCCTTGCACAGACATCATGCTTTTAAAACAGAGTCTGAGGAAGTACCACAGCTGATTCTAATTTTTATTTTTAGCCTCATGTGAATTCAGAGTACTTAAGGTTTCCTCAAAACTTCTCTGGGACAGCTGCCAATTTGTGCGTTTGTTCAATGTCCCTTATTATTTCTCTGTTGAACTTCACTTGTCCCAGAGTGGATGGCCTTTCCTGAGAAGTCAGCATCAGATCTTGCTAACCAGAAGGAAGTAGTGTGACAGCCAGTAAAAGTGTTGCAATAGTTGGTCACGTTGCAAAGACCTTACAAAAGTATCATAATAACTGTCATTTTTCTCATTGTAAGCATATTTAACCTGACAAATTCTATCAAAAATAAATGTCCAGTTTCAATGCAAACTCTACAGGCAATTTCCAAACTAATACATCCACAAAGTTTACCACACATTAGACTTCATGTAAGAACCACTCACTGGAACAGATTCTTTCTTACATGAAACAAGTGATTTAAGAAAACACTATCACTCTGGCAGATGTCTCAGGGTCTTTATGCAGCCCTGTATGGGTTAAAATTGTCTTATTACTGTGGCTGTTGACTGTTTCCCATCTAAGTCATGGACCATGTTTTGTCATGTCATACTACACCCTCTTTCCATCACAGTACAGCACTGCTGTGATTACACGTCAATGGCAGCTTTTTAATATTTTTGAATTGGTTTGGATCTCCTATTTCTATTACTGACACTGTTATCTGATTCAGACAGCAGGATGTGAAGCTTCTCTGTGTGCAGTTCTTTTTATTCTAGGGTGACAGTTCTGAATGAAACTTGCCCACACATGGAGCTGGACACGTAGACTTATATAGTAATTTAAGCATGTTGATTATGCTAAATGATCAAATCTTTCTCTATTTATGAAAAGGTAGCATTCATCAGGCTGGTTAGGAAATAAGTTGAGGACTTATTAACAAGTCCAGGATCATTCCATTCCTGACAAAGTCTGATATGTTGTATTTTTTTTACACATATATTAAAATGTTGTCAACAAGTCAAACCAAACCAAAACTAAAAGTCTGTGCAGTTAAGAGGTTTTAGTGAATCCAACTTGGAACACTTGTACAAGCACAGAGAAAAGTAGCACAGTAGCCTATTGTCTCTAAATCACAGTCTGTGAAGTTTAACTTGGCAGTCAGTTTGTGGTTTTGTCCTTCACAAAGAAATGTGCCGGCTTTCAGCATAAATTGTACTGGTTATAGTGGATTTCAATGAAGCATCCTAAGCATCAAAATGTCCACAGAGAGTGATTAAATCCCTCCTATCTGTCTGTCCTTCCGTCCATCCATCTGACTATTTTTACAACTAGTGATGCTGTTTTTTTGTGTCAGATTGCTCTCATTCATTGGCATGTGATGAGTACACTTATAACGATACAACTCTAATTCCAAGGTGAAATCAAAACTACTGTTTGTGTTACAGCAAGACATATTTACATGCTCGTATTATCATGACGGAGGCTGTTTGGCAGGAAAATGCAGGGATTGATAAAAACTTTCCAAGACACACAGGCAAGGGCTGAACAAGTAAGGTCAAGTTAGGGTCACGTGTTTTCAAAAAGCACAGCAACTAGAGGCCACAGGGTGGGAGGGTGTACAAGCAGACAAAAACCTCATTCTTTAAGAGTATACCGGAGTAAACATTGTAATACTGTGAGGATAACAAAGAGCAGTGCTGTCTGGGAGAATCGCAGGCGGGTTTATACTCACAGTAATGTGACTATGGAATCTCTAATGGCTTTAATCACATTACCCTGTTGTTTTCTGAGACATCATTAATCCCACATATCATATCATAGAATATATTGTCATTTATTGCTCTGTAGTGGAAATATGTATGTGGGTGGGTTCACAAAAACATTAGCTCAAGCTTGTTTTGTAGGTTTTTGTGATGAGAGCCTTTGCCTGCACCTCGCACATTTCATAATACAACAGGAAAAACAATTTCCTGAATTGTCGTCACGGCTCTAACTTACATCCATTTAATAACAGCAATTTTACACCTTCCAGCGGGAGAATATAATATAACATTTTGTAATGCAACGTAGGAATAGAAATGAGGCATTCATTAATCTGCCCAAAATGTCATTTCCTTGGCACATTTGCTACCAAATGGGAGTAATGAGTAACACTCTGCTTAATGAACAGCTACCGTCTGTCTGATCTGTCTGTCTGTCTAGAGTTAAATGTACATTGCAAATGTTTTTGCAAGTATGTTATAATATGATAAATAATATTCTGAGGATTTCACAGAACTGACTTGATATTTAGAGTACATAGTGTAAATACAGAAAATTCTTATGTCAGTCAATTTAACTTAGCAGTACAAGTTAAATAAAATATAATAAAATACTCCATCATCTGAAATGTCTGCACTAAGACTGGCTGTCCTGGGTGCCTTTAAATAGCTTTCAAAGGCAGAAGTGCAAAATAGATTGGATTTTTGTTCATCATTGCCAGAGACGCACAACAGATGTGGGATTAAACAGATGGCAAATAGACTTCATTCATGTAGTACTTTTAACCTGAGAGTAGTGCAAAGTGTTTTATAGTGTTTCATATTCAACCACGTACACACATATAACACTGGCCTGGTCAAGGGGAGCAGTTCAGAGGATCATTGTCTAGCTCAAGAAAACTTTGATATGTGGACCAGCTCACACCTTTCTTGATTTAGTTTAATTTAATTAATCAATGGTCAGCTACAAGCAATCTGATATAAACAGACTCTATTTGCACTGTACACTGTGAGGTTAACTTTAGGGAAATCCTCAACAATTATAAAATATTATCCATTCATGTGTCTGTATATACTAGGGCTGTGTGATAAAACGATCTCAATACGGGATTGCAATAAACGTCATGTCTATTACGATTATAAACTTAGAACAATTCTAACTCGATAGATCTAGCAGCCAATCACACAGCAGAAATAAATGCAACAACAGCCAGTCAGTCTGCAGTTTTTTGCTTGAACATCAAAGTACACGCCCATTTCCTACCGCAAAGCATTGTTCGAGCCACTAGTGAAGAGAGTGCACGTCTTCTGGAAAAGAGTAAAAAAAAGAAAAAGAGTGTAACTGAGTGGCACAAAAGTGATACTGCAGCACCCTCAGAATAGCCTCTATGTCGGAGTCTGTCCCCGGGTAAACAGTGAACCCTGGCTGGCAAAGAGGGACAAACTCCACCGCATCTGCCGACGAGGCTACGCTAGTGCTAACATTAGTAGGACTACAGAGTCCTCGTCCCCGAGATAAAGCCTGTTTGCAATGTTAAATGTTTACATTACGTTATTCTATTTTTTATGTTAATAAACTATTCTAAAGTTTAACTATAATGAACCCTCTGGTTTCTTCAGGCTTCAGTCATTATCAGGATACTCTTCAAACTGGCAGCATTATCAAATTATATATCATGATAAGTATCGATATTGATCAATATGGAAAAAAGTATTGTGATCATATTTTTTGCCATATCGCCCAGCCCTTGTATATACATGCATGCCAGGATTCCCCCGGGGAACTGTTTAGCCGAGGTGGTAAGCCACCCAGATCCTGACGTATCTCGACTTGTGATTAGTTTAGTTTAATTGATCTAGTTGATTACAGCCTTCGCAATAGCCACACTCAATAAATATGTGGCGTTCGCTGTGTGAAATACAACCAATCTTTTTCCCTGAAATACAGAATCAATCAAAAGTTTGGACACACCTTCCCATTCCCCTGAATGAGAGAGTGTGTCCAAACTTTTGACTGGTACTGTAGTTGTTTTACTTTATATAAGTTTAAGTCAACTCAGCTCTAAGTTTTGGGTGGTAGTGTGCTGAAACCCACCACCCGATCATATCAGGTATCAGCAACTAAAGACGATGATTAAGGAGGATTATTTTAAAACTGATGGTTGCCCAACGGCTACCCTGCTACACTCTACACAAGACCACCCATCCACTTGGAGTTTCCTGGCAAATTCTTTACATACTGGTAATTTAGATAGCTTAGATAGCTTTAGAGTAACTGTACCTGACTTTTCATTACCTATACATCTTTCATGCACCTATTCACCTGCCCTTGGATGTTGTGCTGTAGCTGTAAATGTCATGTGCGTGCTTGATCAGTGGGTCTAAATACAATCTGTTACTGTCCTACAATACTATCTTTGTAAATATGTTTAGCTGTAAATCTCATGTACGTGCTTGGACAATGGGACTGGATACAATCTATTACTGTCCTACAATACTATCTTTGTTTTTAAAATGTTTTTTCCTATATGCCAACTGTTCTTAGCAGCTACTCGGGTGGAAAACAGCTGTTATGTTTTGTTCTTGCAGGGCAACACAAAGCCAAGCAGCTGAAGCATAGGTAGACATCGAGTTTCTGTCAGGTTAGCCCATTTTCACCAGTGTGTTATGTTGTTTATTGTGATCCAAGTTTTCTGCTGCTGTTACAATTGAATTTTCCTCCCGGATAAACACATTATCCGTCTATTATTTCAGAGGAAGGAAAAGGATGGAAAACTGATCTTCTTGATGAATTAAACTGAGTGTTTTCACCTCACAGACATGTCAAAATAAAGGTATAGGATCAAAAACAGCAGCTGTGCTGCAACAAACCAACATTTTCATCATCTCTATTTAGCTGCCTTTTTGCTGGAGCCTTGGCAAAGACTTTTAAACACCATCATGCTAATCATGAACTAACAATCTTTTAGGATTTATTGATCTAGTGATATTTTGACTGAAAGATTTCTCGCACTTATTGTTGCATTTCCAAGGAAGAATTAAATTCACCTGGCAATAATACTTATTGACAGTGTGACATGTGAAACTAATAAAGACAGGCAGGTTGACAGTTGATACAATGAAGCTTTTGAAATGCTCAGCAGAGGAAGTCAGGGAAGTTGAGGGTAGAGCAGCTCTGGTTTCTAAGTCTCTAAGTCCCTCTGGTTTTTGTGGATGTTGCTTTTATAAGCTGACAAACAACATCGACATCAACTCAGAACAATACAATCTATCTCCAAAATTGGAGGACATTTTTCCGTTCCGAGGTTTTTTGTCTTGACTGCTGTCCAACAAAAGCTGTGCATCCTGCTATCTTTTTTAATCTGTCCCACAGACCACAATTGGGAGGAGGAGGGGGGACTAAGATTTTCCCATTAAGACGTGCAGACCAAGCCATGTTAATGTCAACCCCTGCATCTTTATTCCTTATCGTACAAGATATAACAATCCAATCTCAAGGATTTCCAGGTTTCTCTCAGTCTGGCAGTCTGCAGTGAAGTTGGAAACCCGCTTGTCTTATTGCATTTATCCCTGCCAAGAGGGCATAATGGCTCCCAGGAGCATTTACTCCTGAAATTACCTTTGCTGTTATCAAAGCAAGGGTTGCAGAGGATGCTGACTCATTTTAAGGGCAGATTGCGTGATTGAAATTTAAATGTGGGCTTAGTTTATTTCAAAGGTTCTCTTGAGCGTGCCGGTCACAGGTGCCAGTTCAAAAACACTGAAATGTGAAGAAAAGTATTTGGTCTAATCCGTCCTGATGGAATTTTCTCACATGCAGTCAAACTGAATAACAGTGAACATACATTGACATTTGAAGGCTAAACTGAAGCCAGTACCAAAGTACGATGATTCACCTCTCATTTACTGACACTTATAATCAATATTTTAAGTAATGTGTACTACCTGCCATCAGAGAAGAAGGTTATAAGAATCAATGTCCCACAAAAGATGAAATACATTATATTGGAAGACCATCTGATGATTGAGACAATAAGGAACACTTTTACTGCCAGGATTATTGATAAAAGTCAATGACTCAGCAATTATTTCACAATGTGCTGAGCTTTCTGGCCAGCAGAACATATTTCTCACTCTGTTGTCTCTGGTTTTGAAGTGCTGAACCACTCAACCAGGAAGGATGGTGATTCAGTGTTAATGAAAATGGTCCTTTTATTGGATTGAGCCTCCAACAAACAGCCCTGTATTCCTATTATTTTGTCCACCCCCTGTTCTCCACAGGGAAAGCATGAAGGTGTTAAATTCTTAATGGGATAAATAAACGAAATGCCCCTTTAATACAATGCATTATGTAGATTTAAACTCAGTAAAATATTAATATGTGTATCTGTCATTAATGAACAAGACTAGGTCAAAAGCTAGTATATGGCTGGATCGTGTATATTCAGTGATAGTGTCTATAATATGAATTCCAGGATATTAAATGTTCATCTGCAATTTTCTGTAGTGGTCCCAGCAATATTTGCTGGTAAAGTGTACTGAAGTAGAATATCACATGACATGACTGAGCTACGTTTGAGTCATAAAAGGAATAGAAAGAATTAAAACTTATTTTAATGCTAACTATTCTTATTATCTGTCAACTTCCCCTGCTCTATTATCTGTTTCACTTTGCGGATGTCTCTCATTTTTCACTCTGCACTGAGTGTTTTGTCAGAGTGATGGTTATGTGGGACACTTTAACTGTGCGCTCTCCTTCATGCCTCTATGTGCCTTTCTTCTGCCTCTTTCCCTGTCGATGATCATGGAGGCTGTGGTGGAAATTGTAAATGAAAGTTCTGACAGCATTTTGTTTGCAAATTCAGGAGGCTTTATCTCTGCCTGGTTACCGCAGTTACAGTCAAATCAAGCGCACCTGCAGAGCAGCAGCCGCACACTAAACTGATATAACAGCTACATGAGTTGCATGTTCTACCTGCAAGACTCATGGTTCAATGCTGCTGTTCATCATTTGTGATGTGAAAATGTCGGAGAGATAAAAATGCTTGCATCCTGGCATTATTTCAGTTATAAAAGCAGAGCATGAAGCGTCTCTCCTGCCGCTGCTGACAGCGCTGTCAGCCGGAGAGTCAATCACACTGGATGGTAGAGGAAGAGATGGTAGAGACACTGGTACGTGTCTATTTAACAGGAGTTTAGCCAACTTCACTGTATTTAACAGTGGAGCTGAAAGCGTCAGAGCTCAGAGCAGAAACACAGTTACTCTGCATTGTGCTGCTGTCCTCCGCTTCCATCATCTTGCACTGATTCGGTTTGAACGAGCAACAGCAAATGAGGAAACCCCAACACTTGGCCAGCCAACCAATGGTGTAACTTCATCACTCACTCACTCACTCACTCACTCACTCATGGACCACCGCAGTTATAGGGCTGGTCCGTTGCTAATCCAGCCAAAAATTTAACTGTCTCAGACGGATCATTAATAGGATCCAACAGCCTGAAATAATTGTGGGATTTCTTAAAGAAACTTTTCCTTCACTGGTTTTCTGAGGTTTTAATGTGTGTTTAATCAGCGTCATACTTTCCAGCTTGATTGGTGTATCCAAGTTATTTTTGAAACTAGTGTTTTACAGTCCTGTCAGTCATGCATGAATCTCAATTATACTGTCAAATTCTGCCAAAACACAGCAATCAAGCCAGACAGCAGATTGTTGTTGAAGAGCTCTATTATGTGAAAATCCCTTTTTCACAGAAATGAAATCAAGCAACACAGATATACTAAATTATACTGTCGGCTGCAGAAAAGTAAGATTTAAGGGAGTACGTGACAGAGGTGATACATTTTGTCTTCTATAGCACTGTAGTGTAGATGATGCAGATGAAAAACCGGAAGAAGCCGTTTTTATTTTTATTAACATACTTTTCACTCAGTGAGCAGAGACTTTGTTTCTGATTTAAAAACAATCTTGCTGCTAAAAGAATTACTCATTCATTGTTAATCAGTAGTGTAGTTTAAACCCTTTGTCACTGGATTTATATCTCAGTTAACAGCTGCAATGGCTCAGCAGATAGATATAGGCATTTCCCTAGTTTGTACAGAAACCAAAGAAGAAAAAATGACAGTATTGGTGTTGGGTTGATAGGTGAATGCTTCACACCAAAGATTTCAACTGTAACCATCACACAAGAACCTCGCTGACGACAGCTTTACCCCTGTTATGGACTTCCAGTCTGTGGAAGATTAATGTATTTTCCTTTTGTACATTCTTATCCCCCTTTTCCTGTTAACAGAAGATTATATAATTTATCATTGTCAAATTCCAGTTGTGTAGCTTGACTTCATTGAAAAGAATCCTATCACAAACTTAATTCCCTTTTAGTTAAAAGAGCCAATGCAGCGTCCTGATAAAAGTGTGGGAATCCAGGAGCTTCTTCACAGCTGAGCAGAAATAATTAGGCACCACACGGTTTTCAGAAGAGGAGCATTTTGTGTGCCTCTCAGAAGTGCATTACTGTTGGGGGAAAAGTAATTAATCAAATGAAACATGCCTCTTGCAAACAATCCTCTAGTGGAAGAGTGTTACTTGATGTATTGACCTAATCATTTTTTTAAAAAAAGAAGCTTTTTTTCCTTTAGTGCGCCACTGACTTGGCTGTATTCTTACCAAATGTCAGGGAGTAAGTGAAGCATACGTCAGGATTTAGTGAGATACTTTTACAGCCAGTGCTGCAGGCACATTCCCTGTGTGAAGGAATATAAATGCTCTGTAGGTTTCCAGCCTTGATCAGGTTTGCAGTGATTCATGTAGTCAGGCCATATGAACAACATATAGCATCCAGGACACCCAGCTCAAGGTTATACAGGGCAGGACTCTGAGAGGATGCAGCTGCTGCTTAGAATGACACAATTAAATAAAGAGACCGACCTGGCTTGGCTTGTGACTTGAATTTTAAAATACAATGTTTTTCCTGCATCCTCTCTGAAGGAATGTTTGTTAATATGTGTTAAGATTGTTTTGCTCTTTAAGATGTCTGAACAACATACTGTGCAAATGTCTGATTCCTCTTCAACTGGAGATTTCCTTGTCCAGAATGCCAAATGAACGTAATTGTGTAGGATTGGGTATTTGTGGTTACAAGTTAGCATCCTAAAAGTCCAGTACTCAAGGTTTTCCATATTCTGAATTGCAAACTGTATTGATTAGAGTTCAGCACTTGTTGTATAATCTGTGGGTTAGTATTCATAGAAACACAGCAAACTGTAGTCATTTCATCTGTTTCACAGCAATTTAGCCTATTATACAGAATAAACTACCAAAGTATTTTACTTTAATCAACCATAATACTTTTCTTCTATGACAGAACCTCACATCCAAATGTTCCTTTTAATTTTAATGCTCTAAAAAATATTTTAAATAATAATATTCTGGATTTCCCTCTGGGCCTGTGGTGCACATGTGGGTGTTCAGAAGGCTGGGAATCCATTATTTTGGTGTTATAGCATGAGAATGCTATTTTGAGGATGAGAATGATGGACCTAAATAGTGAAGCATCATCTCAGCTGCCACAGTCTCCTCAGAGTCTCCCCTCCCTCAGAACCGTCTGGATCTGCCACAGTTATTTCTGTAGAATTTGGAAAGTACATGTTTATCATGAAGAGAATGATAGACTGACATATGACCAGGGAGAAATAACACAGATGTTTTCCTCTAATCCTCATGATTTCAACTTCTGTTGGCAAAATTAGACTTTTAAAAGCTATTTTATTCCAGTTTTACCGATCCTGTTTTGAATATGTCTGCTATTTCTGCCTGCTGATATTACTGGCTTTTACATTCAGTTCATTTTTGTGTTGATCTGGGCCTAGTGTTTCTGCAACTGAACTGAATAGTTTTGATTTATCAGCCATAACTATGATAATGATAAATGACAGAGGCTGCTGCTCTGCAAGTTTAAGAATTGTTCAGGGTTTGCAGACATTTGCACTCTACCAAGAGCCTTTTTATTTTTAATTTAATACTTTTTCATTTCTGACATGCCTATAAAAGGCAAGGAAAATTCCTTTGCTACACTCATCAACAGTGACGCCTGGCTGCGTAAACCCTTTAAACCCTTCATGAATGTCTCATCCTGGAGCAGGTGAGATATTCAGAGAGAAATGGAGTAGAAAAGCCTCTGTCACAGACCACCGTGCTGCTAAGTCGGTGGCCCTTTGAGAAGTCCAGGATACCGTAGTGCCCTGCAGCTTGTTATCTCATCATGCTTGGTGTGCGCTGGTGGTCAGCGAGTGAAGCCGAAGAGCCAAGAAGCTGTCAGCAAGGGTCAACAGTGACACAAACCAGACATACCGTGTAAGTCATTCCAGTGGCGCAGCTGTGAGGAAGCTTTTTAAGCTATCAGGAACTAGAGTGTCACATAATGGACACATAATGTGCTGGAGATTAGTATAAATATCAGTGTTTTGCCATTTTTCTGACAGAAACACAGGGCTTCCTAGAAAGTTCTAATAGGAGAAAATCTCAGTCATAACTACTGTCACACAGACATTGAGCAAGACAAACAAACCTGGGACAGAAGGAAAAAAATGACCAAAGGGTTTGGCATGCATGGTATTTTTAATAATTTCTGATGTCTTCCAAAATATAGCCAAAAAGATTGGTCACTTGTCGATTAGTTTGGATCATTTTTCAAGCAAAAATGCCAAACATTCACTGGTTTCAGCTTGTCCAAAGTAAGGATCGGATACTTTGTCTTATATAATCATAAACTAAATATGTTTGGGTTTTGGACTGTTTGTCTGCTAAAACAAGCAATTTCAAAATGTCATCTTGGGCTATGGAGAATATTTGAGGTGATTATTTTATAACCATGTTTTGACATTTTGTTTGGCCTTTATTCAAGCTTACAGTGGAAATATGGACAAGAAACATGGGGAGACAGAGAGAGAGAGAGGTATGACATGAAACAAAGGTCCCAGTCATAATCAAACTAGGGAGTTTTCAGTTTTATGATATGTGTGTTAACCACTAGGCCTCCGGAGAGAAAATCAAGAAAATAATGTGCAAATGAATCAATACTGAAAATAATTGTTACCTGCACACACAAATAGACTGAAAAACAGCTTCTTCCCAAAAGTTGTGGAACTATTGAACTCAGATATTTCAGTCTGAGACTAAGAGTGATGAGCTGCCATCACTGGGCATGTGTTATATTCATTTACTTACATATCACTTTAAGCCCCTGATCATACCAACTACATGTCATCCAACACCCCAATACACCATCACTACTGTATTTCTGCTGCTGATGCTTTTGCACCTTGTTAGTTAGATTTTTGTTGCATTGATATTTTTTATACTTCTGTCTTATTTATTCTTTGTAAAAATGTGTGAAGTAAATATGTGTGAAGTCTTAAATACAAATGCACCATTTGAGGTTGATGCAATTGCAATTTCATTGTGCTTGCATAATGACAATAAAGTTCTTGAATCTTGAATTACAAATACTTCATTACAAACTCACATGCTTGGTTAAATGTTTAACATGATTAACATAATGTGGTCAATCATTACCAACACTTCTAATAATAACAATACGCAATGATCAGGTCAAAAGCCAAGTGGAGATAAAAACCCAGGACACTGAAGATGATCTCAAACAGGATTTCTTTTCATCTCAACCAAAAACTAAACCAGAGTTAAGACTTGAATTTTGACAACCGTCACACTAACAGCGCAGAAATCAACAAACAGAAGCTGACTTAAATAAACTCTGAGCTGTCGCACTAACAGGACTCAGGAAGAACACAAGACTCAGACAGTGGAGAAAACACAGGGTTTAACCACACAAACACATGAGTCTAATCAATACACAGGTTTATTATTTGCATGAAACTTTCCACTAACAGTAACAAGTAGCGCTGCTGTGATCCAGGGTCAGTATCCTAGTCCAGCTCCCTCTCACTGACAGCAGCAGGGTCAGGACCTTGGAGAGCTCCTGACAGTAAAACGGTATAATTAGGAAATATACCAGCAATGTCGTAACAAAGATAAATAAATTTGCCCTGCTCATTGTATCATCAGCACATTATCTGTCCCTGATCTCAGTGTAGTGCAGTGAGCTCCAGCCTGTGTTTCAGCTGAGGTGTTTAACTTGGCCTTTATCGACTAATTAATCTGCCATGCTTTCCACTGAAGTGTACAAAGATGCATCATTTTTCATCTGACCATGATAATGTCAGACACTGTATTTTATGAATTACGTAACCTTAATAGATACAAAGATAATTAACTGATTACATTTTATATAAAACTCCAACCTCTTATTTTTCATTATTTCATCAGATAGTTTGTCATTTTACTACTGTTTTCCTCTGGTTCCTCCCCTACAGGTCACACCTCACATTGCTACTTAATTAACAACACACACTGATAATACATACAGATGAAGATTTATAATGAAAAACCTTTATTACCAACATTCACTTGCAGAAAAAAAACGTCTCCTGCAGCCATATTTTCTAACTTCTAACTGTCAAACTGCAGAAATAAAAAAAGACGCAAAGAAGCATGTAGATTTAGACTGAGTGTTAAATGATCACAGTTGATGCTTGAAGTGTCTTCTGGCAAACTGTCAACCACTACTGTGACCCTAATAATCATTATGCTGTAATCTGCTGAGATGGAAAATGTGATTGAAAAGTGAGATTAGATGTCTTAATTCAGTCTGAGTGAACTTATAGAAAAACTGGGCAGCCAGAGCAAAAATAAAGCAACAGAATGCAACTGACTTCATGGAGCTGTAAGGAGTTGAATGTATTGCTCAGGATGCTCACTTCAAGAGGGCGGATGTTTGCCAACATGGGGGCTTGAACCCTGCTGCTCTTGTTGAAGGATTGTTGCACTACTTTCCTCTCTTCCCTGCTGCCATGTAAGAATGTTGGCAACTGTTCAAACAATGAATTACTACTGAGCACAGCTAGTCCTCTCCTGACAGCACGCTGAAGCCAATATGAAATGTGGACAGAAAAATCAGAAATGTAATGCTCCCTGGACCTGCAACAACAGCCCTGAGGAATAATAATAAGATGAAGGAGCAGGCTGACTAAATCAAAATGTAATAAGATAGTCGGATGTTTGTGACAGTGCAGATGGGCAGTGACAGGTCAGAGAAAACAGCTGTATAAACATGATAGCCGTAACTCATCACTGATGCAACAGATCAGCTCAGATCTCAGAGGACCAGATAGCTTTGTCATGAACTTGAAAAAAGGCTAAAGTCAGACCACAAAAAAAAAAAAAAAATGCTGTAGCCCTCAATTTGGTGTTTGGGCAGCAGGATGAGCAGAAACTACTTATTTAAAACATCCAAATTTAAGTCTCAGTATCACCCACTGCAATACTGGATTGGGTTTCTCCAGCTATTTGAAGTGTGTGTGTAAAACCCTTCCTTACTAAGAGCTTCTTAGTAAGTACCAGCTAGTTTAAAACTAGAGATTTACTAAATTTGGTTGCATCGTTAAAAAATGAGTAATGTTTTAGCGATTAAATGTGTGAATCTGTCGCGAGGAAACATCTGTAGCACCATCAAATCAAAAGCAACAATAATTCATTAAAAAAGAGGCCAAATAATGTCTTAAACTTAACTGGCAATCCTGTGTAAATGTGTATATGAGGTTATACAAGGCTACATTTAAACTCAAGAACAGCTGGCGCGCCTTTGACAGAAGAAGCACTGAGTCCCTGAAACCAGGGGACTGCAACTGACCTCTGAGGGGGAAGAATAAAGAGAATATCTGTTCCGGGGATCAACAAACGGTCACATAAACATTATTTTTCCATGAGACTCATTGTGTGGGATTTGCATGTTCTATTTCAGAAACAATATTTCATATTTAAACAGACACACACCAAGTCAGAGCTGCCAAAAACAGGCTTCAGTCTGACATAAATCCCTAACAGAGGACAATTAGCAGAACTTGTTAAGCAATAAGGAAGTGTTACTCATTTACTTTTCAAGCCAGTGTGGAGATTAAAACCATTAATCATCCACTAATAATTGATCTAAATATGTGGGACTGGCTTAAAACTTAAAACAGAATCATTTGAATTTCTCTGCACAGATGGTTCAATAAAGTCATCTAAAATTTTACTGCCTTTCATCAGTTTTTATGAGTCAAAACCTTTCACTGGACATGAAAATGCCTGCATGCCACTAAAGCCCTGATGTCACAAAGTGACAAGCTGCTTTCTAATTGCTTCATAGGGGGAGAAGTCATGGTCCCCAGTCAGCGGGGCCCTGGTCCAGGTTCAATTCTTGTTAACCAATCAGTTTGGGTAAGTGACTAAACGTACTTTGTTGTGCTGCGGTTTCTATGGAAACTCGAGAATTATCTTCTCTGCACACCCAGGGTGGTTCCGATAAACCAGCTGCAACCCAGAGTTAATGCTATTTCCCCTCATTTGCAGCATGTTCTTTTCACAACTGCAATGAATGATTCACTGTTTGTGAAAGGGATTCTTATCTTCAGATTAATCCACGCACTCTGCGGCTCTTCCAGCAGTCTAGAAAAGTCTGGCAACAGGGAACATTTGACAGATTCCACAGAGCGAGCAGTAAGATTTGACTGTGAATGTTCCCATTTATTGCAGTAACAGCAGCATCATTGTAGTACCATTTACTGATATTCATCTATACAGTCAATAGAAACCATCCTGAGCTTAATGGAGGATGCTTATTCATTGTTGGACTTGAGCCCTGCATAGCAACTTCGCCTTGGCAACAAATGTTATGAGGACACAGCTCAGCCTTAGAGACGCTTAACACTTTGCAGCTTGTCAAAGCACACGGGGATGTGTGCCGGCTTCTTTAAAAATGGACCTGGGGTTTAATGGCGTGGCTAGTGCGATACATCCATAAAAGGTTGATATAGAAACTATCCACCCAAGTTGTAATAAAATGGCTTTCACACATCAAAGTTGACCGCCGTGCTGAATGGAGGGCAGGGTTTTCGATTACAGGGCATCAGGTATAAGGCTGTTAGTGACTCACCAGTTTCAGTAAATCATAAACCAATTACATTAAAACAGACGGCCAGCTCGGTGCAAGCAGGTCATTGGCTTTGGTTATTGTGTAACCATTAGCGGTCGACCACTGCTACTCTAGCCCCAGCAATCTCATCCTGTCTGAGCCTGTCACTGCAGTTACATGAAAGCTAAAATCAATACTAAGCGAGTCTATAGGACATAAATAAATAAATAGGAAAAATAAATAAATAAGCAGCACTGTAATTACACTGTCTACAACAGATGGGATTCATGTGGCATTTAAAAACAAAAGAGAATAGTTGCACACTCATCCATGACCAGTTCAATACAAATAAAACAGGAACTTTCTGATCTTTCCTGAATGTGTGTAGCTCTTGATATTTCCAGGCATCTCTTTATTTTCTATCAGAGTTTTTCACAGTAAGTCAGTAAAAGGTCTCATGCTCCGAAACCTGAGACTGAACTGAATCCCAATGAGCCAATACTGGACCAAATGGAGGCTATAATTGCTTAAACTTGCCCATGACAGCAGAATCAGATAATTGCACAATGTGATGTATGACAAAAGGCTGCTTTGATTGATGAATATATATATATTGGACCACCTCCAATAGAAGCAAATTGTCCATGTTGGACACTGTAGTTAGGAGTTGTCAGCTTGTTTATACTCAATCCACTGTAGCTCTGGACCCAAATATTCCCTTTAGAGACTCTGATAAATTTCTTTAATTTTGTACTAAAAAATTGATGATATTTAGAATCAAATAATCTCGCCCTCACAACGCCTGGCTTTCAGTAGTATCTATCATCCAAATATGAAAGCAATTGCATTATCACTCATTAGCTCATCTTCCTGTTCCCTAAATATTGTCCCCGCAAAACAGCTCAAAGATGTTCCCTGGTGAAGGATTTATACCAAAACGTGTCAGTGGATGCGGGAAGACAAAACAAAATATAGTTCTTTTCTTTTTTTTTTAGTTTTTTTCTTTTTTATTCACTGAAGGAGAAGCAAATGTGTTTCCTCCGATGTCTTAACTTCAGTTTTCCCTTGTATCTTATCACATGTAGAGCTGCAAGTTTGGCAAGAGTGTTGATTGATTAGCAACTACTCAGAACTATTTGGATAATAGATTAATAATTTAGGTAACATTCTCTTGTTTCAGCTTCTACAATGTGAGGATTTGATGCTTTCTTCTTTTTTATATAATTGTGAACTGAATATCTTTGGATTTTGGACTGTTGGGCAGGAAAAACAAGACATGATATAACGTCATCATGGACTTGTTACCTGTAGTTGTATTCCTAATCACTTTACTTTATTCATTTATTTATCAGGAACAACACACATTACCATTAATATGATTTAGCAATCAGACTTAGAAACATCATGAAAAAAGCTGATGTTTTACATCAAAAGAAACAAACAAGATGTGCAAAAAGCAGATAAAACAACATCAAAGTACACCTAAGGAGGAGTACACCATAAATGAATGGAAACCTGATAAAAAACCATTACAGAGCAAACACATAAAATCACATGAAACAATCTGAACACACACCCACGTACACTCCTAAAAGAACAAAGCAAGCACACGTGGAAGCCAACATTAGACATCACATATGGCGCACAGACTTCAGACACTGGATGGACACTGATGGACAGAGCAGGATGAAAATGTATAAAAATGTCATATCAGCACCGTTGCCTCTCCAGTAGCCAGATTTCCAACTTTCTAGCAAAAATACCACAGGTTGTTAAGTCTGTCGTGCGTCTCACAAATTCAGTCAAAATGTGTGTATGTATTAAGGTGTATGAGTATTTGTAGTGGTAGTATGCAGTCAATTATGTGTTCTTACTGATCCTATAGTAGTCATAAAGAGATTAGAGAAAAGTTTTATGGAGACCATCAGATAATTGGTATTCAACATTTTGCATTTGACTGATTTGTCCTTGAATTTAAATGTAAGACATTAATATGCTTGAAAGCTGCTTTTCTGCTGTAAATGTAAATGAGAACAAACATTTCAATGGACACGGCTGAAAGATCACAGAACTCAAGTAAACTAACAAACATGCAAATTTGATCGTCAATGATAGAGATTTTGCTCAAGGCTTATAGCTGATCAGCTAAACTGTGCAAGTTAGTTTGGCAAGAGTGCATTTTTCTTCCTCTTCTATTGATTGCGTTTGGCTGCACACCAATAACTCCACTCTTTACCACTTGCATTTTTCACATTTTAATTTCCCTCTTCACCATTTTTAAGATTCCTTGCTTCAAAAAAGAAATTTCTGTTAAATTCAGATTTAATACATTTAAAAAAAAAAAAAGAATTTATTTATTTGTTTGCACATAAAAAATATTATATTTGATTTGTACACAAAGATATCCACATATTATAAAATGACACTTAAATAAACTCAGGTATACATGAATTCAAATATTTCCTACCTCTTTCCTAAAAATCAAGGCAAGATAAACAGAATTACAGTAAATAATCCCGCTCTGTGTATAGTAACATAAACTCCCATGTTGAGGTTTACTAACTGCTTACTGCTCAGTTAAAGTCGTGCTGGGCCGAAGCACATGCTGCAGATCCATAATCAATTCTGACTCTAATGACTGTGAATGTTGTGGTGATTAGTGCTTTCCCCAAGACATTACCTGCCCACATAACAGATGGAGCTACTACAGCCATGAAAGTTCGAGCTCTTGTTTAAACAAATTAGACAAAGGCAAAACCTTGAATATTTTACTGTTCGTTGCACAGACGTGTTCATAAAATCATCCATATCAATGTTCCTGAGCCTGAGCTGGCCTACAGTTTCTACCAGATGGCTACAATCAGTCAAGGCAAGACCACATGAATGCAGCTGGAGTTTTATTGGCTTAACTGATGGGGGATAATAGTTGTTTTTGCTCAGTAAAAGGTTCCTGTTAATACTGTGGCTATTTATAGAGGAAAGATTTCAATAAACTGCAAGTCAGTAAGCAAACATGTTTTTATACAGTATCACCCTTCATTGATTTCACCAGTGAGCTTTACAGCTGCTTACACAAAGAGGGGAGCTGACATGTTTACACTGGCGATGAGTTAGTTTTTCATTTGGCCTTAGAATATTATATGATACTGGTGACAGCCTCGGGCCCTTTTCTATCACCATTTATTCTTTGGTGGGAAAAAAGTGTTCTGACAAAGCACACCAGTATAATTATGTGTAAATGGAGGACCAAAATTTAAGTTGTAATAACATCTGTCAGTAGGTGAAATCTGAATTGTCTCGTGGAAATGAGCCATATTTCTGACATTAAATAAAAAATGGTTCAAACACAGTTTGAAAGAAGTGAGAAATCTTTTTAAACTCTTAACTGTTCAACAGTTTTCATGCCAATTTCATGATGAAACTGCCTATTTAACATTTTGGATCATATATTGCTTTTGTTAGTTAATTTACTGTAACCAACAAGTAGCTAATAAAAATCATATCTAGTGTTAGAATATAGATTTTTGACATTGCAATTGTCCATGAAAAGCTTGTCCGGTTGCTTTCTTCTTCTTGTCTCTTTATAAAATAGCTTTTCAAGTAAATTTCCAAATTTTGACAAATACTGAGTTTGAAAAGCAACTTTGGAGCAAGTTGATCTGGAATTTCAGGAACTAAATAATAGCCCAATATATTATCTATATATTATATATTAATTATCATTTTCTATATCTGATGATATTTTTTTACACAACAAAAGACTGAAGATTAGACTTCAGTTTGTCAAAATGCACAGTGGATTGGCCTTGTGTGTCACATCCACTGAAAAAATGTCAGTTTATGAGTTGACACACTTCACATTTTTGACACAATGTTCCACTATTGTGACTGATGGTGATGTTGACGACAGCAGCCTCTGTGTTATTAATGTGATAGTCACAGTGTCAGTGCCAGAAGAAGATTAATCTTGATACAGACCAGACACTTAAATGTCCTAATCTGGATGAATAGTGTATATTTATACATTTAAACAATTAAATAATGAGAACAAATAGACTTCACAGTTTTAACAGTTTTTACTTGAAATAAACTTTCTATAAATTAGTCTCCTTGACATTAAGAACATATTTTTCAAAGGGAACTCTAACCAGCAACATTCAAAGTCTGAATAGAGTCAGAATCACATAAAATAAGCACAATTTCAACCATCACAAAGCCACAAACCAAAGAGGAAGTTTAACTCCTGTTAAGTATTCTGTAGTTAACCAGATAAATATCAAATCAGCAGTTTCACCAGTTCGATTTCTATTTACATTTCCACCAAATTAAGTATCACTAACATCAGCCAAGTTCAGAAACCATACAGGACTTTCCACAAACAATTCTGTAATTAATTAATCGTGAACACCGTGGTACTCTTTTGTGAAATGCAAGTTTAAAAGATCAGAAATGTTAAACACAGCAAAATGTGCATTTGTGTTGGAGTCAATTGCATTTGTGTTGGAGTCAAATACTGTTACTGTATCATTTTTTAGGAAATAATGACAGAGATGCTGACTGATGTAGCCGAGGCTCCGCAGCAGCATAGTAATTTTGGGGGGAAATCTGCATCAGTCATCAGTTAATAAAATCTCTGCAGTTATTAAAAAAGAGTTTTGTCTAAAAAGTGACTTCCATATTCTCAGAAATCAATGTCAATAGAAAAGATGCAGACTGTGAATGTTTTTCTGAGTCCTGTGTCTGATGAAAGCTTCTGTGGAATCATAAACCAGTAAGAGATAAATCTCACTGACTGACTGAATACAATGAACAATAGTTTGTAAAACTCCGAGTTAATTTTTACCCACCTGTGTTTAGATGACAAGGAGCATAAGGACACTATTAATTATCTCCAAACAATAATCCTCAGCTGACAGTCACTTTCATTCAGTTAAGTGTGAGCTTCCCCAAAGAACATGTAGATCTTTTTAAGTGGATAATAAACAGATGGTTGTTATTTTGGTCGGGATGAGTCTCTGGAGGATAGCAGCTCAGAGTTTTAGTGAAACATTTCTCAGAAGCGGAGCTGTTTGCCAGATATAATCTCAGAGGTAAACTTGAACACACTGAGACTAACAACTGTAGTGTTTTAGAGAAGCGTAACCCTCATAATCCCTCACATCTGTGCATCACATTCAGATGGAGTCTGCTGGAGGTGGTTAGAGGACGGGCTGTGTTGCAGGTGCAGGTAATTGAGAGGATCTGACTCAAATTTGATTGCTCAGAGGAAGTTATGAATGAAGGAGGAGAGGAGAGAGCTTCATTGTGCATCTTCACACCTGATAGAAAGCACTCGGCTTTTTATTATATTAGCTGTCTCCTCTTAACAGCTTTTATTCAGGGATTTGGTTTGATATATTTCATTCAGAAAAAAAACCATTTGACTTCAACCAGGAATCACTTACAAGATTTGTGTCAGACAAAATTAGAGCAGCATGAGTTGGTGTTATTGAGCTACTCTTGGGGAAACTCCCTGCTGCAGTAATTGGATGTAACAGCATTTCAAATTCTGCTTTAATAGAATGAAGTTAGGAAATAAAGAGATGTGATATACACAGAGCACACTCAAAGGAGATGGAAGTAGGGCATTCAGTGAAATAATCAGCACAGTCAGAGCAGAAATGTCTGCTCATTAATGGATCTGCTGCTCTTGGTGTTTCTAGATAAGACATACACAAGAAATTATTTTTGGGCATATTGTAATAACTTGATTTTCACAGTTTAAACATTTTGCACATTGTTAAAAAAAAACAAAAAACAACTGAATTAATCAAATCAATTCAATATATTGCCAAGCCCTGGGTGGAACCAAATGAGTCTATATGAGTCCTGCATGTTGAAATTGGTGGTTGATGTTGTTTTAACAGCTGATAAATGTGTTGGCTGTATATATATATACATATATATCTGTGTATACTCCAGGTTTTATTCTATGCTGTCACTTGATTTTTATTTTTTTCTGAGTTTGTGTGGTGGTTTTGTACAAGGGTGGAACAAAGAATTCCTGCAAACCATCGATATCATGGCAGCAGGGTGTAATTATCGGATTTGCCGCTGGGTAGCATATGCCTATAGCTTGGTGAAACTAAAATTGGGACTGAAAGGGGGAGAAGATTCATGACTGTGGAAGAAATCCGGGAAGAAACGCAGGAGGCTCTGGACACGGTGACAAAAGATGACCACAGGAAATGTTTCCGGGAATGGGAGAAGTGTATTGCATCTCAAAGAGAGATGAAGGGATTAGGAAGGTATTACTGTGAGATTTATAATGACAGTTTTTTTAAAACAATTCCCCTCACATAGTTGCTGTCCTGTGAAATCATGTATCTTTAAACATTGACTTTTTAAGTGCTAAGAAAAGCAGCCCTGCTCTCCGCTTTGTGATTTTTTCAGGAAATCCAACAGGGTTTTAAATTGTTTATTTATCTTACAAAGGAAAATTTTTTTACCTTGTGAGGCGGCTGGATTTGCAAGATCACGACATCATGAGATCACACGAGAAGCCTTGTCAGGCTTCAAGTTGTGCACTTCAGAGGTTCAGACCAGTCAGCGTCCTATGAGGATTCTTGCGTGATCTCGTGATCTCACTAATCCAGCTGCCTCACAAGGTAAGACAATGACAGACAGATGGTTCATCCAATCACCTGCCAAGTATTTTGTGAAAGTCCCTGCCCTTTTCCAAACAGTTTGCAAGGACGACTTCTCAGATGGTTTTTACTATATGTTTTGTATTTAATGTTCAAACCTGTGTGTGTTCTGTTTCACCTGCCTGAAAGACAAATTTCCCCTTGAGGATAATAAATGTAATGTTTAGCTGAAAGAGAAAAATCTCCATTAAAACCTGTTCAGCATTAAAGAGAAATAATATGTAAAAAGTATATGAAAACAGTATCGATTCACTCAACACTTCACTCATGTCTTAGTTATCAAATTCAACCCAGAAGATGAAAAAACTAATATTTAAAAAGCATCATTCATCATCATCAGTCAGTTCACGGAGCATAAGGGAAAGATGTTTGCTTTTCACCCAGCATGAGCGCCAATCGGTACTCCTGGGCAAATTCAGCCATGTAACTTGAGTCAAAATATGAATAATTATGAATGTTGAATAATATGGACATCATAGGAGTTCCTTCAAAGGGAAGCCTGAAACTCAAAGGGGCTCCTCTATCTTCTCATTTCTTTATATCCCACATGTCACAGTGTGAAAAATTTTATCAGGCTCTTCATGAGTCAGATTCGACAGGAACACCTCACCTCTTAATCCACAGCCGTGGTTAGTGGAGTGTCTTTGAAGTGTTGTTATATTCCCTGCACATCACATGCTCATCAAGGAGGAGCATTCCCCTGTGAAACACCAGAGTAGGGTCAGGCATGTTCATTCTCATCTATATGAAATACAAGGGCTGCTTGGGTAAAATGTAATTACTGACTGAGTTCAATACGACACAGGAATGATGAAGAGCTGCTGATACTATGAGATCATGTATTTCTCACATAGTCTGAGTGACCAGAGGCCGGCTCGAGTCCTGAACAAAAATCAACTCCATGAAATGAAAGAATTCTCCAGTTTCCAATGAATTGCAGAGGCGGTGGTTGGTAAATCAGAATAAATTTATTTTCTGCCAGAAGACAAACATACAGCAGCTGCTTTCAAGCTCAGCACTTGGCCGGAGGTTGGACTCACTGGGGACTGTGGTGGAAAGATGCACACGGAGTAAGGTGCAGGCCATCCTGGACAACATCAGTGTCAGTCCCTCCACAACACCCTGGCAGGCCAGAGAAGCAGCTGCAGCGGACAGCTCATCTCGCTGCGCTGCAGGACTGAATGGTTCAAGAAATCCTTTGTCCCCACAGCCATCAGGCTTTACAACACCTCAGTCAATGCCAGGGGCTCATGAGATGGACTCTCTCCATAACCACCACCCTCACCCACCATCCTTCAAGGACTATGTGGTTTTATTTATTTATTTATGACTCTTTGCATTTAGATAATTTTGTTTTTAACTCTGTGCATGCTTCCTTACCTTCTTTAATTGTGTATCTATCTATCTATCTATCTATCTATCTATCTATCTATCTATCTATCTATGTATCTATCTATCTATCTATCTATCTATCTATCTATTTATCTATCTATCTTTTCTATCTTTTCTTCCATTCTAGCTGCGCATAACCTCGGTGCAGTCCCTCTGTGAATAAGAACAAATGCTATTTCACTGTTTAGTGCTTAAAAAGGGCTTATCAGTAAATAAGAGTCTTTCATACTGCCTTTGGAAAAACGTCTTAGTAGTTGTCAACATGTTGTTGAATGCAACTTGTAGTTTGTGGTAATGCTATACTTGGTTACACAAAGTGTTTTCTAATATGTTGCCAATAATATGTGTTGGACAAAATATTAGAAACAACTTTCAGTATATTGCATTCCCAATCAAACAACAGCATAAAGAATGACTAAAAATGACCACAGAATTAAGTAAACAACAAAATCTTGTCATGGAAAATATCCATCAACTGGGCCAATAAGTCTTCTGAATCCCACAACACTTAAAAATCAAAATAATCACACTAAATAAACACTAAAAGAAACTCACTGAAACTGGCAAAATAGATTTACTGTGAACTGAGCAAAATGTAAGTAAACCAAGGCTGGTCCATGAAGTAGCACTGAAGCTCAGTCTCAAAAACATTTACTTCTATACCCCATTCAACTCTACCTAGTGTGGAGCTCTTCCCGTAAGCTCCTCTCACAATGTCGTCACTAACAACCTTGCAATATGTTACAGGATCAGTTTTATCTCAAAGAAGTGGTCACATAAGGATATTTATTTGGTAAGCTTCTGATAATGAAGGCTGTGTTCATGGCCAGTCACATTGGCAACAGGTGCTGAAACCTTCAAGGATAAGTTCTGGTGTGTCATATGTCCCTGACTGACAATAATCTCCACATTGGTTAAAAAAAAAGCTACAGTGGTTACTAGTATGTGCTGTTCTCATGCGCTCAGAGTGGGGTGATACTGTTTAATCAAAGTTATGTGCACATGTTATATTCATACTCTCTTTGTATGGATGTCTATGACCTTTCCAAAAAACCAAACTGCTGCTTACTAAGTTTCTTTTCTACTGGGTCCTTTTACCATTATCAACTGTCAAGGCCTTCACACACAGCTGAACTCAGTCTCCATACATAGATTAAACACACGCAGGTGATCACACAGTAGCATGATCAATGACTTGTATGATCATCTAATTATGACTGTCATGATTACTGACCTTTAATAGTTCATCATCATATGCATGTTAATCACTGTCATGATTGTTGACAAAAGAAAAATATTCCACAATCTGTAGTCTCAACACATTACACTATGTCTTGGCAGGGCTCTTTGTTTGCACTGAAAAACATCTTAGAGCGTTTTCTATTTTTTTGATACTTTCAGTGTTAATCTGTGCGGTGTGGGTGTAAAACATCTGCACCATGAAGCAGAGACAGTGTAGGCCACACAGTCAACTAGGTGGTTCATGACGTTTGTGAAAAAAATCCATCTGTTCTCAAGCCACCTGCCTGCGGAACAAGATTTTAATTAACAGCTAATTTATTTATTCGTCCGGGCTTTTTCTAGGAATAGTGACAATGTTTTATTACAGATGGCAATATGCTGTTTCCAAGCTTGACTCATAAACCTTTTGTAAAGTTTAAATGTGGTTAGTGACTCTGAGAGTACATGAAATTGTTTTACCTGGAAAAGGTCACACAGTGAGAATGCAAAGGGTAAAAATTGATGTGAAGGCCAAATATAAATGTGATATATAACGTTTAGGTTGTACAAGACAGAGCTACTCACTGCAGCCCTAAGAAGAATTTACTACACAACCTGACTTAATGCACCCTACATTTTATGATATATTACTACATAAAGAGTATTATCTTTGACCTACAACAGAAAGTAAAAGACGAAGCAGGACAAGTTGGCAATTTATTACACCCTCACACTGTAATGGAAGAATTTGTGGAACAAATCATGTATAAACATGCTTCCTCTCGCCCGTAACAAACACTCCTCTCTGCGTCACTCGTGCACGGTCCAAGAGAATAAGCTGCACTCTTAATAGCATAGTAAATTGGTGTTGTCAAATGTTGTCAAGAATGCAAATTCAGCACTAATGGGGTGTGTCTTCCATCTTTGTAAAGTGGCCCTTTTTCATCATTATGCGCACGCAGTTAATAGCTCTTTGTGTAACAGAAATCGATCAAGATCTTAAAAGAGTCACTAGGTTAATGTGGAGGACGCATCATGTAAAACATTTATTATTCTGGTGAGCTGGGGTCAAAGAAAGTCCCAACATGATGATATCAATATCAACCTCCACCACCTCTTTAATATTCAAACCGTGTTTTTATATAGACACCACTTTCATGGCAAAGTATTGAATTGTTTGCTCACTCTTGTGTCCATAAACATCAAACCTATTTATTACAGTCATCAGTGCTGATTTCCTAAATTACTAAACTGAAATTACACTGATGCAGTCATTTAATTAAAGTGATTTGTTAATCTGCTCCTGTAAACAGCCATCTCTCTGAATACAGACGCACGTTTTCTTCGGTCTTAATGTAAATTCTGTGTTTACAGCTCTTTAGCGTCGCAGAATATCCATCTTCGCTGTTTGTCATGTTGCAAATCAACTGTTTCCAGTCGATTTTGTGTCCATTGATCTGGCAAGAGGGGACCACATTAACATAATCAATTATGCCATGTTCATTCATTACCTTAGGTTGGCTTTCATCCTTCAATATGACTTTGAAAAACTGTGACACCACCAAATAATCACCTGTGCAGTAGGCTTTTTTTTTTAAATCTTATGATAGAAATATGTCAGTCTCACATCAGAGAGTGTCTACCGCTGTGCGAAATTATCTTGACTTCTATCAGAATAAATGAGAGTTATTCTAGTGCACTGCTTGCCTGCATATGAGACTGGTAAAAAAAAGAAAAAAAGGAAAACTGGAATATTCTTCTGTGATGTTGCAGAGCACTTTCATTTAGCCGCACCCTCTACAACAACAAATTCAACACCACTGCAGATCTGTCCGTTGTAGTAAAAGACCTCATAACTCAGATGTGCTCAGCATGTGTGCTCTATGATGCTGACTCGATTCCTGAAACTACCAGCCTGGCAGAGACATCGACCGTTTCACTTAACTTCAAATTATATATTATATTTACCGTAAAGAACGTCTATACAGAATGAACATGATTATATTCAATGCCAACATTTTTTATGCTCAGTGCCAACATTTTTAAAAGCATTTCTCTATATATCTGCACAGAAAGTATTGTGTTGCTGAGGCTGGGGAATAATTGCGGTTATGAAAAAACCATTGATTGTATGTCTGACATGATTTCAGAAGGTTGGTAATTGTCCAATATGAACATAACTCCTATACTGGGCTGAATGGAAACAGAATTTATTACTGTAAGACTTTTCAAGGTCTGCTGCCGCCCCCTCCATGTAAATATTAAAACATTTAAAGATAGAGTGGAGCAAAACAATCAATTTGGCGATAAAATCAGAAAAAGTATATAAAAGTAGCACTAAAGAGGAAATTAACAAGGAAATCTATATTATATATACGAGGAATATACTGTTACACATACATCTATACCCACAAGTTTTTACAATATGTGCAAAATAAATGTAATACGCAAGTTACTGCAAAAAAGGAAAAACTTATGGTAGTAGTGGGAGTGCAGGTTGTTCAAATGTATGTAATGTACATGAGCTTGAATGTGAAACCAGTAAACTGTACCGAGCTCATGTTAATCCACTTGTGGCCCCTCACTGCTGTTCAGAAGACTTTTATGACATAATATCATGTGCAGATAAATATTTTCTAACGATTGGGAACTTAGCTAGACGCTCTTCTCGGCTGCAGCAGCATGTCAAAACAAAGCACTATCCGCCGTAGTCAATACATGTGTTAGAGCCAGTCAGTATGCACATGTCATTATTTGTCACCTGTATTGTTGTGCTTGTTGGGATCAGGACTCACATGTCCGAGGTCTGCTCTGACTCATGAGGCTGAAAGGTGTCTGCATGTTGTATTGAGGGGCTGTTTTCTTTCTAGCATTTCTGGATTCACTTTGAGTTGTGGGTTAATTTTATTCTCTTTGATGTTTTCTTTGGCTATTTTGATTTGCTGGGGATTCAATCATGTTGATGTGTGTCTTTACACATATAAATTTTATGGGACAAGACCCATCAAACGAGACTGTAGAGGACATAAGGCCACAATAAATCTACACCATCACTCACCAGCTGATGGAAATGTGACAGCATGAGTGTTTGACAGCAGGTTTATGTCTGATGGTATCGAGTACGCTTCTCATCTGCCAGCACAGATGTTTTTCCAGGCAAACATTGCATAAATACAATTTTAAACTGTGACAAATTTTGAAGAATAAAGGCAAAGAAAATCAATAAAAAAAGAGAGAACATAAATTTGGACTGTTGCCGCAGCTACTTCAGTGCCAAAGCAAAACTATGACAATACTGGCTTTGAGTCAGATTCATTACTCTAAGTATGGAAAGACTGAAAAGCTGTGTCACTGTTTCAATCATCATTTTTTATCATTAGAGATGCAGCAGGGGGCATTTATTGATTCCCATTTCGATTCCTGTAATCACTAGCCCAAGACCAGCAGGATGAAATGTCTGAGCCTCATAAACATCAGTAGAGCTGATCCTCTTGTTCTCACTTAAAAGTGAAATGTGTGGAAACTCATTCGAGCAAACAGGTGAAGTCTGAGGCAGAGGGTGTCACTGTGTGCCAGTAAGCAGAGCCGTGAAGAGTGTCGTTCCAAGTGTTGGTTTGACTTTCCAAAATTTTCATCACTTCCTTCCAAAATGTGTATCAGCTTTAAAGTGTAAACATCAGGAAACTATAATCATACATTGTATAAACTCTGCTAATATATAGTATAGTTTAATTTTATTTAATAAAATAGCAGATTGTCTGCTGCTTTGCCTTGTGCTAAAATTAGAAAACGTCCTGAACACTGTAGATCATTGTTGTCAGTAGAAAAAGTGAACCACCGAAATGTCAGAAAGTGAGCATGTAGTTAAATCTGGCCTTTTTCCTGTTGAGGCCTTGAATGCAAATATTGAATTCTGAAAATTCAACAAATAATTTTTAAAGTCATCTGAGGCACAAAAATCAATCAGTAGCTGTTCTGTGTGCTGATGATCTGCCTCAGTAGACATGCAGGACGGACTGATGCAGGTTTCAAGATGAGCTATTCAGTGTCCTGAAAAACAGTCACAGTCAGTCAAAATACCATGTGACATATAGGGATGCTGCGGATGGGTGACAAATTACAGGAAAAACCCAACAAAGTGTCTCAGTTTACAGCCTCAGTGTGTCTTAGCATAGATTTTACGAGTCTCCGAACTCCACTGGTGGGATGAACACTAATTTTTAAAAAGATATTCCCTCATTTGGTCTAACACATCTGTCCAAAATCTCCCACAGGAGCCATATCATTCATGTCCTTTTCATACTCATCAAACCAACTTAACAACCAGTTCAGTGACCCCTTGTGAACGGAAGTGTTGACATTTGTTGTTTGTACAAGCATCTATTGAAGTTTTTCCTTTTTCACCCAACTTTACCTTCACAACCCATTTGAAAGTTGTTGTTTTTTTCATTTTATTTCTAAAATTGTAGGAAAAGTATTATTTAACAACACATATTTAATACTGATAGGTTTAATCTTGGGCTTGATAATAACTAATTACAGTTAAAGAGGACAGAGGGAGAGAAGGAGAAGCTGCAGATGAAAAGAGAGTCTAAAAATATACTGTATATATTTCAGACTATTTAATCTCCAAGTACCTGCTGTTGTGGTAACTATAGTAACCTGAGCTATGCTGAAAATCTCTGCCAAGTTGCAGCTGTTGAAGGAATCGTTTTTCACTTTGGTTTTCTTGAAGGCTCAGATAGAGTGTGAAAGTTGAGTTTCCCTGTAGATCAGTGTGTATGTACCTTGTCTACCACCAGACAGCTGTTTTCACAAGAATCTGCAGAAGAGAGGAAGTTTATCCATGCTCATTGAAAATGTGAGTTTAAGGCGTGTGTATACATGTATGATTTTGTGACATCACAACTAGTTTGGAAGTCAATCATGGTCCAGTATGTAACTAACCCCAGTGGAAACTTGAAACCTCCAGTGCAACACTGAGAATGGACTTATTTGAGAATTGGGGGGGGGGTTAAGTGTTAACTAAGTAATTTAACTTTTATGTGGACAAACCATGTCAGACACAAATATTTATTTAAAGCAGAGTATTTCTATGTATCTTAAAAACATCTGGAGGGGATATTTAAGTTGTAGTGACCCAAACTGCTCATTTTATGTGCATGACCATCTGCAAATACACAATATGATTTTACTTTAGGAAATGTCGACATTATAAGATACAAGAAATGTAATTTTTACTGCACACCTGCACAGTTGATACTACATACCGAGTCTTGATACTTCTTTCACAGTGTACCAATACTTACAATACTAAACAGTAATAAAAATATGAGAATGACTTAAAGGATAAAAATTCTGAGAAACCTGCCACTGTTGTTTCTGTTCCTATTTTTTCAATTCATTGTTTTTATTATTTATTTATCAATTTAATAATTTTAATTTTAATTTTAATTTTAATTTTAATTTTAATTTTAATAATTTTTTAACTTGCTGTGATGGGCTCCCAAATAAAAATGGCCATCAATGTGCTTGAGTCACAAAAACTATTTTTGTTACTAAAGCATATCCTCCCCCTATCATGAAGGCCCTTGGGTTTTTATCATTGTTTGGAAATGCCACAAACTGCATTCTTTTGGTTTTTCGTCATGTACTCAAAGTAGTTTCAGAGGAAGCATTGAAGAATTACACAGAATTTGGCTCCCGTGTCCCTGGCAAAGAGTTCAGCTCAGCATCAAGGTGCTTTCCTTCATCACAACACCATCGTCTAAAGAGTGAATGTGTCTCAGCAGTGCGATGAAGAATAAAAGGAGCCTGACACTAGCCTAATGTCACATGAGTTTGTCTAAATAAAATCAACCCTCCAGAAGCCAAAATAAATTTCTGCTTCATAAAGGACTTAAATGATTATTGGTCATCAAACAGCAACAGTCAAAGACGAGATGAGCTTAATTAATCACAGCAGAGACCAAAACATGCATTTGAGGAGTCAGAATGTTAATAGATGCAAGTAAAAATTATTTTGATTGACTGTTTCCCCGGATGGCAAAAAAAAAAAAAATCTCCAGGATCAGCAGTTTGAGACTCCTGTGAGACAAGCTCAGCATGTTTTTGAGACTTGCAAAATGCCTGTGGGTGTACAACATAATCTAATACAATATAATATAATTACAATATAATAATCTCATTCCTTCTTCTTTTCTCTGCAGCTATTGTTTTTTGTCCTCTCAATTTTCAGTTTAACTAATTTTCAAAAGGATACTTTCATATATTACCAAAATAACAGCAGTATTTTTACACTTTACACTTACATTTTTACAATATTTAAACTGTTGCAACTGTGATCAAAGAATGATCAAGTAGACATTTTGACTTATCGTAGTAGGAAAAGCACAAGTGTAACCCACAACATTAACAATGACTCTGTTATATTCATGTGTCACTGTTAGCCATGACAGTGACCAGGACTCTGAAACTGAAGCAGCTAAATGGAAGTCACACATTGTTAATTTTATTATGTACACCTGTGCTTTTTCCACTGTGTCAAAATATCTGTAGTTCTGTTTTTGCTCTAATTGTATATTATAGTAGAGTTCCAGTTACATGTTTCTATATTTTCATCAATGGGAAGTTGAGGTTATTTTTGGGTCGTCCTCACACACCTCCACTCATTCGCGCCTGAGATGCCCTGTGCAGCCATCAATCCTTTGCTGTTAGCCTCTGTGGTAAGATGGCTGCTGAGAACAGGGCTCGACAGGCTCCACCACTCTTTCATTTTACTCTTCACACCACCGTCAGTGGTTTTAACCTGAATTTAACCAATTGCATTGTAGTGTAAATGTGGCTCCGTTCCTCTACACATGAAAAATAAATAATGTAAGCCAGTAAATGGGCGTTAACTGACTTGCTCAAAGATGGAATCTGTCACATGCAGTCATCACAATTACAGAGATATTTTAAATATGGATTATAAGCGCAGATGTCATATTATATTGGTTATCTTTACTGTACTCTCTCTATGTATTACATTTTAATATACTACTTGAGTGACATAATGCTGTTCTATTTATATAATTTCATGACGGAGTTCAGATCTTAGTTTGTCTTATTATAAACAGAACTTCATGCAGAGCTAAATTGAGCTGAAGTGTCATTATCAACAATTTTAAACAGTCGTCCATGTGTGCAGACTGTCCCCTTTTGAAAAACACTTAGAACTGTCATTTGTTCAACTAAACATTCATCACTATGTTTGTATTAGTGGCCTCAGTATCCAGTAACATGCTGCTTTTGTTGGCTGAGTCACAACAGTTTAAATGACTGAGGGTCAGACTCATCTGTGAGGACAGAGGGGGTGGGAGGCTGTGTGCTGCCGGCAACTTTTACTGTATATGATCCAGGTGGGATGTTTTTGTTCTTACAGGATGACGAATTTCGAACAGCGAAGACTTCTGGGAAACAAATGGAACATCGGATTGAGACTGATCCAGACTGTGAGGTGGAGAAGAAGCTCCTCTGTCTGTCCTATCAACAACACAACACACCACAGAGTGTGAATAATTGATACGATTCCTCACCTCGACAGGGTCAGGAGCAGGGAAAATATTCCCTCTAACTCAACCTACGGAGGCATCCATCTCCTCCATGTTAACACTGACAACTCATTTCCTTACAGAGGAGATACTTTACTCTACTCTCTAATTTGATGGACTCCTGACGGATCATGTACTCCCTGAGGAGGCAGCGTATGGCATATGGCATATTGATGACTCCTTAAAAAAATGCATAGATCCAATATATTCAGCAGACGGAGGGTAATCATGAGAATCAAGAGGCAATTTTCTGCTTGAGCTATTCCCATGCATGTATGCAGAGGACAGGGTGTCATGCTGTGCTGGTGCAGATTTTAGCCCGAAGTAAAAGAAACATGCAAATGTATTGACCTTTGCTTGACACAGTGAGAGTTTCAAAAGCCTCCACAACATTCATGGCTACAAAGCACCCTCACATAAATGCTCAGGGGTAAAAAGCTTACCAACACTAGCTACTTAAATTGACACAAAACCCCTGCATGCTCTTGTCATATATTCTCAACATAAATATGCATGACCCTTTATGAATTTTCAATATACAGTATCAAAAGTTTGGGAAAGGTACTGTCTATTGCCTTGCATGCTGTTGCAAAATCCTTCTCTTCTTTTTGTGTGTGGTGATTTCTTACTCCTGTGTCATTTCTACATTACATTTCCCAGAGAGTTTGCCCAGTACTATGGTGAATGTGTATGATGTCTTAAAGGACAAAGCTGGTGATTCTTTCATATTTTTCTTATTGTCAACAAATCTCATATGAAGAGCCAAACCAGCGATGACTCAATCCTACTTACAAGTATTGTGCATGTATTCAAAGCCTGATATATCTTATTCCTCTGTCCGTTCGAAAACGATTAAAAACACAGCTGGTAAGCCACACAACTGCACTGGGTGACATGTTCCTTCACCCCAAAGACAATGATCATGTTAGTTTATTTAGAAACTGCTCCAAAGAGGAATAACAGCAATCATATTTTCACTCTCAGGAGAAAAGTTCCTTGTAAGGCAGAAGCCACTGTGCATTTGTTAAGAGTTTCATTAGCTTCATATCACAACCTCTTAACTTTGTCCTGAAGTTCTTAGAGAAATTTACAACGTAGCACAAAGTCAAGAGGTTGTGATATGTAGCATAAACAGCTAGCGAAGCTCTGTAAACTTCGCTTCTGAGTTAAAATGTGAATGTTATGATCTGTTACTGGTCTTTGGAGCCGTTTCTAAACAAACTACAGCAGCCATTGCCTTCGGGGCGAAGGAACATGTCACCCAGTGCAGCTGATTGATATGTTTTAATAGTTTTTCGAGACCTGAGCACAGAGGAATACCATATATCAGACTTTGGATACACACAATACTTGTAAGTAGGATCAATCATTGTCGGTTTTGGTAAATCCATTTGAACAGCCCTTGTAGTTCTTGAGTTGTTGTCGACATGCAGTTTTTACTGTTGGTTACTCTCCTAGTTCTTTTTTACTGTCCTGTCTTTTATAATGCTAACTGTGTACAGTGTGTATATAACATCCCTTCATTGTCATACATAGGTCTAAGGAGACTGTGTATGCTGTATATACTCTACATACATGCACATAAACCCACCTCTGTAAACAGAGTAACTTATTATCCATACAATATTTATTCAATCATTCTTTGCACTACCTACACTCTTGCTTGTTGTCTAGCGCTTGCCTGTATAAAATAGCTATATGTTTAAGTTTGCTTATAATTGTTTATTATCTTTGTTTAGATGTTTGTCTGTTTTTGTGTTATGTAATTTGTTTTCTCTGTGTGTGAGGGTACTGCGAGCTACTTAGAACCAGAGACAAGTTTCTTGTTGTCATACTCGGCCATTAATGTTGAGTCTGACAGTTACTAAGCATGACTTTGAAATGCAAAAGGTCATTTTTGACGCTCAGAGGAAACTCATGCCAAAAATGTTTGAACTCAGCACCTAATATGGATAGATGCGTCCATTAAATGGTGCATAAACACAATAGGATTGTCTATGTATATCTGTCTCCTGCTAGCGTCACTTGTAACATTAAAACATTGTTTTCTGCCTTTCAATGAGTACATTTGATTATACGTTCTGCCATGCAGGTACTAAATGGTTTTTCCCTTCCTGCCTTAACATCATTATATGTAATAGAGGGGCTTAGCAGTGTTTATACAGACAAATCCTCAGAAAGGAGTGAGTCATTCTCCGGCCAAACTTCACACAATACCCAAATGGATAATTCTTCTATTTAAGAGTAATCTGCAGATATGATGGCCATTGACAGTCCATATTCACTGTCTTAGAAATTTCTTGAGAACTTTCTTTGTTTTCTAGACATCAAATGTAAGTTATTGACAGCTATGCTCCTCCATGTGTTGAATCCAACCATGTGTGTGTCTTTTTAATTATCTGCGTTTAAATCTATGTTTACAGTGTCTCAATGTGTGAGCTGACAGGGCTGACATTCTAGGCTGCAGGGCCATTTACACCAGGCGGCGGACACACTATAAAAATGAACATCAATGTGGAGATCTGTTACTATTAAGCTATATAACATGACACTGGACATGAGGTGTAATAGTCTGAAGGTCAGCTGCACTGGAGTCATTTTTTGTTTGGTTCATTTGGCCGTCTTATTCAATCAACTGCTTCTGTATTTTTAAAGTTTAAGGGCAAAGACATTAATTACATTAAAATTAAAGGACAATATGTCCCATTCAACAATATTTGGCTTTTGTGACAACAAGAACACACAAAAAGATTTGTACAGACATTATGACTGCAGGTATTCTTCACTGTAACTCTTGAATGGCCTTAGACACAGATGGGACTTTAATCAACCACAAAACAGGTTTATGTACCCTCATGTTTGCCTGCAGTTATTTACATGGACAATAAAACACACAGTACACACACACGTCATACTGTTGCCTCTCAGTCCCAGCTCTCTCCTCTCTAAAACAAACAGGTTAATGTGGGGGAAAGTTAATGGGTTCAGGGATCACTCATCATCTTATCAGGCAAAAACATCAACTATTCACGCTTGAGCAGATTCAGATTTACTTCACCAAACCAACAACTCCTGTAATATAGATGATTTAATGTTGCCGTTGGGTAAGTGGTCTAGAGACGTGTTATAAAAATAAACCATAGACCAAGAAGAAGTAAGATTTCATTTGATGATTTGCAGGTAAAAAACATCTAAACGTCTAGGTTATAACTGGACTAAATGTGAGAGAACAATCTCACCACCACAAGGTCCATTTAGTAGCTGTGCTGGAGTTTTTGTTCGTATCACATTCATCAGCAGATTGAGTTTGTCCAGTTGTAATGGGGTTGCAGACTAAGTTTGGTCATAAGGTTCATGTGTTTTAGTCAAGTTTTAACAGTTTGTTTACATTTAGCAATTGTTCCAAAAGCATTTAAGAGACTATATTTCAGCTTTTCAACAAAATTTAATCAAATTTTAACCTAGATATCTCAATGTCTTTTGACCAGCAACTGACCAATAAGTGCTTACTGAGTTATGCAACACAATGAACGTTCAAAAGTTCATTCAAAGTAACAATATTTGCATTTTTCTAATAACAGAAAATGCACACAGCAATTTTCCCTCCACGCTCCAGACTTCTTATCTACAGATTTGCTTATATGAGTGTCATCTGTGACTTCAGATGTGATGGAGAGCAGAAGTGGGGGGTTTTTTCAAACAATGATGCAACAGTTTGAAACACGCATTCAAAGTCGCAAAAGCCACTTTATGTTTATATTGAAAACTTTTTCTTTGCTCCACATCATTTGGCAGCGAATGTAACGTCATAGTCATATCAGCTAAACAAACACCAAAACTCCAAGTAGCCACAACATGACTCCTCATTCTCCCACTCAGTCGTGTCATCAGAGTGACTTTTTGTTCGTGTTTGAGACTGATCTGATGGAGACATGTTATCCAAAAAAGGCTATGGCTGAGTGAAGGAAGCTGAAAACCCTGCGTTGAATGACGTTCTCCAATTAGACACAAACTCAGTGACACGATACCACAGCATGAGTCAAATCTATGAGCTGAATCTGAAACACCTCAGTACCAGCTCCTCCAGTCTTGTTTCCATTTTGACCACTTATTACCCCCCAATCTACTAACTGGACATGTCAGGGTTCATAAAGTCCTGTGAGGCGGCATGGTGGCGCAAAATTAAGACATCAGCCTGAACTTGTAAATTCAAACAGCTTTGGCAGAGCTTTGAAGGATTCTGAGACTTACGCAAAATCTGAATGGCTGATGCAGAAGCTCCTCAGAGGTGTAAAATCCATTACATGGTCGTAGGTAACAGGAAATTAAAGTTGCACTCAACCAAAACTTTAAAGATGATAATTGGTCTTCTACAGAGAACTGAAACCTTCAGTCTCCATGTGGAAATGTTATTGATGGTTTGGTCATTAGGATGGCAACTAGCTCATTTGACCCATCAGCTAAAACCTCCCATGTGCAGCTCACCGCTATCCGGGCTAAATTGAATGTGGCGTATTGACTCGCCACGGTTACGGATGCCGACTCACAATTACTCTGCTTGTGTTTGTACAGGAGGATGGTTGAGAGGAAGTGAGAGACGTGGAGACATATACTGCAAACTGATTTTAATGGATTTGTCGGTTACATAAATGACATTGATCATGAGTGCTCTATCTCAAATGAAGCGTGTACTTGAGCAGTGATGTGATACGTGACTAAAAGCGAGGAAACAGAAGAAGGGAGTACCTGAGTAAAACCTCTTCTCTGCACAAATAAAATCATGAGAGTCCTGACCTGGGAGAAATGCAGAGTTTGTCATCAACTCAAAAGCTTTGAGTTGAGTTCAAGAACACACAAACATTTTGTTGTTACTATAAAAAAAACCCCATCATCATTGCTGGAAAACTGTACTCCAAATAAGGCGAGAGCATGTGTGTAACAAACACTCCTTTATTCTTGGCAAATATCCTGATTAGTCTCAAACAAGGAATTGGATTCTTCTCCTCTTCTTAACGAAGCACACATATAATTCTAGTCAAACAAAAACTTGTGCTTCTGCATATAATTACACATATTCTACTCATAATTTTTGAATGTGAGGATTATTTGTTCTTCGTGTTACAAGGATATTCATCTAATGCTTCGAGCAAGTCCATAAAATCTGTAAGCAGATGGTGACAGGAAAGACAGAGAAAATATTTCTCATTTTTTGACAGTAGGTGGCAGCGTGATCTCTGTCAGAGTCTGGTTAGTCAGTCTTCTTCTGATGATATATTCTCATTAATACATTGATACAGTACATATTTTACAGAGCAAAATATGCCAGTAAGAATTAGGAAATAAGGCAAGTACACTACAGCTGCAGATGTACTGAGGACATAATAGTGATATAAAAGTTCTCATTTGGAAGGCAGGTTCTGTGAATCAAATGAGGATACAGCCTGAAATACATGGTTGTTGTTGCTAGATTATATGGAAAATATTGTGTTTGGTGTTTTTTTTTTTCTGTAGAACTTCATTCAGTATCAGTCTTGACAGAACAGGACTTTTGTATCAATTTGCTTCATTAAAGCCCTCCTAACAAAACACAAACAAACATAAAAACAAAGCAAAACCTGCATACGATAAATAAGATTACAACCGATGTTCTAGTAAAATATGCATCAATAAGATTCTCAAGTAAAAATCGTGTTAATAATTACAGATAGCATGATTTGTATTTTTCAAGAACAAGTTGTTCCCTGATAGGTGAATCTATGCTGTTCATGTGTTGAACTGAGGTGCCGTACGTTGATCTGCGATGATTTCAAGTACCTCCGGTCTTCATTCTGACTTCAACTGATTCAGCTTCAGCCTCGAGGATGCCCTGAAGACTTTTCAGTTCTTCTTTGGATGCTATTAAAAGAAAACAGGCAAAGATAAAATTGACTAATGGAATCAATACTCAGTACGATGCACATCCAGGGAGCAACCGACAAACATGAGGCAACAGTTAGTAACACGCTACAATTTAAAAGGACACAAATAAAAAAATAAATAAAAGGAGCGCTATCGATATCATAATTCTTTCTTTCTTTGCTTGATGAGCTGAGGCAGGATGCCAAAATATCTGCCATAAAGGCAAGTCAAAAGCAGATTAATGGAGGGCCCACAACAGAGAAAACCGGCCAATAAAACACCATAAATGCAGCATTTTACAGCAACAACATTATAAAATGGCACCCACCCATTGGAGAGCTCCACATGATTAACCAGCAGCTGAGTTTGTGATTCAAAACTAACCTCAGGATGAGGACACTTGACCGGAAATTAAACTGGCTTCCCCATTCTAACCTGCCGTCCCATCCAATTAAACGCTTCACCCATCAGAGGTGCCTTTTCCCGGGACTACAGACAGTCATTAGAGATATTTGTCTCCATTAAATTGCCATTTGCTACAGATGGGCAGCAGAGGATTTCAGAGACATTATCTGGATCCTGAGGAGAGGAGGTGCAGGCTGCTCTATAGGATACTGCTGCATGAGGTGGCAAACCAGGTTTTAGGGAAACTGAAATTCCCTCCTGACGGTAATGTAGTAGGTGGGAACTAGAAGTGAATCATCTAAAAACAGCAAACCGGAGTTCAGTTAAAATGGTTTTAAGTTGGGTCTTCAAAAGGAAAATAGTAGCTAAATGAGCTGTCGCATTCTGCATTTGTTTCGTTTGTTTTTTTGTTCCTCATAGTGCATTTATGCGTAACATAAAATCTACCAGGAATCCTGATGATAAATGTTTCAAACAAAGATTCAATCCAAATTCTCTGTTTGATAAAGCCGCCATGTGCGAGCAAAGCAGAGCAGAAAGAGAGATGTAATAAAACCTCAGATGTCTACACCAGTCATCCGAGAGGAGAGAGATGTGATGAAAATGCCTGCCAAATCTGAGAAGAAATGGTGCACAGCACTGCACGGAGGTGAGAAACGACAAAAACTTAAAAATGGATTCTGGGAACACTGCAGTACTTCTGATGAGTCATCTGTTGCTCTCATAAGCAGAAATGCTTTGAAATTTTTCCACAGCAAAAAGCCTAAGAAAAAGAAAGCAGCTAATAAATCAACTTCATGCATTTTTCACTGAAGACATGAGGCGGCGAGAGTGTTCGTGTGAGTCTATAAACATGTTTCCAAACTTTAATCGGGCAACAGAAAAAAGACTTTAGATGATTATATATTAACAGTGTAAAATATCTGGGATTTGCTGAGCAAGTGCAAACGGATGAATATCCCCAGTGAGCGGCTCAGAGAAGGACTTTAACCCAGACCACAGCACACATACAGAAACCTCTTTCCACCAAGCAATCACAGTCTATGATGGATCTGACCATGCAGCAGGGAGAGAGGGTTTATGGGATGGATAGATGCGTCACAGCCCTCTACAAAGTGCACGGCATGAAACCACTGCATACCTAACTCAATCCTGGTCTGCAACCCTTCCTGGCCTGGCTCTCCCTAAATGTTCCCAAGACATTTCTCACTTCTTCTCCAGATGATTTGTCTTCATTATGACAGACGTGCCCAATTCTGCACAATACAAGTCAAATAAATAAATATAAATCCAATGATTTTTCCATTTTTTACTTTTTCTTTTTTTTTGCACCGTTTGGAAATGTGCCTTACTAAAGTAAATGAGTACAGTTGTTGTCAGATGTTACCCATTTGATCATCACTTCCAATTTTTCCAAAGATGTTTTTCTAAAATTGTGGGTTTTTTTTACATTACATCTACATCATGAGAGCAGGTTGTGACTCACGTGACGTCCTGCACAAATTTGAGATTAGATATAACTTTGTACTTGTACAAGTACACAAAGCCACGGGTCCATTTATTCTCTGATTAATCATTAGCCACACGTGTGCCGCCTGCATGTGTCCTGTGGTGTGATGAATTCAAATTTCTGTTTGCCAGCTTCTCTATTTAGTATAAATAATACAGAAATTAAAATGTGCCCTCAGTATATCATGTATTTATGTATGGAGTAAGTTATAGTTATTCGAAAGCTTTGCACTCTGACTGACTTAGCACGTCCACAAAACTAGATTCTGCGATCAATCAGTCAATTAAGCAATGTGTATTCTGTCTATAGAGGATGAATGTGCAGCCAGTGGTTAGAAAGATATTGACATGATACTATAGCAGCTTTTCCGTGGACATTTTACAAATTTCTAAAATGCAGCAGAATGATTTGAAAAACAGCTGTGGAATGAAATTTAAGGGGATTCGGTGTATTCAAACAAAACCACTGATGTTAACCTTTACTGAGCCAAATTATTTATCAGCTGCAGGGGAAGATAAAATGAGACTCCGAGTACACTTGTTAATCACCGTCTACCTTACATCTGTTGTGATCTTAATCTAAAAATCATAAAACAGTGGTGCATTTTCAGTGCGAAGCCTCTGTTAAACCTGAATTACAGCTAACTGGCTGCTGTCACCAAGTCACACACTGAAGTCCTTCACAGCCTGACAAACACTTATCAATTAGCAAAGCCTGACAATCTGATGCTTTAAAAAAAGCCATAAACAGAAGGAACAGGGTACTGGGCAGCAAATTCCACTGTGCTATTAAAATCCAAGGCTTATAAGGTTATTCCTTATATACCAAAAGAAAGAAAGAAAACAAGCACTCTCCCTGCTCATTCTTGACTAATAAGTGTGCAGTAGATAAGACTAACTTTCTCAGTCCACTTGGTTCCTTATTTGGGGACAAAAGGAGACATTTTGGAGTTGATTTTGGCTAATAACAAACCATATTGTTTTTTCAGGATCTTTCTAGCAATTCAGTGTCGTTTGTCTGATACTTACAGCAGCTGCCAGTGCTTGCTCCAGGTCTTGAATGATATCAGCCTCATCCTCCAGTCCGACAGAGAGTCGGATCAGTGTATCACTGATCCCCAGGACAGTCCTCTCCTTTTCTGGCACTGATGCATGAGTCATAATTGCCCTAAATTATGATAGAGGACACATATGAGTCTTATGCTGAAAAACATCGTGATGTTTTAAAAGAGATTAGAACAAAGACATCATTACGGAAATGAAGTGTCTCAATTTAAGTTTGAGAAAGACTGAGAGGAATTTCTTCTTGATCTCTGCTGCCCTCTTGTGATTTCATTTGTAGCATTACAGCTTAAGTTACAGTAAATGAAAGTCAGTTTTAGTGCTGTTAAAGACCAAACACTGTGGTAAAATAATTTATGTTTAATACTAATAATAAAATTCTTCAGGGATACTTACGGGTGTTCTGCTAAACTTTCGTAACCACCAAGACTCTCAGCTATCGCAAACAACTGAAATAAGAAGACGACAGGAGACATTAGGTGATAGTGCAGTAAAGTACATAAATAGTGTGTAAACAAAGTCAAAATAGTTGAGAGAAATGAAAAATTAAGTCACAATAAGAAGATAAACAACTAACTACAGAAACTAAACAGGCCAAGGTAACATTTCTTTCTTTCATTTTGTGGTTTGGATGATTTTCAAACATCCTGACAGCGAACATATGGAAGCGTTTTATTGACAGCAAAATACAATCTGGTCTTTGTTAGGTAACGTGAGCCAATTATAAATAATGAGGCATGATTGAGTTCAATAAAAAGCTGTTCATATCAACATGAAACTAAAATGACTAATTTGTTTGTTAAGGACATTGTTGTAAAGGTGAACCACTCGAATGCTTTTGGCACACACTCAAAGGCTTTGTTTGAGTGTAACTTCTGTTTTATTTCGGTCATAAAATTTTATCAAAGGATTATTAGTAATGATTAGTAATATTATAACCATAGCACCTTGTCCTTAGTAGAATATTTTAATTGTCATGTCCTGGCGCTCTTTATCTGTAAGATTAAAATGCCCTGAAGTGGGACTTGACTGGTTTTCTAAAGCATTCTTGTAATCTGTCATTTTACATAAGCCTTTCTGATCACAAGACCATCATGCACTTGCTAAACTCAAACTACAGTTTGTGACGGTTCAGTTTCAATAAAAAACGTTGCTGCCAAATTACTTTGAGGCTACTGAGGAAGATGGTGGCGTGCTCGAGGTTCCCCTTAATGTAGAAGGTGATCATCCCTGGACATCCGGTGCATTGCTTCTTCATCACTTCATACTGAGGGTGAGAGGGCAGGCCTACAACAAGAGAGGGGGGAAAAACCAGAACAAACTAGTCAGTCTAGTTGACAAATCCTGTAATAACCACCTATACTGAATTCAACTAACAAAAGCCGGGACACATGGGAGGTGTGCAGGTTTGAGCATGATTTGGTTTGTTTTGTTTTGCTTTGCTTGTTATTTTTAATGAATTAATGTTCAGACTTTGACGCTTTTTTGAAAGTGTGTCAAAGTGCACATTCCTGGGTTCCAAGTTAATTCCAAGTTAAATTTAATGCTTTTTAAAAGGACCAATGTGTAAGATTTAGTGGCATCTAGTGGTGAGGTTGCAAATTGCAACCAACTGAATATCCTTCCCCTCACCATCCCCTTCCAAGTCTGTAGGAGAACCTATGGTGGCCACAAAATTTGCAAAACAAAATTTAAAAAAAAATGCAAAAGACCCCCTCTAGTGCCAGTGTTTGGTTTGTCCATTCTGAGCTACTGTAGAAACATGGCAGTGCACGATAGCGGGCGCCGTGGAAGAGGACCCCCTCCCTATGTAGATAAAAAGGGCTCATTCTGAGGTAGCGAAAACATGATTCTTATTTTCAGGTGATTATACACTGATTAAAAACAGATTTATGAATATTATATTTCATTTCTACTCAAGTCTGTTCTGCTAAATGCCACTAAATTCTGCACACTGCACCTTTAACACCTTTTTAATACCAGATGGAATGAAATGTAATACCCATTTCAGAATAATATTGGTCAAAGTATGAACGTATGATGAAAAAACAGAAGGAATGATGTGGTTTAGAATATTATAGTATTAGTATTATATCACATTTTTAAGTACTTCTAAGAGGTATATAATAATAATTCCTGGTAATATAATTAATCCATTAACGTGACCTGGACACAGAAAATTGGTGGAAGAAAGGTTTTTGCTAAAATTGACACTTGTCCATTAGTAACGTTTGCTACCAGAAAAAAGGATTAATCAGTTTCCCGCTGCACAGTCCACTGTCTGTTTCACTTGTAGTTTATAGATGTAGAACATCTCCTGACAGCCCGCAACCACATACAAAAAAAGTTCTAACCAAGGTTACTGTCTACAGCAGGCAAGGAAAAACTATTCAAGATTTTAATTTTAATGCCTTTTTCAGACTTTCTTTAAACTGAATTTAATGCTTTTTAAGACTTTTAAAGACCTGCAAATACCCTGTATTCATTCCAAACATGCTTTGAGTAGTTTTTTCAAACTCTGGAGGGTTTACAACCATTCAAATAGATGCAGGTGTAGATGTAAGGTGTAGCTGCAGATGTAATCAGAAGAAACTACAAGGAACAACCCCAAAATGCAAGGGCAGTTATGAATGATTAGCAAACTTAAAAAAAAAAGATGAAAGAGGAGAGGTCAAAGTCTGAACTGAATTGTGCATTTAAAACACCTCTTCTTCATGTGTTCTTTGTAGGTATGAACATCAGAGTAAACTAGACCAAAGAGTGCTGATCAGTTCATTATGTTGAGTTTTAAGTTCTTTTCCCCTTTGACTCCCTTAAAACATTTGCAGTGTGATACTTGTGATCAAACGTTTGCTTATGAGCTCTGATTTTGAAACATTGGAAAAACATATTATAACTATTCTGAAATGGGTTTACAATACCTGGTAACTAGATACCACTTTACATCTTTATGTACAAATAAGCATGAGAGGCCTCTCTTAGGCAATGTGAACTTAAATAACCCACAATAAGAATTGGATCAGCAGCAACTCTGTTCTCAGAGCAGTTCATTATTTGTAACAGTTTTATAGGTTAGCAATCGAGAGATAACGGGCAATTACTGATAGTATGCTGGTATGATAGGAGTAGTAAATAACAGCTATGTATATCAGACGTGTCTTGTTTATATTGCCTGGGAAGATGACGCGCTCCACCCTGGGGTCAGCCTCCAAAAACTTGGCAGCAGCCATGGCATTCTTGAAGTGCCGCTCCATCCGCAGATGTAGCGTCTTCAGTCCACGGTTACACAGGAAGCAGTCGAAGGGAGACGGTACACCGCCCAGTGCTGAACCAAGGCAAAATCCCATGAAAGAAACAAAAGAGGTTACAAAGCCTCCCAAAACCCGATCAGGCGAACAACAAATGCATAAACAAATACTCCATTCTGAAAAGGTTTTAAATTGGCAGAGAACATTGGCCTCACGAACATGTTTTGGTTTTTTAATGAGTGAATGTAGGTCAATTTGATTTAACCATATTGTGGCAGAGCAAGACAGTAAATGAATGTCTGACACAAGTCTAAACTCTGTGTCCTTAAATCACTGGTCACAAACACCTGTCTGATTTTAAAGTCTGTTATTTTTCCAGACTGTTTGATCTAGATTAAAGATTCATGTTTGACTTTTGGACGTTGATTTTGACCTTTATCTGATACTGAGGGGGAAAAAACAGGACAGACTGAAGAGCTGACGCAGAGATCAATAGCTTTTGTTGGCATCTCATTTGCAAATCCTCAAACTGTATTTGAGAAGCGGGAGTCAGCAAATGTTTGGCTTTTTTGCTTCATAAAAATCACAATAAATCAATAATTAAGATTGTTGCTGATTCATTTTCAGTCAGTTGACTAATCGATTCAGCACTTGTCTGCCGTATAACTGATTAAGTCTATCAACGCCACCATTCTGACCGAAACTTGGAATAATATAATAAGACTGATGAGTCCAATAAGACTCACTGATTCAGTGTGCAATCTGACGGATGCTGTTTCGCTGACATATTGTGTACCAAAAAATACATTTGTAGTAAACATTGCATCATCCTTGAGTTTGAACATGTTGTTCTTTCTACTCACCGTTCTGCAGAAATTTCAGTCGCTCGTACAGATCGTCCCTGTTTACTGAGACCAGACCCATAACCACATCACTGTGACCTGCCAATCAAATGACAGGAATAAGAGAATGGTTTATATCCAAATTACAAGTAAATGTTTTCATTAGTACAAAGAAATATTGGGGCCACTCGTGAAAAAAAGAGATTTTGAAAATTAAGTATACCTTAAGAAAAAATCATTATGAGAACATAATATGATGAGAAAAATGTTATATTTCAACTGAATATAACAAAATTAAATGAACATTATGATTAAATGGGGTAGATTGGAACATGTGTGCACATATCAGCATTGTCTGACCGTCCATATATACAATTAGTATTTTTTCTTGCAAAGATATTGAGGATGACCCACCTCATCCCTCATTTTGACACTTTTATCACCCATTTCCTCACCTAATTTTTACCAACCGTGGCCCCAAATACTGTGTTGCATCTTTGTAAATTGTGTGGCTTTGCTTTAATCACATTTAAGTGAAAGTTTTATGACAATTTTATGCGAGTAAAATGGAAAAACAAATGTGCTTGTGTTCGCACAGAACCTACCGTTCATGTATTTGGTGGCTGAATACATGCAGATATCTGCTCCCAAAGCCAAGGGTCGCTAAGAGAGAGTACAAGCAAAAACAAGTCAGTAACTTGTTTCCACATGAACTGGAATTTGATTGCAGGAAACGATTAAACTGCTGTTTCACAATCAAAGTTGCATGAACTACACATCTGTCACTCTCACCTGGAAATAAGCAGACATAAAGGTGTTGTCCACTACTACCACTATATCTTTGTTGTGCTCGTGGACCAAATCAGCACAGGTCTTGATGTCAACGACCTTCATCGTTGGGTTGGTGGGTGTCTCGATCCACACCAGCTGCACCAGGAAAGAGAAGACATAGTTTCAGTGTAGCAGAAAGATGATGCAAACAGACACACACGCTACATCATATTAAAGCTAATGAGAGACAGCTCATATAACAGTGTATTTCCACAATCATTACAAAGTGCTGATTCACGGTGACTGCTTTAAGGGATAAGGGCACACCCAGTCATGCAACATTCCAGTAAATCCAGACTAGAAGGACTTTTTTCTGAATGAATAAATTCCCTATAAAATTATTAAATCTGTTGGAAGAGAGACCAGACTACAAACACAAAAGCTGTAGACAAACAACAAAGGGCACTTTAAAATATTGGTCTTGGACTTACTTTGGTGTTGGCCTTCAGAGCGGCCTTGAGCAGCTCTGGTTTTGTACAATCAGCAAAAGACACCTCCAGACCCATTTCAGTGGCAATTCTTTGGAAGTAGCGGTTTGTGCCTTGAAACAAAGAAAGTGAAACTAAGTCAGTGATGATTAAAAACATAACAGAACGTGTGCTCTCACTTTCATACCAACCACCATTTTGTTTGAGTCAGTCACTTTTAGTGCATTTTCCTCAAATGGTGAACACCTCATGGCATACAGAGGCATCTCACTGGAGGGCAACTCACCTCCGTACACGTCATCCATGCAGACGATTCCATCTCCTGACTTGAGCATATGAGTGATGGTCACTGTGGATGCCAGGCCTGAGGCAAGAGCCAGGCCTGCAGGGGGAAAGCAAAAAAAAAAAGCCATCAAGACAAAAAAAAAAAAACATTTGCATATCATTAGGCCAGAGGATTCTTAGCTTGGAAATGCTCGGCTACGGTTTGCTTACATCTCAGTCTTACTTACAATACTTTGCTCCATCCAAAGCTGCCACAGCCTTCTCCAGACAGTTTCTTGTAGGGTTTCCACTCCGGCTGTATTCAAACCCCTACATAAAAATATAATTATTACATTTCAGCGGCCAAAATCTAACATAGTGTACTGTATTCAAACAACTTGAAGATGCAGACAGGTGGTTCTAAACACAAGAGTACATGAGTCAGAGTTAAGTTGCTCAGGACAGGAACAGGGAAAACGCCCCCTTCATACACAAATTAACTTGCCACAAATACAATCAGTTGTTAAAGTTTGTGTAATATTGGATTATCTGTTACTACAGTATGGACATGCACAAGTCTAAAGTTACTGACACTGAAGACAGTGAGAACCACCAATAAGAAACCAGTGAATGTGACATCGGAGATTGTATGAATGCATGTTGAAAATAACAGAGAGCGGTGAGGAAAGGTGGCCTCACCCAGTAATTTAACTCTTCACTGATGTATACAGTCTACTGTTACATTAGCTCACTGGTGGGAAAAAAATAAAAAGATTTAAACTGCGGTGGCAAGTATTTTGTCAGCACAAAATAAAAATGTGTGTTTTCTACAACTATCAGAGAGTGATTCACTAATTTGAACATAATTAAACAGTTTTTATTCTATTAAAATATAAGTAGGCAGGACTTTGTTACTGACTGTTTTTAAATGATTTGAACTTATTGCTTACACAATTATTACAGACACTTGTGCAACTCTAATCACACACATAATCATTAAATCTAGATATGTTTGGATACATGACGTGGACATTGGAGGCTGTTGCCTGCAGTAATATGAGGAGCTTGAATGGCCTTGAACCAAAGGTTTGTGTAGTTCTCTCTCTGCGGAAAACAAGACCGGCTGTAAATATACAGTAGCAAAGCAAATATATTAGTTAGTTGTTACTCTTCTAGTTGGATATGTTTATTCTTCATTGTATGATTTAGATCTGAACCAACAGCAGCCACTGCTGTCTTCTATTCAACATAAAAAAGGTAAAATAGGTATTCTGAACTTTCTATGAACGGTCTGCTCTGTGTGAAATGGAGGCATTGTGAGCTCAATCAGAATATTGTGGGGCCAAGCATAGAAAACAGGGTCAAAAGGTCAGTAGATCAGCAGGGGCGGTGAGTTTGGCTGTTTCTATTAATTTGGTTATTTAATTGAGGGAGCAGTTTTAGCTGTAAATGCTATACATATAATTCAAAATTAGTCAAATCAAAAGTTCGAAGTTCCTGGACTTTGACTATGTGAGAAAAATAGACACAAGAAAACCTAAAAAGAAACAGTGTAGTTTTGTAATCATTTGTGATATTTAGTCTGTTGTTGTAGAGTTCTTGTTGCCATATGTGCTTGTATGTGTCTGTTCTGTAAAGGCTTTGCTAGGTTTCCTCTCCATTTATGCTGAATCCCGTATATGTGACTTGTTGTTTTGCCTAATTTTTGTTTGTTTGTTTCCTTGTAAAAGATCAACCTGGACAGCAATTGCAAAATAGTCTCTTGGATAAAACTAACACATTTCCATCATATTGATGTTAATTAATGTGTGTCATCCCTGATAAATAAGTAAATGAAGTAAAAAATTACTTCTCCTATCAACCACTCCTTTTAAGTGTTATCTAAGTGTCTGTTTAACAAAGCAGTTAAGACTTGTGATCTGTAGGCCAACCTTAACTATAATCATTGACAGAGACAAATGGCAGTTGAGAAACGTGGACAGCAAATAACGCCTGATGCCAAATAACACCTGTGATAAAACACAGAGGATACGATAGTGAGGAGGGGGCGAAATCTGTGTAGGTATCCTGCAGTGGTGGGGGTCGTTTCCACACATCAAGGGAGAAAAGGGGAAACAGAGTCAAGCTGTCACTTAAAAAAAGATTCACTTCTGACTGAGTAAAAGGGGAACAACTTTGGCTGTTATCATTTGTTTGATATGAAACAGGTTGTGCATGAATATGACACGTGCTCCATCACACACACACAAGAAAGACTTTTAAAAGAGACCTAACATATCATATTTGAATATTTTGAAGATACCTGCACATACATGCATGTATATTATATACCTCTACATAAATTCCTATATTTTACATACCTGAACATAACTGTTTGTATATACAATACAGATCACTGTATAGTTACAGTATAGCAGTAGAGTTGTATAGTACAGACAATATACAGTATATACTAGACCTGCATTGTATAGAATATTACCAAGCCCTATATATTTATAGTATGGTCCTACATTTTAGCTTTAGTTTCAGTCTCTAGTTAAGGTTATTTTTCATAATTCTGTTGTTGTTTATTTACTTATTTGTGTGTCCTTAGATCTGATTTGAATGCTTTAACGTTGCAGTATCCACTTGGGATTAATAAGGTAGGCCTATATCGACTTTTCCACAGTCTGTCTTAATAAATATATAATATACTGTTTATATATCTAAAATATCTTCAAACAACAAACCAGGACGTGCATTTTAATCTATAGCCCATTTTGATCCTCGTGCAGGACGCTGCTAAAGTCGTGAATAGGGTCTGTTTCACGCACGTGCACCCCTCCTCTTCCCCCCCAAGCCTTAAATAACTAAGGCGTTTCAGGCCACTTACTGCGTGGTTTCCCGGTCCGTGCTGCTTGAACGTGGTAGAAAGAGAAATCGGCGGCACTACAGCCATTGACTTCCACTGTTCCGGCTCCTGGCCGACGTGAATCGCGTCTGTGGCGAACGATTTAAAAGCCGAGCGGAAGCCGGCGAACACGTCGCTCGGCTCGCCTTGTTTGTGCTTTTGATCCATGGCGAAGCGCTCAGCGGTATGTGACACAAAGTGTAGCCGGGGTGAGTATGCATTACCGCTGTATGGGTAAAAGGGGAAAACCATTTAATGGAGCTGTGCGCTGCGCTCGTCGCCGCGAGCCAATCAGCGCTCATCAACAAGGAGAGGACGGCGCTGATTGGAGGTTCGTCATGGGCGTCCATCCCACGTGAGCGTGCACGTTGTTTGGCGTTCTTTGTCTATGTGTGTGTATGTGTGTGTGTGTATGTGTGTGTGTATGTGTGTGTGTGTGTGTGTGTGTGTGTGTGTGCCATACTGATGCAACGCTTCCTGTTGTTTGAGTCAGGGTACATGCACTCTATATCCCTCTGATTTATTTTATTACAAATGTTATTTATGACGCGAAATTATTTCTACTGAGTGTACAACAGTGAGAACAGGATTACAAATGTCATTTATGTAGTGAAATAAAGTCGAAATTCCATTAACACAAAATTCAAGCTAATCTCTCACAACTCAATACCATACTCTGTTCTCATAGTTTTCATCTACAGCCCAAAATATGTGTTTTAGTTTTTAAATGATACATTGAATTTTGTGTAATTTGTTCCTCGTGGCACGCACAAGAGTTTGTGTTTCCAGTCTTGCGCCATAGGGGGAGGAAGTGCTCTGCGATGACTCAGTGCTACGCCTATCTGCTGCTTCACCCTCCCCAAACTCGCCTGGACTGAATGAATAGGTTTGATTCCCACAACCATCATTGATTCCTGCCCTGTGTGTCCGTGAAAAATACAGTCAAGTGACATAAATCACAAATCAAATCAGATAAGAACACACATTGAGGGAAAAAACAAACACAAAAGCCATAAATAATAATAATCAAACAAAATGAAATAAGTTCCTGGAGACTAATGTAAAAAAAAACCCAAAAAAAACACCTGCTTCTTCTCTAATATGTATTGAATATACACTCTACAATGGTAGTGACACAGTTACACACTGTGCATTTGTTGTGTAAGTGCATAGTGTTGTGTACTGTAAGTGCTGGGTTGATTATGAATAGATTAAAATATAATAAGCAGCAGAAAAGAAAAAAAAATACTTTAGAGTTGTAATTTTGTACAATCATGTACTTGTCTGCAGGATCTGAAAAGTGCAAGCGAGCAACATGACAGTATTGGACAGATGGAGAAATGACAACAGATGGATTAGTAATGTAATGATAATCAGAACATATGTCCAAGTCAGCAGTCTTCTTTAGTTACAGGACAAAAAAAACATTGCATCTCATTATCTTGCTGTTTCTTGTGGAGACAAAGACCATTTCAAACATCACAGTGGATATAGTGGATGTGATGTAGAGGGAACAAAATAATAAACTGAGAGATTAAAGGCCATTATGTTTATTTATCTTGTCTGACTATACCTTACTATGCAACCAGAAGACAGTAATTATCCACTATGTCTGGGTCCTCAAAATGTAAATTGAACTTTTATCCTTTTTAGCAATTTTCCCTCAGACATTGGTGCAATGTATTTTAATGTATTTATTTATACATTTTAATGCCCGAGAGAATGAACATGCATCAGTAGGCTACAGATATACAATATATTTAAATAACAAACAACTTTAAGATTGTTAGTAGCAGTAAAAGTAGTTAGTATACAGTATACTGTTTGAAGTAGTGGAAAATACTCAAGTGCAGTTTTGACATACTTATGACTTGAATATTTTTACTTTATGGTACTTAATTTCAGATATTGTACTTTTTACTTCACTGCATTTATCTGACTGCTGGAGTTACTAGTTTCTTTGCAGATTCAGATTTTACATAAAAAAAATGTGACCAACCTATAAAATATGAAACATTGTTACAGATTAAACTACCCAGCAGTATGTTAAAATGTTAAATTTTATAGCCGCTACAGTTTTAAAATACTGCTTTCTGGTAATAATGATATCACATCAAATGTGCAATTCTGCAAAATCAGCACATTTACTTTTTAAACTTTAAGTGCATTTTGTTGATAATACTTTTGTACTTTTACTTAAGTGATCAGAATACTTCTTCTAACATTGTTTTCTTTACTAATTACAACTTTACATTCAGAACATAGGATTAATTTACTGGATTAAACTGCCCAACAGTATATCATGAAGTTAAATTAGTTACACCTCGCCCAGCTATAACAGTAAAATGTTGCTTACATGTTAGTTAATCAATAGTATTAATAATTCAGTAATTTAATATATCATAATATAACACTCACAGGAGCCATTTTCTGCATTAATAGCACTTTTACTTTTGATACTTGGAGGAAATTTCACTGATAAAACCAGTGTACTTTTACTTAGATAGTAATTCTTAAAACATTGCCAAACCATCGACTGTGTATAAACAGTCAGTGGTGAAAGAAGTATTCAGATCCTTCACTTAAATAAAAGTGTACCATATACAAGTATACAATACCACTATGTAAAAATACTTGATTATATAGACAAAACTTATGCATTCAGACTTTTACTTTAAAGCAAAAGTACAGTATTAAAGTATACTAAGTAAAAGTACTAACTATGCAGCATGGCCCCTTTCAGAATGTTACATTATTATACTGTATATATAGTACTTTTTGATGCTTTGATTTTTAATGTTGTAACTAGCTGAGGTGGAGCTAGTTTTGACTGCTTTGTTCGGTCAACTATTAAAAATGTTTTATAAAATTATCATATTGTATGTTGGCAAAGTAAGTAGTTATTATATACTGACCTGCTGACTGACTACAGTCCAACCAGACCCCTTAGGTCATCTGGCAGTTGTCATCTAATGGTACCCAGAATAAGATCCAAGTCCACAGAGGGAGCTTCAGTTACTTTGTGCATGTGTGTATGTGTGTGTGCAACTGGACAACAGTTGTCTTTCTATTTTTTAATTTTACTATTATTATTTATGTGTGTGTGAGTGTGTGTATGTGTGTGCTTGATATGGTGTTCATTTTAATTGTTATATTTCTGTATTCTTAAACTATTTTATCATGGTGATCAATGACTTTTATGCAAACGTGAAGCACCTTGAACTGCCATTGTATATGAAAAGTGCTATACAACTAACTAAAATTGACTTGACTTATAGCTGTGGAATAATTGTTAATGGGGGTAAAATGTACAATATTTAAGTATAAAATATGTGAGCACTTATTATTGAGTACCTCAATTCTGTACTTCAATAAAGTACTAGTACTGTGGGTTGTACGAGTGGTAGTTAATGACCGTTAATAACCTCCCCTGAACTCTCGCGATACTACGAGGCGGAAGACATCAGCCGAATCTTCCGTACTACTCAACGGGAGCTGCTTATGTTGTGCAGCAACGAGCGGCAGTTTGGGGCGATAGGAGGAAAGTGAGCAGTTTGTTTTTGTAATTAACCACTGAACGAGAGCTGGTAGTTGTTCGTCCAAGAACGAAGTGCCGTTTTTGCCTTGTCCGGTGGAGGATTAAGTGTTTTTCATGTTGTGCAATTCCCAGTGTTTGCGTGAAGACTTCCAACTGGCGAATCGCATCAGTTCGCCCGGAGGGTCATCGTCAGCGACGACACCCTCTGCTCCGGTAACGTCAGCTGTTTAGAAAATGACCGGAGAGAAGGTCCGCTCCCTGCGCAAGGACCACAGGCCGAGCAAGGACGAGGATTTACTGGAGCCGGACGAAGAGGCTGCAACCGGGACGTTCGCCGCCTCCAAGACGAACAACAAGAGCAGAGCGAGTAAAATCTTCAGCAACCACAAGTTAAACAAGTCGGCATCCACACAGCAGCAGCAGCAACAACAGCAACAACAGCAGCAGAACCAACAGTCGCAGATTAATGCCAACACGAACACACTGTCCACATCGGATGTCATCGATGACAACAACAAAAACCCCATTATCCGAACCGGGCAGGACTTTCCGGTACACGAATGTGTGTTTAAAGGAGATGTCCGACGCCTGTCTTCGCTCATACGGACGCAGAATATCGCTCAGAAAGACGTCCATGGTGAGTCTAGCAGCTGCTTATCACATTAGGATCCCTCCAAAACCCATCTTGATCTACCAATTTCAAGGTCCAGTGAAGCTTAGTTTGAGATAATAGGCCATCAGTCTCCAGCAGCACTGAAGATAGGCGAGGCTTCTCCCTGCCGAGGCCTGCACCCTAACTTAAAACTGATTCCCAAATGTTCACCCCCCCCCCCTTCAATAACTTCAAAGCCTGCTCCTTCATGTCAACATTACAAAAGGTGTGTAAGATTGATTGTTGATCAGAAGCTTTAGTGCCTTTTCCCATCTACAGAGCAGTGAAATTGGTCACAAAAACCTGCTCAGGTATGTCATCTTGGGATAAACACTCGACATAGTTGATGTGATAAGAATCATCTTTATCTGTATTGGCCAAGTATGTTTACACATATAAGGAATTTGACTCTGGCTTAGTGGCTCTCAATGTATTCACACACAATACAACACAACAGTCGTCAGAAAGATACACAAGGAATGTCTATAAACCGTTTCCGTGAACTGTAAACAGGATACAAATAGTGCAAAGATGTGAATAGTGCATGGAGTGCTGAGGGCCCATTGCAAAACATTGGGACTCCCAGATTGATAGCACCTATTCTGCAGGGCAAAGTCTGCTCAGATAACAGCAGTGTTTCCAAAGAAACCCTCCCACACTCACAAAACAACCAGATTATTTTGTTCCGGTTCATGTGCCGAAACAAAAGACAGCCTGTATTTGTGCTCAGTGTCAGAGCTGGAATGCGGTCTGTCTTCAAATCAAAGTGTTGACAAGGTGTATTACTACAAGGGTCAGGCAGGACGTTTGCCTCTGGTGGTGGAACTTGAACCTGTATTTTTCAAAGGTTCTGCCTGCCTTGATAAGGGTTGTTATGGCTCAGTGGTAGCAGTTTGTGTTTACTCACACATTAGTTCAGCTACCACTGGATACAGGCTGAAGCCCAACTGTCACATGATGTCAGTTAAAAGCAGTTAACTTGTTTACTCTCGGATTAACAGCCAGTGCAAGAGCAATGATTTACAGCTCTGTTCTTCATATTATTATTTTCATGGCCCTAACAATTAATGGTTATAAAAAGCACTGATGCGCTTTTAAGAGGTCAGTTCACAAATCACAGAAACAAACTCTGCTAAATACATGTAGTTGTATCAAACCATCCAGATAATACTGGTATTATGGTCTGATGTTTTGAGCCATCCAATGTACGAGAGCTGCAACTATTGATTCATATTATTATTGTTTTAATTGGACTTTTTCTTTTTTTAAATTAATCAGCATCTATAAAATGTCTTCTAAGTGCTTTTTTTTGTCTGACCAACTGTCAAAAACCTAAAGATATTCCATTTTCAATGATATAAAATACAGAAAAAGCATAAAGTCTCATATTTGAGAAGCTGGAACAAGCTTCACTGACTTACAACAATTAATTTATTATCAAAGTTGTTGAATGACTAATTGATAAATCAAGAAATAGTTTCAGCACTACAACATTTTTACCACGTTCTACCAACAAAATAGTCCCAATGAAAACTGTTTACACTGAGGTCTGTGGTAAGCAGGACATTATTTCTGGAAAGACGCTTTGCCGTTAAGTCAAAGCTTTGAGTAATAAAAAACATATTCTATTTACCTCCATTGAATTGGGTTGACAGCAGAAACCTAAGAGATGCATATTTAAAAACGTCAACAGAGAAAAGTATCTGCACGGCTGGATACCACCAGTGGAAGATGAGAGAATATTTAGTGATTTAAGTGAACTGGCCCATTCACTGCTCCAGGTAGAGATTCAGTCACTTAAATTTGAACTTGGGAACTGGCTGTTGGTGTCTATGACACTCTATCTTTGCAGTTTATCATAGCATCCAGTGGGACCGCTAGCCAATGTCCTGCTTGTATTTTCCCCATCATCAGGGCTTCTACGAGGCAGGCCCTCTTTACTCTGGATGCTTGCCCTCTCTTCCCCCTGGAAGAGGAGCTCGAAGGAGCTGACCGGGCAGTTTGTCCTCCTCTTGACGGATTCTCCATTGCTTATGAGGCACATTTCACATCCTGGGAAGAAAACTGGTGCTTCTCCACAGTTGACGCAAATGTTATTTTCCCTGAATGCATTTCTAGTGTAGCAACCCTTACCATTCATGTCTGTGAACAAGCCATGTGCCTGCCTGTTAAAAGCTTGTTTTGGAGGTGCAGTAGGTTAATAGCCTGTTATATTGCTTGTCATGCTAGGAGAACACACAATAGGTATATACTTACCATATCATTTGGAATTTAGTGGGTTAGTCCTCCCTATTTAAACACCTAATTAACCCAAAGTGCGACAGTCCAAAAGAAAAAGGTGCTTATCATGGACTCTAATTTCATATTGTGGTTACTAAACGCTGTCCACAAATTCTGTTTTTCTCCTTTTTTCAGGAAACACACCGCTGCATCTCGCTGTTATGATGGGGCACAAAGGTGAGTAATGTTAAAAAATGCTTCTCCAAGTGGTTTATTTTTGGTGCCTGTCTCTTGGGCTTTCTAAATGAATCACTGTTTGGGGCCTGTATGTATTTTGTTTGTGTATATTTCAGTTTATTTGCCTGTCAAGATGCTCATGCATGAATAAAGAGGTTATGTTTATGGATCTTGCGCCCGGCTAATTATCTGGATTGAGCAGGAAAAATAATTTTCTGCCTTTCTTACGGACATGCTCTCCTTCGCAGAGTATATTACAACATATTTAATTAGTGGGGATTAGATAATGATGACACTGCAAGAAATAGGATCCTTTCAGCGGCTCAAGTCTCTTGTTCTGATTGATGCATTTCTGACGGCTCAGAGAATAACAGTTTGAATCTGGCAAAGGAGGTAATGAGTTGAGAGAAGAGGTGTCATTTTCAGCTTTCATGATATTTACTTAAGATGCTATTATTAGTTTTCAGCTGGAGTCTCTCATGCTGTGCTGAAGAGGTTACTTTGTTATTTTTATAATTATTTCAGTCAGTTTGAATCAGTAGTGCAAAAGAGGAGGCGCAAAATGATGCTGGGACAACTATATCATCTGTTTTCTGAGTAGTTTCCCCTAACAAATCATGGAAATGTTAACGTCAAACAAGTTGTGTATTTATGTAACACACCCTAGAATAACATGGTGGTGATGGAGTACATGGTGGATGTGTCACGATGTACTGTATCAAGGCTTTATAGCGGTTTTTACATTATTTTGTTTTCAGCTGAATTGCACTGGCTGGACTGAAAGCATGTGCATAAAATATTTACGCGCTGCCCCTTTGTGAGTCGATGCTTACATTTAATTTCGCAAGGAGACTGCAGAACATGCTATTGAAAAATTAATTCCCCTTTTTTTTTCGCAGCAGGCTCCTGGCGAACAATTCAAGGATAGGGTTACTCGTTCCGCTTGTTCCCATTTGTGTACTGTCTGTCGTTGGAGCACAGGTTCCAATTGATTTCACATTTGCAAAGTTCAATTCCTGTCGCCAGAGTGTAGGCCCTGCCACTGCCTATTGGTAATTCAGCCGAGTGGAGTGCCGAAGTGTAGTGGCGGATGGGACGCTATGGAATTGATTGTGCTAATGAGGTTGCCAATCTCTTGCCTGAGTGGCTGCCCTTTCCTCCAGAGATGCTCAGGCCAGACAGGCTGAAGGCTACGACATGAGATCATAGTCTGGGTGTGGCTGCCTTGTTGGGATGGAAAGGACAAGAGGCTTTGTTTGTGTATATAGCCTTGTGTGTGCGTGTTGACCAGACTAGTAATGAAAGTGATGCATGTCAGGAGTCTTTTAGATTTAAGCTTTAACAGATGTACAGGTGGAAATCTGTACAACTGTATCTCTCCTTTCTAGAGAGAAAGAAGAGAGATCAATTATATCACTAAAAACAGCCAGGACGGAACATACCGTAGTTCAGCTTCCGCTACCATAACTGTATTTATAGATTTGCAACTGGTAGTAAGTGTAATACTGAGAGAGGAGCATAGTTTCACACTCACTACAGATGCAAGGCTAAATTAACACACACAAATTATATGAGATACAACAGCTCTTGTACAAATTTGGTGCATCAAGACATCCTTTTTAATCCCCATATATTCAGTCTTGTATGAAATGCTATCTCTGTTGTTATCACTTATATTACTACTATACTTTTTCTCTGGGGGATGTCAAAACAAATGTTTGAAAAAGTGGGAAATCAGTAACTGAAGAACCCAAATAAATGACAGAACAAATATCAGAAACCTGCCCATTGAATGTCATACATCAGTGATGCACATGTGATTGTACAACAGTGAATTTTTCCAATGAGTGAATATGCCACAACACGATATGTCACTCTCTGACTCAGTACGAGCAACAGTGTTGCATTCTCTGGAAATAGAAACTTGCAGTACTCTAAATACCAAATTTCACACCCAGTTTTAGGCTGACACTGCTGTCCGAGGTACAAGATGAAGCCATTTTTCTGTTCCTGTTTCTTGTCATGTCCACTTAAAGGACAGAAAAACGTTTCTTTTTGTCCAGCGGTTGTGATATGTGTTCCCATGGCTATGAAGATAAAATCTATAATAATTTAAATTGGTTTCAGAGATAAAATCTAACAACCTAGTGAATGTTTGGAGCCAATGTGCTGGTCTGTCCGGGTTACTTCCTCTGAAACAGCACACATCAAGCACATGTTATCAGGTCATCACTAAAAAAAGGATCTGCTCGTCAAATAGAGAGAGGAGGAACTCAGAGTCTCATTATATACATCAGCATAGGTTTTAGTCAGGGAAAAAATCATAACGTGAAAGAGTGACATTTAATAGTTTTCAGCTTTGCCTCAGAGACTGTGACAGTGTGATTTATCCAACTCCTGTTTGATTTGGTTGCTGAGTGTGTGTGATCGATGGCGAGGAAGTGAGCAAAAAAGAGTAATTTTATAGATGCACTCAAAGTCGATCAGAGTGGGATGGTTGGGGTTTTAACTGCCCACAGAGCCTCTTGACAAATGCACCATCTGTAGCCACTGCACATAGTGTAGCATTAGATTAGCACTTTATTTCTCCAGCCTGCTCTGCCTCCCTCATTCTTCTGTTTGGTTTGTATGCGACTTGAGCAAGATCTTTGTTCAGCTCCTGCACATGCAATCAACCCACAGGGAGACTTCTCTTCATCAATACTCTTACAACTGCATATCGGATCGAATCAGACAGCAAACCATGGCTAATGTTTTATAGGCTAAATATTAATGTATTGAGGCAGCCATCTTTGATTTGATTCAAATGAATACCCAGCAGCTGTTTCTTGTTGTTTCGTTGCCAACTTCCTGCAAGGAAAATAAAAAGAAAACACCATCAGAGCTGTATTTGACTTCATATTATGACTGTATGATACAGAGCTGAAACAACTAGTCAATGAATCAGTTAGACTAAACAAAAAACAACTTGTTTGGGCATTTTTACACCTATGTTGGTTAGTCGGCAGTAGAGTAGTAACAGGAAATGTGAGGAAAGAAAGATGGGGATGCAACAAAGGTCCCCAGTTAGACAACTCATGGATGTTGCGCTTTGTGGTCAGTGTCTTAACTGCTAATTGGCAACTGTTGACTGATAGTCGTTCAATTGTTTCAGTCACTTTTTAAGCAAAAATACCAAATATTCTGTGATTCTAACCTCTGAAATGTGAGGATTTTGCCATATATGTGAAGCCATATTTTGATATTTATTCAGTAAACGGAATATATTTGTTAGTTGGACAAAACAAGCAATGAATATGTCTCCTCGAGCTCTGGGGAATGATGATGGACATTTTGTAGACAAAATGATTGATCACTGAATCGAGTAAATAATCTGCAGATAAACTGATAATTAAATTAATTGTTAGATACCCTTGTATCTAACAATTAAGAGATGGTTATTAAAAAGACAATTACATCTGATTGATAAGAGCTGTGACACTGTTTACATAAACCAGTAGTTCAAAAATTTGAAACTGAAAATCCCAGACAGAGCTTTTTGTGAATATCAGTTTATTCTCAAAGCCAGGCACAGTCTACCGCTTGTACCGGAAAACGCCAAAAGCCAGTCCAGAAGCTAGCAGTTCTGCAGCTCAGGACACATGGCGTGACTGTTCTCTCGATGGTTATGTAATGTATATCTTCTAAATGTTTTTTATTATTATTACACAATCATTGGATTTAGCAGGGTGATATATAGGTCAAAGGCTCTGGGGAATGGCTTACGTCAGACAGCAAGCACTTGGCCGCCAGTATTTTCTCGGCGTTAACCTCTGCTATCAGCTGCTGCATCCCTGAGCCCAGGCACAGATTAGACTAATGCATAAACACAGAGGTTTGCTGTTTTGTTTGCAGATGGGAGGCTCTTTGTGTGCCACTCTGCAGTTACAGCCACCCTGGTGCCAAAGCCGCTTCCGTATTTGATTAAAGCATGCAATATGGGCCATATCAGTCAATCTGTCTGAAGTGGTCAGCTTTTTGACAGTATTCAGCGTAGGGCTGGGCCGTATGTTGATATCGATATCGTGATATGAGACTAGATATCATCTTAGATTTTGGATATCATAACATCGTGGTATGGCACAAGTGTTGTCTTTTTCCTGGTTTTAAAGGCTTTATTACAGCGAAGTGATGTAATTTTCTGAACTTACCAGACTGTTCTAGCTTTTCTATTATTTTACTTTACCTCCTTACTCGTTATATCCACATTACTGATGATTATTTATCAAAAATCTCATTGTGTAAATATTATGTGAAAGCACCAATAGTCATCCCTACAATACTGTCACAATATATGGTCCAGCCCTTATTCAGCATTTAACATGCAGATCGCGTCACAGAAATATAATGAGAATTCACGCATACAGACTAGTAATGGGCCAAGTCTTTGAAGTACAGCTGCTCCCCTGGTGTGAACACAATGACTTCCCAGTGGCCTGTCTTTGTTCATTTTGATTCTCTTTGCCGTGCTTTCCACCTTGAAGCCAGCAGTACAGTGTTTAATGATAATGTGTTTTAAAAAACAGAAGACAGCTTGAATGCTTTAGGTACGGTCATAAAATGCCTTTTTATATTTCCGCAACTACACTCTCAGGATAGCCACGCTCCTCTTTGTTGTATGGTTAATATGTTTAATTAGGAAGCCTTTCAGGATGTATTTCTCTTTGTCATAAAAAATGTATGACACCCTGGCCTCTTTCTTGTTAATAAAACATAGTGTGTATGTAGATCAGAGAGGTGATGTGGTATTTTTGACCGTGTGACAATGTTCCTATGTGTTACTTTCTATTTTCAAATGGTAGAAGTCATTCTTTTCATTTAGTTTGGACACCAGGTTGGCTCTGCGAGGCAGGTTTTTATAACAGCGGCCGTACGGATGTCTAGCGGAGAAACAAGTCTGAACATGAGAGCAATAACCGGTTTGAATTTGTGCAGATGACTAACAGGGTTAACTCAAAGGCTTGCAATGAAAGACAGACTGTATTGAGAGCATCTATGCAGCTTTTGTCAGCCTAAATGCTCACTGAAAAAGCCGGTCAGACAACTGTAATAAAGCCCAAGTCCCTGCCCCATCGAGTGCGAGCCCTACATATCCACTCAGCGGCAGCGACTGTTAGCAGCTCCGCTTAGCTTATGCTTTGCATTTGGGCTGCTTGCTGCTCACAGGACTGTGACTGCTCCTGCTCAGCGCTGAGACAGAGCTGTACAGGCGCCAACATTATAATGAATGATGTCACGACAAAACTGACAGCTGAGCCGGAACAACAGGCTTCATTTTTGGCTGGCTGTAGTTTGTTGACAGGCTGCCCAGAGAGTGGAGGGATTTTGTACCGCACTTACTGCTGATCTCGCCATAGAGCAGGGATGAGGCTTTTTGGCTGTTTTCCCGTTGCTGGAACACAAGCACAGCTCTGAGGGTTACTCTACATAATACCAGGGGATGTCTTTTGTGAAGTTTGACTCCCCGTTCTCTAGCAGTAGAGATTCTAAAGTAGGATACAGTCTTGTATAACTGTAGGTCCCATATGGCCCTTTGGTTAATGGGTCAGCTATCATTTCAATCCCACACACAATCTGTCCCTTCATAAAACCAGGAATATATTTAAATCGTCCTTTTGATGCTATGAAAAAACATCTTCAGTTTGTTTCATTATAGCCATCACCCCACACTTGCATCAGAATTTACTGCAGCACTCATATACGATTGTCATAAATGCATCAGATTGAACAAAAAGCAGCAGCATTTGAGCAGAAACAGGCAGCACAGAAGAAAAAGTCAAGCTAGTAAAAGTGTAAGACCTCTATTTCGGGTTGGTTCTCCTCTAGAAGACAGTATTAGCCTGGAGTTAAAATTAGTTTCTAAGGCTTTTTGTCTGTTTGATGATGGGGCTCTGAGTATGAATTTAATGTCGCCATAGCAACATCAGGGCTCCTGACAGGAAACAGCTGATGGGAGATATGAAATGTTAACTCAGTATCAACTTACTAAAGCCCTTTATAGTAGCCTAAATAAAATAACTCCGTTACTTTTGTTGTTATGAGAGTTTTGGGTGGGCAGTCTGCATCCAGTCTGTGTAGTAGACATGTAGCACCAGAAAAGATCATCAAACAGACAAATGAGGACAGTCATAAACTTATTTATCCATTGGCGTTTTTTGCTTTAATAACCTTTAATCATTAAACTTTAATCATTTTTGCTAAATGTCACATCTCTCTGTATGTCCATCTGTCCATCATATGCAGAGTGTTGTTTTGCACTGATAAACTAATTAAGCTTCTGGGTGGAATTAATTAATATTATTATTACTCTCTTTATTTAGTGAAAAATATATTGATATTGATTCACTGGTTACCTGTTTACCTGGTTTGTTTTGTTCTGTTTTAAAGCACAAATAAGTAAGATTATCGTTGTATCTCAGCTATTGTAACCCTTAATAAACCTGAGCTGTCTTGTAACTAATTTATCTTAGCTGTGATTCTCTACAATGCCAGTGCAATACAAATAAAGTTTTCGTCATTTAAGTAATTATCGGTCTATTTGTCTGTCTGTCTGTTCCTCTTGCAGAGTGTGCCCATCTGCTGCTGGCCCACAATGCACCAGTGAAGGTGAAGAACGCTCAGGGATGGAGCCCCCTTGCAGAGGCCATTAGTTACGGAGACCGACAGATGAGTGAGTATCCGTGACTGACTGACTGGCGCTGGTGGTCATGGTGCGATGATGTTGGTCAGCCAAGTCATTACCCGAAAACAATGTGGCATCAACAGAGTTTCAGTTTTGGGTTTTCCTGTGTGATAACTGAGAAAAAAAGTCTGATCAACAGATGCAAATCAACAATTGCCTCTGCACATTCTTCCACACTGCTGCCTCCCAGCGAGACCATGACGCTGGCCTGCCTCCTTTGTCCCCCGTGATAGTGGGGACATTCCTCAAGGCCCTCTGGCTTTTGTGCCCCGATGAAAAGCAATTCATTAGAGGTTTTTCTCTCTCCTCATAGGCTGATTATGCCCAAGCCCCCAGTCTCACCCATTTTCCGCCCATGTTTCGCCCATGCTCCAAAGCTCTGAAATTTTCAGAATTTTTTAGGAGTAATATCTTGATTTGAAATGAATACATCCACTATTACTAGTGACCAAATACAATTTCTCAACACTGGCGTTCCAAGTTTGAATAATTGAATAATGAATGTTTGGTAGTGAGTATTTACTTAATTGTATTCATTGTGCTTCATTTCACTTCATTTCCATCCTCTTTGTATTTGACATTTGTGAGGCCATATAGTATTTCGATAAATCTATTTTTACTTGATAGGTGCATTTTGTATATGATCTATTTAAAGCTGTTGATGTGTTGATAATGAGAACAGGAAGACCTGAGGTTTCGCTCTATGTGGTGGAGCTTTTGGAGGCATTGAGATACTAAATAAGAATGTGTCATACTGAACTTCAACACTGCAGTACTGCTACAAAACTAAAGCCATGCCAAGATGTTGAAGAGCCCATGTTATCAGCTTTTTATTGGCATATCACAGGTACAAGGGAATACTAAGCCTATATTTAAGCGAGTAAAAAGAATTTAAAAAAGCAGGAGAGGAAAGATTTCCTCCAGGCAACTCCTCTAATTCAGTAAACTTAAAAAAACCCTTTGTGCTCTTTCAACAGTGTCATCATTGCCTGTTCTTTCGTTGTCTAAAATACTTCAGGATGTTAGCTGACAGGGTAGCACATCACCACTGTGCAGGCCGTCGATGCTGTTAAGAATAGTAAATGTTAACCACTTAGTTTGGTGGTGTGTCCGCCATATCTTTTGCGGTAACTGACAAAAACAGATGCTGTGATATCACATGGAGACATTTGCAATGAAGCTACAATCAAGATGAATGGCAGGAAAAATGAGCTTTCTTTGAATTAACAGTTCGGGCATCTTTCTTCAATCATATAGAGAAGCAACATAAAGTGTCCCCATTGACTGCATCCTCTAATGCCACTCTCTAATACCACTTACCATACCTTCCCAGCAGATACAAGTGTCTTTATTGACCGAAGCCTCTAATTAACTCCTTAACACCACTTTATCTCAACGCTTACAACACCTTACCTCTTCTAGCTGCTGCTACAATTCCTATTCACTTGCTTGCTGCATTCATACATGCTGAATGGTAAAAAAGTAAAGAGAAAATTACAGTACTTCATAACAAAAAAATGAATGTAATGTAGTCTTATTATATGGTTGTATAACACTGTAGAAATATCTCAGACTGATGTTTTCTTTTAAGTAAAAAGTGACCATGGAAGTTCATTTTTGACCTTGGATCAATATGTGAAACAAAACGATCTCAACTCAGTCTAATTTACAAGCCTTGTCAGAGCTTTCAAATACATCTCACAGTCAAACACTGTGAAAAAAATCTCATTGGAGGTTGTTTGGTGCCCCTATTGCCTTGTAGAATCACCATATTTGCACCAGGTGAGAAGCCAAACTAAGAGAGATTCACAGACTTTTATGCAGTGGTATTCTGGGAAAAAGCGAATTCAGCAAGACTATAACTGCGCCTCCCAGATCCGGGCCTGGGAGAGGAGTTTGCAGAGGACCGTCTGTTTATGTCTGCTGATTTAAGAGATCAGACAAGTGCAGTAGGTCAGTCTGCTGATCATCCGAATCAGCAGACAAGTATTAGGAGGCAAGAGCTTGTGTTGCACCAAAGCAAAGAGAAGAGTCAGTTGTTGATATTTAACCCTCTTCACCTCCTTCAGTTCTCTAATGTCGCTCCAAAGTACAGGACAGAGCCTCTGTTGTGACAGCTCAGCTACAACATCTGACTCAGGAAACGGCTGAGTCTGCACGTTGTGCAAACAATCACACTTGGCCTCTTCTATATACATAATTTTACCCGACTGCCGTGATGACATCAGAGGAGAAAGGTACTAAAGGAAACTGTGACTACTTTTCCTACTCAGCGCAATGAATGTGAAGTCTTTCACAGGGTTATCCCAGCAGAACTCTGCCGAGCAGTTATTCATTATGAGCTGAGTCAGCTTCAGGAGCTCGTTTAAAGGCCGCCACAGTCATGTTGGTGTTTATTAGACGGTGGGGGGGGGGGGGGCTGCTTCTCCATGTGGGTGGCAGACAGTAATGGGCTTGGTAGTTGGCTGTTGAATAAAGAACCAGACCTGAGGCTGGCTGCTGAAAAGTTCAGTTTGAGTTTAGCTAGGTAGAAGTAACAAAGTGCAATTATATTCCTTTTTAAAATGCTGTAACACCTCCTACAAAAATATTAGAGCAGATTGTGGTCTGTATTAAAGAATAATGGAGGACATCAATGTCTGGAAAGGGTATGATCCTCCACGCTAAAGCTTCACAAAATATTTTTTTCCTCCCCAATACATTTATACAGACATTTTGAACACAGCAGACATTAACAGCTACTTATGCTGCATGCGGTGTGTAAATGTGGCTTTTTATGTCTTGTAAAGTAATAATTGACCACACCTCAACAAGTTAAAGATATTTGAAACTATATGCACATAAGCCTGTTTACTGCTGCCTGCCTGCTTCTACCACAGTGACTCCACAGCATACCTGTGTCAATATTGACTGTTCTCAGATTCCTGGAGACCTGCCAGCAGCAGTTGTCCAGTTAGATCCAAGGACTAATTGTTGAATAGTAGCAGTTTGTGGTGATGTAAAGCCTGTTCACCCAACATTGTCCAAACTCTGTCTCTTTTCATCAGCGTGGAGGTGAAATTGCTAGGATCGCTCACCTAATTAATGCCAGAAAAGTGCCCTAATCAGTATCTGGGTGAATTAGCGCCAGCATGGAGAGTCACTTTGGTTTAGCATTGAAGCGGTCTGCGTCGGGTTCTCTGTCTGCATTGGCTGGGTGGTCCGTGGCCAGATGGTGAGACTGTACTCCTTTCCTTGTCCCGCTGAGAGGCGGCGAGGATCAGGAGGAACCCCATCCAGAGCTTGTCCACACTCATTAAGCAGCCGGGCCGCAAAGACACCCTCGTCCTGCAGCTGTGTCTGTGACAATTTGTGCATGTGTAGTTATGTGCATGTGCGTGTGTTACGTGTCTGTTCTCTCATTTGGCTTAGTCGTATCATCGAGCCCTGCCCCCCTCTGTGCGGGCTCATGAAGAACACCAGTTAGACAATATGAACAACATGTTTGTGTATGTTGACTAACCACATGGAGGTATGAGAGCACATGAGATAGTTAGGCTAATGATTATGCCATATGTCCACTATTGCCTTTAGTCCTATTGTATCTGCTGCTCCTTTAAATGTAGGGCGGTCTGTGTTGCCACGTTTGAATAATTTTATTACTGTTTCCATGACTTCATACATGGCACAGTCATATTGTCATTTAATCCTCTTCTGGCTTCATCAAAGCACCACAATTATGTCTACGAGCAACTGATGCTACCACTCCCTTATAAATGGCAAATAACATTTAAACAAATGCTGGCTAGTTGGGTGTGGATCCTTTTTTCTCTTAAGCTTCTTGCGTAAACAAGAGCAAGTCTCCTGCAGCCAATGGGCTAAAGAGCTGTGAATGCTTGTTAATCAGACTGTCATGGTTAGAAGTCTCCTGCGAGAATGCCTCTCCCCCAGGTCATTAAGGAGGTTATAGGCGCAGCTCATTAGCTGGCAGCTGTGTATCTCTCAGGCTTGTTCCCTTTGAACTTCCTGGAACGTTATCCCTGCAGGGGCGTGTGTGTGCCAGGATTGGTCCAATGCTGCTGGGAGTGTCATCTGGCCCCAGGAAGCCAGGGTGTCTCTGAACCAGATGCCATTGTTACTGTAAACCGTGTGTTCTTTTAGCAGGTCTAATGTTGGTGGGATTTGCATTAAAAAAAACTGTTCCTGATATAATGGTGCTGACCTACAGTACGTTCACACAGGTGTAACAATGTGTTAGGTGTAACAACCTCACAATGACACACCTGCGTCGTGGAGAAATTTGTTGTTGAATATTGTGAATAAATCTACTACATGCGGTTTTCATATTTCTTCACAAGAAGTTCTTCATCCAGAGCTTTATACACACAACAATTTACTACTTGGTTGTTGATGGTTTTGGTCTCACGTGTGTCTCTCTTAATCTCTCTTTTTCTCTTTGTTTCTGTGTCTTTTAGTCACGGCGCTGCTGAGGAAGCTTAAGCAACAGTCCAGGGAGAGTGTGGAGGACAAAAGGCCAAAGCTGCTGAAAGCCCTGAAAGAAGTACGTAGTCCTTACTTAGTTGTCTGCTCTGTTCTCTAATTGTGCCGCTCCTGTCATCTTAAGGTCGTTTGTTTTTTTCTGGTCATCAGATCTTCTTACTTTTCATTCTGCTCTTATCTTCTTCTTATCTCCTCTTTTCTCTCATGGTTCATTGTCCCATCTCTTTCTTTTCTGAGCTGAAAATACATCTTCTGTGTACTTCACTGCTCGTCTCTCTCCTCTCTTCTCCTCTCCTCTCCTCTCCTCTCCTTTCCTCTCCTCTCCTCTCCTCTCCTCTCCTCTCCTCTCCTCTCCTCTCCTCTTCTCTCCTCTCCTCCCCTCCGCAAATAACTGTTGCCACAACAAAGTAGTGCCAGCAGGGACACACAAGCACATTATCAGCTGTCCAGAGTCAAAGATGTGTTGTTTAAGGCTAAATGAAGCCTTACAGTGCTTGTGTTGCAGCCTGGTATGACATCACATGTATATACACACATACACACACAAACACACTGTAAACATGTAACTACTAACAGACATGTTGTTCAGAGCCACAATTATCCTTCTGCCATTCTTGTGGTTGTCTGCCTTGTATGATGTCACTAATTAATCACATACACACACGTGTAAATATTTGCACAGGCTGACATACATGCTTTTCATGAGGAGACTTTCTGACTAGTTGTAGCTTCATACCATGATGTTATGGAGGCGTAAGCATCTGGCGATTTTTAGCTTCCAGTTCCGTGTAGCAACACCACCCCCACAAGAGAGTCAGGGAGCAACTAAGCAGATGGGCAAATACAAGACCAAAAGAGGCAAACTATCTTAATACCCTGTGTATTTTTAAAGGTGCAGTATGTAGAATTTAGAGGCATCAACGGACTTGGCAGAAATGGAATATAATATTCATAAGTATGTTTTAAGTAATGTATAATCACCCGAAAATTAGAATTGTTGTGTTTTGTTACCCTTAGAATGAGCCCTGTATATCTAGATAGGGAGTGGGTCCCCTTCCACAGAGGCCGCCTTGTTGCACCGCCATGTTTCTACAGTAGCCCAGAACGAACAAACCACACTCTGGCTCTAGAGAAGGCCTTTCGCGTTTTTCACAAGTTTTGCGGCCACCGTAGGTTCTCCCACACACTTGGAAGGGGAGGGTGAGGGGAGGGGTATTCAGTTAGTTTGCACTCTGCAACCTCACTGTTAGATGCCACTAAATCCTGCACACTGGTCCTTTAATTGTGCTTAAACAGGTCACTTAACAAAGGTCTGGTTTAGTGGCTGTCTGTCCTCAGGATTAAATGTAAACTGTAAAGTGTCTTGACAGTCTGTGTTTGATGTGACATGATGTGATCGTTCCTGGATGATGAGGCTGGAATATCAGAGATGATTTTTTTTCTGCGTCATTGTCTCTCAGAGATTATAAAAGCTCACAAAACTGATGATCCCCCACCAGCGTGACATCATTACTGAAGGATGGGTTGAGACCACCACTGGTGACGATGAGTTCAGTAGATCCCAGCTTCATACCTCAGAGGACAATTAGGCTTTATTGAGTTGTGGCAGTCAGGCATGATTTGTTGTGGATGAGTCGGAAGCTCATGTTTAATCAGGTCCATTTAAACTGAAAAGCTTTGGCACACAATTCCAATTTTTATTCTGCAAGGTTGTCTGGTTTATTGTGTGTTAACCTTTTTCCAACATGATTTATTCCTGGTTACCCAAAAAACACCTTTTGCCACTATCAAATATATAGCATTTTTATCATGAATAGCTGCCTATCTCCACCTTTTCCACCCCTGTAGTTTTATGTGTAATTGAATTTTCTTTATCTCCATTTGCAGCTTGGAGACTTTTACTTGGAGCTTCACTGGGACTTCCAAAGTTGGGGTGAGTCAAGTTCCACCATCTGCTGTCTTATAATAGTGAGGCTGACAGAAAACATCTTTGTTTCACAGACATTATCCACTTTGGAAAATCACCATGTGTCCTCAGTAAAACCCGGGCCACACCGCCTACCTTGGCGGCTGCTGAACTGCTGCAGCTCACACGCATGTGGTGTTCACACAGACAGCATTGCTGCTGCAGCGCTGCTACTGCCAGCCCTATCTTTCTACATTTAGTTTGCCTTTGATAATGTCCATCAATAATAGAATGTTTCATTTTATTTCATTATAAATTTCACTTATGTTTAGTTTAGACAGAAAAATGTTGAGAAGCATTTGCTCAATATAAAAAATATATATATATATTAATAATAATAAAAATAAATAAATAAAAAATAGTAATCCCTCTTCACTTGGCCTTGCTCAGTTTAAAAGTTTAAAACTTTATCCTTTGCTCTGAATGCTCCGGAGGAAATACGGTGTATATAGTATGCATGTAGCCTCCGCTTCCTCCTCAATAACATGCAATTGCTAAAATGAAGAGAACCAGAGTTAACTTTTGCCGAAATGCAATCTGATGTCATGCTGTGGCCAATCACGTAAGCCAGTCGAAGACGCCCACGGGAAGAACTTTGTTTACTTGTTGACTTTGTTGTTGGCTTCCTGACTCATTTTAAAAAAAAGACGAGAGAAACAGAGAGAGAGAGAGAGTGTGAGCAAGCTGAGAGCATGAGAGAGAGAGAGCAGTGGTGGTCGAGCAAGCTAGAGAGTGAATGAAGAGAGGCAGCGTCGGTAGCGAGAACAAAGCAGTGAATCAGAGAAATAAAACGTTATTTTCTAACTGTTTCACGGTGGTTACTTTCTAAAGCACAAATAAATACGCTCACACCTCCACACAAACCTGCAGGAAGGTGCCGCATTGTTGGATTTGGTGTGAATGCAGCCTAAGGGTTTACACAAATAGAGGGATGTGTTACAGGAACATGTGACTCATCTGTCAGTGCCTGTCTGGTTAGTGAGTGTTTGTCAGCCTGTAGCCACTGTGGCACAAGGTGTTTACCTTGTCAACAGTCCTCCTGCTGGACATGAACTGACACACCATCTTCCAGTGTGGATGTGCTTCCTTTATGATTATGTCAGTGATATTTGGTAATACCAGAAGCATAATTGTTTCTCCAGTTACACAGAATGTATTTTTTACAGAACGCAGGCCTTCACATATGATGCAAGTGAAACATATATAACAAGTATGACAGTTGACTGACTAAATGTATACACAGATACTGGTGTTGAAGCATTTGCTTAGTCTGTACAAGTTCAGTCTCAGAGTGTGAGACGGCACTGACTTCTGTGTATTCACTGTGTCTTTGTGAATTATTGACAAGGTGGACAAGATTATGTAATGGATGATAGTAAGTAAATGTAAACTAGTTGCATAACAGTGTAATTGTAATGGGAAATTTTGTAAAAAAAAAAAAAGATTTTGATGTACTGACATACATCTAAAAACTACCCTATATTTGTAGGGTAGTAAGCTGAAATCTCTGATTTATGTCCTTAGAGGAGAATCCGGTTTAAACCACCACAGTCTCATGGATATATGCTCACGTCAGAGGGATTTCTGGCTCGGTACCCCTCCAGGCCTGTTTAGACTACATGTGGTACTCTGCTCCACTTGATTTTCTAACAGCTTTTTCTTAATACAGTCATTGACAGAATCATTTTGGACTATTAAAACCCCTTTGTCTTGTGTCTTGAGTTGTGCAATGGCGGAGCGGCAAAGGAAGTTTCTTGCTTTCAGTTACTTAACCTGGCGATGCCTGCAAGGTATTAAATATTTAGCTACACAGCTACACGTTATATAGCCCTCTAGTCTACAGTGCTATATGCTACTGAAGCTTTGAAGTGTGCTTTCTAAATTTAGTCACTTCCAGGCCGTTGTTTCACATGTACTTATCATTTCATGTTGCAGTGCCTTTGCTCTCCAGAATCCTGCCTTCAGATGCGTGTAAGATCTACAAGCAGGGTCTCAACATCAGGCAAGTCCTGTCAACAAATGTAATGCATTCAAATAAAATGTGTGATGTTTAAAGACAAGGAAATGCAATTCTATCTGCATTGTATCAATATATTTTGTAATTTTTATGTCAAAGTGAAAAAAGAAAACCATATGGAAACCCAGAGAAAACCTCTTTATTGAGGCACTTTGTTACCTTTAAGGCTTACCGGTTTATTTGTCATCTTGTGCTGCACACAACAGCGTTTTGCTCAATCTCTACCTCCCCTTTCTTTTTCTCATCCTAGTCTGGTTAACTAGAGTGTGAAATCAGTGCCGGGGACTATGAGGAAGCAGAAGCAGATCTATTACTTCTCTGCATCAGTTCGAATCAGAGCTCCATAGAAGGAGAGTTACTGTAGAGTCTAAAGTGCTGCCTAGCTCACTTACAAAGAGCGTCAGCAGAAATTCGTCACACTCTGACGCATGTTGACAAGCAGTCACAACAATGAATCTACTGCGGGAATCCACTTTGCTTGTTTCATGGCCTTGTAGGCAAAAAGCTAACACTAGGCAGCATTCAACAACCTTGAGGTTTAGCTCACACAGCTATGACACATGCACATACAGTACATTAACATTTTTTTTTTACAGTTTTTATAGTGTTATATGTTAGACAAACTAGGGCAGCCTGTATCCAGCACATACCCAAATATAGAAACCTCTGAGTATCATAACATATTACATCTATTTGAAGAATTCAGTACATAAGAGTGTGTCTGTGTCTCTGTGTGCTGTTCCTGTGCAAGATAGCCTTGATGTGGAGCTTGTCATTATTCTCTGAAACTGCTCCTGGCTGTCTAATTTGGTATTCAAAATGCCCTCTTATTATCCCGGAATTGCAGGGAGACAGAGAGAGTGAAAGAAAAAACACTGTCACAGCAAGTTCATTTACATTCTAGTGTTACAGTGCGTCAGTGCTGTCATACCTACCCATAGCACTTTCCATTTTGTGTCTGGTCTTCATAGATCAGTTATTCTCTTTGCTGTCATGCCTCATTCTAGGACTACCCACTTTGACTAAGTAAAAAAAAAAAAAATCTTGAAATGTGTTGTGTCTCTGGTGGCACTGATTACCATACACACTGTCTCTAAACTTTCAAAGCAAAGGGGTGACATACATCACAGTTTTTGACGCTGCTTGTCTGTGGCCACAGTTTACCTTTGTTTCCTTTTTCTTGTTTGACTGTCTTCTCCTTTCATTTATCTGAAGTAACACTCCATCTGCTCTGTGTATGTGCATATGTGTGTGTCTGCGTTCAGGTTGGACACCACCCTCATAGACTTCACGGATATGAAGTGTCAGCGTGGTGACCTCAGTTTCATCTTCAACGGCAATGCCATCCCCTCTGAGTCTTTTGTTGTTTTGGACAATGAACAGAAAGTCTACCAGCGGATACACCACGAGGTATGTGACACACAATCTGATATGTAAAGCAAGACTGAAAGACAAAGACCTTCAGATTGTTATGTTTATTACAGCCCACAATATTTAAAGTCCAATTGAAATTAAGCTTCCTTTATTTGTCTACTACAGCGCACATATCTGCTCTGTAAATCACTTGTCCTGTGTCCGCCTTCGAGAAAAAAATAAGAAACGAAAAAGGGAGAAATGTATATTTTAAATTTTTTGATTTCATGATGGAGCCCCCTAGTTTGCATTATTTTGATAATATACCATTCCATCATCTGCTTACATAGCTGAAGACGTCATTTTGATACAGCAATTAAAATATTGCACAAAGCAATAACGTGGCATTCGATCATAGACAGAGCAGATGGTCACACTGAGCCTGATAGCATCCTGCTACACAACACAAGAGCCACAGACTATCAACAACAACCCACATTAGCTTCCTTGCTCCTCCTCATCTGCTTAGCTGCAGCACATTAAACAGGATATTAACATACTTAAAAACGTCACTTTGGTCCCGTTAGATGCTGGTTTGGTCACTGCTCTTCAAAATCCCTGTTAGCAACACAATGTCTGTCCATGACTTGTAGCTACAGCAGTTTGCTTACTTTTTCTCTCTGTTCCTTACGATGTTATACTGGTAGCCTGCCAGCTGTCAGTCAAACAACCCTACAAGACCCCCCCCCCCCCCCCCTCCAAGCTACAGAGACATAAAGGAGCATTTCTGATATTTTTTCAAATACTTTTTTTCTTTATTCTAATAATTGAATTGAATAATTGAAAAACGTGTTGTCATTATTTTTTGACATTTTTGCAAAGAAGGAAGATTAAATGTGATTTCAGTTGGACTTTAAAACCATATGATCATTAACAAGGTCCATGATACCTTGGCGAGCACAAATGTTTTCAGTAAATGACATACAGAAATGTTCCCATTACAATAATTTTATCTGTACAAGTGGGAAAACCTGACCTCAGGGAAGAGCTAGATAAAAGGTCAGTGGGGTTAGCAATATCACTTGCAGCTTGCCTCTGTGGACCATGAAAATTTAAGTAGGTTTAAGGTATCTTGGTCTAAACCATTGTGTTGGATGGACCAAAACACAAAACTATGATTTGTTCCCATCAATAGTGGAAAAACAGTTTGGATTTGTTATCACGTTGTTGGTGGAGAATTAATACCGTACAAATGCCACAAGCTGATAAGCCTTAACTGAGATGCTCAATTTTAAACATATAGTTAACTGCAAAAATACTAACACTGAAATCACTCATACTGTTGCTGAAAAACAGTCCTCTGGGGAAAAAAATGCTAAAAAATAGAAAGCATCCGCTGTGTGAATTTACAATCCAAGCTAACTGCTAGTAAAATTGTATCTCTGCTCTGTCCGATGTTGAAAGCCTGATTACATGCGTGCTTTGCAACCTGTTCTCATGGCTTGTTATTATTGTTTGCGTGCCTCATGGAAATAAAGCAGCATGTCCGGCACTGTTTTAGATGTCATATTTCCAAGTCTGTGTTGACGCCTCTGATCTGTATTCTCAGGAGTCGGAGATGGAGACAGAGGAGGAAGTGGACATTCTGATGAGCAGCGATGTGTACTCAGCCACGCTCTCCACCAAGTCCATTACCTTCTCCAGGGCACAGACTGGCTGGCTGTTCAGAGAGGACAAGACGGTTGGTGTCAGCTGTTGTAGTTGTGATTGTTGGTATCAGGATATTATTAATCCTTTTAGAAACATGGCTCTGGGTGTTCACCTGGCAGTGGAATTTCTGGAATTTTGAGTGGCTTGAGTGGTGTGTTCCAGACGGGGAAAGTTTGGGAATTTGATAAATTCTCAGGGAAAGGCAGGAAATAGGAGGTTAACATTACACATGGATCATAACACAGAATGTATTTTACACATGTACACATCACTTTCAGTATATGTTGGTTTTCAGCTGGTCTATGTTAAAGGAAACCAGACTGTTGACCTTTTCTGACCTAAATACAACATAGACAAATGAAAAGGGATTCAATATTTAAAGATGATGGACATGCTCTGACCCTGTACTGTCTTATGGAAAGCCACAGAAATCTCATGGATCTCTGCACACTTACATTAATAAGAATAATAAATTCTTGATATTATGTGTTTTATGCTTGATATGTAAATGTTGTTTCTATTTGTCTTCATATTATCTGTCCGAATATGATTCTTGTTTGGGAAATACAGTTCAGTTATTCAATACCATAGACCTCCATTTTCTTGATGATATTTCCTGTGCTACATCTCCCATACCAAGCAGGAAAGACAGTAAATAAATCAGAGGAACAGTAGTGATAACCCCAGGAAGGAACCACAGGTGATAGGCTCAAGGTTAAAAACAACACAGACAGGGTAGGGGTCACGGAAGCAGTGAATGAGTTATGTGGGTATTGCTTTCTGTCCTCTCACTCCTTTGTCTTTTTGACACGTGTTAAAAGGGAAATTGGTGACTGAGCAGGAGGGACTTTTCTGTTTCTTCTATCTCCAGGAGCGCGTGGGAAACTTTCTGGCAGATTTCTACTCTGTGAATGGCCTGATGCTCGAGTCTAGGAAGAGACGGGAGCATCTGAGCGAGGAGGACATCTTGAGGAACAAAGCCATCATGGAGAGTCTGAGCAAAGGAGGAAACCTCATTGAGCAAAACTTTGAGGTGAGTCGGGTTTCGAATCTGGATGGTGGCCACTTGTCATTTCAGGAAGGTGATGCAATAGAGTAGTTTTGCATGATTCACAGTTCAAAAAAATCCTTATTTATCTTATACTGGCCCTTTATGCAGCCACTCAGTTCAGCCTCTGTCTCTTAACAGGCAGTTTTAGCTCCTGTCTTTTTAAGGCCCCCTTTTTCAAAGAGCCCACTCTGTTCTGACTGGCCAGTTTTCCAGAAGCCTGCTGAGGGGCAGCCGTATCAGTCATGTTATGTTACCGCAAATGAAAACCCAACATTCCCTGCTTTACTGCTTCATATTCAAAGCTTTTAAATGACTAAATAATGGGAGACTTTAATTGTGAAGAATTTACAGGAAATGAAAAATGTTCCTCATCAAATTAGCAGAGCTTGTTAGCGGCACTAAAAACCAGTCGACACAACAAGATATGGACATATTTGGAGCTATTTGTTCAGCGGATCAGTTAGAAATAATGCAGGGAGGAATAGTACAAGCAGAAACAGCCACAGTGATGATGTTTGATGAAGATCTGCAGATGACCAGCACACCTCCAACAAGAAAACTACATATTTTACTTTATATTTACGTGCTATGCAATGGAAAAACACCATAGCGTGCCAGCTTGACTTGAGTCATGGCTCTGTGTGACTTCCCCCAAAACAAAATGCCATGATGTTATCAGAGCAGAGCAGTGACTTCACGCTGTGCGTGAAGCAGATGACCATATAAACAAATCTGTCATGAGCCGATGTCGGCTCAAGCTGAAAGTAGAAAAAAACGATGGAAACCGAGCGTTCAGAGGAGTCTATAGCCGGTGCTTTTTGATCACAGGGATTACTTCTACATATGTTTACCTCATTATTTGACAATTTGGCCACATTTATTATGAACAACCGACATTGTAATATTATATATATGACTGAAAATAAGGAAAAGCATAATAGGTCCCCTTTAAGGCTATCATCTAACATCAAGCATCACTTCACAACCATCCTACTACATATTGATAATGTAACATAACATGAGAACAGACATGGCTAACATCCACCTTGATATCCTAGAGGAAAACATAGACAGAGTGCAGGAGTCAGTAAGCAGTACTGACTCCTGCACTCTGTCTTTGGTGTCTGCTTTAGGTTAAAAAAATACTATAATTTTTGACTTATTACCCTGTAATATTTTTTTTGTCACTTTGACTTATTTTAAAGGATTTAGTTTGACATTTTGGAAAATATGTTTATTTGTTGCCAGGCAACCACTGTGGACTCTAGGAAGTCACTGTGCCTGGCCAAGAAATCCACAATTTGTAGTTAGAACTTTCTTTTTTTTTGGTATGGATGAAATAAGCTAGATCTAATGTGTTAATTAAAAAGCTTAAGCCGGTAGGTGGACTTTGTTACCTTTGGACAGAAGCAGGCTGGCTGTTTCCAGTCTTTATGCTAAGCTAACCAGCTGCTGGCTGTAGCCTTATAATGGTATTGATCTTCTTACCTAAATTTTTGCAAGAAAGCAAATAAGCGTATTTATCAAAATGAACCAGTCCAATCCACCATGGATTGGACATTATGCCTTCCTGCACTGAAAGCTACTACTGACTAATTATTCAGTGTGAGGTACAAGTTCTACAAGTTTCATGCATTTATTCCAATTTACCTCATCTACATGTCCTCTTCTCAAGTTTTATTTTCTCTCAGGTTCTCATTTAATGATGAAGTTACATAGTGAGTCATCAAAAAAGATTGAACTGGTGTAGTTTTCAGTTGCCTTATGTTGGACTACTAACTGGGACAGATATTCACAGACAGCATGGATGTGTTTTTTTTCTCTGTATAATTACATAAAAAAGGCTTATACAGTGCAGTTGTACACCTCAAGCAAAAGTGCATATTTTAAGTTACTGTGTGGCTTACTGATAAGAACTTCTTAGCAAAAATGAGAACTAGTCGGAGCACTGCCTGCTCTGTTCATAAACATCCTGTTCTACCTGCAGCGTAACCACCAGCCCAGTCCTGAAACTGTCCTGTCCCGCTGGAACCTTGGGGTAGGACATGACTCTGAGACAAAATAAACCTCACAGTACTCACGGCTATATCTGTACAGAGATAAATCTTGTTGAAACAGCATGGACTTCCTGCCAGACTCCATCAATCAACTTTGCATGGTTTATTGAAAAATTCCTGTCTGACTCGCCACCGTTGTTCCTTTTGATGTTTTATTAGTTTCGGACATGAGACCAGAATGAAAACTTGTCCCAATCACTGTTGTATGTGACACAGGACTTACCCCCCTCCTCATCCACTATGCATGGATTTGACTCCCAGCACTGCCACCTAGTGGTGAAGGCTACAGAGCTGCACCTTGTTCACAGGGACGACTCTCCCGCCCGCCATCCCCTCACTACAGTATGTTCCAGAGTTTGCTTAGCAAGCCCTTGTCTAAACATAAAGCATAAAGCCAGTCACACAGTGAGGACAAAGCGTCTAAACAGTCAATGGATGCTTTTTAACTGCTCGGTTGTTTTTTGTCGACTCCCTCTTGTTTTGTGTCGGGCTTTGTCTCATCACATTGTTGTTTGTCAGTCTATTTACAGTCATTTGAATCAGTGCTCACACATGTTTAAAGTGAAAAAAGCCTGCGTTTTAGTGGGCACTGGTTTCTGCCTCCACCTCGGTGGAAAAATTATACATGGAAGTGGGCGAGAGGAAAATAACCAGCTGCTGTGACGTAGCTGTGTTTACCACAGCGAGGGAAAGCTGGCCTGTGGACACAGGGAAGCGTGGGGGGCTTCCGAACAGGGCTTGACACTATTGATCACACGGATGAAGCCTAAAACCCCTGGTGCCATGGACTGATGGAGGGGCGGGGCCAGCATACCAGCAGATAGGGCCTCCGCAAGCTGTGTGTATTCTGTCCTCGTCATAACAGCACGCCAGAGCTGGTAAACATAGTGTGAGAGCGGGCACTTAACAAGGCCACAGTCCATGGTGGTGAAAACACCAAAACATTTCTGTGAAGAGTGCAGTGTAGGCGGGAATGAAGGAAAGCAAAGATATTGTCTCCATTTTTATTCACACTTCATACGGCTGAGTCCTGGCACAATCAGGTGTCTCATCATCTCCATTTTTCCAGATTATTCTGCTCTAGTTGCCTTATTTAACCATGGCTTACAAAAGAGAGGTTAGCTGGTGTGATTCCAATCTTCTGAACCTCGATACTGCCAAGAGCTGGGAGTTCATTTTAGGAGAAAGTCAGTTTTAGGAAAAACAGGATGGATGATCCCAGCTGCAAGTCAGGGTCAACAACAACAGATTGTAAGAATCTGAAAATAAACGGACATTGTCAGAGAACACTTGGGGTTTATTTAAGAAGGCAGAGTCCAGATCATTTTCCACATTATCTGATGTGAGGAGAAAACTCCCAACATGTTTTTATCAGGTTGTTTTGGAGACAGTTCTCTCTTTGATGTTGCTTTGCTTGTTGGAAGAGTCACAGTGGATGATAAAATGATCAGGAAAGTTAGTTCTGATATTGGCCTGACCCCAGAGGCACTAGAGGTGAATCTGAGCAAAGGCAGAGAGAGAGAGAAAAAAAAGACAGTTTCAGACTATTCTGCATTTTATTACCTTATACATTATTTAGAATGATTGTTTTGAAGTTCATTCAGTGAATTACAGGTAAAGTTTAAACAGGTGTTTTGTTCCAGATGTCACATCTTTAAACACTTGGAAGTGAATCTAACAGTGAGGCTCGGTGAAACTGATCCTGCTTTTAATTTTAATTGATTATGTATCTTTCAGTATCGTAGTGTATGTCCTTACATGGACTTTATCTTAAAGCTTTGTCTGTGATAAAATATATTATATACCCTTTCTGATTCTTGAACATTTTCCTGCTTATTAGTGTTATTTTACTATTTTTATCGTACATGTTATCTGTTTTCCTATGCTTCTGTCTTTTTGTCCCCAACTATTCCCTAGACTATTCCTTCAGCTCTTCACTGTAGGTGTGTTGTTTGTGTATATAAAACTACAAAATGCCTCTTTTTGTCTTGAGGCAGCAAACAAAGTAAACAGAAAAAGAAAGTAAAAAAATAAAAGGTGAAATAATTTTATCCAGAGAACCAGTTGTTCGTCCTCAGTTGGTAAATTTCCCACCATAGCGAACATTTTCCTTCATAATCTGTACAAATGAAGGAAAAGGTGCTGCCTCTCTTTTACTGCTTTTCTTTCTTACTGTTTACTGCTGTGTCCGTGTTGTAAACCTGTAAAGTGTGAATGCAGAAAGGATTAAGAGCAGAGACGCTGCTGTTCAGGGCAATATGTACAAAAGTGGGTCAAAGTACACTTGTGAAATGGTATCAGGTCTCATGTATTTGTCTCAAGAGATATTAAGTGGTGTACAGTCAGTGTTATTTGAGCTGCATTTTAATTCAGATACATTGTGTGTGAGGCAGAATAGGCCAGACAGGAGTTACTGAGTTTAGTGATGCATTGGGGCCCTCTAGTGGTGTCAACTGAGCATGTCATTGCATGTCAAGTGATAAAAATAAAATGTTAAAATAGATTGCACTTGTTTAACTGAGGTCTTCCTATGACTTCTGTCAGACTGGCAGGTGTTAGAAGTTTTTTTTTACCAACTGACAGCCCATTTTGTCTGCTGTCAATGTCACTGTGAACCTTTTTTTTTTTTTTTAAATGTGTGTCCCTGCTGTGCTTTTGTCTAAAGTCTGATCTCAATGTATTCTCTTTTTTTTTTTTTTTTACCTCTCTTCTCTTCAGCCTGCAAGGAGGCAATCTCTAACTCCCCCTTCACCAAACACTATATCCTGGGAAGAATACATCACTGCTGACAATGGAAAGTAGGTGTTTACACAAAGGAAGTCTTCACTTCCAGACTTTTAAAGGGGAAACCAGACCAGATGTTACTGTAATTAATACACGTATTCATGAAGGAAGGACTTACATTTCAAAATGAGCCACATGAACGTTGTACAAAAATCTTCATGTGCAAACATCTGCGTATGCATGTCACAATGTTAAATTGTACTTTACAAGGTCAGATGTTTGTTTTTCTGATAAGGGTCATGTTAGTTATAGTTTAGAAGAAAGAGTACGGATGACAGAAAGCAAAGTTGGAAGCTCCTTCTCAGTGAGCCGCCTTCATCTTGAGATACTGTAATATTCTGACAGCTTGTTGTCACTCTCTTCCCTCAGAGCACCTCATCTAGGAAGAGAGCTGGTCTGCAAAGAGAGCAAGAAGAACTTCAAAGCCACGATAGCCATGAGTCAAGACTTCCCTCTGGGCATTGAATCGTGAGTCTTCGCTTCAACTTGGCATCCAGATAGTTATTAAAAACCACACTGAATACAACATGTGACAAAATCTAACAAATGTTGTTTTATAACCAGTAAAATGATTTTGTATTGGTCTGAGCTGTAGTCAACATAACTTGCCACTTTTATATTTTTTGATAGTTAATTCTTGTCTGTAACCATTTGTTTGATTTGTTCTCCTTCAGGTTATTGAATGTTCTGGAGGTGATCGCACCCTTCAAGCACTTTAATAAACTCAGGGAGTTTGTTCAGATGAAGCTCCCCCCCGGCTTTCCTGTCAAACTCGGTAAGCAGATTTTCATGTGGGGTCAGCAAACCAAAGCAAATAATCTTTCATCTAAAATATGTAAAGAAATATAGAAATAAAACACAGACAAGTATCTCTCTAAGATATTTGAAAATATAATTGCTAATTCTGCTTTTTCTCATCCCTGCAGACATCCCTGTCTTTCCCACGATCACAGCCACGGTGACATTTCAGGAGTTTCGCTATGATGAGTTTGACGAATCCATTTTTACCATTCCCAACGATTACAAAGAAGACCCCAGCCGCTTCCCTGACCTTTAACCTCTCGAGATGAAGATCCAACAGGACGCAAATGAGCAACAAGGCCACATTATGCTACAAAACAAACGTTTAATGCATAAGGAAAAACGGAGGGAAAAAACGGCGGTTTCTTGCCAGGTTATGGATTTACCCTGAATACACACGTGACTAAGACGATCAGAGCTGGTGAACATGACAAAAATGGCAGAGGTGTCAACATCCCTTAGCATTAATTAAGTGTTTTGAAGATTCTGAACGTCCCATCGGTGAAAAGTCATTGAAGTGAAATGAGTGACGGCAGTCAGGGTGTAAGTGGAGAAAAGACAACCAGTTCAGCTGATGCTATGTATTTAAGTATGTAAGTAATGTTCATAAAGGGACTGTGTTTAACTGACCTGTAGTAAAGCACTGACATTACCGTGTGAGGTGTTGCAGAGGAATTCCTCTAAAACTTACTTTTTAGGTTCTTTTTCCTGAGTACAGACATTTTCTGGAAAAAAAAATCTCAAGGTGCAAAAGATTTGAAGTCAGTAAGACATAAATTGTACATAATCGAACGTACACCTGTTAGACAGGTGTGTAGGAATCAATACTTTTTCACAGTTACTTAAATTCTTTGACATCAAATTTAGAAATGATCCCTAAAATGTACTCAGCACTGATAAAAAGTCCTTTACAATGCACTAAACCGAAAATCCGTTTTGGTAAATGTTTTGTGAATTTGCTGCTTTTGTAGATGGAAAAACCTAAAAATCAGTTTTCATTGAATTCCGCTTTAACTCTGCACATTATAAAATTGTATGAGTGTGTGTTTGTAAGTATGATTTTCATGGGCATGGAGTAGCATCACTGAAATTTTGGGCACTATTTAGATCCACTACAGCTACTCTACATTCAGCCGAATTCGTAGACACTCACTTTGTGATAACTCAACCTTTAGTCCTACATTTGAAATATTATGGTTACTTTGAGGCAACGCTATAAATGCTGCAAATTTGTATGGTACCACAAAGTCCCTTTGTTTGTTCAAGTGTCCAAGCCTTTTGTTTCTTACTTCACCTTTGTAAACTGTGTAAAAAAACAACAAACTGTACAATCCTGCTAAAAGAAGTGAAAACTCTGGATTGTATAGTGAGTAGAAGTTAGGGAATTTGAATGATTACGACATTCATGCCATTTTTACACGTAATAAAAACCAGGCTTTTCCCCTGCACAGTATGTAAATACATGTTTTTGCCTTTGTCTTTTACTTATTCTTTGTGTTGATGAGTTAAAGATGTTCTCTACAAAAGGAAGAGTTGTGGATTTTTTTTTTAAATGTAGCATCACATGAGTTAAATCCAGAGTTTATTGTAACATGGTGGCAGTTGCTAATTTTGTACATAGACCTGTGTTGTTTTTAAAGAAAGAAATTCTCTCTTAATTCTCCTGTCATTTTTTCCCTCACTTTATCTGACAAACCTTGTGAACCTCCTCCACATGTGTGGAAGAGACAATCATTTCCACAGTATGAAAAGCCTAAAGCACCAAGGTTCCTAAAAAAAAAAGAAAAAAGTTCACTTCCTGAAAGACCAGGAGGGGTTGAAGTAGTCTTCACAGCTGCTGCTATGGGTCATGAGCTCTTAATTGTGCAGGATTGTTTGCTTTCTTGGCTTATACAACACTGGTGGTGGCTCAGTTTGTGTTCCTAAGTATTGCTCAGCACCCACTTGCTTATTTATATCCATATACAGTATCATAACCAACCAGTACATTTCATTTTCTCATATTACATTCCTCAGTAGTGGCTGGTGCTCGAGTGAATCAGCCGGATACGAGTTTAGAAACTCTCGCGAGACTTTTATATCCTGACCTTAACCTCGCGAGACTTCCTCCCTCCGGCTGATTCAACCTAGCACTTGACCTCAGTGATGGCTTTTGCAGCCACTGGAAGTGTGCCTCCTCGCAGATTTGCTTTACATTTTATTTTATGCTCTTTCTTGATTTCAGGTGCTTTAATTTTACATGTTTTCTATAGATAATTATTAACCCATCTACATGTCATTTGTACAGCAAAAACTGTAGTACAAGTCTGCAACACTATTTTCATATAAAATGTACTATAATAAAAATTCCACACATATTAAACAGAGTTTGGACTCCGTGTTTCTCACTTCTAGACTGATTCTGGTGGAAACCTTTCAACTTAAAGGACATTTCGACATTTTGCGGAAATACGCTAAATGCCCGTTAAATGTGAAGCTACTGTTAGCCGCCGTTAGCTTAGCACACAGTGTGGAAACTGGGGGGAAACTGCTAGCCTGGCTATTCAATGGTCACAAAATCCGCCTATCATCACATTTAATCTTACACTTTGTCATGTTTAATCTGGACAAAAAGTCTAAGTGTAAAAACGACAATTCACCATTTTAGAGGACTTTATGTAACAGAAAATATCTCAGCTTCAAGTAGTTGCCAAGCAACCACTGGAGACTCCAAGAAGTTAGTGCCTGGCCAAAAAAATAGTCCGAGTTGTGTTTTATCCTTTAATCTTATTGAACTCAATCAGAGAGCGAGTGAGCGTATTCCTCAAAGTGTTGGACAGTAACTTTAAAAGACGGGTTCACATTTTATCAAGTCTGTCTTAGAAAAACAGTCAGGTGCCCCAATAAATATTGACAGGTTTTTTCTTGCCATACTCACTCCTGTTCATAATGCACTTAAGTGTAAGTGTTAGAGGCCAAAATCCACAAGCTTCCTTATGTGCAAAAATGTATTTAAGTTCATCCAAAGCTAATATGAAGCTTCAGCCCTCCAAATTTGTAAACTCAAGTAAATATCTTTCAACGTTTCAGTCTTAAAAGCGCCAGTCCCTTTTTGTTAATATAGCTCAACAGGGAAACACTGTCCGAGGAAACACAAAGAAGGAATTTGATGTTAAAAAGACTGTAAATGTGGCAGATATCAACTTGATATGACTTAACTCAGACTGCTGAAGCCACATATAAGCTTCAGATCAACTTTTAAGTGCATTTTTGGACAAAATGACTGGATTTTGGTCCCCATCACTTACATTGACAGTGCAATTGAAGGGGATCTTTTAACAGCCAGTACAAAGGAATGATTACAGTGAGGAAAACCTCTTTCACTGTTCATATGGGCATCTGACTGTTTTTATGACTCATTATGTTTCAATAACTTGACATAACAAGAAGACAGTTTGACCCAATTTTATTAGTTTCCTTTGGAAAACCTATTGCAGACAAAGCATTGCAACAACACATCTCAATCTACAGTGTACATTTACAAAGGGTTGTAAGTAGGAAGGGCAGTTGCAACACGACTGGGTGCCGGACAGTTAAAGCAAAATGTTTTCCGCAACCTAACAAAAATAAACATGAAGCTGGTGCTGGGCGGTGACAGTCTGAGTGAGGAAAGGACTCGATCCCGACGAGTAAAATCTTTACAAAACACGGCGTTTCATTGGAAACAGCTGTGTATTCTACTGTCAGGAAGACAAACGTTTGAACACAAAGGCAACAAAAAGAAAATCAGGATCTTAAAAAAGTACAGCAATGACAGTTTAAAATCATGTCTCATGTTATTCATATTTTAGTCCTTGTTTTATCACATCTTTACAAAAATTATTGGACTGCTTTCCTTTTACCCCCTCCCCCACGTTTCTACAGTTAAGACAACAAACCTTTTTTACTTCGTGTGATCAGGCACAGACATTTTGTGGCCTATATTAAAAATATAAAAGAGAACAGTGGAAAGATAACGCGTCTGGTTCGGGATGTTCTTAATCGCTCATCTCCATGTCTTCCTGATGGTGATCGTCTCCGTTCAGTTTGGACTTTTTGGGGATTTGGCCCTCGGCTCTCTCGATCTCCTCCTGGCCTTTTGGGGACGAGGCAGAGTCAGAGTCACTCTTCCTCTCGTCGTCCTCCTCCTCTCCTTCTTTTTCGCTGTCATAACCTTGTTCCTCCTCATCGTAATCCCGTGTCACCTGTCGCAAACAAAAGATGGTTAACGGATGAACAAATAACTGCGGGTTTAATTAAGGATGAGTTGCATGTATCCAACTGTATGGACGTTTTTTTTAAAAAAAGACCGAACAAACCTTCACATCTCCTTTCTCGCTATCAGACTTGCGATCGCGGTCTCGCTCTTTGTCTTTGCTCTTCTTCTTCTTGCTGGTGGAGCGTTCTCTTTCGTCTCTGCTCCGGTCCCTGTCCTCCCTCCTCTCTCTATCTCGGTCCTTCTCGCGCTCCTTGTCCTTCTTTTTCTCCTTCTTGTGGCTGCACACATGAAAAATACATATTATTAGCTTTAATTACGGTACTCCCAACAAATTGTACTACTAATGTTGAATAGACGACGCCTTCCGTGTGACAACTCACCGTCTGGGTGATGGAGACCTGGACAGCTTCCTCCTGGGGGACCGAGATGCACTACGGCTTCGCCTGTGCCTCCTGAGACACAAGATAATAAAATTAATCTCTAATAAAAACACTTAACTGTTTTCATTTTGTTAAAGGATTGCATTTAAATTGGTCTACTACCATTTGAATCGATTAGCTCTTGTGAATATAGCGGAACATCACATTAACTGAGGGAAGTGCATCTGCTGTGGATCACGTATGTTCCTGCGTTTCATTATTATGACACTCACCGGCTAATGCTTCGAGACCTCCTGGCGCTGCTGTAGCTCTTCGGGGGCGTCTTTGACCTTTTCTTAGACTTTTCCTCCTTTCTCCTGTCCCTGTTTAAGACACAAGCGAGGTCAACAACATCAGGAAACAGCAGCACTACACAGGAAACAGGGGGAGCTGGATGTGCTGGCAGCGGTTGCGTGTGCATGTTTTTGCAAAGCTTTGTATATTCAGAAGGACAGCAGCACCATGGGGGGTTGTAAAAAAAACAAACAACAACTATGGGTCTATTTCTGCAGCGTCGGCGAGTCCCCCTTCAAATAAATGAAAATAAAAGTCAGCTATTCTTGTTCTGAGGACAGTAGAGGAGATGCTGACCTAGATCTGCTGCGGCGGCTTCTATCTCGGGAGTGGGACCTCCTCCTTCGTGGGCTCTTGGACCTCCTCCTACTCCTGGAATGGGACCTCCGCCGAGACCTGCTTTTTGATCGCCTGCCAAAATCAAGATATAGCACATTTTTATTCAATTACTGCCAGAAACTGCTTTTAATGTTCATATTTTACATGAAGATAAACATGATTATTTATCTCACATCTCATGTTAATAGCAAAGAGGAAGTTGTTTTTACCTGTGTCTTGAGCGAGATCTGGAGCGCCTGCGTCGTGACCGTGAGCGAGATCGGGAATGTTTACGCTTGTCGTCTTTCTTATCTGCAAAGACAAATGACAAAGTTAAATATCTATTGTGTAGAAAAGACTTATTGCTCACTTAATGGAACAAATATTCCACAACTGGCTGAACACAATTCCTCTTACTGTTAATTAAAAGTCTAGAAGTCACCTCACTTAATATAAAATATGTCCTGTTAATGTGAATTTAAACATTAAGGTCTCATTTTAATCTATTACAAACCATTAAATAAAAACTATCAACCTACAAACTTTTTAATTTGTTTAAAGAACTCAGTTGTGAACAGTATCTAATACACCAGCAAGACTAAAACTTCCAAACTCATCTTTTCAAAATAACTACGAACATATTTAATGCTTTATTCAAAGCACAGAGAAGTGGTGCTGCTCGTAACAGCAAGATGAACGTCAACAGTCAGAATAAAATAACTGGTGGTGAAGGCAAAGTCCCCAAACTTGATTTCACTGCTGGGGACACAAAGAAACAGAGTACTCACTTCCAGGTTCAATGGCTGCAGAAATGAGCGACTGGGCCTCTCGGACTCTCTTCATGGCCTCTTCAATCTCCTTGTTGGAGGCGTCGGTCTTCAACCCCGGATTCAAGTTGAGTCCGGCCGCTAATGGATTCAATCTGCAAGTGCCATCAATTATTTAGATGTTTCTCAAACCAATAAATAAAGCTCTAAGCCCACGGATGAGGTTATGTATAGTTTCTTACTTGGGGTCCATGGACTGCATGAGCTTCAAGAAGTCTGCAGAAAGTGCCTGAAAGAGAGACGAGGAGAATATTATTACCAGAAAGCAATTTGGTTTGAAAATGCTTTTGATAATTAATGCAACTGATCAGGTCCTCACCTGGGGGTTCATGTTAGGTCCAGGCATTCCCATGGCAGCCATCTGCTCCATGTTGGGAGCTCCAAGACCTCCAAATGGTGTTCCTCCCATCTGAAATGTTGAATACAGACACTTAAAAAGGAGCCCTGTGGAGTTTCTGACCTCTAGTTGCTCTATTGAACTGTTTTTTATGAGTGTGTCCCTGTTTTGTTTGCACATGAATACGGTTGACGTGATACACAGTCCTGCCAATGGTTTCACACTACTCCAGTGATCTACAGGTGGCTGTGATGAGCCAAGAAATGTGGCAATGTGCCTTAAAAGGCAGTGAAGAAGAAGACTGAAAGCTAGTACACTGGGATCGAAACAATGCAGTATTTAAAATCTTCTTTGCACATGTTTCATGAGGAAGGAAATGCATTTAACACTTGTGAGACCTCAAGGATTCACACAGCATGTTCTGGGGAGTAACTTTCAGTGTAAACATAACTTGTTTGTTTACAAGGCAACTCCACAGAGGCTCTTTAAGATAAGACTGCAGAGCTTGATGAACAGCACCTGACACAGCACAGCTGACTGACTAATGATTTGTTGTGCTTTTTAAAAAGGCCTTCGGGTGTTTTTATTTGTAGGAGAAATCTTCAGCATGCTAGACTACATTGACAAAAGGCGCGGGGCTCTAAATTAGGGCTGGGAGATATAGATGAAAAATCTATCAAGAAAAAATGTTTCATTTCCGTAGATATAGATAATTATTGATCATTTTTAATGACTTATTTTTTAATAAAGACCAGGAGAAAAAAAGGTGAATTTAACTACTTTATCAAGGCACAGAGGTAATAATTTTATTGCTAACACGACAATGAAATATTCCTCACCGTCTACACTCATTTTCTCACTCAATGCTGTTTCTGTTGTGTCACATGTCGATGGTGCAACCGTGAACATTATCATTCAGTATTTAATAGGCTCCCACACATTATGTTGCCTAAGAACAAAGACATTTGCCAAAGAGAGCTAAATAAACATGAAAATATGTAATCCTTCAAGACAAACTTGATGTGAGAACTCACCGACGCCAAAGGATTGGGTGTTGGAAGAAGGCCTCCCCCGGGCATCATTCCTGCCACGGCATTGGCTGGAGCCAGCAGCGACATAGCTTTAGATTCATCAGGAATGACTCCTGGAGAAAAACAGCAGCATTTCAGTACGTGCTGGAAGCAAATGTCGACAACACTCAGACAAGACTTGCAGACAAGCCACCTCAGTCTATCTACTCTGTAGCAAAAACTAATAAAAATCCACTTTTTGTCTTGTCTGTAAATCTTGATCCCTGACTTTTTTTTTTTTTTTGTGAAAGTATGATTGTAGGATTAGCAGCTATGAGTTTAAAAGTCACAATACACACTGTGGTCAACACTGCCAAGATTTTATCACCTGTACTTGTTTTTTAAGTCATGAACCAAACGTAAGCAAGCACAGCCGGTTGTCCCGTGGGATGTGCTCTCAACTTTCATTAGATGTTTTATGAACAAGCGACTCGCGCCGGCTGCTTCGCTATAAAGCACACAAAAACATTGAGATACAGAAAACAAGTTCATGATTGGGGTGTAGACAGAAGGGTACATTTCAACATCACTTACCATTACCAATACAAAAACAGAAAAGGTTCAGTCATATTACCTTTTCTGGGCTTTTGGATACTTTGTACAATCCCACCACAAAAAGAAAAAAACTAAACAAAAAAAAAAAAAAAAAAACTTACTTGGCAACCATATATAGTACTGCTAACCAAATACAGTACTGCTAGGTTTTAGCCAACAATATGCCACTATAAACACTAAACAATGTCAAAGATATACTGAACTAAACAATTATGGGCTATTCCCAGCAAAAGCCGTGATAAATTCATGAAAAATGTGCCCAAAGCTGAAGAAAAACCAAACAGTAAAATCAAAAGGGAAACTCTTATGGAGATGATGATCCATGGTTGTGCAATCTGAAAACAGGCTATTTTTAAATCTGACATTTTCATATATTAAAAAGGAGAGAGAGAGGGAGAGAGAGAGAGAGAGAGAGACACACACACACGCGCACACACACACACGCACAACAGAAAGGACACTTGAGAAACAGGATAAGGCTGCAGAAGACAAAACTGTTGGTGGCATTTTCAGCAGGGCCTGGTATATAGGGCTGGCTGAACCAGGAAAAAGAACTGTAAAACACAACAACAAAAGAAACACCACTGTTAACGTGAGATTCACTCAACCCTTGCAGAGTCATGTGTGGAGAGGGTCAATTTTTTAAAAAAAGCATTTTTTTACTGCAACATCAAGCAGAGCCTTAGGTCTACTTTTATCTCTCGTGTTAGTGAAAATTTGGGAATACAAATGCACAGTATAAAATACTACAAGGCTTTGGCACATGAAGCAGGTAAAAGCCAAAGACAGTTGTGTGCTTATCAAGATTAATAATCAACTCATATGCTTATTAACTTCCACAAAATCTGCTGAAAATAACTGTAGATGATGGCACACACCTTCAAACCCATTTTTAGCATGCACAGCTGATCAATTCATCTACCTTGCATGCTTTGTGATTGGTTTAGGGATGTCCCGATCAATTTTTTTTTTTGTGCTCCTGGTATGAGCCATTTAATATTAGGAATCTGCCAGCACCAAACCCTGACCCAGTATTTATATTTTCCTTTATAATGACAGTTGCGCAGTGCAAACTTAGCCTAACTCAGCCAACATTACTTTTTCAGAAAGTCAATACAGTTTTGATATGTTTGACAGCTGAACAGCTCTGCACTACGAAAACACAGCCAGACCCTTTACTCACAGGTGGTTTCACTTATTTACCTAACCTACCTCTCCTCCAGGCTGTGTGGGCATGGAAGTCTACTTGACGGACATCTTTCTTGCTGTAGGTGCATTGAAACCTATAAAACGTCACTAACATAGAGGCAAAGGATTTTTTTTAACCTGCTCGCTGATACATGCTGTCAGTGTGAAAACCATAAATTGAAACTACTGGCTGCAACTGATTGATTCAATAGGTTAAAAATAAACAAGGGATCAGGAATTGGTTCAGGCTTGACAATCAATTACAAAATGCATCTATCGGCCTCATTACCAATCCAGCACATCAGCTCGGGGCATCCCTAGTTTGGTGCATGCCTACTGATTGAAATACATTTATTAAAATTAAAAAAAAAAAAAATCCCTTTAACATGTGAGGAATTAAGACTGCCCTGCACCCTCTCCCCCACCCCCTCATTTTGCTTTAAGACTTGTGTGGCTCTTTTTTTTTTTTTTTATAAAAAAGATGCCTTGAATAGAGAGAGAAAAAAAAAAAATAAAGAGTTAATATTTTACTGCGGAACAAGAGAGAGAAGGGGCTTGCGAGCCTGGTGCCATTATTTTTTCTAATCTCCTGATGGCAGTAGAGGATCACTTTCAGCCAGCAAGGAAGGGGCTCTCTGCAAATGACTTGTCCACTATGAAAACCACAACACAAATAACAGAGAGAGAAGTTTACAGCTAGATTGCAAGACATGGACACAAATGTACATTTCCCTTTTACATACCTAGAAATGCCAAGCGCTGAAAAGCTTAGCTAATTTTGCTTGGTCAGAAAAAAACTCACAATGGCTCAGATAGTGTTTTGTAATGCTATTAAATACACCTACACATTGCGATGCATGTTCAGAGATAGCCATGTGAGAGAGACAAGAAAAAAAACAGACACCCACCTTCAGCAAAAGGGACCACAATCAAGGCTCTGTCCACGAAGACGGTGTTCGTCAGGTGTTGGGAAACTCCCACCGACTCAGACTCAAGGAACTTTACAAAACAGACACGTGAAGTCACAGGCAAGGGAGAGTCACTGGAAGAAAATACAGATATGTTGTGCAAAGAATACAAACAAGTACACCCTACATGCCTTCTTGAAACTGTTAGTATGTGTCCCGAGGGACAATTGAGTTAATAATGGATTATAAACCAGTCTCTCCTGCTTGCTCAATGTATCTCCTTAAGATAAAACAACGTCTCCTGATAAGTTCAATGTCTGACCTGTTTTTTGATCTTGCCCAACAAGCAGCCTATAACATTTCCTACCTGCATAGTGGCCAGGTCATATTCGATTGAGGAAAATACAAAAGCAAAAAACAATTATTTCCTAACATAGTCAATGTTTGTGATAATGTCTGTTTTCATATATGAGCAATCAATATGATACATTTTCCCAAATACTGGACTAATTGTTTAGTCTATGAAATGTAAGAATGAAGTAACAAATGCCCTTCACAACTATCCAGAGTTCAAGTTGACCTCTTCATGTAGCCTGTTATGTCTAACAAGCAGTCCAAAACCCAAATATATGCAAACATAAGGCTGCAACAATCACTTTAGATTATTCTACAGATAATTGTTTAATTAATTGATTGAGCGATATGGTATGAAATGTCGCTTCTAATAATATCCCAAATTCAACAGTGATGTCTTCAAATTGCTAGTTTTATCTAACCAAACCCTGAAAAACATATATTTAATTTACAATGATATAACAAAAAGAGGAGCAGCTAAGCCTCACTTTTGACATGCTGGGATCCAGAGATTAGGGGGCCTTTACACTGATTACTAACCTAAATTATTGATTGTCAAAATTGCAGCCGACTACATTTCTGTCTATTGATTAATCGACTGATAGTTCAACTCTGTATGATTTACAGTGTCGTAATAACCCTGAAAGAAGCAAATCCACACACTGGAGAAACTGGAACAAACTATCATTACTAAAAAACATTTCATCAAGGTATTTAACTTATACAATTAAGTTAACCTAATCGTTAATTGTAACAGTTAGTAGTTTTCAGATAATCAACTATTCGACTAACACTAGTTGTTTCAGCACTAGTTACATCCTGTCGTCTGTGGGAGAGAGGGGATTTAAATCTGGGCTAAATCACTCAGACATAACCACACAACAGGATAAAGTGTCCCTCATGTAGCACCATTAAGGGGAGTGACTGCTGCTGCACTCGTAAAGACGCGGGCAAACGTTAGCATTAGCATGCCGAGCCACGAGGCCTGCTCGACCATACAGGCCTCACGAAGAGCCCAGCGTGAGCTTGGCAGGAAAAATGTTTCACTAACATATTGTCCAGAATACTCACTCAGGTGGAAACAGTTTGAGCTCCTCTATGTTTCCGAGGAATCCAAACAGAGTCCTCATTTGCTCGGACGTTGTGCTCGGCGAGACATTTGTCACCTGAATGACGTGCGTGTTGGAATTCATTTTCGCGAGTGCTAATCAAGCTAGCTAGCTTTGTGCTAGCGACGTGCCTGAATTTAAAACAAAAAGGACCGGCTAGGTAACGTTTACGAGGAAAACAACATTAGGCAAATGCAAAAACTAGCATCTTTGTTGTAGAAACCAGGTGGTTAGCTTGTGTAACGGACAAGAAGACAACGGCCGCGAGCAGAGAGCAACAATGCCGCTACCGAAAATGTCGTGACAGTGATGCTGCGTTCACGTGTTGTTAGTAAACTCGTACTCGTGAGTTTCACTGGAGCAAAAACAACGCGCCCCATTCAGGGCGGGTTCATTAAAAGATCCCTTCATAATGTAAGTGATGGATGCCAAAATCCACAAGCCTTATTGAGGGCAAAAATGTATTTAAAAGTTTATCTGAAGCTAATATGAAGCTTCAGTAGCCCAATTTTAAAACAAACTCCCCCTCAGTATCAGATCAGCTGAATCAGTGTCACAGTTTAAAAGCTTTTAAAAACCCACCTGTACAGACTGGCATTTGTATAATATTTCATAACGTCTACTCAAATGTTTTTATGTTGTTCTTTTTATATTTTATCTCTCTATGTTTGACTACTTCTTTACTGCATTTTCTGTGTATGTTGTTCCTCTAAATTGTTTGTTTTATTTCTCTATATTGGTTGTCTTTGCACCTATATTTTATGGTACTGTATTTTGTGAAGCACATTGTAACATTTTGAAAGGCACTATAGAAATAAAGTTTGTTATTATTATTATATTATCATTAAATTAGCTGAATAAAGTAATTACCATTCAACATTACAGTCTTTTTAGTGCCAAAGTCCCTCTTTTTGTTACTATACTTGCACTGCAGCTCAACAGGGAAACACTGTCTGAGGAAACATAAAGAGGGAATCTAAAAGGAATTTAAAAATGCTAAAAAGACTGTAAATGTGGTAGATATCAACTTGATGTGACTAACACAGACCGCTGAGGCCTCACATAAGCTTCAGATAAACTTTTAAATGCATTTTTGCACAAAATTACTGTATTTTGCCTTGGTGTTGTAGTGCATAACAGTCAAAAATATACACAAAATTAAGTAGTCCTAAATAAGAAATTTTCTGTAAAAAAAAAAAGAAAAAAAGTAAGTGAGAAGAGCTGCTACAAGTTTAAATTGAAGAGAATGAGATTAAATGTACAAAGTATTGTCCAGGAGTAAACAATATACAGTGTGCAATTAATAATAATAGTAATAATAGTGATAATACAAGTTGCGTTGATGCAATGTGCCATGTTAGATCAAAGATCACAGATTTGCAAATATAAAATTATGACTTTCAGTATTTATATGGGCGCACTAGACACAAAAAATGCAAACCTATGCTTTAAGCCATTTAAGTCTTTCTAAAGAATTAAAGAAGAGTTTTAATTCGTTTTCAAAAGGCTGACAATGTTGGAATTTTCGTTCACATGCCAAAATTACAAGCTCATTTATTTTCCAATAGTCCGTAAAGGCATCACGACTCGGAATACGGCTGAACCCAGAGTGGGTGTGGTCAAGGTTGCGTCACAGTATTTTGTTGCTAGGCTTCTAGCTTGCGGCTTCTCCAGAAAATCTTTACACCTGTTTTTTTCTTCTCGAAATAACACAGTCATGCAAACGTCGCGATAGTTTTAGAACGACAGCGCTATGCACATATATACATTGGACATTTGTAAACAAACAAATGGTGCTTAGCCTCGCGCTTGGGTCAAACAAACACAGTGTTTAGTGTCGGAGGGCAGCTCGGCCATCCACATCTAGGCGCTAAAGCCGCTGCTTGCTAGCATCCCTCGTAGCCAGCGTGTCAACAGGTTGCTGCAGTGTGTATGTTTGTTACTACAAATATTTCGATTATGTGAATTTCATCGTAGTTATCGTACTATCAGTAAAACATACTGCCTCTTAAACTTCAGTAACTCGAGGCAGTCAATTCCCCCAAACAAGCTGTCAAGATGGACCTGCAGAGAGCTACATGACATGACATGACATGACATGACACAAGTAAGTCCTCTTCATATGAAAACGTGGATTATATTTTCTATGCATGGTATATATTTATGGGCCTTTCTGTGTTTATGGTGCTATATTTATGTGAAGAAAACACTGCATAAATGCAGAGTTCTCGGGAAATGAGTAACTTTAATTGCAAGTATGTTGCAAACAGCACAATTAAGACAGGAAACAACATGATGAAACACTTTCAACCATAACATTGTACCTTTTGGCTAGGCTAAAAACAATACCTAACATATCATTACAAGATTTGATTCGATATTTTTATGGATCTGCATAACACACCAAGCAAAGGAATAACATGTTAAAGCGAGAACACGTGTTTCCAACATGGTCCCAAGATGTTAAATGACATATGTAAAACATGTGACATAGCTACTCCATTAGTCTATAGACAGGAAATTAATCAGCAACTATTTGGATAATTGATTCATCGTTTTAGTAAAATTTAAAGCAGAAATGCCAAACATCTGCTGGTTCCAGATTCTCTAAATGTCAAGATGGGCTGCTTTTCTCTGTTTTATATAATTGTACACTGAATATCTTTGTTTTTGTTTTTTTATTGGGGGTTAGACAAAACAAGACATTTTCACTATTATCTGACATTTTTTGACTAAATGATAATCGATAGTGAAAGTAATCATTAGTTGCAGACCTAAAATTTGTAAACAAGAACTACATTAGTGCAAACTAAACCAAAAAAAATAAGTATCATCATCTAAACACCTAAATACAACAAAACACAAATAATAGTTCAAGTAAGAATTAATTAATTTACTAGAGCCCGACTGATACATTGGCCAACGATATTACCAGCTGATATAAAAAAAATGTGTGTTTCATAATGTGTGTGTATATATTCTGCATATATAAGATTGTTGTCATACATACAAAGAGAGAATTAGCAACATGCACCCTTTCATTTGCAACAATGATTGTGATTTTTAACCCCCAATTAAATAGAGACTAATTCAATTGGCTGTATTTGTTTATACCTGAGATGGGAAGTGCATTTATTCAAAATGTAATGTTATCAAGCTTCAAATCTACCCGTGGATGTCAAACCAGAACCTTTTGTTATGTGACCACAAAGACAGTTTCCTTTTCAGTTTAAGAAAAGGTACAAGGAATGTTTTTTTACACTTTTACCCAAGGCTTGGACTAAAATGAGTATTATTTCTCTTGCAGGTGTATGTTGGCAACTAATCAAAAGTTACCCTGAACTGGAAGGGCACAAAATGGTGAAAGTTTTCCCATTTACACCTCCATTCTCATGACATGAACAGGAAGATATGGGCATCCTAAGACTGGTAGCCAGAATCATGGGTAGGATCAGTACTTTCAGATCCTATCAGTTTGTGCTGCTCCTGGCTGCTGCACTTGCTGTTGTAGCTTTTTACTACTTTGGCTCAGAGAAGCAGAACTTCTCCAGCACCACAAAGAGGATCAAGCAGACTCAAGCGAGCCACAACAGCAACAGAAATGATGCGGACCTAACCGTGGACACCAGGCTCTCACACCCGCCTGGATCTGAGGAGCAAGAGCGGGACGTAGGAGGAGAGAGTGAAGGTTTTAGCAAAGGGGACAGCGAGGACGTTGAGCAACGCTACCATGCACTCATGATGTTCACCAAGGTGGACAAAAGTCGGAGCCTGCAGGACAAGTTCAGGGTGGCCATGTTGTCGATGGTGAAGCACAGTCACTTCCTGGAGGGAGAGGTGCTGGTGCTTCATTTTGTGAGCGATCAGGCCAGTCAAGAACTGGGAGAGAGGATGCTGCAGGAATTCCTCCTAGACGCAACATTCAAGTATGAGGTAGGCAGTGTGGATACCCAAAAAAATATCTTATATATTTGACTGTATGATGGAAGTTTAGTTTAACAACATTCCCGTTTCTTTGTGTTTAGATCATTTAAATGTCTCGTCTCAGGCTACAGAGAAAAATAGTTAATGTATTGATGATAAGTAAGGACCGAACACAACGAATGTACAACACATTGGTATTAATAGTAAGATTTTTGTAGTGACACACAACCACAAATATGTCTGTAAGACTATTTGTGATGGTTTATTGTTGTATTTGTCTTGCATTTTTTGGGTGGGCTGATTAAAAACATTCTACATGTGGAAAACTCTGAGGATTATTCACCTATTTTTGGCCTGTTATTCAATTTTTAAGGTCCAAATTTGTCATGACACCAGCACTGTTTTTTCCTTTGTTTTTGAGTGTGGTATACATGTGTATAACATCTTGGAGAGGTAGTTGCAGCTCCAAATTGGTTACATAGAAATGATGATAGATTATAAAAATATTTAGTTTGCTTTTATATTGGATATAACAAACAAATTTAAACATTTCAGTCTTTGCAGTTTCAGGTTCAAACCCATATTAATCAGTGGTTATAGGTGGTCTATAAATTCAACACATGGGGGCAGTGTGGCCCTGCCAAACTAATCCCTGACCAATGGGGATATCCCTCCCCTACTGTGGTCTCTCTGCCCCATAACAAGGATTATGTCCCCTCTCTGTCGCACTGGTTCATATAGTGTCATGCCCTGTTTTCCTTCTTTTGTATACTTCACAGAGCACAAGATCACAAATTTGTTCACAAACTAGTTATCCTGCCCCAAATCCTCCTCACCAGCCAGTCTTTTTCTCCCAGGAATATCTCATCATCTATAGCATCTTGTGTGGATGTTACAGCTCTGTATTAGTTTAGGCTGACCCTGTGCCTGCTTGTGGTTAGAGTTTTGCTCAGCTTGGTGTCTTGGCAGTTCTGAGCCAGTGGGTCAGATTTGTTCCTGTTCATTTCACTCTCTGTACTCAGACTTCTGGGAGCACAGCTGAAGTGTGTAATGTGAAGTACTGCGAGACCTGCAGCACTAATATAAAATGGATCCTTTGTGCTACCAGGTGATGGACAGGACCAGACAAGGTCTCTTTCTCAAAGAGACTAAACTGGCACGCAGAGATTATTCCCCACCCAACCCTGTAATGTAATACTCAGCCAACACGAATAATTGCTCTGTGTGCAACAGATGAAGTTAGTCAAGATAAAAAACATATGTGAATATGTGGTCGATAATTAATGGCACTCTATTTTCATTAATGTTTAGCCAGAAGTACATCAAATAAGGTGTAATTTAGCAGCAGAGTGTTGCTATGGAGATACAGTGTAATGGTGTGATATTATAAGTTCATGAGCAGATCAACCAGAGGCTATGGTGCTACTTCTTATTTGTTATGTACTCACAGTGCATTGTAGTTTATGTGTACATAGCAGAGCCTGACCAATACTGGAGTTAACAAAATCTGATAATCATGTATTGGCTGATATTTGTTCTTAAAGGGGACGTATCATGCATATCAATATTCTGGGGCTCTACTGGTATGTCTTTACAGTTAAAAAAAACTCCTTATTTATCTTATACTGGCTCTTTATTAGGGTTTCTCCTAATGACTAAGCTCTCCTGTCAATTAAACAGAAATTTAAATTAAGACTAGTCGACTAGTCTAAAAGTAAGAAAACACTCAGAAATTGTCAAAATTGAGCACAATTTAATCGATAAGGTTAAACATTGTCCGAAAAAATATTGTGTGTATTTAAGAGCCATTTGAAACTGTTAATCACATTCTTCAATAACCAAATCGTATTTTAAATGCCGCTGAAATGTGTACATTATGAACATTGCACATTATCTTACAAAACATGACAACAACTCACTAAATAAAAGTAAACATATATAACAGCAATAATAGGCCTACAGATCAACGTGACGTTTGATTAACAGTTTTACTTTTCAACAGCGGCATGCTGTTGGCAATCAGCTTCAAACAGCAGGTGCACACGCACAACATGGTAAGCCTGCTTACTTGACTGTTGAAAGATTTTTGTTCAGCGAAATCAACATGTCATCATGTTCGGTGAAAGGCAAGACCCCTCAGTCGATTTAACAGTAAGTCCAGCAGCTAAAAAAAAGTCCCAGCTGGCAAAGATGTTGCAGGCACACAGAGATTGCATTTTCCTGCACCACCACACAAATGGATCTTAGTTAGGTGGGCCAGCCCCGGCTAGTGGTGGGTGGCTGCGTAACCTCTCAGATGCAACAGTTAACTGGCATTGTACATTAGGAAAATATTAATTAGTTTAACCAACTAGTATTTCTGGTGCTAAGTAGCAAGGGTAGCAAAGTTTAATCAACAGGGCAACTAATCTCGCACATCTCTACTCTTTATGCAGCCGTTTTAGCTCCGGTCTCTTTAAGGCCCCTCTCTGTTCTGATTGGCCAGCTTCTGGAAGCTGCCCCACGGCAGACTTCTGGTGGCTCGGGATGCTACGGAAACAGACAATAGTAGTAGGATTTCACTGCTTTTTCTCATTCTTTACACAAAACGGAAACTTCTCAAATACATCCGTACATATTCGAGCAATCCCAAAATATTTGAGTGGACAACATGTGCAACCCATAAAACAATCTTAGCAACAACCTTAGCAACCAAGGCCGGCCATTTGTGAGCATGAACTAATCTGATGTCATCACCGATGAGGAAATAGTGGTAACATGTTAAACGAAGCATTTAGAGAAAGCTGAAGTCTGGACTTTTGCCTTTTCACATATGTTCACCTCAAGTTTTGGACCTTTGACCACGTCTAACATGGACATTTGACATTATAACATGACATGTCCCCTAAAGCCTTTTTATTATGGACATTTTACAGTCGAAAAACAAACATGTTTTTTGTCTGGGGTGGAGAAATATTTGCAGATATGTCTGTGGTGAGCTCAAATGGGATGATGATATTGGCGATGCTGATATAACAGTTGGGTACTAGTTAGTACATATTGGCCTCGGGAAACAGGTTTTCATAACTCTCTTATACAACTCTGTGCTTTGAAAAAAACCCCCAAACTTTCATGCTCCATAAATTCAAACTGTACCCAGATTGTACCTGCAGGCTGCACACAGTGGTTTTATCATTCTCGCGGTGTCATTCCAGACCACTGGTTTTGAACATGTTTTGAGATAATGAATCATAAAAAATTAGTGCTGCCACCACTGAAACAAGTACAGTCACTCTCTCCTCTTCCTCTCCTGACGTGCACACACACAAAAACAACGTCCTGCCAGAGTTACAGATGGGTAGGGACTCCCCGGGGTCTGACCGAGGCGGTGTAGCCTATATGAGCATCTTGACATCCTTGTCTGCTCATCCAGGGCCACATTCCTTTTAATTATTTGCAAGAGTTGTGCAAGCAATAGTTATGCAAGAGTTTTAGCTTCCATCACGTCCCAACAAATTCAATGAACGAATCGACATTCACAACCAACAGCCTGCAGAGTCACACTGCCTAAAGGCTGTGCTCATTACTGCTGACCATCTTTCACACACTCCATATGACACATACTTGAGCCTGGAGGAGTGTCTTATCTAGTAGTAATGACCGAGCAAGAATTAAGCAGAGTGAGAGACGTGATTCCTTGTCTCTTGCATGCAGGATTTTTATTGAGGAGTGTATGAATATCATGTAACTGACAATAGGGAAAAAGCTGTCAGCTGTGTGGATTCAGAACCTCACTTTTTGAGCAGAAAATTGTTAATTTCTCCTTTTCTGCCCAGAGATCCTCAAAAAATTGGTGTCTTGCTAACAGGGAGGGACTGTGTGCAGATGTTCTGACTTTGATTTGTTAGCTCTCACTGTATTTTCCACTGTCCTTTTTATATTACTGGATATGTGCAATTTATGGGTGATTTTTATTCAGAAACATGACCACACATGGACACTAAATGTTGCTGATGATGGGGGAAATGAATGTCTAAATAAAATGATAGTGTTGTTTTAAAGTTACGTACATAAACAGCCTTCTCTAGTAATATTTGTCGTTTGTATTTGATTGTACTCCGGCCGAAAGTTTGTGACTTCCCATCCTCTGTTTAGCAGAAAGCCACAAGAGTCAAAAAAGGAAATTTTGTTCAGTGCTGGCATCTCTTCAAAAAGCAGCACAACTTGCCAGCGACTGCCAAACATGTCCAGTCTCGCAAATCAACTTTGTGCAGCTAGTTTTTAGGGGTTTTTTTGTGAGCTATTAATATTGTTAGGCCACAACCACTGGATGCCAAATCTATGATTACTATAACAGAGCAGAACAGCACTTTATTATTATTGGATAAATTATGTTGTTATTGTAATATTGTTGTTGCTATTTACACTTGAGAGTGTGTCCAAAAAATCCATGCTCTTTGATAAATCCAGGGCAGGGTGAGGGGTTGCAGAGTAAATAGTGTGTAAGCAAATATGTTCTAATCTAATTGCATCCTTTAAACATCAAATCCCATTCTGTTTAAAACAATCAGCAGCCCAGCGGCTCAGGTTGAGGGTTTATTTTGCAGTGTTTGGCTTCTGGGGAAGGGAGGCTCCCTAATCTGTCCTCTACAAACCACATGTCCCAAATACAAAACAATAACAAGAACTTTGGTTCTTAAAGTTGCTGCTACTTTAAAACATCAGAGCTTGAACCATCTCAGTTTTCAAGGCTGGTTAGATGTAAAACTCCTCTGGTTCTGGTCTGTGTATTTGTACAATGCTGCTCAATGTTTGAATTAGATGCCTTTCATCAAGTGCAAAAACATCTTGAAGCATTAACCTGGTTAATTAGCCTAGTTTAAAAAAATGTAGTAAGCTGTCAGAAGTAATTGACACCTGATTTTGACATAGTCTTTAGATAAAAATGTACATTAGTTTTAAAGGTTCAATGTTTAAGAATTGGCCAGATGCCCCGGCCCCCATCCTTCTCCCAAAATGCATCACTCCACCACCATTATCACTCGCTGAATAAAGCATAAAGCTTACTGTTTACAGTGAGTCTGTGCCGTGACGTTGTCAAGATATCAAAATGCTATGGAGACAATAGAGACAGTGGTAAGTTACAAAAGAGCTGCACAGATCAGAACGCAGTTGCACCATGGAGATAAGTTGTGACATAACTCTTAAGTAATAACTTAATAGTTACATACATGCCTCTAGGGTAGGTGTAAATCATAAAATATTTTCACTAATGAAAAAAACAGCAGTTTTTCTGCCACACAGCATCATTTTTTCATTAACTGCAGTGGAGTTATTGATAGTTAATGTTCCAACTTACGATGTGCTACGATGCCAAATGGCTCATGCCAGCTTTCACATAGCTGGTGTATCCCAGTGCAGTACATCGGATCAGCTGACATGACCATGACTACAGTGTGTGATTCCACAGATACATGCAGGTCATTAAATAAGACTTTCCATTAACACAGTAATTATTTTGTTTGTCCATTTCTCCTTTATATTATCTTTTATATTTTTTATTTGTTGATGAAAAATGTAATACATTTATTATTTTTTAAATGTTACTTTTTGTTTGTGTTTAGTCTTTTTTTGTCATGAAAAAAAGGTCAACAAATATTTTTTGTCACAGTTTTCTTTGACTAAATTCATTATGTTAACTGTCTGTTATTCACATTACAAAAGAAAATCTGCCACATTCACCGGCATGTCACTTTAGCGTTGCAGCAGAAGAGAGTCGGGTGAGCTTCCCAAATATACTGTATGCATGAAAAAGTTCAGCCAGTATGTATTAGACTAAAGGATGCAATTGTGTGGTCAATCAGACGTCTAAGCCATAGAAATATTTCCACATACGCCTCTACCACACACTGATAAGCTTGGGCCAGTGTACAGCTCCTAGTCTTGTTCTTTCAGTAATTATCCATCGTACTGTGTGTCTGAAAAGGCAAAGAGTAAGACTCCTTTGTAACCTTGTAACCAGCATGTCAAATGTGAGAATCATTTGAGTAAACTGTGATCAATGTCAACAAATATTTAAAGCAAATCGACCTAAACTTTTTCTAAGACTTTGGTGCATTATTGATTGTGGCACAGCTGTGGAAAGTAATAAACATATGGTTTCGCTGAGATTTCTCCATTAATTATTCATGGGTAATAAGTCTATGAAATATTCAAGAACCTTCCAGAAATACACACACTAAAAAGTGGAATTAGGATTTTCTTAACTTTATCTATCTATAATGATTGTCTCTCTTTGGTTTGTCTGTTGGTGTGTATTGGTTAACCGTGGGTTTGTCTTAATTAAAACACAGAGAGGGTTAGTTTTTGTATTTTTGTATTTTCTTATTTTACAGAGAAAAAACAGAGTAGAAAAAAAGTGGAAATGAGACCCCCATGAAGCAGTGAACAGAAATTAATATTAGTGTTATGATGCAGCTTAACCACAGTAAGTTATCTAGGAGGGGTTAAGAAAATCTAATAAATTCATGAAATTTAAATGTGTCCATTGCAGTTGTAATGACTGAGCATTATTTATCAGGCTTTATCAGGAAATATTACTTATATTACACAATGATTTATGTGGCATTAGATGAACAACAGCACTGATTTTGACCCCAGGGTTTACCTTAACCTGCCAGGGATCATTAAATCATGTTTGTCCACCGAGGCACATGGATCTATTTTATAATATGACAGCCATATTGTCCAGGTTGTATCTGAAGCCTCTAACGTACACACTTACTGATGCCAGGATTAAGCAGTAAAGGCCTCTGGAATACTGTTTCAAACAGGCATATTTAGTTTTTCTGCTGCTGGAAAGATTTAATGATAATCTGTGCTTACTGTATTTTTTTTTTTTAAATCCTCTTTCAATAATCTGAAGAGATATCTACTGTACATGATCAGAGCAGAAACTGCTATGTGGGATTTAAGGCTCACACGTGCAGCACTGAGTGGCATGAAACGTAGACAAGAGAAGTATTGAAAATCCTTTAAAATGACGCAAGGCAACGTGTTAAAATACAACATTTTGTTGTGTACCCTATTTTTCCTAAAACAACATGGTTCTCTCTACCAATTGCTGACAGTAAAAGGGTATTCACAAGGTTGCAAGTAGTCGTCCGTAGATGTCTGTAAGCAAATGTCCACTTCAAATTGCCCACTTAATGTTTATGGTGAAGTCTGTCTGTATGGCTTTTTGTTTTTGGTTTGTATCGATTTTCTAAGAAAACATATTTTCACAAGTAGATGGGTTTCAATGGATTTTCAATCAGTTTTGTTTGAGAAAAGTAATATCTGTGCACTCTAACTTTAGCGCACATCACAACTAGTCATAATTTGGGAATAAATTTGGTGTTTTACAATCACGGAGCTCCTGATGGGGTCTCTACCTGTCCTGACTCAGAAGGCCTTGGATTCTGTGGTTGAATGGGAACAGGAGTTTTCACTGGTAATGAACAGAGCTAAGACCATGGCCATGGAAATAAGTGCCAGGAGAGAGGACAACATCCCCTCTCCTCCGTCTCCGACTGTTTCTTGACAAAACATGAGTACAGTGTCCACCTATAAACTGCTCGGAGTTCAGATATCACCTGATTTGTTATGGGATGCTCTCAAAGGACACAGCCAAGGATCCATTACCTCAATGTTGCTAAAAGAGCCGGTCTACTTCGTGACGTTCTAAAACAAATATACCTGACTCTCATTCGTCCGAACCTTGAGTACGCCAGCTCAGTTTGGGTTGGGCTGACAAACAGCATCTCTGAGGAGCTGGAGAGGGTGCAAAAATGATGCTGCAGTATCATTGGCGTTCTTTCTTCTTCTCTTCCATCACTGAGTGAAAGGCATGATGAGGCCACCGTGTGCACTGTCACCAACATACTCAAGAACAGTTCCTGCCTCCAGCCTCAACACCCGCTTACTCACTTTTGTCTGCGCAGGGAATTCGTAGTGTCCACAAGTATTACCGAAAGACATGAACATTCCTCTATTCCTCAAATTACCTATTTATCTTAGGGTTTATGCTCTTAAATTCATGCTCTGCTTAAGATGTTGATTGCTGTTATGTTTGATGCATATCGAGATTCACTGTTTATGCTACTGTACACTGCCTTGTCAAACTTTAATAAATGAAACTTGGGAAATAAAGATATTAATGAGGTTGATGTGAGCAGCCAGGTAGAGACATTCACTGTTTGTTTAAAGCAGTTTAATAAACACTTGAAAATATGACATAACTGTAATGTAGCCTTTATAATCAGGGTAAACACAAATTTAAGCCATACTACAATAACCAAAGGCTCAGATGATATGTACCAATAGTCTTATAAAATGATATTTTTTACTATATCCATATATCGCCAGCTCTTCTGCAATTATGAAGTTGCTGGTCTAATATGATGCCTTTGTGTTGTCCATGCAGGTGTTGTTCCATGACGTGGTGGCCCTCACACAGAAGCTGTTCCCTATCGTGGAGGCCATGCAGAAGCACTTCAGCGCTGGCTCTGGAGCTTACTACAGCGACGCTATCTTCTTCCTGTCTGTAGCCATGCATCACATCATGCCTGAAAGTAAGAGCAGCATGTTTTCTCACATTTCTTAGTCAGTTATTTAACTTCTGATTTAGCTCACTAAAATCACTTTGACTGGCTAGAGTATCATCTTGTCTGAAGAGTTCAAAGGTGACCGTTAATAGGGGTTGGTAAATTGCTTTGAATGACTTTTAATGAGTCACCCAAATCACAAAGTAACTGATTTTCTCACTTACCCCTAGTGGTAGCTATCCATGCAGAAAGTTATATTATATCTGTTTCTGGGATTTCTGCAGCCATCCCAAAATAATGAATGGAATTTCATTTTTGTTCCTCAAACCATTGAAAAACGACATTGACAGTATTTTGTGTGTTTCTCAACTGATCATAATTCAAAGTATGTTAAGAAAATTTTAATGACTTATATTTGATTGATATTAAGCATTTTTCAGTGTATTGAAAGCCTGTCAACCAACATGAGAGTATTAGTCTGCTCCAGTCCTGTGTTGTAAAATGTATTAATAGATCAAGAATTTTGCCTTAAAGTTTCAATATGTCACTTTCTGTGGAGAGAAAATAATGATGCATATCAGATACCATAAGTTCATTTAGGTAATATGAAAAATCTTCAGTGTTTCAGTGATTAACTTACCTGTTACTACTACTTTTGGCTAAAAAGGAGTCTAGCCAAGGAAATGCCTATTTTTACATAACTTTGCATATCTTCCGCCTCGATTCTCTGGCAGAACTGTGAGTGTTTCCATTTCACTCAGTTGCTCACCTCTCTATCCCGTCACCACTGGTGCACAGCTGGAAAAGTCAGCATGGGGAGGTATCTAACAGACACGTGGCGTGCTGTAGAGGCCCTGGGGAGTTTGGAAGGAAGGATGTGCTCTGTCGCTGCTGCACACATTAGTGCCCTCTGTGTGGGTGCTGCCTGATGGCAGCGATCTCCACTGTTGTTCATTGTTGTGGCTCACTTCAGTGGATGTGCAGCATGGGGCATCATTCCACAAATCAACCAATCAATTAGGCTTTGGGGTTTGGATCAATAGTCACTAAAGTCTCAGTCTTGCAGACAGCATGAAACCTTCCCACTGACAGTTTTTAAACTGTGACTCAGGGTGCACAGTGGGTATGATGTGAATGGTTGGGATCATCACGTTTTTGTTGTTAGAAGTTTAAGGTAGGGATTAGGGCTGCAACTAATGATTATTTTCATTATTGATTAATCTGTCAATTATTTTCTAGATTAATTGACTAGTTGTTTTGTCTAAAAATTTCAGAAAATGGTGAAAAACATTGGTCCTTGTTTCCCAAAGTTCAAGATGACATCCTCAAAGATATTCAGTTTACTGTCATAGAGGACTAAAGAAACCAGAAAATAGTCACATTTGTGAAGCTGGAACCATTACTCACAACGATTAATTGATTATCAAAATAGCTGGCAATTAATTTAATAGTTGGCAACTAACTAATTAATTGACTAGTAGTTGCAGCCCTAGTAGGGATTAAGGCATAATAAATGAAACATTAAATGGGGGGGTAATATTAGTAAAATGTTTTATTTGAGTTTCATTTGAATCAAACAGGTTTCATATTACTGAGAGTCTGATTCAGTGTTTTGAGCCTGAAGATGAGTTTTTCCATTTTATTACCTTTTCAGCAAAGAAAAATAATGTGTAGGCTTGACAACCCATGTGGTCGAAGTTTTCTTTAATGTTTTCTATAGCACATCAAATACACTATTTACATTACACAGGAAAGTAGGATATGACTTAAGGAGCAGAAGAAGAAAATTGTGATGAAAAAGATGAAAGATAATGATGATAAATAAAAGATTCAGCCTGGGGGGAAATGCTCGAGTGTGTGGTTGTCTCACTCAGCTGTCAATTCTGAGAAGTAACTTATGGTGGAGCACAGAGTTGTTTTGACAGCTAGATTTTTAAACATGTTTTCAATATTTTGATGTTTTTCATCCAAAATATGTTTGCCCATCACCTGGTATTTTTCTTCAGAGCAGTCCCCTCCTGCGTGAACCGGAGGTGTGTCTGGGTCTGTTGCAGTCTCACGTTGTGTGCCGGAAATGCTTATTGATCAATCACACGTGCCGACCACTCCGTCCAAGTGGTCACACATTTCTATTTAAAGAAGGCTTTTATCTAGAAAGGGCATAATGTGGTTGTCTTCACAGAGCGAGTCGGGGTATATGGTGCACAGTCACACAATCATCAGTTTTTTCACATTATCCCTTCTTTGATTTAACTGAAAGACCTTCTTCATTCAGCAAGTCACATGGCAGATGATTGTTTATGATTAATGACACACTGAAAACAAAAGTGATATCCACAGATATAAATAGCAGCTGCAAGTGGGAGGGATAGAAATTTAACATCCCCTAACTTGTGAAGTGGGAGATGTTATGATTTCAGCGAGTTTAATTTAGTTGTCAAAAGAGAGAAGAAGGAGAAGAAATTGCCTGTATGTTGGGATCAGTGTTAAGCCGGCCACAACGCCTAAAAAGGAAAGTGTTTGCTCAGGATATACAGGAAATTAATATTTTTTGAGAGGTGTTTATTTTATTATTATTAGACCTATAGAGACTAGACTCAGATAAATATTTTTTATTTTATAAGCTTAATAGAGGTGAGGATCATTGGGAAAATTCTGGTCCAGTACCATCAGAATACCTCGCTTATAATAACAATAGTATCACAACACAAACAGTTCCTTGATACATGATATTCTATTGCAAGGCAGACATTGACCATAAAGCCTTAAATGGAAAAGATTTTTTTCTAGTAAGTAAGGCTCAAACATAATTAAACTTTATTTATTTAGTTTATTGGGAAGGGCTGTCAGTGTCCGTTCTATAGACAGTTGAGATGAACTCGGACCAAAGTGCAGAGAGATTTTTTAGTATTGACTACACACAGCCATAAAATGTCCAAAGGTTAAACCGCAAGAAAGCAGATTATTAAATATATCTGTATTAAAAGAGGGAAATACCTCAGTATTCCAACTGAATGTATCACAATAGAAGTGCCAGTGTATCAGTAACATATCTTAACATATTGTGATATTAATTATTATTATTTAGTGTTAGCAAACTTGTTTGTTTTACTGGAAAACCATTTAAAGCCGCAGTGCAGGACTTTTGTCTCCCCCTTCTGGCAGTGAGAGTAACAACAAAAACACTGTTGACGTGCTTGCGTCATAGGCTCCGCTGTAGCCTAAACCGCTGCTACCGTTGCAGCTTTAAAATGGAGGATAAATTGCTTTGAGTGTCACACAACCCCCGCGAAATGACTCATTTCACTATCAGAATTTGATCCATTCGGTCCGATAACGTTTTTGGAAAGCCTAGAAGGAGCCGCACATTTCAATGATTTTATTGTCCTTCGAGTTAGCAGAGAGATAACCGGCATTCATGCATTCATCTGGCCAGCGCAGGAATGTCAAACTTGACACCAGATTCAAAACTCTGGTGTACTACTAAATACAGAGAGGTTTATTCGTTGGGCAATGGCTTGAATATAACAGACTTATTTAAAATTTCTGAACTACAGGTGTAAATATATATATTTGACAGTGTTTAACAAGAACATAACTGTGTAAATTCTCCCATTGCAACATGCTTACAAACCATAATGAAAGCAGTCATGTTAACCAGTGGTTCTCAACCTTTTTACTGGTTACTGGACCCCCTGCATGTTTTGAGCTGGCCCGGTCCAGTATTTTGAGCCTTGTTAAGAAATGAAGGGTTTCTGTCCACTGAAACCGATACAAGAAGTGTTAAGTTTGTATTAACAGTGTAATGCAGTAACTTTAACAGGGCAAACAGGTGGATCAAAACAAGGCTTTGTACTAAAATATGACCAATTATACTTATCAAACAGAGGGAATTAGAAATAAAGACCTGTTAGCTTCTATAATCAAGGTAAATAAAAGCCCCAGTCAATATTTGAGTAAATATAGTGTGTCTGTAAAGGCCATAGGATCTTTTTAAAATGTATATTTTTTTTATTATTCCATGGACTACTACGGGTCTGTGCACCCTCAGTTGAAAAACAATGATGTAAAGAACTGACTTTAAAAGAAAACTCTATTTTCACACCATCTGTTGTTGGCTGATAGGAAATGAAATTGCACAATGGAAATCTGTCGTAATTCATGATGACGCTCCTAAGAAACACTGTTTTATTTAGTGGAGAGATGTTCCATGTTTTTACCCTCTAGAGGAATCACCATGCCGACTTGAGTCTCCTACAAAACTCAACCTTTATTTTCCACATAATGTCGGTCTCCTCGGAATCTGTGGCACACCTAACAGGTTAAACTGCCCTTTTAACACCCCATCAGTGGGCCCTCTGGAAAGATGGTAAGAAGGGGGGTCCTCCCAAAATACAATTCACTACCTCATTAAAAAACAAGTGAGGAAGAGAGAGAGTGGGGAGCATAAAAGCAGTGCTAAATGTAACCGAAACACATTAATTGGTCTGTATTTCTATGTAGTTACTAAATAAAAAATAAAACTCTGTAACACTCAGGTCAGTGGTCAGATAGTAGATTTCATGCTGAATGCTGAGATATAATTGTCCACAGTGGAAGACTCTGCCACAGTGTCAAAAATATTGAGCATGTTTAATTTGTGGGGCTTCTCTCCAGAGTCATTTGTATTGCTCAGAACTGCGGGATGTTGATTGCTCCACAGCAGGTGATGGTGTGTATTCTGGCTAGTTACTCTGGGACCAGAATAGCCCAACTGGAATGGCTAGCGGGAAGTCGTCTAGGAATGGCACTGCTAATGTGTGAATTGCTTTGCTAAAGTGAGAAATATGATACCTGGAGGTGAGGTAGGAGTTGATCTGTTAGTTGTCACACAGGCCTAAAATCACAGAGCAGTAGGGCTGTAGTCAACCAAAGAAAATCTTGGTCGACTAAAATTGTATATAATCTTCAACTAATCGATTAGTCGCACGGGAGAGGAGGGGAGGGGGGTGGGGAGGGGCGGGCGGCAACGAGGTAACGGGACAGAGTGCACAGTAAACTCAGCAGCCACACATTTCTCTGTTCTATATTTCTCTGTTTTGTGTCTTCAGGTTAGGCTAACCCGTTGTTGCTGACCCCCTTTACTTTTCCAGCATTTGGGGAAACAACAGACGTGACTTTTTAGCATTTATTAACCGACACACTGTAGTCTGTACTGTACATTTACTGCCAGACTGACAACTTACTACTAACCTTTTCCTCTGCTCCGCTCGCATCCACAGTCACTTCTCTGCCCCTCGCTCTTTCCCACTTGCTACGCAAACATACTCCTTAATGGAGCCACGCTACCAGTAGTTTCCCAGGCAACGACACAGAGGTCGACTCACATACCGGAACAGCGCTGCACAGAGACTCCCAAATGCTATCAAATATCAAATATTAAAAAATATTTGTTTTGGCCTGGCAGGGTTCTCGTTGTGTCATTATGGGGAAACACAGATACAGTAAACGCTCAGTAAACGTTGAGTACAGTTAGACCCAGCAGTCTCCATTAGGTTGGGCAAGTTCAAAGTTGTGAAAACAACCGGGGTGTTTTAAATACACCCCCATTTTCACAGGTAATTTGTTAGTCTGTCCTTCCCGCCGCAGGAAATAATGGATTACTCCTGGAAAGCTATTGATGTAGCACTTTTCTCCTTATGAAAATAACACAGAGATTATTCGACCAATGAGAATTTAGTCGAACGAGAGCATGTCAACCAACTAATCGACCAGTCGACCAGCAGACTACAGCCCTACAGAGCAGATAGGTTTCAAGAATGCTGAACCATTGTGGTTGTTTTTTGGTTTTATCTCTGGCCTTGTAACTTTCAAGATAAAGAATCTGTGGTCTTGGTAATCTCTTAAGTTGTAACGAAGTCCAGTTTTCAACAATTTAAATAAAAGTTACTGGAGACCTTAAAGGAATAACATTGTGCTCACCTTGTATTTCTGTCGTCCCTTTTTAGAGGATATTCCTGCTATTATCATACCTTCCTGCCTCTCCAGAGCAAATAACACAGCACTAATAACCCTTCCCCATGGATTTATTGGTATAAGATAACAGGCTTGGGTTGGATGTGACTTGGATAGCAGAGTGGACCAGAGTAGAGCTGAATATAAATGTCTTTACTTTGCCTCATTAGTAGGCTGGTGGACAAAACAAGCGGAGTGAAACACCGTAGCCACTACACCTGCTACGTTTGTGCTCTCGGCGATGCAACTGTAGTACATTTTGCAGTTATAATTGATGTAAAATGTGTCACTTTGTAATCACATTACTTGGTTTCATTGGAGTCATTGATGTCTGGAAGGCTACTTAAACTGTTTATATGATTGGACAGGGGTCTTGCTATCCTAGCTAGCTAGTGATACTGTCTCTGGTGTAACTGAAGCAGATCTGTTTACTGTATCAAGATCAATAACCTCCTTGCAATGTGTCCACAGCATGTATTAAAAAGGTATGGTTTTACTTTTGATTATCAGAGACTAACACTTACTCATTAAAGTAGTCAAAACAAACGCATATCAAATATTTTAAAAAGGATTCTAAAAAGTGTTTGAAAACATAATTTGGATAACAATTTATTGATTTTTATTTAATGATTTGTGCACGATCTGAAGCTCATTCGTGTTTGTTCGTTTTTCTCTTCACTTTCTTTTCCTGGAAACATTTTCTGAAAAGCGCTCGTGACAAGATGACCCTGCCTGACAGTTCTCAGTAAACACTTTCTTTTTTGCAGCAGGAAACACATCAACTTTTAGAAGCATGGGAACATAATGTGGGTGAAAATGAATTTCATGTGATCGTCTGCGTCAAAAAAAACCCAGGGTGTTTTCCAGTGAATGCTGGTAAAAGCAGAAAACAATGACCCTTACAAAAAGGCTGTAAGTGCTCACATCAAGACTGATATTAGGGCTTAATGAGGTTGACCCACTTCTTCCTGAAAAAAAAAAGTGGTGTTAGATAACAGTATCTCTGTTGTTTTGTTGCTGCCGTTGAATTGAGGTGTAGTCATATAGGACTATGTGATCTGACCAGAGCTTCAGGCAAGCTCTAAGCCACCATAACGACATTATTCCTCTAATAAATGTACAACACCCTCACACCTTGCCTGTGACCAGTACAGCATAAGAAACTAAAAGGCTGAGATCGATTTAAACTCCAATGATTTCTATTTATCCCCTTTGTTCAATAGCAGTTGGAAATAATGAAAGAAACTATCAATTTCATGGTTTCATGGTTGGTCACAGAGAGGCTCATTGTTCTCCAAACATACTATAAAAAGTTGAGGAGTTATTGGAATAAAACAGTGCAACATGTAGAGCTAAAATGATTAGTTAACTTTGAAGCAAAAGTGCCACAATTTCGCAGGTTCCAGACGCTAAAATGTGAATATTTTGTTGGTTTTCTCAGTGCTTTACTATAGGAAATTGGATAGTGGAAGAAATGAAGAATAAATCCAGATGAAAGTCAATTTAAACAATCCACAACTTTTTTCAGTAAACATTTCCAAAAACTGAAAACCATGTTTCACTAATTTTCATCTGTAAATAGTCATTGAGTATAAAAAGAAAATTAATTGATACTGTAGCTGACACCCAAAAAACATTGTCTGAGCAAGTGAAACAAACTTATTTAATTTAATTATTTGATTTATGTGCGTAATGTTGTTTGATATCTGCTAAATCAGGGTTGTTGTAGATGTGTTTATCTGTGGTAAACAGTTCAATTTTAAGTGACAAAATAATATTTGACAATCTATTTTGACATTGTTCATTTCTGTGGGAGGAAAAAAATTCTAAACACTGACAAGTAAACATTATGTACAACAAAAGTATCAATGTAACAAACTTTAGGATGATAACTACAGTACAGAGCAGGTAAAACCCTGACCAGTCAACACTGACTGGCTGCACTACAGAATGACGAAATGACGAAAGTGGCTCCATTTCACCAAAAGACCTGATGTCTTGATTTCTCAATTTTCACATCACCTCCTTTAATATCTGCTGTGGGAGGAAATGAAGGAGGTGGAACGGATGTAAGTGGGGAAAGCAAGGAGACAAATGAGAGAACATTTCTTTGTCTCTTTTCTTTCTCCGGAGGCTCACACTGTCTATATACAATGCAAACTGTCTGTCATAGTCTGAATTACTAATACACTAGTTGACAATTACTTCAGAATCTGTCTTGTACTTTTTTCAAAATAATTATTTTCCCTCTATCCTTCAGTTGATCATAAAATGGTTCAATAATGCATATGTGCATTTTTTAAGCAATGGATTGATTTTGTCACATAAGGTGCTCTGTGAGCATCAGTGCAACATGTTAACTAACAAGCCTACAATTCACTTTTACCCTAAAACAAACACATATTTCGAGAAAAGGTGCGTGAGAAAATCAAGACAGTTGTAGATGTGCAAATTATCTGGTAGCTATCTGTTGCAGTTGCTACCAGAGTCCCACTACAGTCATGTCAAAACGAAACATGTATGAGGAATGTGTGACAATGTACTCTGACACAAGTAGCTTTAGCTGTGGTGTAAAAAAAAAAAAAAAAGGATACCTACAGACATCATTGACTAGTCTCTGTCCTTCTGATGAGAAAATCCAGTGGTTGCAGGACTTTTGTACATAGGCATATTATCTATCCATACAGCTGAGAGGGGTGGCTTTAAGACAACAGGGAAAACACTGGATTTATGATCTGTAATCCTAAATGGCAAGCATTTCACCCAAAACAGAATCCAAAAGCTGTAATACAGCTGTTGTGATAAAGTGGAGTAATAATCTACATTTAAATCAGCCTATTAAAACCACAATCATAATCATAATATAATGTGATATAACACCGCTCAGGCCTACTTTCACCTTCACAGGACTTTGTGGTGAGTCATTGATCCAACATTAAACTCACCTCATCACAATGTTGTAACAACTTAAGACCCTCTTCCTGTTAGTTAAGCCCTGTTAGTACAAACAAACAGCGCTGACCACTCGGAGATTACTCTTCCGAGCCCCTCTCTGTTGCCACAGTACATGAAGGCATTGTGATGGGCAGCTTCCTTGTTTGGAGAGCACAGAAAACAGGTTGTTGCTCTTTTGCTGAGTACTCTTTTTCCATCACTTGTTTCAACAGAAACCGGCATTCGAATATCTGCAGCACAAACTTTTAAACCGGCCAAGATCCCCTCAGACTTTTACCCTTTATCGTTCAGCATTTCGGTCGGGTTTGTTGAGACCAAGATTGTGATTCATTTCCAAATACAGGCTGTTAGTTTGTGATGTCTGGCCCCTTCAAATCCGGTCCTGCATTGGACTTAGCCCGTCTATTTTTACCCTAATATGAGACTAAACAATAGGCTACTGGGGAGCCCCAGGATTCAGTTTTTAGCTGGAAATACAGGACATCAAATTATAGGAGCAAGTCAGCATTGCGGTGTTGTTTTCTAATGACTTAAGCAGCATTGAGGTACATTGGGAAACTGTTGTGCATTATGTTTTCAGCATAAATATGGTACTTAACCATCAACTAGACGAATGAACCCACAGCTCATGTAACACCAGTTTGCTGGCGTTTATTAGGAAATTCTAGATAAAGATGAAAATAAATGTGCCAGCAAAGGCGGAGAAAAAGACTGCAGGCTAGTAAACATGGATGTAAACAATACTATTTGATGAGGAAGGAAATACATTCCACATGCTTGTTAGACCTCAAGGATAGGATGTAAACATAACTTTTGTTTGTTTACAAGAAAATTCCACAGGGTACCTTTAAGTTTATTTTTCAAGTGTAGCTTCTTTGATTTCCTTCAAATAAAACCCGCCTCATTACATCCTAGATTGACAATGCAATACAAATAACAACATCACATTTTATGCAGTCCCTCTGCGCTGTATCACACATTTTGTGCTGCCATAATTGCACTAAATGAAATGTAAAATATAGATGTAAAATATAGATGTGAGCCATATTTGAAGGTTTATTGTGTTTGCACAAGGATGTGATTTTCTAGGAGTTGTGTAGTCAGGTAAATGTAATTTAATCTAACAGCTGCTGGATCCCAAAAAGGCTTTGATGAGCTGAAAACCAAACTGATAATGTTGATTTGAGCTCTGAAGGTTGATGATGCAGACAACACATGCAGTGCAGTATTTTTAAGTGCACCCATCTTTTGTACTGTTGTACTAATCCCGCAGTTGTTTGTCAATTAACCTTGGTTGCCAATGAATGTTTACTGCTGTTGAACTAGAGGCCGTCATCTTTGACAGAACCTCTCAAGCTGATAATTATGTTGTGTCCATGGATTCCCATTCCTGAGTATTTTCCATCCTTTCATCACCATGCCAACAAGCAAAACATAGGAAGTTGAAACAATGAACAGATGAAGACCTGAATATCCTGGTTACTGTTGTTACAATTTCATCCACAAACAAGTTCAGTATTAATCATTCACAGTCTGTACAGTCACAGCTGTGAAACATTTTACAACCATGTTTAACTTTCTGTATATTTCCTCCCACAATTTACAGACATTCTCATGGGATTTCTGTTTTCAGGTCAACAGTAAAATCACATAAAATAACAGACAAATTCGCAGAACAAATGTATGCACATGTTAAGCTTTTCAGGAGTCCAGTCAGACTCTGCTCTTATTTGCTGCAGTATTTCTTGAAGGACTCTTAGAAGTAATTAAGCAGGCAGTCAAGCACTGGATGAAGTACTAGTGGTCAGTGAAAATGGCCAATTTGCACAGTTGCTCAGAAGTACGTTTCTTGGGATGAATTGAAAAATGGGGAACTCATTTCAGTCATTCATTAAACTTGGTTAAAAAACAATTTATTATAAATTCACATGCCTCTAACAATGGTTTTTTGGCAAACCATAAAAATCCTCAAGTAAGTCTGTAAGTCTTGAATAAAAACATGTATTCTGACTGACGGAATTACTTTTAATTTTCTCAGTGCAGTGATGGTTTGATGCTGCCTTACCCATGTGTTGTATATGTGGTGATTTTTCTATAACGGATTGCTCTTCTTTCAGGCCTGGAGCGTATAGTGCAGCTTGACCTGGACCTGAAATACAGAACCAACATCAGGGACCTCTTCCAAGAATTTGATCGCTTTACTCCTGGAGCGGTAATAGGCATCACCAGAGAGATGCAGCCAGTCTACAGGTAGGCAATGTGGAACAACACCTCAGCTTTTAGTGATGCCAATTTGTCAGGGATGTACCAAATACTAAAATTATGAGCTAATAACTGAGAGCACTGAACCAATCTATTGCTTTTAGATCTTCGTGTTAAATGTTTTGGTGCTCCAGGTTTTTAAAGTTGAGATGAAATGAAAATGCCTTTTTAACCCTTTTAGATCACATCCCTGTCATATTCTGCACCTATTTAACAATATATCCCAGAAAAATAAAAAAAAAATCTATTTCTTTGTATTCTTATATCAAAATCCAATCACGTTTTCCTCCTGTAAAACAAAATATGACGTGTACTTACATAGTCTTGAACCAACCAATTTCAACCAACATCATGACATCTACCCATCAATCAGTCTTCAACTTTTAGCAGCACAGAGCTAAGATTCATTACGACACGCCCACTTTTCAACATTAAAATCAAATTCCTCCCAACCTGTCTCTCCCGTTTCACTCGGAAATACATCACAATATGGAAGTTAGACATCATCTGGACTTAAGGCGCCATGCAGTGTCAAGATGTTCTGTGGCTATGATTTGATTGAGGACCAGCATCTGACAATCAGTAAAAAATTAATCGCCAACTATTTTTTATAATCAATGAATTGTTTTGAGTTATTTGTAAGAAAAAAAATACAAAAATTCTCTCATTCTAGCTTCTTAAATGTGAATATTTTCTGGTTTCTTTAGTCCTCTATGATAGTAAACTGAATATCTTTGGGTAATGGACTGTTGATCAAGACAAAACAAAACATTTGAGGTGGCACCTTTGGCTCTTGGAAACAGTGATCAACATTTTACGATTAATCAAGAGTTTTTCTTGATTAATCAATAATGACAATTTCATTCACTTTCCTCAACCCCAGATGGATTTAAGTTTTTATAGGCCTCACTTGTACATTCACAGTCATTTCTTTCTCACAGTAGAAAGAATATGGAAGCCCTGAGAGGCAAGTGAGAAAAAAAATTCTGGTGATCCATTTTCTAAGTCTGATCTAAAGTTTTCTCTCCTGTGTTTATGACTTTAGAACAGGTGAAAAAAGGTTTTGCCAGGTGAAATCTTTTTTTGTCAGGGTCATTTTTAAGTGTTTGTTTTTGTGATACTCATTTCGGCCACAAGAGGCTGAAGTGCACCACTACCCCACGTTCTAAAAGGACTAAAAGCACTCATGTTTTCTTCCAGGTGAGTTTTAATTTCTCCATTAACTCTAAACACAAGGTACATATATTGTGTGTTAGCATCTTATGCAACATTACTGTCATTTCTTTCTTTTGGCTAGAAATGTATTTTTAATTTGTATTTTGCGGCAAAGTTCTGGTAGCATTTGGTAAACAGTTGAAGCAACGTGGTAAAAAGTGTGAAACCTTTGGTTTCTATTGTTTGCTGCCAGTTTGCAACACAATTCTGTTCATGGCCATTTTTTTTTTTTTTTACATTTCTCTGGCAAACACTTGTTGCAACATTCAGGTTAACATAAAACATAAATACAATGCTGCATGTTATAAACACTTGCACTTCAACATCTAAAGTTTAGATTCTAAACATATATAATCATGTATAGTCAATTAAAAACAACAGACAAAATATATATCATTATACATGTTCATTAATTGATCATATTACGCAAGCTTTTCAGTATTTTATAACATTTTATAATTTTAAAAAATTATTTAAAAAATAAATATTTCATTTTGATAAAACAAAATGCAATATACAATTCATTAAAAAGGTAAGAAATAAAACTAGGGACATTTAAGGGAAGTGGGAACACTGCAGCATGGGAAACGGCAATAAAAAAAAAAGTGGTGATGGTATGTACTGCAAATGAAAAAATTCAACACTTTTCCAATGACAAACATATGACATATTATCATATCATCTGACAAATGACAAATTATTTGACCATGAGAATTAGGTTGAGCAACAGACATTTCAGATAAAATTGAATTCTTGTACACTGAAAACATCCCTGTGTTAAGTCATGGGGTGTAAGGATTGTGAAGAACGAACCACCTACAGTGTTTTCAAAATCATAGGCACTCTTGTTTTAGGATGAAGTGAGAAGGCCTGAAAGATGGACCAAGTAATGGACTGTGGTTTGTGCTCAAATAATTGGTAAAGTGGTATAATAAAGCATACTTGCTTGATATTTTACTTTCCATGGGTGCCATTAATTCTGGAGCAGTAAATAGATAATGTATTTTGGATATCTTCATCTTCATTTAATGATTCAGTTAAATTAAATTACTCCAATCTGCAATAATATTATATCATATATCGTGGCAAACAAAGGGAAGGGAAAAATCCACTACTTAAAGTGAGAAGCATAATTATAATGCATTGACAGAGTGAGCTAAAACTGGGTCTTTGCACATTGTACAATCATTCCTGTGTTTCACCTAAAAGTATTCATGAGGTAAGATGAACAACATGTTCTTATTTTCTCTCTGAGCACTTTCATCTGCCAACAAAATCAAGTTTAGCTCACTGCTCCAATATGCTTGGATTGCTTGGGTCATATTTTATAACACCTTACCTACGCACAGCTGATCAGGTTTGAATTTTTTCCCCAGTGTGTAGGTCTCATTCTGTCCTCTGTGAACCAAGACAGCATCATTCAGAGTCATAGTTGCTGTTACTGAAGTATTTTATTCATCAAATAGATAAACAAAGCTCATTAACCTTACATGGCCTCCTCCATCGACATGGCTTATATCTCTAGGGAAGAATTGTTGGACCCATATATCAAATGGACTTTCATCTGACATATTAAATAAACAAAAATGAACTGACTGGCCTCATTGGTTCTTAAAGTGGGGTACAGGGACTCCCAGGGGTCCTTGAGGGGGTTCCAAAGGGACGTTTCACTCTCTCCATGGTTATCTTCCCTACAGTATAGGCAGTTATGACCTTCTCTAATAAATCATATCTAACAACTATCTTCTCACCCAGGGGTCCCTTATATATTTTGATAACTTATTGATCCCCACACCCATACTGCTTTTTATTCTTACTTTGAGTTACCATTTGTTCTTTTTTGGATGTGTAGAGGCTGATCTGGACAGTCAGAGCCATGTGCTTATGTGAGCCATGGGGTACTAAAGACTGAAGGAAGATGGTGCCTTTGATTTTTGAGAGGTCACTTCATGTGTTTGTGGCTTTTTATGATAGAGACTGTATTCTTTTGAGTCCCAGCCTCTTTCCTATCAGACAAGAGTATGGTTTTTACTGGACAAGACCCTTTAAAGATTATTACAAGATTATTTAAACCCATGATGATCTACATACTGTATAAAATCATAGGTCTGGACTCGGAGTGCCTCTCCATTATAAATCAGATGAATGTTACTGTTATATAAAATTAACTAGCTACAAACCACTCAGAGCCTGGCAGCATAGATCCTGAGTGCGAGATGGTGATCAATAGTAGCAGATTTAAAGTCACTTGAGCAAGATTGTGCAACACAGACAGTATGATGTGATGTTTTCATGAATACACTGTTTTGAGTCCTTTATGCCAGATGAATAAGTGAGAATTTGGCATGATCTACGTAGAGAGACACATCTAATCAGGAAATGTTTTGTCCTCATCCTGTGATTCAGATGTGTCTCTCTTTATTGCTGTCTGGAGTAATTAAACAATCTGCTCATCCTCTAAAGTGACTAACGCCGGCAACACAGTGATAGGATCCATAAAACCTTCTCTAATAGTCTGTGATATTTTCCCTTCAATGTCAGGTTCTTAAGAAAGTTGACGTCAATGAACCCACTTTTACCTCAGGCTTTGGCACCCATCTGTGGCACTGCAGAGCTTCAGACCAAACTCCTCCATTCTCTCATCCTCGGCCCTGCACAACAGTTCAAAAGACAGAACAGGACTCCTTCTCAGACCATTGTTTTTTTCTACTCAATAAACATACCTCACACCTCAGCAATGTTCACACAAAAAGGAAGTGTGTGTGGAAGTGTCACAAGTTAACTTCAAATGTTTGGTCAGGTTCTTATTCTTGTTTGCTTGTTGTTTGATCAGCTCTATTTGCTGATCTAAATCAAACTTTGCCATTTTTAAAGTGACATGTCTTTATAATTTTTTAGTTTAATTAATGCAAAGTTCTTGTGTGGCTGCTGGTGTTAAGATAACATGAACCAGTGAGAGTTATGACTTCACCAGTCATCAAGAAGTTTGGCACATTTTGTTAAATGGGAAAAAGTTTGTACAGTTAAGATAAACTTGTGGCTCTGTTGGCACACCCAATCTTTTTTTTTTTATCAATCTGGAAAGTTGTTGAGTAAGAAGTTTTGGGAATACGTACATATCAAGTTTCCGTAGTATCCTCCTCTATTCGGCTGTCCTATCAGCCCATTTGTCTTTATCATATTTACTTTTTGTCAGAGGCGTCTGATTCAGATAAGAAACACACTGACCATGTTTATCCACTCCATCATAGCAACAACTGTTATCCATTCTTTTACCTTTTTAGTGGGAATAAGGGTGTGTGTGTGTGTGTGTGTGTGTGTGTGTGTGTGTGTGTGTGTGTGTGTGTGTGTGTGTGTGTGTGTGTGTGTGTGTGTGTGTGTGTGTGTGTGTGTGTGTGTGTGTGTGTGTGTGTGTGTGTGTGTGTGTGTGTGTGTGCACGTAAACAAGGGACTTCAACTTTCGAGCTCTTTGTTCGTCAGCTGATTTTTCCGTTCCTCTCCAAGATAGTAAAACAAACATACCAGGTCCGTTTAGACTACTTCACTGTTTTCCATCTAGCATCAAAACAGGACGTTAGGACGTGTGTGTGTGTGTGTGTGAGTGAGACAGAGAGAGAGAGAGAGGGTAGTGAGGACTATGTGAGGCAAGGTCAGGTGGGAGGTTTTATGTAGCAGCTGCTTACTGGAATAAACATGCAGCCAGGTGGTTTCCTCTGGGGTTTTTAAAGACTGTGTGAATGAAACAATGAATCAGACTCTGTGAAACATAGTTTCCAACCTTTTACTTTTTCTAAAATGTTTTCTTCATGTCGTTCACCAGCAGCCTTATCTATCAGTGTCTTCTGTATCTGTAAATGTGTGTCTGCGTGTAAATTTTCTTTTATAATTTTTGAATTAACAGCTGCTGACACTGGTGAAATGTTTGAAGGACTTACAATTTCATTGCAACCAAGTGCATGTGATAGAGTGTGATAATTGTATAAATGTGACATCATCGCTGAAATAAATTGTAAGTGCATTCGCATCTTATGACTTACGATATCTCGCTCCAGTGAAAAGAGAATCTTTGATTTAAAGGAGTAACCTGCTATTATTATAATGACATTAACATTTCAAGTTCTCTAATGTTACATAAAAACAGACACCATACAAACATATAACATGGTGACTGTTTTCATGATTTGGTGGATGACATTCAATTCAATTTATTTCAATTTTATTTATATAGCACCAAATCAGAGCAAAAGTTATCTCAGTGCACTTTTCATATCGAACAGGTCTAGACCATACTCTTTAATTTAGTATATATATGACATGGTTGTCATAGTGTAATGAAGTTGGTATGGCAACAAGAGTGTGTACGTGACAGTAAAGCTAGGTCTGCCTAACTGTAAACGGTGATGTCAGGTTGCTGCGTAAGTTATTTTGGAAGTGAAGCTATGGTTTTCCTGGCAGGCTCTGGTAGGCATCGGCATCTACAAACAGCTCTGTATCTGCCCTGCCTCTGAAGTATTGCTGCTCAGCATTGTAATAAACTGGGGGAAGCCCCTGTTAATGTTGTTCCTGTGAGCTCAGGCTCATACATTTAAATCACTCTGCAGCGTAGCAGATCGTGCCATTTGTCATGAACAGCCTCATTTGGTGAAATTTAAAGGATGTCAACAAAGTCCTTGTTGCAGCTGGTTCCAGGTCTTTTGTACACAAGCATTGGTATGTGAGAGTTTAGAGTCTGCAACGGTATGAAGGTCAACTCTTTCTACCAGTGTATATGACTGATTTCAGAGTTTTGAAGCACATTCCAGTACCAGCAATCGATTTTTTTTTCCTACTCTTTTTTTTTTTAAAAAGGAAATTAAGTGATGGCAGCAGTTTGTGGTTTACGTCACAGAGGCTCTCAAGGTTATTGCTTTTTATCCAGTCAGTAGCGGTGTCTTTGCTTGGCTATAATAAGTGAAGTAATAAGAAAACCAAATGAAAACCCTGAAGATCATCTTGGTATCTGCACGTGTCAGGTGCAGTTTCTGGATATAAATCCAAGTGTTCAATGCAAAATGAAATGTGTAGTATTGACTGTGGGACTGAGTGGCATCAACAGTATTGGCCTGAATATAAGACATGCTTTGATTTTCTTTTTTCTCCTAAAAATGATGTTAGAAAAAGTCAGGCTTGTATTATATGTGAGGACGAGACAATTACAGCTGTTCGAAATGGGGGTGTCGTTTTACAATCAGTGTTATCTTTTATTTAGGGCGGTACGGTAGTAGAAAAGAGAAAGAGGTGAACTCCATCTGTGCATCCCAAAACAAACTAGCATTGATAGATTTTCAGAATAGAATAGAATATAATCCAAGCAGAGTAAACAATTGAGAAACGAATCGGTTATTGACTTGTTAGCCCACTGAGCTGGCTCGTTAGCTGTTAGCAAGCAGGCTTTGTAATATTCTAATTTTGAAACTTGGTATTAGCGGGCCATTGTGTGCATCCTCTCTACTGGAGTGTTTTCCTGTGTTGAGTGGAGAGAGCTCTCAGCTCCCACTCTGTTTGGGTGTTAATGGACAGAGCATTATGCAGGAGAACACGTCCTCCCACCAGCCGCATTCAGAACACATCCTGCCACTGAAAAGTTCATTATTGGGGAAAAAAAAAAAAAAAGAACGCCACATGCCTTTTCCCTGCAGCTGCATTTGTAATGTTTTAAAACCCAAGAGACAAGACCCTCTTACATAAGTGTCACAGTCAAAACCTCAAACACACACAATGCGAGACATTAGCCAGAAGCAAGTCACTCTGTCTTTATGCTTTGTGTGCTGGTTGTGAGTCTGTGTTGTATGATACATCCCACATGTTCTCTGTGCTCTGAGATGGTATCAAATGTTGATTGTGAAATTGTTATAATGGTTGCATATCTTGGTGTTTTACTGAGGGATGGCTCAGAGCTTTGAAGTAGTCTCACTGTGACATTTCTGTCTATCTTTGTTCTGATCAAAATGAGGGTTTTTTTTAACAGGTAGATGTGATGTTCTTGAAGAGATTACACCATCAAATAATTTCGTAACTCAAGGGAGGAGATGTAATAAACTAGAATAAACCCAGTTTTATAAGGTGTGTAATAATTGAATTGGTCATTGGTTTTTATGATCCTGTAAATTCAGAGCGGCAGCATTTCAGAGTTTCTTGTTTCAAGGCCGCTCAGTGCTGGAATTTTCTTTAATATACCTTCTCTAGGTTGCCAAACTACTCTGTGATGAAAAGGACCAGACATTTCATTCGTGCACACGTGAACCAGACTCCCCTCTGTCAGTGAGTGTTTTACGCAGCTTTCAAAGAGCAGGCTGTTTCTTGTCCTGAACAAAGTGAAAGGCACATTTGGTTGGGATTGCAGTACACAGTGTCCCCGTCACCTGCTAATGCTTTTCATTCTTTCGAGAGTGAGAAAGACACTTCACTTTGAAAGCTTGGCAGTGGAAATTGGAGGCAGGAGACAATGTTTCTGTGAGCTAGCGAAGCAGGAGAAGAGGCACTTGTAGTAGCATTGATCTAAGCTAAGAGGTTATATGTCTAGTTTGACTGAGGCTGGTTTGAGTGTACGGGTACAAAATAAGTCATTGTGACAGAACAGAGCTGCATTCTGTCCCAGTCGCTCAAATCTGACAATCTCTCAAAGGCACGAGTGACCGGTTTGATTGAGAACTGAAGAAAGAGAAACATGACGGTTAAAAAGAAATGATTGCATGCGCAGTATACATCGAAGTTAACCTGTGTTGTTTCTATGACATCTTTCCAAACTCTATTCAGGCTTCTTGTTACTTGAAATTAGGATCAAAATATCATAGGTATTTGATATACATGTAAGAGAGCTGAGCTAGTAACTATAAACATGTGCTTCTCTGCATTAAGCCTGTAGTTCTTCTGTAAATAGTTCCTTATGTTCTTTATGTAAGAAGCTGACTGGAGATATTTTCATGTGTATTTGATGCAGCTGATGTATATTAATGACCTCACTGAAATGCAAGTTTTTCTGACTGTTAACACATTTTTAAAAACAAAGCTTGCAATAGCATCTATTTTCAATATGTACATTTCAAATTCACTCGGGACATATTATATATCACTCAGGGGTCGTAAAGAAAGTGTCTGACATGAAAACGTTTTCTAATACTACGTCGAGGTGCAGGTCTCTGTCCATCATCATCAAACGTTATGCAGCAAATTTTGTTTTTGTCTAGTTGTCTGTTGACAGTGAAAACAGTAAATCAGCCTCATGACACCATTAATGTACTAAGCTCTTTGAGAGTACGGTAGCGCTTAGTTTGAACAAATTATTGCTTGTAGATAAGTTTCCAGGGGAGTCACATTAGTCTTGGCATTAGTCTAGACTTGTTTTTTAATTAGAGCCTGACTGATAAATCAGCAGTTTGTTCACCAGAAAGCACTGACAAGTTTATTTTTCAACTGTAAAATGTCCCATTCAGTTCATATATTAGGCTAAATTCTAAAAAAAAAAAATGTTTATGTGATGTCTGTGTTGGTTAATAAAATCAGTGCATACATTTCTATCTGAGTTTTTAAACTGTCAAATATCCATCTCTAACAGTCTCAAAATCCAGTATTGGTCGGACTATAGTTTTATATTTTAACTTTGCTGTAATCTAGATGAAAACTAAACTTCCAATTCGTCTTAAAACAGTCTGAATGCAAAAAAAAATCTCGATAAGGGTGTTAATTAAAAGCTTAGCTGCAGTATTTTTATACAAATTCTGTATAAATAGAAATATATAAAATGTCAATTAACAAAAAAATCAACTGTCACATTTCCTAATTGCATTTGCCTTTGATAACAGCTTTACTGTCTGTCATGTCTCATCACCAGTATGTTGTTATTTATACTAACAGCATACTGGTTGTACATAATAGATACAGAGTTCCTGCTCAGAGGACAAAAACATACAAAGTCTCTTTTGTTTGCACAGCAATTAGTAGCCTGAATTTGCACATGTTATCTCTGCACCTGAGCACTTTTATGTATTCGGCATTGAGCAGTTTTTTGCTCTGTCTTCATTTTGAAGTGATCTCACATTGTACTGTTTGTCCCTTTGATCTGTCTAGATTGTTGCATTATGTGATTGTTTTTTATGATGAATGTGGTTTTTTTTATGTATCTGGCTGCAACCACATTTCCCCTGGTGGGATAATAAAGTTTGACTTGACTTGACTTTATAATTTATGGCCATCAAATGCTACACTGTCATGTAAAAAAAAAAAAAAAAAAAAGAAAAAAGACAGAAAGACAGAATGGAAAAGTCTGTGTAAATGTTCCCTCTCTGACGTTGTTCAGTCTGAATGTGTCTCAGGGCACGTACACCCAGTTTATGTCTTCAACAATGACAAATGCTCCACAAGGGCTTAACGTCCCTAGCTACCAAACCAGCAGACTGTATGAAACTGTGTGGACAAGCGCAGTTGAGCTCCAGCTGCTGGATATAGGTCAGTAATAATATCAAAGTATGACTCAGAGAATCCGCTGCTCCCAGTAGATTCAATCAAGCTGCATAGAGACAGAGAGAGAAAGAGGTATCCTGCACAACAAGAACAGTATAATTGTTTTACATGATTTTCCCACATGTGTTTATCTGCACCGAGAGGCCAGACAGAGTGCAGCTAATTTAATTTCACCAATTTAGTCATGTGAGTTAAAGGGTGATTTTGTGTTATTTGACAAAACTTTTCTGTCATATATGGCCATGTGTTTAAAGTTGGAACATTTCTCCATTAATATTTAATCTACAGAAGGCTTGGCCAGTAATAAGAATAATATAAATTCTCCGGAGTGTGTGCGCACATGCATGGAACAAAGAAATTCCCATTCATCGTTGTGTTTGGTAGAGTTGACCCCTCATTGCACTGGCTGTTGGAACAAAACGCTCTTTTCCATACACTAACTTTCTGAACTCTTCACCCGCTGCATAGAGGCTCATGGTCTCCATAGACATGATATAAGTATAAAAAAACACAGCACCATGTAAGAAAATGACAGATGTAGATATGACCCTGTTTGTTTTTTTTCTGTTTATTATTGGTCCCATGTGGATTTTGTCTTTTCTTCCTCAAAGAAAAACAATTCATACAAGCTGTGTTTATGAAGGATTGAATGTTGTTCAGGTACCCCAACACTCAGCTTAAAAGCCGTACTGTCCCAGCTTTGGTAAAAATCAAACCAATTATCCCTTCCTACTTTGGCATCACACAACTTTGGGAATAAGATAATATTAATGAATCCCATAAAGGGTGTGCTGTGCATAAAGATGTTTATTGAATGAAGCTTTATGTGTCATTTACTTTACTACTTGAGTGTTGGTATGCTGGCAGAACAGGGTGCTGAGTTGGCATGAGCCTCTGGCACTCCTGGACCTGCTCTCTTCCTGTTTTGGCCGCTTTGCTGTTTGTTCAGCAAATGTGAACTTAAACAGAGTTGCCCCTCAGTTTTATAAATGCAGCAGCCCAAACATACATATGAGTTCCAGTCTGTGCAGAGGGATGAATTCAGATTTAGAAAGATATTGCTTTTAATCATCAACCCAAAAAAGTGTGTTTTACACAGACAAATGTATCACACATGGTTCCTGATTTAGGGCTGAAACTAACGATTATTTTCATGATCGATTAATTTGCATAATATTTTCTTGATTAGTCAATTAATTGTTTAAAGGGGACCTATTATGTTCATTTTCAGCTCTATTTTTATTCTGGGACTCCACTAGAATAGCTTTGCATGATTCATAGTCCAAAAAAACCTCCTTATTTATCTTATACTGGCCCTTTATGCAGCCCCTCAGTTCAGCCTCTGTCTCTAACAGGCAGTCTTAGTTCCTGTGTCTTTAAGGCCCCCCTCCCGATGAGCCCACTCTGTTGGTTAGCTTCAGGAAGCCTAACAAGGGGCAGCCGTGTCAGAGTCATGTTTGACTTGCCATAATTTGCTGATTGGGATGGACAATTAGTTCATAGTGTTTGACGAACTCATGTTGACTGACCCACAGCTGACACCTCTTTTCTTCTCCACACACAGACACACGTTCTGGCAGTATCGTAAGGAGAACCCTGAGACTAGAGTGGGTGAGCCTCCTCCTGAGGGCCTCCCTGGCTTCAACAGTGGTGTGATGTTATTGGACCTAGGTGCAATGAGGACCTCAGCTCTCTACAACCAGCTGCTGAAGCCCAGCAACGTGGCCAAACTAGCCGACCAGTACCGCTTCAGGGGCCACCTCGGGGACCAGGACTTCTTCACCATGATCGGCATGGAGCATCCTGAACTGTTTTATTCCCTGGCCTGTGGATGGAACCGACAGCTGTGCACCTGGTGGAGGGACCACGGATACGGAGATGTGTTTCAATTGTATTATCGCTGCGACGGGCCCGTCTATATCTACCACGGGAACTGTAACAGCCCCATTCCAGACGACTGACGGAGGGACCGGACTGCTGCTCTTTTTCCTGCTAATTTAGGAGGGAAATTTAGACTTTTTTTAGCCATTTCCCTTCTTGACCATTATCATCTCTATATTCACAGACTCTGCCTCCTGCTGGTCAAGGGGCTACTGAGTTACCCTCTTATACACACTTGCTTACATGTATGGTGTTCATCTGTGTTATCCTAGAATAATGAACTCACTGTCAACATCAAGTTTTTTTTTTTTTAAAAAAAGTTTTATATATTATTTGATTTCAATAAATTTTGTATTTGTTTTGAGGCGAATCCAAAAGACCACTAGCCATGTTTTACACAAAATGGTGTAAGATATTTTTAGCCGATAATTCAAATCAAGAGAAATATTATATGAGATGTCAATAAGTGTGTTTATTGGTCTCTATAAACAAACAATTCTTACTTTTTTTAGCTCACTCTGTCTCAAGCACCTCAAGGTTTCAGTCATTGGCCCAAGTCCACCTTGCACCACCTTTATCTTCCTGAAACACCGCACCAGTTGAGGGCTAATCTGTTGCCATTTACTTCCCACCTCCGTAGCATGCGGATGACAGAGGGGGGTTTGTTTACCACCAGTGACCTCCATCTTTCTGGAGCCACTTGGGCACAGGGCACAACACATTCCCACAGATCTTTTCAAACACATCTTTCTGTAGGTGTGATGGTGGAGAAAAAAACACATCCAGAGGCTGGAGGAGGAGGAGGAGGAGGAAGGTGTCAAGGAGATAATGATGAGACTGATAGCTGTTGTTCATGCCCTGCATTTGCAGTTCAGCAAACTCTCGTCTTCAGAAGGAGTCAAGCAGCAAGGAGCTTGACTGCAGACACTGACCCACTTTTGAGCTTTCTTGCTGTGCTCACTGAACTGACACTCGAATTCAAAGAAATGTCAACACTCAATATTCATCTGTCAGGAAATTGTCTGAGGTGATTCACACTTAAACACACACACACTCACACACACACACGCACATGAAGAAGCAGCTGAATGTCCTGCACCATCAGTGGAGTCAAAGAAAGGTTACTGGAGACGCTTGAGAATAAACATTATTCCAAATCAATAAGCTTCCCTTGAATTCACCCCGAAGCTCATAAATGTTTCTCCACCTCTCTCAGAACATCACTCCATAGTCTCCATAGCTCTGACACCACTTGTTAGCGAGAAAAAGAGACATTTGAGAGTAAATCTTGAAAAACAGCTTTCATTCTCAATTCCTGATTGCACTTTACAACACATGCTTTATCATCAAGGGTTTTGTTGACTAGACATGGTTGAGATGGTTGGATTTATTTTACTGTTTACTGCTTAGATGTTTAGTTTTGTTGTTTTTTTTCAGACTATACCAATGATTTGGACATTTTGGCCCATTAACTATTATTTTTTCGGTTGTTTTTTTTCTTCAGGCAGCCATGTTTCCATTCCTTTCAGGACATTAAGAAAATTAATGGGTACATAGTAATGTAGTGTTGCAGTTTCAATGTCCCAGAAAGCGTCGACATCTGCAGAAATCTACAGACATGGACATTTTGACAAGGACTAAATCAGTTTGACCAAACCTTAGATTAAAATCTCACACATATCCTCCTGTTAAAGTGTCTTTTAATGCAAGTACATTTTGTCTCTGCTCATAACTGCTTTACCACTTTTACAAATGCAAAACAAATTAAATGCAATAAACTGTTCAAAGTGATGGGTTACTGATCTTAAGTACATTTAAGTTTATGCTAGTTAACTTTCATTGTGGAGTTAAAAGAACTGAAACCAGTGGCTGTGTGGAAGATAGGAAACCAATCTAAAAACTATTGCTGTGGTTAGAAGTCATGTAAAATATTAGAAACTTGTAGCTAATGGGCTAAAAATGTAAAATCATTGGTATCATCCTTTAATTGTCTTTTTTTTGTGTTTTGTCAGCTGCTTTTCCATGTGCACCATATGCATCCATTACAAGTATTGTGTGTTACTCTCATCCCTTTTAAACACATACCTGTGTATGACATGGGTTAATAAATATAAGTGGAGATTAGAGCTGCAACGATTAGTCGATTAATTCATTAGTCGATTGACAGAAAATTAATATGCTATTTTGGTAATCCAATAATTGTTTTAGACATTTTTTTAAGCAAATAGGCCCAAAAAGTTTGACATAAACGTTGACAAGGAGAAATTATAACAAGCATTTTCACTATTTTCTGACATTTTATTGACAAAATGATTAATTAAATGTGAAAATAATCTGCAGTTTAATTGATAATGAAAATAATCAATAGTTGCAGCCCTAATGGAGATATATGATGGTGGACAATGTGAATGATCTTATGTATCTTGATTGATGTTGTAAAGACAGTAACCCTATAGTTACCATAGTAACCCACGTTCATCCCTTCACACCAGCAGCAAACACACTTTTCCAGGTTGTTGCTTTGATGTGTTGTGTGACTGTTCTGTATCAATACGTTGAATATTGGAGCGATATGTTTAAAGGGCTAATGAATGTGAAAATGTGAAATGAAAATGATCCATCTCGCAAATTAAAAATCCCTCAACAACTGGACAGAAAGCTGCTGTGTTCAGTGTTGAGGACTCAAGGTGACATGTGTCTCATTGACATAAAGCAGTCTCACATGAAGGAAATGATTTTTTTAAAAATGCTTTTTTGAATGTTTAAACTGAATGACCTCTCATAAATGAGCTTCCTGTGACACAAATACAGTAAACCACTTTGCTCAGATGTTTGTCTCTATTTTGAAATTTTGTTTCCTTTGTATTTTCAGTTTTGCGAAATAAATTATATGATACTTTACCATTGGTGATACCGTTTTATGTAAAACATGAATGCACAAATTAAACAGTTTAATAGTTTTTAGTCATTTAAGTGTTTCAATGAGGTGGGAAAAATCGATGTATATTAATGGGGCGCCCCCACATTTCTCATAACACGTGTCTGTGTTCTTGTCTGTTACATGCTCAACATGACCTATTTCTGTCACTCAAATGTACCAACACTGCAAGCTAACGCTCCAGAAAAAGACATCAATCAGCCATGACCCCTGAATGTGCTGACATTAAGATAACCATTTTGTCTGAAACTAAAATGTGTCTTATATCAAGATATGCCGGAAGATGATGTTTTGTTTCCACAATGAAATCAGATTTTTCTATTGAAACAAATAAGTCCTATATTCTTGTTTTATGTCCTTGTAACATTCATTCTTTTGTTTGATTGGTATTTTCTGGTACAACAGATGAGGCAGGTAGATGCATTTTAGATGTTTTTTTTTATTACCAGTTTCATCTAACAGCAAATAGTTTCCCGGACCGAGTGAATAAAGAGGCACCTAAAACGTGCAAATTTGTACAGTCTTTTTGTCAACCATGATGCTCATATATATATCAGTCATCATGAAAGTCTGCACAAATAAACCCTAATGGCCACTCTCATAATTAGCCAGGATATTTAGGCATTTTAGCACAGGTAAACAAAGTCTCACACTTAGAGCTGCAACAATTAATGAACAATTAAATGATTAATCGATTAGTTGGTAGACAGAAAATTAATTAATTATTTTGATGATTAAGTAATCTTTTTAATCTTTTTATAGGCAAAAATGATGGTTGCAGCTTCTCAAATGTGAGGATATGAGGCTTTTCTGTGTCATACATGATTTTAAACTGAATATCTTTGGATTTTGGACTGTTGGTTGGAGAAAACAAGACATTTGAAGATACCACCACAAGCTCTAAGAAATTTTCGCTATTTTCTGACATTTTATTGATAGAATGATTTATTTTTTCGAGAAAATAATCAGCAGATGAATCAATAATACAAATAAAATTTTAAAAAGTTGCAGCCCTTCTTATAATGAAGTTTACCTTATAACACAAGTGTTGCTGGACACTGTTCAGACTTTTTTTCCTTCTCAGAGCAACAGAATTTCAAGCGTTCATCCCATATTACAAAAACAGACTGCACCTTTAACAGCAGCTTTTCCAAGTCTGGTAAAAGTTCTGATATACAAGAAGAAAATTATATTGGATGTGCATAATAACCCTGGGCTTATTAGCCTATTAGTGTGCTGTGATTTCTAAAATCCTTCAGCCTGGATTCAAACACTTTGAGCACATTTACCTTCAGGGCGAGCAGCAGAAACAGCAGGCTGGTATAGATTTGATAACAGCAGCAGTGCTGATGCCTCATCCAAGAAACACAAACAGCTCAATTAGTGAGACTCTGAGTGCTTCTCTGCATCCTTGTTTCCTGCAGACTTACAGCGGAGACAAAACATTACAGATTATGTTGTAGCTGCTAATCAGAGATGACTCATTAAATCAGCTCTGCATTCAATGCCAGCAGAAACATCACATGATGATGCCCCTACAGAGATGCAATCAAAGTGAGCAGCACATGGATACAGTACGTTGAGGAGTCGACACTTGTGTGGCACAAAGTGACCTATTGACCTATTTTCTGTGAATTACTTGGAGTTGCATACTAAAATGTCTTGCTTTTGACATACAGAAACTCTCTACTACCATCCTTTGGCACTGCTGGCAGACAGCAACAACTCTACAGTAATCTCATCTTGAAACGCAAGAAAGAGTCTACAATGAAAGCTTTAAATAGAAAAATGGCCGTATCATACGCATTCTTGAGGCTGGTTTGAATTACTCAAGTCTCTTCTAATCTATTCTGGAGATACTTCTGCTGACACCCACAGATTCAACAAGTATATCAAACCACTTTTATTAGCACAGGACATTTTGTTTTTTTCTTTTTATACCATCAGACACGAGTAACAGACTAATGCATTTGAGAAGCAAAGCGATCCTGCACCTGACATGTTTACATCAGTATGTCGAAGCCATGACAGCTTATTTCATTCCCTCCCTCACTCAGCGTTCAAACTGACAGTCTGATAAAAAAAAATGTGAGCACACAGAACGTTCAGTATAAACATGATATTACGATAACATACAAGGAAACAAACATTAAATAGTTCAAACTGCTAGCTCGTGTTGAGAGCTGCTTTGGCAGAAAGTGTAAACTAATTGAAATTCCACAGACTCGGCTGACAGTCGGTCCAATTTGGACATTCAGACCATGTCAAATCAGAAATATATTGCCTTCTCTGGTTCTTAGACACATTTTTCTGGCAGGGGCTTTTCATGATCTGTGTGACAAAGTGTAAGTAAATTAATTTGGCAGTACATGTACTATACATACAGTAAATATGTGGTTTGCATGTGTATTTGTACCTTTATGTGTGTGTAACTGGCACAGTGCTTCACTGGACAAAATGTAGGCCAGTATATCTCTCCCTCTCTCTCTCTTACTTTCTCTGCGTCTCTCCCCCACCATCCTCTCGTACAGATACTGGGCAGTCTGCCCACTAGGAGACTGAACAATGAGAGGCCTTCATCCATCTTTACACATTGCTCACATCTCTGTTTGAGTTTGTGTTAGTGCTCTACAATCCTCGCCTCTGTTGCATCCTCAGGATCATTTTTGGAACAGAAAATAAATATAAATATTCTTGCTTGTTGCTTCGCTCGGAATTATATTAAGAGATTATAATGTTTGTGTGTTCAGTGCAGTTACAGGTCTTTGACACGTTTAGGCTAGTTTAGCTCAAAGACTGGAAACAGCTACACTTGCTGAAAGCTGCCTTCAGTATAGTCCTCTGTACATCTTGTTTACAGTATTTGGATAGCAGTTATATATGTAACAGTTGAGAAGTCACTTTCATAACACTGAACAAAAAGCTAGCTCACAAGACCATTTAGAAGTTGTTGAAAGCTGTTTTTTTTTTTTTTTTAACTTTGTAATGGAGGCTAGCTGTTTCCCTCTGCTTCCAGTCTTGTGCTAAGCTAGGCTAAGCACACCTTTTCCAGATCTGTCTCTGTAGTGGATGGACAAAGACAAAGTTGATCTTTTCAGCTCACACTGGGTTTAAGGGTATTTACATACATTTATAGATCATAATCTCTTATAAATAAACAAACAACAACAAAAAACAAGATTTTAAGCACATGGATTTTTTTTCACACTAAAGCCCCATTTGGACTGGATTTATTTGTGCAGGGGAGGTGGGATGATTTAACATTAGCTGCGCTGGTCAGTGATTTTTTATGTGGGTCATATTTCACCTCCTCTCCTGTAGCATCTACAGCCACAAATTACCTTCTGCTTTTAGCTAACTTTAATTTGAGATGTCACTGTTTTTTTCTCTCGTTTGGTGAGATGTCTTTATATGTCATTTTTGGGTTTTTCAGCACAATCCTATTTTACTCCTTTAATGCATTAGGGGTTTTTTTGTGTCATGTTATTTGTGCAAATAAATAAACTACATCCTGTTTGGAATAAGGTCCTTGTTCCAAACAAAGTGTATCTCTGAGTTTTTTTCCACAGGAAGAGCTGCTTTTCATTCTACAGTAGTGGAGAACGGGGTAAATAGAGCCAGTGGGTAAAATGAGTCACCCCCTTTATCTAGATAACCATAAGCAAAAGTAATCATGTGACCACTAATTAAGAAAGAATAGTTCACATTACTCAGTCCATCATGGACTCAAGCACATGGAGAGAGTGGTAAGCAAAACAGAGCAAAAAAAAGATTTTTGTCATGCCAAGTGAATTCATCATGTTACTAAAGTTATCAGTCATGTATCTTAATTAAAAAAGATAAGTTTTGGACATTATTACATGTTAATTTAAGTCAGTGTACGCTACAAAACAAGGTCATAAACTTAGCATAATTGTGGATCTGAGCCACTGTGTGAAACAGTTTTGTCAAAATGGAGGTTGTGGGGTAAAACGTGCCAGTGATGTTGGGGCAAGTTGAGTCGATGGATCAATTTACCCCCATAATTATTTCCTGATATTCTAGAGACACTGTTCATGTTTGATCCATGTTACAAGTGCTACAATGTTGATGAATAAATACCTAATTGTTGACTAATGTTAAATTTAAGCCACAAACAAACATGCAGTACATACAGACAGGTGACAAATTAAAGGAAAAGCTGCCATAAAGTGTCTTAGTAAGGTGTTGGGCCACCAAATGTTGCCCGAACAGCTTCAATACACTTTGTCATTGAATCTAAAAGTCTCTGAACTCTTCTGGAGGGATGAACACCATTCTTCAAAAAGATATTTCCTCATTTGGTGTTTTGATGATGGTGGTGGAGAGCGCTGTCTAACACCTCAGTCCAAAATCTCCCATAGGTGTTCAATTGGGATGAGATCTGGTGACTGTGAAGGTCATAGCAAAGGATTCACATCATTTTCATGCTCATCAAACCATTCAGTGACCCCTCGTGCCCTATGAATGGGGGCATTGTTATCCTGGAAGAGACCACTCCCATCAGGATAGAAATGTTTCATCATAGAATAAAGGTCATCATTCACAACAACTTTGCATTGATTAGCAGTGACCCTTCCCTCTAAGGGGACAAGTGGACCCAAACCATGCCGGCAAAATGCCCCCCACAGCATAACAGAGCCACCGGATCCCCTCACTGTAGGGGTCAAGTATTCAGACCTGTACCGGTTTTTTCTTTAATTTGTCACCGTCTGTATACACAAAAGCACATTTACATACACATTCTTTCTGCAACTAACACACAAAGATCAGTTTAATCTTTACTGAAAATGTTTAGGTAACATGTTGAACAACAAGACACAAACATATGTTTTTACTTAAAAGTACAAGTTTTTGCCTTTGTTAAATTGATGGCATTAATAAAGTTCAAAATTATTTTTAATTTTATGATTAATTTGTTTGATTTTGTGTAATTTTTACATCAGTATATAATGGTAGCACTATTTACCCCATCCCCATGCTCATTTTACCCCTACCTTGGGGTAAGTTGTGCCATTGGACTAACTTTTTTTGATGGCTCATTGTTCTTAAACCATAATAATTAGATAACTTATTTTAATTTCCATGGGTACACAACAACCTGAGGTATATATAGTAACTATTATTTGAAACAAATACACTTTCATTTTGCAGTAAAATTATCATATGTAAAAAGTGGCTCATGTTACCCCATTCTCCCCTACTGTATTTTATCTGCTCAGTATGAAATTTGACTTTTGTGTGAAAATAAAGGAAGTTGAAAATGTTTTTGCTAATCTGATAGACAGAAACATGTTAATGCCAACATACAGTATTGGCCCATTTGGGAACCAATACAACAATGGAAAAAATGAAAGCCATCAGGAGAGCAAGACCCTGTAAGATCATGTTAACTTCAGGCATGTAGGTACTGGTATTCTCTTGACTAGTCCTGCTCAATGTCCATATCTAATACACACCACATTCTGTAATTTAGCAATCGTTAAAGCAGTTAGAAAAAGTTTATTTAACAAGATTAGTTTAATTACCAAGGAACACAGTGAATATTTTATACCCCACCTATAATTTAAATGGGCCTTTAGTCTGTTGTAATTTATTAGTGAAGATTTAAAAGAGAAAAATGAGAACAAAGTGGAACCTGAAACATACTTCCTCTTGTGCTGTGTTCATTTTCCCCAAGTGTAATACCTCAAATGTAAGTGGATATTCTACCCTCAGTGTTTTCTCCACACATTTTGGCCAGTAAAGGCTAATAGAGAGACAATCCCAAAAGACACGGAAGTGATTGGCTTTATTTGCTCCACATAATCTCCAACATCTTGTACCTTGATATTTTTTCTTTGCCGGTGTTATCTTGTAATATTTTTCCATCCGTATTCTCTCCAAGATAAAGATCAAGTTGTTTTCCACTGTTGCTCATTAATCTCTTCCTGTTCATCCACCGATAACACAATATTTTCCTCTTTCTCACACTTTTCTTTTGTATGTATCATTTCCTTTAAAGTTTTCCACTCCCTCATTTCCTACCTGAATCTGATTCATATGCTGAGGTAAACATTTTAATAATTTCTAACTCTAGCCCATCTGGGCTCTTTGTTCTTATTGTTAATAGCAAACTTATGAAAGTTTATACAGCCACTGTGATATTTTCTGTTAATATTATGCGCTGTATTCAGCTGTGGTCTGATCCCCCTGGTGCTGTGTGTCCTGTACCGATGCCTCTGACTCACCTTTACATAGTTAGTATGCATGAAAATGTTTCACTCAGGGGACGACCACAAAAGCTGCTCAACTCTTATCATTTTACCGACAACTCAATAGTCTGCCAACAACGGCCGACCTCAAGGTGAGCATCAGCATGAAGAAACAATGAATGCTGCTGCTCACACATTAAAAGCTATCTGATTCTCAAAAGGTAGATTTTTGGTGCAGTATCACGTTAAACAGAATAAAACCTTCACACGAGAACAGCACAAAAAGGGCAACATACTGTATGCAAATGGAATGTCTCTGTTTCTGTTTTTCATTTGTTCCTGTCCTCAAATCCAAGCGTTTGCATATGCATAAAGGGACACAAATTAAAATGCACTCACACACACCACCGCCATCTGTGCTCTTCAGAGATTGCTGTTTTCCACCTCTCAGTGTCAGAACAGCTGTAACTTATAAACAAGAGGGAAGATTATGATGACAGCAGAGGGTCATTTTGTGAATCATCAGTGGGTGAAACATAAGCTAAAATGGCACCGCTCGAAACTGGGCCACTGGCTGTCAGCGTCGTATCTGCAGAGACTGTCCTCCCAAGAAAAACAGCAGGATCAGCCCTTTATGCAAGTGCCCCAAAACAACGTATATTTACATTTTTTAAAAACCATGACCTTGATCGTCACCTCACCTAGCCACACTGTTAGTATTGTGACTATGATTACAAAGGTCTGGTAACCTTGAAGAAGTAGTTTACCTAAACCTAACCAAGTGGTTTTTGTGCCTAAACCTACCCAGACTTTAATGTCATCACAGCGTAAAACGTATTTATTTTTTAACTGTGATTTATAACAGTTTTGTAAGGCACAGAGAAGTGATGTCGTCCTGCCAATTCCTGCTGATAAGGGCGTCAGATTAAAAAATGCTTGTATGTGCTGCTCTGGAGTTTTTGGACCAACAAAAACTCCAGCATAAACAATATGCTTGAATCATGTGTGGTTTTGAAATTTAGCTTATGAATAGATGCTCTTATTCATTATTCAATTGCAACAATAGAATATTAACCTGAAATCTGTAGATGAACAATACTAACAATGAAGAATAAATGGTGCAAGCCCTGGCAAGACATTAAACAAAATACTTTTACCAACACGAAATATGAACTGGTTTACTCTAAATTTATGCTGCGCTAGGTTAAACACATCCTGACATCTGACTCTGGATTTAAGGTTTTTTCACAACAGAACAAATTTTCAGTCCATAATCCATTCAAAAATAAATAAATAAATAAATAAAATCACATGACCTGTTTACACTAGCCCTGGCATAATTTTTTCAGTGTAGGTTTGGAAGTTCAGTAGAGCGTTTTATATTTAAGGTACTGCTTAAGATATTACTTCAAAAATATAGTTTGACAATTTAAAAATACGCTTCTTCTTCTTCTTGCCAGGAGATAGATGAGAAGTGTGATACCACACCAGTAAGCCAAATTCTTTTTCCTAGGATGGTGAAGTCATGACCCACGCTACTCTGCCTCTGATTGGCTAGTACTTGTTGCCCTCATTGGTTGGGTTGATTAGGTTTTGGCATGAGGAGGGAGATTGATAAGGGTTAAGGTAAGAATATAAGGGTAAGCCAATCAAATCAACAGGAAGTGACCCCCAAATGATTTGTAGGTGTAAGCAGACAGATGCAGCTAATATGAAGCTAATTGTATCCATTTTATCTGACTGATATACTTGTTTTATTGAATTCTAATCTCATATTTCTGGATATTTCCACTTCGGTGTGCATTATTCTTTCTCATAATTTTTACTGTTTCTAAGTCTTGGTTGGTTGTCAACTCTTTTAGTGCTTAATGATAATCTCTCTCTTATGTGTAAAGCAACAGCATGTTGTAAATACACAGTGTATACAAGTAAAGTATCAACCTGCACTGTGGATTCAGTGTAAGTACATTATGTAACATGGAGATTTTCACAGACTATAGTTGAAAGTGTAAATGAGATTTCCATAGATTGAACACAGTGTGGAATAAAGCCACTTTAAAACAATGCGTTACCAATGCCCTCAAAGGGATTATGTACGTATGGTGCAATTTAAGTACAGGAACAGGAAGTACGACAACTATTGAGACATGTAAGCCTGTTTTTGTATGTTCAGGTTTTAAGATAAACTATGTGAGATCAGGTGGGTACGGAACATGGATTTGGGAGGTGCGTCACAAACCACAGGGTACGTGCTGTTTAACAATGAACAGATGGTAGGATATACGAACAGACTGTCTCAAGAGCTACACCCAGACATATTACAGCAGTTTATTTACAAGATACGGAATCACAATGCCTTCCAGGAGGATGCAAACTGTGAACACTGGCCGGGAGGCTGACCCATATAATATATGGCTCTTTCTATCAGAAATTAGGTCTCTGTGTCGCCCTACTTCAAAGTCCATGGGGAGAAATGTCCACGCTAACGTCTAATCTTGTATTCAGCTCCAGAATCTGATATAAAGTCTGAGGTGGTGAGCTATTCTTAAGATGGGATGTGTTTGATTGAACTTGTCTCCAGTTTAGTGCAGTTCACTCACTTTATCCGCCGCATAAAAAAAGTTATTTAGAATGAGTCAAGAGACATTAACTTGTTGCAGTAATTTGTAATGTCTTCAGTCAGTCAACTCGTCATAACTCTCATTGACAGAATTTGTTTTTTTTTTAACATTTTTAGATTGATAATGAGTAAATGACTGATAAAAATGTACACTTTTTGTGTCAACTCAAGCTTTTAAAACTTGTGTCATGACACCTGTACCAGCAATTATTCAAATTTCAATATTAATTTGAATTCCTAAATTAATAGGTTCCCTTTAATTAATTATTCTGTCCCTCAAATTAAGTTACTAAGCTGTTGTGGCAGTGGGTAATGAAGTTACCGGTTGCCGTGGCTACTCCAGACAGTCAGGGAGGAGAGTTAGCAACAGGCTAGTTGGTATATTTAGTATGAAGGTGCCCTCATACTGAATTATTACCATAAAATTAATATTATCACCCTCATTTGTACAAACCCTTTCTCATATAGTTAATTATACTTAATTAGACAATATTTCATTAGCTACTTTATTCATTTTCCTCCATCAATTGCTCATTAATCAGCTGCTTGGCTACCAGCTGACAAGTTACATCAAATCATAGTAATGCAGGTATACAGTATGACCATTATGAACCATTACTAACCCTAACCCTAACCTTAACCCTGAAACTTCTCACTACTACTCTGCTGATACACTCATAATATCTCTTTATTTTACTAAGATTTAATGTTTATATATGTATTTTTAAGTGTGGGATTGGCTCTTCAAGCAGAATCCTCATTGCTGCTTGGCTTCTTTGAGAGCTCCCTCCCTCTTCCCCACCAAGTCTAACTGTATTTGTTACAGTAAACATGGTCAGTTCCTTGAAGCAAGTGTCTCTGATTGAATGTCCAGTTCAATCAGCTGCCAGTCCAACACATGCTGCTGTGTAACGGCAATGTCCTGCAAAATACACCTCAATGGGCTGCTTGGATGCTGCTCACTACAGTTGTATTTTGATTTTGGACTGAAATCTGTGGATGTACTTTGAGATTTAGCATTCAAACACAACATTGTGGAATCTTTCACATCCCTTACACATAATTTCTGGGATGATAGATCTTTTCATTTGAAGTAAACGCAATTCTCTTGGAGAGTAAAACGTTCGGCTCAAAAGTAAACAAAGTGTCCCACTGAGGTTTTGCAGTGATTAATAAGCCGTTGTGCGTCAGAGCGCACCAGATGAAACATATCTTCTCACTGTGCTTAGATGAAATAATTGCATCTATCTGCACAAATATGTGATTTGTGATCATTAAAATAAGAAATAAAATATATTTGCAGCTTTCACACATGCCACTGATGATAATTGATTAGTTAATCTACTTCTTCCACCTTTGGTTTGTCTGTATTCTCAAGTAGTGACTGAGCAGAAAATTCAAGTAAAAAAAATCAATCATCAAAGAACCAAATTAGATTGCAGCAGTCAAAGTGGGCCATCTTCTCTTCTGTTAAGTCAATATCTTTGATTATTAGACACTACAGAGACTTTGTAGTGGCTGAGAGAGATGTAGCTCAGCTGGAAAATGGCAAAAGTAAGTATTTTATAGCTAAAAGCAGGAGTCAAGTGATCTTGTTTGGTCTTGAATAATCTTGACTTACACAACTTTAATGTGACATCAAGGTGTAAACAAATGAAGTCTCAGATGAGTGATGAAACATCTTCGAGACCAAACAGCATGTCCAGTTTCCTTTGAAAGAGTGAGACCTCTCATTTTTTTATGGTTGTATATCGAATTAATCCAAGGTGTGTGTATGTGCTGTGAAAATGACATCTATGTCCAGAGATTTTGTTCCATAATGGTTGCAGTCCCCTGCGTTTTCAGTGTTTTATGTGCCAGTTACCTGACGAGACATTAATGGTGACCCCTTTTTGTGGTATTTGTTGGTGATATGACGTTGGATTCTTATTGAGGTCACACAGATAGCTCCTGGCTGGATCATAAGATGGCATTTATTGGAGTTCATAGGAAGAGCTGACCAGCAGGTGTGTGTGCTAAAGGATGATGGAGCTTACAAAACCACTTCCCTGTGCCTGTGCTGATTTAATAATACAGTGACAACCCATAAGTCTTGTTCCAATATACAATGGAGCTATCACATACATGCATACACACTCTGGTATAAACAATCCATACACGCGCACACACACACACACACACACAAACACACAAACACAGGCATACACATACATATACCCACATAGCTTTTACCTTACATAAGCCGATTGATGGAAATACCCCAGAGACTGAGAGGAAAACCAGAGGGAAAGGCTGCGATAATGAAGCCTCGTTATATCCCTCCATTCTGTTGCCGTTGTGTCAGGCCACAAGACAGACAGCAGACCACATAAGTAGGTCAGTGTGCTACAGTACATGCAACAGGCTAGCAGTGGAGAAGCTCCAGTGGTGATTAACAGCCACTCGGACCATGTCACTGCATACATTACAAGGGATGGTGACATACTTTATAATAAGATGTAAGTTCTGAGGTCACATGTAGGAGACCTTCTGTGGAAGATTCATCTGTGATCATCGATTCACTGTTCAATCAATTCAGGAATTAAATTTTTTTCCCCGCAATTTAAAATTAGAAATGTTTCACCCTGAGCTGCAGCATGGTGGAGGTGGAGCCTGTCAGCTAGAAACCTTCAAGCGTCATGACGGCGAGCAGCTGCCGTGCTGAAGGCACTGAACTCCCACCAGTTCCAGCAGTGCTGTTCTGCTGTTGACCCTTTACCTCTGACTCCCAGCACAAAGGCTATTAGACCATCACAAATCAATAAAATAGATGTAAGAGCCTTGTTGGTTTCTAGTAAACGTAATACAAGAATGTCACTGGCAGTTATATTTGATAAAAGAAGGGACACATTAAATCACACACATCTACAAATGTTACGTAGAGTAAAAGATGTGTGAGTCATATTATCAACAAACCAATGAAATAAACTTGGTGTGTCGGTCCAACATTTCAGTCCAGAGTGAAATATCTAACCTATTAGTCAGTCATACAATTTAAAGTCATGGTCCCCAGAGGATGAAAATTAATGTGTTTGGTGACACCAAGTCAAAATCTCCAACTCTTAACAGGATATCCTCTAAAACTAACGTCTAAAATTCCCACAAGCCTTGTTGTGAAGAGCAGAGCAGGTGGACCCAAAAACAGGAGAACGCAGGCAACAGGAACATGAGGAATAAATCTTTATTCAAGGCTCAGGAACAGGATACAGAAGTGCAGGCAGGCAAAACAGAACAGAACAGAACAAAGGATCCAACATGACTGAACTGAAACACAAGACTGATAAAATACTAACTGAACTAACGAGGAGATGAGGTGCAGGTGGGGAGATGGGCTTAGAAGCTCAAGTGAGTGAAGTGAGGTGATGAAACAAGAGAACAGACAGGGAGCCGACAGGCTGAAGGAAACACAGGGAGCAGGGCTGATGAGACAGATGCAGGACAGGTGTGTAGAAGGGCAGAGGGAAAAGCAGGCTAGGGAGGAACACAGGAGGAAAAACACAGAGCAACAGAAAACCAAAAGCCCAGAAACACAATCTGACACACATAAAACAACCATAGAATACACATGAATACAATTCAAATACACAAGCAACACTACAACCTCTCTTATCTGTAATAAACAGAAAACCAAAAACCCTTTTAATATTTGAGACCGAGTATAAGATGTATGAGTACAGACTGGAATGAAAACAAAGACAGACTAACTAATAGGCAACTTAAATAATTATCATACCAGATAGTCTCTTTTTAAAAGGTCCAACTCAAATAAACCTTCTCCCACACAGTCCAGTCTAAACAAACAAGGAGAAAAGTCTGAGGGCCTCTGGAGGACTGGTGGAGAATGGCAGCCAGGGACATGGAGCCAGACTGTGACAAGCCTCAGCTGCACTTTGAAATTAATGCTAAAATAACATGCTAATATGCTACCATTAGCATTCCAGCATTGAAACTATGATGTAAACATGCTACATATTAGCATATTACCATTACTTCCTAAATGTTAACATCTTAAATATGCATGTTAACATGCTAATCCTTGTATGTTATTCTAACTGCTATTGTTGGCATGCTAATGTAACATTTCAGTTCCAGGCACAGCTGAGCTACATACATCTGAGGCGGACAGTTTAGACTGACGTTAGTGAGTCTGACATGTCCTCAGATGGCCACTCTACACTTCATAATTCTCTTTTATTTGGATGACTCTGTAATACTCTTTTTCCTTTACAACTTTTTTCCTGTTAAATATTGAGCATTAAAGCCTCACGGGGCACCTAGCATGACTATAAAGAACTTATTATCTTTTAGCTGTTGAATCAGGCACACTGAGTGAATATCAATCAATCCACAAATCAATTATCAATTCCTGGACAAGAACCTGAGTGCAAAACACACAGCATCGCCATGGCAACGAGCACACTGTAACTTCTCAACAAAAAACTCCTCTCTATCTATTGGCAACATCATTATACGCCACCACCAAATGACTACATGCCCTGCAGGCAGTCTGCGTGTCCATGGCTCTGTCCTCATTCCTTGGCCCAGATGGCCAATGTCCACACCCTGTGTCTCCGTCAAAGCAGTGGTGGTGACTCACTGGCATTTATGAGAGAAGTCAAAGCCTCCTTAGTTGATGCACAAGCTGTTCTAAAACTGATATCTCTGACAGCGAGGCATTTTAATCACAAGTTGCTTATACATACTGGACGTCAACATGGAAAGCATGACAGTGTTAGCGATGGATTGACAGGAGGGGACGTGATGATCCTGATGAACTCTGTACTTAAACCTGAAGACTAAACGTGATGACAACAGTTGTTAAAGTCATTACTTGTTTTGGTAAAGCTACTGTACAATTTACAAGCATTTTACAAATGGCAGAAATTATACAGTATGCTATGTTATGCATAAATAACAAATTTCTGCTTCAATTATATAAATTGTAAATGCATGTATGTGGTACAACATATCTATCTATCTATATATATATATATGCCCCATGATGGTTCACAGTAAGTATCAAGGCAGTGTGGTGTTTTCATGGCCAAGTCAAGGAAACATCCATATGAATGTTGATGGACATATTGGCTGCTGAATGAGAGAATGTTATAGCCTTTTATGTACAAGGAAAGCCTTTATTCTGTATCCACGACCTCCAAATTCACATTCATGAACCACTTTCAGTCATCCACAGAAGGGAGCAACAGCACTCAGTGACATTAGAATGAGGACTTTCTCAATAACTCTACCTTTAGCTCTCCATACAGGCAATAATTACTTACCTTGAGCGGGAAACCCACTCAAGTCTCTTGCCTTGTGGGCTGCTCATGTGTCGACAATCAACAGTAATGGAAATTGTTTTGACACACGCTGTGAGCTCAAAGTCTCTTCTTCTAGATTGTAAGACATTCAGTAGTAGTCAATATGAAGCTAATGCAAAGTGGTAAAGGTATAGTGCACTGGTGAAGTGCAGTATATAATGGCGCTCTGAACACTCACTTTCAAGATATTAGTGTTTGTAAAAGAATCAATATTAAGCTGAGTGCTTGCATAGTCTTGAATGTGCCTGAGAAGCCAATTTTTTAAAATATCTGACTTTCTTCATGTAAGATGAGGGCAGCTGTGGCTCAGGAGGTGGAGCGGGTTGTCCACTAATCAGGGGATTGGTGGTTCAAGCCTTGGGCAAGATATTGAACCCCAAATTGCTCCTGGAGGCTGTGCCATTGGTGTGTAAGTGTGTGTGTGTGTGTGTGAATGATTAGAAATAACTCCTGATGAGCAGGCACATTACATGGCAGCCTCTGCCATCAGCGTGTGAATGGGTGAATGTGACATGTAGAGTAAAGTGCTTTGAGTGGTCGGAAGACTAGACAGGCGCTATATAAATGCTATCCATTTACCATTTACTTGATGCTATATATTCTATCTTACTTAAAGGGGACATATCATGCACATTTCTATATTTCTATATTTTTAATCTGGGGCTCTGCTGCAATATTTTTGCATGATTCTCAGTTGAAAAAACTCTTATTTATCTTATACTGGCTTGTTATGCAACCCATGAGTTCACCCTCTGTCTGAAACAGGCCGTTTTAGCTCCTGTCTCTTTAAGGCTCCCCTCCTGATGAACTTACTCTGTCCTGATTGGTGAGTTTCCGGAAGCTGCATTTCAGATGACTTCTGGTACTTTAGTATTAGGATTTCACTACTTTTTCCTATTCTTTACTCGAAATGTCAACCTTTATACATCTGTACATGTTCAGGCTTATGGAGCTATTTCCCTATCTTTATTCAAGAGCATGGTATATCAGTTTGAGAGCATAATTTATTGATTTCATGTTCAAATTTTGTAATTTGTCCCTCAAAACCCTGCCCTCACACTCAAATAGCCTCTGCTTGCACTTAGATTTGCTCTGTTTCTGCTCAAATTGTGTGCTTGCACTCAAATATAATGCAACAACCCTGTCAAAATCCCCCAACCAATAGAAGACCAGGTTTAGTGTTGACCAATGAAATGATCCCTGCCTCCTTGTGAGCTTGTGAGCTTTACTTCTTAGAGCGTCCCGTACGGGCGGGTACTCTTTAACTGGGTTCATCCACTCCCGCCCTCCAGGGCTTTATAAAATGTACTTCCCTTGCTTTATTTATGACTTTTGGAATAAAAGGATGATTCATTTATACACCAGCACCCGTGATTTTTACTATAGTAGCTGCATACAGTATTATAGTAGCCACATGGCACAGTGCCCGCCTGTTGGTGTGCTGGAGGAGAAAACAATGTCACCTTCATCATAAACGTTTCTATGGTTACGCCCGTGCGAGAAGGCAAAATGGTCGCTTGAACTTCATTTTTTATATGAAAAATTGAAGTGATAAGCATTACAAGGACCCACAGTTGTAGTTTTACTTCTTTTTGGGACCATCAATGTAGTTTTCTCAGGCTGGTTAGCAGCTCCTCCATCCGGACTGCTGCTAGTGCAAAGCTACTGAAACAGTTAGCTTAGCCTGTTAGCCTGTTAAATTATGCTCTCAAATTGAGAGGGGGGGAAATAGCTGAATACAGGCTGAAATCCAATCCGAAATGTGAGTGGACAACACAAACAACACATGGAAAAACCTTAGCAACAAGCTTAGCAACAAAGGCTATGGAACAGACAGCTGTTTATGGGGATGCGCGACAATCTGACGTTAGCTTGTTGGCAAGGTAGAGAAAAAATATAGCAAACGAAGCGTTCGGAGCAGATTGAAGCCTGGACTACAGGCTACTTTCTACAAGTGTTAACCTCAAGTTTTGGAACTTTGACCATTTTTAACATAGATATCCAACATCATAACAGTATATAAATCACAGAAAATCACAATAAGCATGATATGCCCCCTTTAATGTGTACAGTAATTGGAATATTGGTTATTTTTAAGATGCACAAACAGTTGCCTAATTATTCTTCCAGCAGATACAAAGCAACATTAACATTAATTTGAAGTTGTGTTTTTGTCGACCTCACAAATGTCCAATGTTCACTCTCTCTCTAGCTCTAGTTTGGTCTCCAACAACTCCTAATGGGTATATACGTCTGTTTAGCTGCTAAATGCTCCACTATGTTCATCAGCTAGCTGCTAACTTTGTCTGTCTGTTGTTTGGTGCTGGGCAGGGAGTGTATGGTGGGTATATTAGAGCTTTTTGGCTAAAAACAGCAGTAAATGAGGTTGAAAAACCAAACCAATGAACTGAAAGATGCTAGAACACTCCACATGATTATTTGGTGCAATTTTAACTACTTTTTTATTAACTTTGCTTTTTATCTGTTCATCTTCTGTTTTTCTCTGTTTTTCTCTCTCTTGTGTATGGCTGGTCCTGCATGCAATTACTGATGACTAAGTGCTTGTGTCATATTCAGTGACCTTAATAATATGCTGCTAATGGGCAGCGGAGGAAAACTTACTGGCATACAAATGAAAACAAAATCTTGCACTCTTTGCTCCCTCTTGTATTTACATTACTCAGATACAAACACAGACAGAAAAACACCCACATCTGGACCTTTACATCAGGACATGAAATTAAATGAAGTTGTTTATGTCCTCAGCTACACTATTGGTATCAGCGAACTCGTACAGACATCAGTCACATTGAAATTAATTACCAATCATGTTCAATCAAGACAATTGAGGAGTTTTTATACCCTAACAAGCTCTTATTCTCACTTGTCTGTAGTTCTACATCCTCAAATAAATAAATAATACATCTTTATACATCCTTAAGTGTGTGGCAGAAATTAATTACATGCAAAAAGTGTTCATCCCATCCCACACCACATTTACACATACATCTACACATTTCCATGGAGACACACACACACACACCTGAATGTGGCAGAACATTGCCCTGACTGAGTGATCTACAGAACCAGTCAAAGGTTTGGACCCACTTTCTCATTCAAGTGAATGCAAATGCAAAAAAAACAACAACATTTTGTATTTAAGTTTGTCCAGAATGATCCTGAACAAACTGGCCTTATTTTTTTATTTTGTCTGGTTTATGGGGCAAATCTTTGTCTGAGTAAAGCTTGTTTATGAATCTGAAACACTATTTTAAGGTAAGTGCTCAGCCCACAGCAATTTTTTTTTACTCTATCGTGGGTCACTGAGTGGGGTTACACAATAATGTAGGTCACTTAAGATGGTTTGTTATCTCACGGGAGTATTTTAATGTTGAAAACACGTGCCCTTTATGAGGAAAGAATTAGGGATTTAATTATGAATGCTGGGTATAGAGGAGAAAGGCCACGAGTGACATCAAAGCTGTAAATGACGCAGAGAGAGGAAAAAAAGGCGAACGAGGGAAAATGAGGAGGGTGTGTGCAGGTGAGCAGCTGACTGATTAAAATCTCTCGTGGTCAGGCTGAAGATGAGCAGATGCAAACAAAAACGCTTGTGTGAGGAATGTATACACACACATACACACAACCGGATGTAAAAGCTACAAAATAAATTAATTTCTCCTGGCAGACGGGAGACGGAAGGGGCGTTTTGTTGATGCGGCTGGTGAAAAGCCTCCACAAGTTTGACCCACATTCTGTATCCAAACAACACACAGGTGCTCCTACTGTTCCAATCTCACTCCTCTTTCTCTCTTTGTGTTTACTTCTTTTCTCACAGATGAGCCCGCTGTGTGAAAAGAGGGATGACTAATGAAAATTACTTCTCTCCCTCAGGTGTGGGTGCTTCAGAAAGCAGCGAGGTGCCGCGCAAAATACTGACACTTCTTTAAATGTTCAGCTATTTCATCAGCGGTACGTACAGTTCTGGGAATATTTTGCTCCATGTTGCATAAAAGCGTTGTTTGAATTAAAAGTAGCTGTGGTGATGGAGCAATGAATTGTTTGTTCAATTTAAATTCAGCCTTGCTTTCCGCCACCTTGTGAATAAGCCTTGTGTGCATAGACTCACATAGTCAAGGCTACCTGTTTGAACTCAAGTGAACCCAATTGGGATTTCATGTAACTTGCTTTGACACAGGTGACCTTGTTGTATATGAGGAATTCAGATCACATGCTGTTCGCGTTTTGAGGCAACAGAGAGTGTCCTTGTCCAAGTTTTTCTCCTGTGCTTTTATTGGTCAGATGGTATGTGTGTGTGTGTGTGTGTGTGTGTGTGTGTGTGTTTGTGTCTCAAATCTTAATATGAATCCAACCTGACATGCACGTGGCATCGCACATTCTTCAAAGATCTTACACACAACACGGACTTGCCTTATACCTGCAGTCACGTTCCAGCTTTCCTCGACAGACTTAACATTTACCACTAATGCGTTTGTCATAATAATGACTCATACTGATGGTAATGTGAAATAGTACCTGAGGCGAACCGCAGCTGACCAGCTGCTGTGTTGCAGGTACAGTTAGCCTGTGCCATCCCATCTCCATCAGCAAGACAGTAATTTGATGTAATTTGCTGATTTAATCATCTTTGCAAAACAGCACTATTTGTCTGAAATTAGAAAACTTGTTATTGTTGTCTGGTAAATTTCAGGCCTCTGACAAAAGGGTAAATATCAGATTATGTTATTTAATAATTTCTATTCTGTGCTGTATTTGTCTTTATTGTGTTTCAGTCCGCTTACTGTTGTGATAAGGTCATGAACCACAAGATTTCCTGCAGAAAGTGAGATAAAAAGGACGACTACGTGAAAAATAAGTCTTGGTGAGTAATCCAAACTATAATAATTCTGTCTCAAGGGCTCAAGGTTAACATTTTAACATTTGGTATAAACTAATCTGCATGAAAAAAATCCACCAAAGGATATATGGTTATCAACGCTGTCCTGCTTCAACTTGCTAAAAATCTTTAAAATCTGTTGATATTACAAGCAGTCATTGAAATATTTTTCTACTTTTTTTTTTCTATTTTTCTACTTTTTAAGCCTTTTTGAAGCACTCATGGTTATTTTAAAAATGTCTTTATAGTGAAGACAGCACCAGCTGTCAGTGGCAGTGAATTAAAAGGTGTGGGTGGTGATAGAAGATACTGAAAATATATTCCAGTCTCTCTCTCTCTCTCTCTCTCTCTCTCTCTCTCTCTCTCTCTCTCTCTCTCTCTCTCTCTCTCTCTCTCTCTCTCTCTCTGTCTGTTTCTTTGGTGTGTGTGTGTGCTCAATTTTAGGCTTAACAATCCAATTATCCATCTATACACATCTGATCACTACTACTACATTTTCTCTTTCTGTCTGTGTCTTTCTAAATCTGCTCATTTTTAAGTGAGCTTTATGCATTTGTTTCAGAATGACAAATCTGGTTTCAACATGATCTGGATCTCAAATCAACCAATCTTTATATTTAAGTCTGTTGAATCTGATATTACACTTTACCACACATTCTAATTAGTCTTAATTTTGCTTTAAAGACAAATAATATATTATTTAATAATATATAATATAATATTTTAACAAGACTGAGAGTGATTAAGTGTACATGAAAACATATTTTTAATACCTCTACATAACTTTAACTCTCGCCCTGATATTGACCTAACTGTATGTTATCATTGAAAAGAGTAATGGATATTTTAGTAATAGTTTCATGATGAAAAAGTGATAAAATCATATGTATTTTTTTTATTTTTCGCTCTCAGGTTCAAATGAATGACATATAGGTGAAGGATGGCATGTTTTCATCTTGCAGGGCAGTTTTAGCCACTAAACAGCACTCAGATGTACAGATGACACAGGCAGCTTTTTTATATGACCGAGAGTGGAGGCGATGTTTAGGGACATCTGCTGATAATCATGATCTAATCTCATGACAGTCCCCATGTTTGATGCCTCGAAACACTCAAACTAATTCTCACAAGGACAGTGATACAACCAGCCAGCCACCGTCCCGCCCTCCCTCATGGCGGTGCCACTTCCTCCGTCTGCCACGGAGAAGCTGCCAGTTCAGCACTGGCATGATGTCCCCCCCAGCAGCCTGGACCACCCCCTCATCTCTGCTGTGACTTCTGCTGGTGTGACACCAGCAACAGCAACTCTATTTTACTATGACTAGTACACACGCAAACACGCTGTCCCACAAATACCATATGCGCTAATGCATACACACGTGTTTATGAGTATGTGTTGCAGCCATGTGTGGATGAACAGGTGAAGTGTTAAAATACATTTGCCAGAGTTAGTGATCTCAAACTTATTGGAGCTACTGAGATGTACACACACATAGGTATAAGTGTAAGTGGCCTAATGTCATATGATTTTTAAAAAAAGAAAAAAGTTAACATCTAAAAAACAATGACAGAAAAAAAACCTCAACAAATACAATAAGATACAGCAACATAAACCTCTCACATAATGACTTTACTGACATTTCAGCTTCCACGCCCTCTGAGAAAATACATTTGTGTGCACATAATTTCGTGTTCACTAATGGGATATGATACGTTACTTTTGTATGTAATTTTTCACGTCATTTTATGGAGATTAACATACAGGACAGATTTAAATTTCAGAGGGAGACAAGCGAGGACAATTTATATGAAAAAATCCCAAACATCTTTTTCTAGGCACACACTGTACATGAATGCACATGCCCTGAAATGCAAACACCAAGTACACAGCTGTTGCACAAACCCACAAATGTATATATGCTCACAACACACACACACACACACACACACGCCTTCATCTACAACCATGTCTACAACACATTGAGACTGCAGTTAACGGGGTGATGGTGTTTGGCTCTTCTTGGAATTGCAAATGAATGCTGCTGTGCTTCCAGTTAATTGTGTTATGTAACTTTGGTCACGGCTCATTATTTTTTAGCTATCACTGCAGGGGGAGTTTGATTTATCAATGCCAGTTTGCTCGCAGCTGCTCTCGTTCCAGTCCGTGCCAGCTCTGTGGTTTGGGCTACAGGCCTCGGTATCAGAAGGCGGCAGAACACGATGTTTTGTTGTTGTGTGTGTTGTCATTTGTCATCCTCACTTAGCCTGTACAGCAAAGTTCTCTGCTCGCTGTGCTCTGGCAGGGCTGAGTGGCCATTTGCTTGAGACAGGCATTGTTTCAAGTGGGCTATATTCTAAGGATTGACAGAAATGAGACATCAGTGTGAGTCCTCCCTTCACCTGATTGGACAAACAACTCGGTTACTGGGCTATCATTAGCTATCACTCATCTTGCTTTTATACTCTGTAATCAGGTTTAGAATTAAGTTGAAGCGACAAAAAGGCTGTAAAGTTGTAGTCATGTTTCATTTTATATACAGCAGCTAGTTTAAATTGTTATTCATGAAGTTTGTGAGACAGATAGAGAAAGATTAACATTTACCCACATTAAAAAAAAACAGAAACCTGAAAAATGGATACCAGTAAGACAAAAGAATGTATCCATCCTCATCACTGCATCTGTAAACTTAGGTAAAAAAGCACAAAACATCCACATACCTACAGAAAATATCTGAGATAAGATAAGATAACTGAGCTATGGGACTGAGCCAAATGGATGTACAGCACTCAGGCGTGCAATAAACTCAGCTACACTGTACATTATGTTCTGTTCACACAGTGCTGAAAATAGGCTACAGTCATCCTGTGGGCCACCTATAGGAGGCACTGCTGCACTCCAAGGGGAGCATTTCTATTGCTCATGAAATGGAGCAATCGACACACATGCTGTAAACTCTCCTCCTCTCACCCCAGCTGCTCCCAATACCAACATGAGGTGCATGCAGAGCACTTGTTTTAAATGTTGCTGAGTAAAGAGGACTTGATAAAGTGCATGTAAACGGGAGCCCAACCCAGAGTTTTGCAGCACAAGAGCAGCGGCTTGTCACTCCTTTATCACAATTAGCCTCTGCAAGACACCTCAGGTCAAACTTTGGTTACATTTTGTAACCCTTTTGTGTCTTAAAGCAATGTTTTCTGATTATAACAGACAGTTTGTGGCACACACTGTAAAATACAATGTAGAGGCTGCAAGTCTTCACAGCAATGGTCCTGATTGTTCACTGTAAATACTCTTAAGCTCCAAATGAAAGTGGTTGTGATTATTTTTTTCAATTGTTACACATACATGGGTTTCAGAGTGATGTCATTGTGATATAAAATGAACCAGACTGACTAAAAGCTTGAGGGAAGATCAACTGGAGGAGTTGTTTGTGTGCCATGAACTGAACAAATCCCAAAAGTCCAAGTGGAAAGTGTTCAATATTCCAAGATATACACTTCCATTTCTGCTCAGAGAGCATAGTAAGCTTTTTGCATCTTGAGATTTTTTTTTTCATTTTCATCTTTATTGGACAGTTCATATTGAAGAGGTAGACAGGAAATGAGGAGAGAGAGAAGGGGGTATGGCAGCTAGAATCAAAGTGAGGATGGTGCGGTTATGTGGCGTGCACTGTAACCGTTCACCTACTGAGACTCTGCAGAGTCTTGGATTGTTATAAGAAGGTGGGTCGATTTTCAAATGCCTGTTTTAATGTATGTCATTCAACTACACATACTGAAGCAGGACAAAGACAAGATAAATGCATGCATGTGCACTTCTTTTGTCATGCTGTAGTTGACCTACACTCATATTTTAATGATGTCTGCCTTTCTATGATTGATCGTGTTTCTGAATGCTACTGTATTGAACAGTTGACCAACCACAGGATTGTTTAATCCATGGATACACACTGTGATCCTCTGTCCTCCCCCAGTCTTTTTCCATAACCCTCTTTTCTATTATACATTTAATCATCTGTTTACCTTTGTTTGAGGGTCTGTGCTTTTATCTGTCGCTCACACTCTGCTCTGTGAAGTTAACACACTGACATACATTTCTGAATTGATGACCTACATTCACATCTCCGAGCTTCCATCACTCGCTATAGCAGCCTCCCCCTCTGCTTCTTCATCTCTCTCCGTCTCCCTCTCTCATCCTCTTCCACTTTCTCACACTGTTGCTGATATTCAGTCACCCTTTGATTTTTATCTGTGGCTGCCTCATTATTTGTTTGAAGTGTTTGCTTTATTAATATTTTTTAACAGTTTTCTTCTTTTCCTGCCTTTCCTTTTTTCGTATGTGGGAGCACATGTGCATGTATACCGTACATGCTTTTTTAATCTTAGATGTTTCCATACATGCTGCAGGATTCAATAAATTTATCTTATATTAGTTTCACAATGGAGAACATTTGAGGGGAAAAAAAATCAAGATTTTTTTATCCTTGGAAATAAAAAAATGGGAGTTGTATTATATTCAAGAACTAGACATTTACATATTCACAGCAGCAGATGTTATCTTCGCTTGGAGCGTTTGCTTTCTTTCAGAGGATGAGATGAGAAGACTGATGATCAATATCATGTCTGTGGATGAAGTACAGAGCTGGATTCAGGATGTGGAGGGGAAGCAGGGAAAAAATAGCCAGCCTGGCTCGATGGAAAATATGTCTACCAACATCCCTTAAATAGTTTCAGCAAGTAACTCCCCCTAAAATCACTAACTGTTACTCACATTCATCTGTTTTAGTACAGATTAAACACACAAGATTCAATGTGTTAATTAGTGAGATTCAGAGGTGTTGGTGCTTCAAGTCTTTATGCTAAGCTAGGCTAACCAATTGCCTGTTTACTCATCCAGCTGAGGGGATCGTTACCATTGAAGGTGTGTTTCTGGCAACTTGACCAAGATAAGTCAAATAATTACTCTCCTTTTAGCTCTGCTTTGGTCTCCACCATGTCCTGCGAACAAATCTGAGAAATGCACTACTTCACCAGCTAGTCACTATTTGCCATTTGTTGCTGCTTGCAGTTGATTTGTCACTGCCTTTTTAAAATGATATGCTATCATTTCATTGAATGTTGATATAAAATACATTGATTAAAGAAGAGCTGCAACTTTCTCGATTGATTGATTAGTCATTTTGTCTATAAAATGTCAGAAAATGAAGCTGGAACCAGCAAATATTTGGCATTTAAAAAAAAAAAAACCCAAACAATTATTAATATTATTAGATTTTTAGAATAGTTGCCGATTAATTTTCTGTCGATCGACTAATTGATTCATTAATGAATTGTTGCAGCTCTAGATTAAAGCAAGTTAAACTTAATGTTACTCTTTGAAAATATTTCAGGACAAGTAAAAGTCCTAGGGAGACATTACATTTATGTGTTACCCAGGCTACTTAAAAATGGACACATTTCATGAATTAATCATGTTTTCATACTCATTTGTACTCCGCATTATATCTAGTAAATACAGTATATCATCATATAAATGTAGTGGAGTAAATAGTGCAATATTTCCAGCTGAAATGTAGCAAAGTCAACTCTCGTTCCACCTAAAGCCAGCAAAAGATCTCACCTGAGATTTTTTTTTAAGTGAAAAAGAACAAATCCACAGGGAGTTTTGCTCTTAATAAATACAGTAATTTCACTTGTTTGGTTAGTTTTTTAGTTCTACATAAGGTGGAATATGTTTTAGGATTTTTTAGTGTCTTAGCCTGAATCTAACTACTTACATCTACCTCAGTTCCACATACTTTACTTTTCCTCCCCTTTGTCCAATTTGGGATTTTCTGTCTCAAAGATGTAGGTGAGGTGTCTTTCTACAGTCTATAATTGGCGCTGTTCCTTTACATCAGTGGATATATGTTTGCCTTTTTGTGTATCCAGCACTGCAGCAACTGGTGTGCACCATAAAAACTGTGTCAGAAATAGTATTCATCATCACAGCATGGTGGCTTCCTGCTGTCACCTCACACCATGTGAATCTACAGGAGAGCAAATTAATCATATGCTGATAAAGATGGGGGTTCACTTATGATCCAGATTATTATAGAGGAAGGTTTTGAATGGATTTTCAAAACCAAAATGTTTCTTTTAAATTAAGAAAGGCGGGTTTGTATGAATTGTAACAGTAATTTCATTATTTAATGTAAATACATTTCCTCCGACATTTTCAAGAAGTTGATGAGTAATCCATCTACAGTATTTACACAAGATCCCCACAATAAACATGTACAAATGGAGACTGCTCTTGTGTAAATAAACAGATGACAATCTGTGAACCAGGGTGTCTCTCTACTTCCTGCTCAGCATGCTGGGAAACGTTCCCGCCTCTCTTCACCCCAATGACAGGTCTTTTTTAAAAGTAATGGACAAATGTAGAGAGGCAAAATATTTCCTCAATGGAGTTATTTTTTCTCCTTCCATGCCCCGCTCACGTTCTCTTTTTTTCAATAACAGCCCATAACTCATTTTTCACTCACGGGATTAGAAGTCACCATGACAGCCTTCGAACGTGACACTGTGTAATCAACAAAGAGAAAGGCCCCCATCATCACACGTGCACCACACATGCACCGAACGTGATGAGGAACAACAGGGGAAAAAATAGATATCCACCTCCATCTGTATGTTCCTCCTGATTACAGCTTCTTCCAAACAAATTTATTATAACGTTGGAAGTCTTCTGATGTACATATCATAACATATTTTTTTCTTTCATTGTATCTATTTCTTTTTATCTCTTACCCTCTGTTGCTTTCTTTTTCATTACTCTCATCATCTCTGTATCTATTTATCTGTCTTGTTCCTGTTTTCTTTTTAATTCTCTTTTCTTCCTCTCCTTGTTTTGTGCTTGATCTTCCTTCTCCTCTCTATATCCTCCCATCATCTTTTTTTTTTCTTTTGCTCTCCTCCCTCACTGTCTTTCTCTGTGGGCACTGACTGGCTGCTGACTGATGCCTCTCTGTGCAGCAGGTGATCAATCGGCTCCTTTTTTCCTCCCCACAAGGCTCCGGGGTGCCACAGCAGGCGGCCATGACACGTGCTTGTGGGTTGACAACTCTCCCTCCCTCCAACACCGCTCCCAACGCACACATTCGCAGATGCACAAACCCCGTCTCTACTGCCAAACTATCTGTGTGACCTTTAAACTGTGCTCATTATGTTCTGTATACACATATTCTTATTTCCCATTCTCTTGAATGGGAAAGTGTGTCCAAACTTTTGACTGGTACTGTATGTTTTGAGCATTTACTTTATTCATGGACTTCTGTGACATGCAATTTTGAAAAATTACCACAATTTTTCTGCCAGTAATGACCCAGCTGGAAGACTACATAATGATGAGGTGTTTAGCATTGAGTCATGATTCAGGAAACACAAAGTTTTATTTTTTCAATACAAAAGTTTCGTTCACATCAAAAACTGTAACATGTTGAGGGCACTTTGAGTATTAATTAACCTGCAATCACTTAAGGATCCATGTTTCTGATGATGTGATTTGTACTACAATGTTAAATGGCATTTTAAAGGACTATAGAGTCGTGAAGCGGGAGGAGGTATTGCGGGTGCCCTTGGTTCCAGAAGTAAAAATCCCATTCATTCATACTGCTTTGGCATGAATCTCTCCCACTTAAATCATCAGTAGACGAACAACAGCGTTAGAAAATATTTGATTCTTTGGTAAAAAGATGAAGGTACAAACCCTCGTACATGCATATGTTACATCTATTTTATTTTATTTATTTAGTATTTCCATTAGTTATTACCGCAGTAACTATTATTCTTCATGTGGTCCACTCAAAAGAAAAGACAAGACATTCAAACATCATATTATGGACAAACCACAATATCAACAAAACAAAATGGAATAAAAATAAGAGAAAATAAGTAGTTCTCTCACATCCATAATGTCACCTCAACAGTTAATTAAAGCAAATAATAGAGTTAGTAAGCTATTTATATATAAGTATACAGTATGTAACTGCCTAAACTACTTGAACTCAGTGAAGCATTATCTAAGTTAGCACCACAAATATAATCAACCTTCACATACATCATATGTAGCCTAAACTGATTTCTTTCTGCATAATTGTTGTTCTTAATTTCTTTTTAAACTGAATTTGCTGGTAATCTGAGTTAAATGCAGTAGTAGTTTGCTCTAGTTTGATATAGCCCTACACATTACCGTTTTCTTTAAGGCATTGGTAAAGGTAACATAAAGCGTCCCATTAAGGCATGTCTGGTGTCATAATAATGTCTATCATTGGTGTGTGTTAGCTGTGAATATAAGTATGTAGGTTTTCTGTACTAGGCTGCATGCCAGTCTCTCTTCCACCTTCATCCATGACAGCCTGGCATGCATCTCTTTCACACTGTCTCTCAATGAGCAGTGAAGAGCAAGGCGGGCAGCTGTGTTTTTTGAGTGAGCTGAATCTTATTAAGCTCTTGCTTTGAAGCACTAGACTAGATTGCTGGACAGTAGTCAAGGTGGGATAAGACTTAAGATTGTATTACTGGTTTAATTGTTATCTCTGTTAAAAAGTAAGTGCACCTTCTGATGATGGAAATGCCTCTACTCATTTTGGCAACCACATTATTAATGTGAGTTGACCATGAAAGTGTTCCCTCAAGAGTGACACCCAAAAATTTGGCCTCTTTAACCTGCTCAATAGCTACCTCTTGCAAATAGATGCAGCCAGCTGGTCACAGTGCGAAAATCTCATGCGAGGTTGTTGGAGCGCTGCGTTATATGTTACACAAGTCACACATGCTTCGTCCTCTATAGTCCCGCCCACTCACTCTTACAAAACAGCACATTGAAATTTGCATGTATCAATTCAGCCAGTCATGAAAGAAACCCACCAAGAATGCATATTCTTTCATGTTTTCTGTTATTATTCTGTCATTGTTGTCCTTTCTCATTAGAGTGTTCTTGTTTGTTTGTTCTTCCTCTCATTAGAATGTTGCAAGCCCCTTAACGTCTGCGGCCGTTCTGATTGGCCATTCTTTTCTCGTACTTTTACAAGAAAACAGTCATATTGATGCTGGCTAACAGTGATGGTACTAACATGGTACTCACATTTACCTCTAACTCCTGCCTTGTTTCACTCCTGCCATCAAAGACTGGTGTCAAATGAAGTTAAAAACTGAAGATATTAACTTTCACAAAGGGATGAGGATGAGCCAACCATTAATCTAGGTCAGAATCCTCACACCCTTCATCCTCTGTGGGCTCAGTGCCATATTCACACACTCAGAGAATGTGCACGGAGCTGCTGAGTAGCCAAAGGGGAGCTACAAAATTTGGCATTTTTCCAGTAACAGATGAAATGCAAGCATAAAAAAATGCGAACATGAACAGAAGTGCCTCTCAAGTCTATGGTTGTTATTAAAGAAGGGACAGACACATTCGTAAAAGCTGTTTTACTTGATAAGTGAAACAGATATTCTGCAATTTGTCCATTTAGGAAGTGCAGGTCCAGAATTAGTCTCTGTCCTGCAAGTGGAGCTTTCTGTAATGTTCAATGTTGTAATGTTGTTTCTGCATGGAGATAAAGTGACTTTGAGTACTGTCAGTCCACTAGAGCAGCTCATCCATCAATACTGCTTTGAAGCTATGCTTTGATGGACACCCTTTTCCTGCCCACAGTGTCTTTTGTCCCCCAAGGGATGTTAGCTAGCTTGTAAACCAGCAAAATCCAAGTTGCTGTTGTCCTGGAGACTGTTAAGTTATTTGACAATTTACTGTAGATGCTCATCCCCACATTTTATACAGTACACATACAAATCTTCCAGCATTTCCAACCTAAAATGTGTCAAATAGTTAAATGAAAATGTGGGGCATATCAAGAATATTTGATAGCTTAGGTATAATAAACTAAACTGGGTCAGGAGAGAGCTCAGTTTTTCTTTTCTGTCTCTGAGGTGAATGAGAGAATGGGAAGAAGGAAATGATCATACGTTACAGCTGGGCTGTCACTCTCAGTTTTGTTGGTATGCTGTTAAATTTTGCACCACTTTATCACCTTCTCTTGTCTCCTGAGGTGATGCTGTTCGCGTAGCAGTGAGACAATATTCAGTTTTTCTGCTGTCTGGGTGAGAGGCTAAAAATACACATGTGCAAACAAACTGAGCATAAGTCGTATAATAACTGGACCAGCTGATAAAATCCTCTGTCCAGTATTCTCCTCAGTTATGATCAGCAGCTTCACTTGCACCATGTACAGGAATCTCTCTCGGGCACTGTGAAATAAGTTTCATTCACACCTCGATGAATTCAAATAGAAAGCTGGACCTCATGTAGAGAGCAACAGGACAGTGCAAGCCATCAGTAATGACTGTTCAAATAATTTGTCTGAAATGTACACAACTTTGACACTAATATGTGTGCACTCATTTTTTTAATCTGTATTCTAAAGCTCTGTTTTCACAGGACTATTATCTGCAGATGTCCAGTTATTATTCATTTTATTCAGATTATTGGTCATTTCTGCTATTATAAAATCTGATATGTGGTATTTTACAAATTACTAAATGTTCACATAGTAGTAAAGGGATGGGAATGCATATGTTGTTTATAATTACTCCCATTTTTTGTTTTGTATCTTTTGCACAAAATACTAATTAATGTTAGCCATTATTTAACAGTAAAAGATAAGAGCCATCTCAACTAAGCATTAGCCTGTGATTCACTAGTATTCTGTAACACAGGAAGGGGAAGAGTGTCTGCATCTTGTCAGAAGAAAAAGACAAGAGGATAAAGAAACAGAGAGAGAGAGAGAGAGAGAGGATAAAGTGTTGGGGGGGTGTAAGGCAAGGAAAGAGAGAGAAAGAAAGAGAGAGAACGAAAGGGATGGCGTATCTTAACACATCTTTTCATACTGTTCAGCTGACTGATTTCTGCAGTGACAGAGGAGGGAACACTTTGTGCTCTCTTCAGCAATCTCTTATTTTTCAACTCAGTATTGAGAACCACAGGCATTAGTCACACCTTTATATTGGTAATTTTAACTTTATTAGAGTAATGGAATTGATAAATAAGTAAGTAATTAACGTTTTAATTATATAGCACCTTTCAAAACCTAGGTTACAAAGTTCTTTACAAAGGGATAAAAGGTTAAAAGAACAAAAGATGAGTAAAAGAAACAATTACAACAGGAGACATAGCACAATAAAAACAAAAAACAGTTAAAGACATCTCAAATCAAAATAGTGTACATGATAACTATAGTCTATGATGATAACTTAGGCACAAAAAGGCCTTGACTTAAAACACCCAAGAGAGTTTGCTGACTAAACTCCCAGGTGGACTGTTCCCAGGACATCAAACACATAGTCCCCTTGTGTTTTCAGGCTTAAATGAGATACAACTAGCAGGCCTTGCTCAGAGGACCTGAGGGGCCTGGCAGAGGTATAAGGCATTAGTAGCTCATCAATATACTCTGGAGCAACATCACTCAAAGCCTTACAGATGAGGAGAAGGATCTTGAATTGAATCGTAAATTTAAGCAGAAGCCAGTGTAGTAACATCAGAACCTGGGTGATGTGAGAGCTATATGAGATCTTAGTGAGTAATCTTGCTGCAGGGTTTTGAACTAACTGTCACCAGGTAACAGTGTCTTGTCTTAGGCAGGAATAAAGAGTATTACAGTAGTCTAACCAGGAGGACACAAAAGCACGGGTAACCATTTCAGACTGCTGGAAAGATAACAGTGGACGTATTTTTACAGTATTCTTCAGGTGAAAGTAGCAGGACTGAATAACTTTCTTGACATGTTTATCAAATTTCACTTGGAAGTCAAAAATGATGCCTAGGTCTTTGGAAAACAATTTTTCTATTAGTAGCCAATGAATCGAGATGTTGGAAGATGTTAGTAGAGACCTGATCTGGTTCGAAAACCAGAACTTCAGATTTACTGAGATTTAATTGAAGAAAATGAGACATCCAGTTACTAATCTCAGCCAGACAGTTGTGCAGAGTAATTAAATTTAAGAGGTCACCGGGCCTAATGGATAGGTAAAGTTGTGTATCATCAGCATAGAAATGATAAAACACACAACCAAACTGACGGATCAAGTGTCCTAAGAGGAGCATATATAATGAAAATAAAATGGGTCCAAGAATTGAACCCTGAGGCACCCCAAAAGTCAGAGCAGCACAGGTGGAGGTCCAAAAAGCTTTCGGTTGGATAAATAAGAGGAAAACCAGATTAGTGCTACCCCAATCCATTTTTCAAGCCGATCAATTAGAAAAGTGTGATCAATAGTGTCAGAGGCCGCAGACAAATCTAAAAGAACTAAAATGGCAGTTTCACTGTTGTCTAACTGCATGAGAATATAATTTGCGACCCTGAGGAAAGCTGTCTCAGTGCTGTGTTTCTGGTGAAAGCCTGATTGGTATCTATCAAATGTTCTAATTTTTTTCTCTAATTTTTTTTCTTCTTCACTCTCTAATTTTTATAAAATCTTTGATGTAAAACGTAGCTTAGAAATAGGTCTGTGGTTTGTTGGTATGCTAAGATCTAGGTGCGGTTTCTTTAAAAGGTTGAACTGAGGCCACTGTAAAGGATTCAGGAACATAGCCTGACAAGAGGGACTGGTCCAATAATACTAATGGCTTCTTTAAGTAATTTTGGGAGGCACAATGTCAAGGGGACACATGGAAGAACAAGTGTGGGAAATGGTATCAATCAAATCACTGAAAGAGAGAGAGACAATTGATCTAGTAAGATAGAACAGGTGTGCAATGGATCAATATGGTGGCTGGGGGGGGGTTGGGGGGGACTGGCAGCACGATAGATGCTCTTATTCTCTTGATTTTATCTACAAAAAAGAATAAGATATATAAAGTGTTATGTATAATGGTTTAATGGTTATGCTTAGGCATTGGCAGTATTTTTCTGCAGATATTTAGTTAATTATCATAGAAGACTAAAGAAACCAGAAAATATTGACATCTGAGAAGTTGGAATCAGCAAATTTGGACATTTTATTCTTAAAAAATGACTCAAAACGATTAACTGGTTAACAAAAGAGTTGGAGATTAATTTAATAGTTGGTAACTAATTGATTTATCAACTAATCGTTGCAGCTCCAATGGACTGTATAGAAATTTATAACATAGTAACCAAACAAGAAAATTAGATGAGCAGCAATTTAAAATCAGAAAATCTGCTAATAAGATATAAAAATAATAAGGAATCCTGAATATAGCCCAGTTTTTATTTTATTTACAGGTATATTTACTGCTTATTTGTTGGGTGTTAATTTATTAATTTATGTATTTGTGTATTGTTGAAAGGTTTATGTCAAAGATCATTACACATTTTCTGTAATGACATAATCAATCCAATCTATAAAGATTTTTTGAACATGCAGGGACAAATTCAAGTGCTGAGAGAAAATAAGAAGACTTAATAATGAACTTCCTCAGCCTACAGAGGAATTGTGTTAGATTTAAGCAGCATACATATTCCTTTGCTCAACACCTTCAATGCTGCTTTCTTGAGTTTGTATCCTCTGTATGCATACTCCTCATGATAGCAGGCAGAGAAAAAAAAAGACCTGGAAGTGTCATCCTGTCCTCCTGTGCGTATGTCTTTGTGCTCAATTTGTTCTGTAGTTACTGTACGAATCTCTCCCTGCACTCTACAAAATCTTGAGTTTCAGACTGATAAAAGATTGAACCGTGTCTTGTCTTGTTCTCACTCAAAAGATTCTGGTATGAATACACCTCTATACATCTACATATAATGTATGTATACTGATGACCTGTCTATCCATGTGGTCCAGACCTCCGTTCTGCAGCCCATTACAGCCATTTGCGGCCACTGCTGTCGTCTTAAATCCCACTCAGCAATCTGTCTCATCAACATGCACCTTAAACCCCTCACTATCTCTCACTTTCTCTCTTGCTGCCAATAATACATTTACCTGCATTTCATGAGTTCAAATGTTGCAAAAGTTTTTTTTCATAACTGTTCTGATATTTTTTCAGGGGGTGTGCTGGGCAGCACCATAGGCATAAAATGTAAAATGTATTGTGAGATTGTTAGTGGCAGTGTGATACTTCAATATTCTGTTTTCTTTTATGTTGATCGCTATTTATATCATTGCCAATAGTGTTAAAAGTGCTGAATATTTGTGCTTTGTTAAATTGATGTGTGATTCAGAAAGCTGTGGGAGCTCTAGGAGGGAAAGAAAGAATGGTGGGATGTTGAGTGAACAGTGGAGAAAAAAAAAACAAAGGTTATATGAATCAAATTTTGGTGCATTTAATATGAACCTGTCTGGTTGGTTTGTTCGGTTTCTTTAGGTTGGTGTGACCGCAGACTCATGCGGACCAAACAATCACACCAAGAAAGCTTTAAAAAGTTGGTCTCTGTTCACTTCCAAGTAAACTCTGCTGCTGTTTGCTTTTGGGGCAAATGCAAAGTAAACTGACCACAGGATTGTGAGATTGTAGATTTGTTACATTACCACAGTATGAATTCAAAAGCTAAATTATGATTTAAATTGATTTTTAATTTACAACTAAGCCAAAGAAAACAACCAGCCAAATTCTGTTGAAGAGGCAGAGCTACTTAAAGCAGGTCAGAAATGTGTTAATATGTTGATACCACTCATGCACACAATGGAAGTACATGATTTATCATTCATATCTGAATAAAGAGAAACATTGAAATGTATAGAAGATGAAGTTTTAGATAACTGTGGAGCAGTAAGAGGAAGTCATACAACCTTTAAAACTGCATCTATCAACGCCTCATGTTTACACCTGTTGGTGTGTTGTGATAAGAACTAAAAGACAACAATGTATAAGTTTTCTCTTTAGATTAAACTCCAGGAATGAAAGCAACAAAAATCTCCTGCTCCTCCTATCTTGCATTTAGGAGGAACAATGTGGACTCTGCTCTGGTTGTTGAACAGTGGACCAGCTGTTTTCCCTTGCATGGATAATGGGGGAATCGTGGGAAGTTCAGCCACTCTTCATGTGTTTTTGAGCATGAAATTTCATTCTTGACCTTTAATGCATGCAACAAGGAAAAAAGCTCAGATGTCGACCAGCTTTCAGAGCTCAACCACATCTCACGGTCTTTATTCAGTAGATGTAGATGGCACAGGTGTCATCATGTGACCTAATGTAAGTGTGGAATGTGAGTCACGTGATAAGTACACTATTTGCTGATGAAGATGTGATTGAAAGCACAAAAAGCTTGACCTTTGAGCTTTAATTATTCTGTTACACACATGCCATTTTGTTAGCTTGGAGAGGGTTTATGACCTCATATGAATCCCATGAGGTGTCCTGTGGGGGGCGCTGTGTCTGTCACAGCTCATTTAGGATTTTCAGCTGGCATGTTGTGCCAAAGTTTTGTCCTGAGGGATACAGAGTACTTTACACCCGCTGCCTGGGCGTGATCTCATTATGGTCTCATTGGCTAGTTGTTAATATACAGCGATGTCAGGGTGAAAGTCAGGTCACACAACCGGCTCAGAGAGGTTTCCTAAAGCCTCTCACGGTGGAAGTTAATTGGCGCTCCAGTCAGCCAGGGGCAGATCTCTGGCTGCAGTGTAACTGGGAAAATGAAGGATTGGCCAGACTGGTCACTCCTCTCTCTCTTTCTCTCTGTCTGTCGTTCCCATAATTAACTTGCACTTAGCCACTATTTCACACGGATAATTTGACATGAAAGCGATGGAGACAGAAGCGAGAAAGAGTGTGTCAGAGAGCGAGAGAGGGACTTTCAATTCAGCAGGAAGGAATTATGCCCACAGTTTCCAGGGTGATAATGAAATGACAATTATGGTATGGCACTGTTCACCATGTTGCATTAATGAGTGGGCCTTTAATCTCAAAGTCTTTCTTTGCATCTAGTATTAATTTACTCTAATCTGAATCACTATATTCTGTAAACTAAGAGAAGAAATACAAAGCTTGGGCTAGTAAATGAGAAAACACACTATGTAGCTGTAGCCATGGCCTCTTTCCTCCCATTTGCCAGCTGCCTGCTTTAGTTTTGATTAATCAAATCAGTCAGGGCCCTTTAGAGTATTACATTTGCCCATGGCTGACTGGTTGGATGAATGGTGGATGGCAACAAAAAGCCTTGATTCAGGGATGGAAGGATGAGGTGAGTGGGAGGTTACTGCAGGTGGATCGAGGACAGAAAACTCAATACGGCGACATTCATTTATTTCTTTATTTATTTTTTTGGTTTGAAAGTCAGCTTAACTTTGAAACCAGTGAAGAAACAAAAAGACTTTAAATGGCACCATTTGAATGTCGACACTGAATGCGTAGTGTCCATGAACACACAACGACATACAAGCCGGGTTCATTAAAGAAATGGTATAAATTTACTTTATGTATCAGGTTGTAAATGGCTGCAATGATTTAGGCGGACTGACAAGAGCTCTGTGACTGCTGCCGGCCTCACTGGTGGCACAAAGAGATATACACACAGTTTCAACTAAGCATGAAATTAAAAGACGCCACATAAAAGATTTGCTGATAGCAGAGATTCTGGCCTTGAGAAACTTTCTCAGAATTTCAAAACAGATTAAAGACACAAGATGCATCCTCCATTAGAAGACATTATGGAAACAGACATTATGGAAACAGGACGAATATGTGCTTCACCCAAAATTGTAAACATGGTCTGTCTGGCATTTGTTCTGTTGCTTGTTTTAATCTTTTTATTTATGTATTTTCATTGACAGCATTCAGAGCAGACCAGGGCTAAAATTAATCATGACCAATTTCCACAACCGACTACAACTGTTAAATTTCAATAACCTTTTTTTTTCAGCTCTTCTTCACCTCAGGTCATCAGAAATGTTCCCCTCTTCCCAACCTGATTGCCCTACATCTGTACAAACCTTACACACAGGTGATAACATGAGACAGTTACCATAGTTACGGTGTCATTTGCAATTCTCCAGCTTTAAGCACAGCAAATACCTTTATCCACTTCTCTTTGTCCTTGACATCTGCATGCACTGAAATCAAAGCTGGCAAAGTGATAAACAAATGTTGTACTGTCTGTCTAATGACAGTTTGGTCTAAAATTACCTTTAAGTGCAAGTTAATATCTGCCTTCTACAATATTCAAGGTCATCTGTGTGATTGAGACTAAACCATACTGAAATACTCTAACAGATAAAACTTGGAATAGATGCTTTCACTTGGCCTTGTGTGTGTGTGCGTGTGTGTGTATATGCCGTGGCATTTAAAAGAGCTGACATGTGTGCTGCCATGTACATCTACAGGTGAGTGGTCACAAAGGCATTTGAGCTCAAAACATATTTTCGAATTGAGGCTGAAGTCTTCACTGCACATGGTTATATGTCACTGATTTTGAGTGACATATGCACAGTAATCAGTCATTTGAAAGAGGATGGTGTGGTGAGTCATGCATAGTAATTGTAAGTGTAACTGGAGGTGAGACGATTAGTCAATTAATCAATGTGTTGATTGTCAGAAAATGACTCAGGAACTAGTTTGATTAATAATTAATGTTTTTTGTGGGAAAAATACCAAATCTATCCCTGTTCCAGCTTCTAAAATGTGAGGATTTGCTGCTCTTCCCAGTTTGACATCACTGTAAAACGAACATCTTTGGATTTTGGACTGTCAATAGGACAAAACACACAATTTGAATATGTTATCTTAAACTCTGGGGTGGGCTTTTTTTCTGTTTTTTTTTTGTATTTTACAGACAAAACAATTAACTATTTTACTGAGAACAAATATAGTTTTTAGCCAGTGAAAGAGAGCAGGCGAACTCACACTCCCCTGAGGAGTGCCAGATCTGATGGTCATCGCCTCTGACAGGCTCTCATTAACTCTGACCTGCTGGATGCTGGTGGCCAGAAACAAGTGCAATTTAATGATGAAGGGCTTCACCCACTGTTGCAGAGCATTTTAGGAGGTTGTCTGCTGGGTGCACCATGGTAAGTGCTAAGCTTAAGTCAACACACAACAATATTTCATAACCACTGGGATAGTAAAAATGCTAGTCTCCAAATAGTTAATATGAATCATTGTTCTGCTAATGGTGAGATTTCTTGGGGACAGACATTATAATTGCACTTTTCCATAATGCAGACAGAAAATGGAAATCTACAGACATGTTTACGGACATGTTAGCCACTCAGCACATTAGGGAAACAGAAATGCCTCTCAAGCCTGGTTGCCTTATTAATGTAACCCTAGTGCTCTCAATAAATGCTTTTGAGTAAAGCAGACAGCTGTGCTTTAAAAACATGTTTTGCATCTTTGATTTGTTACTAGCAATGGACTTAGTCCCAACTAATAGATTCCCACTTTGAATAAATAAAACTAAATATACTACTTTTATAAAAACCATTGTGGATGCCTCTAATGGTTCAGTTTAAGTATACACATTTTCGTAGTTATTGGTTTAATCTCTAAGAATTTAAATTTCTTTTGTGGTAGAAAACGTCTTAGTTTGACATTGAATTGGAGGTTTTCTTGAATGGACCATGCCACATCTTTGAGTAACACATTGGAAGATGTGGCATGAGCTCATTTCACAATATGAACATCAGGCTCTCTGCACAGAGATGTATTTTTCTAAGCCTGTTTTAGTTTTGTGTGTCTCCACTCTCAGTTTCAAAGAGTTATTAACTGTAATTCTGACATACGGACTCAAAAGCATATATGCATAAGTAAATTTAAGTGAGTGTAGAAGTAAGATTCATTAAGTGAAGCTCACTCGCTCAGCGGGCGAGGACGCTGTGGTGACGGATGATGTATTCAAGTCGAGAAACACGTGTGCTCACAGATTCCTCAGCAGAATCTTTTGCTCTCTAAAAGCTGCCTCCACTTCATCTCTCAGTCTCACCATGAGGAGAGAAAGAGAGGGAAGAAAATCACGTCGTCTTCTGTCACTAATGAAGCCAATCAAAGCTCTCTCTAAATACCCAGGGGCCATCAGGTCTCTGATCTAAGCCACTAACAGCTCCAGCTTGACAGTTAAGTCTTTCCTCCACAGTTTACTGACCATCAATACAGACACTATACTGTATGTGGTGCTGTAGAGGATATTTGTACCCACAGTTTGAGTTAGAAGGGAAAATGCAGAGAGAGGAAAATAGAGTCTGATAAAGGAAAGTGTGAGGTTGTAAGAGCTGTAAGAGTTTAGAGGTTTCAATCGAGCTCTAGAACGACACTAGCCATGGTTGTTTGAAGAGGAGGTAATGAGTTTGATGCCACTAGTGTTTCTTTCACACTTAACTCCGCCTCTCTGTTTAGATTCTCTTGAGACACAAACAAATAATTTAAAAAAGAGTGATAAGAGCTAGAAAGAAAGAGATGAGAGGAGACTCACATAAAGGCTCTTAGTGACGGCACGTGTTGTCGCCATCTGGCCTGCACAAGCCTTGGAAATGAGTTTGTTTATTCACATGGTACCGTGAAACCAGTTATTACCTTCCTCTCATCTCCCCCTCTTTCTCAAAGCAAAATGGAAAAAATGGATGAAAAACGGACACATTTTGCTTTTTCACTCTCCTAAAGGCGACAGTATTGTTTGCGTCAGAAGTCACCGGAAATTGAGGTATAAAAATGGGCTATTAATGATGAAGTCGCACGTGAGACTGTAAACGTTTCTCTGGCTGCTACTTGAGTAACAGAGTGATATGTGAGTGCATGCAAAATAAATCAAAAACATTGTGTCCACCTCCATCATCAGCTTTTATTTATGTTCCTGTCACTTTGCTATTTACTTTAAACAAAAATAAAATGAAGGTGATCAGACAACAATGAAATGCCCGATGAGATTCAAAATTATTATTCATGCAAAAGAGAAAAAAGGACAAAATGTTAGCTAATAGACCTTTTTCACAGCAGATATCTGAATGTGTCACACCTGGAAAAAGAACAGGTGTAATTGACAACATAAATCATGGTTGCATTGTTTTTACGTTTGCATGTTTCAGGGACTTTGTATTGTGCGTGCTGGCACACTGGTTTGGTTTACTGGGGCACTTAAATGGAAAAGAATCATTGATAATGTTATTAGTTACACCTGTGCTGACAAGTCAAAATGTCTGCTGCGAAAAAGGTCTTTTACTGTCATACAGCTGATTCAACAACATCAGCAGTGGTGTTCACCTTTAAACACTCATGCTGCCAAAATGCAAATCGTGTGAAAGTTTGAATCCATTTCACCACTTTTGTTTCATGATTTACCATCTCATGTTTTTCTCCATCCCTACACGTACACTATTGAATAAAGAAGTAGGATGGCATTACATTAATGGTAAATGGACTGCCATGACAGACAGGAGCCATAGACACCCCATTTACAGTGTAATTACAGTGTTTAATTTAATTTATTTTTGTTCTATTTACATAATAGAACTATGATTCAGCAGACATTCATCACACAATCTGACATGCCTTGTACAGTCTAGATTGCAACCAGGAATTTATTAGACTTATCTCAAAGAGTGCGACATGTCAGCTGTTCTCAAAAACACCCTCTTGGGTCGTCATTATGGCCGAGTGGTTAAGATGCAAACCATATAACTGCAACATCTCTAGTTTGATTCTATACTAAATAAGGGAAAAAGCTGCTTTCTGTCCAGACAACACTGACCACAGACCTCTTGACATCCAATCCCCCAACTCCTCCTTTTCCTTTATTCAGGTGTTGCTTTTCAAGGCAACCTTGGGACGATAAGGTGAAAGCTTGATTGGTTTGAAATCACAAGCACTGAACATCTGCAGCTCACGTGGCACATGCTCAGAAAAATTGTTGGTGAAAACATAATTGGATGACAACTTGTTGGCCCTTTTCGATGCTTTTGTGGTTCTTTCATTGTGGTTGCGCGGACAGAAAGTACTGCAAGATCAAAAATAAGTTGTCAGGGAAGTGGTGGGAGGTGCAGTGAAAAGATTTTTGGGACACATTTGGGAGCCATCAGGTGACGCATGACCTTTGATAAGAAACAAGGTGACTGTTTCTAGCATTATGTTTCTTTAGGAGTTGAAATAAGGAAAACCTCTACATGGTTAATGCTCAGACAGTTCTGCAAAATTAAAGGTTTTGTTGCTCTTACTCATTTTTACTTTTCATTGTTTTGAGGAGAGATGTTTTGTTACAAGCCTCCTTTTTTTTTATCTCACCTGCACTTTTCTGTATATTTTTTATCATTTAGCATCTACTTTTTTTAAAATCACACAGTACGGCCACACAGGTCTGATCAGCTGCACCACCTTCGGTTGATGTATTCAGAGACATAACTGCAGTAATCCTCAATGTCAAACTCTCAGTTGCTGTCTGTCTTTGCTACAGGGCCTTGATGTATGTACAGGCACACGTGCACATACTGCAGTTTGAGTCTGTACCTCTGGGTTTGGAGGGAATTTGCATGGAGGATCACCTTGAGATCAATAGGCTTCAAAACCGATGTAATCTCATGTGCTCTGCCCTCTTTCTCTTGACTAATCCATCACTGTAGCCGAGAGAATAATTGATAAATCCTGTTAAAAGCAGCACTCAACGTATCTTCTCAATAGCAGCTTCTCTCTCTTATCTATTTTCGATTCTACAACCGTAGAAGTGGAAATTAAAATAGACATTATTACATTTCTGTTTTGTGGCTTGTGGCTATAGCAAATTAGAATTTGCAATATCAGTGTGATATTCTCCACTTTTAATTTTATTTAATAGAAAATGTCCTACTCTTATATCTCATCCTTTTTTTCATTTTTAAAATTTTTTGGACAATGTATCTCTGGGAATTTGTGTTATTTGACTTGTGATACTTAACTCACTTGTATGTGCATTTTTATTTCTCTCTTTCAATTGTAATGTTTTAATATTTCAATGTTGTTGTTTTAAGCCACATTCGCAGCATGGCACTATGAATGGTAGTGGTAGTCTGTCGGTCAGTCCACCACTTTAGTCAAAATGGCAATATCTCAACAATAATTGGGTGGATAACCATGACAGTTTGTACACACATTCATTTCCCAAATGGATGAAGCCTACTGACTTTCGTGATTCCCTCACATTTCCTCTAGTGTCACCATGAGTTTGACATTTGTAAAATGTCTCAACACTACTGCGCATATTCACAAGCTATTCAGAAGCTAGAAACTTTTTTGGCATATGTGCCAGGCGAGCAATTCCTATAGGACTGGATGGGTGCCATTTTTAGTCTGGTATCCAGCTCTTATAATACATCCATGCCTGTGATTCATAGAGTAGGCATAGCCGTAGCCATCGCTATTTCAGTGTGTTTTCAGTTCATGAAAGTAAATTGTAACATTTTAGTTGCCTAAAAAAGTCTTGTTCAGTGTTTGGTTGTAATAAAAGACCCTCCAAGGAGTTGGATGCTAGTGAAAATTAGCATTAGCATTATCACAGTTAACCATAGACTGTAAGTGCACTGTGCTAACAAAGCTAGCAGCTAGCAGCTGGCAGCTAACGCTAGGGTCTGCTCCACCCTCTCGTCCAAATATGGTCACTTCTCATCACTTCTGGCTCCAAAAATCCAAGATGGCGATGGTCAAAATGCCAAACTCAAGGCTTCAAAGTGCAGGTCCACAAACCAATGGGGGACATCAAGATGGCTACGGCCATTATTTTTTACAGTCTATGGATGAATCGCGATGGAATTTGGTACGATACTAATGATGCCCAGAGGATGAATTCTGATGACTTTGGTGATCCTCTGACTTTTCCTTTAGCACGATCAACAGGTCAAAATTAGATTTTGTCTAATATCTGCAAAACTATGACAATGACATTCTCTTCAACATCAGTTCAACTTTATATTTACATAAATATCTATATTTATATGTATCCTAACACATTAAACTAAGGCTGTCTTCAAACCTGCATTGTTAACCCCTTGGTACGATTCATTTAGGCAGATCTAAATACACCAAAACAACCAAGACCCTTTCAGAAAGTGGTCTCTGTCTGGTCCCAAAATAATTCTGGAGTGGTTTGTTTGCAGTGGGAATGTGATCCAACCTGGATCAGACCCAACTACTAGGTGTATTCTGTAAGTTTGAGCTAAACAGCTCAGCTGCCAGGTGTGCTTTGCATGCTGGGTTGTGAATGAACAAAATCAATACTGTTGTTGCTAGCAGCAATTAAACTACAACTCCAGCATTTTTGCTACAGACCTCTCATCACTGCAAAGAGAAACAACACAAGGATGTCAGCTGTGCTCTTATTTTATGTCATTATACATTTATTGTTCTTGGCCTAGTGAACCACATTGTGTTGCTTTCTGTATGAAATGTGCTCTATAAATAAATTTGATTTGATTTGATTTGAATTCCCACTCATTCTGTGTTTCAAGCACAGAAATATTTTCAATTACAGTTGAACTATATACATATATATATTAAGAATCCAGACACAGAAGGCTGAGGAAAAGTAGCTACATGTACTGTAGAGAGAAGGACAACTTTTCACCAGTGAGTCTTTTCAATTTCAGTAATTTACTTTGCTTGTCCTCGTCTCCTTGCTCTTTTGGCATTCAATCAAATTATCCCTTTAAACCTGAATACAGCCGCACATCATGCTGATTGCCATTGTTCCTCTGTCTCTCAGCCTTTCCCCTAAGCCAGCTGGGAAAACAGTTACATAATATGTTTGTTACTTGTTTTATTTATCTTTTTTTTTTCCAGTGTCACTTAAGATGTTCTGTACAGTGAAACAAATATACATTATGTCAACTCAAGTGGGTGGAACTTTTCTGTATAGCACTTGAACTCAATAAGATTATTTACTTAATTTCAGAACTAACTTCTTATTCTTCTTAAATCAAACTGAGGGCTTCTCTAAAACAATACCAACTCTTCAGCTTGTATGAAGTTAACTACTCCCCGAGGTGACTCGGGAAAACTGTTGGAAGCCATTAATTCCCAGTTAGTCATTAGTTAGTTTCATTCCTCCACAGCGGGACAATTTAATCTCCCTTTGCAAAGTCAATGGCAATCTACTGCACAGAAATCGATAGCTAAACACTGCAGCCCATTGAGAGCATTTCTGCGAAACATAAAATAAAATTAATTAGTGCACTGTACAGCAAAGGTCAACCCTGAAATAAATACTGTAAAAGAGCAAATACATGACTAATATATATTTAGTGACTTTATTTATTAATTAAGGTGTTGATACGATAACACATTTATTCATTCGAGTTGATATTTTACATTTTAATAGTTTATAAAATGATTTCTTGAATTTCGTCCAAGTAACTCCTCCACAAAACAGTAAAGATTCTGCAATTCTATGTATAACCTTCCTTTTTTTTATCTGTGCTTCATCTGTTTTCTGCGCTACAACTACTGCACTGTATGTTGTTACAGTGCAGCAGGCAGCACATAGTCTGGAAACATGATGGTTATTGTAAGCAGACTCGCTGTGTCAGGTGTGAAGACAGGTGAGGTGAAATAGCCAACATGCAAACCGTAGATTGCATCTTTTCATGAATGGTGCCACAAGGTGTCATTATTCATCATTCAACAAAATTATTGTAATTATGAATTCTTTCTCCTCATAATACTAAGGTATAATATAATGAGGTAGTGAGAAGATGACTTCACAAACAGTTAAATGACTCTCTACAATTTTGAAAAGTACAAATGCTGAAAGCCCAACCGATACTGGATTTTTGAGGCTGATACTGATATCGACATTTGGGAGTTTTAAAAATTTGGTAATGATATCTCAGCCAGCAATGTTTTTTTTTTTTTTAACAATCTTGATATAAGAATTGTTTTTTTTTTAAAGAATTGTGACCAAGATACATTTTGAACTGGACATTTTGAAAAATCATCTTGTCAGTGCTCTCTGATGGACAAATTATATATAAATTACGTCAAACCTAGTTTGCCATTTCTGTACTTCAATTTCTTGTTACTTATCGCCAACATATACACCGATATTGATACATCTGCAATAAGCTAATATTAACCAATATATCGCCTGTATATCTAGCTCTACTGAACATCTTATATAATGGTTATTTGTGTAACTTCATATCAACCTTACAGTTTTATTTTAAATATCTTTAGTACCATGTTGGATAATTTTAAATGATGCGGGTCATAATAAAAAATTTTTTATATCAAGTGGCATTCACAGTCGTCATTTGAGTGTAAGAAAGATAAATAATGTAATAAAAACTTTTAAAGCACATAACTGAGATTATCACACTTCTATCAGGTTGACACACCACATTATGTGTTTTTACAGATGCTGTTTGCTTGTTTTCTCGTATGGTTCAGACTGTTCTGTGCCTGTTGTTGTGCCACATTTGTTCTCATTTATTGCACATGATCACATCATTGTTTATTCAGAGGGCATTAGTCTAAAACCCCAGCGTCAATAAGCGGTGAAGGGGGAGCCAGATTGCATTAGAGTGCCGAGATCAATAGTCACTAGAATACAACTAAACCCCAGAGGAGGCGAGGCAGCCCTCTCACCACAAATAATGAGAAAGTGACTTACAGGTTTTACGAGTTTGCATCATTTTTTATGAGTTCAGTGTACTTTCATTCTGAGTAATAGGAACTTAGATCCTGACCTGCTATTTCATTAAGTTGTTTTTTCTTAATAGGACTGTGGTGTATGATGTAGTGAAGGGAATCAGCTTTGCTCTCTGCGGCTCCTCTCTCTCTGGCTTTTTCTTATCTTGGCGTCTCTCTGGATCCTTCCGTCAACCTGTGCTGAAAACCTAAATTACGCCACCAGCAGTGTGTAACTGATACACTTGGCCTTCTGTTATTTCAGGCTGCTGCATATGAAATTATCATCAGATGCACTGCAGCTTCTATAAATTTTCACCTAGTTGACCCTATTTGCTCCATTGGCGCGTTAGTATCACATGACGGTCCTAAAGGCCATTTGGCCTTCAAGATAAAGAACGAATGAACTGACTAATGTCGCTAGAGGTGTTTGGCTTACATGCACATTAAATTCAAATAGTCCTCGTTATATAAGCGAACTTGGTAAGTTGGTTAAGTTCAGGCAACCACATTATTCATGCTCTACAAAGTCATGAACACAACCTCATTACAGAGGACTGGTCTTGCATAACAGGCTCTAATTCTGTCCAAAACTTGTAATGGGGCTCTTTGTGAGCTGTTCCTATATTTGTATGTTGATGTTTCATTCAACCTGTTTGTATTCACTGTTAGCACAGAGTTTGTTACAGGTCAAATACTCAGTTCCTGTGATAAGGCAATGTATCCCCTCTAGATGGAGTGTCCTTAACCAAGACTCTGAATATGCCTAAGGGCGAGGACCCTATTGTTTTTCGTGTGTTTGTTTGTTTGTTTGTTTCTTCCTTTCTTTCTTTCTTTATTATTACGGGACTTAAACCCTAAATTTGACCCCCTAAACATGCTCAAAAACTCACCAAATTTAGCATGCACATCAGGTCTGGTGAAAAATTCTATAAAATGTAAAAATGTGCTCTCTAGTGCCACCTATGAAACAAAAATAGCCGCCACGGCCCGTAGGAATGTTGTAGAGAGATCAAACCAAAACTCAATTATTCGTCTCATCAAGACCTACAAATCATATGCTGACACCCCTGACCTAAATCCAACAAGAAGTCTGCAATCAGCCTTTCAAACTAAGACTTTGCCCCAATTTTGGCCCCCAAACAAACGCTATCTCCTTCGAGGGCGTTAACGCGTTAAACTTTGATACATAACTTATGACACTGTGCTGAAAAAAAGTTGTTAAAAACTTTGTAATAACTCGAACGGTTTGGATTTAAGCCCTGAAAGTTGCAGTGCCACATCACCCTTACAATGTAAAACAATGGGGAGGTATGAACTTTGTGTCAAACAGAGGCTTCTGACGTCTTCTGACCACTTTCAAACCTGTATCAATGTATTCCCCACGAAATTTAAAAAAAAACAGATTTTTAATGTAAGATTTGGTTAAAGTCATGGGATTTATGAGGAGATTTCACAAAAAGCGTACTCTAAAATCTTCCTCTCTAACTGCTCCTAGTGATGTCACTCCCTCAGTGCTGTGAAACATTCTGCAATACACACTCATTATAAAATCACAGGAGGAGCAAGAAAAGACTTTAAAACTCACACTCTAATATCTCAAAAACAGTAAAAGATAGAAAAAACATGTAAATTCAGGATTTGTAGGTCAAAGTCTCGTGACTCATTTAAAGTTCAAATGAAGTCTGTATCTAAAACTATGTGGAAGCAGTAAATATTCAAAAAGGTGTGGGTTCACTCACACTCTCCATTCAAATCAAACTTTGACCAGGTCATGTGGGTTAAAAGTCTTTCCTTTTCTAAAAATAGACTTGATGAAAATTAGGAAAATAATTTGTTTTACACACAAACTCATTAAGAGTTTTTAATTTACTAATTGAAATTCAAGTGAATGGGCCCAAAACTTGCATGATTTTGATGACACAGGTGTGAGCAAGACAGACATGTCTCACCCTGCAGAAAATTCTCATAAAATAATAGCACACCACACTTGTAATAAATATTCCTCATTTTTAAAAAGCAAAATGATCTGATCCCGACGGGCCAGAGTGCGAGGTTCCGACCAACGCTGCTTGCAGCTTTAATTCTTCTTGTTTTTCTTCAGTTGGATGTTTGAGCTTCACTGTGCAGAATGATGTATGTGCGGAGTTTGACACTTGAAGGCTGTTTTCACATTCATCTCTTAACTCTTGACTCTGTACTACATTGTAAATTTTTCAAAGAACTTCAGTACAAACTCAAGAGGTTGCGTTATGTAGCACAACAAACTAGAGAAGCTCTGTAAATAAATAAATATCTGTAAATAATCTATAAATAATCTGTAAATAGAAAATCTCCAGCCATATCCTTTAAATTGAAATATAATCTTTGTCTTTGATGTATTGATGTATTTCTGTTTCTTTGCTGACGTGCTCTGGACTCGGTTTGACTAAACGCTCATTGGTTTGGCTCCACTCAAAGTCAAGTGAAAAACACTCGAGAGACAAAGCAAGCATCATGTCAGACAGACACAATAAATAACTGGTGCCTGTCTGACTCTGCCGCTCCACACGTCTTTCATCTCCACCATGTCCAGTAGCTGTAACTTACATGTAGCATGGCCTGTTCCTCTCTATGTCGAGACAAGGAGCAGCCAGCTCTGGCGCTGGCCAGCCTCCTAAATGAGACCATTGTCTCCCCTCCATCAATGCTGTCTCACAACATCTTCATGTTACACAGCCGTATCATGAACTGTGATCTGGGAAATTACATCTACAACCCCGTAAGGACATGGCTAACCCTCACACACAGCAGGCTTTGTGCTCATGTTACTCAAACCTCCATCTCTGTAACAGCTCAGAGACACAATCTTAGGATCATAGCAGGCTAATGGCTGTGAGTCCTGCAATATGAATCAATTTACAGCATCATTATACTATACTACACCCTGTACAGTCTCTCATTGTCATATACAGTCATATACTGTATTATGGTGTAACATTTGGGTCACTGGGCTCTGCACGACACGTTCAAGATCATCATCAACTTTGACCGTGATTTGGAACAAATAATGATTATTTTGAGGTCATATTTTCCACAACCTCTTACATCACTGCATTGTGAAATGTTTTGAGAGCAGTTATGGACAGTATGTACGGTACATGTACAGCACCTAAAGGTAACCTGATGATTAACAGAAACCCCTTTAATCGGGAAGTCCAAGGCTCAATCTTAAAGCCAGTATGTCAAAAAACAAGCTCCTGAATACATTTTCCTGCTCTTTCTTCATTACCTGTCAGTTAAATGCCTAAAACCTTAAACATAAAGTAATACGCTAATGTGAATCGTCTCAATCAGTGCTGTTGTAGATAATGAGAAAATGCAGCCACGTGCATGTATTTAAATGGAGATGAGAGGTTTGCACTCAACATACTCAGAACATGACAATCTGTGAATAAAGTTACCAGGCAACAGAATCACGACATGTTATTTCACGTGACAAATGTGAAAAGGGACTGTGCTGTCCTAATTTTATCAGGAAAAAAACATTGATACTGCTCTTAAATGTATCAGCACACAGATGAGAAAATGAATAAAAAGCATAAAAAGTGACATGTTTGTGCAAACTCACATAATGTAGTTAGGTAGCCAGATAGATAATATTGGCCCCTTTGTGGCTGCTTTTGTTCAAGATGCCTTCTAGTATTGTGCGAATACATTGTTAGTATGAGTGGGAATCAAACAAGATGAGGTAGGAAATGAAGAATGGCCTCTTCACCCTTTTAGCTAAATCATACATCATAACAAAGAATTTCTACATAAAACATCTTTTTCTTCTTGACAAGGAGTTCATCTTTAAAGGTTACCTTATTATATGCACTCATCAAACACTTTATTAGGAACACTTGTGCAATCTAATGCAATCCATTACAACAGCTCCGTCATAAATTCTATTTTTATGAAGCTTATACATCTTCAGTTCTTGTATGTTAATGGGGTAGAAAATATTGGGAACACTTTTCAATCTCATCTCCAGTACGCCACTACTGCTCACTACAACCTCAAAAATAAACAGAAAGTAGAATGATCATTTTTCTGACAATATCAACAAAAACTGAACGTGTATATGTTTTGTAAAAGTAGAATTATGGCAGAGCTGTTGTACTGCATTGCTCAGGTGTTCCTGATAAAGTGGTCGGTGAGTGTAGGTATACATAAGAACTAAAACAATCCAACCACTTTGACTGAATAAAAAGAGGCCTTTCTCTAATTTGGTTTAGAATCCAGCTTTGGACAAACATCCAGTTAATAACAGGAAATGCAGCAACATACTGAACCAGCATACTCGCAAAATGCTGTTCGATCCTGCTAAGTCCTCACTTTACACACTAATCTTTAGTTTTTGGTGGTCACATGTTCTTCTGTCATGATGACAGCTGCAGAGAAGCCTGAGCTGACAAGTGGATTTGAACTTGAAGAGAGAGAGACAGACAGAGAGAGAGAGAGATGGAGTAAAAAAAAAAGGCAGACTACATTTCACACCGTGGTTCAGGTTATGTCTCAAATGTGTCTCGAGACAACTGACAACTTGTGATCAGATTTCATGGTCTTGCTCACATTTGTATTTGTGGTGAACTCTGCTAAATATAGATATATTCAGCTTCACAGAGTAATAGTAAGCCAGTCATGCAGTGAAACTACTAAATATGCTGAGGAGACAGAAAAAACATGTGAGTCACTCACAGTGAAAATAAGAGGGCAGACTGAGGACAGGATGTATCATCCCATACTGAAAAATACACCATTTGAAAACAAGGCAGCACGTAAACATGTCCTTCCCATGAATGATGCAGGCACTCCTCGGGCCAACCTGTAACAAATTGCATCATCCTGCAAGTTTCTGGAACCAATTGTGCCTTTTGAAAGTGAAAAACTTTAACCTTTAATTTTAGCACCTCCAACAGGACAATCAGTGTTTCAAGATGAGAAATATACTGTGTATGTGTGTTTTTCAGGCTCTGTGGCTTGACTCAATGAATTGTTTGTTTGCAGGATGGAGCAGTATCTTGGAGCAAGAGGTAATACTGACACGTTCAAAAAGCTGCCTCACACTGCCTGCAAAATCACACTGCTCCCTCTTCACACCGTAACAGTTCTACCGCAATCACAACTGTTGCTTGAAAGCCACTGTTTTCTTAGAGCTAGTGATTATTCATCAGTAACAACAAAGCAAGACTTAAGCTGTGCATGGACTGAACACATTTGTTTCACAAGGTCACTGATAGTACATGGAGTGCATGGAGTAATCAAATTTCAAATTCCACTGGTATCGCCTTTGCACAGTGTGTACACAGAGAGAGTATAAGCTGTGTTTTTCAGTCGTCCATCTCATGCTCATCTGACAAGACAGATGCATTTCGATTCTAATCAATACGGCCGTCTACACAAGCAGCATATTTGCTCATGTTTCACTTTTGAGATGTCTGTTTTCAAGTCTGCTCTAATTTACACACGTAACTACAGCGATTGTGTGTTGGACTCTGAGTGCTGCCAGAACGACGACACCCAGTACACTCAGTACTGTCTGAACACATCCTGTGAAGGCACAGATGGATTACTGAAGCTGCTGCTGCAAACGTGCTGAGAAGGCTGCGAAGGCTTTGTAGACACAGTGTTAAGCTTTTGACCTTTAATAATTGTGCCCCCAGTAAACCATTAAGACAAATCATACCCGTGGTCCTAAATTCACACGTGAGATGGATAAACAGTTGGAGACTGTCATGCTCATTCAGACATCGTCTAAAAAACAGGAAAAGTTCACAGATTGCACATGTAGTTTTTGGTCTAATGCCAACGCCAAACATTTGCCAGTTCCAGTTTCTCAAAAGGGAGGATTGGCAGCTTTCCCTTCTCTAACACTGTGGTAAAAATAAATATTTTTGGTTTGGGGACTGTTACTCGGACAAAACAAGACATTTGATAACCTTGAGCTAGATTTTCTTTCACAGGCTCTTTTCTGTGTTTGTTATTTTACAGACCAAATGATTAATGGAGAAAAATCAGCAGATTAATCTATAATGAAAATAATCATTAGTTGCTGTTATGAAGTTTTACACTTCCATATCAGTAAGGTTTTATAAATACTCTGCGAAATCAATTAAGAAACTATTTGTGTATTAAATAAACATTTGTCTGCTTTTCGTCAATCCGGAAAATTGAATATGAACATGAATCTTTTTGAGGGATGTGGGAAAATCTGACTGATGAGGAAGACATGAAAAACATGAAAAACATTAATTTAATCTTGCCTCATTTTTGGAGGAAGTATTATGCTTTGCTGACAGCACATTATCAGTGACAGGGCAGATAATTATTAATATTGCAACATTCTGATGTGATGTGCTGCCACCAAGCAGTGATGGTCTGGTTTGAAATTTCATTCAGTACCACCGCATGTGCACAGCAGGCTCTCCTAGTGAGGAGTTGGATATACCAATGTCAACCTTTGGTATATCCAAAGTATGGTATGCCTAAGGATATTATCATTTACGTTGCAAGAGTTTTAGTCAGAATCTTCAGATCTTAGAGCACATGCCCAGGAGAAATCACTGTAACATAAAAACTCTTATTTTTTCTTTTATCATTGCTAAAAACAGCGGTGCGTTTATGATTGTTAAGGACATCGGACAGAATAAGAGATGAAAAAGATCAGGAAAGCAAATTAAAAACACCTTACTCCATCAGCAACAACTATCAAGGTGCTTTTGAGCAAGATTCTCACCATTGTGGAGCTAAAGAGTTGTGAATGTGTGTAACTGTCTGAAAACAGCATCTGTGCTCAGTCATTTTTTTTTTTCCCTGACTAAATACAAGTTTGTAAGAAAAAACGTGTTTTACCTTCATGATGTCAGCTGACTTGATGATGCTTTTACTGACAAAAGAGCCAAACAACTCACATGGTTCATTCAGCAGCTCATTCAGTGTGGTCAAGGTCCAACGTGGGTTCAATTGCTGTCCGTCATCATTTGTTTTTCATTCAAAAGCTCAAGGTGCCTTGCAGAGGCTAATGCTGTTATCTTGTCATTGCCTTCGACAAAAGGAAATCATTCATCCACTCTCTTTTTTATCAAATCATTTGGCAAGACAGCATCTGCTTAACATCAACTGTATATAGTTTAGTGAATAAACTGTAGGAGTGGGCAATATGGATACTATACTATCACAGTATATGTAGTTTTCTGTTTCTATATCAGTATCATTTCATAAATATACTGCAAAATCAATTGAGAAACTATTTATGGATAAAATAATCAGAAAATAATGTCTGTTTTGGGTCAGTCCAGAAAACTGAATACTGTACAGATCAGATCTAGATCAATATTGCCATAAAACAGTGACATCACATTGATTAGCAACACAACACACACTCACCAAATCCACCAATATCAGCGTGTTAAAGGGAAAGTTATCACAGTTTAAAACAATATGATACATTAGACACATTTTTATCATCTTACAGTATGTTGCTTTTTTAATTGTAATTAAAATAAATTCATAAATTAATACATTTGTGTGCATTTGTGTATGCTTGTATTTGCTAGTGTAATGTGAATCCTTGTTTGCACGTACAGTAACTGTATACACGCCTGTATACCCTGTGTGAGTGTGTGTGTGTGTGTGTGTGTTTTTTGTCTAACAGGGATGAGGTGGGAATGAAATGAGGAAAACACACACAGTCAGACAGTCACAGCCTCCCTGCAGGGTTTACCAATGAGCTTCAGCTGCTGACAGCCGTGTTATCACTGAAACAAGAGCACATACACACACACACATACACACATACACACACACACACACACACACACACACACACACACACACACACTCAAACATACAGAATAAACAATTTGTTCAAATATTAAATACAGACATGTGAATAACCGGGACGTCTAACTTAAAGATAATTGTGGCTTGCTCAGATATTTTTCTCCATAATGCTGTTGTGCTGTTGTTCCACCGCGGTGCTCTGGTGTGTGTAAGCTATTACCCTCTCGTCTGGTTTAGAGAAATTAGATTAGGAGGTGTACGGCTAAATTTAGCCCCAATACTCAAAAATAAACCCACACGCGCAAAACAAATAAGAAAAACAAGCTGTGTGGGTGTGACAGGAAGGGCAATCTGAGGACATTTGGAAAAAGCCTTTCTAGTGCGTTAGTGCCGAAAAGAAGAATGACTTGTGCTCATTTCCTGAAGTGCTATTGAACTATTATGAACTATTGCTCCAGAGGACTGGTTGTCAAGGCCTGGAGCGCAGCCAAGATGAGATAAAGGTAGATATAGAAAAGTATATAACTAGTGATCGACATTTCAAGTAGACTAGCTGAAATGCATTATTGCTTTCAGGGTGAAGCAGACATCATCGAATGCATACAGTATTTGTGCAAGCTGAGATGTGTGTGTGTGTGTGTGTGTGAGTGTGAGAGGGGTAAGCAAAAAAAGATCAATAGTACAATTTTTTGTAAAGTGCTTTTTAAGAGCAAAGTTTCTGCTTTTCACACAGGGTCACACAAGAAAAAAACAAAACAAAGACAGCAAGTGTTGAACCTGGTTTTTGCTGCCTTATAACAGAAAGAAGAAGCCTTAAAGGGAAACTGACTTTTGATCATAAACATGTTGAAATACTGAAAGCTGAGCACAGGCTCTCATGTCCACAAGTGTGGCTGTATAAGGTATATTTTGTACTTGACACTGTCAACCAAAGATGTGAATGCATTTTTTTATAGCAGCTATTCAGACAGCTGCACTGTCTTGTGCTTTCTGTTAATAGGAATATTATCTTGTCATTATCTTGTCTTGTCATTCAGTGAAATAGATGCTCATCAGCTAAGCAGGCATTGACACACCTTATATGCCTCTGATGAAGTATTTGGTTCATGTTTACTCAGTTTATTTAATTGAAATTATTAAATACACCTACTGTAGCTAAAATCAATGCAGTCTAATCCAACAGCCCTGCATCAAATCCTATGAAAGTTGTATGTTCAGTTTTATGTGATATTGTTTTGGAGAGGTGTTGATTCAACTTTATGGTCACTTGTACTGCATTAGTTTAAAAGATGTTTCTACTATTTAGTCTACCCTAATTGATGTAAATTGAGTGGTCAAATATTAGAAACACCTCCAAACACATTTCTAAAACAGTTTCAACTAAAACTTTACTACTTAACCTGATGAGTCAATAAACTGAGAACTGCTTTGATATCAGATGTGGGTAAGTGGAACAATAAAATTATATTATTCAACAGAAAGCGAAAGAGAGAGAGATTAAGAGGTGAGTGATGAGGCAGATTGCAGATGGGTTTAGGAAGAGACAGCAGGAAGTGAGGCGCCATGAGATCTCTGGTGGTAAAATAAAAGGATTAGTGAAACGTCTACACGAGTGAAAGACCTGCTGCTGAAGACCAAACTGAATAAAGGACTAAATGATTTGCTCAACACCAAGATGAACTGTAGTGTTATGGTGCAACTGAAAAAGACAAATAAGAAGACACTCTTAAGCAGGTTTCTCAAAGATTTTGTTTTTAAGGTAAACTGTCTACAGAAACTAACTCTGAAGATTTGTTTGAATCTGACTTAAAAAAAAAAAGAAGCTGAAGTCATAAAGTAGCTGCTGTACTGAGGTACAATATATATCACAACACATAGTATGTTATTTTACTGTATGTTTAATGCAGCTGCTGTGTTTTATGGCCATTTGGAGGTGACAGTAATTGATAGTGATTTGTATTCTGACTGGTCCCTCAAATTGGCCTCCAGTGATGATTTCTGTAGATATATTTGGTGAGAACAGTAATTTTAGTGTTATCTGAGGGCTAACTGCATTGAAGCCATGTGACAACTGATGCAAATGGTTTTGGATAGACTGGCACCTCCTATTGATGGGGTCACCCACCCTGCTATTGACTAGTAGAGGAAACTTGGCTTCAACACCCAGACTAACAGCAGGGTAAGATCCTGATAACCAGGACAGTAGTGTGTGTGTGTGTGTGTCTATGCGTCTCTCTCTTTCTCTGTCACTCTGTATTTGTTGAAAAGTAGCAGGCATACATACAAAAAGAAAAAAAAAGCACATTGCAACATTGCAAAATGAACTAAACTACTCATTGAGTCTAATTTAGGCAAACACAGTATTTTAGGAGGATTTACAGACTGGATTATATCCTAATATCTAATCTTACACTTGTCTCCACACTATTATATGCCCTCATTCTAACCCAGTGGTTCCCTTTTTTTTTAATCACAGCACTCCTTCCATAGTTTTTTTTTTTCATGGCACCTCTCCATGTGAAGCCCGACACATATGCATTTATATGAACTATCAATATTGAGTAAAAGAAAATATAGGCCTATTCTCAATTTGAAAAAGTCAGCTGTTGCTATGCAAATTTGCAGATAACTGTTAAACTTTAACTACAAAATAAGTATGTGAATTTCTTTCATGCCATTTAAAAAGTTTAACAGCTTTAAAACTACAACAAAATAGCAATATTTTTTTTTACTAACCCTAAACTAACCTCCTATCCTCATACACCTCTTATCCTAAAATAAACCTATCTATGCATCTGTGTATGCCCTGAGTTGTAAACTAGAAGTCCTGTGGAGTGGCCGAAATGAGCACTCTTGGCACAAATGTCCTTTCTCCAAAGGTTTAAACCTCCAGCTTGTTTTTAAGAACAGCAAAACACACACAGACACACACAAATACATGAGCATCCAGCACACAGCATGGTATAAGCACCATTCCTAATAGGGCCATTCATTATGAAAGGGGCATTAGAAGTGCCAGGCTTTTACTCAGCAGATAAGGTGGGCATTTATCGACAACAACAGCCGGCTAAATTCGATTGGGATTACGTAACTCCCAAAATCAACAAGGGTAGCACCCCCGAGATTGTTTTTGGGACTGTGATGTAACAAATGAGTGGCCACCAGCCCTCATATCTTTCTTCTGGTGGGCTTTGAGAGCTGCGTGAGCCCAGCTGCCCTTGTCTGGTAACTCTATCAGAGTTAATACACAGCAGGTTTGATCTCCAAAGGCCTCAGGTTTTGAAGAGCCGTAATCCTCGGACAGCTCATATCACACAGGAGCAGACGCAGTAGGTCCAGGGTCAGCGCTCTGCCCTAGCGCCCCGTCTCATTCATCCTCTCTGTCGGCTCTCAGAGCCAAAAATATAAAACGTCTCTTCTATCCAGGGGAAACTAGCCTTCTCCAGAGCCTTGCTTAAATCAGTCTTTGAAATGAGATACTACCTTATGTGCATGACATAATAGTGTGTGTGCACATTATATAAATGAGGCAGGTTGCATAAAAGGCAAAAAGATAAGTGAACCGTGTCCCATTTTATGTTTTGTTTTTTTACATTACTGTAAGTAGAATTTAACCAAGTCAAAGACTTATTCAAAATAAAAAATATCAGACCAATTAAACTGATAACTGATGAGTACAAATGAGTAAAGATCAGAATAATTTCCCAAAGTAGTTTAATTAAGCACCCATCTCTCCACTTTTCCCCTGACATTTTTATATTCATAGATACACAGTTAACACAGTTAACTATTCCCTTGACAAATTACTTTTTTACTTTTACTTTTCATTTTGCCAGAGCCACTGGACCTTAAAGAAAAGACTTTGATAAGTCACCTGTTTGTGTGTCACCCGGGAACATTCTTATATTCCTCTCTTTACTTCAGCAGTAATTATAAAGCACAGACTGCCGTGGTGAATTAAAACCTGGCTTTGTTGTATTGGCTGGAGCTTGTGGGTATATTGCCAAGGTGATGGAGAGGTGGAGGAGCTGGCACACTGGCACATCTTCATCCTTATCTGCTCCTTCATCAGCCAATGATGTTGCTGGTTGTGTTATGAAATATGTATTTCTTCCCGCTGTAGCGGCAACAGGTGTATCCGTAGGCGAATGGAAGCTCATGAATGAACTTGTGTGCGTTGACAGACAATAACGTGGAAATCTTGTGTGTTTGTTCAAGGTTGGAAAATACCAAGTGTTTTTGAATGAAAAGACAAATGGAAATCTATTTGTGAGTTTCTCTTGTGTGACCGTGGTGTGTGTGTGTGTGTGTGTGTGTGTGTGTGCATGTGAGTTGGCTGGAACAGTCATTGCCCCTTTCAAATATTTATGAGAGGTTGTTCTCTCATATTTATAGTCTAGAGGCTGAAAGCACCGCAGCCATTTCTCATCAGCCCAGTTAACTCTGCCAAGGTGAGAGGGAGAGGAAGGTAAAAGAAGCAAAGAAGGAGAGTAAATGTTAACGGATTAAAAGAATCAAGACAGACAGGCGTGAAGGCAGGCAATGCCTTTGAAAAGGCTAAATATTTAAAACTAAAATTTAAAACGAGAAGCGCTTTTGGGGGGATTTCTAAGAAAGTAAACAATTTCTGAAAACACATACTGCAGTTTTTAATAGGTTTGGACAGTTTTACTGTAAATCATTTATCACTTTGCAGTACTGGTCCAGTGCCAGAACTTCTCAACAACAAATCTATCAACATGAAAAGTGCCCTGCAGCAACCTTAAATTCCTAAGTTTCAAGATGCGTCTCTTTTAAACATTTTCTCAAAGAATAAGTCCCCAGGCCCAACACGATTCCTCATGCACATATTAGTCCAGCCAGACGATTCTGCAGCACGCAATTTACGTCTGATGTCAACGAGCATTGCCAGTTCGAGATTTAATGCATCCTTTATATGGAGAGGCAAAAAATAAGAGTGTGGAGGTTGGGGAAGAGGATGGTTCTGTAGTGCTTCCGACATTCATGCCAGAGTCTGGAATTAGGGTCAAGTATTTTAGCAGCCTTATATTAACCATACCTTAAACATACTATAGTTGCCAGATACTGGTATGAATAATTTTGAGATTTAATAATCAAGTATTTATGTTGACATTTGCAGAATTGTCCCATCTCTAAGTTCTGTCTTGCAACAGACTTTTTAGATATATCAAAGTAAATTATCAACATACATCTGCACGTGTTTGCAACATTTCAATCACATTTTGAAACACAAAAGAAGAGGCACTATGCCCAGGACTACAAGCTCAGTTTGGCACTCGGCAGTGTGATTCTCAGGAATGCTTGGCTTTGGTGTTAGTTACATCATAAAACAAGGAACCCACTGTGAGGGATTTAACACTCTGATGGTCCTGTACTCGTCCTGAGGCATATGCAGCAAAAGGTAGAGATGAATCAATCAACACATCTGCTCTTTAATCTGCAGAGGCCCCCTGCATCAGGAAAAGCCTCCATTAGCACACTTTCCTGGACACTGAGGGACACAAACGCATACACACATGCTAATCCACACACATTCACATGCACTTAAGTAATGTGATTATTCGCAGCTTTTGGCAGTGACACAAATCTCTTAAACTCTAAATGAGAGATCTTTTTGCTTTATCAGGTTGAAGGAGGAAGAAAACCCACATAGATAGATTTCTGATAGAGAAACCTGACTATATACAGAAATGTATATAACTGGGCTTCTTAAAGTGTGTTGTTGTACTGAATCCAAAATAATTAAATCCAAACTTTGACTGAAAGTGATCTAAACTATGTTGATTGTTTGTTAAATTTACTACAAGTAACTTTTAACTGGTTAACAGTCTCAGTTTAATAGTGATGTCTCTATATGACCTACATAAGCAAACAAGTCCATCAGTGAGAAGACTGACTGTTTCTATATAGTTATTCTAAACGCCTGCCACCAGGTTGGATTCCCCGCGAAATCAGACGTTATGATTTATGGCACGCAGACCAGAAGAGCCAATGTTTACATTACATGTAGCACTGTAGCATGAGGGAGTACAATGATGTTACTTGAATGAGGGGAGGACATTTCTCTTAGTTTCATAACATTAAAAGTAAAGTTAGACTTTTGAGCTTCCTGCCTCATTTTAAAAAGACTGTAAAATACATGTAACAAATTCCTGACAAAATGTGTGACTTACATACACTTAAATATGCCAATTCTGGTTAAAAACACAGGATAAGGGAGATAACATATTCCTGACCAACTGCATGTAAACTGGGGTTTACAGACTTGTTGCAGTGGATGCCCTAACCCAATTTCTCACATTAATCTAGTGTCTTCATCGTAAAAGTAGTGATATGTACATTAACACTCTCACTCGTGCTCTCTGCATAATCTGATGTTGCCTTGAATGCAAATTTCTTTGATAATATGGCTGAACTGCAACATTTCTACACATTTTTGCCGTTAACCATTCTGTATCTGTTCTTAGATAGCAGCTATACAAGGCCAACAAAATAATATACCACCTGAAAAACTGATATTTCCAAAATTCAACTGTATGAGGTGTTTGTTTTCAATGACAAAAAAACAACAACAAAAAAACAGTGGGGTCATGTTCTAATTACTGTCTGATAGGTCACGCTGAATTTAATCCTCAGTGAAAGCAGAGATCAGTTCAATGATGAGGACAATTTTAATTTCTTGTTTGTTGTGTTTGTGCTCATTGAGTGTAAAGGGCACCCTTTATTTTCATGCCTGAGCGCTCCCTGTAAACTCCCGAGGACCATGTGATATTGTTTCAGCTTCCCGATTTCCCGGCAGTACTTCTGAATCTTCCAAGAACCGCCAACCCGCTGAAATCACGAAATCAATCAGAGCTCCAACTCTGGAAACAAATACTCTCTGATTCTCCTTTCAGAGCCAGCAGTCGGTGTCTTGCAGCTTCACACTTGGCCCCTTGTGGTTCTGTAACTGATTCAGGATGCTGACCCACATCAGCTCAATGCCACAGGATGCTAATGTGGGCACATGAGAGCTGTTTTTCATTATTGATTATTGTGTCTTCCAGAGGAGCAAATACAAGCACAAACTAAGGTGGGACAGCATCCATCTTCACCAGAGCCTGCTGAGACCTCAGGGAGTCAGAGCTGCGTATCTCTGTGTTGAACCATCAAGACAAATGAAGAGTAAGCTGGGCGGCTACAAAGGCAGCAGACAATTCCTCTGGATATTGTGTATATGGTTCAAAAATATATCTCCCCAGGCATGTGCCAGATTTAGCTGATTCCTCCTATTGTTTGCATCAACACATAGGACAACAAGCCATCAAGTAGGGCTTGTTAATAAGCGAGTCCCTCTGTTAGGCTTCAGCAAAGTCCACTGAAGGTCACAGAGGCTCTCTGAAGGAGGAAATGATGTTGCAATCTATTGTTCAAGGACATGGGGGGTTTGCTGCTCTTCAGTAATTGGTTGGACATATTTCTATACGCTTTCTGCAGATACCACAGTAACACTACCAGCATTACCATGTCTAATTATTGTCTCAGCAGCCCATTGTTAGCAACCTAATGAGTGCATGAACACAAAGCTCAATTATACAGTACAAACAATAATAAATGGGCTAAAAAAGAAAAAAAAAAGAGGAAGATTGGTTCAGGCTAACAGTTGGCAAGGAAAGACAACCTCCAGCTAGTCATAATGAGTCTGCTCAAATCAGTAATGATAACATTTCAGTAGAAATGAGGCTCTAAGTTATCAATAGAAATGAGGCCCTAAAGGCAACCATTTTCTCACAGATAATTGGAAAGGTCACATAACCAGCGTGGAAAAACATTACTGAGAATCTGCTCAACTTTTTATGCAATAATGAGGCACTTGTAGATCAGCTTAAAATGTTAAAAAGACACACACAAACACACAAACACACACATACACACAAACACACGCACACACACACACACACACACACACACAAGCAATGTTACATAATCATAACAGTTCAGATAATAAAAAATGCAAAAGGCGATTATAAAAAAACACGACTATTGAAATTTGGTTCACATTCAAAAACAACAGTGGCAACAAGAATAGCACAGCCTGTACTTCTGCTGTAGGACACTATCTGACTTCACCAAGATAATCATAACATCATCAGGATTTTGGCTGCCGTCATCACGAGAAAGCACAAATTTCAGTGAACCACGATCCCCACATGATCCATGGGAGGGGGATATTGTTATGAACATGGATTAGTCACCAATATGTTTTGGGAGAATGATCCATTTCCCAACTTGTTGCATCATACTAAAGAACATTATTGTATAAAATGATGTACAAATAGACCTTCTATTTTATCTTCATCCTAACATGACAGCGTTGTCACCACTCCCTTGTCTTTAAATAAAAAATGACTCCCCAGTGGAGATATTTCAAGGATTTTTCCTCTTTGGCAGCCCAGTCCACTATTGTCCACCAATTCAAAACATATGGGTTGTAAAAATACACTTTCTGTGTCAAGGTATTCTTGTTCAGACCATATGTTCTATTCAAGTGTGATTATTTGGAATCGCAGCCAAAGCCAACTTACCACTGATATTTTTACAGTTTCAACTAAAGGTAAGACATTTGCCTACAGGTGAACAATGTATTTTTGTTCTCCTGTGATCTCTGGAGTTCCTGCTAATGATGACTCTGCTTCCATAGAAATTTTAAATAATTTTAGTTTCTTACACAGTGTCATTGTTTTATCCATAGCCCTAAAATACACAAATGAGGTCCATATAAGCACTTTTAGAGGAGAGTGAAGGGAAAACAAGGTTAACACTCTTATGACATATATATACGTGACATAATATATATTGTACATACAACTTTCACAAACAAACTGCACATATAACACAGACAAATGAATTAACTGATCAAATTTCTGGTCTATAAAATGTCAGAAAATGATGAAAAATGCCCATAAGAATTTCTTAAAGTGCAAGGGGACATCTGTTTGTTTTGTCTGACCAAAACAGGACGAACAAAGCAAGAATGATGGTTGAGGGCATCATGACCTATAATAACTAAGACCAGCTCACCCTGACACTTTCTTCAAACATGTAATGTGTGTTTTCATCCAGGCTGTTGCCAGGTCGAACCAATATCAAGACAACTTGTTCTTGCTGCTGTGACAGCTTTGAGGTGGGATCAAAGAGATGATCCTGTTTTGTTTGTTCACAGTCTGCATCCTCAGCCAGTCACTTCACTCTCTTTGCTCCTTGGCAGACGAGTCCTACAAAACAAGCTTAGCATCCTACACGAGGTAGAGGTGAGCTAACTATATCACAAGGCGCAGGGCTAAATTTAAATGGATCTAAGGCTGAAGGGGTGATGCTTCCTGGCTGCATCCAGCACGCAATGTCCCTGTGACTCAGATCTCATGTATACTGCATGGTGTGGCAATGAATGAAAAACCCATTAACTCCTCAAGTAGATGCAATGTTGCCAAAATAAACTACTTAAGCCAGAGTAAGTCATGTGGAAGTGTGTCCTGTCTACAGAGAAAGGGATTTCTTACCTTTGCCTTTACTCTGCATCTCGATCAAAAGGGGTTATTAGCTGGGGTCAATCACTACAGAGCATAACCAGACAATAAGGTCACCTACACTAACCTTGAAATCTGAAATGACATTGTTTCCATTGTGATAGAGAGAAATACACATCCTTTCCCTTTTCAGTTATGTAGATAGACTTTGACTCACCAACACAGCCTCAAACCAAGGATGAGCTTCAAATGCAGCCAGAATTGTATTTTTTTAATGGTTATATTTGTGTATTATATTCTCTTCTTCTGTGGATTAAACAACAACACAGGTGTAACTAACATCAATAACGGCTGTGTTCCAGTTAGGTCTGCCAGTGTCAGAGCCTTGGTACTGTGCATGCTGGCTCACTGTCATGGAACAGAGACATTGTTAATTTTATTCAAACCTGTGCTGTTCCTGCTGTGATGCGTCAAAATGTCTGCCATGAGAGAGGTCTATAAAACACAGTAAATACAGCAGGCCCGGTGCCTTCCAGACTTTCGTCTGCTTCAAGCCTTGCTTGTTGCTGCCAGTGTTCACAACGTTCAGTCAGTCCAGGTGATTCTTGGCATGTAATCATCCTCAGCTTAGGAGTTCATTCTCACAAAGGAGAAAAAAGAGAAGGGAAGTGAGGAACTGAAATATAGGTGCACATGGCATTCACCTTTAATGTTAAAATAATATTTCCATACATTATATTATTAGTGGTAAGGTGTTTTCTTGAAAATGCAAGCATGATGATGCAAGAGGCCTTTTTCACAGCAAACGTTTTGACTTGTTATAGTAGGGAAAGCACAGGTGTTGCTCATAACATTGATGATGGTTCTGTTATATTATATCCCAGTATGTTGAAACAATGTGACAGTGAGTCAGCACATTGCTGAAGCATCAGCCATCATCAAATTTATTATTTACACCTCCCTACTGTGAAATGTCAACATGTCTTCATACTGGTATACAAAAGGAGCTCAATCATTAATCACATTTCAACTTGTCTGACTGCTCCAAGACTCATCATCAGCCCTTAACTAAGAAGTTAAGCAATAGATGGATGGTTAGAAGCAAGAGGAAGCAATCAAATATGAAGTGAAGCAGGTCTGTGGCCATGGAGTCACATATTTAAATCATATTGTGGAAATTTAAGGCAGCAGAAATTATTTACAGACACTCTCCTTTCTCAGAAACCACTGCTGAATTTGCCATTGACCTTAAAGCTCAACTCAAATGTTGAGCTTTGAATAAAGCGTCATAAATCAGCGTACTTGTAATATGACTGTCTGAAGCTATGGCTTTCTGATTATGGAAAACAACAAAATATGTTAACATAATTATGCAGATGACACACAGATTTACATTACCATATCACCAGGGGACTATGGCCCTGAGTAAGTGCATTGAACAAATCAACAATTGGTTGTGCCAGAATTTTTCTTCAATTAAACAAAGACAATATGGAAGTAATTGTCTTTGGAGCCAAGTCAGCACTCAGCTTCAATCAGTAATGTTAAAAACCACAAACCAAGCCAGAAATCTTGGTGTAGTCATGGACTCAGACCTGAATTTCAACAGCCATATTAAGACAATTACAAAGTCAGCCTACTATCACCTTTAGAATATATGAAGGATTAAAGGACTTATGTCTCAGCAGGATTTGGAGAAACTTGTCCATGAGTTTATCTTCAGTAGACTCGACTACTGTAAGAGTGTCTTCACAGGGCTCCCTAAAAAATCGATCAGACAGCTGCAGCTGATTCAGAACGCTGCTGCTTAAGTCCTCACTAAGACCCAGAAAGTGGATCACATCACTCCAGTTCTCAGATCTTTACACTGGCTTCCTGTCTGTCAAAGAATTGATTTTAAAATACTGCTGTTGGTTTCTAAAGCACTGAATGGTTTGCGGCCAAAATACATTTCTGATCTTCTGCTACGTTATGAACCATCCAGACCTCTCAGGTCGTCTGGGACAGGTCTGCTTTCTGTTCCCAGAGTAAAAACTAATCATGGAGAAGCAGCGTTCAGTTTTTATGCCCCACATATCTGGAACAAACTCTCAGAAAACTGCAATCTGCTGCAACTCTCAGTTCTTTTAAATCAATGCTGAAGCATTTTCTGTTTCGCTGCCTTGTATTAAATCAAATTTGAGGCTTTTGATTAATATCTTACACTGCACTGCAACTTTTACTCTTGTATTTCAAACCTGTCTTATTCTATTTTAGCTTATTTATGTTTTCTATTCTCTCAGCTCTCTAATGATTGTATTTAAGTGTCCTTTTATGGTGTGTTTCTTTTTTGCACTTTGTCTCAATGCTTTTTAATGTTTTATGTAAAGCACTTTGAATTGCCTTGTTGCTGAAATGCGCTATATAAATAAACTTGCTTTGCCTTGAAGGCTGACATGGACATTTCTAGGTTAAAGCATCCAGGAAGCTGATATCTGATACTTATTTAATCACAAGCATCTGCATGAAGCAGTCGTGTATCACTTAAATGTGAACTTACATAATTTACAGAACACACTTGGACATTAAAAATTAAAAATCTGTTGAACAAAGAAAATTATTTTTCCCACATTTTTTATGTACACAGCTGCAGCCTTAGATGATATTCAGACCAACATTACTGCTGATTTGCATGTAACTCTCCTGTGAAATTTATGAGCCTTTTAAAATCTGTCCTAGTACTGTCATCAGTATAACTACATTGTCCTTGTCGACCCCTCTCAGTAATTCACCTCACTGTTGTTGAGGTGACGCTTGCACACAATTGTTCTAAAATGCAATGTGAAAGTTATCTCACCACTTAGACTAACAAGCTCCCTGTCTGTGTTTCTGTCTCTCTGCCATTTGTATCCCTTCACACGTACACACACACTTTCAGACCGCACTCAGTCACAATCTTCGAACAACACATGGCGTCAGCATCATAAACATGACAGGGCTTTCTTTTGTGTTGTGTCAGTGAAATATGTAGCTATAACCAGAGTTCAACTCAGCATCCACCATTAAAAAGCCACTTTAGGTCAAGTGAGGGCATGGTGTGTTATGTAATTATTGGCGTTTGTTATTTAATAACCCGGTATATAATGATCACAACATTTCCAATATGTTGCATGTCTGTTTATCCAAATATCCACTTTATCTACACCTGTAGATCCAAAATAGCGTAGCACATCTTTTGTGGAAAACGAAGCAGTTAGATTAGTTTGCATCTACATGCAGGACTGTAGTTTGGTGATCTTATTTGAAGTTTTGTAACAGAGGTAGGAGCTTAATACCTGCTGAGAGGTAGTCTGAACAAATTGCTGTTAGTTTCACAAGGATTAAGATAATCTACTTGTATTAACACTGGAATGTTTGGAGGAAAAAACTGCTCTTTGTTTCAAAACTTGTGTGATGAGTGTAAACCAATGAAAACAGGTTGCTGGTTGAAATTCCATAGAAAATGAGGGCTGTAGGAATAACTTCACTCTCGTCTCTCTTGCCAGATACCACAGAAGTGCTTCAAATTAGATCTTCACTTCGTGTAATGGTAGTTCATGTAATCTGGAGTATTTAGCAGTAATGTAAGTCACTCTGGATAAAAGCACCTGCCAAATGCTGTAAATGTAAATGTCATTAATTAAATCCACATTGTTAACATGTTCATCAACTTTGGAGGTCAGAATCAAGTTAAAAATCACTGGAACTGAGTAGCATTTGGAATACTTGTGGTTTCAACTATTATATTTATTTTATTATCATTATTATTATTATTATGAGTATTTATTGATATAAGTTAAATACAGTTTTACTGAAGTGGTTTACTTCATTTCATTTGAACTTGCATCAATGAAGAGTAAAACATTTTGGTGGAACTTTGTGACCATCAAAAAAACTCTGGGTAATCTCAAATGAACATGCATTTTATATGTAATTCCAAATAAAACAGTTAAGTTTCATTTTTCTAAATTCTTAAAAGTGTATCTTTATTTATTACCTCATCATGTAGAACTACATAAAAAACTCCGTTCCTCATGATCCGTTCCTGTGTCATATCCTACGCCTGTACTGTAAAACATTACTGTAAGATATTCTTAAGGCTCATTGTGACCTCAAGCCTCAAATGATTCATTAATTACAACATCTGTGACCAACATTGGAGGAGTATAGTTGTACTGGGCGGCTCCCAAATATAAGCATGACTCAGCATTGTGGTAATGAATCTGTCAGACCTTCCCTCAATTAAGAAATGTATCTTATCTTTCACAGCCAGAGTCTGCAATTATCTTCATACAAGTAAAGATTTTAGGTGATCTGCCTCAGAGCAATTACCCAATCAAGCCACACATCCATGCAATCAGAGAAGACTATTTTCATCATCTGCAATCTTCACAAATCTGACTTTTTTCTTTCAGCCACACACATCTTTAATTACTCTTACACACGTAGCGGCTCATGGATCTAAATCTACGTTTTGAGGGACGGAGATGAGGTCGCTGTAATGTCTGTCTGCAGTCAAAGGCCACATATCAGTTTATCATCAGTCTGAAAGACCTTCTGGATGAGTTCTGTGGCTCATTATCTCAGCTCATGTTGCTGGATGGGTTACCGTCAAACTGACAACACTGAGAATGGAGCAGAACTGAAATACTCTGAGGATGCAGCCACATGCAAGAAGTCACACTTTTATTTGTGTGTTTTCTGAATTGCTATTGCACTTTGGATGGATGCAGTAAACGACAGTTGCTTCTTAAAGGACGACTTCACTGATTATCAAGTTGATTCCTATGGTTCTAATTTGGGTCGCACCTAAATATGAATGACGTTAAAATTTCCTTTGTCTTCCCTGTGAATAATTAAAATATCCCTCTTCATCCAACTGCAAAAGTCTTGCAGTTTCATGATATAATGTTGGAATCAGAGATATGGCGCTACTGTTATGAGGCCTGTTATCGTGCTGTGGAATCAGACACAACAGAGTATGGAGGAGGTAGCAACCATGTTCAGTCGCAGTCGAAAGGCTGCGGCTGGAGTCACTTTGCAGCATCGACCAGTGTCCAGTGAGGATTGTCAGAACCAATGGACAGACTGAAAACAAACTTCACGGTGCTTTGGTAAATCTGACTTTGTTTTCTGACAGAATAATATATCGGACTTTGCCAACTCTTAATACAGAACAGCACAACAGTGACTGTTTGTTGCTTGAGCACAATTAGGTCCCCGTTCCTCATCGTCCATAGCAATATAAGCAACAGCGTTTATTGTAGTTTTCACCCCCCCTTCATCCACGATCGTTTCCCAAACCAAGCAGAAAAGGATACTGCCTCTCTTGGAGGTTTTTTGACTGTCCATCGGTACCAATGTGCTCTGGCTTTTGTACAGTTCGTGGTAAGTTTACAATGATCTGCATAACTAACTCCAGTGTGCCATTTGATTTTATGATAGCATTGGACGAGACTGCACGCAATGCATCCTGGTTGTTGTAGGATGTCCCGCTTTAGAGGGGGAATTTACAGCCTTTTTCTCTAGTCATAGGGCACCAATTTCAAAAATAATTGCACATTTGTACATTTGACCTAGTTTTAAGAAATCATCATATTTATTGCTTGAAATTCCTCTTTAACAGGTTCAACACCGTAGAGAGGAAGGGGGTGTAATTAATTTGAATAACAGGTTTGATCAGCCTACATTTCTAACAAAAAACAGATGCAAGATGATTGCATGAGGCAGATTCACACACTGTTTTCCCAGTAAAAAGGTTACATCATCACAAGGACGTGTTTATGGTCAGCTGTGCTAATAAATGGAAGTTTAGTCCACATCTGAAGTCAGTTCCTGGAAGTGGAACATTGTGAAATTTCGACTGAGCATGCCATGTTGAGATGGCATGTGTCTCTGGTGAAGAGCCAATAGATCTGCTCCCAAATTATGTCACCTTTTCCTCTGAGAGAGCTTTATCAGTGAGGTCAGCCCAAAATATAATGCATGTTATTTTCCATGCCAGCTGTCATTTTCTCACAAGGGCTTTGTAAACACGTCCTTAGCAAACAGCAAAAAAAAGAAAAAATCATCTGCACAGTGTGAAGTCATTCAAGATGAATGTTGAACTTTGGTCACATTTTTTACCTTCATAATCACTGAATGTGTGCATAATATTCTCTTTCAACATTACTGCAGTAAGTAGCAGTAATTTAATCTAGTAAATGATAGTTCCAGTGTGCCCAGATGCTTCTAAAATGAAAATAAAAAGTATTATTATGCAGATTAGCACTTTCATGTTGATAATCAGTTATAATCCTGCGTATTTTCACATGTTTGTGTGTCATTCTGACTTGCTCTCCTAAAGTTTCTCTCACTTTTATATCACACCTTTGGAAGTTTTGCCAGTTTAGTGATCTTTAAGTGGAAAATTCAATCATTCATGTATGGAAAGTCCAGAATACTTCACATATGAGGTACTTAATAATGCCTCTATTCAACATCCATACAGATTCATACTTAAACATCACTGACTTATTTGGAGGATTAGTGACTGGTTTGAGTTTCTCCTTCAGCACATTTGGGTAAATCCCTTCATCTGTTTCATTCCAACTTTGAGGGTTTTACTGGTTCTGATTCTTTTGAGAAATTAATGTTTACTCACAGCTGTAATCAAAACACATTTGCTGAATGTGTCAAAATAGTTTTATCCTTGAAAATTATCAATTGGAATTCCACTCATGTAATTTACATGTTGCCTTGCCGCATGTACCTTGTGGCAAGGCAAGTATCAACAACCTGGCTAAACTTTTGAC